>NC_137984.1:17353096-19753096 GCF_963924665.1 Micromys minutus
TAGATTTTCCAATTTTCGGTGGTGCAGGTTATTTCATTGTCCTTATGCTTCTGTAGATTTCCTTGGCGAATGCTGTTTGTGTCCCCTTCCATTTCCAGTGTTGTTAGTTTCAATATTCTCCCTGTGTGTGTCTTAGTTAGTTTGGTTAAGGGCTTGTCTATGTTTTTGATTTTCTCAATGAAAGAACTCTGTTTCTGGTTTTGCTTGTTTGCTTGCTTTGTTTTACAATTCAGTCCCCAATTGGATTACACTTTACAGTCTACTCCTCTTGGCATGAATTTTTTCTGTCATTGTTCTAGTGATTTCAGGGGAGCTAGTAAGTTGTTAGTCTGAGGTCTCTTCAATTACTTTTATAATGTAGGTATTTAGTGCTCTGTACTTTCTTTTTAGTATCACTTTTATCCTGTCTCATAAGTTTGGATGTGATATATATTTATTTTTATTGAATTCTAGGAAATCTTGAATTTCCTCCTTTATTTCTGTCTTAACTACTTTACACGGTTGGTGTTTCCATTTATTTTGTTAAAAGCAGTAGTTTACAACTTGTAGGTAGCAACTTCTTTGGAGATCAAATAATCCAATTCACAGTGGCAGAGAAGGCACAATGGCAAATCTGAGTGATCACATCTTAGCCATACAAAGGAAACAGAGAAAATGAACTAGAAGTTCCACAATGCTCTAAAATCTCAAAGCCAGTTCTCAGTGACATACTTTATACAATAATGTTACCACATAAAAGTTTCATATTGTTCCCAAACAAATCAAGCATTTACACACATGAATTTTATGAGGAATTTTCTAATTTATACCACAAGAGTCAACATTTTTAAGTAACTGTATGTACATTCAGTAACTGCAGCATCTTGTTTTGTAATAAAACCATAATTATAGTACAAAATCTCGATGCCAATAGAGAATAGTAATTCACTTTCATTTACTAAGTATTTACAACTCATCATCAATGGGTGAACTAGTAGAAATTTGCTGTGACGTTAGGTAGAAGCTGATGAAGATCATTAGGCCAACTGTATTGACTATTCCTCATCAAAGCTGGCTACTTACCCATATCCTGCCATGTAGACTAACCATTAGGTACAGCATTCTTCCCAATCCCTCATTCAAAATGAGCATCACACAGGCCTTCAATGCAGATGTTGCTGACTTGCTAAACCTGCATAGATGTCAGGACAGATATTTTTCTCAAAATGGCAGAAAATCAGTGTGCTATGATGCTTTTCAAATTCAATATTCTAATAGAGGATCATAGGGCCAAAAGTTAAAAAGAAACCTTTCTATAAAATTTTGTCAGACCCTGATTAGCATGAGGTACAATATACCAACTTAGAACAAAATCTCACACATTTTCTACAGCAAAAAGAGGGAGAGAAGGAAGGGGGGAAGTGTCAATAATCTCTTCCCAAGAGATGAAAACCGGTAGCCCCGACAGAAACCTATCTAGCTGTTAAACACCTCAAAATTGATTTCAGAAATTTACATTTATGGCTGTCAAGTTTGAAAAGAAGAACTGGACTTAGCAGTTAAGGAGAGGCTTCATTTGCAATGATTCCTGCAAAGACTTGGACAGAGTAATAACAAAAATAACATACTGGCTACAGGATATGTAAGTGCCTCAAGGGGTAGAAATGAGCTTTTCTCTTGTACAAAAACAAGAGCCTTGTCTGGTTAGAGTTTGAAATGATGAAGAGCAGATGAGAAACTGACTGGCCTTTCTTCCCAAGAAAGTCCTGGATGTTGGCTCGGGGAGACTGGGCTAAATCACTAGATCCTCAGGCAAAAACTGTTGATACAAAAGTTAGAATAAAAAGCACCTTGTTCTCATGGCCAATGGGCAAGAAAGCTGTTGCATTAATTGTTTACAAATGCAGTAACAGTAATTTGGAGAGTCTTTGTTTGACCTAGTCAGAAGTAAACAAGCTGATCTAGGTTTTACTGATGTCATACACAGACATTTAGTGGTTGCATGGGCAACCTTCCAGAACTAAGGGTTTCTTCACAATTTTCTAGAATCATAGGCTTCTGTAACATCATTTATCTATTGGTTATCTGACTCACAGTCTTGATTATCTATGTCTGAAACCTTAGAGAGCAAGCTTAATCCCTAATGTGATTCATAGGCCTTCTATAGACTCTGTAGTAGAGGGCCAAGAAAAGTCCAAGACTCCTCCTCTCTAAGTGGAGGTAAGATTTTCTATATATCCCTCTAAACCACCAACATGTTCATCAATTCCATTGAGGAAGATTTATTTGAGCTTCAGGTTCATTAGACAGACTTCTGACCTTAGGCAATTAGCTGAGACATTGGTATCACGCCATGAATTGTGTGACAAAACTTTTCCTGGTGAGATGCTGTGTACATAGCAAAGTATAAATACCACCCAATCCAACCTAATGAGCCAATGAGTTTTATTGGGGCTACTTACAGGAATATGTGTGAGGGGTTACTTACAGGAGCAGGAACAGACAGCTACATTAGCAAAGTCTACCCTTGCATCAGTGTCAAAAACAGCTCATGAAACCCTGAAACCTAGAACATACCACACAGACTGCAGGCATCTCAGTTGGTTAGAGTGCATTCTTTCTAAGTGACTTTGGTCTAAACCTCTTCCAGGCAGCTTGATTGGATTTGGCTTCTTCCAGACAGCTGGTCCATTCTCAGAGTCTTCTTTGCAATATGGTTTTTTGAGACAGTCTTGCCAGTCTTTATTATTTAATCCTGAGAGAGAGAGAGTCTTAATAAATCTAGTTAATTTCCAGGGCTTCCTGAAGCTATTTTGAGTTGTTTACCCTCAGATTTAAGAAGTTTCCTTGCAGGATGGATACTTCAGTTTCTATGGAAACCACCGCAGTATGTCAGTTACAAGAAGTTTATTCGTGTTATTGAGATAACTGAATTAAATGAAGTGCCCATAAAAGATCACTATTGTGAAATTTGTCCCTTAAATCTGGTTACAAAATTTAGTAGGTTTTTAGTTTGTTTGCTTGTTTACCTGATTGTTTTTGTTGTTTGCTTTGTTTTTGAAACAGTGTTTCTTTCTCATAGTAACAGTCCTGACCATCTTGGAACTCACTCCATAGAATAGTCTGGCTTTAAACTCTCAAAGATCTGCCTACATATGCCTACATCCTTGCCAGGATCTACTGTCACCTGAATCTTTGATCTTAGCCATTCTGACTGCTGTGATGTGTAATATCAGGGTTGTTTTAATTTGCATCTCCCTGATGACTACGGATGTTGAACATTTCATTAGGGTTTTCTCAGTCATTTGATGTTCCTCAGTTGAGAAGTCTTATTTTTATTATTTAAAATATGTTTAATGGTTGTTACATTATTTAATTGACATAACATTGGCCTGCTTTGTTTGAAGCTTCCTAGAGGACAACATTATGTGTCAGTCAGACAATGGAGCCTCACATAAAGCAAATTCTTCAAGAACAATGGTAAACACTCTTGAGAGAACTAGAGGAAATAAACTAAGAAGAATTTTCAAAATTCACAAAAGAATACACAAACAGTTATATACAAAGTTGAGAAATCACAACCTGGCACCAACTAAATTACTGCGGGTAATTTTACTTTTTTTTTTTTTTTTCATAGACTGTCTTTTATTGGTAAAAGGGAACATAGAAACAATAAAAACCACAATGGGGTTTCCTAGAAAGAACAATAGTACACAAAACATCTAAAGGAGAAGCACACTGTTTCTAGTACACAGAATTTAACCAAACTCTTTCCACATGGTAAATAAGGCAGTTAAAAATTTGCAGGCAATAGTCCCCTGGTTGTCTAAGACTTTAGAAAAACATTTTAGACAGTTTAACAGAAAGAAAAGAATGTTGTAGAAAATATCGATCAATACAATTTTTTTTCTTATTTTCTTTTTTTTTCTTTTTTTTCTTTTTTTTTTTACAGTGAGCAAAATGTATATGTAATACAGAGTGTAACCCGGAATTTGTCAATGTGTTCTTGGTGTGTAAGGATTGAGCATGACTTTTTTTTTTTGTCTTGTTTTGTTTTGTTTTGTTGTTTTCTTGGACTTCACACTGTCTGTGAGTTGTTTCTGGGGCAGTGCGAGCCTCTGGGGTTAGTATCCCACTATCAGTGACTGCATATTATGTCTGTTCTTTTGTGACTGGGTTATCTCACTCAGGATGATATTCTCTAGATGCAGCCATTTTCTTAAGAATTTGGTTAAGTCATTGTTTCTGGTGGCTGAGTAGTATTCCATTGTGTAAATGTACCACAATTTTTGTATCCATTCATCTTCTGAAGGACATCTGGGTTCTCTCCAGCTTCTGGCTATTATAAATAGAGCTGCTATGAACATTGTGGTGCATGTATCTTTGTTGTATATTAAAGTGTCTCTGGAGTATATGCCCAGAAGTGGAATAGAGAAGTCTTTGTTTAGGTCTGTCCCCCATTTTTATATAATACTAGTATAAAGTTTGGAGTTTAATAAGGTTTCTTTTTTGAATGTGTGTGTCCTTGCATTTGGAGAATACATATTCAAAATTGAGAGTTCATCTTCCTTGATTTTTCTTTGACAAATATAAAAGTGTCCTTTCTTATCTTTTCTGATAACTTTTAGTTGAAAGTTGATTTTATTCAATTTTACAATGACTACTCCAGCTTGTTTCATGGAATGATTTGCTTGGAAAATTTTTTCCAGACTTTTAATCTGAGGCAGTACCTGTCTTTGTCATTGAGGTGTGTTTCCTGTACGCAGCAAATCTAGGTACTGTTTATGTATTCAGTCTGATAGTTTATGTCTTTTTATTGGGGAGTTGTGTCCATTGATATTAATAAAAAAGAAAAATTGTTGCTTCCTGGTTTTTTTTTTGTTTTGTTTTGTTTTGTTATAAATAGAATTCCATTTGTATGGTTATCTTCTTTTGGGTTTTTTGAAAGAATATCAATCTCTTCCTTTTTTTAGGGTATAATTTTCCTTCTTGTGTTGGAGTTTTCTATATATTATCTTTTGTAAGGGTGGATTTGTATAAAGATATTGTGTGAATTTGCTTTTGTCATGGGATATTTTGGTTTCTCCATCTACTTTTTTATTAGATACTTTTTGTGTTTACATCTGTAATGTTATTTTATTACATGAACCCAAATTCAATCCCCTCCCCCTCCACTTTTCTTCGTGAAGGTGCACTAGCTCTTAATTACCCTCTCCACCTCAGTGCCTGGCATTCCCTTACATTGGGAAAATAGGCCCTCCTTGGACCAACACCCTCTTCATACATTAATGCCAGACATTGCTATCTTCAGCTATATATGCACCTGGAGCCATAGGTCTCTCAATGAGTTTTGCTCAGTGTAGTAGCCTCAGCTGGCATTTATGTTCTCTTAGGGTCTGTATAACATCTGCCCAGGATCTTCTGACTTTTAGACTTCTTTGGTGAGAAATCTGGTGTGATTCTGATAGGTCTGTCTTCATAGGTTACTTGACCTTTTTCCTTTACTGCTTTTAATATTCTTTCTTTTTCTGTGCATTTGGTATTTTGATTATAATGTAATGGAAGGATTTTCATTTTTGGTCCAGTCCATTTGGAAGCTTCTTGGATGTTAATGGGCATGCCTTTCCTTAAGTTAGGGACATTTTCTTCTGTAATTTTGTTGAAGATATTTACTGGCCCTTTAAATTGGGAATCTTTGCTCTCTTCTATATCTATCGTCTTTAGGTTTCATCTTCTCATCTTATCCTGTATTTCCTGGATGCTTGGGGTTAGGAGCTTTTTTCAGTTTTCATTTTCTTTGACTATTGTGTCAATGTTTTCTATGGTATCTTCTGCTCCTGAGATTCTCTCTTCTTATCTTTTGTATTTTCTCTCAGTGATGCTTGTGTCTATGACTCCTGATTTCTTTCCTAGATTTTCTTCATGATTGTCTCACTTTGTTATGTGTGCATATATGTGTTAACAGTTATGAATTGGTATATAACTTAGGTCTCAAGTTCTTACAAATTACACAATTTAACAATATAGTTACATTCTTTTCAGTGCTAAATTAATCAACACTGAAACTTTATGTAAAATGACATAACCCTCTATAGGTAACTTATTATTCTTTTTTCTGAATTCAAAGTATTTTATATGGTAAAAAATAATTGTTAGATAAACACTAAAAGCTATTTTTAAGATGAAGTGGTTTTTAATTGCTTAGAACAAGCAGGTACATGCAAACACAAACACAGTCAACACATGCACACATACACATACACTCTCACACACCACATTACTAGAAGAATGGCTGCACATCAATGAAGTCAAGGATAAAGGTTTTGCCTAGGTTCTCATATGTTCCCTATGTCCCTTCCTCTTTTCACCTAATCTCATATGCTCACATAGATTACATGTGCCTACTAGAAATTCACTTTTCTTTTCCACCCACAACTGGAAAGAAGGGGAATCTCTGACCTGAATTTGATTTGAAGTATACAAGACATTTGCTTTTGGACAGAAGGATCAAAGAATGATTGATCAAAATATGCCTCCTTAGTTATAATTTAAAACAAAATTGAATATATTTATATGGTGTTTTATCGTTTTCCCTGCACTATTAAGAAATGTCTAGTACTGGATAACATTATAATAAAATTTAGTTCATACTTCTGAAGGTTCTAGGGCATGGCAAGGATCCTCAGTATCCTAAATATGGCAAAACCCTTGTGAAAAATATCATAGGAGAGCTAGAGCATTTTGCCTTATTTAGATAGCACAGAGAAATTGGAGAAGAGGTATGCTTGTTATTATCATGAAAATGCTCTTGCAAGAGGTATCTCAGTCTCCCATGAAAACTACAACAAACCCCTGCAAGTGGTGATCCTCAAGACCCACTGACAAACTCACTAGCTAAAAATTTAGAAGCTCACAGTATACTCTGAGCACAGTACCCCAATACTCAAAACTCAGAGGCACACTCAAACCACACCCAAATAATAACATCAATCATCTCACAATCTTTCACATATTGTATACATAAAAGTTATGACTGCGTCATTCTCAAATTTTAGACAGTTCAGACCTGTATAGAGAACAAAGTAAGGCAGTCAAAGCACCCAGAAAGGCCAGAATCTAAACCCTCCTCTTTATTTAACCCTCTTGAAGTTATCTTTAGAACTGTTCTTATGATTGGATCTTGTTATAGTCTTCAACGTTTATGTGGTTGTCAAACCTAACATGATGGCAGTCTTACTCTTATTATTCCCATTTTGATATTCTACTAGCAGCGTGACACCTTATAGAGCTGTTCCCCAGAGTAGTCTTTGCTATAAGATTTAACATAACCTCATAGTAGCTAATTGGGACCCACTAATATGTCTACAAATTTCCATAGCAATACATTACAACTACTCCCAGTTCTCTGAGTTATCACCATTCTCAGTAGATTCTGGCTTATTATATAGTTTACACATTAAATAGATTTAGAATGAAAATAACAATTTTTGTCCAACCACAAAGCTCTATAAGTAGAGGAAACTGTTTTGTGATGTGAGGAATTTCATCTCACTTGTAGTAGATAGAACCACAGTCCCATAGCCATCACCTTGACATTGTGCAAAGCTTTTCTGACCTGGGTACTGCTCTGTGCAACCTGTTACCTACTCACCTGCACTTCCATGGTTATTCTTTATATTTCTGGAGTTGCAATGGAAAAGGCATCATAGCATTTTTCCCTCACTAAAAAAAATAATAGTAATTTATTCTTGTAATGAATTTAAAAAATCACTATTTGCCTTTCACTTGAAAATAATTTGTTATTTTGACAAAAGGAAATGTACTAAAAAAAACAAACAAATAGATTCTATGTGTCTAAATGTAAGATATATCACTGTTCCAATGCTAGCATCAGCAAAACAAGTGATTTCACAAAGCAAATGACATCATTAACTCTAAATAGATATTTTTAAAAATCACATATGGTAAGCCATGTTCCAGCCAAATACCCAGCAAGAGTATGACATTAATAGTTATAATCATGTTTGTACATTATATTTAAATCAGTATGAATCATTTTATATTACTTCTATAATTTAAACACATAAACTAAAGCATAAATATGGAAAACAGTAGTGTTTATTCTTTATATCCATAATTAAGCTGAATTTAGTGTTATATTTTATATTATCTTATTTCCATAATTATGTTGATAATTTTGTATTTTCTTCCAGTTTTGGGGAAAAGTAAGTCATGTTGACATACTCTACACAATCTTTGAAATTCTATGATCTAACAGAAAAACATTGATTTATAGACTATTAAAACTAAATAATGTGGGTATTTATGATCCACCATACTGTACAGTCTCTTGGCTGAACTTATTTAATGACAAAATGAATAAAGATAAAAATGATTTAACAGAGCAGTTAGCTCAGGTTGTAAAACTGAATAGTTAAGAATAGGTAGTTAAGGGTGGTTATCAAACTGAGAAAGTGGAGTAGAGATACAATGAAACTTGTAAGGTAAGAGTCAACAAACCCTGGAGAAACAGGACCAGATATAATCAAGAATCATGGACCATATCTTACCCAGAATCACGACACTTAAGTGTCTCATGGGAACTGTGGTTTTTTTTCAGATTTATAGCTAATTTATCAGATTTTGGTCTTTCTTCAAACGAATATTAGTTGTCAAGAGAGTCTTGAGGTAAAGAACTTTATTATTTTTGATATGATAGTTGCTCTCATTTCTTAAGTTCTAAGTTAAGATCCACCTTCAAAATGGAAGGCTAGGTAGATTTGCATGCTGTATGGCACATCACTCAGAAGAGATTACATATATTTCAGAAATAGATGATGCCCTCCTGAGGTGTGGCACCTAATTTTTTAAGACTGTCATTTAAATGCATAATTTCAAGATATGGCCATCGGGGAAGAACAGTCAGAATGCTGTGACAGCACACTCACAAGGTATATAGGAGTTCAAGCCCTCAAAGCACTGTCTTTCCACAGTGAAATAAAGCAGGTCTCAAGGGATGAGGTACTCAGATAAAGTTAAGAAAAATTGAGGGGGCTCATTCCTGGGCTTTGCCTTGTAACAAGTAAATCAGAACCTATCCATCTAAGTTTAACAAGATCACCTAAAAATTCTGATGCTCAATAAATTTAATGTCCAAAAGTAATGCTAAGTATTCCTGAGAGCAGCGATGCTGCTCACTCTATTCAGGGCCTCTAGCAATTTCTTTGGCTTGTCTTTCAAAGTCTTTGGACATTAATATTTCACTCATCTACATAAGAAGAAAGTTATATAATTCTTACTCTGTTCAATTTCAATAAAACCCATACGCATTTGTGTGTTTATAAATGTTTTCTTATTGAACTTGGAAATGCATAGAGCAAATATTCATGAATGTGGGCCAGATCAAGTATGAACAGACAGATCTACAGTTTAATGTACTTCCCCTACAGCCACATTCTAAGACTAGTCTTACAGAGTCAAAAGATTTAGGTATCAATACCTCAGGCAAGTGACAATTAGCTATTTGGTAGTCAGGTGTATTAGAATTCTGATAAGATGTGTATTGATGGCTTAATTCCAAGCCAGTGATGAATGTAAAAGGTAATTGGATTGCATACCTCATCAAATGCTAAACGCATTCATAGGTTTGTAGTTGAATGAGTGATAAGGAAATAGAGCCTTCTTAGAGTAGTCTCTCCCTAGGGCGTGCTTTAAATGGTATAATATGCCCCCACCCTTGTCTTTATCCCAGTTTCTCAACTACCATTCATTGAGTGACTGGCCTCCATCATGCAATCTTGAATTATCCGGTAATATTGCAGCCTTGCTGCAAACTTAAAAGCAATGGTAGGTTTATGGAAGTCAATCAACCATGTACCAATTCACCATAAGCTGAAACATCAGTGCTGATAAATCTTTCTTATATTAAGTGGATTTTACTCAGGCTTGATGACAGTAGTGGAACCTAGCACTGACTGGTACAGAAATCCGAATGTCTGTTCTGATGTTTCTGTCAGACTGGTAACCAAACCTGCTTGTCCCTGGCCTAAACATTCTCTACCAGTTGGTAAAAACTGAGACAATAGGGTTAGACAGTTTTCTTGGAGAACACAGACTTAAACAGAGTTGGCTGTGGTTAAATATGCTTAGACTGCTGATGTGTATAGTAACATGCAAGACTATAATTTGAGTTATCTTAGTAGGTAAGATATGACAGGGAAGTCATGATATATACATTATTTATATATAAATGGATTTTGTAAATCATAAACAACCAAATTACATAAAACACCAATGTAATTTCCATATATATGAGTTCATACAAGCATTATGCTAATGACTTTAGCTGTGATTTTTTTTTCATTATTACTATGATTTTGCTTATTCACTTTACATCCTGTTCACTGCTCTCATCCCAGTCACTCCCTTCCACAACTCTTTCCCCCATTCCTCTCCCTCTTCTCCTCTGAGGCATATCTCCTCCTGGTCTCTTTGAAGCTGGGTGCATCCTCTCCCACTGAGACCAGACAAAGCAGCCCTCTAAAAGAACATACCCCACATCCAAGCAACAGCTTTGGGATAACCCTGGCTCCACTTGTTCAGGACCCACATCAAGATCAAGCTGCACATCTGCTACATGTGTGGGAAGGCCTAGATTCAGCTCATGTATGTTCTTTCGTTGGTGGTTCAGTTACTGTGAACCCAGGGGTCCAGGTTAGTCAATTCTGTTATTTCTTTTTTTTTTTTTTTTGTGGCGTTCCTATCTCCTTAGAAGCTACATCCTTCCTCCTGTTCTTTCATAAGAGTCTGTAAGTTCCATCTGCTGTTTGGTTGTGGGTGTCTGCATCTGTCTGAGCCAGCAGCTGGGTGGAGCCTCTCAGAAGGTAGCCAGGGTAGAATCCTGTCTGCATGTAGAATCCTAATGACAACATAACATTAGTGGTGTTAGGAATTGGAGTTTGCCCGTGGGATGGGTCTCAAGTTGTGCTGGTTATTGGTTGGCAGTTCCCTCAGTCTCTGCTCCATTTCCTGTCCCTGAATTTCTTTTAGGTAGGATAAATTTTGGGTCGAAAATTTTGTGGGTGGGTTGGTGTCCCTATTGTTCTATTGGGGTTCCTGCCTGGATATAGGAGGTAGCCTCTTCAGGCTTCATATCCCCAGTGCTGTGAGTCAAAGGTAAGGACACCGTTATTGATTCTTGATCACCTCCCTTATTCCAGGTTTCTGTTGCTGAAGATGTCCCCTAACTTCCCACCCTTGTCAGTTGCAGATTTGCATTCATTCTCATGGCTATTTGGATATCTTTTCTGTCCTTCCCCTCTCACCCAGTTTGCTCCCTCCATTTGCTTCTTATGAATATTTTAATCCCCCTTCTGAGTGAGATTCAAGTATCCCTGCTTGTGCCTTCCTTCTTCTTTAGCTTCTTTGGGTGGGTGGAGTAATGGGTATCCTGCATTTATAGCTAATATCTGCTTAAACGTGAGTACATACCATATATGTTCTTCTGGGACTGGGTCTCCTCGCTCAGATATCAAGATCTAGTTGGCTGCAAAAATCATGTTGTCTTTGTATTTAATAGTTGAATAATACTCCACTGGTTTTTTTTGTTTTGTTTTGTTTTGTTTTTTGGGGTTTTTTTTTTTTTTTTTTTTTTTTTTTTTTTGCTATTATGAATAAAGCTGCTATGAACATAGTTGAACATGTTTCTTTGCAGGATGGTGGAACATAATTTGGGTGTATGCCCAGATCCTTTCCACATTTTTAATTTACTGCCACTCTTTAGGTACCTGCTGTACCCTCCAAAAACCTCATTAGTCATCAAGTAAGGAATGTATCCTACTCAGTTTTAAGAATTATATGATACCCCATATGCCTTCATTTTTGAGAGCTCATGAGTGTTATTTATAAACTTGGTTTCCATTCTATTACATGAGCTGATTTGTGTGTCTAAAAGTAAAAATAGTAATTGGTTCCAAGAGTTTATTAATATGTTTGACTAATAACAAAAAGATTGTGAGAATCTGTTATTAGAAACACAAAATATTTTTTTAATTTCATGTATAATGAGGATTACCTTGAGGCTCAATATAATCCTATGATCCATAAAAGTATGTGTCTAAGTAATTACTAGAAAAATGTGAACAATGTTGATAAGGTATTTATAATGTAAATGAAAACTATTATATAACTTTCTTCACCATTTCATATCTGAGGATACTGTGTAGACAAAATAAAATATCAAAACTTCTGATTTCCTATGTTACACACCCCAATTCAAACAGGTAAATATTTCTGCTAAACATGCTCTTCATAAGACCTCTTTTAAAGAATTATTTACTCTTTGATAAAACCATAGTAAACAAGGTATATCTATTCCACAATTTACTGTACCTTTTTAATTTCACTTATATGAGTAATGCGGTTTAAAAGTGCACAAGCTTGCCCTGTGATTTATGCTGTCTTCTTTGTCTTTGTCAAATAGAAGTAAAAGAATGCAGTTCCATTTGAGTGACTCCCTGTGAGTTTTCAGAAATAAGAGGAAATGGAAGTTGATCAGACATTCATCATCAAGCGAATTTGCTTTAAAACCATCCAAGCTTCCATACAGCAAGGAGAGAAATTACTCACTATTCGAGAGAGCCCAACTAGTTTTACTTTAGTCTAAACAAACCAATTTTGTAAATGACTATCTCAAAGCATCTAGAATGTCACAGCTTGTTACCCTTTTCCCCAGGACTTTAGAAGGCAACAGGCAGCCTTTTTTCACTTAGAAATCCTCCTGGATATATTTTCCGTTGCTTGATGATAAGAAAATTTATGTTCAAGTCATGTTTCCATATGGGTAACAACAGTACAACACTTCTTAGAATTACTGAACCTTTTATTTTATATTGAAGACAGGCTTTATAACTTTATAGGGAAAAAATATTTTAATCAATTACTTCCAAGCCCTTTTTTTCTTCCTTCTAAAATCAGCATTGTATAAAATTGTTTATATTTAAAGAACAAAAAAAAATAAAGAAAAGTGTATGAAGTATAGTAGAAAATGAACAAAGTCTACGGTCTAGTGCTTTTCTATAATGTAGATAATTGCTAGATTTGTCACTTCTTCTGTAGTGTGCAGAGCACTGTGTAGATATTCTGGATCCATGTCATGTCAGAACTAACCTGGAGAAATACAATGGCTATGAACTTTAGAAACACAGCTGCAGCAGCAATTTTAGCATTTTCCATTCATAATAAGAAAATGATTAATACATGTTCTAGGGAAAGATTTTGATTACCATCATTTCACTGCCTTAGCTCTTTCCTGCATGCAGGTGTTACCAATCAGACTCTCGTACTACCCTGGCTGATTTTCACACTGCATTCATCTATAGGTTAATTTTATTGCTTAAGGTACTCTTTCTCTCAAGTAATTGATTATTTTGGTATGTACTTAAAGATTACATACACAACGTTCTTTACGCCACACTTACAATAGTGTATGATTTTGAGACATGAGTTCAAAATACTATGCTTTATAATCAAATTGATTTTTCCCATACACAGGAGCACCTTTAAGAAGTAGATGAACATAACTGAACAATGATGTAATTTTTAAATGTCTGTCTAACATGTATGTAACAGAGGGTGAATAAGGAAAAAAAACAGAAGGAGATGAGAAACAAACAAGGGGAAAAAGACATTATCAAAACACATTTGTGTCATCTTCCTGGGTTGTTATTTTTATGTAGAAGTTTTATTAACACTTCTTAAGTTAGATTTACTGAAGTAATAATAAAAATTGTAAGGCATTTTTGATGACAATATCTGTAAATGAATCAAACTCAAAAGTCACTTGTAAGTGTTATTTATGAATGTTTTGGTATTCAGAACATGTAAATCTGATTTCTAATTTAATATATTTTTATATTTTACTTAAGGGCATTTTATTTGTCTGTTTTGACAAATAGTCTTTTGAAATTGAAAAGTTCCTTAAACCTAACATATTAAACATTTCAGTATAACTACCTTTCTTAGAGTGCCAAGACAATGTCTATAGTAAGATTTTACTATAAAATCAAAACAAAACAAATCTGAAATCTTGTGAATCAATCAGTTGTTCAGTGTAGGTCTTAAATAATATATTCACAAGACCCTTACACTACATTAAGTATTAAGGGCATAAACTTTCACAAATTGTTTTTTCTTAATGGGAAAGTATTAACAGTATGATTTATAGTGTTACAAAGTTGAAATCTGTGTAATTGGAAGTCTGCATTTGCTAAGGAAGATGGCATCTAATGTGACTGGAGTTACCTCTCTGTGGGTAGTCATCAGCATAAAGGATGAATAGGAAGAGAGAGAAACTACTGCTCAGGTCCACTGAGATCAGTTTAAAGTTAACTGCGTGCAAGAGAAACAGGCTCAGAACCCAGCTAGAGAAGTCAACATCACCAATTGCAACACTTAGTCTTGTCCTTAATTTCATGGTTTTGGCTGTTTAAACATATTTTCTTTTTCCCAGCTAGTCTAAGACTTTTAAAGTTTGTAGAAGAGTAAGTCTAATTTTTTTATTTGGTTTGTTCCTTTTGAGTGAGTAAATTGTAAAATTGGTACAATTCATAATTTTTTAAATTAGTTTTCAATACATGAAGTACCCTTTTGGAAAACTTTAAAGATTTAAAAAAAAAAAAAACACATTTTTATGGGCTCATTAAACCCAAATACTTTTAAACAACATAACATTATGACTAGTTTGCATATTTTAGGTCTCTGTTTGCCTTTATTTTATTATATATTTATTAATTATTTTATTCATTTAGATTTCAAATGATATACTTTTTCCAGGTCTCCCCACCACACTGTTTCTTGATTAGCGTGCTCCTCCACTTGCTCCCCCACTCCCACCTCACCATTCTTTCATGCCCCTATTCTGGTGCATCAAGACTTCAGAGGACCAAAGACCTCCCTTCCCATTGATGCCAAATTAGGCCATCTTCTTGCAACCTAGGCAGCTGGAACCATAGGTTCTGGTTGGGCTCTGGATGGGCTGGTTAATTAATACTAATGTTCTTCCTATGAGGTTGCAATCTCCTTCAGCTCTTTCAGACCTTTTCCTAGCTTTTTCATTAAGGTACCCAGGCTCTGTCCAATGGTTGACTCTGAGTATCTGCATCTGTATTGCTCAGGTACTATTAGAACCTCTCAGGGAACAGTCATAGCAGACTCCTGTAAGCAAGCGATTTTAGCATTAGCAATAGTATAGAGGTTTGGTGTCTGCAGATGGGATGGATCTCTAGTTGGGGCAGTCTCTGGATGGTCTTTCCTTCCATCTCTGCTCTATTTTTGTCTCTGCATTTCCTTTGTGTGGGAACATTTCTGGGTTAAACAGTTTGAGATGGTGGTGGGTGTCCCTATCCTCATCTGGGGCTATGCCTACCTACTGGAGGTGTTCTCTACAAATTCTGTCTCTCCTTTGTTGGGTATTTCTGCTAAAGTCATCTCCATTGGCTCCTAGGAACCCCTTGCTTCTCTGGCTTCTGGGACATTCCACTTGGTACTCCCAGTTCCCCATCCCCCACAGCTACATATTTCTATTCAATTCCTCATTCTCTGTACTCCTTTCCTGACTTTCCCCATATCTCATTCTGCCCCCTTTTTCTTCTCCCCTTCTCCCTCCTGTTATTATTTTGTTCCCCCTCTCTATATAGGATTGAAGCATGCAAACTTTTGTCTTCCCATCTTCTTAAGCTTCATATGGTTGTGGGTTGTATAGTGGGTATTCTGAGCCTTGGGGCAAATATCCAACTATCAGTGAGTACATACCATGTGTGTTCTTCTGTGTCTGGCTTACCTCACTTGGTATGTTATTTTCTAGTTTCATTCCTTTGCCTGTGAATTTAATTGTTTTTAACAGCTGGGTAGTACTCCATTGTGAAAATATACCACAATTTCTGTATCCATTCTTTTGTTGAGGGAAATCTGGGTTGTTTTCAGCTTATGGCTATTATAAATAAGGCTGCTATAAGCATAGTTGGAGCATGTGTCCTTGTTATATGTTAGAGAATCTTTTAGGTACATGCTCAGTAGTAGTACAGCTGGGTCTTCAGGTAGAACTATTTCCAGTTTTTTGAGGAACTGCTAGACTGTTTTCCAAAATGGTTTACCAGCTTGTTGTCTGACCAGAAATGAAGAAGTGTTTCTCTTTCTTCACATCCTTACCAGCATCTGTTGTCACCTGAGACTAGTGTACACATTAAGGAGGCATTTCATACTCTATTAAAACATGGGGCACAGAGCTAAACAAAGAATTCTCAACTGAGGAATATGGAATGGCTGAGAAGCATTTAAAGAAATGTTCAACATTTAGTCATCAGGGAAATGCAAACCAAAATGACTCTGAGATTCTACCTCACACAAGTCAGAATGGCTAAGATCGAAACCTCAGGTGACAGCAGATACTTGTAAGGATGTGAAGAAAGAGGAACACTTCTCCATTGCTGGTGAGACTGAAAGTCATTAAAACAAAAGAACACACATGGTATGTATTCATTGATAAGTGGATTTTAGCCCCAAAGCTCAGAGTACCTACCATAGAATCCACAAACCATGTAGAACTTTAGAAGAAGAAAGACTGAACTTCTTCAATCCCACATAGAAAAGAAAAAAAAATAATCACAGGATGTAGAGGGATGGAGGGACCTGGGTGAGAGAGAGGAGGGAGAGGGGAAAAGGGGAGGCAGGAACAGACAAGAGAGGGAATAGAAATATGTTCCAGTGGGAAATGGGGAACTGGGCTTAGAAAGTCCCAGACTCCAGGGCAGCAAGAGGCTCCCAGGTGCCATTGGTGGTGACTGTAACCAAAATACCCAACAAAGGAGAGACACATCCTGTAGAGACCGCCTCTAGTTCTTAGACAATGCCCCTAGTTGAGAGATGAGCCAGCCACCCATCTCAAAACGTTTAACCCAGATATGTTCTTGTCTAAAGGAAAGACAGGGACAAAAACTGGAACAGAGACTGATGGAAATTCAATTCAGAGACTGCCCCAACTAGGGATCCATCCCATCTGCAGACACCAAATCCGCCACACTACTGCTGATGCTAAGAAGCACTTGCTGCCGGGAGCCTGCTATGATTGTTCCCTGAGAGGTGCTAACAGTTTCTGACTAATGCAGATGCAGATACAGCCAACCATTGGACTGAGCCGAGGGACTCCAGTGGAAGAGCTAGGGGAGAGACTGAAGGAGCAGAAGGGGATTGCAACCCCATAAGAAGAACCGTATCAACTAACTGGACTACCCAGAGCTCCCAATGACTAAACCACCAGCCAGAAATGAAGGGAGCCAGGACTGCAAATACATATGTAGCAGAGGATGGTCTTATCTAACATCATTGGAAGGAGAGAGAGGCTTTGTGCCCCAGACTAGGGAGATGCTAGAGTGGTGAAGTGAGAGTGTGTGAATGGGTAGAGGAGCATCTTCATAGAAGCAAGAAGGAGAGGGGAAAGGCGAGAATAGTTGGGTAGATTGTAGATGGGTAACCAGGAAGGGGGATATTATTTGAATTATAACAAAGGAAATGATTACTGAAAATAAATAAATAAAGCAATTAAAGAGAAAAGAGGGCATTTCATATCAGTTATTAGTTCAATATTTTAAAATTAAAGGGAGAAATATTGACCTGTATAATCTAAAAATAAATCCTACAGTATCAGTTTATATACAGTTGCTTCAATAAATACCCCCAAATGACTTCACAGCAATACTTGTGGGTCCAGTGAAGAATTACTGATCTCCTCTAAACAGTGTTTCTTAACAAGGATATTCTCATAGTTTGTGTCATAGATGCTTCAGTAAGTAGTTCCATACCCATCAGTATACAGATAGAACAAACTAGATTGACAGATCTACAAGAAAGAGACATGAGGCTGGATCAGTCTAGGGAGTAAGCCTGGAAGGTGTTAGGAGAGGAGTAAGGGCCGAGTATAGTCAAAGTACTTGGTATTCACACATACAGTTCCCAAAGTATTAATACACATATGTATGTATATGTATTCTATAATTATTGCTATTTCTTTACTTTTCAGATATAACTTGGATCAACACATGCTAAAAACAATAAAACATAAATTCCTGAATTTTTTAACATGAGTTTTTTCTCAGTTTCTACAGATAAAGTGATATGAAGTGGTGCGCAATAATGCAAAAGAAGAAACTGTGACGTAACGAAAAATGAGAAAGATGGTTTCATAATGGACAGCAAGATCTCCAATTCAGTTTATATGAAATCCCCAGTCACATGGACTGTGTTGCTCATTTTCAGAAATACCATTCCTTCTGTGTTCCAAGCTGTGCAATTGTTGTTTTATGGTTTACATTGTAAATGTGTTTCCCCTCTTGCTTATTATGTTTGTTTTTAAGTCTTAAATTGTGAAGGATGTTAATGAGTGATGAGAGAGACACTGTACACAAATGTATATTTGTAAAAGCTATTTTTATGATTAGCATGTGTCACTGTTGATCACATAGTCATGTGGTGTTGCAATCCTACATTTAAAGCTTGTTTCCAACAATGTCATAGGTAAAATAGACATTGTATGCTAGTTTTTATAATTTAATTTTAATTTATAGCTTAAAGTACCTTAGACCATGAGAAAATCTATTTGAAAAGCTATATTTCTGCCCTCTATAAGCACCATGTTTATTAATAAAGAATGCAGTTATTTCAGAAGAGATGCAAGAGTTTAAGGACTTTGGTTTGACCTGTGAGCATGCTTGGCCCTAGTGAGCTGAAATGATCCAATTATCATCTATTTCCCGAGTCTGACTGAGCTGTGGCCAGTTTTCTGCAGTCACGGATGAGAAACAGATTAATAAGAAAATGACTGTCTTGTCCTTGGATCCCAAAGTTTCAGTTAGTACACACCCCTTCCATCTTATCTCCTAGTCCTCATAATCCTCCATTCCCAAGCATTGTGTTTTCCAAATACTCCTGGCTGTTGTCTTGTGCAGTGGAAATGAGAGAGACCATCCCCACAGGCTATAGGCACATTCAGCACATAATTTCTTAATAAATACTGGTTCTTTTAAAACAAACTTGGTGTTTGGTTTTTCTTTGGGTTGTGCTTGTTTTAATATTTAATTTGTGCATTTTGTATTTCCAAGATGCGATCAAAAATAAGTCCAATAATAAAAGCAGAGTCAGTACACTGAAATATGTTCTAGATATTTCTAGATGTGTTCTCCATACTCCTCATGGCATGCCAGTGTTTAAACATACATTAACTTGCTGCACAAAAGAAGATCAGCTGGCCCTGCATCATTGACAAAAGTCTCTATCTAATTCACTTTTGCTCTTCTAGATATTACATAATAAACTATTTCTAGATATAAGTTTATCTACCTCATCATGAGGATTTGTTTTTCCATCAGATCATATGTTTGTTGCTAGATATTTTTAAGGTCTGCACTAGAGAATTTATGACAACCTACATCCATATTAGTTTTGCTACCTAAACTGCTTCATTGTATCAAAGCACATGTTTTCACACAGAAACTGGGAAGAACCAAAATTAACCCAATATGTTTTTGCCAAGTTCCTTTCTAAAATAGTTTATTTCATACTAATTTTTTCTGTTCTAATCATAATCAAAAAAATTTACACCTGCATCAAACACTAACATTTCCAACTAAGATTTCGGGAGAAAACTTATGAGTCAAATTTATGATTAAAGAAAACAATTATGCTGTTTTCCTTTTCTTGCATGTTATGTGTGTGTTTGTGTGCACACATATGTATGTTGTTTATTTCTTTACTCTGTAGATCGTTGATAATCAAATACAGTGCTTTATGAATAATAGGTAAAGATTCTACCTCTGGCAACAACTCCTTTATACCTTTTTATATGAGGGGCTTTTTGTTGTTTGTTTTCTAGAAATTTGACCAATAAAAAGTAACATCCAGATTGGAAGGCTCCCTAGCAGACCCGAGCATTGTAGATAGACTTTTCCCTTTGCACATCCTTCTCCCTTTTTAAGCCTTTAGATTACATTTTCCAGCTAGCCCTCAGGGTCTCATCCTTCATTTGCCTAATGACTTATTCCTGAGACAAATAGCTAAGGTCCACCCATCAAAACATTAAGACCCTAAGATCAAAATCTATCTTTTGGCGACACTGGCTAATCAAGAACAACCAATTCATCCTAGCACAAAGTCCACAAACTTCCCCTTTTTCTCCTTAAAATCCCATCTCTGCAAAAAGCACTTTCAGCTTGCTCTCTTTATTTGCTCCATCTAGAAGCAACCCCCACCCACTTACTTGTCCATTCAGGAAAATAAATCTTCATTGTGCTGAGAACTTGGCATTAGAGTATGTAGGTACCAACTCCGAGGAGCCATAGATTACCATTGCTCATCCCACTTTTGGAAACATGAAAAACATAAGGTGGCTATAGTAGTTTACAAGACGATGTAAGCCTAATCACAACTTGATTCGATGTGCTATATTGTTTTATTTGTACTGATTTACTTCCAAATACACATATTTATTATGAATAACAGGATGCATTTTGCCTATACCATGTGTCAGAAAATAGCATCCATGAGAATTTTTCAAATATGTCATCTATCTGCCTTTATGATAGTCAATAAAGAATATTGATAGCACCATGCTGAGGTCAACAATAATTGTAGCTACATATATTCTTTTCTCTGAAAATTTAAAAAATAAAAAAAACAAACCCACAAAAAATAAAACCAGGAAAATCCAAGATATCAACAATGAGCCTGTCTTGAAAGTAGAAGCTCATACACAACAAATCACTCATTTTTTCATGTGGGAACAATATTCTGTCTAGAATCAAAACTTTTATTGTTGGAGGATGAATGAGTCCTCTTCTCTTTCTCAGAACTAGATGGCTGGAACTGTATCACAGCAGACTGAATGACCCATACAAATTCAGGGAGACGAATTAGTTTCCACCGCAAGATATTCCTTACCAACTTTTTAGAGATTTGAAATTGTCACACAACAGATGTTCTGGAGGTGAAAAGGAAAAAGTTTTTGTCTTGGTATTATAGGGTTCACTTAGATCCAATGCGACTCAAACTCCAACTCAATACAAAAAAACAAAACTTGATTGTAATCAAGCTATTACTGATTGATCATGGATGCAGAACAGACTCAGGAGTTGGACTCTGACCAAGCCAAAATGTTCTAGATATTTTAATTTTGAAAACTGCAAACATTTGTGCAAAGTTACAGTTACTTTTCTCCACCAACCAGGATTCAGGATGAAAGGCTTTCCTACGAACCTTTTCTTGTGGTATATTTATCTTGTCTTCATTGGTTGGTTTTGCCAACTGTGGTACGGAGACTTGCCTATCATTCATATCTTAACTTTTCAAACAAGTTATCAGTTATCCACAAATATTTGTCTCTCTGTGAAGTAGGATGTCAGCTACCCAGGAAGCTCTTAGAAAGTTAAACTTGCCTTGATCTCTACTCAAACTAAAAGGTTTACTCAAAATAGCTTGGGTTTTGTTTCTTCTTAATTTCTCACTTGCCCTTTTATATTCAAATTCTCACTTATCTGTTTCAGGGTAAAAGGGATTGCATTGGCTCCTTAAGACTATGAGGATAACTGAGTTAACTGGAGCCTAAATAAATTTAACTAAGGCATGGAGAATTGAAGGTGCTATGAGGAACAGGAGAGAAGAAGGACCAGTGCTCCTGAAAATGTGGTGGGCAAGATGGTTAGCCAAGGAGAGTAAACAGAGAAATTCTGGAACCAGATACTGGCCTGCCTCCTTTATTTCTCCATATGCAAGAAGTTTTTGGTTTTATTTTTAGGATTTTTTCTTTTTTACTTTTTTACTTTTACTAAGGTGTCTCACACTTCCCTAGAGTAATTGGCAAAACAACTACAAGTTTTCCCCAAAAGGAATTTACTTTTGATTTATCATTTCCAGCATGTTAAGGGCTCAAGAACAGTGTACTCTCTTCTTTCAGCTTAACTGGGACTTTGGTTTTCAGGACCCAAGAAAGTTAAAAAGCTGCTCAAAGGCTGAGCAATGGGGCCTTTTTTAAAACAGTATCTGATTTTCTGGTCCACCTGAAGGGACAGGGAGCAATTACATCAGCTGGACTGGCTTTCATCAGCTTTCAGCAAGTCCAGAGCTCAGCAGTTTGCAGTCTGTATGTATTCCCTGGATGATGTCTGTCAGCCATGTAGAGATCTGCTGAGACAAACATAGACTACATACAAAAGTTCCTAGCAATTGAGAAAGGAGAGAAATCTCGGTTCTGATGATCAACAAAGAACTTACCAGCCAATTAACTGGGCAGAAGAGAATACTTTGGGACTTCCACTTTGAGTCAGGGAAGACGTTCCTAGGGAGACCAGAGAGAGAGGAAGAACCAGAGGAGAGGAGTTTGTTGAGAAACCATATAAAGAGAACTGGAGGATTCACCATGAAATTTCAATAGGAGAGCAGTCAGGAGAACGCACATAGAGCAGAGAAAGCCAGGGGGAGGCTTAGATTGAAGATAAAGGACCATGTGCTAGGAAATAGATACATTAGGGGGCTAGAACAGCTCAAAACCTGCTCAATTAGGCTTTTGGCTTGTTACCAAAAATACCTGGTCTAGATGTCAGTTATTTGGGAGCTAGATCAGTCTAGAGAAGACATAGAAATGCCCTATAGTTATTTGGGTACAAAGGAAGGTGATGAAAATCCCCAAAGATTTACAGATATATCAAAATGTAAAAACATTGATAATATATTAATTGCATGATTTTGAAATATCAAAATAAAGTATATTTTCTTTCCCCCAACAGTGAGAACACAAAGAACAACCATAATTTGCGGAAGGCAAGAGCTTGTTTTATTAATGTAAACAACTTAATGTCTTTAAAATCAATAATTAGTATGCCGTGACGTTTTACTGCCGGCAGGATACATTATTGGGTATGAATGAAGGAGATGCAGCTTTAATACCTCGTTTTAAGTCACATAGTTACAAATCTGTTCTTTTAGACAGGACAGTAATTATATGAAAACCTTATTCTAACTTAAAAGTCTCTTTGGAGACCTTTTCCCTTTGTAGCTCATGCCATTTCATGCTACACCAAACAGTTCCAACTCTGAGTTCAAAGTTTTGAGCTAAGGTTTGTTGCAGATGTTACTGATTTTTAACCATATCCAATAATTTATAAGCCAATGTTCTATCACCAAGACATGAAGAACATATTAAACTCATATGCTTAAGACTGTCAGGAACAAGGGTGTAGCAGCCACATCCACTTAAAATAAATAGACAAACTATCCTTACTCCTCCCACCTGCAACTTCAAGGGAGGACTGCCTTGCTATCTGCTGGATCCAGTTCTCATGGGCACAACAGTTTTGTAGCTGGACTAGCTGCTGGCTGTAGTCTTACCATGGGCAGTGACCGTTCTTATGCCCCGATTTGTGCCACTGAAATAGACAGGATGCAGGGCTACTTCACTAGCGCTCAGTTTTCTTCATTCTGATCCATCTGCTTTTTTTTCTGAAAATCTTTGAAATGAGGGCTGAAGAATTGGCAGATGAAGTTTGTCTCATTTCTCCAAATATGAAACACAGAACAACAATCAAACTAAAACCTGCAGGCACAAACTGACAGGCATAGAGAGGCTGGTATACAAAGACAGCAACTAAAGTAGGAAAGGAGATGGAAGAGACACAGATGTCTTACCAGTGGGACCCAGAACCAGAATTAGGTGTTACCCCAATAGGAACCAGAAAGGGGTCAGGACATCACTTGTCTCCTACCCTTGAAGCAATATTGCATCCAGTTTCTCATTTCTTGAGTCCCAGAAAGGTGCCACGCCAAAAAGAAAAAATAGGCTTGCCCCCATAGGTCTTGGACTTCAAAAATGAAGACTCCAGTAGTGGATTATTACAAACCAGAGACTGAATGATTGGATTCCCAACCAATGCATCAAATGTTATAGGGTCTAGATTTAGCACAACTCAAACACTAGGTCAATACATAAAGAAAAATTTTATTTTAATCCAGCTGCTACTGATTGAAAGGGGAAGCAAATAGACTCAGGGGCTGAACTGTGTGACCCGAGCCACAATGCTTTTAAGCCTGAAAACCACAAGTATTTGTACAAAGTTACAGTTACACTTTTCTACCAATCAGTATTCATGGATAAGGGGACCTTCCTAGGAAAATGTCTTTGTGGTACATTTATTCTGTTCTTGTTGGTTAGATTGTTCAACTATAGTGGGGTGACATGCCTATCATTCATGTCTTAACTTACCAACCAAGATATCAGTTAGCCGCACATGTCTCTATCTGCCAAGTGAGATGTCAGTTACACAGGAACTTAACCTTTGTTTAACTCCTATTTAAAATGGAAGTTTTATTCAAAATGGCTTTAGATTGGATCCTTCTGACATTGGTAAAGAAGAAACAGTTTAAAGGCATCCATCTTAAATATTTAAATGAAAATACATTCATCTACCTAAAGACTCTTCACCCTGTCTTCCTATTGAGGAGCTGTCTGACTCATAGTCCCACTGTATGATACTTAAAATATGATATGATCATAAATTATGGAAAACATGATCATTTCTAACATGGTCAAATATTCTCCAAAAGATGATCCTTTAAAATACACAGAAGAATTATTTTTTATTATATATATTACCTATCCCATAAACCTGTTGATACCATCACCGTTTCTCTTTTGTCCTTAACTCTAATTGAATTGCAAATTTATTTTTTATGACAAAGATATAAGCATATGTATATTCAGGCAAGTACTCATGCATATAAAACAAATGAATTTAAAATAAATATAAAAACTACTAGATAGAAACTTTATTAATGCAGAAAGTAAGTGAGACATGGGGAGAAAGCAAGACAGCCACCATGAGAGGATTGCAGGTGGACGTAGGATGGCAGGGGGAACTCTTCAGAGCCATAGCCCTCCTAGAAGTTCCTTGAGAATATCTCCTAAAGAGTCTGCATAAGTCCCCCAACAACAAAAGAAAATTTTGACTTCTCATAACCTGTTAACAATGATGGAAAATATCATTTCTCCTCCCTCAACTCTTTTCAGTCCTCCCCATCTTTCCTTTTCCCTGGATTCACTTCCTGTTTTCTCTTTAGAAAAGAGCAGGCTGTCAAGAGAAAACAGCCAAATAGAACACAACAAGACTCATTAAGACAAGACCAAAGCCCTAATATCCAGGGTAGAAGAGGCAACCCAATAGAAGAAAAAGAATGTTAACAGCAGACAAAACAGTCAGAGATACATCTTCTCCCACTGTTAGAAGACCCACAGAAGTCACTGATATGTAGATACTAACCCCAGAAATCTCTGAACACCCCAGAAACAACTCACAGGCCATATGAAGCTCAAGAAAAATAATAGCCAAAAAAATGAAAGCTTCAGTTCTTCTTAGGAAAAAAAAAACATATATATATATATATATATATATATATATATATATATATATATATATATATATATATATATATATATATATATATGTCACACTCTCAGAGTATGATACACCTGGACCTTAAATAACTAATAATCCAAGAGCAAAGAATATAGCCTTATGGCAAATTTTGGTATTCAAAGATCACTGTGCTTAATTTATACTCACCAAGAAAACTATTTCCATGTTACATTCTGTCCTGCATATACTTTATGCTTATGGTAACTAGTGGGATTTTAATGCATGCTATCAAACCTCTAAAAGAATTAAGTACTGACAAAACATATCCATACAGTGTTATGCCAAAATGCCTTTGGAAATCTGTATATGTATCCCTCTTTTTAAAATAAAGTTGTAAGAGAGAGAGAGAGAGAGAGAGAGAGGAGAGAGAGAGAGAGAGAGAGAGAGAGAGAGAGAGAGAGAGAGAAAGAGAAGACCCCCAGAAACTTGAAAGAAAATTGACATGTTTTTAATTATTATCCCTACATGTGTCTAGGTCTATGCCAAGTTGACAAAAGCAACCAGCATTAAGTTATTTCACATCTGGGTGGGGAAAGGTATTATGAGTACATATTGGAAGATAATGTTTCTAAATCTGTTATATTTTAAATATTATAAAATTGTCTGGAATCATAGATGAAAAAGATTAAGACTTGATTTAGCTACTGAGATTATCTTAACATACATAGCTTTATTTCTGTGATATTTGCAAGGATTTAAGGTACTGTCTATGTGTGCCTGTAACCCCACACACTGGCAAGAATAGAAAGAGACATTAGGATCACTGGGATTTTCTGGTACCACCGTATCTTGAGGTTCAATTTTAGAAGAATAAGACAAAGATCCAGAAAGTGGTAGAGGAAGACATCTAACATCTTTTTCTGGCACACATCTTTGTGCATAGGTATACACAACTGCACATGCATGGATATACACATGCATAAGCTGTATACACATAGAATATATTTATTACTTATAAAGTATGCAACTTGCATCTTAGTGTTTACATACATGTTATATATAATGAAGAAAAAATAGAAATCTGGACATTTGACCTACTAGCAGCCGTCAGTGACTTTATGGTTATCTTTTCTAGATATCTTTAGATTCTTAGGGATTATTATTGCCCTCAGAATGAGAGATGTGCCAAATATTCAAAGCCAGCTGTCTATACGAGAAATGTAAAATGATTTGGATGCTTCATTATGAAAGTATTTCTATTAGCACTTGAGGTTTTTAAATTATCTAAGAATTAAGTGTGGGTTATACAAGAACATGGGGTTCCTGAAAATGGAAAAAGTAGCAGTGTTTTTCTCAGACATAAGAAGAATAAAAAATGTATATTTTCTCTTGTTTTAGACAATAGATATATCATACATAAAAGGTGATTTCTCCATAAAGTCTTAGGACACTACATGAAACAGGTTATGTTTTACATCTTGAGCTTGTTACAAAAACAATGAAGGCTTTTATTTTCTTGAATTAATCATCCTAGAGAAGACTTTCATTTTGTCGAGTTAATCATCTTATATGTAATACCATAAAAGCACACATGAATACTGCAATGTAAATATTTCTATATCCCAGTTTACAAATAAATAAGACAAATAATCTGTTCATCCATTAATTCTTTATTGGATTTTCACTCTATGCTAAGTACAGTTCTCTACAAGGCTCCAGTCATAAATTATGGATGATACCCTTGATTTTGAATGCCTCATTTTCTTCTGAGAGATGGCATCTTTCTGGACTAAGTTAACAAGTAAGCACACTGAATTGAATATGATAACGAGAAAAAACACAAATGGGAAGGCATGTGAGAGAAGAAAGCTCATGTGATTAAATAGGATTAGGAAAATTTGTGCTAAGGTCATTGTAAAGAAAAATATGTGAAATAGGTGAGCTGTGTAATCACACAGATTCTGAGCAAAAGAAAAGGTGGCTCTATGCTCTGGGACAGGGATATAGCCTACATTGCAGAAAACAGCAACTAAAACATGGTCTTGTTGGAATATACACAAAAGGACAGTTAGAGATGATAACATTCCAGAATTCCACTTGTCAGATGCTGAAATAATTCACAGGTTAGGAGTTTTATTTCCCAGAAGATTGAAAAATGGGGAAAGCTTTAACAGAGGAACCTGACTTATTTAGAGTTAGAGTTACAATAATCATTTTGGACTGCCAGGTAAAACAAGCACAGAGATGAAAAAGATCCAGAAATCCCTTAAGGATCCTGGCTTTTGACTAGACTGATACATGGTCTCTTACGCAACAGATACCTGTTGAGCACATCCCTGCCTCACATGTGTGATTCTACACAGCTTGCAATGGTGGATGTACACATACTGACTCCAGCTACGGAATTCTAGTGAATAATATTGTGAAGTAGATGAATTAATGAAGAATTAAAATGTCATTGAAATATTATATTCCCAACTCCTACACTCTACATTTATGACGGAAATAGATGCAGAAGCAAAGTTTTAATTACCTCTGTTCACATGTCTGAAGCAGAGCGACACAGATGCCCTGAAGCACAAATGAAACCACAGTGATAATCCACCTCTGCCTCTCTGTCAGCTCCTTCTTCTCACAATAGTGAAGGAAATGATTTACCTGCAAGTACAGAAAACTGACAGTCACAAATAGAAACAATGGCTTTTGATCACGTTACTGTTCTCTTGAATAAAAGAGCTTGGTAAGCTTAAGCATCGAGGGTCTAGTCCTGCCTAAGAATTAAGACTAAAATGTGAATATTGATGAATCTAAGCAAGTGAGACTCTATATCTGCTTAATTGTAAAAAAGGGACATTGTTCTTATACAGATAAACCATATGGTGCTTTCAAATATTCAGATTTGACTGGAGCTTGTGTATGCAAGTGATATTAATAGGATAGAAACTAAATGTGTGCACATACAAACAGCTGTTCATAGTAAGTTTGGCATTATAAGCATGCTGGTTCTTTGCACTCTGACTCAACATAAAATTTCCTCAAAGCCTCAAAGATCACTCACTTCATCAAATTTTAATGCTATTTAATATGCTAGTGATTTTCAGAACTACGGGTAGGGCCTGGAACTCTCAATCTATAGCCAGTTCTCCCTGGATCTTTTCACTTGGATACCACATAAGCCTTTCAGCAAAAATCCTCTGGTTCCATTTGCCACAGCCTATCTCCTGTTAGGCATACAAATGGTAACACTACCTACTCACTCGCAAGTCCAGAAGATGTGAGAGGCATCTTCTCTCTCACTTCTTGCTTTTATCTACTATCATATTTTATTGTTTCATCATACAAATTCATGTGTTGTCTATTCACTTTTCATAATTCCATGTCTTATATCCTTAATGTTTTTCTAAATAACCTCCCCACTCTACACTACTAACACAGAAACCAGCTATAATCCCTTTGATCTGCAGTAGTGTTCTGCCTGTAAGATATATCAGGGCAATCATGGCACAAAACTTACTGTATTAATCAACTAATGAATGATTTGACTAAAGGCCGACTTTACAAGAGGGAAATCATAAATGACACTGCTTGGCTGACAAAGAACCTGAGACTCTGTAGCCCAGAGAGCTAGGGTAAAAACAAACAACACTGGTCTTAAAAAGGTAAAAGAAAAGGTAGTGTTAAAATGACTCGTAATAATTAATATTCAGCTAAACTCACAGAACCATCCAGCATCATCAGAGAAGCTTCACCCCGTGGCACATAGGAATAAATGTAGAGACTCACAGCCAGCATTACTCAGTGAGAAAACTTGACACATGTGGTGGTTTAAATATGCTTGGCCCAAGAAATTCTCCTCTTAGAAGGTATGTCCTTGTTTGAGTAGGTGTGGCCTTATTTGAGTAGGTGTGGCCTTGGTGAAGGAAGTATACCACTGTAGGGTTGAGGAATGAGATTCTTCTCCTAGGCATGTGGAACCCAGTCTTTCCCTAGCAGTTTTCAGATGAAGATGTAGACCTCTGAGCTCTTATTACACCATGTATGTCTGTTTTATCCACCATTTTCAATAGAGTTTTCTCTATTTATAATTATCTATTTGGATCTGTTCTCCGTTTTTAATTAATTATTTTCTTGATGTCTAATTTCTTGAGTTCGTCACAGATTTTGGATACTAGGCCTTTATCAGATGCAAGTGTTAAATTAACATTAAAAATGACCTCATAATATTTACAGGCAAATGGGTAGAAGTAGAAAAAGATCACTCCAAGTTATGTATCCCAGACTCAGCTTTTAAGCTGAAATAGAACTACAGAGGGTTGGCATGGAGTAAAGGACTAGAGGGAACAGAAATCTCACTGGGAAAGGGAAATGGAATTAATATGTATGAATACTGGGGAAGGGTGCAATGGGAAAACCAAGTGAAAGAGAAAAGGGTTGAGGAGGTTTGGAGACTGAATACAGGCAGAGACACCCAAAATTAAGATCATTTGAGGGGTAGTATGAAAATCAAATACAATATAAAGTTCCTAAAATTCATACACATATAAGTGTTCTAAATAAACTTACAAGTAATATGGGAGACAGAGTCTCCACTGGACATTCCAAATAAAACTTCCTTTTAGCCAGAAACTGAGTTTTTGACCAAAGGATCCCAAGAAATTTGAAAACATGTCAGGCTGTTGCCAAAACTATAGGTTATTCTTCTGAAACTGAGAGCACAGTTCTATTGCTAAAGACGATACTCACATAGTTCATCAAAGGTGGAAAATTCAAATCCTTTAGTACACAGAGCTTTCATCCTGTGTTCCAGAGTTTCACTTTGGATATGTTTTTGTTTTGTTGTCATGGTTTATTGTTATATTGGGATTCTTTTTTTTTAAAGAGAGAACTAAAAGTTGGGTGGGTAGAGAGGGTACAGAGATGTGGAAGGACCTCAGGGGTGAAAGAATATAATATAAATATTTAAATTAAAAATGTTTTAAGTAATAAAAAATAATAAGAGAAAATGTGTCTGCCTGAATGCCTGCATGTGGAAAAATGTGTTAAATGACTCTATTCCCATGAAGACCAGAAAGAATCATGAGTTGGCTAAAATTTATATGAAAATCACGCAGAGAGAATATTCTGCTGAATAGTTATATAACTGATTGTATCATGGTTTACTCTTGGGTTCCAAGGACATCTGGTTTCAGCCACTTTTCGTTAACTCATAGTTCCTCAAAATCTTGATGTTGGCCATGTTTTAGGTCACTCATGGGTGGTCTATATGGCCCATATATACTAACAATTTTCTGTCCTAGTAGAAAAAAAATTGATACAGAAATACTAGTGAGTCTTCGTATCACAATGTACATGTGTTCAATTTATGTTATTTTTAGGTATCTTAAAATGTCTAGTTTTATGCTTGAGAGAATGTATTAACTTTAATTATTTTTGTTTTTAGGTATTAGTGGAAAAGGGTTCAATTCTTTACAAACAAATAGAAAAATAGCCATTATCATTGTTTTTTATTTTTTATCCTCGAGAGAGGCCAAACCAAGCAGCTGTTGATGCTGGTTTTCCCTTAATCTTCCTGGGTTGGGATTTTAACACATTAAAGGTAAGGAGAGACTCTTGAATTCACCAGACTGTTGGCAGTTCTCAAAGCAGCTGTGAGACAACTACTATTTTGACCAAAGAGAAACAAAAGCAGCTGAAGCTCTAGAGGTTATTAACTAGGCAGCAGCAGAAATCAAAAAACTTCAAAGGGCTCAAGGGCTAAGAGAAAAGGATCTAAAAGATAATTATTTTTTTAAAAGGATTTAATAAAGACAAAAAAGGGACAGTTAAAAAGGCACAGAAACTTCTGTTGGCAGCTATGGCTAAACCAGAGGAGTGTTGGAAATGTCAAAAACAAATAGCATCTAAAGAAAGAGATAAGAAACATCCCTCAAAATAAAAAACACCCCTGATTAGTAAAGAACCAATGTGCTTATTATAAGAAAGAGGGCCACTGGGCCAGGAAATGCCCCAAGGATAAAGAAAAGTCTATTCAAACCATGGCTTTAAAAGATACCCATGATAATGTATCTGCTACTGATCATTTCTATGGGGATATTATGGGGAGAGAGGATTTCTAATGATGGAGAAAAGAAGACTATAAAAAATAATGAGGAAATCCTTTCCCTACTAAGTCGTCTATGGGGGACCTAAAAATCTGGCCATCATCCACTGCTTGGGATACCAGAATGGAAAGACCGCAGTTTCAGAGAACAATAGGACAGAACTAACAGTCTATCATGCTGCCCTGGAAATCGGACCTCTCTTGCCCCTGACTCCCCAGAAACCAAGATATTCTATACTCTCTGAACATTATAAGTATTTAAAAGATGACATAATCTGGTGGAGAAATTTGCCCGTGTCCCAATGTTAGCTGCAAGCATCCTCATCTGTATCAGTATAGCTCTGGCAGAGGCTCTGAGGAGGTATCCATGTCAGGCTTCTGCCAGTAAGCACTTCTTGGCATCAGCAATAGTGTGTGAATTTGGTGGCTGCATACGGGATGAATCCTTAAATGAGTCGGTCTCTGGATGATCTTTTCTTCAATCCAAGCTCCTCTATTTATTTGTCCCTGTATTTCTTCCAATGAGTGTTCTGTTCTCCCTTCTAAGAAGGACTGAAGCATTTACATTCTGGCCTTCCATCTTTTTGAACTTCATAAAGTCTGTGAATTCTTTCTTTGGTATTCAGAGCTTTTTGTGTTAGTCTCTGCTCATCAGTGAGTGCATACTATGAATGCACTTTTGTGACAAGGTTATCTCACTCAGGATGATAGCTTCTAGTTCCATCCATTTGCCAAGAATTTCACAAAGTCCTTGTTTTTAATTGCTGATTAGTATTCCATTGTGTAAACATACCAAATTTTCTGTACCCATTCCTCAGTTGAAGGACATCTGGGTTATTTCCAGCTTCTGGCTATTATAAATAAGGCTGCTATGAACATAGTAGAAAATCTTCAACAAATGGTGCTGGTTCAACTGACAGTCAGCATGTAGAAGAATGCAAATTGAACCATTCTTATCTCCTTGTACAAAGGTTAAGTCCAAGTGAATCTAAGACCTCCACATAAAACCAGATACACAGAAACTAATACAACAGAAAGTGGGGAAGAACTTAAAAGACATAGGCACAGGGGAAATTTTTCTGAACAGAACACCGCCAAAGGCTTATGCTCTAAGATTAAGAATATACAAATGGGACCACATATACTCACAAAGCTTTAGTAAGGTAAAGGACATTGTCAAAAGGCCAAAATGGCAACTAACAGATTGGGAAATGTTCTTTACCAACCCTACATTTGATAGAGTGCTAATATCCAATATATACAAAGAAATCAAGAGGTTAGAATCCAGAGAATCAAATAATCTTATTAAAAATGGGGTACAGAGCTAAACAAAGATTTGCCAACTGAGGAATATGGAATGGCTGAGAAACACCTAAAAAGAATGCACGACATACTTAGTCATCAGGGAAATACAAATCAAAACAAAACTAAGATTTCATCTCACATGAGTCAGAATGACAAAGATCAAAAACACAGGTGATAGCAGATGCTGGTGTGGATGTCGAGAAAGAACAACAATCCTCCCTTGTTTGTGGGATTGCAAGCTGTTACAACCACTCTGGAAATCAGTTTGGTGGTTCCTCAGAAATTGGACATAGTACAGCCTGAAGACCCAGCTATACCACTCCTGGGCATATACCCAAAAAAATGCCTCATTCTTCTTAAAATACAATCAGAAGTCATCATTGAGTTCACGAATCGCAAATTGCTAGAAGATTTCAAGGGTGTTCAATGGGCTCATTAACATATTTGGCCTGAGTGCCATATCTTCTATGAAACAGATTCCCCTCCAGCCAGGAAACAAAAAGCTTCATTGGTTTTTATGTATCATCCTGACCACACCCATCGACCTGAAGGTCGACTGGATTACAGTATGGATCTGTCATACACCCAGTTGAAGATGACCCTGACCAACAAGAAATAAAAATATGTCTAAAGACTCATCCCTGTCTCCCACTGTTGGGGTCCCTTCCTAAGCCCTAGGGACATGACAAGAAATGAACAATGACAATTCTGCCATTCTTTAGAAAATGATGGTTCACCTGAGTTAACTAAGTCATAAAGATATAACCCTGTTCTGTTTTTATAATATTAGGTAAACTACCAGTTTCTCCACAACAAAGAGTATGAATTCCAGGGAGCCCCATGATTGGGCCTCTTAGTTACCAGAGAAGGGGGCCAATGAAAGGCCAAATTTAAACCATCATGGGTCTGACCTCCATCTTAAAAGAAAAAAAATGCTCAAAATATGGCATGCAGCTGAACCCAAGCTCTACCCAAGTTCCAGGAATGGCCCCCAAATTGTGCTTGGCTTATATCCAAAAATTACTCCCTAGCTACTTCCTAGAAACAATTAATCAAATATTAGTCTGATTGTTTCAGGTATATTTTAGACTGTTTGTGATTGTTCAAGATACTGCTTCAGAACAACCACCTGTTGGCATACAATAGTCAATTAGACAGTTGCTAGTTCAAGGCTGCCCGACCTTTCTCTCCTTTTATGTCACAGTTGGGTTAGAAGAGAGCCCAAACTTGGGCTTTTAATTAAAAGTCCTACTATAATTGCATTGTAAACTCTTCTTTGATAGTCTTTTGGGGTTCATGAACACTTACTGGCACAACATCCTAAGACTTTGAAAACCCAATTTTCCCTTTGGCTTTTCTCAATTATTTTTAAGGCATTACATTCCCTCTTGACATCTATAGAATTCAAGGCATACAAATGAGGTTAGATCTATGGTTAATTTAAAAAGCTGTATCTTCTAAAAAGCATCGAAACTTTTATCTACCATTCCCAGAAGTCATATGTATTTTCAAAAATATTTATTCACACTGAACTCTCTTTTAAATGTCTCTGATCCCTGAAATTGTGATATGTCTCCCTCAGTTTGATCAGTAAAGTCTCCTTACAACTTAATTACATCATTTTCAGTTTATCTTCATGTTTTACCAATAAATACAATACAGATTCTTACTATGTAAATCTCTTTAACAGAGAGATACAACTAAATCATTTCCCACATTTTAAAAATTTACATTCATGCTTTGAAATCTAGATGGATTTCCATTATTTAAATGTGCAATCTAGAATGTATAGTCAGAATAATGAGAAATCAACATATACACCTGCATTTGTATTTTTATGATTCATGTATATATGTATGATATTATTAAAAAACAAAATTTTTTGCCTTTTATTTCAGTACAATTAAATATTTATTAAATTATTAAGACAATGTTTATTTTCATACACAATTTTCCTGGAAATGTTCCAGTCACTCTCTCAATGTCAGGTTTTTCTTGTCCATTAGTTCTTAATAATAGCAGGAATGGGAATAGCATTGAACTTACTCACTCAGGAAACATCTTCCTGAACAGAACACCAATAGGACAGGCACTGAGATAAGAATTAGTAAATGAAACCTCATGGAAGTGAAAATCTTCTATAAGGCAAAGGACAGCCATTAATAGGAAAAGGTAGTCTAGAGAATGGGAAAAAATGTTCACTAACTGTACATCTGATACAGGGATAATTTCAAAAATGTATAAAGAACTCAAGGATCTTGGTATCAACAAACAATCCAATTATACGATGGGGTACAGCTCTAAACAGGGAATTATCAACAGAGGAATCTCAAATGGCCAAGAAGCAGTTAAAGAAATGTTCAACATTCTTCCTTAGCCATCAGGGAAATGCAAATCAAAATGACTTTTGAGATTCCATTTTGTACCTGCCAGAAGGGTTATAATAAAAAACACAGTGATAGCACATGCTGGTGAGGATGAGGAGCAAAGGGAGCATTCTTTCATTGCTTGTGGAAATGCAAGCTTGTTCAGCAACTTTGAAAATTAACCAGGTGGTTTCTCAGAAAATTGTGAATCAATCTACCTTAAGACCTAGGTAGACCAGGAACAGCGGAGATCCAGGGACACAGGCCTGGAGAGAAGGCATTCCAACTAGCCGGGGTGCACAGAGATCTCTACAGAGAGATCTCTGCCTAGCATGGGGAAAATGTGCCCCCCTCCGCCCCAGCTTGGTTCAGGGAACCAGTAACCCCGCATAGGGCTATTCCCAGGTTGAGGACTTTGAGTGCACAACGAGCAGTCAGACCATCCAGCACCAGGAACAGCGGAGATCCAGGAACACAAACCTGGTGAGAAGGCGTTTTAACTAGCCTGGGATCAGGAGATACAGGGACATAGTCCAGGTACAAGAAAGAGGCAAGAACATATCACTGACAACAAGATGGCAAGAGGAAAGCAAAAGAACGTACCCCAGGGAAACCAAGACAACCTGGCAACATCAGAACCCAACTTTCCCATAACAGCAAACATCAGAAGGCCAAACATTCCAGAAAAAAAAAAAAGACTCAGACCTGAAATCATACCTCAAGATGATGATAGAGATCCATAGACAAGAGCGGGAGGAAAAGCATAAAGAATTAGAAGCTTTTAAAGAGAAAAAAAAAAAAAAAAAAAACACTCAAAGAACTCAAAGAACTAGAGGAAAACCTAACCAAAGAGATGAAGGAATAGAAAAAAAAATTTAAAACCAAAATGGACACAATAAAGAAAACACTAAAAGAGACACACTAGAGGTAGAAAACCTAAAAATGAAATCAGGAGTCACAGATGCAAGCATTTCCAACAGACTACAAGAGATGGAAGAAAGAATCTCAGGGGCTGAAGACAACATTGAAAACATAGACAAAACAGTCAGGGAAGATGCAAAAACCAAAAAGCTCCTAACCCAAAATATCCAGGAGATCCAGGAGACAATGAGAAGACCAAACCTAAGGATAATAGGAATAGAAGAGGGCAAAGAATATCAACTAAGAGGCACAGTAAATATCTTCAACCAAATTGTAGAAGAAAACATCTGTCCCATAAGAATGAGATGACCATGAGCATAAAACAAGCCTACCAAACGCCAAATAGGTTGGACGAGAAAAGAAATTACTCACAACACATAATAGTCAAAACACCAAGTGCCCAAAGCAAAGAAAAAATATTAAAAGCAATAAGGGAAAAAGGTCATATAACATATAAAGGCAGACCAATCAGAATCACATCCAACTTTTCAACAGAGACTATAAAAGCTAGAAAAGCCTGGACAGACATCATGCAGACCCTAAGAGAGCACAGGTGCCAGCCAAAGCTGCTATACCCAGCAAAACTATCAATCACCATAGATGGAGAGACTAAGATATTCCAAGACAAAACTAAATTTACACAATATCTGACAACAAATTCAGTACTACAATGAATTATAGGGGGAAACCCAATACAATAAGGGAAACTACATCCTAATAAAAACAAGAAAAATCCTAAGCAAGAAAACCAAAAGAAGAAAGACATAAAGGCACAATTCAACCTCCAAAAGCAAAAATAGCAGAAAAGAGCAACCACTATTCCTTGATATCTGTTAAAATAAATGGACTCAATTGCCCAATAAAAAAATATAGGCTATCAGACTGGATGCATAATCAAAACCCAGCATTTTGCTTCATACAGGAAACTCATCTCAGAGACAAAGACAGACACTATATCAGAGTAAAAGGTTGGGAAAAAACCTTCCAAGCAAATGGCCCCAAGAAGCAAGCTGGACTGTCCATTCTAATATCGAATAAAGTAAATTTTCAACCAAAAGTTATCAAAAATATAAGGAAGCACACTTTCTAATTATTACAGGGGAAATTTGTCAGGAGGAACTCTCAATCCTTCACATATATGCTCCAAATACAAAAGCACCAATATTCATAAAAGAAACCCTACTAAAGCTCAAAAAATACATTGCACCCCATACAATAATAGGGGGAGACCTCAATACCCCACTCTCACCAATGGACAGATCATGGAAACAAAAACTGAACAAGGACACTGCAAAACTAGCAGAGGTTATGAACCAACTGAATTAGTAGATATCTACAAAACATATCATCCTAAAACAAAAGAATACACCTTCTTCTCAGCACCTCATGGCACCTTCTCAAAAATTGACCACATAATTTGGTCACAAACAAGCCTCAATAGATATAAGAAGATTGAAATACTCCCATGCATCCTTTCAGATCACCATAGTCTAAGGCTGGTCTTCAATAACAACAAAGACAACAAAAAGCCCATATACACTTGGAAACTAAACAATGCTCTATTAAATGATAGCAGGATCAAAGAAGAAATAAAGAAAAAAAATAAGGATTTTCTAAAATTCAATGAAAACGAAAACACAACATACCCAAACCTATGGGATGCAATGAAAGTAGTACTGAGAGGAAAAATCATAACTCTGAGTGCTTCCAAAAAGAAACTGGAGAGAGCATACACCAGCAACTTGACAGCACAGCTGAAAGCTCTAGAACAAAAGGAAGCAGATATATCCAAGAGGAGGAAACAGCAAGATATAATCAAACTTAGGGCAGAAATAGACCAAATAGAAACAAAAAGAACCATTCGAAGAATCAACAAAACCAAGAGCTGGTTCTTTGAGAAAATTAACAAGATTGTTAATTGTTAGCCAGAGTAACTAGAGGGCAAAGAGAGAGTATCCAAATTAACAAAATTAGAAAGGAAAGTGGAGACATAACAACTGAAACTGAGGAAATTGAGTTTTTTAATATGCTGAAGCTTGTTTGATGTCAAAGCATGTAGTCAGTTTTGGAGATGGTACCATGACATGCGGAGAAAGTATATTCTTTTGTTTTAGGGTGAAATGTTTTGTAGATATCTGTTAAATCCATTTGGTTCATAACTTCGGTTAGGCTTACTTTGTCTCTGTTTAGTGATTTCCATGACCTGTCCATTAGTGAGAGTGGGATTTTTTGCTATGAAAAAAGCTGGGTCATGATTACATTTTCAGTCATTAAGCCTGTCTTTTTATTGGGGAATTGAGTTCATTGATGTTGAGAGATGATAAGTATTAATGATTCTTGTTTCCAGCTATTTTTGTTATTAGAGGTAAAATTGTTTGTGTGGTTCTCTTCCTTAGGATTTGTGAGGAAATTAATTTCTTGCTTTTCTTTTTGGGTAGTTTTTCTCCTTGTGTGTTGGCCTTTTTCCTCTATTATCCACTGTAAGGCTTGATTAGCATAGTGATATTGTTTAAATTTGGTTTTGTCATGGAATATCTTGGTTTCTCCATTCATAGTGATTGAGAATTTTGCTGGATATAGTAGCCTGTGGTAGCATTTTTTGCTCTCTTAGTGTATGCATGACGATAGTCCAAGATTTTCTGGTTTTTAGAGTATCTGTTGAGAAGTCTGTTGTAATTTTGATAGGTTTACCTTCATATGTTACTTGACCTTTTTCCCTTATAGCTTTTAATATTTTTTCTTCATTGTGAGAATTTGGTATTCTGATTATTAATCATTGGGAGGCATTTTTTTTCTTGTCCAATCTGTTTGGCGTTCTGTAGGCTTCTGGTATGTTTATTGGCATCGTTTTCCTTAGGTTAGGAAAGTTTTTTTCTACAGTTTCATTGAAGATGTTTACTGTCCTTTTGTGTTGGGAATCTACACTCTCTTCTATATCTATTATTCTTAGGGTTAGATATTTCATTGTGCCCTGATTTGTTGAATGTTTTGAGTTGGGAGCATTTGGCTTTTTGTATTTTGTTTTACTCTTGCCAATGTCTATGGTATGTTTTAAGTGTTAGATTCTCTCTTCTATCTCCTGTGTTCTGTTGGTAATGCTGGCATCTGTATCTCATGCTCTCTTTCCTAGATTTTCCATCTTCATGGTTTTCTCCCTTTGTGTATATATTTCTTACAATTTATAATTCTTTCTGTATGTTATAAATTGCATCATCTTACTGTATTTACAAAATATGAAGCTCTTAAAGAAATATAATGGCTTAATTACAGAAAGGTTTTTAATATTTTTACTTTTTTTGCTTGAATGTAAGCACAAAATTTATATATCTTTGGATTAGATTGTCAGAATGTTTGATAATAAAAAATTACTGAAAAGGTGGTCCATGATTTAAAAGAACTTGTTGCTTTTCCAGCGGACCTAAAATCTGTTTCCAGCACCCAAATCAGGAAGCTCACAATTGCCTGTAACTCTAGCATTAAAGGATGTGACAAATCTCTTTGATTTCTAGGAAGGCCTAATCTATTCCATGCTCTTATTCAAAAAAATTATTCTTATAAAGTAGAATATTAAGGCAATAGTAATAGACGTACATAAATAATATTTTTAACCTTGAATTTGCTTATAAATCACGATTTTTATTTTAAATTGCATAATGTTACACAAAGAAATAAGCATTCCATGAATGATGGGTAATGCCTGTAAAATCTCAGAACTATTTCCAGGCCAGGGTGAGTTGCAGTTTAGCAACATTGTGTGCCAAAAATAATAATAATAAAAAAAGGAATGTATTTTGTTGATCCAATGTATAAGAAAGAACATATATAATATTAAGTAGTCTGGTATATAACTAAACTTGGACAGTTTACTTATACAATAATGTCCCCAGACAACATCTGTCATCTCTCGCACTACCATATTTTTTGAGGAGAAAAGAGATATCTGTGGATCTAGTATAGGGCACTAGTTAGAGTTGGAACTCACATCCCACGTGGTGCTGCTCACGGGGTACTTGGCTTGAGCGAATCCTTCTGCTTCTTTGAGTTTCCTCCAGTTCTGGATGTCATGCTTCTCATATTCTAGGTTATCCAGAAACTGAAAACAAAACAAAAAAATTTCTTTCTCTTTGTTTTTGAGACACACTCTGACTGTGTAGCTCAGTAACTCAATGTACAACCTATGCTAGCTATAAACTCATGACATACTCCTGCCTCAGCCTTTCAAGTGGTGAAAATATAGGTATGAATCACATCACACAGGTCAAGACACATTTCACATACTTTAAATATTTGCTTGACATTTTAAACAAAGCAGGTAAGTACTAGACTGATTAAAACAAGCACTTTGAAACTAAGGAACCTTTGGCACCCTGTCTGAAAAAAGAGACATTAGATGTGTGTGTGTGTGTGTGTGTGTGTGTGTGTGTGTGTGTGTGTGTCTGTGTGTGTGTGTGAAATCATGTATAATATATGCTTATATTGAAATATATTAAATAAAATAGAATATTCAGATTTTTGTAAGACCTCTTAATTGGTACATATGATACATTATGATTCATAGCTACATTTTAATGAAGTGAATGAACATTACTAAAGCTTATGCAACTAAAATTTTATAATTTGATATTTCCTCTAAAAATTGAACGTGACGAAACTAAAATTAAGTTTCTATTCAAAGCAAAACCCTGGGAAAGATTTCCAGAACTATTTTCATTGTTTCTTTCTCCCTCTGCTGTTTGATTTAGGACACAGCAGTCCTATCTCATTCTTTTTGTTCTCCACTTGTTTTTATTGGTTATTTTATACATTTCAAATGACATCCCCCTTCCCGGTTTTCTTTCCAAAAGCTCCCCATTCTTTCCCTATTTTACCTGCCCCTATGAGAGTGCTCCCCCAACAGACCACTCACTCTTGCCTCACTCAGCACCCTAGCATTTCACTTCCCTGGGTCATCAAACCTCCACAGAACCAAGGGGCTCACCTCCAAGTGATGCCAGATAAGGCCATCCTCTGCTACATGTCCATCTGGAGCCATGGTTCCTCCCCTCCATGTGTACTCTTTGGTTGGTGGTTTAGTCCTTGGAAGCTTTGGGGTGTCTGATTGGTTGATATTTTTGTTCTTCTGATGGTGTTGCAAACTCCTTCAGGTCCTACAATCTGTCCTAACTTCTCCATTAGGGTTCCCATGGTAAGTCTGATGTTTGGCTGTGTACATCTGCATCTGTATTGGTCCAGCTATCACAGAGCCTCTCAAAAGAGAGTTACATCAGGCTCCTGTCAGTAAGCACTTCTTGACTTCAATAATAGTGTCTGGGTTTGATATCTGCAGATGGAATTTATCCATACATAGATGGCCTTTCCTTTGGTCTCTGCTTTCCACTTTGTTCCCATATTTTCTTCAGAGAAAAGCCATTCTGGGTTAAAAATTTGGGGTTGTGTAGATAGCTCCATTCCCCAACCAGGAGCCTTGCCTAATATCTGGATATAATCTCTACAGGTTCTCCCTCATCTTCTTTGAGCGCTTGAGCTAATCTACTCTCTGTTGGGACCTGACAGTCTCTTGCTTTCCTGGCATCTGGGACTTGCTAGTAGCTAACCTATTTCTCATCCTCCATTGATACACAACTCTGTTCAAATTTCTGATACTGTATATCATCCTTGTCTCCTCCCAGGCCTGACTGATCCTGCCCTTCCCCTTCCTCCTCCCCTCTTCTTCCCATGTTCATCCCATACTCTGCCTCCAGTGACTATCTGTGGTTATTCTGAGCTTTCTTTTTTTGTTTTGTTTTGTTTGGTTTTTTTTTTTTTTTTTTTTTTTTTGGTTAATATCCACTTCTCAGTGAGTACAGATTATGTGTGTTCTTTTGTGATTGGGTTACCTCAACCAAGCTGATACTTTTAAGTTCCATCTATTTGCCTGCAAATTTCATGAAGTCATTATTTTTAATAGGTGAATAGTACTCCAGAGTGTAAATGTACCACATTTTCTGTCTCAGTTCCTCTGTTGAGGACACCCGGGTTGTTCTGTTTGTTTGGTTGGTTTTTGTTTTTATCAGCTTCTGACTAATTATAAACAAGACTGCTATAAACATAGTGGAGTATGTGTCCTTGTTATATGTTAGAACATTTTTGGGTATATGAGCAGGAGTTGTATAGCTATTTCCAGGGAGGCGCTAACTGTTAAAAGTCCCTAGGCTTCTGAGTGAGCTGTCTGTCTTTTTCCTGGGCTGAAGCCAGCATTTAGTGAGCACTGATCTCAGACAGCCTGCAATGCAATCAGTTGGGAGAGCAAGACTAACTGGCCCATATCCCTCCTTCCCATACAGGTGTCCAGATCAGCCTTCTGTGTCTGCAGGAAGACTCCCTGGAAGATAGTAACACTCCAGGGTCCCTGGTCCCTCCTTGGGTTCAGGGAACCCTAATCATGCTGTCCCTGGCTGTCATGGTTGGTCTGGAGCTAGGAAAGGAAGCTGCTCAGCAGATCTCTGCAGACCCTCTCAGACTCACCTTCCCCTACAATCCACAAAGAAAGAAAATTTAATTGTTGAGCAGTTTACATAACAGATACATTTAAATCCTAACAGATGTATTTATGTTCCCATAGATAAGTGCTTAGAAAAAACTATTAGAGAAGTTCTCACTTCAGCTCTGATGAAAAATGGTGAATGGTCACCACGGCTGACTTTGAATAAGAAATAGCTAACAAACTTGAAATCAAGTTTTCCTTTAACACTAAGGAAAATGAAAATGTAAAGAAAACCACCATTCCAAAAGTGAGAGGCAGAGAGAGGAAGAGAAGGAGAAGGAAAGACTGAGTCTGAATATCATCATTATAGCCAAGATTGATCAGCTTTTACAAAGCATAAATTTCTGGTGTCACAACTTGCTATACATACTGTGTAGTAAGTAATCTGTGATAACTGTTTAAAGCTGACAGCACTATGACAGGGGTGAGACCTCCTAACCAGCCATCAAAACCCCATTCTTTTATAAATTTCTCCTCTCAGAACTCTACCATATTTTCAAAGTGACTATGAAAAGTTTCCTATAGGGTAGGCTTAAAAAAGGAGAGAGGGTTTTGAATTTGATGAGAGTAATTTTTCTAGAAAGATACCAAAGAAATGATTACAGAGTTTTAGGTACCAGAGTTTGAAGGGTAACTGACCAAACCCAGATTTTTCTAGTTGCTTTTTTTCTATTGTTAAAATATAGAATGTATGTAATTCTTATGCAGAGGCATGTCAATCTTCTCTGCAGCATTACAATTTTAGATCGTGTGCTGCCAAAGCAAGTACTTCCTCTGGGTTTCCTTCATCACATTGAAAGAAGAAAAATAATTTTGAAGTGTATTTTAAGTCAGTCTGTAGATGTACAAAAAGTGTGACATTAATCATGAAATCATGGGAGTTCTCTCATTTTAAATCTACCAGGAGGATAAATCAAAAAGGGAGGTTGAATTATATGTTATATAAAGAGTTTATCTAAATATAAGGACATAAATGCAAAGACATATATAATAAACATTGGGAAGAACTAAAGATCTACTAAGTTGATTTCAGACAGAAGACCTCACAGCAAGGAAAGTTAGAAAGAAGGGCATTGCATGAGGACCAGTTTAGTCTCCCAAAAATGCACACAGAAATGTACATTACTAAGTGAAAGAAGCCACCTGAATTAGCAGCATGCTCCATGACCCAACTGTATGGCACTGACAATGAAAACAAGTGGAGGAAATGAAACCACTGGGGTGCAAGTCTTGGTGCAGAGGTGCAGGGAGGAAGGGAACCTGCATAGGAAAAGCAGGCAGTATGTTGGAGCTGTGAAAACATTCTCTGTGTTGCATGATAATGTTTGCTACAAGTCTTTATTTATTTTCTCTAAGCTTGTGCAATGCGTAATACCTAACAATAGCATGAATATAGACTACAGGCCTTGATTATGGTTGACTATTTTAGATTAAGCAATTGTAGCAAACACTCCATTCTAGAAGAAAAGTTTGATAGTGAATGAGGCTTTGTAAGTGTAAGGGTACGAGGACCATCACAAATTCCTGTATCTATTTCTCAAGTTTACAATAAATCTAAAATTGCTTTTTAAAAAGCTTTGAGAAAAAAGCAAGGTGGTAGGCCTTCCAAAGGGAAAGGAACACCAATCAGTTGTCAGGTGTCAAATAGCCCTGAAAATATAGATAAATACAATTAACATTATAATTAATTAACAGTCGTGGAACTTGGGACCTGAAAGAGCATCTGCAGGACAGCAGCATGACTTTGCCACAGACCACATTCAAGAGAGAGTACTCCTCATATCAGAGGAAAAACACCAACCACAAACAAACAGGAAATCTTGGATCTCTTAGATGCCCTGATGAAACCAGCAACTGTGAGTATTATTCAATTGCCCAGGACATCAGAAGGGAAGACACTCATTGGTCTGGGGACAATAGCCAAGCAGATCAAGTGGCTGGAGAAGTGCCTATGCAGGAGTTTATCTGGGTAATGGGCCTGCAAGAGACACCCACTGGGAAATGAGATTGGACTAAGGGATGACATCAACTGAAATATACAGCAAAAAAAAAGGAAGGGCTCAAATTGCTACCTGCCCCACCAGCTATTACTTAGAAGAGGAAGGACAATGATGCACTCAATAGAGGAAAACTATACTCTCCAACAAACAAACAAAATACTCACTTGGCTAAATGCACAAATAGACTTATTTAGGGCATAAAAAGCTCATCTAAGTAGTCAAGGGGTCAAAGGAATATGTAATGGACCTTAGGTGTTTAGCCAGTGTGACAGTAAAACAGTGTAAGGTATGTCAACAAGTAAATGCTTATGCAGCCAAGAGGAAACAAAACAAGAGACCTAGAGGAGAATGACCTGGGGTACATTGTGAGGTATCACAGAAGTTGTCAGAAAATTATGGTTACAAAGAACCTCCTAGTGTTTGCAGATACTTTCTCTGGAGGAGTTGAGGCATTCCCCAATAAGCAGGAAACAGCTACTGTGGTAGCCAAGAAAATATTAGAAGAAATTTTCCTGAGGTTCACAGCGCCTAAAGTAATTGGGTCAGACAATGGTCCTGCTTTTGTTTGTAAGATAAGTCCAGAATTGGAAAAGATATTGGGGACTAATAGGAAAGTCCATTGTAGGTATCGGCCCCAGAGCTGAGGACAGATAGAAAATAAAAAACAAAACCTAAAAGAGACTTTAACTAAATTGACCCCGAGACTGGTGCTGACTGGGTGGTGATCCTTCCCCAGGCCCTGTTCTGAGCCTGGAACACCCCCTACCACTTTAACCTGACTCTTTTTGAGATTCTGTTTGTTACCCCAACACCCTAGGTGTCCACTGGGACCTCAAAGGAGGTATCCCAACCTCTTCCTGAGGCTCTAAACATTTCAGTCAATAGAACACAAGATTTGGCTCAAACTGTTACCTTTTTATAAAAAAAAAAAAACTTTATTTTAAAAAGCAAAACTAAAAGAAAAAAATTTTAAACATTTTTGCATAAATGTATACAAATAAATTTTTGTCAGTAATTCGCTTTTCTCTATTTTTAAGGTTGGATACTCTGCATTAAGGTCTTACCAGTTACAATGAGCAAAAAGTACATGTAAAACAGGATGTAACCCGGAATTAGTCAACGTTTTCTTGGTGTGTAAGGATTGAGCATAATGTTTTTTTTTTTGTTTGTTTGTTTGTTTTGTTTTCTTTCCTTTTGTTCTTGAACTTAACACAGTCTGTGAGTTGTTTCTGGGGTAGTCTGAGCCTCTGGGGTTAGCATCCTACTATCAGTGACTACATATTATGTCTGTTCTTTTGTGACTAGGTTATCTCACTCAGGATGATATTCTCTAGATGCAACCATTTTCTTAAGAATCTGGTTAAGTCATTGTTTCTGATGGCTGAGTAGTACTCCATTGTGTAAATGTACCACAATTTTTATATCCATTCATCTACTGAAGGACATCTAAGAACTTTCCAGCTTCGGGATATTATAAATAGAGCTTCTATGAATAATTGTGGTGCATGTCTCTTTGTTGTATATTAAAGCATCTCTGGGGTATATGCTCAGAAGTTGAATAGCTGGATCTTCAGGTAGTACTATGTCCAATTTTCTGAGGTATCACCAGACTGATTTCCAGAGTGGTTGTATCAGTTTACAACCCCACCAATAGTGGAGAAGTGTTCCTCTTTCACCACAACCTCGCAAGCATCTGCTGTCATCTGATGTTTGGATCTTGGCCAATCTGACTTGTTTGAGGTGGAATCTCAGGGTTGTTTTGATTTGTATTTCCCTGATGGCTAAAGATGTGGAGCACTTCCTTAGATATTTCTCAGCCATTCCATATTCCTCAATTGAGAACATTTTGTTTAGCCTATACCCCATTTTTTAATAGGGTTGTTTGATTCTCTGGTGTCTAACTTTTTGAGTTCTTTGTATACCTTGGATATTAGGCCTCTATCTGATGTGGAGTTGGTAAAGATCTTTTCCCATTCTGTTGGCTGCCATTTTGTTTTCTTGACAATGTCCTTAGCCTTACAGAAACTTTGCAATCTCATTAAGTCCCATTTGTTAATCTTTGACCTTAGAGCTTGAGCCATTGGTGTTTTGTTCAGAAAATTTTCTCCTGTGTCTATGTGTTCTAAGGTTTTCCCTACTTTCTCATCTAATTGTTTCACTGTATCTGGTTTAATGTGGAGATCTTTGATCCACTTACACTTGAGCTTTGTACAAGGTGATAAGAAAGGGTCTATTTGAATTTGTCTGCATGCTGAGTGCAAGTTGGACCAACCCCATTTGTTGAAGAGGCTGTCCTTTTTTCATTGAATGTTTACATCTCCTTTGTCAAAAATCAGGTGACTATATACATGAGGGCACATTTCTGATTCTTCTATTCTATTTCATTGATTCACATGCCTATTTCTGTACCAGTACCATGCAGTTTTCAGCACAATTTCCTTGTAATATGGCTTGAGGTCAGGCATAGTGATTTCCACAGATGTTTTCTTGTTGTTGAGGATGGATTTCGCTATTCTAGGTCTTTTGTTATTCCATATGAAAGTGCACATTGACCTTTTTAACTCAATGAAGAACTGGGCAGGAATTTTGATGGGGATTGCATTGAATCTGTAGATTGCTTTTGGTAGGATGGCCATTTTTAAAATGTTGATCCTTCCAATCCATGAGTATGGGAGATCTTTCCATTTTCTGAGATCTTCCTCGATTTCCTTCTTTAGGGGTTTAAAGTTCTTGTCATACATGTCCTTCACTTCCTTTGTGAGAGTCACACCAAGGTATTTCATAGTTTTTGTGACTATTGTGAAGTGTATCTTTTCCCTAATTTCTTTCTCCACATTTGTCCTTTGAGTATAGGAATGCTACTGATTTGTTTGAGTTAATTTTGTGTCCAGCCACTTTGCTGATTTTTTTTATCAGCTGTAGGAGTTCTTCGGTGGAATTTTTGGGGTCACTTAAATACACTATCATGTCATCTGCAAAGAGTGATGTTTTTACCTCTTCCTTTCCGATTTGTATCCCCTTGATCTCCTTTTGCTGTCTGATTGCTACAGCCAGGACTTCCAGTACTATGTTGAATAGGTAGTGGGAGAGTGGGCAGCCTTGTCAAGTCCCTGATTTTAGTGGAATTGCTTCAAGTTTCTCGCCATTAAGTTTGATGTTGTCTGTTGGTTTGCTGTATATTGCTTTTATTATGTTTAGGTATGGACCTTTGATTTCTGTTCTTTCCAATACTTTTAACATGAAGGAGTATTGAATTTTGTCAAATGCTTTCTCAGCATCTAGTGAGATGACCATGTGATTTTGTTCTTTGAGTTTGTTTATATGGTGGATTACATTGATGGATTTCCTTATATTTTTTTAAAACAACTTTATTTTACAAAACAAAGATAAATGTACAGACTTTAAAGATTTTTTGCTTAAAATTATACATTTTTGTCAGTACTGTTTTTTCAGATATTAAAATAATTTTTACATAAAACTATTCCACTTCTGGGCATATACCCCAGAGACACCTAAGTACACAACAAAGATACATACCCCACAATGTTCATAGCAGCTCTATTTATAATAGCCAGAAGCTGGAAAGATCCCAGATGTCCTTCAGAAGATGAATGGATACAAAAATTGTGGTACATTTACACAATGGAATACTACTCAGCCACCAGAAACAATGACTTGACCAAATTCTTAAGAAAATGGCTGCATCTAGAGAAAATCATCCTGAGTGAGATAACTTAGTTACAAAAGAACAGACATAATATGCAGTCACTGATATTGGGATGCTAACTCCAGAGGCTTGCACTCCCCCAGAAACAACTCACAGTCTGTATGAAGTCCACGAAATAAAAAAAACAAAACAAAAAAAATATTTACAAAAACAAGAAGACTTTGACTATTTCCATGTTGCGTTTTGTTTTGCTTGTACTTTATGCTCATTGTAACTATTAGGTTTTCAATGCATACTGTCAAGCCCTTGAAAAAAATCAAGTACTGACTAAAAAATATATTCACATAGGATATCCTTATATTAAACCATCCCTGCATCCCAGGGATGAAGCCTACTTGGTCATGATGAATGATCGTTTTGATGTGTTCTTGGATTCGGTTTGCAAGGTTTTTGTTGAGTATTTGAGGCAAGTACTCAGAGCCAACCAGTGAACTGAGAGCAGGGTCCCTAATGAAGGAGTTAGAGAAAGAATTGAAGGAGCCAAAGAACTTTGCAATCCCTTCAGAACAACAATACCAACAAACCAGAGCTACCAGAGACTAAACCACTATCCAAAGAGTACCATAGATCAACCATGGCTTAAGCTGCATATGTAGTAGAGGATGGCCTTTCTTTGCATCAGTGGGAAGAGAAGTCCTTTGTCCTGCCAAGGCTTGATGCCCCAGTGTAGGGGACTGTCAGGGTGGGGAGACAAAAGTGGCTGTGAGGCTCACCCTCATAGAAGCAGCTAGGTGGGAGGGGATAAGAAATTTCTGGAGGGCAAACTGGGAAAGGGGATAACATTTGAAATGTAAATAGAATATATCCAATTTTAAAAAAGAGAAAAAAGAAACAAAAAATAGAAATAAATCCTGGGCCTCTCAGATTTAAAAAAAAATAGAGTACAAAGTGAAACAGAGAATTTTCAACAATGTAATCTCAAAAGTACAAGAAGCACATAGAGAGATATTCAATATCCTTAGTCATAATGGAAATTCAAATGAAAATGACCCTGAAATTTTCTACCTTACACCCATTATATTGTGTAAGATAGAAAACTTAAGGGACCACACATACTGGCGAGATGTGGAGCAAGGGGAACACTTCTCCATTGTTCGTGTGGTTGCAAACTTGTACAGCCACTCTGCACATCCATCTGGAAGTTTCTCAGAATATTGGATACAGTTCTACCTGAATGTCCAGGTATATCCCTTGTGGGAATATACCCAAAAGATGTTCCACCTTATCACAAGACCATGTGTACCACTGTGGTCATGGCACCTTTAGGAAGTCCCAGGTACCTGGCATGGGTGAGGCACAGAAGTCAATGAGGAAGAACTGAGCTGAGATGCCTTATACTAGGTACAAGGAACAGGGAGAGGCCACCTCCTGTGCCCAAGCAGGATTCTCAGTGGATACATGAAAAAACCAACAAACTCACCTAAATGGCTTTTGTCCCAAAATTTGTCTTGTCTATAAGAAATGCAGGGCAAATGGTAAAGCAGAGACTGAAGGAATAACAATCCAATAACCAGTCCAATTTGACACCCATCCCATGGCTAAGCCTCTCTCCCTGACAGTATTGATGGCACTCTGCTATACCAGCAGACTCTGGCCTAGCATAACTGTCCTCTAAGATCTTCCTCCCAGCAACTGACTGAAACAGATGCAGACAGCTACAAACATCAGATGGAAGTCAGGGCTGTAAAGCAGTGTTTGGGGAACGATTGCAAACCCTGACAAAGATAGGAACTCCACAGGAAGACCAACCATATAAACTAACCTGGACCCTTGGGAGCTCCCAGAAACTGAGGCACAAACCAAAGAGCATACAGGGACTGGACCAGGTCTCCCAGCACATAAGTAGCAAACATGCAGCCCGGTGTCTCTGTGGGTCCCTCAACAACTGAAACAATATCTGTCCCTAAAGCTGTAGCCTGTCTGTGCAATGTGTTCCCTATCTGGGCTGCCTTGTCTGTCTTCTTTGGAAAAGGATAGGCCTAGTTTTACAGAGATTTGATGTACCAGTGTAGAGGAATACCCTGGCAGGGTTCCACTTTCTCAAAGGGGAAAGGGATGGAAGGAGAGACTCTGTGGGGGAAGGGGAGAATGGGAGGGAGGCAGCATTTGTGATGTAAATAAATAAATAGGGCATGGATCTTAAAAAAAAAATTCTCAATAGATAAATCTTCAAATTGCTATGAAATTCTTAAATAAATGATCAGTGTCCTTAACTACCAGAGAAATGCAAATTAAAAGTACTTTAATAATTCCTCATATTATTATGGCTGAGATCAATAGCCCAAGTTATACTTCATGCTGGTGAGGATGTGGAATATGGGGAGCGTTTATCTATTAGAGTGCAAACTTACACAGCCATTACGGAACCCAGTATGACTGTTTCTCCAAAAAAAAAAAAAAAAAAAAAAAAAAAAAAAAAAAACAGAAAAGGAAAGAAAGAAAGAAAAGAAAAGCCAGTCTTACTCAAGATTCAGCTATATTTTTGTGATGTTTAAATGAGAATAGCCCCCATAAGCTCATATATTTGAATTCTTAGTCATCAAAGTGTGGCACTCATGGCAGGGATTGCTGAGTATAGCCTTTTGGAATAAAAGTGCCCTTGTTTGAGGAAGGGTACCACTAAGGACAGGGTTTAATATTTCAAAATCCCAATTCAGGGCCAGAGTCTCTTGCTTTTCCTCCTCTTTACAGATACAGATGAAGAAATCTCAGCTACTTCTCCAGAACCATATTTGCCTGTATGCCACGGACATTTCCTATCATTCCGATACTGAACTGAATCTCTGAAAGTATAAACAAACCCAACTAAATGCTTTTATGTGTAAGAGCTGCATGGTCATGCTGTCTCTTCATAGCAGTAGAACACTGACCGAAATAGAAATGGATACCAGCTGTGTAGTGTTGAGGTAACAGGCCTGATCATGCTTCTCATTGTTGGTATAGGACTTTGAATTAGGAATGAAGCTGAACACTTTTAGTGGGGTAAAATGAGCCAAACTATGTTGAAGAATATAGAAGCACCATGAAGTGTAATGGAGTGAAGTCCAGGTATCAAGGGGATAAGTTTAAAAAATTCTGGTACTAAAAGGAAGGATGTGGACACCTTAGGGGAAGACCTCACCTAGATAAACTCCACATTTGTGAAAAAGAATGAAAGAAAAGTTTAAACAATGGTGAAACTATCAAATAAAGAAAGTTAATATAGGTGTAGTTAAACGAGGGGTCCATTTCCTAACTGCAGCAAGCAGCACAATTTGACAGCTTTGGCCATATGGTTCAGATATAGACTCAAGTCTAGAAGATTTACAGAATCTCCATATTCACATAAGGAAAGCTCCTGAGCTCTTGTGTTTTTCATGGGTGTCCCTGCATAGAGGTCAGAGCAACCACTGAGTAAAGCATGAAGCATGAAGATGAAGCATGGATTGTTTTTGCATATGCCAAGGCATTAGTCATGAGATACCTTCCTATGAATGCTGCAGACCATGTACAGAACCAACTCAAGACAGAGAGAAGAGTGTTGCAGCCAGCAATGAAAGGACATGGGGATTGGAAGGAGGCTTTGACATCAGGCATAAGTATGTAAATTTTGAAATTTTCCTGGTAATTTTTGCTATTATTTTTGTTCAATATTCCCTCCTTGAGCTCCCTCTCGTCTGATTTGGAATGATAATGTATATCCTGCGCCATTGTGTGTTGGAAGTGTGATCTGCTTTTTAATTTTGATTTTGCAGCGGCTTGCAATTAAGTGATTGCTATCAGTCTGGCAGGAATCTTTGAACACTGGACTTTTAAATAGTGTTGAGACTGACAAAGAACAATTTTAAAGTTGAACTGAATACATTTTATTTTCATTATGAAATGACTACAAGCCTATGAGGTCTGGGGAAACAAATGTTGTTGTTTAAATAAGAATGATCTCTATAAACTCATGTATTCGAATACTTAGTCATCAGGGACTGACACTACCTGGGAAGAACTTGGAGGTGGTGGCCTTGTTAGAGTTGATGTGTCCTTATTTAAGGAACTGTGATTCTAGGAGTGGACTATGAGGTTTCAAAATTCCAGTCCAGGTCTAGTGACACTTTTCCTGCTGCCTGTAGATCCAGATATAGAACTCTCAGCTCCTTCACCAGCACCATTTTGCCTGTTTGCCATCATACTTCCCACAATGCTCTTAATAGACTAAACCGCTGAAACTGTAAGCAAACCCCAATCAAATGCTTTGTGAGTAAGAGTTCCTGATTCATAGTGCCATGCTTCTACAGCAACAAAACATTGATTAAGTTGTTACTTTTTAACATATTCTCAAAAGGAGGCTTCACTCTACCACAAAAACACTTCTTGTTATATTTTTAAAAATTCCTGTTTTATCTATTTTTTTTTCCAAAAAAGTTCTGAAAAATGCCTCTTATATATATATATATATATATATATATATATATATATATATATATATATATATATATATATATATTCAAAATGGAGTATGATGTGTCAGATTAACAATGGACAATCTATAGATCATCAAGGACTAATAAATTTTGCCAAGAACATACTACAAAGAAAGCATAGCAAGTGTCCATAATATGTATAACTTTTGATATCTCAGTGTCTGGAGTGACCAGGGGACTGTGGAAAGAAGAAAGCAAGCACAATAAGTACTCATGACATCTCCCTCATGCTTGGCCCTTGGGGTTTTAGCAAAATATGATTCTTCATTTTTCCAGAATGTAAGGGATTGAATAAATGGATAAGAAAGCAGCAATAGAAATGGACAAGGTAAAGTTGCAATATATTTACATAAGAAGTTACTCTAAAGAGATGAAAAGAGTCAGAGATTTGGGGTACAAGATAAAAAATTAACTTTGAAGCTGATAGTTTCTGTGATCTCTGCTTTCAAAGAAATTCACTAGAACCATAGCTACAAACTATGTTCTTGCCCTGGCTTTGGTACCTTGTGCTGCAAATGCATTCTTCTCTATGGGGATTAGAGAAGAATTGTTATGTGAGAAGAACATGGGGCTACAAAATTGGGGAAATTACTAGATATAATAAAGATCATTTCTGAAAGGACTTGACTGAGACTTTATCAGTTTAATGGGCACCATGAATTTTCACAATAATAAAAATTCTATTTTCCAAGTATATTTAATTTCTGGAACTTTATATTTCCCCTATGGCAGCCATTAATCTATAATAAACAGTTTGAGGAGTGTTACAAAAGAGAAAATGCTCTCACATTCTGCAATGAAAATCTCATTATCTGTGTAACAAAGCTTCAAAGAAAAGCTTCATACACAAATTTCTAAATACATCTCTTCCTTTGAGAGTTCATACAATCCCATCATAATGTATTTAATTAGAATTTGGATTACTTAGTTTCCTCTGAGAGTTAGGCATGAAAACAAAGTTAGACCTGTCAGAGTTGCATCAAAGAAAATGACTGTGAGGGAAAGGGGGAGGTTTATAAGAAACCAGAAGCATTAGATTGGGGAGGAGATATGAATCTTTGCTTTGAGAGAGAGGAAGAAAAGAGAGAATAGGAAACACAAACACAGAGAAACATTTTTAGATCCTGGATGATTTTGTTCAATTCCTTTACCTGTTTGCTTGTCTTTTCCTGTAATTCTCTAAAGGATTTTTGTAGGGTGTGTGTGTGTGTGTGTGTGTGTGTGTGTGTATGTCTCGGTGTGTGTGTTTCTGCTTCAAGGGTTTCTACTTGTTTAACTGTGTCTCCTGTAATTCTTTAAGGAAGTTATTCATGTGCTTCTTGAAGGTCTCTGTCATCCTCATGAGGTATGATTTTAAGCACAAATCTTGGTTTTCTGGTGTGTTGGGATATATACTACTTGCTGTGGTGGGAGAACTGGGTTCTGATGTTACCAGGTTGTCTTGGTTTCCGTTGCTTAGGTTCTTGTACTTGCCTTTTGCCATCTTGTGACCTGTGATGCTAGTTGATCTTGTTGTCTCTGACTCGAGCTTGTCTCTCCTGTGGGCCTGTGGATTTGGGAATGAGAGTGCTCCTGGATGCTCAGCTATCTGCAGGCAGGCTCTGAGTCCCCGTGTGGGTGGGTCGGCTCTAGCTCTGCGCACAGTTGGAAGATGGAAGTGTCCATCCCAATCAGCACCGCAATACCTGCACCCTGTGAGTTCCAGGCAGTTTCTCCCAGGATAGTGGAGAGAAAGTGGGGTCTCAACTGTGAGCTCAGGAGGGAGAGCGCTCCTGGGCGCTCACCTCTCTGCAGTAGGCATTTGTTTCTTAATTGCAAAGCTTAAGCAAAATCACAGTGAAGAATAATTAAGCAAACTAATTCTAGCTACAAACTAGATATTAAAAATATTTTTTAAATAATTTCATTTGCAGTAATATTTTTATGCCGATAATGCTATAGTCTTCAGAGTCATTGAATGAAAGCGTATTACTTAGTCTGCTTAACACATGAATATTGGGGTAAAACAACTAAATTGTACTCTATAAAAGTTTATGTAAGTGCTTCTTATACTATAATATGCCTGTAAATCACTAGGAAATGATTAAGACATGGGACTTTGTGCTGTAGTAGTAAGGATGGGCTTGTATTTTACAAGACCACACAAGTGAGGGTGGGCTACCAACCCACAGAAACATACTTGAAAAACCAAGGTCCATTGTCTTTCTCACAATTCCCCACTCCTAACATGAAAATGGGCATCATAAACAAAGTTCTGTGGAGTACCAACTGGACCTGAAACACCTATAATGATGACTTCACCAATGACCTTAAGTGCTTTATAGCAAAATGTTAGTGACATACTGGCAAATCCAGCAGAACTCAAGAATATCTATATGTTACAATTCTTGAAAGAACAATTCTCATATTTTTTAAAAAAAGCAAACAAAAAATAGGATAGCTATAGCAATTCTGTACAATAAAAGAACTTCTGGAGGTATTGCCCTTCCTAACTTCAAACTGCATTATAAAGCAATAGTAAAAAGAAGTGCATGGTTTAGGTAGAGAATTGATCAATGGAAACAAAAGACCTAAAAATAAACCCACATACCTACAGAGACTTGATTTTTTGAGGAAGAAGCCAATAGCATACAAGAGAGAGAAAAGAATCTTCATAAAATGGTGCAGTTCTGGGGACAGCATACCATGCCAGGAAATATCCCCAATAAACCAGGGTGGAGACATCTCAGAAGCCTAAGGCAGCTTCGTGTAAAAGAGGATGGTGTCTGGAACTCGGAAAAGCCCTTCTTCCAACTGAGAACTTCAATCCTGAGTGGAGGTTGGACTGTGACAGTGCAGGTTTAAATGGATGTCTGCATGTAGAAGAATGCAAATAGATCCATATTTATCAACTTGCATAAAACTCAAGTCCAAATGGATCAAAGACCTTAACATAAAAGTGCATATAGTAAATTTAATAGAAAAAAATGGGGAATAGTCTTGAATTCATTGATACAGGAGACAATTTCCTGAACAGAACATCAATAGCTCAGGCATTAAAATCAATAATTGAAAAATGTGATCCCATGAAACAGAGAAGCTTCTGTAAGGCAAAGGACACTGTTAATTGGACAAAATGGCAGTCTACAGAATAACAAAAGATCTTCACCAACCCTACATCTAACAGAGGATTCATATACAAAATATATAAAGAACTCAAGAAGTTAGACACAAATAACCCAAATAACCCAATTAAAAGACAGTCTATAAAGCTAAACAGAGATTTCTCAACGGAAGTATCTCCAATGACAGAAAATACTTAAGGAAGTGTTCAACATCTTTACTCATCAGGGAAATGCAAATCAAAGTGACTCTGAGATTCAGGACATGTGAGTAAGGATGTAGAATGATGGAAACACTTCTTCATTGCTGGTAGGAGTGCAAATTTATACAACCACCTAAAATCAATTTTGCAGTTTCTCAGAAAATTGGAAGTAGTTCTACATCAAGACCCAAATATACTACTTCTGGATATATGATACTCAACACCACAAGGGCACTTGCTTAAAATTATTCATAGTAGCTTTACTCATAATATTTGGAAATTAAAAATAACCCAGGTGGCTCTCAACTGAAGAATGGATGAAGAAAAGGTGTTTTACTTATACAATGGAATTCTACTCAGTTATTAAAATCAAGGACATCATGAAATTTGAAGGCAAATGGATGGGACTATAAAATATGATTTTGAGTGAGATAACCCAGAGCCAGAAAGGTGCATACAGTATGTACTCACTTATAAGTGAGTATTAACCATAAAGTACAGGATAACCATACTACAGTCCACAGGCCCAAAGAAGCCATATAGCAAGAAGGACTGAAAAGAGGATGTTTGAATTGCACTGAGAGAGGAAATAGAATAGATATTAAAAATGGATGGAAGGAGGCAATTGGGTGGAAGAGATGATAGGGAGGGGGACTGGATGGTAGGATCAGGTGTAGGGAGAGCAGAGGAGAGAAGTCAGAAATCAGCAATGAGCAGGTCATCTTTAGGATGTTCCAGAGACCCAAGAGGTAGAGGCTTCAGGGAATATATGGGAGTGACTCTAGTTGAAACTCCAGGCTGTGGAGAGTTATGGAACATGAAGTAGCTACCGCTGAAACCTGGCAGAACTTCCAGTAAAGGATTAAGGACATGAACCCACTCACAAAACATTGACACAAAATGTGCCCTGATGAAAAGTAAAAGAAGTACAGGGACAAAGGTGGAGCAGAGAATGAGTGAATGTCAAACCAATGATTGGCCAACCTGAGGCCAATCCCATGGGCAAGACAAATCCATAAGGCAACAAATGACGCTCTCTTATGCTTGAAGACAGCAGCTTAGCATAACTGTTCTAAGATAACTGCACCCAGCCCAGCAGCCCATAGAAATAGGTTCAGAGACCCACACACAGTCAGTATTAGATGGAGCTTAGTGAGTTGCAGAAGTGCAACTTAATCTTCATGTGGTTCTTTTAATAATAAGTAGTTCCTGACTCCATTGCCGGCTTGTGGGATCCCATTCCTCTAAATAGGTTTTCTTTTCTGGCCTCAATGGGAGAGTATGCCACTAGTCCTGTGTGTCTTGATATGTCAGGATTGGATGATACCCAGAGAAGGTCTCCTCCTTTCAGAGAAATGAAGGAAATCATGGGAGAGGATGGCGGTGCAGGAGGAACTGGGGAGGCTGCAATCAGGATGTAAAGTGAATTAATAAGTAAATTGAAAAAAAAAACTCTGAAGTCATTTAAAAAAGAACACGTGTGTGTGAAAATTTCAACCATGCTGCTTTGTATGATTGTCTTGAATTACAGTTGAAGCATAAGTGATAATGGCAGAATGCACATGTAACACCATGTCCAGTCAATATAAATTTGTTCACTGCAGAATAAGAAAAAATGTTCTGTTTCTCTTATGTGAATGTTCTTTATGAGCACTGTATTTCCCTGAAAGAATTAAATGAAGTACATAAGCACTGGACATAGAGAAATTAGTTATTTTCCAAGAAGAACATGAATAGCATAGTGGGTGGACATTCAGTGTAAATACACTTGAGGATTCAGGAGTAGATTCGAAATGTTCCCTAAGTGGTTATGGTTACAGTTTCAATTTCACACCTTTTCTTTTTAATAGAACTTTTCTAAAAATCAAAAAGTGCCAAGCATAAAATGTGTCAGGATGTACTACTCGAAACAAAGTGTCATAGTTAGGGTTTTATTGCTGTGAACAGACACCATGATCAAGAAAAGTCTTATAAAGGACAACATTGAATAGGGGCTGGCTTACAGGTTCAGAGGTTCAGTCAAGTATTATCAAGGTGAGAGCATGGCAGCATCTAGTCAGGCATAATGTTGGAGGAGCTGAGAGTTCTACATCTTCATCTGAAGGTTGCTAGTGGAAGACTGACTTCCAGGCAGCTAGAGTAAGATTCTTAAGCACACACCCACAGTGACACACCAACTCCAACAAGGCTACACCTACTACAACAGGGTCACACCTCCTAATAGTAGCACTCCCTAGGCCAAAGTTACTCAAATCATAACACTGAGTTTTTAAAAATTCTAAATTTGCAAATATGCTTTTTATACCAAAGTTTTGAAAACCTCAGTTTTCTTTGATTAATACGAGAATTCCAGGGCTTGGCAGACTTAAAGTAATTCTACACAACAAAATAAATTAAAAGAGTTGGTGTTCCTTAATTCCCTGTGTATAATAATATATATGTTAGGTACTTGTATGTAACATTCATAATTTTGACAAATTAGTTCTTTGCTCATGTATATATAGACATAGTGACTGCCATTATAAATAAGAGAGACCTGGAGAAGTTGAGCCTTTATTAACTATTAATCTTTGCCTTATACCATATCTCCTAAACCTTGTAAATGCAATAGACATTATATTGTGATATACAAAACCTGTTTGGGAGATTGGAGAGGGATTCTGTGCATGGGGACTAGGAGGAGGGGGAAGCAATTGATCAGGATATAAAATGTAGAAAGGAAGGATGAAAGGAAGGAAGGAGGGAAGGAAGAAAGAAAGAAAGAAAGAAAGAAAGAAAGAAAGAAAGAAAGAAAGAAAGAAAGAAAGAAAGAAAGAAAGAAAGGAAAATAATTATATTTACAATATTAGTCTACTTATATTTGGGAACCTTGGAGAAAGTACTTTAGTATCTATCCTATCTTGGTGAGTCCAAAGTTCTATACCTAATACATATTCTATCATAACTTGTGTTTATCAACCTGTAAATATCTTCTTAGGCCTTAAATTATTTTCTTAAATTCTAAACATTGTAAACGTAATTATGATACTATAACTATCTCATTTTCAACCCCATCAGAGACCAAAGAAGGACAAATATTACCTGAGTAAGTACAAAATGCAGGGCAAGAAGTTTCCAACACTACAGAAATGACAGAGACTGCTGAATGCCTAGATAGTCACTCAATATTCCTCTGAACATTGAAGCATCCAGTTTTGGCCTATCAGCCCAGAATATCTTTTTTTTTTTTTTTAATGTTGAGTCATGTGATGTCTTTTTTTTTTAACGACTTTATTTTGCAAAACAAAGATAAATGTAAGGATTTTAAACATTTTTTGCTTAAAATTATAAATTTTTGTCAGTACTCTTTTTTCAGACATTAAAATAAATTTTACATAAAACCATGTGAATATGTTTTTTAGTCAGTACTTGATTTTTTTCAAGGGCTTGACAGTATGCATTGAAAACCTACTAGTTGCAATAAGCGTAAAGTACATGCAAAACAAAACGCAACATGGAAATAGTCAAAGTCTTCTTGTTTTGTGAATATATGTATATTTTTTGTTTTCTTTATTTCTTGGACTTCATACAGTCTGTGAGTTGTTTCTGGGGGAGTGCAAGCCTCTGGGGTTAGCATTCCACTATCAGTGATTGCATATTATGTCTGTTCTTTTGTGACTGGGTTATCTCACTCAGGATGATATTCTCTAGATGCAGCCATCTTCTTAAGAATTTGGTTAAGTCATTGTTTCTGGTGGCTGAGTAGTATTCCATTGTGTATATGTACCACAATTTTTGTATCCATTCGTCTTCTGAAGGACATCTGGGTTCCTTCCAGCTTCTGGATATTATAAATAGAGCCGCTATGAACATTGTGGTGCATATATCTTTGTTGTGTATTAAAGTGTCTCTGGGGTATATGCCCAGAAGTGGAATAGCTGGGTCTTCAGGTAGTACTATATCCAATTTTCTGAGGTATCGCCAGACAGATTTCCAGAGTGGTTGTATTAGCTTGCAGCCCAGAATATCTTACAACCCTTTTTCTTTACGTGTGAAGCAGGAATATAAAAGAGCAGACTCTCTTTGATTTGGAAAAGCTCAGCAGTTAATTTCCTATGTTTGTCCATAGTTTGGACAGAATGCTGTCAGAATTTGAGGCAGGGGCAGTTCTTTTTCTCAAGGTCTAGCCTTGCCACATTTGAAGCAAACTCCAAAGGGAGGTTCTTCAATGCCCATCAACTTCTTAGAAAGAGGGTGAGAATACTGTCAGGAGCTACGCTGTCTCACTGTCATGCAAGGCCTTTTGTCCATAAAACATCTGAATAGGCAAGCGTTGCTTGTTTCTAGATATTTACCACCTGATTAACCTTGAGATCATCTACAGGAGGCTAAATAAACCTTATTTCTGTAATTAGGTAAACTAATTCTTAACAAGACAACAAGTTTGAATGTCTGACTACAAACTTGCATTTTATAGTCATCCTAAGTAGTGTGCAATAGTAGCTATCAAAAGGATCAGAACTTTACATAACATTTTTAAATCAGTTACATAGGTACAATACCTTAAACAAGAGCTCAAACATGTGTACAGTTTGTTGTCGCAAAATATAACATTAAATGTATATGGATATACAATAATCTAGACCAATGTAAATATTTTTGAGAATAATGGTTGCTTTTCAGTTTAAAATTAGATTTAATAATCTACCATTTTATTCTACTATTTCTATGTCCCCTTTTCTTTTCTGTTCCTCTCCTCCCTTTTCCTGTAACAATATACAGGAGGAAAGAAGAATAAAGGAAAGAAAATGAAGACAGGAAGGAGATCCCTAAATATAACCTCTTTTACTGTTTTCTCCCTGAACAAGATCATTAATAGTTTGTGACCAATATCATTAAATGAGGACAAACATCAATCAACTGAACAACCAAAAACTACCCATCCCTCCTCTTAGAAATGGAGTATCACTCTTAAAATTGCTTTCTGCTGTCTGGGAGCATTGACATCTTTTGGGAGCCCTAAGAAAATTGGGATATTGACCTAGTATGAGAAAAGCTAGCTATACTATTTGCTATCTTGGCTCTGTGGGATAGAAAATGCAAGGTTTAACTGAAGTCTTGGCTGCATCAGTCTGTAAGGGTAGACCAACCTAACTCTTCTTGTTCTGGATGCCAGTTTTGAGGAAATAGCTATTAGGACAGTCTGTAAGTATAAATTATTGGGGCTACTTGTCTTACCTTTATTGGTGCCTGGTCCGTTTGCTCTAAAACACACAAACTTTTGAAGGTAATAGACACGTCTGTATTAGCACTGACACGGAATGAGTGATGTGCACAATTTAGCTAAAGATGATTCTCTGTTCTTTGTTTAACCAGGTGAAAAGCCAAAGCATTGGATTTATGAGTCCATTTGAACTGTGTAACTAAATTATAATGTAAATCTCCACCCAGGTCATATGAAAGGATGGGAGGAGACTGAGAACTCAGTACCAACAAGACTTGTCGGCTATACAGAGTAATTCATGTCTCAGCCAATCTCAGAGTTCTTGCCAGGAAGAGGGGTCCTTCAGCCTTTACTCACCTGTTTTGTTTTTCAGGGTTTCTCCTTTATGTCTGCAGCCAAGATTTTCAGGAGGTATTCCCCAATCAGCTCTGATCTTTATTAATTTAGAAGGAATCCAGCTTTTCATTTCCCCTTGAAATAACAGCATAAATTCTTTCCCAGTGCAATGTGCCTCCTGACTTACATTCTGAAGTCATATGTGTGTGTGTGTGTGTGTGTGTGTGTGTGTGTGTGTGTGTGCGCATGTGTGTGTGTCCATTTAATTTATTACTTTGTTCTAAAATTTAGTGTTATTTTAACAGCTGTGCTATTAGTCAAATTGGCATTTCAAATTTTAAATTCACAAGAGCATTATTTAATCTGTGTCTGAGAGATCCTATACCCTCTTTCTGACCAATGAAAATCTTCTTTAATATGTAGCTAAATTATTTATAATTTCCTGACCTATAAGGTTGTAAAATATATCTGAACATGTTCTATGCTGTAGTATCTTTTTAAAAGTTGCATTTTATTGAATATATATACCTTCACATCATCAGATTTAATCTGCACAGGCACTTTAATATAGCTTTCACCTCTAATTTATGGGCAATCTCAGAATCATCATTTTCAGAATTCAAGGCAAAAGCACATTGGAATTCTGAATATGTATCAATTCTATGGTGTATCAATACATGTACATATTTTAATTTTCCAAACTCTACAGAACAAAATAAACAGGCTACTGAGTGATAGATATTGCTCTAGGTGGCATTATTAACCAGAATCTGTATTATTAACTGAGCTTTTAGACTTTCATCTAGTAACTGATTTTTGTCAGTATTAGTGTAATACATGGTCTGATAGTGATGGATAATAGCTGGTACTTTACCTTGCATTTCTATGAGCTGCCATTATGCAATCTCATCAAAAAAGTGACATAATAGGCTCTGGATTAGATTCCTATGAAGATTATTCTGATTTAATGAACTTTCTAATCTCTTTTCTATGGCCTTTAAACTTGGAATCTTTTCCTCAGTCCTTTTTTTTTTCACTAACTCTGCTTTATTTGAATCTGTGTTTAAAGAGGATATATGTGTGTGTGTATACACACACGCACACACACACAGATATAGTTGTAATCATTACCAAAAATGTAATTATTTGTTTGTTGATAACTGAAACCAAAGTTTATGGAATCTATATGCCCTCTGTGTTATGTATTCCATTACTTTTTAAAAATTTGTAATTGGTTGTTTTATTTATTTACATTTCAAGTGTTATTTTCCTTACTGGTTTACCCTCCACAAGCCATTTATCCCCTCTCCTACCCCTATGAGGGTGCTCCCCCACCTGCCCATTCACTCTAGCCTCAACTCCCTAGCATTCTCCTACCATGGATCATTGAGCTTCCATAGGACCAAGGGGTTCCCCTCCCAATTATACCAGATAAGACCATCCTCTGCTACATATCTAGCTAGAGCCATGGGTTCCCCTGCCTGTGTATTCTTTGGTTAGTAGTTTAGGCCCTGGGAGGTTTGAGGGATCTGGTTGTTGATATTGTTCTTCTACCCTTCAGCTCCTAAAGTCTTTGCCCTAACTTCTCCATTGGGGTCCCTTCAATTCGTCCAACTTTTGGCTGTAGGAACCTGTTATCTGTATTGGTCAGACTCTAAGACAGCCTCTCAAGAAACAATTATAACAGGCTCCTGTCAGCATGTACTTCTTGGCAGCAGCAATAGTGTCCAGCTTTGGTGTCTGCAATTGGGATGGTTCTCTAGATGGGGTAGTCTCTGGATGGTCTTTCCTTCAGTTTCTGCTCCACTTTTTGTCCATGCATTTCCTTTTGACAGAAGGAATTACTTTTTAATGACTCTAACTCTCTTCTCTCTAACTCATAGACTTCACTTTTTTATGTATATGTATAAGACATTTTTATTTATTTGTTGTTCTGTCTTCTTCTTTTGGAGATTTTATTATTTTATTCTCTAGCCTTCCTTCTGAAACTATCTAAACTCAGTTTTTCTATGATTATTAATGTTCAATTTCTTTACTTTCTCTATGCACATTTCTAAACATTTCTGTTTCTCTTACTCTCTTTCAGAGACTTTGTGAATTTACATATCTTTTACCACTTCCTAATATTTTTCTTTAAAAAAAAAATACTTTGGGGCTGTAAAGATGGCTCAGTAATCTTACTACTGAGTGTCCTAGATGTTCTGAGTTCAATTCCCAGAAACTACGTAGGTGTTCAGAACCATCTGTAATGACAGTGACCATGTACTCACATATAATATATATATATATAAAACTTCTTTCTGCATTTAATTTATTCTAAACTCTTTTCTCTGGGGATTGACGGTTTTAAACATTTGATGTGACTTGTTATTTTTATATTACTTAACTCTCACTGTAAGGACTTTCCAGGTATCTTACCAAGCCTTATGACTTCCCTGACATATTTGCCTAAATAATAATGTGTCCAAAAAGCTTAAAGGTGACTATTTCAGTGTTGAAAGAAGCTTAAAATAGAGTTTATTCTGAAAAGATGAGTGGCCATGTCAATCTATTCAGTAAAATGAGCCACCACTGATTTTTAACAAGAAATTCTCAGGGATTTAAAATAAAATTTTCCTTGCAGAAAGAACTCTAGCTTATGCTAAAAGCACAGATTTACACCCAGGGACTATAAGAAATAATACAAAGTCAAACCTTGAACAAGGAGACTAAAGAATGTAATCATCAGAACAGAGAATGTAGTAAATATCATTGGAGACTTGTTGTTGACCAGATTTAGCACCGTTTCTTATTCAAAGAATTTTGGTTGTTTACCTTGCTGAGTTTTTACAATTTCTATAGATGAATGTACTTCAAATTCCCTCTCTTTGTAGCAGGATTTGTTGATTTATTTAATAACAAATCCTGCTATACTATGATTTCCAAATTAGAAGATAGGAAATTTGTTTGAGCAGATAGACTTCCACATTCAGCATTTCTGATATTGAGGAGCTGTGGTAAAGGAATTATAATTTTTATCCTCAAGTGCACTGGTGTCAGATTTAAATGACAGGGAACATTCTTCTTGATGAAGTAATAACTCCACAAGCCTATAAAACTTCAGAAAGAGGAAGGGATGCCTTACATATATGAATGCAATACTGTGAGCCAATAGCTGTGGTGTGTGGTACAGCAGCAGTTTGCTTCTAACACACCCAAAATCAGAAGTGTGTGTGACTCCATGCTAGTTTACAGAGATGCTGCAGCCTCCTCTTTCTCCTTGTCACTCCAACAGCACTGGATAAAAAAAATCAACCATGAATTAAAACACTGCAATCACGACCAGCAAAGTGAAGTGCTCACAGAATCAGGTTAGAAATAGAATCCAATGGTGGCTCAGCTGTTAAGCGGTCATGCCTGCAGCAAACATTTGAATGCATTTTTTTTCAAGAAAACCTGTTTATATAGCTAGCTAAAGTTTAGGTACTAAGTCAAATCATCTTTATTGTTTTAAGTTACCAAACTTTCAAGATAATTTTTTTACAGAAAAATGTTAATAACAAATTAGAATTAATAAATGACCTGCAGTCTGGTAGTATAGAATAAAAGTAAGCAAAGAATAGCAAATTGAGAGGAGAAAGAAAGCATTGCTTATACTGACTGAGAAAAAGAATGGAGCTCATTGGAGCAGAATACCAATTCATTAATAAGTCTGGAAGGTATTCATTGGAACCAAATTAGAAATCAGAGAAAAATAAATAAATTTCTTATTTCATAAGAATTTTGTCATGCTTCATTTACTTTTGTCTAAATCTATGCTATGTTTTTATGTGCAAAAACTGGTTATTAGTTCTTCTTCTATGAAGATTATTTACCAATTACTATAGGTAATAGCTTCATCATAATACAGTGTCTTCTTTGGGCACAGGCATTTCAGTTATTTATGTGCTTTCTTGCAAGACTAGCATCATCATTTGAAGAGAATATTGAAGTTAGACAATCTCTTTGCTGGATGAAGGAAAAGCTATAGTGCCCAAGATGAAAAAACTAAAATAACTTAGATTGAGCTGATACCAGTGTATACTAAAATAAAATTCATAAAAATAAAGCCTTCTAGACAATAGAAGAAAAGGTCTCATTATAAAATCATCAGGTATTCATTTCTTGGAAAAGAGAAATTATAGTCTTATCTTATTTGTGACCAATTATTATATTCATAGTATTTTGTGAAATAGGTGCTTTGCTACTTTTATGACTGTATTTTATCTGTATTTCTGACTATGATGGAAAGTTACATATAGGCACTTCATAAATAAGAAAGCTAAATGAGAGGGGTATTTTTTAATTATTTTTAAAAGGCCATAAGTACAAAACCATTGCATTTTAGTAGAATCCTTCTGTTAACACATGTAAACTCCTTGATGATTCACTTTACAACTATCATAACAGTCTCCAAATGTATAAGAAGAAAATGTTTGTGCCATGCTATGAAAACTGACCAGTTTTTAAGGAGTCCCAGAGGCAGAAGAAGAAAGTAGTTAATTTATGTCCTCAATAAATGGTTTTTAATGTATAATTCTAAGGAGGATAGTTTTATCTTATACAAAATACTTTTCTTTCTATTTTATCTACAAAAGGAAACCTTTACAGTGTGTGTGTGTGTGTGTGTGTGTGTGTGTGTGAGAGAGAGAGAGAGAGAGAGAGAGAGAGAGAGAGAGAGAGAGAGAGAGAGAGAGAAAGAGAGAGAGCACAGATGCAGGAGTTCACGAAATATTCATATAAGTAGTCTGAGTGGGGAATACAACAGCATCCCGTACAACACCCTTTTCTGATGTCTCTCCCAAAGAAAAATAATAGGCATATCACCAAGTCCTGGGAATCCAACAAGTGTCCTAACACTTGATCTCTAAAGTCTAACAACTCACTCTTAAGTCAGATGGTGAATGTATATCCTAGTACTGCGTAGCCTCTGTAGAACATGCTGGGGATCTGAATGTGCCTTGAGAAAATGGGCAGGTCATCACTCTTGAAAGGTTAATTTTCTACCTTTTAATTGATATAAATGAACGTCTTTTCTAATGAATGATATTAAGAGGAAAGTACTTCTAATTCAATGCTGATGACACTTCCAGACTTCATACTGAGCAAACTAATCAAGGTCCTGAGAATCACATTTGAAATAAATTTAGCCAAGTGCTGAAGAAAAAAAAAATGATTTGAGGAGCTGAGAGTATCTCAGGTTGTCATCATCAAGATATTTCTTTACTAAAAAAATATTCTAAGTCTAGAATTTTGTTTTAATTTTTAGCTCTTGAAATCATTTGGTACCTTATTAAATTACAGTGAGACACTCTTTGTGTAATCAGAAGCACATGTTGACATTATCCTCTGGATAATACTGCAGATAGCCAATACATTGCTCAAGACATCCCAGTGTTTGAGATTGTCTCTTAGCTTAATTCTCAGAATAGTCAAATATTACAAGTATTTCAGCAAATTCAATTTAGGAGGAGGAAGAGAAAATATTCGTATTATATGGAGTACATCAGGGTCCATACTGACTTCTTTGGGCCTCTGTCTGAGGCAAATTTAGCAGCAGATACATTATCTTGTGCTTCTACCATTTATAAAATTAAGTTTTTCCTTGTTCAATAATCACAAGTTCTTCATCATCAACTAGCAAAACTTTAAGAAGTCAATTTCAAATTTCTCCAGAAGCTGCTTGGTGTTAAACAAGCAATTGTTAAGCAATATTCTCAATGCCCACAATATCTTTCTATACCCCATTCATTATAGCATGAATTCATGAGGACTGATGCTTAATCAACTTTGGCAAATGAATGTTACTCATGTTCTTAAATTTGGGAAGATAAAGTATATTCATGTCATGAAAGACATATATATTTAAGGATTCATATGTGCATTTGCTTCAACAGGAGAAGCTCGAAAACATGCTTAAAATAGATCTCTATTTTATTTAGTCATTACTAAATCCATAACGACTGTCAATGGCACTGGATACACTAGTAAAACCTTTTAAACATTTTTTCAGCAATTTAATATTATCCACAAAACAAGAGTTTCCTATAATCCCCAAGGGTGAGGAAATATGGAAAAAGCTCAGAGAGTACTGAAAAAATTGCTAAAGGTAAAAGAGAGGGAAAATATGCCCCCCAAACCACATAACTATCTTCACCATTCTATATTTATTTTAAATTTTCTGACATTGGATGCAGCATGTAAATTAGCTGATGAAGATTATTTTAAATTTTCTGACATTGGATGCAGCATGTAAATTAGCTGATGAAGATTTCTGGCATCCTCAAGCCCAATGTGACTTTTCTTATGTTAGATAGAATTCTGACAGAATTATGGCATGGGCACAATTCCTTATTGATATAGGGACGAGGCCATGTATGTGTTTATTCACAGGATGTTGATGGAGTATGGTGGCTGCCAGAGAACTTGGTGAGACATGCTGGTGCTTGGACAAAGAATGATGACAACCGTGATCTTGCTTAGTGCCCTGAAAATAGTGTTTCAGAAGCTTACTGAGCCTATACTCCTGAACCACCTTTGTTACATCCTTCTGTATGGTCAAGGCCAGAAGTACTTTTGACCTATGATAATAGTCAGTTACTATGACTCTCTTGATCTGTGAGTAAAAAAATATTTCAGATTAGTAATTTACACTGCTGTGGGTCAGGAACTACCTATTTGTTTTACTAGAAATAGTACAAATGTAGGATGAGTTTCTGTAGATGCACAGACTTAGAAGAAGAAAATCTCTAGGACTGTGCAGTAGAAAACGTTAAGATGAGAATGCCTATATCTCAGAAAAGACAGTGCCTTGCTTCAGGTTTTTAGATGTTGTGGGACAGAGAACATGGAGGCTGTGGAGCCTTCCATTAACAGATCAATCAGATGTAGACAGTGTTATAATGGTCCCCCTCTATCCTTTAATGTGACTGATTATTGCAACTCAATCATGGACTAGTCTGGAGATTAATCTAATATTGGACAAAAAAATGACAATATACATTTGTAAGGCTGGTTCTGGACATATTCAGAGACATATTTGCAAACTGGCAGCTGCCTTGTATGGTGTTATGTTTGTTTGGATAAAAATATGGAAGAGAATTTGAAGTTAAGGTAAATGTGACATCCTGTATTACATAATCTTTTACTAATTGGAAAAGTTACCTTCGTTATTGGCTCTGATAAGGAGTTGACTTTTTTAATTGTCTTTTGTTCAGTTGTGTTTTTATACTATATGATGGTCACTCTCTAATAGTAGTACTTCAAGCAGCTTCTATTATGATTCCTATACATTTATCTGAACACTGGTATTCTGAAAACAGTTTGAAAATATTAGGAGAATGAGACCATATTCTAGCAAGGAGCAAATGTATGATTGAGCTGACCGTTGCTGATGTTGTTGCTCTCATAATTCTTATAGCCAGTGGTACTACTTTAACACAAAAAATACAAACAGCTAATTTTGTTATTCATCTTGCTGAAAAATGTAAACAATGCCCTGAGCATTTGTTTGAATAGAGTGTTTGGATAGAGATCTAGAACAAAGAATTGACACATTATATGATACAGTTCAGATCTTGGAGAATAAGGCACAAGAAATGAAAGTCAGAAACTATTTGGAATATTATGCTCAATATCTATGTATTTGCGATTTGTATAACTTCAAAAATGTATGATGAGAGTCAGCATAATTGAACCAAAATAAAAAGCACCTTCAAATTAAATGGCACAATACAGATACTTCTTAGAAATTTTTAGTCATGTATAAAAAGGTTGTAAATTTAAGAAATGCAAATCCTTTGTCTTTTGATGCTATTAGCAATACAGATGAGATTTTAAAAAGTTACAAACCACTTTTTCTTTATGGTCCTCTTACATCTCTCTTTCTGGGTATAGCAGAACTTGGCTTTATGATCCTTTTTATGCCATGTTTACTACCTATTCTTTCAAGAGAAATAATCTAAGCTTTACAAATATCAAAGCAGAATTAAATAAGTTCAATCTCTAATGTCTTCCTTAACAAAAGTTGGTAGTCAGTAATGGGTAATATCATCGTGGAAACCATTACAACCTGAGACAGGCCATGAATAGATGATTATTCACATGTGAATGATGAGTAAGTGTTGTGGTTATAAATGGCACCTAGGACAGGCACAGCATTCTGCTCTGTGACTGATACAGTGTCTCTTATAGATAAAAAAGACAGGTATGATTCTCTCAGAGATGGGTCAACCTAAGACATGGCACAAATGCTTGGATTCATATTCAAATGATGGGTGAAGTCCACAGTTCTTGATTGAATGCCTAATACAGGCATAATCTTTCTTTGCCAATAGCGGAAACAGCTGTGCCTTGCATAGAAAACAAGGAAAGAAAAACAGAAGCATGAGGGAAGTACATCTGGGGTAAACTTTGGCTGACTTTGTGCTTTTTATTAATTACAACTGAGGTTGCTGATATCTGTCTTTGTTTTTAGTTATGCCTCATTCCTTCTTAAAAGGAAGAGAAAACCGCTAATGGTAGGAAATAAAGGCATAAATAGAGGAGCAAGGATTGGAGAAAAGATCATCGAGAGATTGCCTCATCTGGGGATCCATCCCATATGCAGTGACCAAACTGATGTACTATTGCTGATGCCAAGTAATGCTTACTGGCAGAACCTGATATGAATGCCTTTTCAGAGGCTTTGCCAGAGCCATACTGATACAGAGGAAGATTCTGAGAGCTAATCATCAGACTGAACATTAGGTCCCCAACGAAGAAGCTTGAGAAAGGACTGAAGGAGCTGAAAGAGTCTGTAACCCCATAAGAAAAAATAAAATTATTAACTAACTAAACCTACCACAGCTCCCAGAAACTAAAACACCAACCAATGAGTTTGAATGGAGAGACTCAACTCCAGGTGCATATTCCGCATTATTGGCATCAGTGAAAGGAGAGGCCTTTGGTTCAACAAAGGCTCATTTTTTTCTGTGTAGGGGAATGCCAATGTGCTGAGGTGAGAGAGGGTGGTTGGGAGAGGAAGCACTTTCATGGAGGCAATGGGATGGGGGTGGGATTGGGGGGAAAAGGAAAACATCTGAAATGTAAATATATTTGTATTTTAATATGTATACATTCTCTTAAGGCCTATATCCTGCCAAGTTCCTCTGCTTAGGCATACATTTTTTGAGAGATTATTCAAGCCTTAAAAAAATGGGCTTAGTCAAACATATATATATATATATATTATGTACCAGAAACTTGCTATGTGAGTATTTGTGGTTATTATTTAACTTCCTGAAATTGGCCATGCTTTCCGTTGTTTGCATTTAAATGCACTGAGAACATAAAGAGCTGTAAAAATAAAATGTTTGGAAGAGACTTCTTCCCTCTGTCATTTACTGCTAGATCAGTGTCTTCTCAACACATCCTTTCCAGATGTGACTCCATTAATTTTCACCCTGGACACTTTGGGAAGACATAGACTGTGGAACATTGTAGCTTCACTCTATCCTTTCTTGCATGGTAGGCAGATGGACATCACAAAGAAAGAAATAAAAACCAACCACATGGTGAAGTTTTGAAACTGATAGAGTCCCTTTTATTTGTATTTTCTAAGTATCAAATTATATGAGTTAAACTATTTTCTGCTCTAAAACTCTATAGCAGAAAAAATTACCACAGAGAACCAGAGAAAGATGGTGATAATCATGTTGCAAATTTCCTGACTAACTGATATAATGCAAAAATTAGAACAAAAATGTAGCAGGAGTAATTTTTTGAACAGTCAAAAAATAAAAAAATATAAAACTGTAATGTTTGATGTACTATAAATTATAAAAAATGAAAGTTAGCTGTAGTCTTGATTTAAATCATGTTTAAAGAACAAGTCTAGGGGACTAATTCTTCCTGCCTTTAAGGTCATTTTATGACAATAAAGGTAAACAACATTTAAATGAGAAGGACATCTGAAGAATCGAGAGCTGGTAACACTTTCAAAGGCCTGTGGCTATTGATCTGATCCACCAAATGGGCTTCACCTCATTTTTGTCCCTAATATATTGTCATTAGCTATGAAACAAAAGGTAAAACCACAGGGTTGTGGGGAAAGTGTATAAGAAAACCACACCAAAAACTCTGGCTCCTCATCGAGCTCCCAGAAGACATGTAATGTATACTAAAGATTTCTGGTATAGTTCTATTATATTAATAAAGTATATTAAACATTATATTTATGTTTATTTTTATAAGCAAAAAATATCAAAACTATGGCTTTAGATCAGTTCTTTGTTTTTCTGGGTCAATCAAAGTTTCACTGAACCTTGCATGTTTTCAAGTTAAGGGGGGAAAAGCAAGATACAAAGAATACAAAATAAACAAGATACTATTCTGGAATATGGAATATCTGTGCCACACCAACATTAAGTGTCTCTGTAAGAGAAACTTGATATAAAGTAATAGGTAAGATGATAAAAGTAAAATCCTGGAGAAATGAATGGAGAAGGGACTACTGACCAAGGAAAGCATGGCCTCTAGAATGTAGATAAGGCTAAAAATCACATGTCTTTTGGGCCTCTATAAGGAGCCCAAATAGCTGGTGAAGTTTATTCCCTACAAGTTTATGATTTTAACATTTGTTCTATAGCTGATAAATATATTTTAAGGAACAATGAGATGACTAAGAGGTGGGATTCATGTAGTAGAGTAGATCAACACCCAAAGGTCTCTGAAGGTTTTTAACAGCCCATGATTCTGCTTTGAAGCTTTCAAGTTTCTTGTCCTCCTCTTTATGTAACATGGGTTTCTATGGGCACGAGTTGAGCTGTTTCACACTGTCATCCTTGCAGAGATTAACTGAAATCACCTGGGACCTGGAGCCTAATGAATTTCTCTTCCCTTAATTTTAGTTTTGGTCAAAGCAACAGGAAAGTGGTTCAGTCACCTAAAGACATCTTGATAGTAGTCAGCGAAATTGATCAACTTAGATAATCAGCCTTTAAAATGTAAGCGAATAAACATAAGTTCTTTTATTTCATGTGTGTGTGTGTGTGTGTGTGTGTGTGTGTGTGTGTGTGTGTGTGTGTAATTGTGCATATGCATTCACAGTTATATGTGAGAAAAAGTACATGAAAGGGCATAGATGTGAAGGAATTGGGTGTCTTCCCCCGCTGTTCTTTATTTTACTTTTTGACATAGAGCTCACTAAACCCAGAACATACTGTTGTGTGTTGGGAGCTCCGATTTGCCTTTATCTGCTCCCATAGTGCTGTGCTTACTAGCACATACCCTATGTGCAGTTTTTATTTGAGTTCTGTGTATCTTAATCCAGGTTGCCATATATGAAAAATAGATGTGTTACTGCCTTAGTAGACCTCCTAGTCCATAAATCTAAGTTGCTTTTACCAGTTTGTGGTAATCAGTTATAGTAGCTATAAAAAAACTTTCATAGCTCATGTGACTTTAATTTTTATCCAAATATATTTTCTTTAATACCTATTTTGAACTTTTTGCATATGAGGAAGTTTAAAATTTTTATGACTCTTTCACCATTACTATTATATTATATGTTCCTGCCCACAATTTCTATGACATAGTCATTGAAATGTTTCATGATTTCCATTTGTTTCTCAAAAGCAGATTTTTGACATTTAACTGAATGGTGATGGGCTCATTATTGATGATAAACATCCATGAACTAACAGTTTACCTGAAAATTTAAAAGCACTGACTAAAATTGGTCCATTGTTGATCATTGTATCTTTTACCAAACATGAGTACAAGTAGTTTCCCTTCATTCTATAAAGCGACCTCACCTTCATCAGCTCCACAATGATAGAAAGGTAAACTTAAACTCAGTATTTTCTCACTTAAAAAACATTCACAATTGCTCTGAAACACTCTTACACTTCACATGAACTTATCATTCAAGTCCTGGGATTCAGAGTTCTGTTAATTTCCCAACAACGGCTGCAACATGTCCAGAATACTGCTATCTGACACTGAGCTCTGACTTATCTGATGATTTAAATTGCTTAGGCCTTTTGTCAGTATGTCAGAAGACGACTCTGAACCTACGAAATTATACAGATGCTTGCAAATCTGTTCTGTAGATGATTATTACATGTGCTGTTACTAATCACCTGACCACACTGCATGTGCTTCTATTCTAGTAATTATACAGCCTTTCTCTTACTGGCTACTCTAGTAAAGTCACTCTCATCGATAGGACATTTCAACACATAAGTGATTATGACTAAGATCCCTACATTATAAACTCCCTGTCCACAAAAGTGAACTGAACACATTGTGAAATCATCACTCAGCACATACTTTATACACCGAAATCTGAACATCTAACTTAATTTTCTTCTGTAATATAATATAAAGTATGTTTTGTTCTCTCTCCTTTTGTAACTAAGACATGTTTTTACTACTGTTCTCAGACTCCTTGGTTTAAAAGACCAAGTTCCCCACCCCCTCATTATTCTTTTTTCCCCTGAAGATAACTCCAACATGTCAAGTCTTAATCAATATTTATTTATACATAAATGTTGGGAACAGCCACCGTTGTTCTTTTCTAATCTTTTGTTATTTTATAGATTTTGGAATTTTATTGTTTCACTGCTTCATATATTTGAATAATGACAGGTAGTCATTTTTATATGATTTCCTTCTATTATTCCCTCTCCCCCACCACTGAAGACTTCTCAGCAAGACTCCTCCTTCATTGTCTTTGTTTTTGTGTTTGGCCCACTGACTTTAAAAATAATTATATGCCTGATTATGGGTGTTGTTATTTACTTAGGCGAGAGCAACTTATCAGTGGCTACACTCCTGATAAAAGTAGCATCAATCCCCAAACAATACTTAATGGCCAATAATATCTCAGTAGGGATGGTGTTCAAGGTCCTGTCTTGTGCATATTTTGTGCTGATGATTACAATCCCGTTAAGTCTTTCAATACAATAGACATTTCATGTCTTGAAGATGTTTTCTTGCCTCATATATCTTCATTCTCTGGAACTTACATTCTTTCTGCCCTTGCTTTCAAGATGTTCTTTGAACTTTGGAGGAATGACATTGCTTCCCTTTTATGTCAAAGCACTCTACTATCACTTGGTTTTAGTATTTAATACACTTTCAGAATTCTGCATTAACCTCAACTTTCTACAGTGAGAAAATTCTCTGAAGGAATCAACTTTAGCAGTTACCATGGACGTGAACTCCAAACTTGGACGGTAGAGCAGCTCTAAGGAACCTGAGAGACCCTTAGAGAGGCTCTGAGGGGAGATATAATAGTAGAAGAGGAATCTGCAGAGCCTGCAGTGTCTGTGAAACAATAGAAAAAGGGAGGCTGATGAAATCAGAAGAAACAATGATTAAACATCTCTACTTGGGGCTGCAAGTAAGCAAAGCTGCAGCAAATATTATGTGTCATTAGTGAATAAGGTTGACCCCTGGCTCCTGACCAGCTGACAGCATGGAGGAACCATTACTACTCAAGCCACTTGGAGAAGGAGAGCACAGGTCTGGGTGCTTCCTGAAGGTTGCAAGCTTTGCCAGATGTGCCTTGCAGTTTCTAACACAGGTGTGTGTCTGTGTGTGTTTGTGTGTGTGTGTGTGTGTGTGTGTGTGTGTGTGTGTGTGTGTGTGTGTGTGTGTGTGAAGGCCTGTAGCTGACAAGGATTCTGCCCCTGGACACTGAGTAACAGCAGGATAGCCAAGGCAAGTCTTGAGAATTGCACTTCATTAGGTGCTACAGAAATCAGAAATATTATTTAATCAGAATAAAGGCTCTTTGGAATGAGTATTTCCAGATCAAGCTGTTTGAAAAAATAAAAATATATACTGTGTGACATACTGCAATTTGCAATGCCACATTGACAAACAAATATATGATGAAGCAGTGACAAAGATGGAGGAGCTGGTCAGTTCCTGGGACATGGAGATTTAGAGATACAGACACAAGGGAGAAGATGGGGGAAGGGGGAGCATGTGGTTGCAAAGTGGTGCAGACACATGGTGGAGAGCAGCAAGAAGAACACACAAGTTTTGCTTCCAAATACACTGCCCAGCCTCATAGTCACCCTAGCTATGGACAATGACAGGATGTCTAGAAAGGAGAATGTTTTATTTCCTTAACTGGGCCTCCTTAAGAAACCTTCATGGTCCATACCATCCCTGGAGGCCATGTTGGTGATTGTTATGCATGTGACAGCCAGAGAAAATTCTGGTATCTGTGGTTCATGCTGACACTCCAGGGTTCATTGGTGCTTGTGATTCATATGGATGTCCATGTCTGTGGTCTGTGCTGCCAGGAAGGCCATGTTGGTGTCTGTGGCTAAAGAAACCCAGGTAATTTTTGTGGGGAAGACATGAAGAAGCTAGAGAAAAAGGAATTTGTATCAGTTACATAAAAAAGTACAGAAATGATGTTATTGTATTCTAGCTATTAAAAAAATAAACAATGAGAAAAAAAGTTCAAAAAAGCAAAAACTTTAGGCATCTGCAAAATTCAAATTAAAACTATTTTGATATTTGATCTTACTGTAGTTAGAATTGCTATTATTAAGAAAATGAGGACTGGAGAGATAGCTTAGCAATTAAAAATATATAGTATTCAAGAAGAGGACCTAAATTCAGTTCTCAGAACCTAAATAAAATGAATTACAACCACGTAAAACTATTCTAGATTTGATGCCCTCTGGATTCTTCATATACCTCCACCTATATGTCACACGTGGGTGAACTCACCCATACATAATTAAAATTAAATCTTTTATGAAGGAAAATGAGTGACTATAACTTCTATTGAGGATGTGGGAGAAATGTAAACATTCTTTGCTCTGGTGAGAATAAAAACTAATATAACTACTATAGAAGACATGGTGGAAGAAGTTTATCTAACAGGTAAAATTGAACAGCCATGTGATACAGCTAAACACTCCTGGACATAGACACACACACACACACACACACACACACACCAAAAAAAACAAAAACAAAAACAAAAAAAAAAAAAAACGGTACCCTACAACAAAGATACTCGTACTACCGTGTTCATTGTTTGTCTTAAGGTTTTATTGCTGTGAACAGACACCATAACCATAGCAAGTCTTATAAATAACAACATTTAATTGAGGCTGGCTTACAGATTCAGAGGTGCACTCCATTATTATCAAGTCAAGAGCATGGCAGCATCTAGGCAGGCATGGTGCAGGAGGAGCTGAGAATTCTACATCTTCATACAAAGGAAGCCAGGAACAGACTGCATATCCTCAGGCAGCTATGAGGAGTGTCTCCAAGTCCACCCCCAGAGTGACACCCTTCCTCCAACAAGGCCACACCTTCTAATAGTGCCACTCCCTGGACCAAGCATATGCAAACTATCACACGGTTCTTCCAGTCACAATACCTAGGACTAAGGATGGTCTTCAACGAAAACAATAACAAGAGAAAGCCCACATACATATGGAAGTAGAACAACTATCTACTCAATGATAATGTGTTCAGGAAAGAAATGAAGAAAGAAAGACTTTTTAGAATTAAAAAAAAAAAATGACAGCACAACATACCCAAACTTATGGAATACAATGAAAACAGTGCTAAGAGAAAAAGAAAATGGTACCTAACAACAGAAACTGAACAAATTCAAAAAAATTATCAAATCATTCTACAACAGCCTATACTCAAGATCTGTAAAATCTAGATGAAATGAATGATCTTCTAGACATATAAGAGGTAACAAAGTTAAACCAGGATCAGATAAGCCATCTAAACGGTCTCATAACCCATAAGGAAATAGAAGCAGTGAATACAAATCTCCCAAATGGAAAAAAAAAATACCCCAAGACCAGACAGTTTCAGGCAGAATCCTGTCAGACTTCCAAAAACTAGTACCAATACAAGTACTCAAACTAGTTCATAAAATAGAAATGGAAGGAACACTACTCAGTACATTCTGTGAAGCCACAGTTACACTGATACCTAAACTTCACAAAGAGCCAACAAAGAAAGAGAACTTCAGATGAATTTATCTCATGAATATTAATAAAGCACTAAAAAAACTTATACACACATACACTCCATATACATATATATGAAACTATTGATGTACCATACACTAATTTATTTTGCTTTGGAAAGTACATTTATTTTTCATAGTATTTTATTAATGTTAAATTTTAATAAACATTGTCAGTGTTTTGTTGGGGTGATAACATTTAGTATGAGAGCCATCTTTAGCAGATTTCTAAATACATAATGTAATGTTTTTAATTAAGGACACTAGACTATAATAATGTTTAGATAATTCAACAATTTAAGAAGGAAAGTTCTTTGTCATTTTTAGTCAACTAATGAAGTTCATAAGAATTTGTTTTACCATCCAGGTTGCCAAAGCAATATAGCCTAAACTAAGTGGCTTAAAAAAAACATCAATTTAATATGGAATGTCACAGTCAAGACATCAGAAGTCCAGATGCCCGTGTTTCCTAAATGGTAAGTGCTTCCTGTTTTTTTTATATAAAAATAAATAAATCAAATGCTGTAATGTAATTCATTAGAATATCCATTTGATTGTTGTTATTTCATAAAAGGGATATAAAATAACATTCCTTTTAGTTGCAGTGATCAACAGATTATAAAACGAAGCTGTGCTGGATATAAGAGAAAATATATAAATTTGCTCTATTGATCTATATATAAGAGACTAATGTAAAATAATTTCTAGAAAATAGAAATAACCAACACTTTTTCAGAACATATTTTCATTATTAAAAAAGAATTTCAGGAGAATAGAAGAGAAGGGAGGTGTAACTGCATCAGTCAGAGATATTCCAAGCTCTCTTTAGGTTTTCATTTTTAAGGAAATGTTAAAATATTTTACTAAGACATGCAATAGCTAAACCTTGATATTTTTATCTAGATTGTTGTTTGGTTCTGAGACAAAAGGCAGATCCCCAAGGGCACATATTTATTATTTGAATAGCATCAACTCACTAGTATTGTATAAAGAGGTGTTTCTATTATTGTACCAGAAAATTATAAGTGTTAATGTGCATGATTCCAAAAATACAAAAAAAAAACAAAGACAAACAAAAAAATTAGTAACTTTTAGAAAAAGTACTTTTCAATTTGAATAGTAACTGTATTATCTAAGAAAATTTCATATGCAGTCTGTAAATTAATTCATTCCTTCTGATCTTTCTGAAATTAGCTAGTAGTATGTCTTCAAATTTTAATAGTTTTGATTGCTTTCCGGTTTGTTCTACCATTATGCAGAATTCTGAAAGTTTAAAGTCTTCTGGCTTTGGTCTCACTGGTTTCACCAGATCTACTGGTATTAATATTAATGTTTAGAAAATATTCCCCAAGATATGAGAAGTGAGAGTACTTAATAACTGTAGTTTGCTTAATAACCACAATGGACAGAGTCTATTGGTTTGATTTTGCAAAGTGAGTCTCAAAATAAACTCTTTGGATCAGGGCCAAGATTCAGAACCAAGACTAAATGAAACTATAATACCAACCTAGGACTGTTGTACTTTTTTCCAAACAAGAAATACAAGCATTGCATTTTTTAAAATCCAAGGAAGTTGAAGTATTCTAATAATTGTTAGATTTTTAAGAAAATTTTTCTATTTGGACTTAATTGTTCTCTCAGATCTTTAGAGAGCTTAGAGCAAAGAATACATACATATATTCACAACAGAAATATCTAAATATTTTAGGTTATAAATCTAGCCAATACACTATTAAATAAAATGTATTGTAGGCCCCTACTGTTGAGAGGTTATAACTCTAATTTACTATCCAGAAAAATTATAATGCTGTAAAAGTCAGTGCCATATTGAAATGTGCCTCTACTCTTGTTCCTGGATTATATAATCGTCTATTTCTCTGGTTTTGTCTATACTCTGGAAACCTTTATTCCATAAACATGCATATCAACCAAGATACTGAATTTCTGTCTCTAACTTCTATTCATACTGAACTACTCCTTAGTCACCACGAGACCAAGAGTTGACGACAGTGTGTTGGTGCAGTTCTCATTTTCAGCATTCTCTCATTAATTGGGCCTGAGACTAGACTCAGAGATGGATCGTATATAGACTATGTTTAACATTATGGAGGAAAGTGGGAAATTTCTAATACTAAAAAAATGATGAAGAAAGTGAGGCCAGACTGGAAAGGTGGGTGTTATTAGACTCAATGACTTATTTGTTATTGTTATTATTATTATTAATTGAAAATTAATTCTTCTGTCAGATGTGGGTTGGTAAAAATCTTTTCTATTTCATAGACTGCCATGTTGTCCTATTAATGGTTTCCTTTACATTACAAAAACTTTTTAGTTTCATGAAGTCCTATTTATTAAGTATTGATTTCATGCCTGAGGTATAGTTAGTTGTTCTATTCAGAAAGAGTTGTCCCTTAAATGAAAATACATGTAAGGTAATTCTTCACTTACTCTTTTACTACGTCTAGCTTATCTTGCCTTATGTGGAGGTCTTCAGTCCACTCAGACAAGGTATTTTTTCAGGGAATTAGATACAGATCTATTTCCATTCTACTACATTCCAATGTTGAGTCCTGCCATGCAGAGGGGACAATGTCACATAGTTACCACCCCTGAAGCAGACATAGCAGGGTGAGGGCCTCCACTACTGTTATCAATTGCTAGGCTTGAGGCTTGTTTGTATGATAATATACATATCTTTCTGTTTCTCTTTCAGGGAAAGTTCTCCCAGTTAAAGTTAATGAATTCATAATAATTAGAAAGGGCATGCATTTGGAAAGTAAGAAATGTGTTCTTTAAAAAATTGTAAATGCTCTGACCTTCAGAACAGCCCTTAAGGTTGTGAGAAAGAACTCTAAAAACATGAGAGTTCAAGAATGTACAAATTCTCAACAATGCAAAGCATAAGGAGGCAATATGAATTATATGATGGGCTTCATGAACATAAAAGAACAAAGGCAGCTGCACTAAGGAGCCATCTTGTCAGAAAGATACAAAAGCAGGCACATTTCTGAGTTCAAAGTTAGCCTGGGACAAATTGAATTTAGCTCCAGCCTGGTGAGAATGGCAATCTCAGAGCCAGATCCTATCCAGCAAGCTTATCTTCTGTGCTTAAAAGGCAGGCAGATTCCTGAGTTCAGACTGGTACAAATTGAGTTTAGGTCTGAGAGTGGTGAGAATAATAATATTAGAATAAGATCCCACCCAACTAACCATACCATTTGTGCTTACCAAGGTAGGCAAATCTCTGAGTTCGTTTTGTATGTTAACAATAAGAAATGAACTTGCTGTCTCTTTCAAAGGAGGTCATAAAACACTGGTTCTTGGGATAATCAAAAGGCAACCTAGGGTAGATAACTGAATTGATGTGCAAATGAAAGTCATAGTTCTGGTCTGCAAGAGCTGGGCTATCTACACAACTGTCTGGAGAAACAGCTTGAAGCAGAACACAAAGCTGTTATCTTGTACCCGCAACTGACTTCAAGTCGTTTTTCTACTGTTCCCAAACACCCTTTCCTCAAGAACCCCTCTTCAAGCTAAAACTGGTCCTTGGCAGCCACCATCCAGTTAGGCCAGCAGCATTTATTAAAAATGCTTTCTATTATGCATTGTATAATTTTGACTCTTTTGTCAGAATTCAAGTGTCCACAGGTATGTGGATTGGCATCTGCATCTTCCATTCAATTCCATTGATTAAGCAGTTTGTTTTTACACCAGTACTGGTAGTTTTTATTACTATTTCTCTGTAGTATAGTTTGAAATCAGTCGAGGGTCATAGGGCTAATTTCCAAAGTATATAAAGAAGTCAAGAAACTTCACATCAACAAACCAAATAATTTAATTTTAAAATGAGGTACAGATCTTAATAGAGATTTTTTTTTAACAGAGTAATCTCAAATGACTGAGAAGTGATTAAAGAAATACTTAACATCCTTAGCAATCAGAGAAATGCAAATCAAAATGAATTTGAGATTCCATCTTACATCTGTCAGAATGGCTAAGATCAAAAATCAAGTGACTGCTCATGCTGATGAGGAGGTAGAGCAAGAGGAACATTCCTCTCTTAATGATGGGGGTGGAAACATGAACAACCTTTTGGGAATCAATATGTCAGTTTCTCACAAGATTAGTAATTCTATTACCCCTAGCCCCAACTATACAACTTCTGGGTCTGTATTCAGTGGATGTTCCACCATACCCCAAGGACACTTGCTCAACTATTTTCACAGTGGTTCTATTCTTAATAGCCATAAACTGGAAACAACCTAGATGTCCCTCAACCAAGAAATGGATAAAGAAGATGTGGTACATTGATGCATGAACTTTTTTTATATTGATACATAATTTTTATTTCATTTTTATTTTTATTTACATTTCAAATGTTATCCCCTTTCCCAGTTTCCATTTCATACCCCCTATCTCAACCCCCAATTACTCTGCTTCTATGAGGGTGTTCGTCCATGTAACCTCTACTTCCCACCTCTCCACCCTGACATTCCCCTATACTGGAGCATCAAGTCTTGGCAGGACCAAGGGTTTCTCCTACCATTGGTTCCCAACAAACCATCTTTTGCTACATATGCAGCTAGAGCCATGGGTCCATCCATGTATACTCTTTGGATAGTGGTTTAGTCCCTGGGAGTTCTGGCTGTTAGTATCGTCGCTCTTGTGGGGTTGCAGACTCCTTCAGCTCCCTCAATCTTTTTTCTAACTCCTCCATTAGGGACCCTGTTCTCAGTTCAATGGTTGGCTGTGAGCATCTGCCTCTGTATTTGTCATGCTCTGGCAGAGCCTCTCAGGAGACAGCTATATCAGGCTCCTGTCAGCATGTACTTCTTGGCTTAAGCAATATTGTCTGGTTTTGGTGGCTGTATTTATGCTGAATCTCCAAGTGGGGCCATCTCTGGATGGTCTTTCCTTTAGTTTCTGCTCCAAATTTTGTCTCCATATTTCTTCCTATGAATATTTTTGTTTCTCTTGTAAATATTTTTGATTTCTCTTCTAAAGAGGGCTGAAACATTCACACTTTGGTAATATTGATACATGAAAAATTTCTTTTCTTCCATGTTTTTAGTTTTTTTTGATATTCATCATATGGTATTAAGTAACAAATTTTTGTGAGCTATGATAATATTTTATTAAATAAATTAATTAATAAAAAAATAAAAATTTTCTTAGATATGAAAAAAATTGACATTGTGAAATTTTCAGGCTAATGGATAAAACTAAGAAAACTCATCCAGGGTGAGATAACTCAGATCCAATAAGACAAACACCACATGTGATCACTTATAGATTTTAGAAGAATTTTAACCCAGTAACATGACTGCCCTGTCAAGTGATTATATAGAATGACCTTTTAGGTCTATGTGAAAAGGCAGAAAAGGATACATGCCCTGGATTACAGTTTAATCTGGCTGGAATACAGACACACTCTTAGTATATATACCTTTAGTTCTTCACAATGAAGTTTAAGATATTTTGTGGAAGAAAGCAGCCATGTTTGAAAGTGATGTCTAATTGAGGGGCAAAGTAACAAATCAGAAATACTTGACTAAATGAGTCTTAAATATGGCACAATTTATTTACATTAGAACAGCACAGGAAAGAGAAGCTGTTTAAGATCAGCAAGGGAGAAAATGGAGTAATGTGTGGCCTGTTTGTTTGGCAGCTTTACCAGGACAGTTCTATGGTGACAGGTTGCGGAGAGAATGAACTAGATACAGGTGAAGATAAAACACCTCAGGGAATGAGAAAGAGCCAGATTAGAACAGATTGCCAAAATTAGTATAAAATCAAGTAGAGCAGTTCAGTGAGAAGCCAAAAGAAGTTGGACTGAGTCAGTCAGCACCATCTATTTGACTGTATAAAGACTAACTCACTCTCTCCTCAGCTAAGACTGTTGCATTTCTGCCCTTAGATGTATTGTACCACACTCTTCTTCCAACCTTTGTATTTTCAGTACTCAACCAATTTGATTCAAAGAGTAGCCTTTTCTGGTTCATACATTTTGATGTTGGACTGAGAAACACTATGAAGACCTTGGTTATACAGGTTGAAGCCAGCCTATTATGTGACTTTCCATATTCTATAATCACATGAGACAATTTTTATGGTAACTCCACACCCACTATATGTATACTGTATCCAGTCTCTCTCTCTCTCTCTAGAGAATCCTGGTTAATGGAGGTATATACAATGTTTCAGACACTGTTTATTGCCATACTTTCCCCTGTGGCAAATTGTAATCCACACACCAGGCTTACAAAGTATTCATTCCTTTTATATGGGGATGAGAATCAGGTTCAGCTAAGTGACTGTTGAGGATCCGAAGCAGGTCATTACTGGAGTTAAGTCGTGAAGACTGGGTTTTGGTTGTTTTATTGTCATTTTTGTTGTTTGGGTTTTACCATCTCCTACTTCTCATAGTTGATTTACCTTAAGTAATATATAATATAGGTGGTGCATGCATTTCTATTTACTTGATTTTTTTTCATAGGGGATATTTCTATATATACATCATTTTGGGTTTGATAAAAGCTAACAAATGAAAAGAAACGTCTCATTCACATACTTACCTTTCCTAAATAACTCACCCAGAAGGCAACTTCATTGACTTAAGTTCAATCTCTACAATTTACAAAAATTAAAAGGTATGTGTGGTAACATATGCCTAGGTCCCAGCACTGGGGAGACAGAGATATGCAGACCTCTGGGACTCACAGGCTAAATAGACCTTCTTACTTGATGAGCTGGACAGTAAAATATTTTATAACAGAAAATGATACAGTCATCACCTGAGGAAACGTGAGACTGATTTTTGTTGTCCAGATGCAGACATGTGTATGCAGACCTACATACCCAAACACACAGAACATGCACACGAAGTATCTCAACTTAAGTATTAATAAATGCTTCTCATATTATATTTTACTTACTAATTCAAAAACATAAAACAATTTTTTAGTCATAATAGTTTAATCAAACTTATGTAACTATGTTGTAAATACAATGCTTTTACTTTTAGCTATATGTTCGCACTTCTCAAAGATGTTGGGAACACAACGTATACAATTTCTAAGTGAAACATGAGTGATATAATCCCACTTTAGACCTTCCTGTTGTGGTTTATTGTTTATTGTTCAAACATTTTATTTCCCTTTGGAGTCCTCTTCTTTTTTTTAATTAAACAATGAACATTAAGTGCTTTATTAGATATTATATGCGCTACAAACATCAGAAAAACATTTACTGTCATTTATTATAATGACATATTACTCCAAAACCATTGGTTATGAATAAACTATGGTTATTGCAGAAGATGGTAATAGCGACCAATATGTGTGAAATGGCCTGCTTATCAAAGATCTCATTTGAGAAACAATCAATATCTTCCCAAAATAATAATTTTTCTTAGCACTTCAAGAACACATAAAATCAGTTCTCCTTGCTCTGCCAAGGAGAGAATGGCAGGTCATAATTTTTATTATCTAGTTTACTTTCTAGATTTTTTTTTCAATGGAGGTGGAAAGGATGGTTTCCAATAGATCCATCATATTCTTTTTTTTTTCTGGAGTATTTTTTTATTTTTCAATTTTTTTAACATATGAACAAACTTATTATAGGTTTACTAATTCAAATTTTTTTGTTTTGTATTGTTTTCTTTTTCTCTTGGACTTCACACAGTCTGTGAGTTGTTTCTGGGGAAGTCTGAGCCTCTGGGGTTAGCATTCCAGTATCAGTGACTGCATATTATATCTGTTCTTTTCTGACTGGGTTATCTCACTCTAGATGCATCCATTTTCTTAAGAATTTGGTTAAGTCATTGTTTCTGGTGGCTGAGTAGTATTCCATTGTGTAAATGTACCACAATTTTTATATCCATTCATCTACTGAAGGACATCTGGGTTCTTTCCAGCTTCTGGCTATTATAAATAGAGCCGTGATGAACATTGTGGTGCATGTATATTTGTTGTATATTGTAGAGTCTCTGGAGTATATACCCAGAAGTGGAATAGATGGGTCTTCAGGTAGTACTATGTCCAATTTTCTGAGGTATCGCCAGACTGATTTCCAGAGTGGTTGTATCAGTTTACAACCCCACCAACAGTGGAGAAGTGTTCCTCTTTCTCCGCAGCCTCTCCAGCATCTGCTGTCATCTGAGTTTGGGATCTTGGCCAATATGACTGGTGTGAGGTGGAATCTCAGGGTTGTTTTGATTTGCATTTCACTGATGGCTAAGGATGTCGAGCACTTCCTCAGATGTTTCTCAGCCATTCGATATTCCTCAATCAAGAATGTTTTGTTTAGCTCTGTACCCCATTTTTAATAGGGTTGTTTATTCTCTGGTGTCTAGCTTTTTGAGTTCTTTGCATACCTTGGATATTAAGCCTCTATCTGATGTGGAGTTGTTAAAGATCTGTTCCCATTCTGTTGGCTTCCATTTTGTTTTCTTGACAATGTCCTTAGCCTTACAGAAACTTTGCAATCTCATTAAGTCCCATTTGTTAATCTTTGACCTTAGAGCTTGAGCCATTGGTGTTTTGTTCAGAAAATTTTCTCCTGTGTCTATGTGTTCTAAGGTTTTCCCTAATTTCTCATATAATAGTTTCAGTATACCAGGTTAATGTGGAGATCTTTGATCCACTTACACTTGAGCTTTGTACAAGGAGATAAGAAGGGTCTATTTTCATTCGTTTGCATGCTGAGTGCCAGTTAGACCAGCAACATTTGTTGAATAGGCTGTCCTTTTTCCATTGAATGTATATGGCTTCTTTATCAAAAATCAGGTGACCATATACTTGAGGGCTCATTTCTGGATCTTCTATTCTATTCCATTGATCTACATGCCTATTTATGTACAAGTACCATTCAGTTTTCAGCACGATTACCTTGTAATATAGCTTGAGGTCAGAGATAGTGATTCCCGCAGATGTTTTCTTGTTGTTGAGAATGGATTTCGCTATTCTAGGTCTTTTGTTATTCCAAATGAAATTGCACATTGATCTTTCCAAATCAATGAAGAACTGGGTTCGAATTTTGATGGGGATTGCATTGAATCTGTAGATTGCTTTTGGTAGGATGGCCATTTTTAAACTGTTGATCCTTCCAATCCATGAGCATGGGAGATCTTTCCATTTTCTGAGATCTTCCTCCATTTCCTTCTTTAGAGGTTTGAAGTTCTTGTCATACAGATACATCACTTGCTTAGTTAGAGTCACACCAAGGTATTTCATAGTTTTTGTGACTATTGTGAAGGGTATCTTTTCCCTAACTTCTTTCTCCACATGTTTGTCCTTTGAGTATAGGAAGGCTACTGATTTGTTCGAGTTAATTTTGTATCAAGCCACTTTCCTGAACTTGTTTATCAGCTGTAGGAGTTCTCTGGTGGAATTTTTGGGGTCACTTAAGTACACTATCATGTCATCTGCAAAGAGTGATGTTTTTACGTCTTCCTTTCCCATTTGTATCCCCTTGATCTCCTTTTGCTGTCTAATTGCTCAAGCCAGGACTTCTGGTATTATGTTGAATAGGAAGGGGGAGAGTGGGCAGCCTTGTTGAGTTCCTAATTTTAGTGGGATTGCTTCAAGTTTCCCACCGTTAAGTTTGATGTTGGCTGTTAATTTGTTGTGTATTGCTTTTATTATGTTTAGGTATGGGCCTTGGATTCCTGTTCTTTCCATGGCTATTAACATGAAGGGGTTTTGAATTTTGTCAAAGGCTTTCTCAGCATCTAGTGAGATGACCATGTGATTTTGTTCCTTGATTTTGTTTATATGGTGGATTACATTGATGGATTTCCTTATATTAAACCATCCCTGCATCCTAGGAATGAAGCCTACTTGGTCATGGTGAATGATTCTTTTGTTGTGTTTCTGGATTCGGTATTCAAGGATTTCGTTGAGTATTTTTGCATCATAGGTGGGATTGTTCACTGTTCATAGGTGAGATTTTCTGAAGTTCTCTTTCCTGGTAGGATCTTTGTGTGGTTTAGAGATGAGGGTTATTGTAGCCTCAAAAAAAAATGAGTTAGGTAGTATTTCATCTGATTCTATCTTGTGGAATAGTTTGGAGAGTATTGTTGTGATGTCTGCAATAAATGTCTGATAAAATTCTGCACTGAACCCATCTGAACCTGGGCTTTTTTTGGTTGGGAGGCTTTTGATGACTTCTTCTATTTCTTTAGGTGTTATGAGATTATTTAGATGGTTTACTTGGTCCTGGTTTAACTTTAGGATCTTGTATCTGTCTAGGAATTGATACATTTCCTCCAGATTTTTCAACTTTGTGGAGTATAGGCTTTTGTAGTAGGATCTGATGATTTATTTATTTATTTATTTATTTTTTAGTATGGAATAGAGTTTATTCAGGTCATGGGAGAGTTAAGAGGGTGGTAGATGCAGAGAGAGAGAGAGAAGTAGAGGAGTAGAGGCCGGCCATGAGCACGTGGGAGAGAGGGGGGAAGGGAAATGGAAGAGCAAGGCTGCAAGAGCACAAGGGCAGGAGAGGCCAAGAGAGAGAGGAGGGGTCAAGCAGCTCCTTTTATAGTGTCAGGTCACTGGGGCGGAGCATACCTGGCCACTGCTGGGTAATTGAGGGGTGGGGTATACCTGGCTGTTGCTAGGTAACTGAGGGGTGGGGTTTACAGAATCCCAACATTCCCCCATTTTTGTTTAATTAAAAAAGAAAAATTAGAGGCAATGGTGGACTAGGAATAGGGTAGTTGTGATCTCTTAACTGCTTCATGCTTTTTTGGGGCGATGTTTTTAAGAATCTAGAAAAGTGGGGGTAGGGATGTTTGTCTAGTCTTAAGAGTTGGCTGTTTCATTGTTGTCCAGGGTCTGTGGAACCATCTGAGGATAGGTCAGAAGTAACAGGTCCAGTGGAAGCGTCTGTGTCTGTGAGAGAAGGCTGAAGTATCTGTAGGTTGCTTCTCTGGAGCTGTTCTATATGTAATAAGCACCTGGACTTGACAAGATGCTGGAACACACATATGTATACATTATAGGTAGAGATTAAGTACATTTGGTTTGGAAGAAAGATTTTTTTAGGAGCAGTCCTAATGCTGCCATTCTTCCCCTTTTCTTATTATAAAAAGAGGAGAAAAAACGGGAGGGGGAGGCCGATGGTGAAAGGGGAATAGGGGCGTCGAGTCTCATTGGCTACTTCCTGCTGTCTTGGGGTGTCGTAAGGGGGTGCAGCTGGCTTTCACCATCGGGATCCACCTGGCAAATGTTCACATCAGGCTCCTCTATGGACAGTGGCTGGTAATCCTGTAACAGGAACTAATTAATAGTTTGATTAGAAATTTTTTGTCTGTCATTGAAGTAGACAGAAGATTGATAAGTTTTGGAGCAAATTACTACAATGTGTCCCAGATATTTTAAAATGACTTTCCATGCCATGAAGAGGGATAGGGGAAAGGTGTGGAGTCATGGCAACATCAGAGTCAGGGCAGCTGAATGTTGATAGTACTTACAGGGGGGACTCTGGCTGGTTTTTTACAGTAGAGCTTACCAACAACTTCTGTCTCCCACCTGGGATCTCATGGATCTTGTATGTGGTAAAAGAGCTGCAGGTGTCTCAAGAATCACCTTAAAAGGGTCCTGGTAGGGTCTAGTAATTGGATGACAACAGAAGAGTGTTTAGTAACAGACTCGGGGGTCTACCTGAGAAGCTGGTAAAGAAAACATGTTTGTGTTAGTAGGTTGACTGGATAGAAGAAGCAGAGGGGTTGCTAGCGAGCTTGGGTTCAGGCAAATGGGGGGAGAGCAAAGGAAATAGAGGCTCCCAACTTAGCTAGATCTCTTCTCCAATAAAGGGACAGGACATGTTGGCACTAAACTACCAAAAGGAATGACTGAGAGGTACACCCCTAAAAATGTAAGTGAGTGCTGGAATCTGGTGAGGAAGGTAAGGTGTCTTCTTACCCGACAATAGGAAAATGAGAGGGAGAAGTAGGTCTCCAAAACTCCGTCAGAACCGAGTAAGTGGCCCCAGTGTCCAAGGGGAAGGAGATGGGCTGCTCACATACCATGATAGCTACCCGTGGCTCCCTGTTCGTGATGGCAGTGGTCAGGTCAAGGGAGCCTGGGCCTCTTCAGTTGTCCATAGCCAAGCCTAGAAGGCTGGAGGGTTATTTGGGCGTGATGTCCCTCTGTCTTGCATGACACAGGGCAATCGACAGCCCAGTGTTCCTCTGGATCATACTTAGGACATGGCCTCTTGGCTTGTGAGGGCTGGAGCAAGCTTTTACCCAATGACCTATTGACCACATCTGTAGCAGGGGCCCGGTGGTGTAGCAGTGGCTGGGGCTGGTCGGGAAGCCTTTGCCAGCATATGGTATTTGTGAGCCTTTTTACTTTTCCCATGGTACACTTTAAAGGCCAGCACCAAGACTTCTGTCTGTGGAGTTATGGGTCCCGCCTCAAGCTTTTAGGCTAGTCTCTTATGTCGGGGTAGCTCTGGGAAAAGAAATAGGTCATTAGAAGTTGTTTACCTTCTGGGTTTTTAGGGTCTAAGTTAGTGTCTATCTGTTTGATGGATCTCGTCTGCATGCATTTTTTCTGCTCCCAAACTCGCTGGCTTTCCTCAGGAAGTAAATTATTAGTGAAACTCATAGTAAAGCATGGAACATCAGACTATAAGATTGCGGTGCAGAAGAGGACAGAAAGGGAGGAAAGGGGCACTGGCAGTGGTGCTGGAGGCCGGGTGGTGTGTCCACGTCCACATGTGAGTCTGGCTGTGGAGGGGAGTTTGAAAAGCTTAGAATAACATGAATAGAAACTGAGGTAGAGGTTTAGATTTTGCAGCGATGGCTCATTGGCTGGATCGAGAGCTGTGGTGTCATCTGCCTTATTGCCTCATTGCTAAAAGGAGGTGGGTGGGATTACAAGAACACAGAGAAGGATTAGAGCAGAGATAGATATACCTGTACACAGGGAACCTCTTTCCATTTACCAGATCTTTGGCAGTATGAGTGACGGTCTCATAAAATTAATGAGTCTAGGGTGCCATTTTGAGTCATTATCTAGCAGATACTGAGTCCAAACATTGTTGTAGAGGTGTACCAATTTAGATGTCTTTAGCTGAGGTGTCAGTGTTAGAGATTTGGAATTTTCCAGGAGACATCCCACTGGGGAGCCTGGTGACCCGTTTTGAGACATTGAGTTGTCCATTGGGAAGGTACAGAGAGGGGGCTACGGAGCCATCCAATCTAGCGTCCCAGTGGATGAAACTCGGTAGAAAAGTTTCGCCTATGCGCAGGGGTCACGAGTCGTCACTCGGACTCCTGGTGGCTTCGCCAGATCCCGGATCTGGCAGAGAGTGCCCTCGCCAGGCCTGGACTTCGGCTGAGTGAACCGGCTGCTAAGAGCCCTGGGGAAGGGAAAAAGAGTGAAGGGCACTCCCGACGGGACCTTCTCAATGGTCAATGTCTGTCTCAAAACTGTGGCTATAGAGAAGTAACCCTCTTTGCCCGCAAAGGCTGGCCAGGCCTTTTTTGGGAAATCGGGGATTTTCTCTGCCAACTGGAGTGACAATCTCTACCAATTTGCCGATGTTTGTGCAGGAATCTTAGCCATGATCTGGTATCAGGAAAAGTGAAACCGTGTGGTGTGTGGCTTAACTATCTCAGCGGCCCACGTGGCGGGAGCTATTGGCACACATGGCGGAGCAGTGGCCAGCAAGTGTCTACAGCTTCAGTAATGGCGACAACTCACGTGCTGGAAGTCTGTGAGTCGGGCAGCTGTTGGCAGATCAGCCATGGCGGCAGACGGGGAGGCAGCTGTGGCACATGGCAGCGGCAGGGAGGCAGGGAGACGGCGGTGGAGATGGTCACTGCAGCAGTCAGCGGAACAAGAGACAGTACAGGAACTCAAGGCAGTGGCGTGGGTTAAGAGAATAGGCAACCGCAGCGCCAGCCATGCAGCCGCAGCTATGCCAAGCCCGATGGGGTGGGCCGGGTTGGCCGGCAAGGACCGGTCGTGAGAAAATCTAGGTCCCTGTGCGGGTTTGGCTCAACTATCTCAGTAAAGAAAGAAAAATTTTAGATGTACATTTGAAACCCACATTTGAAATCTAGAGGAATCCCACCTTTTAGAATAGGTAGTGAGCTTTAGGCAGATGTACTTATCTGGGTGGAGTCTTATTTGGTCTATTGGAGGTAGATCTGATTGTAGCTTATAAGAGATAACAACATGAGTTAACAACATAAACATTTTTAAGATGAGCCTTTATGGAGCAGAAGGAGCAAGAATTGTATGTAGTGGAAAAGGAAGTTTAGCAAGAGAAAACATGAAGCATTAATGGAACCAGAGCTTACGTAAGAAAGTAACCATATATCTGAGCTACTTGTTAGAAAATAAAAATCTGTTTTTTTTTTTTTTTTTTTTTTTTAGTTGTTAAACTGCAATTATCTTAGCTGTCAATGCAGTCAGAAATCTGGCTTAGAATAAATAAAACTTTAATCTAGCAGGCAGAATAAGATTGAAAGCAATAAAGGGAAACAAAACATGCAGGAGACAGGCACTATTGCACACAGGTGAGAAAGTGCAGTTGGGGCACTGGAGGCACTCACATACAGGGAGGGGGTTTGGTACTGTGGCAGCAAGGCAAGGCTAGCAGTTCGGGACAGGGGGCGCACCACCCCGCCCCTCGGTGGGCAGGGAGTACCTGTGCTGCCGCCATGGCAGGGGAACACGTGTGTGATCTGCTAGGCAGGCGGCTGTTTACTAGGAGGCCTGCTTTCATGGTTTCCCTAGGGACTGCCAGCAGGGCCAAGGTCCCTGCAGAAACCCAATCACCGCCCTTCTGCTCACTGCCCCTACGGAGCGGCCAGAGCCTGGGGTACTAGGCCTGCAGGACAGGATACCTGCTCACTGGGTCCCAGCGGACAAAAAGAGTCTGGGACAGAAACCAGGATGGAGAAAGCACACGTGGGATGGGAACAGCTAGGTCTAGCAAACAGTCTCAAGCAGAGGCTAGGGGCAGGGCCAGACCTTCACACAGAACAGATAGCTAGGGAGGGAGTGTAGTTTATTGGTTTCTGATCACTGTAAATTAAACTAAAGCATCTCAGGAAATAGGGAGAAAGGTGGTGAAGACAAGCCCATGGGTGAGGGTAGGTATAGCTGCTACGGGGGCGCAAAACTCGGAGGCTGTGCTCCGCAGAGGTGGCCCATGGGTGAGAGTCAGCAATGGGGTTAAAGCAGAGGCAGTGCTCCTTGGAGGCGGTGCTCCAGAATGAGATCCAGGCCCAGCCTGGGTCTAGTAAAAAGAGGAGGGGGGTCCCAAGGGCAAAAGTCCTAGAATGAGGGTCAGTAAAAGCATCTGTCCTCAGAGGTAGCTCAGGAACACTTCCCTGGGACCTCCTGGATGCTTACTCTGACCCATGTGGGGAGGGAGCTTACCGGGTCTTGGGCTAGTGAGCATCGGGATGAGAACCTGTATTTTCTTGAGTCGAGCTGGCACCAATCCAAGGTTGTTAAAAGTCACGGAAAGGAAAGAGATATCTGGTCATGAGGAAATCTAACCTCCTCACACGGGGCACCAATGTAAGGAAAAGATGACAGGGCACCAATGAAAGGAAAAGTCACTGAAAGGAAGAGTCACAGGGCACCAATGTTGTGAGAGGATAACGATCTGAGTCACAGCACCAATGTTAGGGGAAGGATGAAGAGAGTGGAGGGCACATGGCCCATGGAGGTGCGGTGAGGCCTGGGGGCAAGGGAGATGCCTCTGAGGGGCCCATGTTGGGAATTCCTTCCCTGAGGGACCAGCCACACAACAGTATAGTATGGAATAGAGTTTATTCAGGTCATGGGAGAGTTAAGAGGGTGGTAGAGGCAGAGAGAGAGAGAGAGAAGTAGGGGAGTAGAGGCCGGCCATGAGCATGTGGGAGAGGGGGGGAAGGAAAATGGGAGAGCAAGGCTGCAAGAGCACAAGGGCAGGAGAGGCCAAGAGCCTGATGATTTCTTGAATTTCCTCAGTTTCAATTGTTATTTCTCCACTTTCCTTTCTAATTTTGTTAATTTGTATACTCTCTCTTTGCCCTCTAGTTAGTCTGGCTAGGGGTTTATCAATCTTGTTTATTTTCTCAAAGAACCAGCTCTTGGTCTTGTTGATTTTTTAATGGTTCTTTTTGTTTCTATTTGGTCTATTTCTGCCCTAATTTTGATTATTTTCTGCCGTCTACACTTTTTGGGTGTATCTGCTTCCTTTAGTTCTAGGGCTTTTAGCTGTGCTGTCAGGTTGCTGATGTATGCTCTCTCCAGTTTCTTTTTGGAAGCACTTAGGGCTATGAGTTTTCCTCTTAGTACTGCTTTCATTGAATCCCATAGGTTTGGATATGTTGTGTTTACATTTTCATTGAATTCTAGAAAATCCATAATTTTTTTCTTTATTCCTTCTTTGACCCTGCTATTCTTTAACAGAGCAATGTTTAGTTTCCATGTGTATGTGGGCTTTTTGTTGTCTTTGTTGTTGTTAAAGACCAACTGTAGACCATAGTGATCTGAGAGGATGCATGGGAGTATTTCAATCTTCTTATATCGATTGGGCTCATTTTGTGTCCAATTATGTGGTCAATTTTCGAGAAGGTACCTTGGGGAGCTGAGAAGAAAGTGTATTCTTTAACTTTAGGATGATATGTTCTGTAGATATCTATTAATTCTAGTTGTTCAAGGTCTCTGCTAGTTTTACAGTGTTCTTGTTCAGTTTCTGTTTTCATGATCTGTGCATTTGAGAGAGTGGGGTATTAAAGTCTCCCACTATTATTGTGTGGGGTGAAATGTATTTTTTGAGCTTTAGTAGGGTTTCTTTTATGAATGTGGGTGCTTTTTTATTTAGAGCATATATGTTAAAGATTGAGAGTTCCTCCTGACAGATTTCCCCGGTATTGAGTAAAAGTGTCCTTCCTTATCTTTTTTGATAACTTTTGGTTGGAAATTTAACTTATTCGATAATAGAATAGCCACTCCAGCTTGCTTCTTGGGGCTGTTGATTATTTCCCACCCTTTTAGTCTGAGATAGTGTCTGTCTTTGTCTCTGAGATAGGTTTCCGGTATGTAGCAAAATACTGGATTTTTTTTATGCATCCAGTCTGATAGCCTATGTCTCTTTATTGGCGAGTTGAGTCCATTTATGTTAATAGATATCAAGGAATAGTTGTTTCTGTTTCCTGCTATTATTGGTTTTGTAGGTTGAGTGGTGTCTGTGTCTTTTTCTTCTTTTGGTTTTCTTGCTTAGAAGTTTTCTTGTTTTTTACTGGGATGTAGTTCCCCTCATTGTATTGGGTTTCCACCTATAATTCTTTGTAATGCTGGGTTTGTGGTCAGATATTGTGTGAATTTAGATTTGTCTTGAAATATCTTCATCTCTCCATCGATGATGATTTATAGTTTTGCTGGGTATAGCATCTTGGGCTGGCACTTGTGCTGTCTTAGGGTGTGCATGATGTCTGTCCAGGCTCTTCTAGCTTTCATAGTCTCTGTTGAGAAATCAGGTGTGAGTCTGATTGGCCTGCCTTTATATATTACCTGACCTTTTTCCCTTATTGCTTTTAGTATTCTTTCTTTGCTTTGGGCACTTGATGTTTTTACTAATATGTGTCGGGAGGTATTTCTTTTCTGGTCCAACCTATTTGGAGTTCTGAAGGCTTCTTTTATGTTCGTGGTCATCTCATTCTTGAGGGTAGGGAAGTTTTCTTCTACAATTTTGTTGAAGATATTTACTGGGCCTCTTAGTTGATATTCTTCTCCCTCTTCTATTCCTATTATCCTTAGGTTCGGTCTTCTCATTGTGTCCTGTATCTCCTGGACATTTTGGGTTAGGAGCTTTTTGTTTTTTGCATCTTCTCTGGCTGTTTTGTCTATGTTTACAATGTTGTCTTCTGCCCCTGAGATTCTCTCTTCCATCTCTTGTAGTCTATTGGAAATTCTTGCTTCTGTGACTCCTGATTTCATTTTTAGGTGCTCTACCTCTAGGGTTATCTCTTTTAGTGTTTTTTTTTATTGTGTCAATTTTCGTTTTAAATTCCCTTTTCCATTCCTTCATCTCTTTGGTTCTGTTTTCCTCTAGTTCTTTGAGTTCTTTGACTGTTTTTCTTGTTTCCTCTTTAAAAGCTTCTGATTCTTTTTGCTTTTCCTCCCATTCTTGTTTAAGTATCTCTATCAGCATCTTGAGGTATGATTTCAGGTCTGCGTCTTCTTTCTCTGGAGTGTTTGGCATTCCAATGTTTGCTGTTATGGGAGAGCTGGGTTCTGGTGTTGTCAGGTTGTCTTGGTTTCCTTGGGTTATACTCCTTCGCTTTCCTCTTGCCATCTTGGTGTCAGTGATATGTTCTTGCCTCTCCCTTGTATCTGGTCTTTGTTCCTGGATCTCCACATGTCCAGGTGGCAGATGGGTTGAGCCCTGTTCTGCGCCCCAAATTTGCCGGGTCGAAACAGATATTCTAATGCTGTGTTCCTGGTCCCTAGATCAGGCAGGGCTGGGGCATGCTTTTTGTGTGCACTCGGCCGAGATCTCTCTTCTCCCCTCCTCACCAGTCTTTATACCTTTGGTAGCTGCTGGTCCTGGTCGCAAATACGCCTAGCCCTGTTTGCGCCCCAAAGTCGCCAGGTGGAACCAGAGTTTCCAAAGCTGTGTTCCTGGTCCCTGGATCAGGCAGTGTGGGGGCATGCTTTCTGAGGACACTCTGCAGAGATCTCTCTGCTCCCTGGCTGCCCAGATCTCCTACTCACCAGTCTTTAAAACTTTAGAAACTGCTGGTTCGGTTGGCAGATGGGCCAAGCCCTGTTTTGCCTGGAATCCTCTTCATTGTCTGAAGTGGGTGGAATTATGGAAACTGCTTTGCTTTGCCAATGTCATATTTCTTGACGAGTAAGAAAAACTCATTGGTTTCCTAGTCCAGTTATTGTCATATTTCTTGACAAGTAAGAAAAACTTATTGGTTTCCTAGTCCAGTCCATATTATGAGCATGTGGTGTTATATTTAGAAGTCTGTTGTAAATATTAAAAAATGACTTAATCTTTCATCCCGCACTTTTCTGGCTCCCACACAGGGCCATATGGCAATGCTGGGATTTCTAACTTGGTGGCCTTACGTGGCCTCTGTGAACTCTGCTGTCTTCATTCCACCGCCCTTGTTGTTATTGTGCCAGGTGGATACAACAGCGTGCTGTTTTCACTCCCTTCTCCTTAAAGTGTTGTTGCCAAGCCTTAGACACACACATCCCAACTCTGTAGTGGGCTTTATGTGTTCCGCCACCACACCCATTGAACTCAGTTAAGTAGTCACATCAAATAGATATAATATAATTTCCTACCTTTTATAAATCAAATGATCTAGTACAAGTACATCTCTTATAAAACATTCATAACATTATTGGTGGAGAGATGCACTGAGAGAAACATAAAAATCTGCTTCCATTGTCATTCCTCCTACAATCTCCTTTCTCTTCTTCCATTTTCTTAGCCTTTCCTCCACCCCGCTGCCCTTCTCTCCACTATCCAATCATAGAACATCATAACATGAACTCACAGAAGTCTGTTTTTTAAAGTCAAAGGAAATGTCAGAATTAAGAAAGTTGTAAATATTGAACTGAATGTTAGTCCAGACCTAACAGGATTATTTTTTACACTTCAAGGATTTTTCTTTTTTCTTCCCTTTATCTTGATAATTGAAGTGGGGAAATGCAAAGCGTATGGACAAAATATATGATCACCTTATGATCTGCTGCATACAATAACCGTTTTTCATGTGTCTCATCCAATGTCTTTAACTGGGTTTACACTAATGTACAAATATCCCTATTTTGAAAAAACCCTCCCCCAAGAGTAACAAAATGGATTTTCAGGGAGCAATAGAAAATGGATTTTACAAGTCTTAAGCTTATGCACCTAAAAACAAGATAATTCTTCAGACAATAATCTCTAGAACCAAAAATATTTGCATAATTTTGAACAATCCAATAGTTACAGGGAAAGTTGTAATTCTAATTACTTAATTTCATTTGTCATTAAGCCAATGATTCATCATAATTAGTTCAAGCACATCTTTTATTAGACCTCTCATGCAGAAAGACAAGCCACCAGATTAATGGCCCTAATAAAAATAAAAATTATAGCCTACCTTCATATTCTGTATGGAAAATTTTGAGCTTCAAATAATATTTCTTATTAATATAAAGGAAATATTTTTTAAATAGAATTTCATTTTTTGTTTATTCTTTTTTTTTTGTCAGTGCTTGGCTTTTTTTGTTTCTTTTTTTTTAAGGTTTGATACTCTGCATTAAGGTCTTACAATGAGCAAAAAGTACATGGAAAACAATATGTAATCCGGAATTAGTCAACGTTTTCTTGGTGTGTAAGGATTGAGCATAATGGTTTTTTTGTTTTGTTTTGTTTTGTTTTGTTTCTTGCACTTCACACAGTCTGTGAGTTGTTTCTGAGGCAGTTAGATCCTCTGGGGTTAGCATTCCACTATCAGTGACTGCATATTATGTCTCCTCTTTGTGACTAGGTTATCTCACTCAGGCTGATATTCTCTAGATGCAACCATTTTCTTAAGAATTTGGTTAAGTCATTGTTTCTGATAGCTGAGTAGTATTCCATTGTGTAAATATACCACAATTTTTGTATCCATTCATCTACTTAAAGACATCTGGGTTCTTTGCAGCTTCTGGCTATTATAAATAGAGCTGCAATGAACATTGTGGTACATTTATCTTTGTTGTATATTGTAGTGTCTCTGGGGTATATGACCAGAAGTGGAATACCTGGATCTTTAGGTAATACTATGTCCAATTTTCTGAGGAATCGGCAGACTGATTTCCAGAGTGGTTGTATCAGTTTACAACCCCACCAACAGTGGAGAAGTGTTCCTCTTTCTCCACAACCTCGCCAGCATCTGCTGTCATCTGAGTTTTGGATCTTGGCCAATATGACTGGTGTGAGGTGGAATCTCAGGGTTGTTTTGATTTGCATTTCACTGATGGCTAAGTATGTCAAGTACTTCCTTAGATGCTTCTCAACCATTCAATATTCCTCAATTGAAAATGTTTTGTTTAGCTATGTACCCCACTTTATATAGGGTTGTTTGATTCTCTGGAGTCTAGCTTTAGAGTTCTTTGTATACCTTGGATATTAGGCCTCTATCTGATGTGGAGTTGTTAAAGATCTTTCCCATTCTGTTGGCTGCCATTTTGTTTTCTTGACAATGTCCTTGGCATTACAAAAACTTTGATGTTGGCTGTTGGTTTGCTGTATATTGCTTTTATTATGCTTAGGTATGGGCCTTGGATTCCTGTTCTTTCCTGGACTTTTAACATGAAAGGTTGTTGAATTTTGTCAAATGCTTTCTCAGCATCTAGTGAGATGACCATGTGATTTTGTTCTTTGAGTTTGTTTATATGGTAGATTACATTGATGGATTTCCTTATATTAAATCATCCTTGCATCCCAGGGATGAAGCCTTCTTGGTCATGGCGAATGATCGTTTTGATGTGTTCCTGGACTCGGTTTGCAAGGATTTTGTTGAGTATTTTTGCATGAATGTTCATAAGTGAGATTGGTCTGAAGTTCTCTTTCCTTGTAGGGTCGTTGTGTGTTTAGGAATGAGGGTTATTGTAGCCTCAAACAACTAGTTAGGGTACTATTTTATCTGATTCTAACTTGTGGAATAATTTGGAGAGTATTGGTGTTATGTCTTCAATAAATGTCTGTTTAAATTCTGCACTGAACTCATCTGGACCAGGGCTTATTTTGGTTGGGAGGCTTTTGATGACTTCTTCTATTTCTTTAGGTATTATGGAATTATTTAGATGGTTTACTCGGTCCCGATTTAACTTTAAGATCTTGGATCTGTCTAGGAATTCATCCATTTCCTCCAGATTTTCCAATTTTGTGAAGTATAGGCTTTTGTAGTACGATCTGAAGATTTCTTCAATTTCCTCAGTTTCAGTTGTTATTTTTACACTTTCCTTTCTGACTTTGTTAATTTGTACACGCTCTCTTTGTCCTCTATTTAGTCTGGTTAGGGGTTTATCAATCTTGTTTATTTTCTCAAAGAACAAGCTCTTGGTTTTGTTGATTCTTTCCATGGTTCTTTTTTGTTTCTATTTGGTCTCTTTCTGCCCTAAGTTTGATTATGTCTTGCAGTCTACTCCTCTTATGCTTTCTTTTGTTCTAGAGCTTTGAGCTGTGCTTTCAAGTTGGTGATGTATGCTCTCTCCAGTTTCTTTTTGGAAGTGCTCAGGGCTATGAGTTTTCCTTTCAGTACTGCTTTCATTGCATCCCATAGATTTGGATATGTTGTGTTTTCATTTTCCTTGAATTCTAGAAAATCCTTAATTTCTTTCTTTATTTTTTTTTTTTTGACCCTGCTATTGTTTAACAGAGTGTTGTTTAGTTTCCATGTGTATGTGGGCTTTTTGTTGTCTTTGCTGTTTTTAAAGACCAGCTTAGACCATGGTGATCTGAGAGGATCATGGATGCATGGGAGTATTTCAATCTTCTTATATCGATTGAGGCTAGTTCTGTGTCCAATTATGTTGTCAATTTTCGAGAAGGTGCTATGGGGTGCTGAGAAGAATGTGTATTCTTTCACTTTAGGATGATATGTTCTATAGATATCTATTAATTCCAGTTGGTTCATAGTCTCTGCTAGTTTTACATGTTCTTGCCTTTCCCTTTTACCTGGTCTGTGTCCTTGGATCTCTACTGGTCCAAGTGGGGATGGTCTGAGCCCTGTTCTGTGCCCCAAAGCCCCTGGGTGGGAACAGATGTCCCAGTGCTTTGTTCCTGGTCCCTGGATCATGCAGGGCAGGGTTGTGCTTTCTGTGCTCACCTGGCAGAGATCTCTCTGCCCCCTGGCTACTTGGATCTCCTTCTTACCAGGCCTTTATCTCTGGGAACTGCTGGTCCAGGTGGCAGATGGTCCGATCCCTGTTCTGTGCCCCAAAGCTGCCGGCTGAGAACAGAGGTCCCAATGCTGGGTTCCTGGTCCCTGGATCAGGCAGGGCAGGGTTGCCCCTTCTGTGCTCACTTGGCAGAGATCTCTCTGCCCCCTGGCTACTAGGATCTCCTTGTCACCAGGCCTTTTACCTTTGGGAAATGCTGGTCTAGGTGGCAGATGGGCTGAGCCCTGTCAGGGAACTTTATTTAACTAAGAATAAATTATTATGCTTTGCCTCACAATTGAATCAGAAATTCTCGTTTCTAAGTGACTCATGGTAATTTATTCTAAAATGTTTTTTTGTTCACTTCAATAAAATGAAACTTAATACTGCCTCTTTCCTAAGTCAACATAGTTTCCTAATAAGAAATATATAACTCTTACCCCTTATTAAAGGAGCTTTTGTGCATCAGATAAAGGTTATTACAAAGTTCTATACCATAGGTCATGATACATTGTAGGTCATGATACAGTAAAGAAGTAACCATTGAATCTTCAGCCCCAAATTTTTATAATGACACCCGTACCACAAATGTATGGAAAACATCACTCACAGAGTACTGGTGATAAAAATATTGGCAGCGCTGGAAGATCAGAAATAATATCTTCTAGATATGCCAGGGGTGGACATAAATGCACTCACAACAATATGATTGCTTAAATAAAAATTGTATAGTGGCAGTATTAACCAATATATCAGAATTATTGGAGACATTTTATAAGATCCCATTCTTAGATGAAGAACTGACTGCTATTACAAAGAGCTTAGGTTAGGTGCCCAGTACCTACATAACAGCTAACTACTCTTTGTAACCCAAAGTTCCAGACAATCTAGTGTCATCTTCTTGTCTACACAGGCATTAGGCATACATTTAGTATACATAGAAACAGGAAAACAAAACAAGTATCAAAGAAAATAAATCAGATATTTAAAAATGAGCTATCAAGTGCAGCTGATAGAAGGAAAATCAGTTGTTTTACTAACGACAAGCCTACTGATATGCTTCCACAATCAGACACACAGATACACACTCACACACAAACACATACATCTGTGCATCACTAATGGATTCAGCAGATTGGATCTGTATAATGCATATATTTGTCTGTATATATGTACCAGAACAATTTATAAAATATAGAACATGAATTTGAAGGTAAATTAGGGGCACCAAAGAAGTTGGAGGAGGGAAATAGAGGGATGAAAATGAAATCAATACAGCTTTTATGGTAACAGTTTAAAAATCATAAAATAATAATAACTGGTAAATTATGTAGGCATATAAAAATGAGATGACCACGAGCATAAAAGAAGCCTTCAGAACTCCAAATAGGTTGGACCAGAAAAGAAATACCTCCCGACACATAATAGTAAAAACATCAAGTGCCCAAAGTAAAGAAAGAATACTAAAAGCAATAAGGGAAAAAGGTCAGGTAACATATAAAGGCAGACCAATCAGACTCACACCCGATTTCTCAACAGAGACTATGAAAGCTAGAAGAGCCTGGACAGACATCATGCACACCCTAAGACAGCACAAGTGCCAGCCCTAGCTGCTAAACCCAGCAAAACTATCAATCACCATCAATGGAGAGACGAAGATATTTCAAGACAAATCAAAATTCAAACAATATCTGACCACAAACCCAGCAATACAACGAATTATAGGTGGAAAACCCAATACAATGAGGGAAACTACAGCCTAGTAAAAACAAGAAAACTCCTAAACAAGAAAACTAAAAGAAGAAAAAAAAAAAAAAAAAAAAAAAAAAAAAAAAAAAAAACACAGACACAACTCAACCCAAAAAAGCAATAATGGCAGGAAACAGAAACAACTATTCCTTGATATCTATAAACATAAATGGTCTCAAATCCCCAATAAAGAGACATAGACTATCAGACTGGATACATACACAAAATCCAGCCTTTTGCTGCATACAGGAAACTCATCTCAGAGACAGAGACAGACACTATCTGAGAGTAAAAGGGTGGGAAAAAAACTTCCAAGCAAACAGCTCCAAGAAGCAAGCTGGAGTGGCTATTCTAATATCGAATAAAGTAAATTTCCAACCAAAAGTTATCAAAAAAGATAAGGAAGGACACTTTTTACTCATTACCGGGGAAATCTGTCAGGAGGAACTCTCAATCCTTAACATATATACTCCAAATAAAAAATCACCCACATTCATAAAAGAAACCCTACTAAAGCTCAAAAAATACATTTAACCCCACACAATAATAGTGGAGACGTTAATACCCCACTCTCACCAATGGACAGATCAGGGAAAAAGAAACTGAACAAGGACACTCCAAAACTAGCAGAGACTTTGAACCAACTAGAATTAATAGATATATACAGAACATACTATCCCAAAGTAAAAGAATACACCTTATTCTCACCACCCCATGGCACCTTCTCGAAAATTGACCACATAATTGGACACAGGACCAGCCTCCATCGATATAAGAAGATTGAAATACTCCCATGCATCCTCTCAGATCACCATGGTATACGGCTGGTCTTTAACAACAACAAAGACAACAATAAGCCCACCTACACATGGAAACTAAACAACGCTCTGTTAAAGGATAGCAGGGTCAAAGAAGAAATAAAGAAAGAAATTAAGGATTTTCTAGAATTCATCGAAAACGAAAACACAACATACCCAATCCTATGAGATGCAATGAAAGCACTATTGAGAGGAAAAGCCCTAAGTGCTTCCAAAAAGAAACTGGAGAGAGCTCACATCAGCAACCTGACAGCACAGCTAAAAGCCCTAGAACAAAAGGAAGCAGATATACCCAAAAAGAGTAGACAGCAAGAAATAATCAAACTTAGGGCAGAAATAGACCAAATAGAAACAAAAGAACCATTAAAAAATCAACAAAACCAAGAGTTGGTTCTTTGAGAAAATCAACAAGATTGATAAACCCCTAGCCAGACTAACTAGAGGGCAAAGAAAGAGTATCCAAATAAACAAAATCAGAAAGGAAAGGGGCGACATAACAACTGAAACTGAGGAAATTCAAGAAATCATCAGATCCTACTACAAAAACTTATACTCCACAAAATGGGAAAATCTGGAGGAAATGGATGAATTCCTAGACAGATACAGGTCCCAAAGTTAAACCAGGACCAAGTAAACCATCTAATAACCCTATTACACCTAAAGAACTAGAAGAAGTCATCAAAAGCCTCCCAACCAAAAAAAGCCCAGGTCCAGACGGGTTCAGTGCAGAATTTTATCAGACTTTTATTGAGGATATAACACCAACACTCGCCAAACTATTCCAAAAGATAGAAACAGATGGAATATTACCCAACTCATTTTTTGAGGCTACAATAACCCTCGTACCTAAACCACACAAAGACCCTACAAGGAAAGAGAACTTCAGACCAATCTCACTTATGAACATTGCTGCAAAAATACTCAACAAAATCCTTGCAAACCGAATCCAAGAACACATCAAAACGATCATTCATCATGACCAAGTAGGCTTCATCCCTGGGATGAAGGGATGGTTTAACATAAGGAAATCCATCAATGTAATCCAACATATAAACAAACTCAAAGACAAAATCACATGGTCATCTCACTAGACGCTGAGAAAGCATTCGACAAAATCCAACACCCCTTCATGTTAAAAGTCCTAGAAAGAACAGGAATCCAAGGCCCATACTTATACATAATAAAAGCTATATACAGCAAACCAACAGCCAACATCAAACTTAATGGCGAGAAACTTGAAGCAATCCCACAAAAATCAGGGACTCGACAAGGCTGCCTACTCTCCCCCTACCTATTCAACATAGTACTGGAAGTCCTGGCTGGAGCAATTAGAGAGCAAAAGGAGATCAAGGGGATACAAATCTGAAAGGAAGAGATAAAAACATCACTCATTGCCGATGACATGATAGTGTACTTGAGTGACCCCAAAATTCCACCAGAGAACTCCTACAGCTGATAAACAAGTTCAGCAAAGTGGCTGGATACAAAATTAACTCCAACAAATCAGTAGCCTTCCTGTACTCAAAGGACAAACATGTAAAGAAAGAAATTAGGGAAAACGTACCCTTCACAATCGTTACAAAAACTATGAAATACTTTGGTGTGACTCTAACTAAGCAAGTGAAGGACCTGTATGACAAGAACTTCAAACCTCTAAAGAAAGAAATTGAGGAGGATCTCAGAAAATGAAAAGATCTCCCATGCTCATGGATTGGAAAAATCAACATCTTAAAAATGGCCATCCTACCAAAAGCAATCTACAGATTCAATGCAATCCCCATCAAAATTCAAACCCAGTTCTTCATGGAATTGGAAAGATCAATGTGCAATTTCATATGGAATAACAAAAGACCTAGAATAGCGAAATCCATCCTCAACAACAAAAAAACATCTGGGGGAATCACTATCCCTGACCTCAAGCTATATTACAAGGCAATTGTGCTGAAAACTGCATGGTACTGGTACAGAAATATGCAAGTGGATCAATGGAATAGAATAGAAGATCCAGAAATGAGCCCTCATGTATATGGTCACCTTATTTTTGACAAAGGAGCAGTAAACATTCAATGGAAAAAGGACAGCCTATTCAACAAATGGTGCTGGTCCAACTGGCACTCAGCATGCAAAAGAATGAAAATAGACCCGTTCTTATCTCCTTGTACAAAGCTCAAGTGTAAGTGGATCAAAGATCTCCACATTAAACCAGATACATTTAAACTATTAGATGAGAAAGTAGGGGAAACCTTAGAACACATAGGTACAAAAGAAAATTTCCTGAACAAAACACCAATGGCTCAAGCTCTAAGGTCAAAGATTAACAAATGGGACTTAATAAGATTGCAAAGTTTCTGTAAGGCTAAGGACATCGTCAAGAAAACAAAATGGCAACCAACAGAACGGGAAAAGATCTTTACCAACACCACATCAGATAGAGTCCTAATATCCAAGGTGTACAAGGAACTCAAAAAGCTAGACACCAGAGAATCAAATAACCCTATTAAAAAATAGGGTACAGAGCTAAACAAAACGTTTTCAGTTGAGGAACACCGAATGGCCGAAAAACATCTGAGGAAGTGCTCGACATCCTTAGCCATCAGGGAAATGCAAATCAAAACAACCCTGAGATTCCACCTCACACCAGTCAGATTGGCCAAGATCCAAAACTCAGATGACAGCAGATGCTGGCGAGGCTGCAGAGAAAGAGGAACACTTCTCCACTATTGGTGGGGTTGCAAGCTAATACAACCACTCTGGAAATCTGTATGACGATACCTCAGAAAATTGGATATAGTAATACCTGAAGACCCAGCTATTCCACTTCTGGGCATATACCCCAGTGACACTTTAATACACAACAAAGATATATGCACCACAATGTTCATAGCGGCTCTATTTATAATAGCCAGAAGCTGGAAGGAACCCAGATGTCCATCAGAAGATGAATGGGTACAAAAATTGTGGTACATTTACACAATGGAATACTACTCAGCCACCAGAAACAATGACTTAACCAAATTCTTAAGAAAATAGCTGCATCTAGAGAATATCATCCTGAGTGAGATAACCCAGTCACAAAAGAACAGACATAATATGCAGTCACTGATAGTGGGATGCTAACCCCAGAGGCTTGCACTCCCTCAGAAACAACTCACAGACTTTATAAAGTCCAAGACATAAAGAAAACAAAACAAAACAAAAAAATATTTACAAAACAAGAAAACTTTAACTATTGCCATGTTACATTTTGTTTTACATGTACTTTAGCTCATTGTAACTATATAGTTTTCAAGGCATACAACCAAACCTTGAAAAAAATCAAGTACTGACTAAAAAATATATCCTTATAGTTTTAATAAAAATTATGTTAAGGTCATCTCACTAGACGCTGAGAAAGCATTCGACAAAATCCTACACGCCTTCATGTTAAAAGTCCTGGAAAGAACAGGAATCCAAGGCCCATATTTAAACATATTAAAAGCAATATACAGCAAACCAACAGCCAACATCAAACTTAATGGCGAAAAACTTGAAGCAATCCCACTAAAATCAGGGACTCGACAAGGCTGCCCACTCTCTCCCTACCTATTCAACATAGTACTGAAAGTCCTGGCTGGAGCAATTACAGCAAAAGGAGATCAAGGGGATACAAATCGGAAAGAAAGAGATAAAAACATCACTCTTTGCCGATGACATGATTGTGTACTTGAGTGACCCCAAAAATTCCACCAGAGAACTCCTACAGCTGATAAACAAATTCAGCAAAGTGGCCGGATACAAAATTAACTCAAACAAATCAGTAGCCTTCCTATACTTAAAGGACAAACATGTGGAGAAAGAAATTAGGGAAAAGGTAACCTTCACAATCGTCACAAAAACTATGAAATACCTTGGTGTGATTCTAACTAAGCAAGTGAAGGACCTGTATGACAAGAACTTCAAACGTCTAAAGAAAGAAATTGAGGAGGATCTCAGAAAATGGAAAGATCTCCCATGCTCATGGATTGGAAAGATCAACATCTTAAAAATGGCCATCCTACCAAAAACAATCTACAGATTCAATGCAATCCCCATCAAAATTCAAACCCAGTTCTTCATGGAATTGGAAAAATCAATGTGCAATTTCATATGGAATAACAAAAGACCTAGAATAGCGAAATCAATCCTCAACAACAAAAAAACATCTGCGGGAATCACTATCCCTGACCTCAAGCTATATTACAAGGCAATTGTGCTGAAAACTGCATGGTACTGGTACAGAAATAGGCAAGTGGATCAATGGAATAGAATAGAAGATCCAGAAATGAGCCCTTATGTATATGGTCACCTGACTTTTGACAAAGGAGCAGTAAACATTCAATGGAAAAAGGACAGCCTATTCAACAAATGGTGCTGGTCCAACTGGCACTCAACATGCAAAAGAATGAAAATAGACCCGTTCTTATCTCCTTGTACAAAGCTCAAGTGTAAGTGGATTAAAGATCTCCACATTAAACCAGATACACTGGAACTATTAGATGAGAAAGTAGGGAAAACCTTAGAACACATAGGCACAGGAGAAAATTTCCTGAACAAAACACCAATGGCTCAAGCTCTAAGGTCAAAGATTAACAAATGGGACTTAATGAGATTGCAAAGTTTCTGTAAGGCTAAGGACATCGTCAAGAAAACAAAACGGCAACCAACAGAATGGGAAAAGATCTTTACCAACACCACATCAGATAGAGGCCTAATATCCAAGGTGTACAAGGAACTCAAAAAGCTAGACACCAGAGAATCAAATAACCCTATTCAAAAATGGGGTACAGAGCTAAACAAATCATTTTCAGTTGAGGAACACCGAATGGCCGAAAAACATCTGAGGAAGTGCTCCACATCCTTAGCCATCAGGGAAATGCAAATCAAAACAACCCTAAGATTCCACCTCACACCAGTCAGATTGGCCAAGATCCAAAGCTCAGATCACAGCAGATGCTGGCGAGGCTCCGGAGAAATAGGAACACTTCTCCACTGTTGGTGGGGTTGCAAGCTAATACAACCACTCTGGAAATCTGTCTGGCGATACCTCAGAAAATTGGATATAGTACTACCTGAAGACCCAGCTATTCCACTTCTGGGCATATACCCCAGAGACACGTTAATACACAACAAAGATATATGCACCACAATGTTCATAGCGGCTCTATTTATAATAGCCAGAAGCTGGAAGGAACCCAGATGTCCTTCAGAAGACGAATGGATACAAAAATTGTGGTACATATACACAATGGAATACTACTCAGCCACCAGAAACAATGACTTAACCAAATTCTTAAGAAAATGGCTGCATCTAGAGAAGATCATCCTGAGTGAGATAACCCAGTCACAAAAGAACAGACATAATATGCAGTCACTGATAGTGGGATGCTAACCCCAGATGCTTGCACTCCCCCAGAAACAACTCACAGACTGTATGAAGTCCAAGAAATAAAGAAAACAAAAAATATACATATATTCACAAAACAAGAAGACTTTGACTATTTCCATGTTGCGTTTTGTTTTGCATGTAATTTACACTTATTGCAACTAGTACGTTTTCAATGCATACTGTCAAGCCCTTGAAAAAAATCAAGTACTGACTAAAAAAACATATTCACATGGTTTTTTGTTAAATTTATTTTAATGTCTGAAAAAACAGTACTGACAAAAGTGTATAATTTTAAGCAAAAAATGTTTAAAATCTGTACATTTATCTTTGTTTTGCAAAATAAAGTCGTTTTAAAAAATTATGTTAAAATCTAAAAAAAAAGTACTGATAAAAAAATGTATAATTTTAAGCAAAAAATGTTTAAAATCTGTACATTTATTTTTGTTTTGTAAAATAAAGTTGTTAAAAAAAGAAAGAAGGAAAAGAAAAGAAGAAAGAAAGAAAGGAAAAGACCAATAAATTATCTATAATAAAAAAAGAGCAAATTATTACTATTTTAGGCTGTCAAAATTAACTGAAATAGATACATTTGCATGTGAATTATGACAGACTTACTCCACATTTTCTTTCTTTGTCTAAACTCTGTTTAGATGTATTTTGGAATTTCTCATGGTATGGTGTACGATGTTGAAAAATATGTATTTGAATGCAACTTCTCCCTTGCGAATCAATAGTAACAAGTTAAATCAGAAAATACTGTTTCTCTCTAGAGCCTGGTGGTTCTGGGGCAAGTTCCAAGCACTTATCTTGATGGTTTACTTTGAGGTTGTCTAAGAAAATTGGAAGCAGTGTGCTGAAGGCACTTTCATGGGTGATGTCTGTTAAGTGTCATTTACAATTTATGTAGTCCTACACAGATTTTTTTCCCTTTTTATCCTTAGAATCAAATTAATAAATTTTTTTTTGCTCCTTAAAAAAAAAAGAAAAGTTTAATCTAGAGTGTACATTTCAAACTTTTAGGCCCATAGTTCTAGTAGTTAGTGCTTGGCTTCCCATTGCTAATGTTATTAAGCTATAATTTATTCTTAGATTTTTTGTATACACAGTTCTATGAATCCTAAAACTAACAACTTGAAATTTAGTTTTCTATTGTTAAAGTAGAAATAGGTATTTACCTTATTATTTCTTGTTCTTGTTTTATCATCTCAAATCATACTGGTGCTAGTCCTCTGCATATTTTCTTTCTTCACAAATACCCTTCATGCCATTTAAGATGCACATTTTTTCAGGTAACAGAAACTATTTGTCTTTCCTACCCACCCTGAGTTCTGGATTAAAAATTTTGAGATGGGTGGTTGTTCCCTCCCTAACTTGGGACCATGCCAATCTACTAGAGGTAGACTCTTCAAGTTCTATCTCCTCCTTATTGCTCATTTTACTAAAGTCATCTTAGTTGGGTATTTACTGCTTCTTGTTTCTCTGCTTTCTGGGACTTTATAGTGACTACTTCATTTCTAATCCCCCACTTCTACATATTTCTATTCAATTTCCTGAGCCTCTTTATTTCTCTCCTGACCCTTATAATACCTGATCTTGCCCCCATATTTTATTTTCCTCCCCATTCTCTCTCCTGTCCAGGTTCCTCCTTTTCTCTACCTCCTGTGACTATTTTCTTTTCTCTTTTATGTAGGATTGAAGTATCCACACTTTGGGCTTCCTTTTTCTTATACTCCTTATGATTTGAGTGTTGTATTATGTGTATTCTGAGCTTTTGGGCTAATATCCACTTATTGGTGAGTACATACCATGTGTGTTCTTAGTGTTTAGGTTGCCCATGTTGCATTATGTCCATTGTAACCCAATCTCTGTGGGAGTGTTTTCACAAAGGTAGCTTGAATTTTGCCAAAAGTGTACTGGGTATCTAAGAAAATAATTATAGGGCTTCTCTCTTTCATTTTGTTTATATAGTGGCTTACATGCTGAATTATTCTTGCATCTCTGGATAAGGACAAATGATTTTTATGTGTTTTTTGGATTTAATTTGCAAGTATTTTGTTGATAATTTTTATACATGTGTTCATAAGGAAAATAGATCTGTGATTCTCTTTCTTTGTTGAGTTTTTATATGGACTGGGTAGCTAATAAGGTAGGTGGCCTCATAAAGCCAAGTGGGCAATGTTCCTTCAGTTTCTCTTTTGTGAAATAATTTGACAAGTATTGACATTAACTATTCTTTGAAAATATAGTAGAAATCCTACATGAAAACCGTCTGGCCCTTGACTTTGTTTTATTTTATCTTGTTTTTTATTGGAAGACCTTCAATGACTGCTTCTATTTCACTAGGGCTTATTGGTACAATTACTTGCTTATCTAATCTTTATTTAACTTAAAAATCATTATGAGAAAAGAAAATTATAAATTTCTTTTAGATTTTTAAATTATATCTTTTTAACTCCTGAGGTTGTTTTAGTTTCTTTTGCTATATCTATCTTTTCATTTCAAATTTTGTTAACTTCAAATTTTCTCTCTGCTTTTTAGTCAATTTGGATAAGAATATTTTTCAGTCATACTGACTATTCTCAAAAAGAAAAAAATTCCAACTCTTTGTTTCATTAATGTTCTGTAATATTTTGGTGTGATTTCTTTTCTTCTATTTGGTCTTGACACCTCACTGTGTTGTTAAGTACAGAATAAAGAAAGAAATCAAATGCCACAGTGAAAAAGAATAAGTAGCATATACAAAAATATCTACAGGGGTGGCACCAAAATTTTCAACAAAGACTATAAAAGCCAGAAGGGCCTAGAAAGATGTCTTACAGACTCTGAGAGACCACAAATGCTATCCTAAATTATTGTACTCATCAAATCTGTCCACAACTTCAGATAAAAATCCAAAATACTCTATGGCACAATGACATTTGAACAAAATAAAGCTCTACAGAAGACACTAGACAAAAAGAAGTCCAAGAAAACTGCACCAATGAAATTATTAAATAATTTTACACCAGCAAATCCGTTGATGCTAAGAGATGTTTGGTGTTTTCTTTTATTGTTGTGTCTGTCTGTATGTCCATCTTCTTTTGTGTTTGTCTATGTGTATTTCTTCTCTTCTGATCTTCTTATGTGTGATTATTATCTATATCTTCTTCAGTCTGGTTGACTTCTTCATATTGAACTTTTTTCATTTAGCACCTTCTATAGGGCTGGATTTATAGAAAAATATTACTTAAATTTTGCTTTACTCTAGAATGTCACATTTTCTCTATCTATTGTAATTTAAGATTTTTCTTGTTATTGTCATCTGGGATAACACTTGTAGAACATCTGTTAGAAGTTTAAAAACAGAACAAAACAAAACGCCTTAGAACATCTCTCTAGAATTTTAGTTTTTATTGATAATTCAGGTATTATTCTAGTGTGTTTGCCTTTCTGTTGTTTGATCTTTTTCCTTATGATTATAATATTTTTTCTCCTTTACTTTTCTTGTTTTGCTGTTTTGAGGGGACTTTATACTCTGGGTCAGTCCATTTTGTGCTCTGTGTGCTTCATATACCCTGAAAGACACTCTCTTCTTTATATCAAGAAAACTTCCTTCTATGTGTTTTTTTTTGGAAACATTTTCTGTGCCATTTGAATGGTATTTATTCCCCTACTATTCCTATTTTCATGAGATTTATCTTCTCATGGTGTCCTAGATTTTCTGATGATTTTACCAGGATTTTTATATTTAACCTGTTATTTGACATTAATCAAATGACATAAACATTACATTTATTGTGTCTTCAATACCTGAGAACTCTACTTCCATATCTTGTATTCTACTGTATTCTCAGAGGCTTGCCTCTGTGCTTCCTGTTTTAGTTGCTAAAATTTTATCAGTTTTAATTTTCTTCATTAATTATACATCCCACTTAGGTCTTGACTCAGGTCATTTTCTTCCACTACTTGTATTTTCTTGGATTTCTTTAAGCACTTTAGCGTATTTTAAGTATTTTCTCTTAAAGCACCTCTATTATATGAATTCAGGGTGCTTTCAAATTTTTTTCTCTTCTTCTTAAGGCATGTTGCAATCCTCAGGAAATATTATAGTAGGTTTGCTATGCTCTAGAACATTCATTTGTCCTGGCTGTCATTGGTTGTGCTTATATGCTTGTTTCTAGGCATTTGTGTTTGGAAAGATTATAACTCTGGGTGCTGTTATCTGATCTTTGTTGGATGTGTGTTTCCTTCTTTAGTTCCTTTTGCCCTCTCTTATTTTTAGAGGTTTGCAATAGATATGCATAGTCTGAAGTATGTTCTTCTGGGATCTTGATGGATGTAGCCATTGGAGTTTCTGGTTAAATTATTTTCTAGGTAATGGGACTGAGGTTGTTTACAGAGGGGATGTAAACAGATTGTTTCATCCAGATCCATCCCCTGCAAATGAAGGAATAAAAAAGAGAGGCCACAATAAGTAGCCTGCAATTGATCTATGGGTGGGAACAGGGGAATGGAAGTCAATAAGGGAGAGTGAATACGCGAAACCCAACTGTCTGCTTTACTAGTATCCATGTTTCTCAGGCAGGTTTGGAATGTTGATTCCCAGGAATGTCTGCTGGGGTTGACTATTGGGATGATAAGATCATCGGTGGAAAGTTTGAAGAGGTAGATCCATATGATCTACTGACAATAAAGGCAAAGCCGAAATGGAGAGCACTGCAGATCATCTGCTACAAAACTTTAGGTGATGCTGAGGGTTTGGATTTGAAGACTAGAGAGCAGCAACCATCTGCAGTTGTATTACTGCTTCCACAGTAAAAGTGCTAATCAGCGTTTTTAATGAGACAAAAGTAGTAAGATTTTTTTCTACATATGAGTGTACATGTGTATGTATGTATGTGCATGAGAGAGACAGAGACAGAGAGACAGAAAGAGACAGAAATAAGGAGGCAAGAAGATGGGGACTCAAAGAGGAGGGATTTGTTTTAATAAATGCACTCTTGAAATTGTATACTCTGGAACCAAAAACCCAATGAAACATATTCAGGTTAAGTGTTGATATTGTAGTTTTTGTTGGGTTTTTTTTTGACAAGGCATGTTCTATAGTTCATGTTGATATGAAGCCATCAATCCCATTACTTCCTTATAAAAGTTGGTATCTCAAATGGTTGTTCCCATCCTCAACAATGTTTTATTCTTAATCTGAAATCATCAGAGCAGAGAGTATGTGAAAAACTCAGGCAGTGTTTTCAGGCTGAGTTTTGAGGCAGAATTATTTCTTCCTTAGAAAACTACAGACTTATTCTGATATCCCTAAGTGATTATATGAGTGAAGGAGAAACTTCTAGTTTCTTTGAAAAGTTAGTTATGTCAAATGATGTTTTCCTTGTGCACACAGATGAAAGGATGTTTTGATACAGCAAACACATGAAAGGATCCTGGCTGAAAGAGTATGCATATGACTCCACAGACAGTGGAAGATGAGCACTGAGCCTTGGTTTGGTTTGTTCTGCCTCATTACTCTTCACTAAAGACATGCATGTATTGGTTCATCTTACATAGCATTGCTGAGCTCAATGGGTGGTAACACCAACATTGAGAGAAACTCATGCAAAAACTATTTGCGAGGTTGGATTCTGTAGCACCTTAATGCTTCCATGGCCTCATCAAAGGCCAGTTGGAGAGCCTGGCAGTTTCTTCTGCATTGAGCTACAGCTGTCAAATAACTGCCTGCCTAGAAGACTGATCTCCAGCTGCTGAATCATATTTAGTGTTCGCTATAGGACTGAACTGCTGCCAAAGAAGATCAATGATGCCCCCAAAGAATTATTGATGAACAGGTCGACTTCCCTATACCCTAATAAATTTTCTCTTCCACTACCTATGGTGGGGGGTGGACTAGAGGAAATGTTGAACCCTAATTAAAACTAGGTTGCAAAAGATTTATTCCTACATATGAGGCCCAACATTTTAGAAGGTAAACTGATCTATTCAAAATAGACTAGTGTATCTAGTCTGTCAAACCAGCTATTTTAAGACACTAAGGAATGTGATAGTTTGAACAGGAATGCCCCTGGCCCCATAGACTCATGTGTTTTAATACATAACCCATAAGGAGCAAAACTATTAAGATGTGTGGCTTTGTTGGAGTAGGTGTGGTTTTGATGGTGAAAGTGTGTAACTGTGAACACAGGGTTTGCTTTGAGTTTTCCTTTACTCAAACTACACCTAGAGTGGACATACTCTCCTTTACCTGCCTGCAAATAAAAATGTAAAACTCTCAGCTGTCTCCACCAACAAGTCTACCCACATACTTCCATATTTTTTTCTATAACAACAATGGACTAAATCTCTGAAACCGTAAGCTTGCCTCAGTTAAACATTTTTCTGTATTGGAGTTGCTGTGGTCATGGCTTCATTTCACAGCTATTAAACCCTAAGAAAAGGCACATTGTACTCTATAAGGAATTCAAGACTAAACTTTACTACCAGAATCTACAAGTTTCACAGAACAACATCCAGAAAAGCCTTGATAAATACAATTTTGTATTGCTTATCCTTTGCATAATTTCATGACTATTAGCATTGTGACTTTGTTCATTTACTCATTGAGCAATGACAGGAATGACTGATAATCACAGAACAGATCATCTTTTTCAGTTGATCATTAACTTTGTTCTCTACTCATGTTTTAATTGGGTAATCATTCACTGGAAGACAGTTATTATTTTTCAGAAACAGGAAAATTTATATACATACCTCTCTTCAAAACCAACTTTTCACCTCTAGGTTCCTGGCCATTCAACCAAGTTAATGGAGAGAGCTCTTCTTCCCACAAAATTGATAATTAAATATCTTCTATTGTTCTCACTAAAATTTTCTCTTCACCATCATCTTCACAAGGTATCCTAAAAGAGGCTGAATATTTCAGCCATTTACAGTGACACATAAAATTTAATAACATTTAACCATTTTCTTATTAAGACTAACTGTTCCCTTTCCTAGGGTGATCGTTAACATTGACTGGCTTGTAAACAACCAGAAAATTAGTAAACCATTTCTCTATGGGAAAATGTAAGAATTAACTAAAATGTAGCATTTACCTGACAGTGGGTGACAGTGTGTAAGATGCTAGGAGCCCTCATGGAATAACTAAAGATGAAAAAAAAAGGTTGTTAAAAAATATTTTCTGTTTTGTAGATTAGCCCTCTGAAGTACTTTACCACACTCTGTTTACTATTACAGAATAAAACTTAGGAAATTATGTTTGTAAATATGTCTTTTTTCCCTGTTATATTGGTTATGTAACATGTTTTGTCAGCTATAAAAAAACTCACTGGTAAAGAAAATTTAATAAAATTTAACCATTTTCTTTTTAAAAATAACTGTTCCCTTTCCTAGGATGATAGTTAACATTGACTGGCTTGTAAATAACCAGAAAATTAGTAAGCCATTTCTCTATGGGAAAATGTAAGAATTAACTAAAAAAGTAGCATTTACCTGACAGTGGGTAGCAGTGTGTAAGATGCTGGGAGCCCTCATGGAATAACTAAGGATTAAAAAAAACACCTTGCTAAAAATAATTTTTGTTTTGTAGATTAGCCCTATGAAGTACTTTACCACACTCTGTTTACTATTACAGACTAAAACTTAGAAAATTATGTTGGAAAATATGTCTTTTTTCTCTATTATATTGGTTACATAATATGTTTTGTCAGCTACCAGAAAGTCTCACTGGTACAGAAAATTGGTACCAGAGATGTGAAGTCACGGGTCTAAGTACCCGATGGGGTAGTTCTTAGAACATTGAATATGGACCAGGAACAGCAGAGATCCAGAGACACAGGCCTAGAGAGATGGCGTCTGAGTAGCCAGGGAGCAGAGAGGTCTGTGTCGAGTGGGCAGGAAGTGTGCCACGCCCCCCACCCCACCATAAAATGAAAAGATCTCCCATGCTCATGGATTAGAAGGATCAACATTTTAAAAATGGCCATCTTACCAAAAGCAATCTACAGATTCAATGTAATCCCCATCAAAACTCTAACCCAATTCTTCATAGACTTGGAAAGAGCAATGTGCAATTTCATCTGGAATAACAAAAGACCTAGAATACCAAAATCCATTCTCAACAATGAGAAAACATCTGCGGTAATCACTATCCTTGACCTCAAGCTATATTACAAGGACATTGTGCTAAAAACTGCATGGTACTGGTACAGAGATAGGCACATGGATCAATGGAATAGAATAGAAGATCCAGAAATGAGCCCTCACATATATGGTCACTTGATTTTTGACAAAGGACCTGTTAACATTCATTGGGAAAAAACTGCCTCTTTAACAAATGGTGTTGGTTCAACTAGCGCTCAGCATGCAGAAGAATGAAAATAGACCCTTTCTTATCTCCTTGTACAAAGCTCAAGTGCAAGTGGATTAAAGATCTTCACATTAAACCAGGTACACTGAAACTATTAGAAGAGAAAGTAGGGAAAACCTTAGAACACATATGCACAGAAGAAAATTTCCTGAGCAGAACAACAATGGCTCATGCTCTAAGGAAAAATATTGACAAATGGTACTTAATGAGATTGCAAAGTTTCTGTAAGGCTAAAGGCACTGTCAAGAAAACAAAACAGCAGCCAACAGAGTGGGAAATTATATTTACCAACTCCACATCTGATAGAGGCCTAATATCCAAGGTATACAAAGAACTCAAGAAGCTAGACACCAGAGATTTTTTAATCCTATTAAAAAATGGGGTACAGAGCTAAACAAAAAGTTCTCAATTGAGGGATATCTAATGGCTGAGAAGCATCTAAGGAAGTGCTCAACATCATTAGCCATCAGGAGAATGCAAATCAAAACAACCCTGAGATTCCACCTCACACCAGTCAGATTGGCCAAGATCAAATACTCAGATGACAACAGATGCTGGCGAGGATGTGGAGAAAGATGAACACTTCTCCACTGTTGGTGGGGTTGTAAACTGGTACAGCCACTTTGGAAGTCAGTCTGGCGATTCCTCAGAAAATTGGACATAGTACTACCTGAAGACCCAGTTATCCCACTTCTGGGCATGTACCTCAGAGATGCTCCAACATACAAAAAGACACATGCACCACAATGTTCATAGCAGCCCTATTTATAATTGTCAGAAGTTGGAAAGAACCCAGATATCCGTCACTACATGAATGGATACAAAAATTGTGGTATATTTACACAATAGATTACTACTCAGCTATTAGAAACAATGACTTTATGAAATTCTTAAGAAAATGATGCATCTAGAGAATATCATCCTGAGTGAGATAACCCAGTCACCAAAGAACAGACAGTCACTGATAATTCGATACTAACCCCAGAAAGCTCTGAACATCCCAGAAACAGCTCACAGACTATATGAAGTTCAAGAAAAAAAAAGAAAATAAAAAACCATTATGCTTAATCCTTACACACCAAGAAAACTTTGACTAATTCCAGATTACATCTTGTTTTACATGTAATTTATGCTCATTGTAACTATTAAGATCTTAATGCACACTATAGAACCATTAAAAATACCAATACTGACAAAAAATGTATTCGTATACTTTTATGCAAAAATGCTTAATATCTGTACATTTAACTTTGTTTTTTAAAATAAAGTTGTTCAATTAAAATAAAAGAACATCGAATATGGATTATTGAAGTAATTTGAAAATGTAAGAAAATGCAAGCTTCTGACAATATAGTATATGTTCAGCAATAAAATATAACAGATAATTGTGATTCTATTGTTAACAAAGTAACCCAGAAATATAAATAAATGTAGACTGAAGGTAATAAAGATTTCATTAGGAAATGGACTAAAATTTACTTGTATTATATTAAAGGAACAACAAAACTTTCTAAATTTTGTCTTTTTCCTAAAATTTTGCAGAAAGCTTAAAATAAAGTTGATAATATAATTAATCATGCAAACAAAATTTTAATACCGCTTTTCATTTAGACTTCCAGATGCTTTTACTAGATATTTTTGTTATTATAAAAAGAGCAACAGAGTAGAAGAATCTAGAAACATTCAATATTTGTCCAATAAAACCAAACTTGTGAAGTAGGGGATGAAAAAAACATGTTTTTTTGTTTGTTTGTTTGTTTGTTTTTTTTTTTTTTTTTTTTTTGAAGAAAGTTGTTAAAAAGAAACCAAGTGGCAATGGAGACATGACTCAGCAGTTTAAAGAAATCATTCCTCTTGCAAAGAACCCAGGTTCAATTCCCAGAAGCTACATGATGGCTCACAACCATCTGTAACTTCAGTTTTATGGTATCCAAAACCCTTGCCTGACCTTTTTCGGTACAAGGCACATATGTGCTGCAAATACATTCATGCAGGCAAAACAACCCTACATATAAAATGAATAATTAAATTAAAACAATATACCAAGTATTTTATATTGTGATACTAAAAAGCATGACATTAGCACATCTAAGGCCTTATTACAGGCTCCATGTAAGCATAAACTAACATAAAACTTTGTGTTAGTAAGAGAGCACCAGCCAAGGATGCAGCTTGAATAGAAATACTTAGACAGTTGTTTCCATGGGATTCTTTTTGCTAGATTCATTTTTTCAAGCACTGAAAACCCTCGGATGCTATGGTATTTTGAGTAAAATATTTCCATAGGCTCACATATTTTAAAGCTTGGTCATCAGGAATTGGAGCTACTTAGAGTGGAAATAGAATGTATGTCCTTGTTGGAGTAGTTATGATACTGTTGGAGCAAGTATGTCACTGAATATAGACTTTCAGGTTTCAAAAAGCCCATGCCAAGCCCAAAGCTCCTCTCTTTCTGTTCCCTGACCCAGATTTAGAACTTTCAGCTACTTCTCTAGCACTGTCTCTGCCAAGTACTGCCAGGTTCCCCACAGTAAAGAGAGTGAACTAAACCTCTGAAACTTTAGGAAAACCCAATTAGATACTTCCATTTGCAATAGTTGCAGGTCGTGGTATCACCTCACAGCCATTAAACATGGATTAAGAGAGAATTTGGAATTGAGAGTCAGCTATTCATGTGATAGGCCTTTCTATGCTTTTATCTGAGGAAATATGGAAGTCATTGAAACTTTGGGCTAGAAAAAATAATTGAATGCTTTAAACTAAGCCACCATAGTAGGCACATGGAAGAGCCTGCTGATAAGGGTAATGAGGAATATGGGAACTGAGCTCAAGGAATTTCAGAGATTAGTATGTGGCCTAGAGATCTTTCTTGTGATATTTTGGCAAAAACATGAATGCTTTCTGCTCTCATATTTAAAAAGAAAAATCTGTCTAAGACTTAGTTGAAAATCTGGATTAATGGCGTTTGCAGAGGAGATTTCAAGACAGCCCGGTAGTGACTCTGCTGTATGGTTATCTGTAGTCACTCTTATGTAGATATATAATGAAAATGAGCAAGAGAAAAATACAAAATTTACAGTTTGAGGGGAATCAGAGTACTAAATTATAATGGGCTTTAGTTCTGTGCTCAGCATGATTAAAAAGCTTGAAGGAAACCTTGATTACAAATGAAAAAACTTGAGTGGTGACTTCAGGAAAAGAGCTCACCAAGGTAAGCTTCCAACTTGTGAAAAAAAAAAAAAAGAAGCAATTAAGCAGTGAAAAGAACCATCAACAAATGAAAGACCAAGCAGATGTAACTGAACAAGGAGGGGCATGTTCTAGCCCAAGAATCAGAAGAATTTGGCAGCATTGGAGTCAAGAATACAAGAAAGAGGTTGTAGAATCTTCCTCCATAGCTAAAAAAAAGTTGCTGAGGTCAGGTGTGGGTCTGTGCTGTCCCTGTACAGGGGCCCTAAAAAGCCATCATGTGTAACTGAAAGTGAATCCTGAATTGCTTTGAAGATCTGAAGATGTTTTTGGTGCTAGAATCTTAAGATACCCCTTGAGAAAAGTTGCAGACTACATGTGGAACCAACCAAAGAGAGGGGGTATTTTTCCACTCAACAGGAATGAACAGCTTTGGAGATAAAAATTAGAAAACTTTAAGGACTTTAAAAAGTGCACAGAATGCACTGTTTCCGTTATTATATGGGTAAAGGGAGTGTGGTGAAATAGGCAAAGCTACTGTAAGTTCCTAAAAATGAATGCTTGGTCATCAGTGAGTGGCACTACTTGAGAATTATTTGAGATGTGGACTAATTAGAGTAGATGTGGCCTTGTTGGAAGAAATTTCTCTCTGGGGATAAGCACAGAAAGTTTCCAAAAGCTTATTCTAAAGCCTGAGTGTGTTTCTTCCTGGGACATAAAGATCCAGATGCAAAACTTCAACTACTTCTTTATCGCCATGTCTGCCTGCATTTGGCTATGCTCCCTGCCCTAATGACAATAAACTAAGCCTGTGAAACTGTGAGCTAGTCCCAATCAACTCTTTATTAGAGTTGCATGGTTATGGTGTCTCTTCACAGCAACAGAACAATTCATTGATCGAAGTAGGCTAAGTAAGGGCTTGAGCTTGTGGCAAATCGTGCTATCAGGATGGTTTTATTTTATTTTTATTAATCATTTTATTTGTTTACATTTCAAATGTCATACCCCTTCCTGGTCTTGAGTCCACCAACCCTCCACCCTCTCCTCCTCCCATTTTCCTCTAAGAAGATGCTCTCCCACCCACTGACTCTCACCTTACCCTTCTAGTATCCTCCTTCTCTAAGGCATCAAGTCTCCACTGGACCAAGTGCCTCCCATTCCACTGATGCCAGATGAGTCAGTTCTCTGCTACACAGGAGCCACAGACTGGCCCATGTATACTATTTGGCTGGTGATTTAGTCCCCAGTTCTATATTTTGATATTTTGATCAAACTACCAGAGAATTTGTAGGTGCCTGTTTTTTTGTTGTTGGTTTTGTTTTGTTGTTGTTGTTGTTGTTGTTGTTGTTGTTGTTTGTTTGTTTGATTGTTTTGTTTCTTTTTTTGGGTGCTAGTTTTAGGTTATTGCCACACTTAACGAAGAAGTAGAACCTACATTTATGACTAAAAATAATAAATAGTATTTTTGTGTTAAGAACCTAAATTTAGATGGACTCTGTTAAGCAGCAGTATATACAAGTGTTATTAGTAAACCTTCATTGGGAAAACGATCCATATTCTACTTGTCATTTTATTCATGTCTGTGAAAACGATATATACATATATTTTGAAGACATAAATCATCATGCATCTTTAAATAAACAAATGTGAGATTCCCATCTTTGTTCACTGAACAGCAAAGTTTAAATTTTTCTGGGTAAACTATAATTTTAGATCTTGGCAGAAATATACAAATGATTACCTAATAGTTAAATAATGACTCTCTTGCACTGAGAGAGCTGAATAATTCTGTGCAGAAATTTAAGTTACTAATTTTCTAATTCTTAGTTGCTAACTTGGCCAGTAGTATATTTTATTTTACTTTTTAAAAACTTAACATGAGGAACATTTTAACATTGGTCTTAAGAGGAGATCAGAATTTGTTTAGTTATTCATTGCAACAATTTTTAACTCAACTAGACATATATAAGAATGATATTTGATACAAGAGAACATAAGCGAGCATAATTGGATATTAAAGGCCGAAAATTATAAACATATGATTCTGTAAACTTTTTTTAGGATAAACATTAGGGAAAGGCAAAACCATGCGTCTCTTGAGAGAGCTGGGGTCCTTCCATGTAAACATGCTCTTACTTGGATCCCTAATAGGGTCAGGGATTTTTGTGTCTCCTAAAGGAGTATTAAAATACTGCTCACTGAACATCCCTGTTTTCCTCAGTGTCTGGGCAGGCTGTGGCCTGTTGAGCATGATGAGTGCTCTCTCTTCGGCAGAGCTAGCCACCACGTTTCCTGTGAGTGCAGCCTCTTTTTACTTCCTGAAGAGATCTCTTGGATCCTCTATTGCTTTCCTTAGTCTCTGGATTAAACTTTTTTCTCATTGTCTAGGCCTGGGTACTCTGACCTTACTAATAGCTACATATCTGATTCAACCTTTCTATACTGAGTGTCCAGCTCCAGAACTCCCGATTAAATGCCTGGCTGTGGCTATTTTGTGGACATTTGGAATTTTCAGTGCTAGAGGAATAAAAGCAGTGGCTTGGCTTCAGACTGTCAGCAGTCTGATAAAGATGAGTATTCTTTGTCTCATTTCTCTAACTGGGACTGTGATGTTAGTGACTGGTAAAAGAGAGAATGTGTCCAGGTTTGAGAATGCTTTGGATGCTGAACTTCCTAATGCCTCACAAATTGTAGAAGCCATTCTTCAAGGATGTTTTGCATACAGAGGATCATTATTGCTGATCAACATAGCAGGTATTTCTATTTATATTTTTAAAATATCAGTATGTATAAGCATACTTCCAGAGCTTATGGTGAAAATTTTTATTATAATTTTTTCTAAAAAATTCATGTTTTATTATATAAGGCAACACTTGCAGTCAGTCAAATAGACGATATCGAATTTAGTCAGGTTTTAATATTTTATTTCTAATACCTAGGAAATATCTCAAAATAGACTGTATTCTCAGATTTATTGTGGTAAGTCTTTGCATTTTGAGGCATTTTCAGTTCAAGAGTAATTAGAGAGTAAAAGAGTTAATGTACCTAATTGAAATGTATTACATGTACTTGATTTGAGGAACTTTCTACCATTACCTTCTATAAACAGTTACCTACAAAGAAGTAACCAGTGAAAACAATTTGATTTATTTTTACTATCAGTGACCTTATTATATGTTGGGATTTTCATATTTTCATGTCTTCCTAGGAGCATAAAAATGACTCCTCATTTGTATTTTACCATTTTATCATAGATTTAATTTTGTTAATGTGTAGGTATATAAGACATCCATTTTACTGCTACACTTAGTTGTCATAAACATTTTAATTCTTTTTTTTTTTTTTTGGTTTTTTTTTGTTTTTTTAAACAACTTTATTTTACAAAACAAAGATAAATGTACAGATTTTAAACATTTTTTGCTTAAAATTATACATTTTTGTCAGTACTGTTTTTTCAGATTTTAAAATAATTTTTAAAACGACTTTATTTTACAAAACAAAGATAAATGTACAGATTTTAAACATTTTTCCTTAAAATTATACATTTTTGTCAGTACTGTTTTTTCAGATATTAAAATAATTTTTACATAAAACTATGTGAATATATTTTTTAGTCAGTACTTGATTCTTTCAAGGGCTTGACAGTATGCATTAAAAACCTAATAGTTACCATGAGTGTAAAATACATGCAAAACAAAACGCAACATGGAAATAGTCAAAGTCTTCTTGTTTTGTAAATATATTTTTTGTTTTGTTTTCTTTATTTCTTGGACTTCATACAGTCTGTGAGTTGTTTCTGGGGGAGTGCAAACCTCTGGGGTTAGCATTCCACTATCAGTGACTGCATATTATGTCTGTTCTGTTGTGGCTGGGTTATCTCACTCAGGATGATATTCTCTAGATGCAGCCATATTTTTTGGCATTTTGTCATTTAATTTTATTTTTTTAAACAACTTTATTTTACAAAACAAAGATAAATGTACAGATTTTAAACATTTTTTGCTTAAAATTGTACATTTTTGTCAGTACTTTTTTTTCAGATTTTAACACAATTTTTATATAAAACTATATGAATATATTTTTTAGTCAGTACTTGATTTTTTTCAAGTTTTGGTTATATGCCTTGAAAACTTAATAGTTACAATGAGCTAAAGTACATGTAAAACAAAATGTAACATGCAAATAGTTAATGTTTTCTTGTTTTGTAAATATTTTTTGTTTTGTTATGTTTTCTTTATTTCTTGGACTTCATACAGCCTGTGAGTTGATTCTGGGGGAGTGCAAGCCTCTGGGGTTAGCATCCAACTATCAGTGACTGCATATTATGTCTGTTCTTTTGTGACTGGGTTATCTCACTCAGGATGATATTCTCTTAGAGCTAAATAGAGCTGCTATGAACATTGTGGTGCATATATCTTTGTTGTGTATTAAAGTGTCTCTGAGATATATGCCCAGAAGTGGAATAGCTGGGTCTTCAGGTAGTACTATATCCAATTTTCTGATGTATTACCAGACTGATTTCCAGAGTGGTTGTATTAGTTTGCAACCCCACCAACAATGGAGAAGTGTTCCTCTTTCTCCGCAGCCTCGCCAGCATCTGCTGTCATCTGATTTTTGGATCTTGGCCAATCTGACTGATGTGAGGTGTAATCTCAGGGTTATTTTGATTTGAATTTCCCTGATGGCTAAGGATGTGGAGCACTTCCTCAGATGTTTCCCGGCCATTCGGTGTTCCTCAACTGAGAACATTTTGTTTAGCTCTGTACCCCATTTTTTAGTAGGGTTATTTTATTCTCTGGTGTCTAGCTTTTTGAGTTCCTTGTATACTTTGGATATTAGGCCTCTATCTGATGTGGTGTTGGTAAGGATCTTTTCCCATTCTGTTGGTTGCCATTTTGTTTTCTTGACAATGTCCTTAGCCTTACAGAAACTTTGCAATCTCATTAAATCCCATTTGTTAAACTTTGACCTTAGAGCTTGAGCCATTGGTGCTTTGTTCAGGAAATTTTCTCCTGTGCCTATGTGTTCTAAGGATTTCCCTACTTTCTCATCTAATAGTTTCAGTGTATCTGGTTGAATGTGGAGATCTTTGATCCACTTACACTTGAGCTTTGTACAAGGAGATAAGAAAGGGTCTATTTTCATTCTTTTGCAAGCTGAGTGCCAGTTGGACCAGCACCATTTGTTGAATAGGCTGTCCCTTTTCCATTGAATGTTTACAGCTCCTTTGTCAAAAATCAGGTGACCATATTTGTGAGGGCTCATTTCTGGATCTTCTATTCTATTCCATTGATCCACATGCTTATTTCTGTACCAGTACCTTGCAGTTTTCAGCACAATTGCCTTGTAATATAGCTTGAGGTCAGGGATAGTGATTCCCGCAGATGTTCTTTTGTTGTTGAGGATGGAATTAGCTATTCAAGGTCTTTTGTTATTCCATATGAAATTGCACATTGATCTTTCCAGTTCCATGAAGAACTGGGTTCGAATTTTGATGGGGATTGCATTGAATCTGTAGATTGCTATTGGTAGGATGGCCATTTTTAAGATGTTGATCTTTCCAATCCATGAGCATGGGAGATCTTTCCATTTTCTGAGATCCTCCTCAATTTCTTTCTTTAGAGCTTTGAAGTTCTTGTCGTACAGGTCCTTCACTTGCTTATTTAGAGTCACGCTAAGGTATTTCATAGTTTTTGTGACGATTGTGAAGGGTACCTTTTCCCTAATTTCTTTCTCCACATATTTGTCCTTTGAGTATAGGAAGGCTACTGATTTGTTCGAGTTAATTTTGTATGCAGACACTATGCTGAACTTGTTTATCAGCTGTAGAAGTTATCTGGTGGAATTTTTGGGGTCATTCAAGTACACTATCATGTCATCGGCAAAGAGTGATGGTTTTATCTCTTCCTTTCCTTTTGTATCCGCTTGATCTCCTTTTGCTGTCTAATTGCTCCAGCCAGGACTTCCAGTACTATGTTGAATAGGTAGGGGGAGAGTGGGCAGCCTTGTCGAGTCCCTGATTTTAGTGGGATTGCTTCAAGTTTCCCACCATTAAGTTTGATGTTGGCTGTTGGTTTGCTGTATATTGCTTTTATTATGTTTAAGTATGGACCTTGGATTCCTGTTCTTTCAAGACTTTTAACATGAAGGGGTGTAGGATTTTGTCAAATGCTTTCGCAGTGTCTAGTGAGATGACCATGTGATTTTGATCTTTGAGTCAGTTTATATGTTGGATTACATTGATGGATTTCCTTATGTTAAACCATCCCTGCATCCCAGGGATGAAGCCTACTTGGTCATGATGAATGATCGTTTTGATGTGTTCTTGGATTCGGTGTGCAAGGATTTTGTTGAGTATTTTTGCATCAATGATCATAAGTGAGATTGGTCTGAAGTTCTCTTTCCTTGTAGGGTCTTTGTGTGGTTTAGGTACGAGGGTTATTGTAGCCTCAAAAAATGAGTTAGGTAGTATTCCATCTGATTCTATCTTTTGGAATAGTTTGGAGAGTATTGGTGTTATATACCCAATAAATGTCTGATAAATTTATGCACTGAACCCGTCTGGACCTGGGCTTTTTTTGGTTGGGAGACTTTTGATGAATTTTTCTATTTCTTTAGGTTTTATAGGTTATTTAGATGGTTAATTGGTCTTTGTTTAACTTTGGGATCTTGTATCTTTCTAGGAATTCGTCGATTTCCTACAGATTTTCCAATTTTGTGGAGTATAAGTTGTTGTAGTAGGATCTGATGATTTCTTGAATTTCCCCAGTTTCAGTTGTTATGTTCCCACTTTCCTTTCTGATGTTGTAAATTTGTACACTCTCTCTTTGCCCTCTAGTTAGTCTTGCTAGGGGTTTATCAATCTTGTTGATTTTCTCAAAGAACCAACTCTTGGTTTTGTTGATTTTTTCAATGGTTCTTTTTGATTCTATTTGGTCTATTTATGCCCTAATATTGATTATTTCTTGCCGTCTACTCTTTTTGTGTATATCTGCTTCCTTCTGTTTTAGGGCTTTTAGCTGTGCTGTCAGGTTGCTGATGTAAGCTCTCTCCAGTTTCTTTTTGGAAACACTTAGGGCTATGAGTTTTCCATTCAGTACGGCTTTCATTGCATCACATAGGTTTGGGTATGTTGTGTTTCGTTTTCGTTGAATTTTAGAAAATCCTTAATTCCTTTTTTTATTTCTTCTTTGACACTGCTATCGTTTAACAGAGTGTTGTTTAGTTTCCATGTGTATGTGAGCTTTTTGTTGTCTTTGTTGTTGTTAAGACCAGCCGTAGACCATGGTGATCTGAGAGGATGCATGAGAGTATTTCAATCTTCTTATATCGATTGAGGCTGGTTCTGTGTCCAATTATGTGGTCAATTTTCGAGAAGGTGCCATGGGTTGCTGAGAAGAAGGTGTATTCTTTTACTTTAGGATAGTATGTTCTGTATATATCTATTAATTCTAGTTGTTTCAAAGTCTCTGCTAGTTTTGCAGTGTCCTTGTTCAGTTTCTGTTTCCATGATCTTTCCATTGGTGAAAGTGTGGTATTAAAGTCTCCCACTATTATGTGTAAGGTGAAATATATTTTTTGAGCTTTAGTAGGATTTCTTTTATGAATGTGGGTGCTTTTTTATTTGGAGCATATATGTTAAGTATTGAGAGTTTCTCCTGACCGGTTTCCCCAGTAATGAGTAAAAAGGGTCCTTCCTTATCTTTTTTGATAACTTTTGGTTGGAAATTTACTTTATTCGATATTAGAATAGCCACTCCAGCTTACTTCTTGGAGCTGTTTGCTAGGAAGTTTTTTTCCCACTCTTTAAATCTGAGATAGTGTCTGCCTTTGTCTCTGAGATGAGTTTCCTGTATGCAACAAAAGGCTGGATTTTGTTTATGTATCCAGTCTGATAGCCTATGTCTCTTTATTGGGGAGTTGAGTCCATTTATGTTAATAGATATCAAGGAATAGTTGTTTCTGTTTCCTGCCATTACTGCTTTTGTGGGTTGAGTTGTGTCTGTGTCTTTTTCTTCTTTTAGTTTTCTTGTTTAGGAGTTTTCTTTTTTTTACTGGGCTGTATTTTCCCTTATTGTATTGGGTTTATCACTTATAATTCGTTGTAGTGCTGGGTTTGTGGTCAGATATTGTGTAAATTTTGATTTGTCTTGAAATATCTTCATCTCTCCATCGATGGTGATTGATAGCTTTTCTGGGTATAGCAGCTTGGGCTGTCACTTGTGTTCTCTTAGGGTGTGCATGATGTCTGTCCAGGCTCTTCTAGCTTTCATAGTCTCTGTTGAGAAATTGGGTGTGAGTCTGATTGGCCTGCCTTTATATGTTACCTGACCTTTTTCCCTTACTGCTTTTAGTATTCTTTCTTTACTTTGGGCACTTGATGTTTTTACTATTATGTGTTGGGAGGTATTTCTTTTCTGGTCCAACCTATTTGGAGTTCTGAAGGCTTCTTTTATGCTAGTAGTCATCTCATTCTTGAGGGTAGGGATGTTTTCTTCTACGATTTTGTTGAAGATATTTACTGTGCCTCTTAGATGATACTCTTCTCCCTCTTCTCTTCCTATTATCCTATAAGTTTCGGTCTTCTCATTGTGTCTTGGATTTCCTGGACATTTTGGGTTAAGAGCTTTTTGTTTTCTGCATCTTCTCTGGCTGTTTTGTCTATGTTTACAATGTTGTCTTAGCCCCCGAGTTTTTCTCTTCCATCTCTTATAATCTATTGGAAATTCTTGCTTCTGTGATTCCTGATTTCTTTTTTAGGTGTTCTACCTCTAGGGTTATCTCTTTTTGTGTTTTCTTTATTGTGTCAATTTCCGTTTTAAATTCCCTCTTCCATTCCTTCATCTCTTTGATTCTGTTTTCCTCTAGTTCTTTGAGTTCTTTGAGTGTTTTTCTTTTTTCCTCTTTATAAGCTTCTGAATCTTTTTTCTTTTCCTCCCGTTCTTGTTTAAGTATCTCTATCAGCATCTTGAGGTATGATTTCATGTCTGTGTCTTCCTTTTCTAGAGTGTTTGGAATTCATATGTTTTCTGTTATGGGAGAGCTGGGTTCTGGTGTTGCCAGGTTGTGTTGGTTTCCTTGGGATATACTCTTTCACTTTCCTCTTGCCATTTTGTTGTCAGTGATATGTTCTTGCCTTTCCCTTGTATCTGGTCTGTGTTTCTGGATCTCCACTGGTCCAGGTGGCAGATGGGTCGAGCCCTGTTCTATGCCTCAGAGTCGCTGGGTGGGACTAGAAGTTCCAAAGTTCTATTCTTGGTTTCTGGATCAGACAGGGCAGGGCAGGGAAAGGCAGGGGGTGCACTTTCCGTGTGCACTCCGCAGAGATCTCTCTGCTCCCTGGCAGCCCAGGTCTCCCACCCACCAGTTGCTCAGCCTCTATGAGCTGCTGTTCCAGGTGGCAGATGGGCCAGGTTCCGCTCTGTGTCCTGAAGTCGCCACCGGGTGGAAACAGAAGTTCGAAATTTCTGTTCCTGGTGGTCGCTGGATGAGGCAGGGCAGGGAAGGGCAAGGTGGGGGGTGCACTTTCCGTGTGCACTCCGCAGAGATCCCTCCGCTCCCCTGCAGCCTAGGTCTCCCACTCACCAGCTGTTCAGCCTTTACAAGCTGCTGTTCCGGGTGGCAGATTGGCCGGGCTCTGCTCTGCGATCTGAAGTCACCGCCGGGTGGAAACAGAAGTTCTAAATTTCTGTTCCTGGTCACTTGCTCAGGCAGGGCAGGGCAGGGCAAGGCAGGGGGTGCACTTTCCCTGTGCTCTCCGCAGAGATCTCTCTGCTCCCCGAGAGCCCAGGTCTGCCACCCACCAGTTTCTCAGCCTCTACGAGCGGCTGTTACGGGTGGCAGATGGGCCAGGCTCCCTTGTCAGTACTTTTTTTTCAGATTTTAAAATAATTTTTACATAAAACTGTATGAATATATTTGTTAGTCAGTACGTGATTTTTTAAAGGTTTGATAGTATGCATTGAAAACTTAATAGTTACAATGAGCATAAAGTACATGTAAAACAATATGTAACATGGAAATAGTCAAAATTTTCTTGTTGTGTAAATATTTTTTTGTTTTGTTTTGTTTTGTTTTCTTTATTTCTTCTGGGGCAGTGCGAGCCTCTGGGGTTAGAATCCCATTATCAGTGACTGCATATTATGTCTGTTCTTTTGTGACTGGGTTATCTCACTCAGAATGATATTCTCTAGATGCAGCCACTTTCTTAAGAATTTGGTCAAGTCATTGTTTCTGGTGGCTGAGTAGTATTCCATTGTGTAAATGTAACACAATTTTTGTATCCATTCATCTTCTGAAGGACATCTGGGTTCTTTCCAGTTTCTGGCTATTATAAATAAAGCTGCTTTGAACATTGTGGTGCATGTATCTTTGTTGTGTACTAAGGTATTTCTGGGGTATATGCCCAGAAGTGGAATAGCTGGGTCTTCAGGTAGTATTATATCCAATTTTCTGAGGTATCGCCAGACTGATTTCCAGACCCACCGTTAACATTGATGTTGGCTGTTGGTTTGCTGTATATTGCTTTTATTATGTTTAAGTATGAACCTTGGATTCCTTTTCTTTCCAGGACTTTTAACATGAAGGGGTGTTTAATTTTGTCAAATGTTTTCTCAGCATCTAGTGAGATGACCATGTGATTTTGTTCTTTGAGTCTGTTTACATGGTGGATTACATTGATGGATTTCCTTATGTTAAACCATCCCTGCATCCCAGGGATGAAGCCTACTTGGTCATGATGAATGATCGTTTTGATGTGTTCTTGCATTCGGTTTGCAAGGATATTGATGTGTATTTTTGCATCAATTTTCATAAGTGAGATTGGTCTGAAGTTCTCTTTCCTTGTAGGGTTTTTGTGTGGTTTAGGTACGAGGGTTATTGTAGTCTCAAGAAATGAGTTAGGTAGTATTCCATATGATTCTATCTTGTGGTATAGTTTGGAGAGTATTGGTGTTATATCCGCAATAAATGTTTGATAAAATTCTGCACTGAACTCTTTTGGCCCTGGGCTTTTTTTTTTGGTTGGGAGGCTTTTGATGACTTCTTCTATTTCTTTAGGTGTTATAGGATTATTAAGATGGTTTACTTGGTCCTGGTTTAACTTTAGGCTCTTGTATCTTTCTAGGAATTTGTCTATTTCCTTCAGATTTTCAAATTTTGTGGAGTATATGTTTTTGTAGTAGGATCTGATGATTTCTTGAATTTCCTCAGTTTCAGTTGTTATGTCTCCACTTTCCTTTCTGATTTTGTTAATTTGTATACTCTCTCTTTGCCCTCTAGTTAGTCTCACTAGGGGTTTATTAATCTTGTTGATTTTCTCAAAGAACCAACTCTTGGTTTTGTTGATTTTTTCAATGGTTCTTTTTGTTTCTATTTTGTCTATTTCTGCCCTAATTTTGATTATTTCTTGCTATCTACTCTTCTTGTGTATATCTGCTTCCTTTAGTTCTAGGGCTTTTACCTGTGTTGTCAGGTTGCTGATGTAAGTCTCTCCAGTTTCTTTTTGGAAGCACTTAGGGCTATGAGTTTTCCTCTCAGTCCTGCCTTCATTGCATCCCATAGGTTTGGGTATATTGTGTTTTCCTTTTCATTGAATTCTAGAAAATCTTTAATTTCATTCTTTATTTCTTCTTTGACCCTGCTATCATTTAACAGAGCGTTGTTTAGTTTCCATGTGTATGTGGACTTTTTGTTGTCTTTGTTGTTGTTAAAGACCAGCTGTGGACCATGGTGATCTGAGAGGATGCATGGGAGTATTTCAATCTTCTTATATCAATTGAGGCTGGTTCTGTGTCCAATTATGTGGTCAATTTTCGAGAAGGTGCCATGGGTTGCTGAGAAGAAGGTGTATTCTTTTACTTTAGGATTATATGTTCTGTAGATATCTATTAATTTTAGTTGGTTCAAAGTCTCTGCTAGTTTTGCAGTGTCCTTGTTCAGTTTCTGTTTCCATGATCTGTCCATTGGTGAGAGTGGGGTATTAAAGTCTCCCACTATTATTGTGTGGGGTGAAATGTATTTTTTGAGCTTTAGTAGGGTTTCTTTTATGAATGTGGGTGATTTTTTTATTTGGAGCATATATGTTAAGGATTGAGAGTTCCTCCTGACAGATTTCCCCTGTAATGAGTAAAAAGTGTCCTTCCTTATCTTTTTTGATAACTTTTGGTTGGAAATTCACTTTATTCGATATTAGAATAGCCACTCCAGCTTGATTCTTGGGGCTCTTTGCTTGGAAGTTTTTTTCCCACCCTTTTACTCTGAGATAGTGTCTGTGTTTGTCTCTGAGATGAGTTTCCTGTATGCAGCAAAATGCTGGATTTTGTTTATGTATACAGTCTGATAGCCTATGTCTCTTTATTGAGGAGTTGAATCCATTTATGTTAATAGATATCAAGGAATAGTTGTTTCTGTTTTGTGCCATTATTGCTTTTTTGGGTTGAGTTGTGTCTGTGTTTTTTTTTTTTTTTTTTTTTTTTTTTTTTCTTCTTTTAGTTTTCTTGTTTAGGAGTTTTCTTGTTCTTACTAGGCTGTATTTTCCCTCATTGATTTGGGTTTTCCACCTATAATTCGTTGTAGTGCTTGGTTTGTGGTCAGATATTGTGTGAATTTTGATTTGTCTTGAAATATCTTCGTCTCTCCATTGATGGTGATTGATAGTTTTGCTGGGTATAGCAGCTTTGGCTGGCACTTGTGCTCTCTTAGGGTCTGCATGATGTGTGTCCAGGCTCTTCTAGCTTTCATAGTCTCTGTTGAGAAATCGGGTGTGATTCTGATTGTTCTGCCTTTATATGTTACCTGACCTTTTGTCCTTACTGCTTTTGATATTCTTTCTTTGCTTTGGGCACTTGGTGTTTTGACTATTATGTGTCGGGAGGTATTTCTTTTCTGGTCCAACCTATTTGGATTTCTGAAGGCTTCTTTTATGCTCGTCATCATCTCATTCTTAAGGGTAGGGAAGTTTTCTTCTATGATTTTTTGAAGATATTTACTGTGCCTCTTAGTTGATCCTCTTCTCCCTCTTCTATTCCTATTATTCTTCGGTTCAGTCTTCTCATTGTGTCCTGGATTTCCTAGACATTTTGGGTTAGGAGTTTTTTGTTTTTTGCATCTTGTTTGGCTGTTTTGTCTATGTTTACTATGTTGACTTCTGCCCCCGAGATTCTCTCTTCCATCTCTTGTAGTCTATTGGAAATGCTTGCTTCTTTGACTCTTGATTTCTTTTTTAGGTGTTCTACCTCTAGGGTTATCTTTTTTAGTGTTTTTTTTATTGTGTCAATTTGCATTTTAAATTCCCTCTTCCATTCCTTCATCTCTTTGGTTCTGTTTTCCTCTAGTTCTTTGAGTGTTTTTCTTTTTCCTCTTTAAAAGCTTCTGAATCTTTTTGTTTTTCCTCCCGTTCTTGTTTAAGTATCTCTATCAGCATCTTGAGGTATGATTTCAGGTCTGCGTCTTCTTTTTCTGGAGTGTTTGGCATTTCAATGTTTGCTGTTATGGGAGAGCTCTGATCTGGTGATGCCAGGTTGTCTTGGTTTCCTTGGATATACTCCTTCGCTTTCCTCTTTTCATTTTGTTGTCAGTGGTATGTTCTCTTCTTTCTCTTGTATCTGGTCTGTGTCCCTGGATCTCCACTGTTCCAGGTGGCAAATGGGGCGACCCCTGTTCTATGCCTCAGAGTAGTCGGGTGGGAATAGAAGTTTCAAAATTTTGTTTTGTTCCCTGGATCAGGCAGGTCAGAGTGTGCGCTTTCCGTGTGCACTCCGCAGAGATCTCTCTGCTCCCTGGCTGCCTAGGTCTCCTATTCACCAGTTTTTCAACCTTTAGAAGCTGCCAGTCTGAGTGGCAGATGGGCCGGCTCTGTTCTGAGCCCTGAAGTCGCTGCCGGATGCGAATAGTAGTTCCAAAGTTTTGTTCCTGGTCCCTGCATCAGGCAGGTCGGAGTGTGCGTGTTCCACAGAGATCTCTCTGCTCCCTGGCTGCCTAGATCTCCTCCTCACCAGTTTTTCAACCTTTTCTGCTCCAATGTTAATGTGAAGTTTATAAAAAAAACTTGGCATGTCTCTTTTTCTACAATGTAGGTTTACTAATTCTAGGTATTGAACTCAGATCATCATGCTTGGTTGAAAAGCCCATCAACTGATTAGCATGATTAGCAATCTCATTGTTCCTGAATATTACTTACCTCACTAATCTAAATATTTGACATTAGGAATATAAGTAATAATGTTGTAAAATGTCAAATATATTGTAACAATATTTTACATCACATTAATGACAGTTAAAGTTTAATGAAAAACTACTACTATAGTTATATTTTATGCTAGAGTACTTTTTTTGCTTGCTCATTTGATGAAATAATAATTTGATTACCTTTTGGTTATTTTGTCACAGTAGTTACAAACTTAGCAATGTGTGCATCTGAAAAAATTAGTTTGTTAAACTTTGTTTTTTTATAACTCATTTTTGACCAAAACACAGAGTTTATTATTCAGAAGAATCAATGCTTTCAAAATTTGAGTGTTCTCCTTTAATTAAATTTTTTAGATTTTCATCTGCATTTCAAATTCTCCATGACAAATAGAGTTGGACATGATCTTATGAGGCATTTAGACTCAAGAACATTAGAACATAGAATAAATCCTCCTACACACAGAGAGAGGTCCATACATGAGGCTGAAAACATAGAATAGGTATAATGGTGCAAGCGAGGTGTACAGATTCTCTTCTAAAAATTGATCTTGAGAGCCTGGAGTGTCTATGTGAAGGACAATGCAAGTTCATTTTGGGTACAAAGGTGTGACCATCTGCTTCTAATTTATAGCCAGTGATACCTGACAGGTGATTTTCTTCAGTGTCAAAAATGCCAGAGAGGAAACATTAGCCAATAAATAAAACACAATGACAATGGAAAGACCAGAAAGTGAATGATTTGGAAATTATTTTCCACAAGATGTTTGGAAATCTCTCTTGAAAAACAAAAGCCAGTTTGGCAGACAAAGGACATATTGTAAAGTCTGAAATTCTCTGAAATATAAGGATGGAAACCATCGTTCAATTGTCACTGTTCTTTCACAGTTACTATTTTGGTGCTGCCCAAAATTTTCTTTCAGTGATGAATTTTGTGGTATTATGTTAAAGATTTTATAAATTTTCAATAGTCTCCTTCAACAATCCTATGACCCTAAAACTAAGGAATGGGTAACTGTGGGGCAGTGTGACCAGAGCCTGAGCTTGAAATGAGACTGAGGAAGAGAAGTATCCAAACATTGAACATGTCATGGTGAGACCAAATTCTCATCTTCTAAACAATATATAATTAAGGATTGCTCATTCCTTGTTCTCAGCCTTCAAGCCCCAGGGCACATGTTCCCCGTGCCCCCATGCCCCCCACCTCCTTCCTTCTTGAGGAACTGCTTAGCCTCTTTGCAAAATTATAGGTTTAAGTACCTGGCATTCCTCTTCAGCTAAACAAAGCATTCCTAGAACCTCAGCCATAGCTAAGAACGTATACTCTGTTTGGAAACCCCTATATAACCCACAAGGCTACTTTACAAATGACTTCAGGAGAGAATATGGAATGGCAATTGGTATACATGCTGTCTTCTGTGATAGCTTGAATATGGTTGGCCCGTAGAGATTTGTACTGTTAGCAAGTGTGGCCTTGGTGACGGAAGTGTGCCATTGTTGCGGTGGGCTTTGAAGCTCTGCCCAATGTGGAAGATACAGTCTTCTCCTATCTGCCTATGGATCAAGATGTAGAACTCTCAGCTCCTCTAGCAACATTCCTGCCTGCAAGCTGCTATATTTCTGCCTTGATAATAATGGACTGATCCTCTGAACCTGTAAGCCAGCCCCAATTAAATGTTGTCCCTTATAAGAGTTGCCTTCCATATTTAAACATAATAAAAGCAGTATACAGCAAACCAACAGCCAACATCAAACTTAATGGCGAGAAACTTGAAGCAATCCCACTAAAATCAGGGACTCGACAAGGCTGCCCACTCTCTCCCTACCTATTCAACATAGTACTGGAAGTCCTGGCTGGAGCAATTAGACAGCAAAAGGAGATCAAGGGGATACAAATCGGAAAGGAAGAGATAAAAACATCACTCTTTGCCGATGACATGATAGTGTACTTGAGTGACCCCAAAAATTCCACCAGAGAACTCCTACAGCTGATAAACAAGTTCAGCAAAGTGGCCGGATACAAAATTAAACAAATCAGTAGCCTTCCTATACTCAAAGGACAAACATGTGGAGAAAGAAATTAGGGAAAAGGTACCCTTCACAATAGTTACAAAAACTATGAAATACCTTGGTGTGACTCTAACTAAGGAAGTGAAGGACCTGTATGGCAAGAACTTCAAACCTCTAAAGAAAGAAATTGAGGAGGATCTCAGAAAATGGAAAGATCTCTCATGCTCATGGATTGGAAAGATCAACATCTTAAAAATGGCCATCCTACCAAAAGCAATCTACAGATTCAATGCAATTCCCATCAAAATTCCAACCCAGTTCTTCATGGAATTGGAAAGATCAATGTGCAATTTCATATGGAATAACAAAAGACCTAGAATAGCGAAATTCATCCTCAACAACAAAAAAACATCTGCGGGAATCACTATCCCTGACCTCAAGCTATATTACAAGGCAATTGTGCTGAAAACTGCATGGTACTGGTACAGAAATAGGCAAGTGGATCAATGGAATAGAATAGAAGATCCAGAAATGAGCCCTCATGTATATGGTCACCTGATTTTTGACAAAGGAGCAGTAAACATTCAATGGAAAAAGGACAGCCTATTCAACAAATGGTGCTGGTCCAACTGGCACTCAACATGCAAAAGAATGAAAATAGACCCATTCTTATCTCCTTGTACAAAGCTCAAGTGTAAGTGGATTAAAGATCTCCACATTAAACCAGATACACTGGAACTATTAGATGAGAAAGTAGGGAAAACCTTAGAACACATAGGCACAGGAGAAAATTTCCTGAACAAAACACCAATGGCTCAAGCTCTAAGGTCAAAGATTAACAAATGGGACTTAATTAGAATGCAAAGTTTCTGTAAGGCTAAGGACATAGTCAAGAAAACAAAACGGCAACCAACAGAATGGGAAAAGATCTTTACCAACACCACATCAGATAGAGGCCTAATATCCAAGGTGTACAAGGAACTCAAAAAGCTAGACACCAGAGAATCAAACAACCCTATTAAAAAATGGGGTACAGAGCTAAACAAATCATTTTCAGTTGAGGAACACCGAATGGCCGAAAAACATCTGAGGAAGTGCTCGACATCCTTAGCCATCAGGGAAATGCAAATCAAAACAACCCTGAGATACCACCTCACACCAGTCAGATTGGCCAAGATCCAAAACTCAGATGACAGCAGATGCTGGCGAGGTTGAGGAGAAAGAGGAACACTTCTCCACTGTTGGTGGGGTTGCAAACTAATACAACCACTCTGGAAATCTGTCTGGCGATACCTCAGAAAATTGATTATAGTACTACCTGAAGACCCAGCTATTCCACTTCTGGGCATATACCCCAGAGACACTTTAATACACAACAAAGATATATGCACCACAATGTTCATAGCGGCTCTATTTGTAATAGCCAGAAGCTGGAAGGAACCCAGATGTCCTTCAGAAGAAGAAGGGATACAAAAATTGTGGTACATATACACAATGGAATACTACTCAGCCACCAGAAACAATGACTTAACCAAAATCTTAAGAAAATGGCTGCATCTAGAGAAGATCATCCTGAGTGAGATAACCCAGTCACAAAAGAACAGACATAATATGCAGTCACTGATAGTGGGATGCTAACCCCAGAGGCTTGCACTCCCCCAGAAACAACTCACAGACTGTATGAAGTCCAAGAAATAAAGAAAACAAAAAATATACATATATTCACAAAACAAGAAGACTTTGACTATTTCCATGTTGCGTTTTCTTTTGCATGTACTTTACGCTTATTGTAACTAGTACGTTTTCAATGCATACTGTCAAGCCCTTGAAAAAAATCAAGTACTGACTAAAAAACATATTCACATGGTTTTATGTAAAATTTATTTAAATGTCTGAAAAAACAGTACTGACAAAAATGTATAATTTTAAGCAAAAAATGTTTAAAATCTGTACATTTATTATTGTTTTGCAAAATAAAGTCGTTTAAAAAATAAATAAAAAAAAGATTTGTGGGCTTTTCTTTAGTACTCTTTGGCATGTCTATTGCTGTTATTCTTGTTCATCACATGGTTGGCTCGTCATGTTAGTGAGACTTTATAATTTAGTATCTGACGTGACTTGGAAAAAAAACTCACAGCAAATTTTTTTTCCCCTGGATCTTACAGTCTGCCTCCTCTTGTGCAAAGTCCCTAGAGTCTTGGGTGTGCGAATGTTTTATGAATGTTTCCATTGGGACTGGATTTCACAGCTCAGCATTTTGATTGGCTGTGGGTTTTCTATCAAGATCTTCATCCGTTTAAGAGGAGTTTCCTTGATGACCAATGGAAAATACGCAAATATACACTCAACAGATATTTTTCAACCAGTTCCAGATGTTTACTTTTGAAGAAATAAAATTTCAAATTTTATATAAATTGTTCTGTAATAGACACATATTTTGTATTAAGTGTCCCTTGTGATATATTCCACTTTTCTATTTAATATTTGACATAACTTTTCATGAGCTGCTTTAATTTCACCTTTCTTATAGGGAAAAGAATTTGCATGTATCTACATGTATTTTGCTATTGAGTTTTCCTTTTTCTCTTGATAATATTAAGATATTGTCAACCCAATAACATAATAATTAATATTTATTTTAATAATGTTTTCACTCTGTTACATCACTCAGCATGGCTCAATTCTTGCTCTATCCATTTACCTGAAAATCTCAAAATTTCATTTTCTTAACAGCTGAGTAACTTTCTATTGATTCAGTATACCACAATTTCATTATCCATCATTTGATGGATATCTAGGCTGTTTTTAATTTCTGGCTATTATGAATAGAGCAGTAATAAATATGATTGAGCAAGGGTCTCTTTAAGAGGATGTAGAGTTTTTTGGTAATATGCCTAAAAGTAGTATATGTGGATCTTGAGGTAAATCTATTCTCAACTTCCTAAGGAATAGTCACATTGATTTCTGTACATGACTAGAAAAGTCTGCGCTGCCATCAGCAGTGGATCAGTGTTATCTTTGGCCTGCATCCTTGCAAGAATAAGATGTTATTCGTTTTTTATTCTTGGCCATTTTAACTGGTGGATACAAATACTCAAAGTAGTTTATATTTGTATTTCCCTAATTAATAATTTTGAAAAATCTTAAATGTGCTTCCTAGTTATTTATGTTTTGTCTTTTTATAACTGCTTATTTCTGTGCCCCATTTTTAATTAGTTTATCAGTTTCTTTGCTGTCCAGTTTTTTTTTAGTTATCTTTTGCTTTAGATATGTCTGATATATACTCTCTATTAGGTATGTCATTAAAAAAGATTCCCCATTATATAGCTTGTCACTTTCTCCCAAAGTCATGGCCCTTGACATACAGAAACTCTACTGTCGCACAAGGTTCCATGTATTAATTGTTGTTCTTGTGTGATATTGGTGTTCTTTTCAGAAAATCTTTCCCTGTCCCAGTAAGTTCTCAGTTAAAACCAGCACTCTTTTCTATATGATTCAAAATATCTAGTCTTATGTTTTTTTTTTTTTTTTTTTTTTGGGGGGGGGGGTTGGGAGGGTAGGGGCTATTTGTTTAGTTTATTATTGTCAAAAGTCAGGAATCAAAAAGTGTGTGGATTTATGTATAGATTCAATTCAGGTCTGTTTTTCAACATATTTGTTTTCAATTTCAACACTGTGGTATTTTTATGAATATAGCTCTGTGGTGCATCTTTTTCAGTGAATGGTAATACCTCCCACATTTATTTTTTATTCAGGATTGCTTCAGCCATCCTGGCTTTTGTTGCTTATGTGTTTGTGGTTTGTGGTTTGATTTTTTGTGTGTGTTTCCAAATTAAATGGATGAATTTAATTTCAAGATCCCTCAACAATTGTGTTGAAACTGTAATAAGGATAGAATTGAATCTGTTGATTGTATTTGGTAAGACGGTCATTTTTAACATTTTGGTCTTAGGGATTCATAAATGTGAAAGATGTTTTCATATTCTGATTTTTTAAGTTATTTCTTCAATTTCTTAATGTTCTTATAACATATTTTATGTGCTTTATTGGATCTATTCATATTTTCCTTTTCAGGCTATTGTAAAAGCTGTTGTTTTCCTAATTTCTCTCTTAGACTATCATCTATATATACAGAAAGTCTAGTAATTTTTGTGTGTTAATTTTATGTATTTGTCCTGCTGCTTTATTGAAAGTTTTTTTCAACTTTTGGGGTCTACTGGTGGTACTTTTAAGCTCTTTTATATATAAAATCATATCATCAAAAAATATTTTGGCTTATTATTTATCTACTTATATTTCCTTGATATCCTTTAGCTGACCTACAGTTTTTTTTCTTTTTTTATATTTGAATATGGTTTATTTTTTTTGGAATACTATGCATTTCATTTATATAAACAAAAATTATTTTAAGCCAATTGATTTATTTTTTTACAGGAATGGGTATTAGAGTAGTATCACTAAAATTAATAGAGAAATGGTTTAAAAAGACTGAATAACCTTGTTCTGAGAACTAAGACTTCTCACAACCTGTACAATATTTATAGAAAATATTGACTAGCTCAGTATTGAATATTAATAATAGAATCACTGATTTTTGATAATAATATTTTGAATTATCATTCTAAGTTCCCCATATGGAGGCTTCACGAAAAATTGTCTAACTGTGTATTCTTTTTTGAACAAATTATTTTAAAAAAACAAAGATAAAAGAACAAATTTTAAGCATTTTTGCATAAAAGTATATGAATACATTTTTGTCAGTGCTTGGTTTTTTTTAAAAGGTTTGATAGTGTGCATTAAGATGTTCCTAGTTACAATGAGCATAAAGTATATGTAAAACAGGATGTAACCTGGAAATAGTCAAAGATTTGTTGGTGTGTAAGGATTAAGCATAATTTTTTTTCTCTTTTCTTATTTCTTTTCTTCAACTTTATAGAGTATGTGAGTTGTTTCTGGAGTGTCCAGAGCTGTATGGGGTTAGTATCCAAATATCAGTGACTGCATATCATGTCTATTCTTTTGTGACTGGGTTATATCACTCAGGATGATATTCTCTAGATGCAGCCATTTTCTTAAGAATTTCATAGAACAGTGCACTGGCCATCTGCCACCTAGACTAGCAGTTCCTAGAGATAAAGGCCTGGTGAAAAGGGGATTTGAGTCGACAGGGGACAGAGAGATCTCTGCCAAGTGCGTAAGAAAAGCATGCCCTTGCCCTGCATGATTTTGGGACCAGGAAACCAGCATTGGGACTTCTGTCGCCACCCGGCGGCTTTGGGGCACAGAGCAGGGCTTGGACGATCCTCCACCTGGACCAGCAGAGATCCAGAGACACACGCCAGGTACAAGGAAAAGGAAAGAACGTATCATTGACAACAAGATGGCAAGAGGATAGCGAAAGAGTATATATCCCAGGGAAACCAAGACAACCTTAAACACCAGTACCCAGCTCGTGCAGCACAGCAAACAGCAGAATGCCAAATAATCCAGAAAAAGAAGAAACAGACATAAAATCATACCTCAATATGATAATAGAGTTCCTGAAACAAAAACGGGAGGAAAACCAAAAAGAATCAAAAACTTTTCTTATTTTTTTTTATTTTTTAAATTTTAATTTAAAAAACAAATATAAAAAAATTTAAACATTTTTGCATAAATGTATACAGATACAATTGTGTCAGTGCTTGGCTTTTTTTTTTCATTTTTTTTTTCTTTCTTTTTTTTTTTTTAACAAGGAGCAAAAAGTACATGTAAAACAGGGTGTAACCTAGAATTTCTCAATGTGTTCTTGGTGTGTAAGGATTGAGCATGGCTTTTTTTTTTTTTTTTTTTTTTGTTTTGTTTTGTTTTGTTTTCTTTTTTTCTTGAACTTCACACAGTCTGTGAGTTGTTTCTGGTGCAGTCCTAGCCTCTGGGGTTAGCATCCCACTATCAGTAAATGTATATTATGTCTGTTCTTTTGTGACTGGGTTATCTCACTCAGGATGATATTCTCTAGATGCAACCATTTTCTTAAGAATTTGGTTAAGTCACTGATTCTGATGGCTGAGTAGTATTCCATTGTGTACATGTATCACAATTTTTGTATCCATTCATCTACTGAAGGACATCTGAGTTCTTTCCAGCATCTGGCTATAATAAATGAAGCTGCTATGAACATTGTAGTGCATGTATCTTAGTTGTATATTAATGTGTCTCTGGGGTAAATTCCCAGAAGTGGAATAGCTGGATCTTCAGAAAGTACAATGTCCAATTTTCTGAGGAATCGCCAGACTGATTTCCAGAGTGGTTGTATCAGTTTACAACCCCACCAACAGTGGAGAAGTGTTCCTCTTTCTCCTCAACCTCGCCAGCATCTGCTGTCATCTGAGTTTTGGATCTTGGCCAATCTGACTGGTGTGAGGTGGTATCTCAGGGTTGTTTTGATTTGCATTTCCTTATGGCTAACGATGTCAAGCACTTCCTTAGATGTTTCACAGCCATTCCATATTCCTCAAAAAGAAGGTTTTGTTTCACTCTGTACCCCATTTTTAATAGGGTGGTTTGATTCTCTGGTGTCTAGCTTTTTGATTTCTTTGTATACTTGGATATTAGGCCTCTATCTGTCGAGGAGTTGGTAAAGATCTTTTCCCGTTCTATTGGCTGCTGTTTTGTTTTCTTGACAATGTCCTTGGCCTTACAGAAACTTTGCAATCTCATTAAGTCCCATTTCTCAGTCTTTGATCTTAGAGCACAAGCCATTGGTGTTTGTTCAAAAAATTTTCTCCTGTGCTTTTGTGTTCTAAGATTTTCCCCAGTTTCTCATCTAATAATTTCAGTGTATCTGGTTCAATGTGGAGATCTTTGATCCACTTACACTTGAGCTTTGTACAAGGAGATAAGAACGGGTCTATTTTCATTCTTTTGCATGTTGAGTGCCAGTTGGACCAGCACCATTTGTTGAATAGGCTGTCCTTTTTCCATTGAATGTTTACTGCTCCTTTGTGAAAAATCAGGTGACCATATACCTGAGGGCTCATTTCTGGATCTTCTATTCAATTCCATTGATTCACCTGCCTATTTTGGTACCAGTACCGTACAGTTTTCAGCAAAATTCCCTTGTAAAATAGATTGAGGTCAGAGATAGTGATTCCTGCAGATGTTTTCTTGTTGTTGAGGATGGATTTCGCTGTTCTATATCTTTTGTTATTCCATATGAAATTGCACATGATCTTTCCAACTCAATGAAAACTGGGTTGGAATTTTGATGGGGATTTCATTGAATCTGTAGATTGCTTTTGGTAGGATGGCCATTTTTAAAATGTTGGTCCTTCCAATCCATGAGCATGGGAGATCTTTCCATTTTCTGAGATCTTCCTCGATTTCCCTCTTTAGAGGTTTGAAGTTCTTTTCATACAGGTCCTTCAGTTGCTTAGTTAGAGTCACACCAAGGTATTTCATAGATTTGTGACTATAATGAATGGTATCTTTTTCCTAATTTCTTTCTCCACATACTTGTCCTTTGAATATAGGAAGGCTACTGATTTGTTTGAGTTAACTTTATATCCAGACACTTTACTGAACTTGTTTATCAGGTGTAGAAGTTCTCTGGAGGAATTTTTGGGGTCACTTAAGTACACTATCATGTCATCTACAAAGGGTGATGTTTTTACCTCTTCCTTTCTGAATTGTATCCCCTTGATCTCCTTTTGCTGTCTAATTGCTCCAGCCAGGACTTCCAGTACTATGTTGAATGGTAGCGGAGAGTGGGCAGCCTTGTAGAGTCCCTGACTTTAGTGGGATTGCTCCAAGTTTCCCACCGTTAAGTTTAATGTTGTCTGTTGGTTTGCTGTATATTGCTTTTATTATGTTGAGGTATGGGCCTTGGATTCCTGTTCTTTCTGAAACTTTTAACATGAAGGGGTGTTGTATTTTGTCAAATGCTTTCTCAGCATCTAGTGAGATGACCATGGGATTTTGTTTTTTGAGTTTGTTTATATGGTGGATTACATTGATGGATTTCCTTATATTAAACCATCCCTGCATCCCAGGGATGAAGCCTACTTGGTCATGATGAATGATCGTTTTGATGTGTTCTTGGATTTGGTTTAAGGATTTTGTTGAGTATTTTTGCATCAATGTTCATAAGTGAGATTGTTCTGAAGTTCTCTTTCCTTGTAGGGTCTTTGTGGTTTAGGGACAAGAGTTATTGTAGCCTCAAAAATTGATTTAGGTAATATTACATCTGTTTCTATCTTGTGGAATAGTGTGGAGAATATTGGTGTTATGTCCCCAATAAATGTCTGATAAAATTCTGCACTGAACCCATAAGGACAAGGGCTTTTTTGGGTTGGGAGGCTTTTGATGATTTCTTCTATTTCTTTAGGTGTTATGGGATTATTTAGATGGTTTACCTGGTCCTGGTTTAACTTAAGGGTCTTGTATCTGTCTAGGAATTCATCCATTTCCTCCAGATTTTCCATCTTTCTGGAGTATAGGTTTTGGAGTAGGATCTGATGATTTCTTGAATTTCCTCAGTTTCATTTGATATGTCTTTACTTTCCTTTTTGATTTTGTTAATTTGTATACTCTCTCTTTGCCCTCTAGTTAGTCTGGCTAGGGGTTTATCAATATTGTTGATTTTCTCAAAGAACCAACTCTTGGTTTTGTTGATTTTTTCAATGGTTCTTTTTGTTTCTATTTGGTCTATTTCTACCCTAATTTGGATTATTTCTTGCCATCTACTCTTCTTGGGTTTATCTGCTTCCTCTTGTTATAGGGTTTTTAGCTGTGCTGTCAGGTTGCTGATGTAAGCTCTCTCCAGTTTCTTTTTGGAAGCACTTAGGGCTATGAGTTTTCCTCTCAGTACTGCTTTCATTGCATCCCATAGGTTTGGGTATGTTGTGTTTTCGTTTTCATTGAATTCTAGAAAATCCTTAATTTCTTTCTTTATTTCTTCTTTGACCCTGCTATCGTTTAAAAGAGCATAGTTTAGCTTCCATTTGTATGTGGTCTTTTTGCTGTCTTTGTTGTTGTTAAAGACCAGCTGTAGACTATGGTGATCTGAGATGATGCATGGGAGTATTTCTATCTTCTCATATCGATTGAGGCTGGCTCTGTGTCCAATTATGTGGTCAATTTTCGAGAAGGTGGCATGGGTTTCTGAGAAGAAGGTATATTCTTTTACTTTAGGATGATATGTTCTGTCGATATCTATTAATTCCAGTTTAGTCTCTGCTAGTTTTACAGTGTCCTTGTTCAGTTTCTGTTTCCATGATCTGTCTATTGGAGAGAGTGGGGTATTAAATTCTCCCACTATTATTGTGTGGGGTGAAATTTTTTTTTTTTTTTTGAGCTTTAGTATGGTTTCTTTTATGAATGTCAGTACTTTTGTATTTGGAGCATATATGTTAAGGATTGAGAGTTCCTCCTTACAGATTTCCCCGGTAATGAGTAAAAAGAGTTCTTCCTTGTCTTTTTTGATAACTTTTGGTTGGAAATTTACTTTATTCAATATTAGAATACCCACTCCAGCTTGCTTCTTGGAGCTGTTTGCTTGCAAGTTTTTTTCCCTCCCTCTTACTGTGACATAGTGCCTGTCTTTGTCTCTGAGGTGAGTTTCCTCTATGCTGCAAAATGCTGGATTTTGTTTATGTATCCAGTGTGATAGCCTATGTCTCTTTTTTGAGGAGTTGAGTCCATTTATGTTACTAAGATATCAAGGAATAGTGATTTCTGTTTCCTGGTATTATTGCTTTTGTAGGTTGAGTTATGTCTGTGTCTCTTTCTTCTTTCGGTTTTCTTGCTTAGGGGTTTTCTTGCTTTTACTAGGATGTAGTTCCCCTCATTGTATTGGGTTTTCCAACTATAATTCATTGTAGTGCTGGGTTTGTGTTCAGATATTGTATAAATTTCGATTTGTCTTCAATTATCTTCATCTCTCCATCCATGGTAATTGATAGTTTTCCTGTGTATAGCAGCTTGGGCTGGCACTTGTGCTCTCTTAGGGTGTGCATGATATCTGTTTAGGCTCTTCTAGCTTTCATAGTCTCTGTTGAGAAATCGGGTGTGATTCTGATTGGTCTGCCCTTATATGTTACCTGATCTTTTTCCCTTACTGCTTTTAGTATTCTTTCTTTGCTTTGGGCACTGGGTGTTTTGACTATTATGTGTCCCGAGGAATTTCTTTTTTGATCCATCCTATTTGGAGTTCTGAAGGCTTCTTTTATGCTCATGGTCATCTCATTCTTAAGGGTAGGGAAGTATTCTACAATTTTGTTGAAGATATTTACTGTGCCTCTTAGTTGATATTCTTCAACCTCTTCTATTCCTATTGTCCTTAGGTTTAGTCTTTTCATTGTGTCCTGGATCTCCTGGATATTTTGGGTTAGGAGCTTTCAGTTTTTTGCATCTTCTCTGGCTGTTTTGTCTATGTTTACAATGTTGTCTTCTGCTCCCGAGATTCTCTCTTCCATCTCTTGTAGTCTATTGGAAACGCTTGCTTCTGTGACTCTTGATTTCTTTTTTAGGTGTCCTACCTCTAGGGTTATCTCTTTTATTGTTTTCTTTATTGTGTCAATTTCCATTTTAAATTCCCTCTTCCATTCCTTCATCTCTTTGGTTCTGTTTTCTTCTAGTTCTTTGAGTTCTTTGAGTGTTTTTCTTGTTTCTTCTTTAAAAGCTTCTGATTCTTTTTTCTTTTCCTTCCGTTCTTGTTTAAGTATCTCTATCAGCTTCTTGAGGTAAGATTTTAGGTCTGTGTCTTCTTTTTCTGGAGTGTTTGGAGTTCCGATGTTTGCTTTTATGGGAGAGCTGGGTTCTGGTGTTGCCAGGTTGTCTTGGTTTCCTTGGGATATACTCTTTCGCTTTCCTCTTGCCATCTTGTTGTCAGTGATATGTTCTTGCCTTTCCATTGTATCTGGTCTGTGTCTCTGGATCTCCACTGGTCCAGGTGTTGGATGGTCCGAGCCCTGTTTTTCGCCCCAAAGCCGCCGCATGGAAACAGAGGTCCCAGTGCTGGGTTCCTGGTCCCTAGATCAGACAGGGCAGGGGCATGCTTTCCGTGCACACTCGGCAGAGATCTCTCTGCTCACTGGCTGCCCAGATCCTCTACTCATCAGTCTTTAAACCTTTGGGAACTGCTGGTCCAGGTGGCAGATGGGCCGAGCCCTGTTCTGCACCCCAAAGCTGCCGGGTGGAAACAGAGGTCCCAATTCAGTGTTCCTGGTCTCTGGATCAGGCAGGGCAGGGGCGCACTTTCCGTGCACACTCGGCAGAGATCTCTCCTCCATGCCTCCCAGATCTCCTTCTCACCAGTCTTTAAACCTTTGGGAACTCTTGATATTTTTTTTAATCTACTTTTTGGGTATGTTTTATTGGTTTTGTTCTAAAGCTTTTAACTTAGCTGCTAAATTGGTAATTTGAGAGCATTCTCTTCCTTTTGAAATATAGCATACACTGCAAAAGTTTTCTTCACTGTGCACCATATATTTAGATATATTGTCCTTTCAATTTTGTTCTATTCTAAAAAGATTGGTCTACTTACTGATTTCCATTTTGACCCATTTATATTTTTCAATTCAACAGTAAATTGTTTCATTTCGATAAGTTTGTAAGCTTTCTATTGTTCCTGTTGTTAATGTTCAGGCTTAATCTACTGAGGACAAAGTATTCCAGCATTTAAAGATGAAATTATGTAGCACAAAAAAAGTATCATTACAAGTCGTTGAAGGAACTTTGACAGTTAAAAATTGTCTTTCTCTCCTTTTATTACAAGAATTCTAAATGTTTACTGCGTTGTTTCTCTAACAAACTTACATTTGTTTTGCAGGGGAGATAAAAGATCCTGCTAAAACAATTCCAAAGTCTGTGATTTCCTGTCTTTCCATCATAATTGTGTTGTATTTACTGGTTAATGTGTCTTACTTGGTCGCTCTGACACCAAAAGAAATTACGACATCAGGTATGATTTGTTATAAACAAAAGTGAAAGAATTACTTCTTTCTTCTATGAATGAAGTTGCATTGTCCAGCACATGGAAACTCTAGGCACTAGAATAACACTTTCAGAAAATACTTCATGTCCTCTGCTTATTCCATTATGCCACCTATAGACTATCAGCCTCATGTAAAAACCTGTGACCATATGCAGTACCATTTTTTCTAAGGTGGAAATTATTTGCATTCAAATGTCTTGTGAGACCATGTACAACACTATCTAACCTCGGAGAGTTTTAAATGCAGTTAAAAATCTGAAAATGCAATGGAAGGTCTTGATTCAATTTCTGATAGAAATTATTTCTCCAAATAATAAACTCTCAGTTATAGGTCAGAGGACCAACAAAACAAAGCACAATAAACAATACATTAGTTTTTCAAGTAAACAAAAGAAAATGCTAAGTATGAAAGCATTTTTAGTTGAACAAGTTTATTTTTAAAAACAAAGATAAATGTACAGATTTTAAAAGCATTTTTGCATAAAAGTATATGAATACATTTTTGTCAGAACTTGTTTTTATAGATTTGATAGCATGTATTAAATTCTTACTAATTACAATGAGCATAAAGTACATATAAAACAAGATGTAACCTGGAAATAGTCAAAGTTTTCTTAGGGTGTAAAGATTAAGCATAATGATTTTTCATCTTTTCTCATTTTAGCTTTTGTTTTTCTTGAACTTCATATAGTCTGTGAGTAGTTTCTGGGGTGTTCAGAGCTTTCTGGGGTTAGTATTCCATTATCAGTGACTATACATTATGTCTGGTTTTTGTGACTGGGTTAACTAACTCAGGATGACATTCTCTAGATGCATCCATTTTCTTAAGAATTTCATAATGTCATTGTTTCTGATAGCTAAGTAGTACTCCAATGTGTAAATATACCACAAATCTTGTGTCCATTCATCTACTGAAGGACATCTGGGTTCTTTCCAGCTTCTGCCTGTTATAAATAGGGCTGCTATGAACATTGTGGTGCATGTGTCTTTGTTGTATGTTATTGGTTCTCTGGGTTATATGCACAGAAGTAAAATAACTGGGTCTTCAGGTAGTACTATGTTCAATTTTCTGAGGAACCACCAGACTGATTTCCAGAGTGGTTGTACCAGTTTACAACCCCACCAAGATTGGAAAAGTGTTCCTCATTCTCCGTATCCTCTCCAGCATCTGCTGTCATCTGAGTTTTGGATCTTGGCCAATCTGACTGGTGTGAGGTGGAATCTCAGGGTTGTTTTGATTTGCATTCTCCTGATGGCTAATGATGTCCAGCAATTCCTTAGATGCTTCTCAGCCATTCGATATTCCTCGATTGAGAAATTTTTGTTTAGCTCTGTACCCAATTTTTTAATAGTTTGATTCTCTGGTGTCTAGATTTTTGAGTTCTTTGTATACCTTGGATATTAGGCCTCTATCATATGTGGAGTTGGTAATGATCATTTCCCACTCTGTTAGCTGCCATTTTGTTTCCTTGACATTAATCTTAGCCTTATAGAAACATTGCAATCTTATTAAGTCCCAATTGTCAATCTTTGACCTTAGAGCACAAGCCATTGGTGTTCTGTTCATAAAATATTCTCTTATGCCTATGTGTTCTAAGGTTTTCCCTATTCTCATCTAATAGTTTCAGTGTACCTGGTTAAATGTGGAGATCTTTGATCCACTTGCACTTGAGATTTGTAAAAGGAGATAAGAAAGGGTCTGTTTCCATTCTTCTTCATGCTTAGTGCCAGTTGGACCAAGACCATTTGTTGAAGAGGCTGTCCTTCTTCCATTGGATGTTTACAGCTCCTTTGTTAAAAAAAAAAATCAAGTGACGATATATGTGAGGGCTCTTTTCTTGATCTTCTATTCTATTCCATTTATTTACATACTTACATCTGTCCCAGTAGCATGCAGTTTTTAACACAATAACATTGAAATATAGCTTGAGGGCAGGGATGATGATACCAACAGATTTTTTTCTTGTTGTTGAGGATAGATCTTCCTATTCTAGGTCTTTAGTTTTTCCAGATGAAATTGCACATTGTTCTTTCCAACTCTATGAAGAATTGGATTGAAATTTTGACGGGGATTGCACTGAATCTGTAGATTGCTTTTGGTAAGATAGCCATTTTTACAATGTTGATTCTTCCAATCCATGAGCATGGGACATCTTTCCATTTTCTGAGATCTTCCTCGATTTCCTTCTTCAGATATTTGAAGTTCTTGTCATACAGGTTCTTCACTTGCTTAATTAGAGTCACACAAATGTATCTTATATTTTTTGTGACTATTGTAAAGGGTACATTTTCCCTAAATTCTTTCTCCCCGTGTTTGTCCTTTTAGTAAAGGAAAGCTACCTATTTATTTGAATTAATTTTATATCCAGTTACTTTACTTAACTTATTTATCAGCTGTAGAAGTTCTCTGATGAAATTTTTGTGGTCACTTAAATACATTGCAAACAGTGATGTTTTATTTCTTACTTTCCAATTTGTATCCCTTTGATTTCCTTTTGCTGTCTAATTGCTCCAGCCAGTACTTCCAGTACTATGTTGAATAGGTAGGGGGAGAGTGGGCAGCCTTGTCTACTCTCTGATTCAAGTGGGATTGTTTAAGTATCTCACCATTAAGTTTTATGTTGGCTATTGGTTTGCTGTATATTGCTTTTATTAAGTTTAGTTGTGGGCCTTGGATTCCTGTTCTTTCCAAGATGTTTAACATGAAGGGTTGTTGAATTTTGTCAAATGCTTTCTCAGCATCTAGGGAAATGAACATGTGGTTTTTTCTTTGAGTTTTTTTTATATAATGAATTATGTTGATAAATTTCTGAATATTAAACCATCCCTACATCCCAGGGATGAAGCCTACTTGATCATGGTGAATGATCATTTTGATGTGTTCTTGGATTCTGGTTGCAAGAATTTTGTTGAGTATTTTTGCATCAATGTTCATAAGCAAGATTGGTCTGAAGTTCTATTTCCTTGCATGGTCTTTGTGTAGTTTAGGAACGAGGGTTATTGTGACATCAAAAAATGAGTTAGGTAGTGTTCTATCTTATTCTATCTTGTGAAATAGTTTGGAGAGTATTGGTATTATGTCAGCAATAAATGTCCTATAAAACTCTGCACTGAACACATCTGGACCTGGGCTTTTTTGGCTGGGAGGTTTTGATGACTGCTTCTATTTCTTTAGGTGTTATGGGATTATTTAGAGGGTTTAAATTTAGGATCTTGTGTCTGACTAAGAATTCATCCATTTCCTCCAGATTTTCCAGCTTTGTTGAGTATAGGCTTTTGTAGTAGGATCTGATGATTTCTTGAATTTCCTCAGTTTTAGGTTTTATTTCTCCACTTTCTGACTTTGTTAATGTTGATACTCTTTGCCTTAGTTAGTAAGTCTAAGGGTTTATCAATCTTGTGAATTTTCTCAAAGAACCAGATCTTGGTTTTATTGATTCTTTGAATGGTTCTTTTTGTTTCTATTTGGTCAATTTCTGTTCTGGTTTTGATTATTTTGTGCTGTCAACTCCTCTTTGTTGTATCTGCTTCCTTTGGTTCTAGAGCTTTCAACTGTGCTGTCAAGTTACTGATGTATGCTTTCTCCAGTTACTTTTTGCAAGCACTCAGAGCTATGAGTTTTTATTTCAGTGCTGCTTTCATTGTATTCCATAGATTTGGGTATGTTGTGTTTTCATTTTCATTAAATTCTAGAAAATCCTAAATTTCTTTATTTCTTCTTTGACCATGCTATCATTTAATAGAGAATTGTTTAGTTTCCATATATATATTGGCTTTGTGTTGTCTTTGTTCTTATTAAAGAACAGCCTTAGACCATGGTGATCTGATAGCATCCATGGGAGAATTTCAATCTTCCTATATCTATTGAGGCTCGTTTTGTGACTGAATATATGGTCAATTTTGGAGAAGGTTCCATGAGGTACTAAGAAGAAGGTGTATTCTTTTGATTTAGGAATAAATGTTCTGCAATGTCTATTAATTCCAATTGTTTAATAACTTCTGCTAGTTTCACTGTGTCCTTGTTCAGTTTCTGTTTCCATGATCTGTCCATTGAAAAGAGTGGGATGTTGAGGTCTCCTAATATTATTGTGTGGGGTACAATGTATCTTTTAAGCTTTAATAGGTTTTCTTTTATAAATATGGGTGCTCCTGTATTTGGAAAATATATGTTAAAGATTGAGAGTTCCTCCTTACAAATTTTCCCTGTAATGAGTAAAAAGTGTCCTTTCTTATCTTTTTTGACAACTTCTGGTTGAATATCTACTTTATTCTATATTAGAATGGCTACTTCAGCTTGTTTCTTGGGGCCATTTGCTTGGAAGGTGTTTTTCCAACCTTTTACTCTGAGATAGTGTTTGCCTTTGTCTCTGAGATGAGTTTCCTGTATGCAGCAAAATGCTGGATTCTGTTTATATATACAGTCTGATAGCCTATGTTCTTTTATTTGGGAATTGAGTACATTTATATTAATAGATATTAAGGAATAGTGGTTGCTGTTTAAGGCTATTTTTGCTTTTACAGATAAAATTGTGCCTGTGTTATTCTTTTAGTTTGCTTTCTTAGGTATTTTCTTGTTTTTACTAGGATGTAGTTTCCTTCCTTGCATTGGGTTTTCCAGCTATAATTCATTATAGTGCTGGGTTTGTGGTCAGATATTGTGTAATTTTAGTTTTTTCTTTGAATGTCTCGGTCTCTCCATCTATGGTGATTGAGAGTTTTGCTGGGTATAGCAGCTTGGGCTGACACTGGTGTTCTCTTGTGGTCTGCATGATGTCTGTCCAGGATCTTGTAGCTTTCATAGTCTCTGTTGAGAAGTCAGGTGTAATTCTGATTGGTCTGCCATTATATGTTACATGACCTTTTCCCTTACTGCTTTTAGTATTCTTTCTTTGCTTTGGGCACTTGACATTTTGACAATTTTGTGTCAGGAGTAATTTTTTTTCTGGTCCACTCTATTTGGAGTTTTGTAGGCTTCTTTTATGCTCATGATCATCTCATTATTAAAAATAGAGACATTTTCTTCTACAATTTTATTCCTATTATCCTTAGGTTTGGTCTTCTTATTGTGTCCTGGAACTCCTGAAAATTTTGGGTTAGGAGCTTTTTGGCTTTTGTATCTTCTCTGACTGTTTTGCCTATGTTTTTAATGTTACCTACGGCCTCCTATATTCTTTTTTCAATCTCTTGTAGTCTGTTGGAGATATTTGCGTCCGATGATTGCTGATTTCTTTTGTTTGTTTTCTACCTCAGTGTTGTTTCATTTTTTTGGGTGTGTTTTCTTTATTGATTCCATTTCCATTTTCACTGCCTTATTAAATTCCTTCATCACTTTGGTTCTGTTTTCTTCTAGTTCTTTGATTTCTTTGAGTGTTTTTCGTGTTTCCTCTTTAAATGCATCTATTTCCTTATGCTTTTCCTTTCATTCTTGTTTATCAAATAGGTTTTAAAAAACATTATTCTAGCACAAAAATATAACTAAGCTGTTCAGTTTTAACTAGAATTTTACTGCCATGTACATAATTTGAAATAATTTAGCACTCTATTGTACATTTTACAACATAACTACTTATATTCCTTATGTCAAACATTTAAATTTGTGAAGACTATAATTTTTTAATTGAAAAACTTTATTGTTAAAAAACAAAGATAAATGTACATATTTTAAGCATTTTTGCATAAAAGTAAACGAATTTATTTTTGCCATTGCTTGGCTTTTTTAAAAAAAAATATGGTTTGATAGTGTGCATTAAGACCTTATTAGTTACAATGAGCATAAAGTACATGTAAACAAAATGTAACCTGGAATTAGTCAAGGTTTTCTTGGTGTGTAAGGGATAAACATAATGTTTTTTTTTTTCTTTTCTTTTCTTTTCTTTTATTGAAGAACTTTATTTTAAAAAACAAAGATAAATGTACAATTTTTTAAATATTTTTGCATAAAAGTATACGAATACATTTTTGTCATTGCTTGGATTTTATTAATAAGGTTTAATAGTGTGCATTAAGTTCTTACTAGTTATAATGAGCATAAAGTACATGTAAAACAGGATGTAACCTGGAATGATTCAAAGTTTTCTTGGTGTGCAAAGAGTAAACATACTGGTTTTTTTATTTTCCTTTTATTTATTTTTTTCCTTTTCTAGAATTTCACACATTCTGTGAGTTGTTTCTTCAGTGTTCAGAGCTTTCTGGTGTTAGTATCCAATTATCAGTGACTGCATATTATGTCTGTTCTTTTGTGACTGGATTATATTCTCTATATGCATCATTTTCTTAAGAATTTCATAAGATCATTTTCTGATAACTAAGTAGTACTCCATTGAGTACATGGAACACAATTTTTGTATCCATTCATCTACTGAAGGATATCTGGGTTCTTTCCAGATATTGACCATAATAAATAAAGCTGCTATGAACATTGTGGTACATGTATCTTTGTTGTATGTTGGAGCATCTCTGGGGTAAATGCCGAGAAGTGGAATAACTGGGTCTTCAGGTAGTACTATGTCCAATTTTCTGAGGAATTGCCATATTGATTTGCAGAGTGATTGTACCAGTTTACAACCCCACCAACAGTGGAGAAGTATTTTTCTTTCTATACATCCTCGCCAGCATCTGCTGTCATCTGAATTTTCATCATGGCCAATCTGACTGGTGTGAGGTAGAATCTCAGGGTTGTTTTGATTTGCTTTTCCCTGATGACTAATGATGTCAAGCATGTCCTTAGATGCTTCTCGGCCATTCGATATTCCTCAATTGAGAAATTTTTGTTTAGCTCTCTACTCCATTTTTAATAGGAATGTTTGATTCTCTGGTGTCTAGCTTCTTGAATTCTTTGTATTTCTTGGATATTAGGCCTCTATCAGATGTGGGGTTGGTAAAGATCTTTTCCCATTCTGTTGGCTGCCGTTTTATTTTCTTGACAACGACCTTAGCCTTACAAAGCAAATATTGCTCATTTGCTATCAAGCACGATGACCTGGATTCAGTACCTAGAATCCACATTGTAGAACAGATTTGACTAAAAATCAAAACAACCCTGAGATTCAACCTCACACCAGTCAGATTGGCCAAGATCCAAAACTCAGATGACAGCAGATGCTGGTGAGGTTGCAGAGAAAGAGGAACACTTCTCCACTGTTAGTGGGGTTGTAAACTAATACAATCACTCTAGAAATAACTCTGGCGATTCCTCAGAAAATTGGACATAGTACTACCTGAAGATCCAGCTATTCCACTTCTGGGCATATACCCCAGAGACACTCAAATATACAACAAAGATACATGCACCACAATGTTCATTGCAGCTCTATTTATAATAGCCAGAAGCTGGAAAGAACCCAGATGTCTTTCAGTAGATGAATGGATACAAAAATTGTGGTACATTTACACAATGGAGTACTACTCAGCCATCAGACACAATGACTTAATCAAATTCTTAAGAAAATGGTTGCATCTAGAGAATATCATCCTGAGTGAGATAACCCAGTCACAAAAGAACAGACATAATATGCAGCCACTGATAGTGGGATGCTAACCCCAGAGGCTCGGACTGCCCCAGAAACAACTCACAGACTGTGTGAAGTTCAAGAAAAAAAGAAAACAAAATGAAACAAAAAAAAAAAAGTCATGCTCAATCCTTACACACCAAGAAAACGTTGACTAATTCCAGGTTACATTCTGTTTTACATGTATTTTTTGCTCATTGTAACTAGTAAGACTTTAATGCAGAGTATCAAACCTTAAAAAGAAAAGGAAAAAAAGCCAAGCACTGACACAATTGTATTTGTATACATTTATGCAAAAATGTTTAAATTTTTTTCTTTTATCTTTGTTTTTTTTAAATAAAGTTAAAAAAAAAAAGCAAGCATCCTATATAGGATCCTGCAGAGCTCACATCTACCTAAAGAGTAACAACCTCTGAACCCCCAAAGGTCATATCATGGTGAGCTCAATGTTCTTAACAATTAAATTATTATTCAAAAGTCCCAGATAAAAGTCTTTTCTTACTGAAACTCATAGTTGTGCACCTTTGTAAAATAAAAATTAAAAAAAGAAATAAAGAAAGAAGAGAGTTGACAATTTATTGTATGATTTCTACAGTCACACTTTGGTACATGCATTCCACCTGATACACACCTAAAACATTCAAAGTAAATAAATAAATATTTTAAAAACATAATCTTGATATCTATTGAAGAACCTTTCCATTTTTTATTTATTTGACAGAGGTTTTCAAGCCTTTTTCACATATATATTTCATTCCACAATTCTTTCAGATATTTTCTACCACAAGTCAACCGTGTTTATAGTTCACATGCTTGCATATTAACAATTTAAGATTAAGGCCAGATAAGTACTTCTGATCACTATCAGGTTAGTCACATTTGTAGATTCTATCAACCTGTAAAGCATCTGTCTTAGAGATGCACATTGACTTTGGTTCCAACTTGGAAATTTTTTTTGCTTGTGAAAAAAGAAATTCCAAAATTATATTCTAAGTATAAAGTGTGAATTAATGCCAGTATTTATGTTGGAGATATGAAGAGAGAATGGACTCATGGGTAACTGTGCCACTATGCAAAGGAGAATGAAACAAAACGCAAGTTATTTTATATTCTAATACATGGCACAAATGATTTTACAGGGTAGTTGTTGGACACTATTGTTTGGCTACAAAATGTTTCTCTTAGGCATGTGAAGTTGAGTGCTTGGTCTCCAGCTTAGAGATTCTGTGGAAAATCTATAAGTGAAGTCTTATTGGAGAAAGTAGGCAATAAGAAAGTATCCCTGAGGAATTTAAATCTGCCCACATAGCCTGTATATTCTCTATTTCCTGACTGCAGACTCAATATGGCCGATGGCTATATGTTTCTGTAGCAATGCTGTCCCCCAAAATGATATATATATTCTTCTTTCCAGCTCTAAGCCATGTTGAGCACATCTATAGACAGTGTCTTCTTGTCAGGAAACCCAAAGAAGAAAATCATTAAATCTTACAACAATTATTATTTGTAGATTGCAGCATAAACTGGAAAGGTTCCTGAGCTAGCATGTCTTGTCTTGCCTCTCCTCTAGTAAATTAGCTGATACCATCAGACCTCCATTATGCAGTGCACCCATCTGCAGAGCAAGAATAATTCTACAAGTTGTCATGAAGTTGGCTTAAAATGGGAAAAGAGCAATTTCTAATTTATCTTTAAGGAAAATACTGTAAGGTCAAATTATATTCACAAAGTAAGTGAAGCGATCCCCTGTTTTGTAAGGAGGCATGAAGTTGCATTGTTCAGAGAAGAAGAAATAAAGGAAAGTGGCTTTTATTCTTTACTTTCTGTTTAATTTTTGCAGATTCTGTTGCTATCACGTGGGTAAACAGAGTATACCCTTCCATGAAATGGGTTATTTCTTTGGGTATCTCCCTCTCATCCTTGAGCACCACAGCCTGTGTCATAATTTCAGCGTCAAGAATTTTCTACTCTGGAAGCCAAGAAGGACAGATGCCAGTCATCTTCTCAATGCTCAATGACCATCATAGTCCTGTTGTATCTGTCACTCAAGTTGTCATTTTATCTACAGTTTCAATAATGAATTCAAACTTAACTTCTTTGATAAAATATTTAGGAATAATAGCCATTTTCACTGACTTGCTGTGTATGATAGGTTTACTTAAAATGAGGTACCAGATGCCAGATCTTCCTAGACCATTTAAGGTAAATCAAAATGCTATCATTATATTTCTACCTACATTATTGAACACTATTGAATTAGTAGAAATGTTGTTTCACATATGTATATGCTTCTAACCAATTATAAGCTTAATGTATAACAAATCTGATATCATCTCTGTTTCCCAAATTTGTATTATGGGTCATTTGGGGGGATTAATGTATAAAAGCTAAAAATTATCTGTAACAGAAATATATATACACACACATATATATACATATATACACACATACACACATATATATATATATATACACATACATATATATATAATTATTATCATGTTTTAGAAACTAACCAGTGTTTTTACTTGTGAAATAAAGTATTAAAATTGTTCAAGGAGGACTCTGATAACCATTTCACATAAACTATATAGGCTTATTTTTTCTCATGTCCTCAGAAAAATATCAAATTTCTCTAAAATCCTAATAATATTATCAACTTCGGTGATTCTAGAAACATTTTAAAATTTAATTTAACTATCAAAATAAAAGCATTAATGTAGGCTTGTGAAACAGCTTTTAATGCATTTCTTGTTGGCACTAAGGTTTGTATCCAATGATACACTAAACCACTGTATTATAAGTTCTCTTTCCACCAGGAAGAGGTACCATGAAGCCCAGGCACAGACATTTGTGAGGAGAACATAAGCAACATTTATTACATACATGGGTACACATATGCGAGATGAAATATATAAGCCATAAAATGCAGGATAAATAATATGTTATTTTAAATGATGATACTAAAAACTGAGTGGAACATGAGAAGAAAACATATGCAGATACAGATCTACAAGCTGCCATAAATTCTTTTAAACGATTTTTTTCTATTTTCAAGATAATTGTAGGTCTCAAGTATATCACCCAATCCTAAAGAAAGAGCCAGACTTTGGTTTGTTTGGTTGGTTCGTTTTGTTTATTTTATGTCATGGCATATTTATTTGCTGCTGTGAAGAATAATTTTCTCATAGTGAATCAATTGAAGACTTATTTCATTTTCTTATCTCAACAGTAAAAATATGCATACCTCTCCAGAACAAACTCTTTGCTTGTTCCTTGTAATGGTTGCTTTCAAGATTAACAGAAAACTTCTAAACTAAATTTATTCTTTTCTATACTTTCCTTAATTTCCCTCATTTATTTTCATTTGCTCATTTGTTTTATTTACTTATTTTATCTGTTTGTAATGACAGCCAAATGTTCTATGAGATCCCATAGTCTTTGCTTTTGCCTCATCCATAGAATAAATGCAGTAAAGATAACCCATTCCAGATACTGCATTATGTGAAAATAATTTGAATAATAAACTAGAATCAGATGCTTCTTGGTGATCATTATTATATGCACTGAGTATTTTTATTAAAATCAGAGTGACAGATTCATTAAGTAGTTCAATATTATGCACTAGTACAGTAAAAATTAGTTTCCATAAAAGAAACTTACTTTATCAAACCAAAAGACAGTAGGAAAAAAGTCAGAATCATTTAGTTAATATTTCAGGAGTGAATAACAAAGATAACACACTTAATTATGAACTCATTTTTTAATTTGTAGGGTTTCTAATAAAGATACTCTGATTTAGATTGCATTAGGAATGAATACTCAGTTATGACATAGCTGAGTCTCTTTATTCCTCAAGTCAGGAAAAATCAGCAACTATTGAACTAAACATTTATTAGTTCGATATTGGTTAATATAAATGATGTGTTTTCATGTGTACTTCACTCTTTTCATGAAAAAAAACATTGACTTCAATGAGTTAATTGGAAACCCTGTGACTAGTGAATAAATCCATGAATCGCTAGGTTTAATTCTATGCTTTTACAACTTGTCAGTTGCCAAGTAAATATAGTTAGAAGGTAATACTGAGACTGTATCTATTCTCAACCTTTGATTCTGGGATATAGGTAATATTATATGGCTGTCAAAAAATAGAAAACAACATCACCACTAATCTTAAGTTTCTTTTTACTTTCAGGTGTGCTTGCCATTTGTATTTGGATCCTTAGCTATGTCTTCATTTCTTATTTTGACACCATTGATCCAGTCTCCTAATATCGAGCATATCTATCAAGTTATCTTTCTTGCCAGTGGATTTCTGATGTACAGGCTTCAAGTTTACCTTAATCAACATTCTGATAATTTTAAAACAATAACATGTTATTTTCAGTTGCTATTTAATGTTTCACCATCTGACAAACAAGACAAAGACATTTTTTTCTGAATAAAATTAGCATACTAAATATTTACTTTATAAAATATAATATTGTTAATGAAATTTTTATTTTAAAAAAATACATATTCTCTTAAACACAAAATCTCCATATATTGCACAGCACAAAACAGTGTAGTCCCAATATAACTTCTGAGCACAAAGGCTCCCAAAATAAAAGTAAAGGATAAGGAAGTGTGAAAATTTATTTTTTAACACAATACAATTCTATAAATAGGTATATTGATTATAAAGCTATTAGCACTTTTTAGTAGTTAAGGAGCTAAGAACTATTATGAGACATAGTTTCTTATAATAGTATTTTAATTATTTCTTTAGCTTAAAAAATTCCATCACTTTTTTCATTGTCATCTTATATATCATTATTACATGGAATTTCCTGTACTAACATTAGACCACATAGTTCTCTGATGTTTCCCTTTTATTACATTAGAGATATTTTGGTATCTTACTATTCTCAGTATCCATCTGTGGTCCACTTTCAAATGTTTCAATTATATTCTTACTACTTACCTGGACATGTTGAGTTCTTGGTACTAGCAATTATACAAATGATGTTGAATTTTGACACAAACACACAAAATAATCTGATCATCTCCTTTGATCTTTTTCCTAGTTTTATATATTTTATAATAATGATGCATCAATATTGTATTTTGATATATTAAATATTCATGACATAAAATTTCATAGTGATTAAGAGTGCTAACTGCTTTTCCAGAGGTTCTCCGTTCAATTTCCAGCAGCCGCACAGTAGCTCACATCAAATTTTAATGAGATCCTATGCCCTCTTCTGGTGTTTAAAAAGAGAGACAGTGTATTCATGCATATAAAATAAATTCACATATATAAAATAAAAAACTTTAATTTATTTTCTCCATTTTGAAACCATGAAATCCCCACTAAATCCTCTACACAAAAGTCAAACACAATGTGTATATGCAAGTGAGATATTGCTCATTCAGGATACAGCTTCTGGAGAGTGGCTGACCTTCCAGTAAATGCCAAACATTAAAAAAATATATGGACTGAAAAACAGTGAGAAGGGAGTGATGTATCTGGAAGGAGTCAGAAGGACTAGGTAAAGACAGTGTAATCAAAATACATTGTTTAAATTTTCTAAGGACAAATAAAATGTGAAAATAGCAAATGTACAAACATAATAGTTTTCTATTTAATAATAATCATCTGCTAAAGAACAAATAATAAATCATTTTTTCTTCCTTTGGCTTTCACTTTCTCTTTTGTTGAAAATAGATTCTGCCTCATACACTTCATCCTGATTACACTTACCCCTTCCTTCTAGTTCTCCTATACCTCTACCTTCCATTTCATCTAGATCCCTTTCTGTCTCTCATTGGAAAAGAACAGGCATTTAAGATATAAAATACTCAAAATAATCTGAAACCCAAGTATTTAGAAGTAAAACACACAAGGTTGATAAAGGACCTGCACAATGAAAATTATGGGTCAAACAAGATTTAAAAATGAGTCATATCAAGACAAAAAGAATTATCATGTTTATAGATTGTCAAAATGGTCATATTACCAACTCAAAAGTCAACTCATATAACTCAATTCAAACTAAATATCCAAACAAATTATTACTAGCATTCTTTGCAAACCTAGAAAATACAATCATAGCATGTCTGTAAAATTTTTATTGGATATTCTCTGTATTTATATTTCAAATGTTATTCCCTTCCCCCTACTATTCTCCTCCTCCTACACTTGCTACCATGAAGGTATTCCTTCTCTCAAACACCCTTTCCCACCTCAGCCCCTCAGCAGTCCCCTACACTGTGAAGATGAACATTCACTGGACTCTTACCTTTGATGCCAGATGATGCAATCCTCGGCTACATATGCAACTGAAGCCATGGGTATCTCCATGTATGCTCAGTGGTTGGTATTTTAGTCCATGAAAATTGTGAAGGGTTTGGTCAGTTGATAATGTCCTTCTCATGAGGTTGCAAACCCTTTCACCTCAAGACTTTTCTCTAGCTCTTTCATTGAGCTTCATAGTGTCTGTGAATTGTTTCTTGGATATTCAATGCTTTGGGGGGCTAGTATCCTCTTACCAGTGAATGCATATCATGTGTGTTCTTTTGTGACTGAGCTACCTCACTCACTATGATAGCATCTAGTTCCATCAATTTCCCTAGAGATTTCAGAAAGTCGTTGTTTCTAATAGCTGAGTAGTACTCCATTGTGTAAATGTACCACATTTTCTATATCTATTCTTCTGTTGAAGGACATCTGGGTTCTTTACAGCTTCTGGGTATTATAAATAAGGCTACTATGAACATGATTGTGCATGTTTCCTTGTTATATTTTGGAGCTTCTTTTGGGTATATGCCCATGAGTGGTATAGCTGTGTCCTCAAGAAGTACTATGTCCAATTTTCTGAGGAACAACCAGAATGGTTACCAGAGTGGTTGTACTGGCTTGCAATACCACCAAAAATTGGAGGAGTGTTCTTGCCAGCATCTGAATGTTTGATCTTAGTCATTCTGACCAGTGTGAGGAAGAATGCAAATCGATACATTCTTATCTCCTTGTACAAAGTTCAATTGTGAGTGGATTAAAGACCTCCACATAAAACCAGGTACACTGAAACTATTAGAACAGAAAGTGGAGAAGAGATTAGAACACATAGGCATAAGGGAAATTTTTTTGAACAGAACACCAATGGCTTATGCTCTAAGATTAAGAATTGACAAATGGCACCTCATAAAGTTGCAGTTTCTGTAAAGCTAAGGACACTGTCAAGAAGACAAAATTGTGGCCAACAGATTGGAAAAGGATCTTTTCCAATCCTACACTACATGTGATAGAGGGCTCGTATTCAATATACACAAAGAACTCAGGAAGTTAGACTCCAGAGAATCAAATAATCACATTAAAAATGGGGTACAGAGCTAAACAAAGGATTCTCAACTGCGTAATAGCAAATGTCTGAGAAGCACCTAAAGATGTGCTCAACATCCATACTCATCAGGGAAATACAAATCAAAATAACCCTGAGATTTCACTTTACACCAGTCAGAATGTTTGTGGAAGAAAGGCTCAGAGAACATCATAAAAGAAAAAGAAAAAAGTAAGAGCAGAGATTGAGCAGGATTGTTTCAAAACAATTTTTTCTGGACACCACATGGCCATTTCTCTCTTTGGCTTTCACCTCAGCAGCTGTGGTTATCTGCATAAAATCAAGAAGCTAGAATTCTCACATGGAAGGACATATAAGATTCCACTCCTATTTGAAAACCTATGGCTGTTGATGGCTGATGAGAAAAGAGATAACATATTCTCAGAAGGGTGACCCTTTGAAAGACTGACAAGGCTCCAGTGGATGTCCCATACATGTATACATATTGGCAGTAAGCAGTGGTTGGATTTTATTTAGAGAAAGAGAAATTTCATAAAAATAGTTACATGGTCTGCACAAAGACATCAAAAAAGTAAAAATCAATATTTGAAAAAGGAAGTTTAATCCCTTTAGCCATTAGGAAAATGCTAATCAATTTTATATAATATTCTTTCCTGCCTGAAATAAATAAATATGAAAATTTGATATTGATAAAGATATTGATAATAAATAACTCTGATAGATCATTGGTTGGATTACAAATGAGTACATCCATTATGAAAAGCATAATAAAGACACCTAAAAAATATCTAGGACTGCCACAATATCCATATATATTCCAATCCTGAGTATATGTCAGAAAAGCAAGTCATCATACAATGAAGCACAAGGTCCAGTATCTAAATTTTAAAAAGCCTGTTCCTATTAAATTATCATTCATTATTAGATTTGTAGATCTATAAATGACCTCAGACCAATAATAATATCAAAAACGTACATACATGCCATTTTATTGTATCAATATCCAAAACAGCCAACATATAAAACCAGTTAATTTTCTTCCTAAGGGAAGTTTTAAAAAACTATATTTATTCAACCACAAAATGAACAAACATCTATTTAATAAAAAGTGATGAACTTGGAGGACATGTTAAGTGAAAAAAACAAGAATTTCATGTATTCTTAATGATGAACATTCATAATACAAAATGTGTAGGGATAAAGCTGGAGTAGTGATTGAGGGAATAGCCAACCAATGACTGGTCCAACTTGAGAACCACACAATGAAAGAAACCTCTGACACCATTATTGATAATCTGCTATACTTCCAGACAAAAGTTTAGCATAACTGAGAATCTTCATATAGTAGCTGATGGAAACAGACCCAAAGACCCACAGCCTCAAAGAATCTTGAAAGAAAGAAGAAAGAGTCAATGACACCAGAAGAATGCCTAGAGAGTCAATTATTCTGGGCCTGTGTGGGTTCTCTGATACTGAACCACCAATCAAAGAGCATACATGGACTGGTACTAGGCCCCCTATAAATATGTAGGTACCCTAAGTATTGGAGTAGGGAATATCTTTGACTTGAACTCTGTTGCCCACCTTTGGATCCTTTTCTCCGAACTATACATAGTTGGTGAGCATGTCTTTAGTCCCAATGGGGCTTGATGCCCCGGGGCAAGTTGGTGCCTGGAGGATAAAGGGTATTCCCTCTCTCTGGGAAGAAAAGGGGGGAGAGTGAGAAAAACTAATAAGAGGGTGGGACTAAGAGGAGAGGGGTACGAAAGCTCCAATCAGGATGTAAAGGGAATAAATAAATTAATGAATGAAAAAATTAAAAGTCAAAAATATTTAAATAATCTTAGTGATAACATAAGAAATATTACAAGGAAAGGCGGCTCATACAGGCTGAGCTACTGTGACCTGGAACAGATCTTAGGAACTTCTGTTCCCACCCGGAGACGACTTCAGGACGCAGAGCAGAGCCTGGCCCAACCACCAGCCGGAAAGGCAGCTCATACAGGCTGAGCAACTGGTGAGTGGGAGACCTAGGCTGCGGGGGAGCAGAGGGATCTCTGCGAAGTGCACACGGAAAGGGCACCCCCTGCCCTGACCTGCCCTGTCCTCCCCGATCCAGTGACCGGGAACAGATCTTAGGAACTTCTGTTCCCACCCGGAGACGACTTCAGGACACAGAGCAGGGCCTGGCCCAACAGCCAGCCGGAAAGGTGGCTCGGAGAGGCTGAGCATCTGTGACCAGGAACAAATCTTAGGAACGTCTGTTCCCACCCGGGGGCGACTTCAGGACGCAGAGCAGAGCCTGTCCCAGCTGCCACCCGGAACCTGGGCTGCTGGGGAGTAGAGAGATCTCTGAGGAGTGCACACGGAAAGTGTACCAGGGACACAGACCAGATACAAGGGAAAGGCAAGAACATATCACTGACAACAAAATAGCAAGAGGAAAGAGAAAGAGTATATCCCAAGGAAACCAAGACAATCTAGCAACACCAGAACCCAGCTCTCCCATAGTAGCAAACATAGGAATTCTAAACACTCCAGAGAAAGAAGACACAGACCTGAAAACATGCCTCAAGACGCTGATAGAGTTACTTAAACAAGAAAGGGAGGAAAAGCAAAAAGATTCAGAAGCTTTTAAAGAAGAAACAAGAAAAACACTCAAAGAACTCAAGAAACGAGACGAAAACAGAACCAAAGAAATAAAAGAATGGAAGAGGGAAATTAAAACAGAAATTGACACAATAAAGAAAGCGCTAAAAGAGATAACCCTAGAGTCAGAACACCAAAAAAAGAAATCAGGAGTCACAGAAGCAAGCATTTCTAACAGATTACAAGAGATCGAGGAGAGAATCTCGGGGGCAGAAGACAACATTGCAAACATAGACAAAACAGCCAGAGAAGATGCAAAAAACAAAAAGCTCCTAACCCAAAATGTCCAGGAAATACAAGGAACAATGAGAAGACCGAACCTAAGGATAATAGGAATAGAAGAGGGAGAAGAGTATCAACTAAGAGGCACAGTAAATATCTTCAACAAAATCATAGAAGAAAACTTCCCTACCCTCAAGAATGAGATGACCACGAGCATAAAAGAAGCCTTCAGAACTCCAAATAGGTTGGACCAGAAAAGAAATATCTCCCGACACATAATAGTAAAAACATCAAGTGCCCAAAGTAAAGAAAGAATACTAAAAGCAGTAAGGGAAAAAGGTCAGGTAACATATAAAGGCAGACCAATCAGACTCACACCAAATTTCTCAACAGAGACTATGAAAGCTAGAAGAGCCTGGACAGACATCATGCACTCCTTAAGAGAGCACAAGTGCCAGCCCAAGCTGCTATACCCAGCAAAACTATCAATCACCATCGATGGAGAGACAAAGATATTTCAAGACAAATCAAAATTCACACAATATCTGACCACAAACCCAGCACTACAACGAATTATAGGTGGAAAACCCAATACAAGGAGGGAAAATACAGCCTAGTAAAAACAAGAAAACTCCTAAACAAGAAAACTAAAGAAAAAAACACAGACACAACTCAACCCAAAAAAGCAAAAATGGCAGGAAACAGAAACAATTATTCCTTGATATCTATTAATATAAATGGTCTCAACTCCCCAATAAAGAGACATAGACTATCAGACTGGATACATAAACAAAATCCAGCCTTTTGCTGCATACAGGAAACTCATCTCAGAGACAAAGACAGACACTATCTCAGAGTTAAAGGGTGGGAAAAAAACTTCCAAGCAAACAGCTCCAAGAAGCAAGCTGGAGTGGCTATTCTAATATCGAATAAAGTAAATTTCCAACCAAAAGTTATCAAAAAAGATAAAGAAGTACACTTTTAACTCATTACCGGGGAAATCTGTCAGGAGGAACTCTCAATCCTTAACATATATGCTCCAAATAAAAAATCACCCACATTCATAAAAGAAACTCTACTAAAGCTCAAAATATACATTTCACCCCACACAATAATAGTAGGAGACTTTAACACCCCACTCTCACCAATGGACAGATCAGGGAAACAGAAACTGAACAAGGACACTGCAAAACTAGCAGAGACTTTGAACCAACTAGAATTAATAGATATATACAGAACATACTATCCTAAAGTAAAAGAATACACCTTCTTCTCACCACCCCATGGCACCTTCTCGAAAATTGACCACATAATTGGACACAGAACGAGCCTTCATCGATATAAGAAGAATGAAATACTCTCATGCATCCTCTCAGATCACCATGGTCTACGGCTGGTCTTTAACAACAACAAAGACAACAAAATGGCCACATACACATGGAAACTAAACAACACTCTGTTAAAGGATAGCAGGGTCCAAGAAGAAATAAAGAAAGAAATTAAGGATTTTCTAGAATTCAACGAAAACGAAAACACAACATACCCAAACCTATGGGATGCAATGAAAGCAGTATTGAGAGGAAAACTCGTTGCCCTAAGTGCTTCCAAGAAGAAACTGGAGAGAGCTCACATCAGCAACCTGACAGCACAGCTAAAAGCACTAGAACAAAAGGAAGCAGATATACCCAAAAAGAGTAGACGGCAAGAAATAATCAAAATTAGGGCAGAAATAGACCAAATAGAAACAAAAAAAACCATTGAAAAAATCAACAAAACAAAGAGTTGGTTCTTTGAGAAAATCAACAAGATTGATAAACCCCTAGCCAGACTAACTAAAGGGCAAAGAGAGAGTATCCAAATTAACAAACTCAGAAAGGAAAGTGGTGACATAACAACTGAAACTAAGGAAATTCAAGAAATCATCAGGTCCTACTACAAAAACTTATACTCCACAAAATTGGAAAATCTGGAGGAAATGGACGAATTCCTAGACAGATACAAGGTCCCAAAGTTGAACCAGGACCAAGTAAACCATCTAAATAACCCTATAACACCTAAAGAAATAGAAGAAGTCATCAAAAGCCTCCCAACCAAAAAAAGCCCAGGTCCAGACGGGTTCAGTGCAGAATTTTATCAGACATTTATTGGGGATATAACACCAATATTCGCCAAGCTATTCCAAAAGATAGAATCAGATGGAATATTACCCAACTCATTTTTTGAGGCTACAATAACCCTCGTACCTAAGCCACACAAAGACCCTACAAGGAAAGAGAACTTCAGACCAATCTCACTTATGAACATTGATGCAAAAATACTCAACAAAATCCTTGCAAACCGAATCCACGAACACATCAAAACCATCATTCATCATGACCAAGTAGGCTTCATCCCTGGGATGCAGGGATGGTTTAACATAAGGAAATCCATCAATGTTTTCCACCATATAAACAAACTTAAAGACCAAAATCACATGGTCATCTCACTAGATGCTGAGAAAGCATTCGACAAAATCCAACACCCCTTCATGTTAAAAGTCCTGGAAAGAACAGGAATCCAAGGCCCATATTTAAACATAATAAAAGCAATATACAGCAAACAAACAGCCAACATCAAACTTAATGGCGAGAAACTTGAAGGAATCCCACTAAAATCAGGGACTCGACAAGGCTGCCCACTCTCTCCCTACCTATTCAACATAGTACTGGAAGTGCTGGCTGGAGCAATTAGACAGCAAAAGGAGATCAAGGGGATACAAATCGGAAAGGAAGAGATAAAAACATCACTCTTTGCCGATGACATGATAGTGTACTTGAGTGACCCCAAAAATTCCACCAGAGAACTCCTACAGCTGATAAACAAGTTCAGCAAAGTGGCCGGATACAAAATTAACTCAAACAAATCAGTAGCCTTCCTATACTCAAAAGACAAACATGTGGAGAAAGAAATTAGGGAAAAGGTACCCTTCACAATAGTTACAAAAACTATGAAATACCTTGGTGTGACTCTAACTAAGGAAGTAAAGGACCTGTATGACAAGAACTTCAAACCTCTAAAGAAAGAAATTGAGGAGGATCTCAGAAAATGGAAAGATCTCCCATGCTCATGGATTGGAAAGATCAACATCTTAAAAATGGCCATCCTACCAAAAGCAATCTACAGATTCAATGCAATCCCCATCAAAATTCCAACCCAGTTCTTCATGGAATTGGAAAGATCAATGTGCAATTTCATATGGAATAACAAAAGACCTAGAATAGCGAAATCCATCCTCAACAACAAAAAAAACATCTGCGGGAATCACTATCCCTGACCTCAAGCTATATTACAAGGCAATTGTGCTGAAAACTGCATGGTACTGGTACAGAAATAGGCAAGTGGATCAATGAATAGAATAGAAGATTCAGAAATGAGCCCTCATGTATATGGTCACCTGATTTTTGACAAAGGAGCAGTAAACATTCAATGGAAAAAGGACAGCCTATTCAACAAATGGTGCTGGTCCAACTGGCACTCAACATGCAAAAGAATGAAAATAGACCCGTTCTTAGCTCCTTGTACAAAGCTCAAGTGTAAGTGGATTAAAGATCTCCACATTAAACCAGATACACTGGAACTATTAGATGAGAAAGTAGGGAAAACCTTAGAACACATAGGCACAGGAGAAAATTTCCTGAACAAAACACCAATGGCTCAAGCTCTAAGGTCAAAGATTAACAAATGGGACTTAATGAGATTGCAAAGTTTCTGTAAGGCTAAGGACATCGTCAAGAAAACAAAACGGCAACCAACAGAATGGGCAAAGATCTTTACCAACACCACATCAGATAGAGGCCTAATATCCAAGGTGTACAAGGAACTCAAAAAGCTAGACACCAGAGAATCAAATAACCCTATTAAAAAATGGGGTACAGAGCTAAACAAATCATTTTCAGTTGAGGAACACCGAATGGCCGAGAAACATCTGAGGAAGTGCTCGACATCCTTAGCCATCAGGGAAATGCAAATCAAAACAACCCTAAGATTCCACCTCACACCAGTCAGATTGGCCAAGATCCAAAACTCAGATGACAGCAGATGCTGGCGAGGCTGCGGAGAAATAGGAACACTGCTTCACTGTTGGTGGGGTTGCAAGCTAATACAACCACTCTGGAAATCTGTCTGGCGATACCTCAGAAAATTGGATATAGTACTACCTGAAGACCCAGCTATTCCACTTCTGGGCATATACCCCAGAGACACTTTAATACACAACAAAGATATATGCACCACAATGTTCATAGCGGCTCTATTTATAATAGCCAGAAGCTGGAAGGAACCCAGATGTCCTTCAGAAGAAGAAGGGATACAAAAATTGTGGTACATATACACAATGGAATACTACTCAGCCACCAGAAACAATGACTTGACTAAATTCTTAAGAAAATGGCTGCATCTAGAGAATATCATCCTGAGTGAGATAACCCAGTCACAAAAGAACAGACATAATATGCAGTCACTGATAGTGGGATGCTAACCCCAGAGGCTTGCACTCCCCCAGAAACAACTCACAGACTGTATGAAGTCCAAGAAATAAAGAAAACAAAAACTATACATATATTCACAAAACAAGAAGACTTTGACTATTTCCATGTTGCGTTTTGTTTTGCATGTACTTTACGCTTATTGCAACTAGTACGTTTTCAATGCATACTGTCAAGCCCTTGAAAAAAATCAAGTACTGACTAAAAAACATATTCACATGGTTTTATGTAAAATTTATTTTAATGTCTGAAAAAACAGTACTGACAAAAATGTATAATTTTAAGCAAAAAAATGTTTAAAATCTTTAAAAAAAAAAGAAATATTACAAAATGAATGGGTTCTTTAATTTAATTTTGGACATTTTTGGAGGTTTAGTCCATTGCTTAGTTGCTTAAATAGAATGAATATTTTAGCTGAGATATTTATAAAATAAATTTATTTTTTAAAAAATAAAATTTGGATAGTAAGTCTTCAATATTAGGTGACACTATTAAACCTTTGTTGAGAATCCTTTAGGCTATGTAGCAGCATGTTAGAGAAGCAGTAAAGCAAACTTTTGTGAAAAAAAAGAGCAAGCAGATGAAGTACCCTTAATCCAGTAAGAATTGTTTGTCATAAGTAATATGTTAGTCAGTTCCTTATCACTACATAGAGCCTTGTGATAAACTGCAAGAGGTGAAGAGAACCTGAAAGGAAAATATAAAGGGAAACCTTCAGGAATACACAATGGGAATGAATAGGACCTAAAATGTGAGCAGTTCAAAGTAGTAAGGCATAAACCCCAACTTCTTAGTCTCCTGGGAGGAGAAGAGGTTAGCTGAGGCAGTTTCCCCATCAGAACAAACACACTCAAGGTCATGGGTTTGCCTTCTCCAAAATGAGATGTGGTACATCTATCTATAGATTAAACTGTCCTTAAACTCAAAGATCTGTTTGCCTCTTACTCCTGAGCATGGGGATTAAAGACATATGCCACCATATCTGGACCAAAGCTGTTCTTAGATTGTTAAGGTTTGGGTTTTGGGTTTTTTTGTTTGTTTGTTTGTTTTTGGTTTTGGTTTTGGTTTTGGTTTGGTTTTGTATCAGTGACTGCTGTCAAAGACAAATCAAAACATAAAAATCTCCCAACCCAAAACATCCAGGAAATTCAGGACACAATGAAATGATCCCATGCCTGATGATGCCTGAACGACCCGAAATTGGAAGCTGGAAATCCCAGAGAACTATAATAGATCAAAAATTAATTTTAAAAAAAAATCCTTAATGATATCTTTATACACTCACAGATCATTGTTTAGCTCAATTGTCATCCAAGAGGTTAACACAAGCTACTAGTAAGAGCTGATATAGAGACTCACAGCCAAATAGTAGGTGGAAAGAAGCCCAAATTGGGGTACTCCATTAGGTCCCTTCCCTTCAGCTCGGGAAACCTTGTAGGAAAAGGGAAGAAGAAATGTAAGAGCCAAAGGAGTTGAGAAAATCAAGGAAACACAACCCACATACTTCAATTAAGTGAGGCTCATAGGGATCTCTAGAGACTGAAGAGACAATCAGGGAGTCTGCATGGTTCTGTAATAGGCCCTCTGCATATATATTATGGTTGTTAGCTTGGTGTTCTTGTGAGACCCCAGACAGTGGGGTGTCTCTCACTCTTATTTTTTTTTAATGTTTAAATTATTCTTTATGATAAGAAATAGATCCAACTTGATTATAGTCCATTAATTTTACAAATAATAAGAATTGCAATAGATAATATTATTTAGATTTTTTTACTTGTGAAACATTTTTAATACTATATTTGTTAAGAATTTTTAAAGTCTCAAGAATGTCTTAGCTTCATACAATGAATTGATAAAATGAGCAGTGACTCCAGATGGTAAAAATGGAGGCATTACCGACTTTTAAAGACTTGAAAAAAGTTGATGGGCTTGGGAAGTTTGAAGGATGCTTCTTGGTGAATAGTATAGTGGCAGTTTTGTGACTTTTGTATCCAGCCACTTTACTGAACTTGTTTATCAACTGTAGGAGTTTTCTAGTTGGTTCAAAGTCTCTGCTAGTTTTACAGTGTACTTGTTCAGTTTCTGTTTCCATGATCTGTCCATTGGAGAGAGTGGTGTATTTAAGGCTTCCACTATTATTGTGTGGGGTGAAATGTATTTTTTGAGCTTTAGTATGGTTTCTTTTATGAATGTTGGTGCTTTTTTATTTGTTGTATATGTTAAAGATTTAAAGTTCCTCCTGAGAGATTTCTCTGGTAATGAGTAAAAAGTGTCCTTCCCTATCTTTTTGGATAACTTTTGGTTGGAAATTTACTTTATTCAATATTAGAATAACCACTCCAGATTGCTCCTTGGGGCTGTTTGCTTGGAAGTTTTTTTCCTACCCTTTGATTCTGAGATAGTGTCTGTCTTTGTCTCTGCGATGAGTCTCCTGTATGCAGCAAAATGCTGAATTTTTTTATGTATCCAGTCTGATAACCTATGTCTTTTTATTGGGGAGTTGAGTCCATTTATGTTAATAGATATCAAGGAATAGTTGTTTCTGTTTCCTGTTATTGCTTTTGTAGGTTGTTTTGTGTCTGTGTCTCTTTCTTCTTTTGGTTTTTTTGCCTAGGAGTTTTCTTGTTTTGACTAGGATGTAGTTCCCCTCATTGTATTGGGTTTTCCATTTATAATTCGTTGTAGTGCTGGGTTTGTGGTCAGATATTTTGTAAATTTCGATTTGTCTTGAAATATCTTCATTTCTCCATCTATGGTGATTGATAGTTTTGCTGGGTATAGCAGCTTGGGCTGGCACTTGTGCTCTCTTAGGGTGTGCATGATATCTGTCCAGGTTCTTCTTGCTTTCATAGTCTCTGTTGAGAAATTGGGTGTGATTCTGATTGGTCTGCCTTTATATGTTACCTGACCTTTTTCCCTTACTGCTTTTAGTATTCTTTCTTTGCTTTGTGCACTTGGTGTTTTGACTATTATGTGTCGAGAGGTATTTCTTTTCTGTTCCAACCTATTTGGAGTTCTGAAGGATTCCTTTATGCTCGTGGTCATCTCATTCTTAAGGGTAGGGAAGTTTTCTTCTACGATTTTGTTGAAGATATTTACTGTGCCTCTTAGTTGATATTCTTCTCCCTTTTCTATTCCTATTATCCTTAGGTTTGGTCTTCTTATTGTGTCCTGGATCTCCTGAACATTTTGGGTTAGGAGCTTTTTGTTTTTTGCATCTTCTCTGGCTGTTTTGTCTATGTTTACAATGTTGTCTTCTGCCCCCGAGATTCTCTCTTCCATCTCTTGTAGTCTCTTGGAAATGTTTGCTTCTGTGACTCTTGATTTCTTTTTTAGGTGTCCTACCTCTAGGGTTATCTCTTTTATTGTTTTCTTTATTGTGTCAATTTCCATTTTAAATTCCCTCTTCCATTCCTTCATCTCTTTGGTTCTGTTTTCTTCTAGTTCTTTGAGTTCTTTGAGTGTTTTTCTTGTTTCTTCTTTAAAAGCTTCTGATTCTTTTTTCTTTTCCTTCCGTTCTTGTTTAAGTATCTCTATCAGCTTCTTGAGGTAAGATTTTAGGTCTGTGTCTTCTTTTTCTATAGTATTTGGCATTCCAATGTTTGCTTTATGGGAGAACTGGGTTCTGGTGTTGCCAGGTTGTCTTGGTTTCCTTGGGATATACTCTTTTGCTTTCCTCTTTCCATCTTGTTCAGTGATATGTTCTCGCCTTTCCCTTGTATCTGGTCCATGTCCCTGGATCTCCACTGGTCCAGGTGGCAGATGGGCTGAGCCCTGTTTTGCGCCCCAAAGTCGCAGGATGAAAGCAGAGTTTCTAATGCTCTGTTTCTGGTCCCTGAATCAGGCAGGGCTGGGATACGCTTTCCATGAGCACTCCGCAGAGATCTCTCTGCTCCCTGGCTCGTCTCTGACTCTTTCTTCTGCTTTTGGGACACATTTCCTCCTACTGGGTTGCCTCACCCAGCCTTGATTTAAAAATTTGTTCACAGTCTTACTGTATCTTATGTCATGTTCTTTGGATACTCCTCAGAAGCCTACTCTTTTCTGAGAAGGAGGAATACACCACAGAGGGAGGTGAGGGAGCATGGGATAGGAATAGAAGTAGTAGAGAGAGAAGAAATTGTTGCTTGATTGTATTGAGAACAAAGAAAAAATAAGAACTAGGTCCAGTTTTACATATTTTACTTGTCATTTTATTCACTTCTGTAGAAACAATCTATATAACTGAAAATTTTCTCTCCACTGCATGGATGAAGAATGCTGTTTTAAAAAGCTACATGTGTCAAAAGGCATGTATCTTTTTAACATGAGACTCCCATCTGGGTTCACTGCAACCCAAAGTTTAAATTCTTCTGGTTAAACTATAATCTTGTTTCATGGTATGAATCTACAAATGATTACCTATTAGTTAAATGATGACACTCTTGAGCTGCCAAGGTTGAATAATTTTGTACAGAATTTAAAATTCTGATTTCCAGTGGCAAAATTGGTTAGTTTTATTTTATATATATATATATATATATATATATATATATATATATATATATAAAATCTTAACAGAGAAAACATTTTAGCTTTGGTCTTTGGTCTTTGGAAGAGAGCAAAAGTTCTTGAAAAACAGGCATCAGTTAATAATTCAGTAAGAAAGTTCAGTTACATAATTAGGTTTATGTATAACAAAGATATTTATACAAAAACATAATGGAGAAAATTGGGTCGTAAATGCCAAAAAAATTAGCAACTTATATAAAATTTTTAAAATTCTTTTTGAGGGCAAACAAGAGAAAAGGGCGAAACTTGAGGGCAGTAGGATTCTTTCATGAAAACAAGTTTTAAATTAGTGTCGCCATAGAAACAGGGATTTGGGTACCTCCTAAAGGAATATTAAGATGCTCCTTACTGAACATCTATTTCTCTGAGGATCTGTGCAAGTTATGCTCTGCTGAGCATGATGAATGCTCTCTGTCTTGCAGAGCTAGTAACCTCCTACCCTGTGAGTTCAGTGTCTTATTTCCTCAAATACCACTCAAATTGTCTGCTGCTTTTTTAATCTTGTGATAAAATGTTTTGCTTGTTTTTTAATCCTGGAAGCTCAAAAGTCACTAATAGTTATATAGTCCAAACTATCTATGCTGAGTGCCCAGCTCCAGAGATACTAAAGAAATTCCTGGCTTTGGCTCTTTGGTGATTATTTCGAATTCCCAATGCTCAATGGATGAAAACAGTGGCTTTGTTTAATACTATCGGCAGTCTGATAAAGCTCAGTGTTCTTTGTCTCATTTCTCTAATGGGGATAATGCTGTTAGTGATTGGGAAAAGGAGAATGTGTCTAGGTTTGAGAATGCTCCTAATGCCTCACAGATCGTGGATGCTATTCTGCAAGGGTTTTATGCATAGAAAGGTTTACTGCTCCTAATCAACATAGCAGGTAAACATATTCATTTCAGAATCATTGGAAGCATTTGTAAGCAGAGCTTATGAAGAAAGATAAATTGATTTTCTATGTTTTCTAATAAAATTTTGCATACATGGTCATCATTAAGCCAACATGTATAATCAGTTAATAAAATTTAGGGTTTTTTTAGGCTTTGTGTATTATGTAATACCTTGAAAATATTTTAGTTTAAAGAGAAAGTAAAGATTATATTCTCAGATTTTTTCAATAAATCCTTTTATTTTTGTTTTTTTTTCAGTTAAATGGTAATTATATAGTAAATAAATTAACATACCTATTTAAAACATAACAAATATGTGAGATTTGAGGAACATCCTACCTCAACCCCCTAAACCCAGTTAGCTACACAGTAGTAAGCATTCCAACAATTCTGCCTTCACTAGCAATGTACTTGTATGTTGGTAATATCACATTTTCTTGTGTACCTTGTTGCAGGAAAATGCTTCCTTATTTGTATTTTGCTGTTTTATCTTAGAGATCATGTTGTTTATGTATAGGTGTCTAAGACATTCATTTTACTGCTGCACTTTGCTGTCATGAATAAAGTGTTTTGTAACTTTTACCATTTAGAAAGAGCAACATGGTGACTCTCACTGTCACTACTGTTTCTCTGGAGCAACATTAAATACCTTTGATACCATAGCACCAAGAGAAAAGGGTAAGAGCTGCAAGCATAACTCATCAGTGTTTTGAGGTTTTGTTGATGGCGGTGGTAGTGGTGTTATTCTTACTTTGGATTTTTTTTCTTATTTTGCTTTAATTAAAATATAATTACACCATTGCCACTGCTCCAAGGTCCTTTTACCTACTCCCTCTCAAATTCCTTATGTTTTGTCTCTTTAACTATTAATGTTACACTAACAGTTACAAGCAATTAACAGAGAGGGAGAAGAGGGATGGAGGGAGGAAGGAAGGGAGGTAGTGAGGGAGGGAAGAAGGGAGGGAGGGAGGGATGGAGGGAGGGAGGGAGAATAAAAACCTAATAATTATTTAGCTTTCCTCAGTGTCTGTTGTTGTATCTCCCTTTTCATTTCTGATTTTCATACTTTGGATATTATCTTTCTGCCTTTTGGCTAAAGTTTTGTTTATCTTGTTGTTGCGTTGTTGTGTTATCTTTTGGTTGTGTTGATTCTTTGAATTGTTTTCTTTGCATAGACATGAATGATATGTACTCACTTATAAGTTGGTATTGGCCATAAAGTAACGAATAACCATGCTACAACCCACAGACCCAAAGAAGCCAAATAACAGGGTGGAAGGCAATGGGAGATGGTCAAATCATTCTCAGAAACGGAAGTAAAATAGACATTGGAGGTAGATGAAGGGAGGGAACTGGGTGAGTGAGGGAATGTGGAGGGGAGCAGACCAGGAGGGCACCAGGCAGAAGTAGTGAGAGCAGTAGAGACAAATGATTCTAGAGGTGGACATGGGGTGGGGGAAATGCAGTAGGGGAATCTATAGAAGGTACCAGAGACCTAGGACTGGAGGGGGTTGGGTATCTACAGGGGTGACTCTAGCTGAGAGTCCTAACAGTGGGGGCATAAGGATTCTAAAGTGACTAATTCCTGTTGCCAGGCAGGACTCCCAGTGGAGGGATAAAGAACAGTAACCCACCCACAAAACCTTCTACCGATGACTGGCCCAAACTGAAATCAATCCTATGGGTAAGAAATAATTCCTGATAATATTAATGATACTCTGTCATGCTTGTAAACAGGAACTTAGCATAACTGTTCTCAGAGTGTCTCTACCCAGAAGAACCACAACCAAACATTAGATAGAGCTCAGAAAGTCTTGTGGAAAAATAGGAGAAAGAAAGGGATGAGGTACACAAATAGGACAGAGGGTCCACAGGAAGACCAACAGAATCAATTATCCTGGACACTTGGGGACTCTTGGCAACTAAACTATCAACCAAAGAGCAAACCAGGGACTGAGTCCACTTGCCCCCCAATGCACACATATGTAGTAGATGTACAACTTGGTCTTCATGCAGGTCCCCCAGCTAGAGCTGGGGCTCTCTGTGAAATTGTACCCTACCAATAGATCCCATTCTCCTCACCAGGCAACTCTGGTCTCAGTAGAAGAAATGCACCTAGCTGCACAGTGACTTGATGTGGGGGTGTTCCTCCTTCTCAAAGGAGAAAGCCAATGGTGAGTGGGGGAGGATCTCAGATGAGGGGGCTGATGTTGGGAGTGAAATGAATAATTAAATACATTTTAAAAACCCACAAAAATGGGGCAGACTATAGTGTGAGCTACAGACCATCTTGCTTCAGTTTCAGTGTACGTGTATACATGAAAGTAATAATGAAAGCAATTATTCAAGGAAGGTTGTTTGAGTTCAGGAAAAAATGGTGAGAAAAAACATTTAAATAAAGAACATCTAAATAAACAAAGCAGCCCTTTCCCAGTACTTTTTCAGGGCACACCAATTTAAACTCAATTGTATGGCATGTATTACAGATTATATCTAGGAAAGTATGAAAGCAAAACAGAAGGCTATACTCACACTCAGGCTACACTGACTAGCCTGCGTTCTATAACTACAATCCATGAAAAATAAACAAGTCTTATAAGCTGAATGTAAGTGTTTGTTACAGGAGGCATGAAATCACATCCAATAGCAATATGAGGTAACCCTGAGGTAAAAGGCCCTGTGCCTTTTTCCCTAGAGCCTCTCTCATGGTTCTCTAAGCCATTGTTCAACATGGGTCAGTCTTTTGACATGTTTGGACATTTTCAAATTATAACTTCTTGAAATCTTTTTGAAAAACCCAGCTTGCTAATCTCTGTGCCATTCTATATATTCTGTTCTGTGCTCTAACATAAAAATGTATGTAATTGTGTGCAAATGTTTATTTAAATGCTTATAACCAACTTTGTTGTTTTCCTTTCCTAAAACCATTCATAGATTTCATAATGTTTTACTGACCTTAAAGAAACTTAGTGTTTTCCTCCCCTTCCTACTAGGCCTCTTGGCTACCCTGTCAATGATTCCAGTATACACAGTTTGCTCAATAATTTACTTTTCTCTAAGGATTTACATCTTCTCTATCAAATGCATTAAATTTTCATTTTCAATAACACTGTAATAGAAGGTTTCTCTTACCTTTCTAGTTCTCATATATAACAGCTGTCTGTCCTACTACATCTCTCTAAGGCTGTTTATTTATTATGCTTATGATTACTGATTTTCCTTGTGGATTAATTGTGCTTCCTCTGGATTATTGTAGTGTCTGTTGTAACACTAGGACACTGTTGTATGTCTAGGCAATGAATCAATTATCATGCATTAAGGGCATACAACTGAGTGACTATTGTGTGCCTGTCTAATATTATTCTAAAGAGTCAGAACACAGACTTCACTTCATGGCTATGAACTTTATTTTTCTCTATTTTTTTCTCTTCATTGAAATGAAAGTATTTAGAAGATTATACAGCATCTTCTGGGGTACTGGGTGTTATTCTATCTTTTCTGCCAGTTTTCTAAATGATGGACTTGGCACACTTCCTAAAAAGCTCTGTTGTTCTATGGGAATACTGCTATCGGGTGTAGCTGGCTTAGGAACATTGTGGGCCTTGACAAACTGGGAACCTTATCTGTAACTCATGAAAAGAAAACCTAGAGACACACTGTCACCTTCCAGAGGACAGTATGGAAGCAAGATAAGATCAGATGGGCTCTTTCAAATAATATAGAACCTCACTGACCAAGACATAAATCTGTGTTTTATCCAATTCCAGTACATTCAGGACCTGCTGGTATGGTTTTTGCCTCCATGTTGCTTCAGGAAAACTGGTCTGAAAAGATTCTGAGATAGAGCCTTGATGTCACTTCTGACTGCCCTTATGAGTCATTTTATTGCTCTGTTTCTTTATCATAATGATAATATTTAGTTTTATCATGGGTCTCTGGCATGAGTTGCAGGTTCTTGGCCACAGAAACAATGTCAGGCACAGATCACAAATCATGGATTGAGATCTATTTCCAATTAAAGAGCAGTTGGCTACTCTAAAATTGTTTTTGGTGCCACTGTAGCAGCATATCATGCAGGCAGGTCACCATTGTGGATTCCAACATCTGTAGCTGAGTTGATCATTACATGTCCTCTAGGACTGTGCAGGGTTCGTTCTGGTTCCATGAACACTTTAATTAGTCACCAGCTTGGTTTTACTTTCTTTAATGACATGTACGAGTGTTGTCTTCTGCACCCCACCATCAGTTTGTAGAAGCAACAGTCTGGATTGCTTTGGCATTTCCATATGGCAACTTTGGCCAATGATTCAACTAGATGTAACCCATTCCTGTAAAGAGGTTTAACATATGGCTGAAGATATGTCCTAAATGATTTGGTGATTCCATTTTGATTGATTTATTTCATATGTGTGTACATTTTAGGAATCTTCTCCAATAGTAAGCTTTCAAATGAGCTCCCAAATGTCCCTTAGTATGATCTGTCCCCTCTCCTATATTCCTTTCCTGATATTTCTCTTTCCTCTTCCTACTCCTTTGATGATCCTATTCCAGTCTCATCTGCCTTCCATAACATCTATTCCCTCATTCTTGTGAGATCCCCCCATGTTAGACCTCCCCACTTTGTCCTTTACATCTAATACCATACCAGTCAAAGTCTTAAAAGCTAACAACCACAAATAAAAGAAAGCATATAATATTTGTCTTTGGAGTCTGGGTTATATTACTCAGCATAGTCATTGGTGTTTCATTTTTCAATATCTACTTACTTCTATATCCCATTTAATTTGTTTATCTGTTTTCTTAGTATCTAGTTGTTTCTTTGTTTTGGTTTTTGTTTTATTGTGGTGGTAGTTTGTATATTTTAGAGGTTAACTCTCTCACATATGTGTAATTGGTAAAGATGCTTTCCATTCTGTAACCTGCTACATTTCCCAAAAATGGTGTTCTTTGCCACACAGAAGATCTCATTCAGTTCCATGAGAACCCATGTATTAATTGTCTGACTTCCTGTGTTGTTAATGTCCTGTTTAGAAAATCTTACCCTATGTTAATTTCTTAAAGTTTCGTTGTTATAAAGAGATACCCTAACCAAGGCAACTCTTATAAGGAACGAAATTTATTTCAGGCAGTCTTACAGATTCAAATATTCAGTCCATTATCATTTAGGCATGGCAACATCTCGGGAGGCATGACACGGGAGTAGTTGAGAGTTCTACCTTGTATTCCACAGGCAGAAAGGAGAAGAATGTCCTCAGGCAGCTAGGAGGAGGAACTTAAAACCCACTCCCCACAGAGACACACTTTCTCCAACAAAACCACACCTACTCCAAAAAGGCCACATCTCTCCCAATAGTGCTCCTCCTTGAGCCAAGCATATTCAAACCACCAAAGCCGATAAGTTCAAGATTGTTACCTTCTTTCTTTTCTATTAGATTAAAAACATCTGGCCTTCTCTTGGGATCCTTTATCATGTTGAGTTTAATCTAGGGTGATAGGTATGAATCTATTTGTATCCATCTACATGCAGCCCTCCAGTTTGACCAGCAACATTTGTTTACTATCCCATTATCCCATGTTCATTTCTGGCTTCTTTGACAAACGTTCGGGTGTCCTGGGGTGTTATGTCTGAGTCTTCAATTTGATTCAATTGCTTAACATATCTGTTTTATGCCAATACCATGTTATTTGTATTACTATGGCTTTGTAGTACAACTTGAACTCAGGGACTGTGATACCTCCAGCAGTTCTTTTATTACTCGGGTTCTTTTATTTGCTGTCCTGGTGTGTTGTTGTTGCTTCCATATGAAGCTGAAACTGTCATTTTGAGATCTGTAAAGAATTAGGCTAGAATTTTGATAGCAATTTCATTGAATCTGTTGATTGCTTATCATAAGACAGTCATTTTTTATTATATTAATCTTTCTAATCTATGAGTATGGGAGATATTTTCATCTTCTGAGGTCTTCCTCAATTTCTTTCTTCAGTGTCTTAGAGTTTGTATAATGGAAGTCTTTCACTTGCTTAGTTAGAGCTATTTAAGATATTTTTTCTTTTGAGGGTATTATAAAAAATATTTCTCTAAATTTTTTCTCAGACTGCCATTTGCACATAGGCTGTTGAATTTTTTTTTTTTTTTTTTTTTTTTTTTTTTTTTTTTTTTGGCAATTTTGGATGTTTATCATGTTACATTACTGAAAGTTTTTATCAAGTGTCAGGATTTCCTGATAGAGCTTTTAGGGTCTTTTATACATTAAATTATATCATCTTCAAGTAGATACTTTGGCTTCCTCATTTCCTATTTCTATCCCTTTAATCTTCTGTTGTCTTATTTCTCTAGATAAGACTTCAGCTAGTGAGGTGGATAGATATGGAGAGAATGGATAACATTGTCTTGTTCCTGGTTGGAGTGGAAAAGCTCTCAATTTTTCTCTATTTAGCTTGATATTTTCTACGGGTTTGTTTTAAATCACCTTTATTATGCTGGGTTGTGTTTCTATGTTTTTCATATCCCTGGTTTCTCCAGGAATTTTAACATGAATACATGTTGAATTTTGTAAAAAAAAAAAAAAAAAAGAAAGAAAGAAAGAAAGAAAAAGAAAAGAAAAAAAAACAAATTAACTTTCTGTGTATAATGAACTGATCATGTTTTTTTTGTTTTTAATCTGCTTATAAACTACATTTATTAATTTACATATGTCAAACTTTCTCTTCTGCTTCTTCTGAAACTTTTGTTTCTATTTGTGGAGGAAATAGAGGAGTGATTACATTAATTATTTCTGAAGATACGGTAGGTTTCTATACTGAATTTATTTGGGGTTTTGGTTTCTGTTTGGTTTTGTTTTAGTCTGGAGTTTTGTTTTCTGGGTTTTTTTTTTTTTTATCTCACTAAAGCTTGTGGGTCTGTTTAAATTGCTTATCTAATCTTGGTTTAACTTGGGAAGATAATATGTATCATGAAATATATCCATTTCAAGTGGCAAAGCTAAAAAAAATCCTTAGATGGAAATTTTATTCCCCTTGAAAAAATTAATGAATACCCGTAAAGTTCCATTTTCAGGGTTTCAACATTTTTATCAGTCTAGCCTCTATCCCCAAATCCAACCAAACACCATAAAAACTAAGTGGATGATAGGTTTAGCCGCCTATACTCCCTGTTTAGCTTTTGATGCCTTACAGCCAATGACAGGAATGTCTGTGGTGTGGATGGAACCGGCGGGAAGGAGAACGGCGCCTCTTCTCTCTGTGCAGCACATGCGTCTGCACACTGTCCTGTGGGCGGGTCTCAGCGCTTGTGTGTGCTCTTCGGACCCATCACGGCGAAGGGAGCAGCTGTCAGTTTCCCATACACAAGGGACATGAGGACAGCTGCGAGCACTGTCTGGAGCAGCTTGGCTTCAAAGACTTTGTAGAGTCCCATTAGTCCAAAGCGCTTGACTCGTTGGTGAAGAAGAGAGAACGTTCTGAAGGCTCCCCCGTGTCCTGTTTTCTGGGTTTAGTCTATGACATCCGAGCCTCAGAACTGACCGTACCGTCTGCATGGGATAGGTGACTGCGGTGGCGATCGCTTTGGCTATTGCACCAATGATGAACACATGCAGAGAAGAGAGCTTCATCCCCTTCTTTAAAAGCTGCCGTTTGAAGCCTTCATAGAACATGAATTGGGTGGCAGGGTTGAAGACCAACAGCAAGGAGGGAACGGTGCCATTCCACAGAGCCAAGATCCCTTCACTTCAAATAATCTGGTGGGATGCATCAATAATTCCTTTGTAGTTAGTTTAATGTCTTCATTCCAGAATTTTGCCCCCTGCAGCTCCAGTCTGGTGTTTACCACCCAGAGCAGGGTGGTTAACAACACATTCACCGCCCCTACTACACATCCCACCACCAGATCTTTTCTTGTAGAACGTTGAACGTTGACCCGCACTGCTTTGAGGCTATTAAAAGGGTAAAAATAGACAAAATTGGAGCAGCAGAGACTGGAAATAACTGGAAACCATCCTCGGTAAAGTGCAGGGAGACCTTCTTCCTTAGTTATCTCCAGGAGCATTACGTGTGTCGTTTTGGACTTTTTTTCTCGCCGACCTGAAACCGAAGTCTAGCAGTATCCAAGAGGAAGAACACGGTCAGGGCACTCACACTTCCCACAACTCCGAGCACGGCATATACACAGAGGCCATGGTGCTACACTTTTCACTCAGACGCCTTAGTGTGTGGGTTCGTGAAAGGACACGTCAAGCTCCACCTCTTTGAAGTCACCACCTACTCCTTTTGAGTGGTACTTCTTCATTTTGTTCTAGACCCTTTCAGGTGACTCTAAGTGATTAATACATGATCTCTCATTTATTTCCCTTTATTGTGTGTCATAGGTCTGCGTACATTTTGTTTTAATTTTCATTCAATTAAATATTTTTACTTAACATTGTTAAAGCCTGGTCCTTTTAACATAACTGTAGCCAAAATATAGTACAATCTCTACCTTTGCCTTTTGAACTTCTGAAATTGATTTTTTTTCCTATACAAAAGCCTTTCCTAAAAACACACTAGCACCACAATAAGCTCCCAAGTCCTTTTTGTTGACCTGATCAATCAGCCTTGGGGTGTGTGTTCAATAAACTATTCTTGATTAACTGAGATCAGTGTTTTGTGTGGATTGTGTGACAATTCCTGAATCCCAACACTCACTGATTTCTGTTTTGTCCTATTTTTCACACAATAAAGAGCTATTTCATTTCTATGAATTTATATTGTTTCTGTTATCTCTGTTGCTGATGTCCAGTTTTAATGACAGTCAGACAGGATGCAGAGCACTGTGTCGGTTTCTTATATCTGGTGAGACTTGCCTTTATATCCACGTATGTATTCGGTTTTATGGAAAGTTCTATGAGCTACTGAAAAGAATATATATTCTTTAGTGTCCTTTAGTTAATGGTGAAAGGTTATGTCTGCTACATCCATTTCATTTATGATGTTATTTAACTCTAGCTCTTCGGTCCAGTTTTTGGCTGGATAACCTGCCCATCGGCAAGACTGGGGGACTGAATTTTCCCACTATGATGGTCGGTATTTGATTTAAGCTGTAGAAGTGTTTCTTTTATGAACTTATTTGCTTTTTTGTTTGGTGCATAGAAGTTAAGAAGTACAATGTCATCTTGCTATAATTTTCCTTAGATTAACATATAGTTTCTTTTCCTATCTTTTTTTATTATTTCTGGATTAAATACTATTTTGCCTGATATTAAAATGGCTACCCTGTTTGCTTGTAAGGTCCATTTCCTTGAAATACTTTTCTATCTTTTGACTGTGAGGCAATGTCTATCCTTAAGGTTTGTTTCTTAGATGCAGAAGAAAGATAAAAACAGATTTGTATACATTATATTAGTCTGTTATTGTTCTTTCATGAGTAAATCGAGACCATTGAAGATAAACCTTATCAATGGGAATATTTTTATCCCTTTTATTTTGCTGTTATGATGTTTTGTTGTTATGATAGGTTTTTATGGACTAGTATTTTATTCCAAGGTTTTCCCTCTTTACTGGTACTTCAGTATAATGAGTATAAAGATAAAGAGGCCTACAAGACAATGCTCCAGGATATCATATTTAATGGATTTGGCTTAATCAACTAGACCTGTCTTGACATCATAATGTATTAAGTTGATCTTACACATTTGGGACTTTGTGTGTTACAGTGCAGTGATTATAGCTAGAAGGAATTTACTTCCTCAATTTCAGACCTAATCATTTTTATCATAGATAAATCAAATAGATGGTATGTGTCTAGATTGTATGTTTAGAGGATACCTTAGTTGGGGTTTCATTACTGTGAAGAGTTACCATTACTAAGGCAACTCTTTTTTTTTTTAAACGACTTTATTTTGCAAAACAAAGATAAATGTAAAGATTTTAAACATTTTTTCCTTAAAATTATACATTTTTGTCAGTACTGTTTTTTCAGACATTAAAATAAATTTTACATAAAACCATGTGAATATGTTTTTTAGTCAGTACTTGATTTTTTTCAAGGGCTTGGCAGTATGCATTGAAAACATATTAGTTGCAATAAGCGTAAAGTACATGAAAAACAAAACGCAACATGGAAATAGTCAAAGTCTTCTTGTTTTGTGAATATATGTATATTTTTGGTTTTCTTTATTTCTTGGACTTCATACAGTCTGTGAGTTGTTTCTGGGGGAGTGCAAGCCTCTGGGGTTAGCATCCCACTATCAGTGACTGCATATTATGTCTGTTCTTTTGTGACTGGGTTATCTCACTCAGGATGATCTTCTCTAGATGCAGCCATTTTCTTAAGAATTTGGTTAAGTCATTGTTTCTGGTGGCTGAGTAGTATTCCATTGTGTATATGTACCACAATTTTTGTATCCCTTCGTCTTCTGAAGGACATCTGGGTTCCTTCCAGCTTCTGGCTATTACAAATAGAGCCGCTATGAACATTGTGGTGCATATATCTTTGTTGTGTATTAAGTGTCCCTGGGGTATATGCCCAGAAGTGGAATAGCTGGGTCTTCAGGTAGTACTATATCCAATTTTCTGAGGTATCGCCAGACAGATTTCCAGAGTGGTTGTATTAGCTTGCAACCCCACCAACAGTGGAGAAGTGTTCCTATTTCTCCGCAGCCTCGCCAGCATCTGCTGTCATCTGAGTTTTGGATCTTGGCCAATCTGACTGGTGTGAGGTGGAATCTTAGGGTTGTTTTGATTTGCATTTCCCTGATGGCTAAGGATGTCGAGCACTTCCTCAGATGTTTTTCGGCCATTCGGTGTTCCTCAACTGAAAATGATTTGTTTAGCTCTGTACCCCATTTTTTAATAGGGTTATTTGATTCTCTGGTGTCTAGCTTTTTGAGTTCCTTGTACACCTTGGATATTAGGCCTCTATCTGATGTGGTGTTGGTAAAGATCTTTTCCCATTCTGTTGGTTGCCGTTTTGTTTTCTTGACGATGTCCTTAGCCTTACAGAAACTTTGCAATCTCATTAAGTCCCATTTGTTAATCTTTGACCTTAGAGCTTGAGCCATTGGTGTTTTGTTCAGGAAATTTTCTCCTGTGCCTATGTGTTCTAAGGTTTTCCCTACTTTCTCATCTAATAGTTCCAGTGTATCTGGTTTAATGTGGAGATCTTTAATCCACTTACACTTGAGCTTTGTACAAGGAGATAAGAATGGGTCTATTTTCATTCTTTTGCATGTTGAGTGCCAGTTGGACCAGCACCATTTGTTGAATAGGCTGTCCTTTTTCCATTGAATGTTTACTGCTCCTTTGTCAAAAATCAGGTGACCATATACATGAGGGCTCATTTCTGGATCTTCTATTCTATTCCATTGATCCACTTGCCTATTTCTGTACCAGTACCATGCAGTTTTCAGCACAATTGCCTTGTAATATAGCTTGAGGTCAGGGATAGTGATTCCCGCAGATGTTTTTTTGTTGTTGAGGATGAATTTCGCTATTCTAGGTCTTTTGTTATTCCATATGAAATTGCACATTGATCTTTCCAATTCCATGAAGAACTGGGTTGGAATTTTGATGGGAATTGCATTGAATCTGTAGATTGCTTTTGGTAGGATGGCCATTTTTAAGATGTTGATCTTTCCAATCCATGAGCATGAGAGATCTTTCCATTTTCTGAGATCCTCCTCAATTTCTTTCTTTAGAGGTTTGAAGTTCTTGCCATACAGGTCCTTCACTTCCTTAGTTAGAGTCACACCAAGGTATTTCATAGTTTTTGTAACTATTGTGAAGGGTACCTTTTCCCTAATTTCTTTCTCCACATGTTTGTCCTTTGAGTATAGGAAGGCTACTGATTTGTTTAATTTTGTATCCGGCCACTTTGCTGAACTTGTTTATCAGCTGTAGGAGTTCTCTGGTGGAATTTTTGGGGTCACTCAAGTACACTATCATGTCATCGGCAAAGAGTGATGTTTTTATCTCTTCCTTTCCGATTTGTATCCCCTTGATCTCCTTTTGCTGTCTAATTGCTCCAGCCAGGACTTCCAGTACTATGTTGAATAGGTAGGGAGAGAGTGGGCAGCCTTTTCGAGTCCCTGATTTTAGTGGGATTGCTTCAAGTTTCTCGCCATTAAGTTTGATGTTGGCTGTTGGTTTGCTGTATACTGCTTTTATTATGTTTAAATATGGAAGGCAACTCTTATAAGGGACAACATTTAATTGGGGCTGGCTTACAGGTTCAGAGGATCAGTCCATTATTATCAAGGCAGAAATATAGCAGCTTGCAGGCAGGAATGTTGCTAGAGGAGCTGAGAGTTCTACATCTTGATCCATAGGCAGACTGGAGAAGACTGTATCTTCCACATTGGGCAGAGCTTCAAAGCCCACCGCAACAATGGCACACTTCCGTCACCAAGGCCACACTTGCTAACAGTACAAATCTCTACGGGCCAACCATATTCAAGCTATCACAGAAGACAGCATGTATACCAATTGCCATTCCATATTCTCTCCTGAAGTCATTTGTAAAGTAGCCTTGTGGGTTATATAGGGGTTTCCAAACAGAGTATACGTTCTTAGCTATGGCTGAGGTTCTAGGAATGCTTTGTTTAGCTGAAGAGGAATGCCAGGTACTTAAACCTATAATTTTGCAAAGAGGCTAAGCAGTTCCTCAAGAAGGAAGGAGGTGGGGGGCGTGGGGGCACGGGGAACATGTGCCCTGGGGCTTGAAGGCTGAGAACAAGGAATGAGCAATCCTTAATTATATATTGTTTAGAAGATGAGAATTTGGTCTCACCATGACATGTTCAATGTTTGGATACTTCTCTTCCTCAGTCTCATTTCAAGCTCAGGCTCTGGTCACACTGCCCCACAGTTACCCATTCCTTAGTTTTAGGGTCATAGGATTGTTGAAGGAGACTATTGAAAATTTATAAAATCTTTAACATAATACCACAAAATTCATCACTGAAAGAAAATTTTGGGCAGCACCAAAATAGTAACTGTGAAAGAACAGTGACAATTGAACGATGGTTTCCATCCTTATATTTCAGAGAATTTCAGACTTTACAATATGTCCTTTGTCTGCCAAACTGGCTTTTGTTTTTCAAGAGAGATTTCCAAACATCTTGTGGAAAATAATTTCCAAATCATTCACTTTCTGGTCTTTCCATTGTCATTGTGTTTTATTTATTGGCTAATGTTTCCTCTCTGGCATTTTTGACACTGAAGAAAATCACCTGTCAGGTATCACTGGCTATAAATTAGAAGCAGATGGTCACACCTTTGTACCCAAAATGAACTTGCATTGTCCTTCACATAGACACTCCAGGCTCTCAAGATCAATTTTTAGAAGAGAATCTGTACACCTCGCTTGCACCATTATACCTATTCTATGTTTTCAGCCTCATGTATGGACCTCTCTCTGTGTGTAGGAGGATTTATTCTATGTTCTAATGTTCTTGAGTCTAAATGCCTCATAAGATCATGTCCAACTCTATTTGTCATGGAGAATTTGAAATGCAGATGAAAATCTAAAAAATTTAATTAAAGGAGAACACTCAAATTTTGAAAGCATTGATTCTTCTGAATAATAAACTCTGTGTTTTGGTCAAAAATGAGTTATAAAAAAACAAAGTTTAACAAACTAATTTTTTCAGATGCACACATTGCTAAGTTTGTAACTACTGTGACAAAATAACCAAAAGGTAATCAAATTATTATTTCATCAAATGAGCAAGCAAAAAAAGTACTCTAGCATAAAATATAACTATAGTAGTAGTTTTTCATTAAACTTTAACTGTCATTAATGTGATGTAAAATATTGTTACAATATATTTGACATTTTACAACATTATTACTTATATTCCTAATGTCAAATATTTAGATTAGTGAGGTAAGTAATATTCAGGAACAATGAGATTGCTAATCATGCTAATCAGTTGATGGGCTTTTCAACCAAGCATGATGATCTGAGTTCAATACCTAGAATTAGTAAACCTACATTGTAGAAAAAGAGACATGCCAAGTTTTTTTTATAAACTTCACATTAACATTGGAGCAGAAAAGGTTGAAAAACTGGTGAGGAGGAGATCTAGGCAGCCAGGGAGCAGAGAGATCTCTGTGGAACACGCACACTCCGACCTGCCTGATGCAGGGACCAGGAACAAAACTTTGGAACTACTATTCGCATCCGGCAGCGACTTCAGGGCTCAGAACAGAGCCGGCCCATCTGCCACTCAGACTGGCAGCTTCTAAAGGTTGAAAAACTGGTGAATAGGAGACCTAGGCAGCCAGGGAGCAGAGAGATCTCTGCGGAGTGCACACGGAAAGCGCACACTCTGACCTGCCTGATCCAGGGAACAAAACAAAATTTTGAAACTTCTATTCCCACCCGACTACTCTGAGGCATAGAACAGGGGTCGCCCCATTTGCCACCTGGAACAGTGGAGATCCAGGGACACAGACCAGATACAAGAGAAAGAAGAGAACATACCACTGACAACAAAATGAAAAGAGGAAAGCGAAGGAGTATATCCAAGGAAACCAAGACAACCTGGCATCACCAGATCAGAGCTCTCCCATAACAGCAAACATTGAAATGCCAAACACTCCAGAAAAAGAAGACGCAGACCTGAAATCATACCTCAAGATGCTGATAGAGATACTTAAACAAGAACGGGAGGAAAAACAAAAAGATTCAGAAGCTTTTAAAGAGGAAAAAGAAAAACACTCAAAGAACTAGAGGAAAACAGAACCAAAGAGATGAAGGAATGGAAGAGGGAATTTAAAATGCAAATTGACACAATAAAAAAAACACTAAAAAAGATAACCCTAGAGGTAGAACACCTAAAAAAGAAATCAAGAGTCAAAGAAGCAAGCATTTCCAATAGACTACAAGAGATGGAAGAGAGAATCTCGGGGGCAGAAGTCAACATAGTAAACATAGACAAAACAGCCAAACAAGATGCAAAAAACAAAAAACTCCTAACCCAAAATGTCTAGGAAATCCAGGACACAATGAGAAGACTGAACCGAAGAATAATAGGAATAGAAGAGGGAGAAGAGGATCAACTAAGAGGCACAGTAAATATCTTCAAAAAATCATAGAAGAAAACTTCCCTACCCTTAAGAATGAGATGACGACGAGCATAAAAGAAGCCTTCAGAAATCCAAATAGGTTGGACCAGAAAAGAAATACCTCCCGACACATAATAGTCAAAACACCAAGTGCCCAAAGCAAAGAAAGAATATCAAAAGCAGTAAGGACAAAAGGTCAGGTAACATATAAAGGCAGAACAATCAGAATCACACCCGATTTCTCAACAGAGACTATGAAAGCTAGAAGAGCCTGGACACACATCATGCAGACCCTAAGAGAGCACAAGTGCCAGCCAAAGCTGCTATACCCAGCAAAACTATCAATCACCATCAATGGAGAGACGAAGATATTTCAAGACAAATCAAAATTCACACAATATCTGACCACAAACCAAGCACTACAACGAATTATAGGTGGAAAACCCAAATCAATGAGGGAAAATACAGCCTAGTAAGAACAAGAAAACTCCTAAACAAGAAAACTAAAAGAAGAAAAAAAAAAAAAAAAAAAAAAAAAAAAAAAAAAAAAAAAAAAAAAAACACAGACACAACTCAACCCAAAAAAGCAATAATGGCACAAAACAGAAACAACTATTCCTTGATATCTATTAACATAAATGGATTCAACTCCTCAATAAAGAGACATAGGCTATCAGACTGTATACATAAACAAAATCCAGCATTTTGCTGCATACAGGAAACTCATCTCAGAGACAAACACAGACACTATCTCAGAGTAAAAGGGTGGGAAAAAAACTTCCAAGCAAAGAGCCCCAAGAATCAAGCTGGAGTGGCTATTCTAATATCGAATAAAGTGAATTTCCAACCAAAAGTTATCAAAAAAGATAAGGAAGGACACTTTTTACTCATTACAGGGGAAATCTGTCAGGAGGAACTCTCAATCCTTAACATATATGCTCCAAATAAAAAAATCACCCACATTCATAAAAGAAACCCTACTAAAGCTCAAAAAATACATTTCACCCCACACAATAATAGTGGGAGACTTTAATACCCCACTCTCACCAATGGACAGATCATGGAAACAGAAACTGAACAAGGACACTGCAAAACTAGCAGAGACTTTGAACCAACTAAAATTAATAGATATCTACAGAACATATAATCCTAAAGTAAAAGAATACACCTTCTTCTCAGCAACCCATGGCACCTTCTCGAAAATTGACCACATAATTGGACACAGAACCAGCCTCAATTGATATAAGAAGATTGAAATACTCCCATGCATCCTCTCAGATCACCATGGTCCACAGCTGGTCTTTAACAACAACAAAGACAACAAAAAGTCCACATACACATGGAAACTAAACAACGCTCTGTTAAATGATAGCAGGGTCAAAGAAGAAATAAAGAATGAAATTAAAGATTTTCTAGAATTCAATGAAAAGGAAAACACAATATACCCAAACCTATGGGATGCAATGAAGGCAGGACTGAGAGGAAAACTCATAGCCCTAAGTGCTTCCAAAAAGAAACTGGAGAGACTTACATCAGCAACCTGACAACACAGGTAAAAGCCCTAGAACTAAAGGAAGCAGATATACACAAGAAGAGTAGATAGCAAGAAATAATCAAAATTAGGGCAGAAATAGACAAAATAGAAACAAAAAGAACCATTGAGAAAATCAACAAAACCAAGAGTTGGTTCTTTGAGAAAATCAACAAGATTAATAAACCCCTAGTGAGACTAACTAGAGGGCAAAGAGAGAGTATACAAATTAACAAAATCAGAAAGGAAAGTGGAGACATAACAACTGAAACTGAGGAAATTCAAGAAATCATCAGATCCTACTACAAAAACATATACTCCACAAAATTTGAAAATCTGAAGGAAATAGACAAATTCCTAGAAAGATACAAGAGCCTAAAGTTAAACCAGGACCAAGTAAACCATCTTAATAATCCTATAACACGTAAAGAAATAGAAGAAGTCATCAAAAGCCTCCCAACCAAAAAAAAAGCCCAGGGCCAAAAGAGTTCAGTGCAGAATTTTATCAAACATTTATTGCGGATATAACACCAATACTCTCCAAACTATACCACAAGATAGAATCATATGGAATACTACCTAACTCATTTCTTGAGACTACAATAACCCTCGTACCTAAACCACACAAAAACCCTACAAGGAAAGAGAACTTCAGACCAATCTCACTTATGAAAATTGATGCAAAAATACACATCAATATCCTTGCAAACCGAATGCAAGAACACATCAAAACGATCATTCATCATGACCAAGTAGGCTTCATCCCTGGGATGCAGAAATGGTTTAACATAAGGAAATCCATCAATGTAATCCACCATATAAACAAACTCAAAGATCAAAATCACATGGTCATCTCACTAGATGCTGAGAAAGCATTTGACAAAATCCAACACCCCTTCATGGTAAAAGTCCTGGAAAGAACTGGAATCCAAAGTCCATACCTAAAGATAATAAAAGCAATACACAGCAAACAAACAGCCAATATCAAACTTAATGGCGAGAAACTTGAAGCAATCACACTAAAATCAGGGACTCGACAAGGCTGCCCACTCTCACCCTACCTATTCAACATAGTACTGAAAGTCCTGGCTGGAGCAATTAGACAGCAAAAGGAGATCAAGGGGATACAAATCGGAAAGGAAGAGATAAAAACATCACTCTTTGCCAATGACATGATAGTGTACTTGAATGACCCCAAAAATTCCACCAGAGAATTCCTACAGCTGATAAACAAGTTCAGCAAAGTGGCTGGATACAAAATTAACTCGAACAAATCAGTAGCCTTTTTATACTCAAAGGACAAACATGTGGAGAAAGAAATTAGGGAAAAGGTACCCTTCACAATCGTCACAAAAACTATGAAATACCTTGGTGTGACTCTAACTAAGCAAGTGAAGGACCTGTATGACAAGAACTTCAAACCTCTAAAGAAAGAAATTGAGGAGGATCTCAGAAAATGGAAAGATCTCCCATGCTCATAGATTGGAAGGATCAACATTTTAAAAATGGCCATCCTACGAAAAGAAATCTACAGATTCAATGCAATCCCCATCAAAATTCAAACCCAGTTCTTCATTGAGTTTTAAAAATAAATGTGCAATTTCATCTGGAATAACAAAAGACCTAGAATAGCAAAATCCATCCTCAACAACAAGAAAACAGCTGCAGGAATCACTATCCCTGACCTCAAGCTATATTACAAGGCAATTGCGCTGAAAACTTCATGGTACTGGTACAGAAATAGGCATGTGGATCAATGGAATAGAATAGAAGATCTAGAAACGAGCTCTCGGGTACATGGTCACCTGATTTTTGACAAAGGAGCAGTAAACATTCCATGGAAAAAGGACAGCCTATTCAACAAATGGTGCTGGTCCAACTGGCACTCAGCATGCAAAAGAATGAAAATAGACCCTTTCTTATCTCCTTGTACAAAGCTCAAGTGTAAGTGGATCAAAGATCTCCACATTAAACCAGATACACTGGAACTATTAGATGAGAAAGTAGGTAAAACCTGAGAACACATAGACACAGGAAAAAAATCTTCTGAACAAAACACCAATGACTCAAGCTCTATGGTCAAAGATTAACAAATGGGACTTAATGAGATTGCAAAGTTTCTGTAAGGCTAAGGACATTGTCAAGAAAACAAAACGGCAGCCAACAGAATGGGAAAAGATCTTTACCAACTCCACATCAGGTAGAGGCCTAATATACAAGGTATACAAAGAACTCAAAAAGCTAGACACCAGAGAATCAAACAACCCTATTAATAAATGGAGTACAGAGCTAAACAAAACGTGCTCAACTGAGGAATATCGAATGGCTGAGAAACATCTGAGGAAGTGCTCGACATCCTTAGCAATCAGGGAAATGCAAATCAAAACAACCCTGACATTCCACCTCACACCAGTCAGACTGGCCAAGATCCAAAACTCATATGACAACAGATGCTGGCGAGGCTGAGGATAAAGAGGAACACTTCTCCACGGTTGGTGGTGTTGCAAACTGATACAACCACTCTGGAAATCAGTCTGGCGATATCTCAGAAAAGTGGACATAGTACTACCTGAAGACCCAGCTATTCCACTTCTGGGCATATACCCCAGAGAAACTTTAATACACAACAAAGATATATGCACCACAATGTTCATAACAGCTCTATTTATAATAGCCAGAAGGTGGAAAGAACCCAGATGTCTTTCAGAAGATGAATGGATACAAAAATTGTGGTACATTTACACAATGGAATACTACTCAGCTATCAGAAACAATGACTTAACCAAATTCTTATGAAAATGGCTGCATCTAGAGAATATCATCCTGAGTGAGATAACCCAGTCACAAAAGAACAGACATAATATGCAGTCACTGACAGTGGGATGCTTACCCCAGAGGCTCGCACTGCCCCAGAAAGAAACAACTCACAGACTATATGAATTCCAAGAAAAAAATAAAACAAAACAAAAAAAATTGTCATGCTCAATCTTTACCCACCAAGAACACATTGATAATTTCCGGGTTGTGCCCTGTATTACATGTAGTGTCTGCTCATTGTATAAAAAAAAAAAAAAAAAAAAGAAAGAAAGAAAGAAAAAGAAATCTTTACACACCAAGAAAACTTTGACTATTGCCAGGTTGCATCTTGTTTTACGTGTACTTTATGCTCATTGTTACTGGTGAAGTCTTTATCACACTATCAAACCTTTAAAAAAAACAAAAACAAAAACAAAAACAAAAAACAAGTACTGACAAAAATGTATTGTATAATTTTATGCAAAAGTGCTTAAAATCTGTACATTGATCTTTGTTTTGTTAAATAAATTTGTTTAAAAAATTTTTTAAAAAAAAAGAAATAGAAGAAGGCGAAGAATATCAACTAAGAGTAAATATCTTCAACAAAATCGTAGAAGAAAACTTCATTACCCTTAATAATGAGATGACCATGAGCATAAAGGAAGCCTACCGAACTCCAAATAGAGTGGACCAGAAAAGAAATTCTTCCTGACACATAATAGTCAAAATGCAAAGTGCCCAAAGCAAAGAAAGAATAGTAAAAGCAGTAAGGGGGAAAGGCCAGGTAGCATATAAAGGCAGACCAATCAGAATCACATCCGACTTCTCAATAGGACGCTGAAAGCTAGAAGATCCTGGACATACATCATGAAGACCCTTAGAGAATACAAGTAACAGTCAAGCTGCTATACCCAACAAAACTCTCAATCAACATAGATGGAGAGAGCATGATATTCCAGGACAAAACAAAATTTACAAAATATCTGACCACAAACCCAACACTACAATGAATTATAGGTGAAAAAACCAACACAAGGAGTGAAACTACATCCTAGTAAAAACAAGAAAATACATAAGCAAAAAAACCAAGAGAAGAAAGACACACAGGCACAATTCTCCCTCTAAAAGCAAAAATAGCAGGAAACAGCAACCACTATTTCTTAATATATATTAACATAAATGGACTCAATTCCCCAATAAAAAGACATAGACTATCAGACTGTATATATAAAAAGAATGCAGTACTTTGCTGAATACAGGAAACTCATCTCAAAGACAAAGACAGACACTATCTCAGAGTAAAAGCTTGCAACAAAACCCTTTCAAGCATACTGCCCCCAAGAAGCAAGCTGGAGTAGCCATTCTTATATCAAATAAAGTAGATTTTCAACCAAAAGTTATCAAAAAAAATAAGGAAGGAAATTTTTACTCATTACAGGGAAAATTTGTCAGAAGGAACTCTCAATACTTACATATATGCTCCAATTGCAAGAAATCATGAGATCCTACTAAAAAAGCCTATACTCAACAAAGATAGAAAATCTTGAGGAAATTGATGAATTCCTAGACAGATACCAGATACTAAAATTAAACCAGGACTTGGTAAACCATCAAAATAATCCCATAACACCTAAAGAAATAGAAGCAGTCATCAAATCCTCCCAACAAAAAAATGTTCAGTTCCAGATGGGTTCAAATATCGACAAATGAGACTTAATGAGATTGCAGAGTTTCCATAAGGCTAAGGACACTATCAAGAAAACAAAATTGTAGCAACAAATTGGTAAAATATCTTTACCAACCCCACATCTGATAGAGGTCTAATATCCAAGGTATACAAAGAACTCAAGAAGCTAGACACCAGAGAATCAAACAATCCTATTAAAAAATGGTTTACAGAGCTAAACAAAAAGTTCTCAATTTAGGCTCAGAAGCATCTAAGGAAGTACTTGACATCCTTAGTCATCTGGGAAATGCAAATTTAAACAACCCTGAGATTACACCTCACACCAGTCAGAATGGCTAAGATCAAAATTTTAGATGACAGCAGATGCTGGTGAGGATGCAGAGAATGAGGTACACTTCTCGAATCTTGGTGGGGTTGTAAACTGGTACAACCACTCTGGAAATCAGTCTGGTGGTTTCTCAGAAAATTGAACATAGTACTACCTGAAGACCCAGTTATTTTACTTCTGGGCATATAACCCAGAGAAGCTCTAACATACAACAAAAACACATGCACCACAATGTTCATAGCAGCCCTATTTATAATAGGCAGAAGCTGGGAAGAACACAGATGTCCTTCAGTAGATGAATGGATACAAAAACTGTGGTATATTTACACAATGGAGTACTACTCAGCCATCAGAAACAATGGCTTTATGAAATTCTTAATAAAATGGATGCATCTAGAGAATATTATCCTGAGTGAGGTAACCCAGTCACAAAAGAGTAGACATAATATTTAGTCACTGATAATTGGATACTAACCCCGTAAGTTCTTAACATCCCAGAATATGAAGTTCAAGAAAAACAAAGGCCAAAAAAATGATGAAAAATCATATGCTTCATCTTTACACACCAAGAAAACTTGGCTATTTCCAGGTTACATCTTGTTTTATATGTACTTTATGCTCATTGTAACTAGTAAGATTTTAATGCATACTATCAAACCTTTAAAAAAATCAAGTACTGACAAAAATTTATTCATATACATTTATGCAAAAATGCTTTAAAATCTGTACATTTACCACTGTTTTTTTTAAATAAAGTTGTTCAATTAAAAAAAAAAGAAAACTAACAAAATAGATAGACACACTCAAGTAAAAAAAAATCATTGTTTCATCTGCTCATTTTCCTACTTGGTATCACTTTTCTTTGGTTGCTTCTCCATTATTGGAACCAATTTTAAAGCAATGCATAATTATTAATAAAACTGTATCCCACAATATCAATAAAATTCTACCAGCCATCCCTAACATCTGGAAAGAGGTAGTCTAGTTCCCAGCATAGTTATTGGCAAGTTCAACCCAAAAACTCTTATAAATAACTTCAATCCCAACCTAGAGATGGAAAGTAGGCTTTGTCATTTTTTCCTCCAAGTTCAATCGGCAATTATCGCAGTACCATCCTAATTGTAGCCCAAGACAGCATGACTTTCGACAGTAACTACTTCAGACTGCTTCTTTCAGAAAATAAATACTAAAAACCCTTAAATCCTCAAAACTGTAGATATGAGGACTGAAAAGATGGCTCATCCATCAAAAGAACTTGTCACTCTTATACAGGACCCAGGTTCATTTCCCATCACTTGTGTGAAGACTAATAATTATCTTAATTTCTTTCCATGGCATCCAATGCCCTTTTTGGAACTCGATAGAACTGCATACCCATAGCACATGTATATACAGGAAAATACCCATATACATAAAATGAAAATACATCTAATTTTAAAACTACAAGTACATGCAAATGCATGCAGACTAAAAATATAACCTAAGTTCTTAAATCTTAACAAAGTAATTTAAGTGAGGCTCCATTCCCCAATTTTTAAAGATATATTTATTTTATATATGCAAGTGTACATTGTCACTATCTTTACACACACCATAAAAGGAGCATCAGATCCTGTTACAGATGCTTGCGGTTTAGTCCCTGGGAGCTCTGGGTGTCTGGTTGGTTGATATTTTTGTTCTTATGGGGTTGCAAAGCCCTTCAGCTCCTTCAGTCCTTTCTCTAACTCCTCCATTGGAGACTCTGTTCTCAGTTCAATGGTTGGCTGTGAGCATCTGATTCTGTATTTGTCAGGCTGGCAGAGCCTTTCAGGAAACAGCTATATCAGGCACCTATCAGCATGCACTTCTTGGAATCTGCAATATTGTCTGGGTTTGGTGACTGTATATGGGATAGATCCCCAGATGGGACAGTCTGTGGATGACCTTTCCTTAAGTCTCTGCTCCAAACTTTTCTCTGTATTTCCTCCTGTGAATATTTTTGCTTCCCCTTCGAAGAAGAACTGAAGCATCCACACTTTGGTTTTCCTTTTTCTTGAGCTTCATGTGGTCTGTGAATTGTATCTTTGGTAATCCAATATTTTGGGTTGGATTACTTTATCAATGAGTGCATATCATGTGTACTGTTTTGTTTTTGTTTTGTTTTTTGGATTTTGTGTGTGTGTGTGTGTATGTTTGTGTGTGTATGTGTGTGTGTGTGTGTGAGAGAGAGAGAGAAAGAGAGAGAGAGAGAGAGAGAGAGAGAGAGAGATGGAGAGACAGAGAGAGACAGACAGACAGACAGAGAGAGACAGAGAGAGACAGAGACAGATAGAGATTGGGCTATATTTAGCATAACATTTAGTCGTCAGGAACAACCCTGAGATTCCACCTCACACTAATCAGAATAGCTAAGAGCACCTGACTTATTAACCCCTAATATAGACTAGCCCCTAAAAAAATCAGTCTTAGCTTTTCCTTTGGAAGAATTTTCCAGGTCTAAATTAGGTCTACAGTGCATTCTCCTTTTTGTAGGAATGGTACGAATCACCACTAGAACTGGTAGGCCTGGAGTAACTTGGCTCCTCCCTCTCATATGACCAGAGCATTTTCTAAGAGCCCACAAGACTTGATTCAGAGTATTGCTACCCTTCAAGACCAAATACATTCATTGGCGGCAAGAACTTTAAAATTTTTTAAATTATATCACTTAACTACTAAAAGGGAGATTGTGCCTCTTCCTTCAAGAATAGTGATGCTTTCTATTGGCCAATTAGGACTAGACAGAAAAGCTGGACAATATCTGGTAGGCCATGGTCTAAAATTCAGCAGCTATCTGAAACATGGGACTCATGGCCTACATTTTGACATCAGATGTCTTGATTGCTTACTTTGACACATGCTTCTCTGTTTTTCCTAGTCCTACTATCTAGATCTTGTCAATCAAAATTCTAAATTAATTTGTTTCTTTTAACTAAATGATATTAAACTCCAACTATTATGTCAGGGTTCAGATCAATTCCAGAACAAGATTTGAGTCTCATTGTCTCAGCTGGATCATTGAGTATTAGAGGTTATTATGACCCCTTATAAATTGAGATGGCATATCAATGTAATTGGTAGCAGTTACTGAAATGAGGTCTCCTATTCTTCATTTTCTCATACATATTGTCAAAAATTGTGTTTCTCAAGTATAGACAAGCTGGAAAAATAAAGCCATATACACAAAACTTTGAGCCATAATGAAGTTATTTTGAGAACTCAAGAAGCAGGAAAACACATTGGAATTTCTCTGGAACAACACAAGGATTATATAAACCTGATCCAGTACTGTAGAAAGTCAATAAATTATCTGTCACAGCCTAAAAGAACAACCCCTTCTAACAGTACTCCTTGTCATTTTTAAAAAATAAAAATGTTGGACCAGAAGAGATAGGGCTTTGAAGTGGCATGCTTACTCAAGCCTGATGCCATCCTGTGGAGATGCTTCATACTTTTACTCTCAACTGTAAAGAAAAATAAATTTTCACCTAGCACTCCATGTATTTCTCATTTTGTACTATCTACAAAGAACCCAGAAATCAGCTCAAAGGCATGCCACTGAGACCCCTCTCTGTTAACAAAAATATGATCCATTCATGTGTCAAACTATCACAGTTTAAATGAATTACTGAGTGTAAGTAATACACACCAAAAATTACAAATGATCAAGGATTAATTCCTTGAAATTGGAGTAAAAGCATCATACTAAAAAGCAAGCTGAATGGCAAGCTGAAGTTCAACTCTTTTCACACTTGAATTCAAACTAAACAGAATCAAATACAGCTACTATAAGACACTGTCTTGATGTAAATGCATGAAGTAATATTTCAGGGCTGCATAATGATATTACTGCAGTAACCGTTTTCTTCAGAGTTGTTCTTTGATATTAAATAGCCTCTTCAGGACTGCATTCTACCTTCTAGAGAAAAGCAAATCTGACTGACCGAAAGTTTCACTGCTGAATAATTGTTTTGCTTGGCAGAAGCCAGAACACCAACTCTGGCCAATTCACATTACACTGGCAAGGGTTCTTCACTCTTCAGTCACAAATATCAACTGAGAATAAGTAAGCTGGTATAATGTTTAACTCTGAGAAAAATGTACTTGACTGAAGAATTTCAGGGGGAATTAAAATTAACTGATTTCAGGGGGTCAAGACGAGTTGCATTACTTTCAACAGGGACAAGAAAGGTACAAAGAAATTAGGAACACAGCTGCTTGCTGGCCTTTGCCACCATGTTTATCTTGCTGTCCTTTTCACCACCTTATAAAAGCCCATTCACATATTTTACCCACCTGAGTTGGCTTTCTGTTTCCGTGTGTGTGTGTGTGTGTGTGTGTGTGTGTGTGTGTGTGTGTGTGTAGTAATTGAGATAAGATGTCTCCTTATCCTTATCCTTTCAGGGTCTAGTACTTGAAAAGAATAAAAATATGAAACTCCAAGGGTAGAAGGTGGGAAGACACTCTAGAAAGTACCAGAGACCCAGACAATGAGAGTTTCTCAGAACTCAAAGGAAGGGACCTTGGATGAAATGCCCAACAGTGGGAGAGAGAACTTGTAGAGTAGACTTACTGTAGAAAGACATGGCAACAAGTGGAGGGATTGGGTTGTTACCCTACAGTCAAAGTTCTGACCCAAAATTGTTCCTCTCTAAAAGAACTACAGGGACAATTATGGAGAAGAGACTGAAGAAAAAAAAGTCCAGTTACCCACCCATATTGTGACTCATATCCAGGGGAATCTTCAAAGCCTGACACTATTACTGATGCTATGGTGTTCTTACAGACAGAAGCCTAGCACGGCTGTCCTGTGAGAGGCCCAACAAGCAGCTGACTGAAACAGGAATAGATACTTAAAACCAACCACTGCGAGTCGGGAACCCCTATGGTTGAATTAGGGAAAGGCTGGAAGAAGCTGTAGAAAAGGGTGGCCACATAAGAAAACCAGCAGCCTCAACTAACCTGGACCCCAAGTTCTCTCAGACACTGAGTCACCAACCAGGCAGCATATATGAGCTGGTCCGAAGCTTCCAGATGCATATACAGCAAAAAAAACTGCCTGGTCTGGACTCGGTGGGAGAAGAAGCACCTAGCCCTTGGAAGACTTGAAGTCCCAGGCAGTGGGTAGGGCTGTCAGAGAACAAGGGAGACATTCTCTTGAAGACAGGGGCCACAAATGATGGAATTAGGATCTGTGGAGGGGCAGACCAGAAGGGCAACAACTGGACTGTAAAAAAAATAAAAGAAAAAATATTAACAAGAAATCTGTTTGGTATGGTCTTAGAAAGAAGTCACAATTCCTCGGAATAATTCAGAAGTTAATTATTTTCAAGCCCAAGTTAGGTTCATATTTTAAACACTTTTATAAAGAACAAATGCTTTAGCAAAATCAACACCCTCTTTAGCAGGGTTTTGCACAAACTGACAGAGAAGCATCATAAAGGAAAACTGTATTTTTCAGTATTTAAAAGAGCTAAAAGGCATAATCATGCAACTCTTGAGAGCACTAGGATTCTTCTATGTAAACATGTTCTTGTATAGTGCCACCATAGGCCCAGGGATTTTTGTTACTCCTAAAGGAGCATTAAAATACTCATCACAGAACATCCCTGTCTTCTTAGGCATTTGGGTAGGCTGTGGCCTGGTGTGCACAATGAATGCCCTCTGTCTTGCAGAGGTGGCAGCCATCTATCCTGTGAGTGGAGCATCTTATTACTTCCTCAGAAGAACTCTTGGACCATGTGTTGCTTTTCTCAGTATCTGGATTAAACTTTTTACTTATTTTCTGGGCATTGGTGCTCAGTGTTTGCTAGTAGCTAGTTCTCTAATTCAGAATTTCTATTCTCAGTGCCCAGCTCCGGAGCTACCAAAGAAATGTCTGGCTTTAGCTATTTTGTGGTCATTTGGAATTCTCGGTGCTCGAGGGATAAAAGCAGTGGCTTGGTTTAATACTTTCAGCAGTCTCATAAAGATAGGTACTCTTTGTCTCATTTCTATAACTGGGATTGTGCTGCTGGCGATTGGCAAAAAGGAGAATGTGTCCAGATTTGAGAGTGCTTTGGACGCCGAACTTCCTAATGGCACACAGATTGTAGATGCCATTCTCCAAGTGTACTACACATATCTAGGATCATCAGTCCTCGTCACCATAGCAGGTAAATCCATTCTTAAAACTATCTGGCATTACACAGAAGGGTGTATTAATAGCAGGCAAATCTATTTATGAAATCAGCATAGAGCTCGGGGGAAAAGCCAATATGATTGTATCATGTTTTGTAGCACATGTCAATCTTCTCTATAATGCTGTTATAATTAAAACACCCATGTATATTCATATACGTAGATGATATAAACTTTACCTTTTTTCAAGTCATGTTTTTTGTATGAAACTCAGGGATGCTAAGAATTTTCAAAAGATAATTGAGATTATGTTATATTCTCAATTTTATTTCATGTAATCCCATCATCTTGAATTTAGTAATTATATTGGGACCATATTAGTAAAATTATATTTATAAAGCTATCAATTGTCTCAGATTTGTACATACTTCACCTCAACTTGGAAACTTTGTTTTCTTCCCAGAAATACCCACTATCATGCTTGTTGTGGGCCACCATTACTCTTAGTGTAATTACATTGAAAACTAAATTGTGAGAGATGTGTGTGTGTGTGTGTGTGTGTGTGTGTGTGTGTGTGTGCGTGTGTGTGTGTATCACTAGGAATAGTAAAATAACAGATAAATTTTATTCCACCATATATCTTTTGGGACTTCATGTTGTTATACACTTACCTAATATTTAACTGATACTTTTCACTACCGAGCACTTCAAGTGTCTCTGACATCTTCTTACTAGAGAAAGTGGTATAATGAACATGTTTGAAACTTCAGCATCGTTCTCTATGGAGCAACATTTCTCATGCTGATGTCATGGTAACAAGAGGACTTGGTAATTTCTGCAAACCAATCTCCCTACAATATCTAAATGATTTAATGAAAGAAATTCATTATGTATTATGTTCATTTTTATTTCTCTTTCTTTCCTTATTGACCAAAGATCCTCTTGTCCTGATCACATTTTCCCCTCCCTGCACTCCTCCTATCCCTTCCCCATCTCTCCTTCTCCCCACGGCCACTCAACCTGAATTTCCTTTCAGAAAAGATCAAGCTTCCAAGAGACAACAACCAAACATACAAAAGTGTTTAATGTATAGAGGAATGAGTTTCACTGTGGCATATTAATATCTATCTGTCTTAATTAGTATTTTTGTATTGTTGAGATAGAACAGCCATGACCAAAATGCAAGTTGAGCAGTAAAGGGTTTATTTCATCTTACAGTTTAAAGTCATTCATCCAGGGAAGACAGGGAAGGAACCTGGAGACAAAACTGATATGCAGAGACCATAAAAGAACTCTAGTTTCCTAGTTTGGTGTGCTTTTCTTACAGAATCCAAGGCTACCAGCACAGTGATGGCATAACACAGAATGATCTGTGCCCTCTCAAATCAATTATTAATCAAGGCATTGTACCACAGGGAGTAATTTCTTAGTTAAGGTTCATTTTTCTAGACTGACTAGCTTTTATCAAGTTGCCCTAAAACTGGGCAGCAGAAGTGTCATTATACTCTGACATCAATTTGGTTGTCTCCCCACTAGCTTTCTTTTATTCTGTCTGCCAACTTTGGCTGTTTCACCTTTTTCCTAATAGCTGACTTCTATTTGCTTATCACATGGATTCTTCTATCTTTTTCATTCCCCTTCCTCAGCATGCTTCCAATTGTCTCATGAATATGCTTTAAGTTTTACATCCTACAGAAGCATATATGTATAATTTTGTTTTTATATTTTAATTGAAGTAGAATCATCTCAATTTTATCTACTATCCCCCCCAGATATGCTCTCCCAAATCTCTCAAATATCTTCTCAAACTCTCGAAGTTAATAGCCTTTTTCTTTATTATTTTTCTATACAAACACACATATAAATACAAGCTGCTGAATTTGTTTCTATTGTTTATATGTATATGGGTTCAAGGATAACCATTATGTATTAGACAACCATGAAGTTGGCTCATTACTGAGAAAGTAATTCTCCTTCTCCAGTCATTGGTTGCTTATAGTTCTTTGCCTAGAGGGAGATCCTGAGAAGTTTACCAATCTCACCTTAACATAGTCATGGAGACTATAATTGTTCCAGTATTATTTATTCAGTAATTTCTAAGAGGAAATGTTTCAAAGCACATTTACTGGTATTCTAATTTCTACAATCTCGCATTCCCTCTTTCTTCATGTTGCCCAAGCTACAGATGTAGGAGCTATAATTTAGATGTAAGCATTAGAGTTACCACCCCGTAACCTGTTTGTCTTTGTAACTCACTGGCCCAAGAAATAAGGCTATGTTTCAACTGCCAAGCATGGCTTCTTTCCTATTGAGTGGGCCTTAAGTCCAATTGTGTGTAAATTATTTGTTGCCATTGACATAACTGTAAGTATCACTTATAGTGGGTGTTGGCATATTAAATAGATGTTGAATGTGATTAGGGTGTTTCATTTCCTGTTTCTTTGGTTTGTTGCGCAGTGTTTTCTGGAATCATGGAACCTAGACTGCAGGAAAAAGGTTTCTGCATCAGACCCATCTTGAATTGTCTGATATATGTGTTTTAAGTATGTACCTTGTAATATCTTTTTCAGCAGTAAGAGCCCACAGTCAACCTCTGAGAGACAGTGAAAGACTATATCAATAACCTATATTGATTTGGGGATCAATGGCATTACTCTGACTTACCCTTCAAAGGTGGTTACCATGTATGGTGCTAGGAATTTTTGTAGTCTGTTTCCTGTGGGAAGTATTGTCAGCCCAGCTGGCTTAATTTCTTCTAAAATATATCTAATATATATCTATTACATATATTTTAGATAAATATATCTAATACATATCTATTACATGTATTTTTAGAAAATATATAGAGTAATATGATGCCTTAAAGCTTTGTCAAACTACGTTGGTGTTATGTTTCCCTCCTATGCCTCTGTATTGACCTCCTTATGTTCTCTCCATTAGGTTATTGAGTTATTGTGTTTGCTATTTCCTATATCATCCTGTTCCCCTCTCTCCCTCCTTCCCAGTGTGGTCCCTTTATACTTTCCTTGTTTCTGGATCTAGGAAACACAGGTGAGGGATAACATGAAGTGATGCTTCTCTTTTGAGATGTGTGTTACCTCATTTGATAGAATCTTTTCTAGATTCATTGATTTACCTGAAATTTTTGTGATTTTGCTTTTACTTACTGATGAATAGTATACCACTGTTTAGACTACTGTATTTTCATTATCCATTCATCTACTGAAGGGCACTTAAAAATGGAATGAAATTAGAGCTGTATTTATCACCCTGCACAAGAGGGAAATCCAAGTGGAGTAAATACCTCAATTTGAAAATCTAAATATAAAACTTCTAGTAGACAATTTAGGCTGTAATCTAAAATATACAGGTGAAGAAAAACCCTTTTTAAAGAGACTCCACTTGTCGAGGACTTGATGACCACAACAAACAGCTGGAACCCCATAAAACTAAAACAGTTTCTGTACAGCTAAAGAAACAATCGAGCAAGTTTGGAAGAAACCCACAGAATGGGAGAGAAATTTTGCTAATATACATCTGACAGAGGATTGATATCCACAATATACAAAGGATTCAAGCAGCAAAGTCAAGGACATAAAGTACCTACTTAAAAATAAGCTGAGTTACCTCACAGGATAATAGTCTCCAGTTCCATCCATTTCCCTAGGAATTTCATGAAGTCATTGCTTCTAACAGCTGAGTAGTACTCCATTGTGTAAGCCACCTCACCTGGGGATCCACCACATATGCAATCACCAAATCCAAGCACTATAGCTTGTCCTAAAAAGTACTTACTAGAAGGAACCAAACAGAGATGCCCCTCAGGTACTATGCTAGAGTCATATAAATACAGCTGAGCATGCTTGCAGCTCACCATCCGACAGAACTCGGGGATCCCAATGAGGTTGCTAAAGAAAAGACCTAAGGTGCTGAAAGGGGTTGCAACCTCATAGGAAGATAACAATGTTATCAACCATCCAAACCCTCCAAAACTCCCATGAAGTAAAATATCAACCTCTGTGCACACTTTGAGAGACCTATTCATCCAGTTGCATATGTAGCAGAAGATAGCAGTGTCTGGCATCAATGTGAGAAGAGGCTTTTGTTCCAGGGAGGGCACATTGTCCCAGTGCAGGAGAATGACAAGGAAATGGGGTAGAGAGGGGGATCAGAAGGGAGTGGACCTTTGTGAAGGCAACTGAAGGGGGAGGGGAGATGGGAGCAGGATGGGGTAAAGGGATAACATCTCAAATGTAAATACAGAGAATCTAATTAAAAAATAAGCTGAAAATCTAAAAGGAGAGTTTTTAATAAAAGAAATAAGAATGGCTAATAAATGCCTCAAAAATCTTTATAATCATTAGCAATTCAGGAAATGCAAATTTTAAAACTTTAAAGTTTTATCTCACCCCAGTGAAAATATGTAACTTTAGCAAAACAACTGACAAAAAGATTCTGGTGAGGTTGTGTAGAAAGCTGACCTATAGCTCACCTTGATGGATATGCAAATTTGATTACACATAGAAAACAGTATGAAGAATCTACCAAGACCTAAAATTAAACCTATTATATGACCCATCTTTTTCATTTGTCAATATATGTCCAAAGGATAGGAGATCCTATTTCATGGTGCTTCTCTACAGTGTTTGTAGCCACCCTATTAGGAGTAGCCAGTATGTAAAAATAACAAATTCCCTTAACATATGAATGGAAATTATCATGTGGTTATTTGTTTTCTTGGTGATACTCATTCTTGCTGGTATGAGGTAAAAATCTCAAAATACTTTTGATTTATATTTTTCAGAGAACTAAATATATGTAAGCTTTTATTGCATTTTTTTCGAGGACATCTTCTATGGTTTATTAGCCTGTTTATTATTAGGTTTGGAGTTTGGATGCTCAATTGTTGCTGTTCTTTCTATATCTTAGGTTCTAACACTTTATGGGGTATATACTTGCTGAAATTTTGTTCCGTTCATGTGCCTTCTCTGCACATTTGTGATAATTCCATTTGCAATACGTAAACTTTTTGGATACTCAGATTTGTCAATTCTTTTTATTTTAATTAAGCAACTTTAATTTTTAAAACAGAGATAAATGTACAGATTTTAAAAGCATTTTTTCATAAAACCATATAAATATATCTTTGTCAGTACTTGGTTTTTTTTTTTAAGGTTTGATAGTATGCATTTAAAACTTACTAGTTACAATGAGCATAAAGTACATATAAGATGAAATGTAACATAAAAATAGTCAAGGTTTTCTTCATGTGTAATGATTAAACATAATGATTTTTAAATACCAAGGACTGCCACAGGCTTCATTCTTAGCTCTTGAATTATTAATGATTTAGAGACAACATGTACCACACTCTGGGAGGGTGCTACACACTTTTTACTAAGAAGGACTGAGGCTTTCACATTTTGGCCTTCCTTTTTTTCAACTTCATATGGTCTGTGAGTTGTTTCTTGGGTATTCAGAGCTTTCTGGGACTAGTATCCAATTATCAGTGACTGCACATTATGTCTGTTGTTTGGTGACTAGGTTACCTCACTCAGGATGATAGTCTATAGTTCCATCCATTTGCCTAGGAATGATTTGTCAGTTCTTGATATTATTTACTGTACTACCAGGGTTCTTTTCAGAGTTTTTATCTATATCTCTATCTTGAAGGGTTGTAGATATGCTTTTCTCTAACACTTCATTTAGGGTCTTTTGATGGATTGAATAAAAATGGCCCTCATAGGCTCATTTATTTAAATGCTTGGTCATTAGGGAGTGGACCAACTTCCCAGAGATTAGGAGGTGTGGCCTTCTTGTAATAGGTGGGGCCTTGTTGGAAGAACTGTGTCACTAGGCTTTGAGGTTTAAAAACCTCAAAACAGGCTCAATGTCTCTCTTCCTGCTGCCTGCTGATCCAGATGTAGAACTTTAAGCTACTTTTCTTCTTCCTGCTACATGAAGACCTAAATGTAGAACTCTCAGCTTCCTCTGCCTGCCTGATGTAATGCTTCCTGCCATGCTGATAAGGAACTAAACTTTAAAACTCTAAGCAAGTCCAAATTAAATACTTCCCTGTATAAGATTTACCATGGTCATGGTGTCTCCTCACAGCAATGGAACATTAATTAAAACAGGTCTCATATTAATGTCTTTGATATATTTTGCATTGATTATCATACAGAGTGAAATATGGACTGACTTGTACTTTACTACATAGCATATCCATCTTTCCAGTATTATTTGTTTAATATTTATATCTTCAATCTACAAGCATTTTTTTCATCTTCTGGTGCTATCTTCAAATTTGACCTTTGTCTTGTCTACCTATATTTTCTTTATTTATTTCTTTTGTCTTATTGCTGTAGATCAGTCTTCAAGTTATGGTAAAGACAGTATTCCTACCTCATCCAAAAATCTGTGGAAAATTTTCTTAGTGGAGTAAGATTCTAATGGATGTTTGGATTGTATGATTTATAGACCATTGTGAAGTCTATTAGTGTTTAAACCCATTTTAAGGGTACAATTGAATTGGTCAATGAATTTATGTAATTGTGGTCTTTTTTCATTAGAAACTATAATTTATATAATTCATGCATAATTCATACACGAATATATATGTTTTGATCAAGTCTATTCCAACTCTCTCTAACTCCTTCCATATCCTAACAAACTTTTTGCCTTCCTAGCTTCATGCAATCCATTTTAATACCCATTGAGTCCACTATAGTGTATGTATATGGTACTGTACTAGAACACTGGAAGCCTATCCAATCCATATGACTCTTCTTCCTCTAGAAACCATTAATCATTAATAGCTCTTCATTTAGAGGCCGTACTGCCTGAGACCTTCACACGTCCATGCTGCTTGCATATTACATAGAGCTTGCGCATGCAGACACAGATGCAGAGTTCACAGCTAGCTAAGTTTAATGCTTATTTTTGTTCTCTGGTGCAGCATGTGTAGTATCTTCTGCACTATAGAAAGCATAGTCAGTAAGAAAAAAGCTTTCCAGTCAATACTAGCTTAATTTCGCCATGACTCAAGTCTATCCTGTCTTCACCAATAGGATCTTACCACCAAGTACCAGAGGGTAACCAAGAGTAACATTGCCCTGTATTGTTTGAGAATTTTAGAACTCCTTGGTTAAGAACGTTAAAGAAACCATTCTGCACCTGTAACAAAACATTTTGGTCGGTAGTCTATTACATATAGGAATGGCATTATTCTCCTGAGGAAGGTAACTCCACTAAGACACTTTTTAAACATGTGAATATGTTAAATATACCCCCCAAAGACCTTTACTGTAGGTCATTTATTCTGTCTCCTTCCCTCCTCTATTATTTTCAATTTCCTTCCACACAACTACTTTTCCCATTGCCTTGAAGTTCTACTCCTCTCTTAGCTCCCATCACTTTCCTGACTTCTATGGGTACTTCAGTTCAGATAGCCATACCTAAGATATGTATGTGAGACAGAACATGAGGTATTTTTCTGGTTCTCAGTTACCTCACTCAGAATGATTGTCTATCTGAAATTTTTAAATTAATTTTATCTTCAGCTGAATATAATTTCATTGTCCAAGTAACATGTTTTAATTATCTGTTTAAGTTTATAGATGTCGAGCTGTTTCCATTTCCTGGCTGCTGTGACTAAAGCAAATGGGTCATTGCTTTCATGGCATTTATGTATTTTTTCCCTTCCTTTGTTTGTTATGTTGTTATTTTTTCAAGACCTTCATACAATTTGTTTAGAAAACATTGATCCTGCCTCTCACAATTCTCTCCTAGATCCCAAACAACTCAACACTGTGTCCTCTTTTTTTTTTTAATTCATCAAGTCCAACTTTTTATTCCATCTATTTCTAGATATGTGGCCTTCCAGTGTATTGTAGTTAACCTACCAGGGGTTATACCCTTAATGAAAACTCCCTCTTAAAGCTATAAACCTCCATAGCTCCTATACTGGGGATAAATTTTTATGCTAACCTTTCTTCATGCTAGAATTTGTCTGTCTTGAACTTGCACAACTATTGTGCATGCTGTCACATGTTTATGAGTTCATATGTGCAACTGCTTTGCTGTTTTAGAAAAACACAGAGTTCTTGTAGTCATCCACTGCCCTTGTCTCTTACAATCTCTCAAACCCATAGTCTACAATGGTCCCCGATCTTTAGCAGGAGGGGCATGATACAATTATCCATTGAGCACTTGACATTCCAAAGTCTTTTATTCGCTACACCTTGATCAATTGTAAATCTCTGTATTAATGGCCATTTTCTGAGGAAAACGGAGCTTCCTTGATGGTGTTGAGAGATATGTTAAGCTACATGTAACAATAAGTATTGGGTATTGCTTTAATAATATACCCATTTGTGGTTCCAATCTTTTTATTCTTCTCTTGGAGTGTTCAGGCATTTGTGAACAGCAAGCAGAGAAGGATGGAACACAGCCAAGTTCCTCAGTCTGTATCTAGCCCAGTATACACTGGGTGGGTATGCACCAGGTGGGGAAGTCTGGATCTAAGCCAAGTTCTGAGGTCCATTTCTTCTTTTGGTGTGTCTGTTCACCAGTGTACACTAATTGAGAAAAAAAATGAAGCCTGGAACAGGTAGGTCAACAGGACCCTGGTTAGGCAACAATTGCCTGGATTGGGATTCAAGGGAGGTCTCCTCCAAAGATTTTTAGGGTTACAGCTTTTCATTGTGACAGCTCCTTTAGAAAACAGCTCTCTTAGATCATAGTCAATAACATAGATTGTGTTCTTTATTGAGATGAACAAGAACTATAATATAATATAAATGTTAGAAAGCCGAAAGAGGTTCTTAGGGTGATATTTCTTTGACTGGAGCTTAAGGTACTAGGGATATCTCATTAGCATGGAGAGATAGTCCAGGAAGTTGAAAGCGTACTTTTGCCTCAGGTGGAGTATGGACATGGTAGAGAAGTAGAAGCCATGCTGGGAAAGGGAGACCTTCCTTTTGTACCAAATGCAGAGAGCTATCCAGACATAATAGAGTAGGATCTTCGAACATCCATTCAGCAAAATAATGGTAGCAAGTTCCCCTTAGGGCCTATTACTTCTATAGTTATAGGTTCTTAGCTAAACATTGATGCCAGGAATAAGTTTCACCTTTAAGACAGGTATTTCAATCAGCAAAATGTAGTAAGTTACATTTATGATGTTTGTGGTGCTACTGTCCCAGTGGGAATACTTGTCAGGGCAGTTGTTGTAGTTGCTTACAGATGGCACAGCATGGTAAAACTGATAATTACTTTTGTTCTTTCTGATAGCCTGTCATAGATCCTTCCAGAATCATAAACACTAGCCTTGAAACTTGCTTTATGTCTTCATGTTTTGTGATTCAAGTGTGTGGTATCTTGAATTATAGCTTTGGCAATAGGTAGTAAGATTTTTCAGGTGTGCGAGGTGGAGAAAGCTACAGAAAATTGTTAATTGACAGCTCCTGAAATAAAACTTCAAAGCATTACTGGCACTGGAATTTTTTGTTTGTCCTGTCTAGTTCTTTTATTGTCATTTAATAATAGTGCAAGAGTATTTTAACCCTCCATGTGTGATTGTGTTTGTGTGTGTGTGTTTGTGTGTGTGTGTGTGTGTGTGTGTGAATAAATTGCTATATTAGGAAGCTTCTACACTCACAGCTGTTTGTATAACCCTTTTTAGAGGTCTTTAGTGTTATTTCTCCCTTCCAATATTCCCTCATCTACCTTACCCTCCCACCCTTCATCATGGTTTCAAACTTCCTTTTCTGTTACTCTATTCTAACATTTTAAGTTTTTAGGTAGTTTTTAGGTATACTCTAAACACCACTTCTCTGTCAGACATGAAAACTAATTAAGTTTTTTCAATTTTGTAGGCTTCATTTTTATTGTTTTGATGGTTTTCTCTGCTGTGCAAATGCTTTTCTTTGTTTGATGTTTGGGTTTTTTTTTTTTTTTTAATTTCACAAGGTCCTATTCATCTATTATAGGGCTGGATACGTCTACTGCCAGAGTTCTGTTATATTCTTTACCCTTGTCTACCAGATAAATTATAACCCTTTGTCATCCAACATAGTCAGAATACCAAGTCTCATGTGGAACTTCTTGATTCATTTAGACTTCAGCTTTGTGTACCGTAAAAGACGGGGATCTAATTTAATTCTTCTACATATAGATTTCCAAAATATTTTCTTTTTTTAAAACCATTTCTTAAATTTGCTACATTTAATTGAATGTAAGATTTCTTTTTCCTTCTTTGCCAAAAATCATGTATCTGTAGAGGTGTAACCTTATACCTGGATTCTTAATTCTATTTCCCTTGTAACTACATCTAGTGTCTGTTTGTTAGTTGTTTGGGGTTTGGTGGGGGTTTGGCAGTGCCATGCTCTTTTTATCACTGTGGTTCTGTAGAATAACATGAAATGAGAATTGCTGACACTATCCACAATGTTCTCATTTTTTGAGATTACTTTGTCTATGTTGGTTATTTATTTCTCAATATAAACTTTAATTTTTATATAATTTCTCTGAGATTTGTGTTGAAATTGTTTTTCTATATCCTTGTGTCTTTCTTATTAATTTGTTTCTTCAGTTATCTAATGTTTTGTATGTACAGATGTTTTCCCTCCTTGGTTAGGTTTATTTCTAGAAGGCCTTGCAGTGATTGTAAAAGTACTAACCATAAATTCTTTTAGCATGTTTTCATATTTTTCTTTCTTGACTATGACAGATAGTTGTGCTGGATATCATAGTCTGGGTAGGAAAAAAATGGTCTTCCTTTGAACTTTTTCAGTTTTGGGGGCAAATCAGCTGTCATTCTGATGGGGTAGGATTTTTTTTAATAGATGACTTGAAGTTTCTTCTAGCTCTCAATATATTTTCTTCGTTCCATATACTTAGTGTCTTAATTATAAAATGTCATAAGAAATTTTTACAGCACTTTCTATTTGGTGTGCTATAAACCATTTGCACTTGGAGTCTCATCTTTTTCCCTAGATTTTGGGAAATTTTCTGTGATAATTGCATTGAAAATATTTTTTCTGGAGTTCTTTTGTGGCCATAATTTATAAATTTGGTCTTCTCATGACCACAGATTTATTTGGTTCTTTTATTTTCTTAATTTTTTTTTCATGATTTATCTTGTCTTCCTCAATTGTTTTCATCTTATTTTCTCTTTCTTGTGGAAAGGTGGCTTCAGCTGGTAACTCTTTGTAAGGTCTTCTCAATCTCCTGAGAATGCAGATTTTATTACATAAAGTTGCTAATGTTTCAGCTTGTATGTGTCTATAGGAAGCAAAAATGTTGCAGTAAATATTAAAATCATGTCTTAACCTTTTATCAACTCCCTCAGTTTCACTCTGCAGATTCCACTCTAAGTGCTGAGCTAGCACACGCCATGAGGGTCGCGCTCCAAGCCACCGCTAAGAACTCATGCGTCATTCACTCTGCCAGCATTCACTGGCATGTAATGGACTTTTCAGGGGCAGCATCCACATTTCCTCTTTTTTCCCCTTTTTATTCTTTTATTTTTCTTTCACAAGAACTATTTTTATTTTATTTTTTTGGTTTTTATTGATTATTTTATTTATGGACATTTCAAATGTTATTCCCCTTCCCAGTTTCCCCCTGCCTCTATGAGGGTACTCCCTTACCTGCCCACCCACTCCTGCCTAAGCACCTTAGCATTCTCCTAGCATGAGTCATCAAGCCTCCACAAGATAAATGGGCTCCTTTTTAGTGATGCCACATAAGGTATTCCTCAACTACATATTCAGCTAAAGCCATGTGTCCCACCATGTAGACCCCTTCGGGTCCCTTAGTCCTTGCCCTAACTACTACATTGGGGCCCCTACATCAGTCCAATGTTTGGCTGTATACATCCACATATGTATTGGTCAGGCTCTGACAGAGCCTCTTAGGGGACAGCTAAACCAGGTTCCTGACAGTAAGCACTTCTCAGAACCAGCAATAGTGTCTGGGTTTGGTGTCTGCAGTTGAGAAAGATTCCTAGATAGGGCAGTCTCTGGATGGCATTTCCTTCAGTTTCTGTTCCACTACCACCACCACCCCACGCTTTCTTTTGACAGGAGGAATTCTGAATTAATATTTTTAAGTGGGTGGGTGGCCCCATCTTTCATCTGGGGGACATGCCTATCTCCTGGATATGGATTCTACAGGTTCTGTCTCCCCTTGTTGGGTATTTTGGCTAATGTCCTCCCTGTTGGGTCCTGGGAACCTCTTAGGTTCTAAGCATCTGGGACTTTCTAATGGCTACATCTAGCATCTGTTTGGTGTTCTTTGGGCTTCTTGTACATTTATGGGCTCCTCTTTCTTTAGGGAAGTTTTCTTCTATAATTTTGTTGAAGATGTTTGTTGGCCCTTTGAGTTGGTAATCTTCAGTCTGTTCTATATCTATTATTCTAGGTTCAGTCTTTTCATGTGTCCTGGATTTCTCGAATGTTTTGATTTAGGAGATTTTTGGGGGGTTTTTTTGTATTTTCTTTGATTGTTTTGTCAATGTTTTCTATGGTATTTGCTAAGCCTGTGCTTGCTACTTTAGTCTCTGTAGATTGCGAAGTCCTTGCTCTACTGGTATTCTCTTCAATTCCTATATTCTTTTTGTCATTTCTTCATTGAATTCCCTGAACTCTGAAAGAAGGGATTTGATAAAGTCATTTCACTTAGAGGTGTGTTTGCCAAGGTCTCTTTGTGTGCATGTAATGTGTGGCTGAGGGTATCTATTTGTTTTCATTTGGTGCAAAAGAAAACCTCTCTGATGATAGATGAATAAGGCACCAATCTACATGTCTTGGAGAATATCAGTATGAGACATTTAATGTTACTTTTTTGTTTTTATAAAAGTAGTTGTTTATCTTCTCCCAGGATCCTGAGCTATCTCATTTCTAGTTTTTAGTTAGCCAAACAGTGTTGGGTATAGGTTTGATCTAATGGAGTAGGTTTTCAATCAAATTACTTATTGGTGTGTTACTTCCACAAGTTTTGTGCCACCACTCATTGGTGGCAACTTTTGCATGCAGGACGAATTGTAAGCTATTTGTGTGTGTGTGTGTGTGTGTGTGTGTGTGTGTGTGTGTGAGAGAGAGAGAGAGAGAGAGAGAGAGAAAGAGAGAGAGAGAGAGTTGGAATTTACAGTTTTCTTTTCATTAACTGAAAAGTCCTTTCTCATATCAAAGCCATTATATGAGGGCATTTTAAATATGCACCAGCAAAACCTCTCCATGTACAATGAGTTCTGTGGGTATTTTTGTCAGCCTTTGCTGTCCATTTGTGTAGAGCAACTTATTGAGTTTTCAATAATATGGATTATTTGGTGCTTTCCACAGGATACCTTTAGCCAACATAAATTGGATGTAACCAAGTACTGGAAGATATTTTTGGTAACCATAGATGATCAGTTGAGACTCCCTCTCACTCATTATTTTGAGATTTTATTAGAAATACCTTCATATATTTTTAAGTTTCCACTGCTCTAGGTTTTCATGTTCCTCCCTTCCAGATGTCTCTTTCTACAATTTCTTCCTCAACCACACCTATTCCCTCTCCTGTCTGAACCTTCTGATTCCCTTCCACTCTCTGGTCCCAGTCAACTGAAAATATCTATTTGATTTCCCCCATCTCAGGGAAATACATGTGTCTCCCAGTACCTCCCTCTACATATAACCTCTATGGGTCAACAGACTGTAGCTTCCTTATCATTTACTTAATGGTTAATATCAACATATAATAAAATACAAACTATATTTATCCTTCTGGATCTTAGCTACCTAACTGCATTATTGCTACCCATTCTTCTGTTGAAGAAAATATCAGATGTTTCCAATTTAGAACTAATATGAATAGAGAAGAAATGGGCATGGTTAATAAAGTGCCTTGTAATAGGTGGTAGTGTCCTACTGTGCCAAAAATATGCATTTCTTTTTTTTATGGTTTGGAAACTATTTTTTTTCTTACAACATTATTTAAAGTAGAGAGATACATGTACAGATTTTTAAAAGCATTTTGGCAATTCTTTTAGAGGTTTGATAGCATGCACTTAAATCCCACTAGCTACCATAAGCATAAAGTACATGTAGAACAGAATGTAACATGGAAACACTCAGAGTTTTCTTGGTGAGTATAGATTAAACATAATCATCTTTGAATAGCAAAAATTGCCACAAGGGTATATTCCTAGCTCTTGGATTATTAATGATTGAAGGTCTATATGTACCACACTCTGAGAGGGTGCTATACACTTATTTATTTTCCTAAGAAGGACTGAGGCTTTCACTATTTGGCCTTTGTTATTCTTGAGCTTTATGTGGCCTGTGAGTTGTTTCTGGGGTATTCAGAGCTTTCTGGGGTTAGTATCCAATTATCAGTGACTGGATATCATGTCTGCTCTTTTGTGACTGGGTTACCTCACTCAGGATGATATTCTCTAGATGCATCAGTAGAAGAATGAATAAAAAAAAGTGTGGTATATTTACACAATGGAGTACTACTCAGCTATTAGAAACAATGACTTTATGAAATTCCTAGAAAAATATGCATTTCTAAACAGAACACATTTAGCACAGGCCCTAAGATCAACAATTAATAAATAAGACCTTATAAACCTAAAAGGCTTCTGTAAGTTGAATGGCACCAGCATTTAGAGAAACTGGTAACCACACAATGGGAAAAGTTTTTGTCTAACTTTACATCCAATTGAAGGGTAATATTCAAAATATATAAAGAACTGAAGAAGCATATATTAAAAATAATACAATTGAAAAGCACATAATTCTCAATAAAAAAAACTCATTTGGCTGAGAAAAATTTAAAGAAGTGTTTAACATCCTTAGTCCTTAGAGATATGCAAATCAAAATTACATGGGAGATTCAATCTTACATTTGTCTGAATGCTATGATTCAAGTGCAGCACATGCTGGTGAGAATGTACAACAAGGACAACATTCATCTTTTGCTGGTGGGTGTACAAACTTGTACAGACAGAGCTTAGAAAGATCTATAAAGTGTGAACTTAGGTATGATGAGTAACATTTGTTGATGATACTCTGCAGTGTGACAACCAAGAGCTGTGCAGTGTGCTTGGGATATGCCTTTATACACGTGATTGTAGTAAAAATGCATTATCCAACGCAATTGAGCACTATGATAAACACTTCAAGTTTGTTATGTGTTTGATTTTGAATTGACATTTGGCATTGCATATCCAAAAACCTTTTATTGTTACCAACTTCTCATGATTCCCACTTTCAGCTAAACGGCCTCCTATGTGAACATAACCCACACTTCAAAAACCTGATCTTTGGGAACACTCCTTAAATAGCAGTGGATATCAGAGACCATACTACATAATGTCAATTATAAATTTATTATATAAAGTTTATAAAGTGCAAGTTTTAGATAAGATTTGTGGTTATGAATGAACAAAACGATGTCTTTCTCATTATCTAGTCAAACATTTTATTCTACAATACATACCTGAAACAGAGTGTATATATTTAGATGCTTGTATTGAGAAAGTGTTGAAGATAATCGCATACTATTTTACATTCCTTAGACTCAATGAATACATAAGTACATGTGTTGGATATCTAAGAGATCAATACTTCTGGCTCAGTAAAAGAAAGACAATAGACAATCCCTAATGACAAAAATACTTACTTATCAAAGACCTAATAGCACTGTCTCCATGACATGGGACTTTGGAAATCTCACATACCTCAGTGTATCTTCTTCTAATGTGTTTATTTCTTTTTCTTAGGAGAAATAAAAAGGCCAGCTGATACAATTCCAAAATCATTAATTTATGGTCTAATCACTGTGACTGTGTTATACTTACTGACTAATGTGTCATACTTGACAGTTTTGACATCCCAGGAGATCATTTTTTCAGGTATGATGGAGTAAATTTAAATAGGAAATTAATGCCCCTCTGTACTCAGTGAAAAATGTGAGTGAGTTTAATGCCCCATGCCATAGCAACTCTGTTCAACACATCAGGCAAGTTATACTCTGGAAATTAAGAAGATTCACACAAGTAAAAAAGCACATTCCAAGAACAATTCTGTGTTTTGAAGATATAGAGGTCACAAGACTATTATTTTCTTGAAGTTTTTCTACAATGATTTAATATTTTTATATGGTACCATTGAACTGTGTCCAACAGGAGTGAATTTTATTTTATATATATATGTTTGGTATATCTATAATGATATAAAATATTTATGTTTTGGACATTTGAAAGAATCTAAGAAAAACACAATTACATAGATCATCTATTAGAAATAATCAATCACATTTTAACAACTAAATTATAGAAAATGTACATATATCAACCAAAACTAAAATTATGGAAAAGAAAAGATGTGGACATGAATAAAGAAAAAGATGAGAATACATATGAACAAGCAAATCAAGAACATAAAGAATAGACACTATGCATAGATTCTTCATCCTTCACAATACACCAACATCTTTACAATAAATTCAGCTGCCCAAATAAGCAATAGTTCCTTAGTTTTTTAGATGCAGAAACTAGTGCCAAGAAGTTAGGTAAGGCTGCCAATTACATCCATCTAAAACTGGACAGACAAGTGAGTTACAGCCAATTCTCAGACTCAGTCTCCATATTGTAGCTCACTATTATAGTCTAGTATGTTGTTAATTTGAACAGTAATGTAGTAAATATGAGCAGCAATTTTTATGATTTGCTATTCAAAGTATAGTCACCACAATCCCACTAACAGTGTGAATCCTTAATCACTCAGTAATCATTGTCTGGGCTTCGTTTATCCTGATAAGTTGTCAGAAATACATAAAACACTTTCCTGAGAAGTAAATGCCTATTCTGGTTGGAACAAGAGCTCCAGATTTCCCTTCCATGAAATTATTGGATAAATTTCAATCCACAAGAGGGCCATTGATTTTAATAGTATATTAATCAAAGGGAGGGGCACACAGTTTTTCTTTAGGGTAGTTTCATTCTCTTATAGATCATTATAAAATGACATAGATGCATAAGAAAGTATTGGCAGAGAGTATTTACAAGTATATCTACAATGCAGGGACTTTAAAGGGAGTTATCTGAGGGAGGCATGGCATTGCACAAATTTACAACTCATTCTACAGTAAGAGAGCTGAGTTTTGGATCATTGTACTGGGATATCTCTATCATGCAATGTCAGAGCTCCATATATAGAATGTCCTTTTTTCCTGAATTATCACTGACAAACAGGTGGGGTTTTGCTAATATATGAGATAGGCACCATAACAATTAGGAAAGCAATAATTCATTTTTCTGCCACTAACTTGTCTTGCAGTTCGCAAATATATACTTCTAATGTGTTTTACTGGACAAAAACAATACAAGACACAGCATATTGAAGCAGTAAGAGACTCCTCCTAGAAAGAATTTGCCAATAAAGAATGCTCTTCTATTTTCTGTCAAGCAAAAAATAACTTTGACATTTTGAATTTTTATTTAACTTTTGCAGATTCTGTTGCTGTCACATGGATGAACAGAGTCTTTCCCTCCCTACAATGGATAACTTCTTTGTTGATCTCAAGTTTCCTATTTGGCACAGTTTCTAGTGGATTAGTTTCAGCATCAAGAATATTCTACTCTGCAAGTCAAGAAGGACAACTTCCTTTAATCTACTCAATGCTTAATGACCATCACTCTCCAGTTGTAGCTGACATCCAATGTGTTATTTTAGCTTCTGTTGCAGTAATATCTTCAAATATGATCTATTTGATGAAATATGTTGGTTTAGGAGCATGGAGTTTAAATTTGATGAATATGATCGGGTTGCTTAAGCTAAGGTACCAGAACTTTGATCCATCAAGACCTTATAAGGTAAGTCAACATGTAAATACTAGTGTTGAATGTCACCTTGTTCAAACCCTATAATATTCTTCTAGCCAGTTAGTTATATGTGAAATATATGGTTTTATATTTAGCCATATGTGAAACAACTGCCCTGTGTCATCCTTTCCAGCTTTTGTCATATGAGATATTTAAGGATTCCTTTTTATTGTACAACTGTGAAACCTGATACACTTCAGGGAAGATGAATGTCATCATTTTTCTTTTGAAGAGAAATAACAATACTAAGGAGGAAGCAGTAGCTTCCATGCTCAAACAAGCCCACTCACATCAAAATAATAATTCCCCAATAACATAGTAAAGATAGCTTCCTCTTCTTGCTTATTTTCTTAATTGATACTTTATTCAATTGAATATTTTAAGAATAATATTAAATGAGTTTTATTTATATTTTGTTTGTAATGTGTAAGTTACACATTAATAAAGCATAAATCTCAGGATGTTCCATCATCTTTGTTTTCCTTCTCGCTATTCCCATAAAGTTAATCAAGATTTGAGTTTTTACTCACTAGATATAATATATAAGTATCATCTCAGAGGCAGTTCATGGTTACTGAGATAATATTAAAGTATAAAAATTCCACATAATATTACAGTAATCATAATAACCACTTGAGTATTGTTAATAAAATTCATAGTCACGGATTTTCCCCTAGGATTCTGAGTCATTCGGTCTCCATTAGCCCACAGGAATGTAGACTGATATCAGTCATCTTGGATTTTTATAGACAGTGGATCAACTGACTATATTTTGAGAAATATCAGTCTAATCAAGATTCCACATTTTTCTTTCTGATAATCATTTCTTCTTCAAGTGTATCATATAACAAAAGCAAATGGTATCTTGATTATGTTGTATATATTTGTTATATTTCAGACACTGATGTACATATTCAAAAAATGGGAGAAGTCATAGAATAAGGAGCCAGAAGATTAGAATAATTTGACCAAGTTAGTTTGAGGGCAAGCAGAGCAATTCAATGAGAGGCCTAGCAAAGCCATACTGAATCAGTCAGCTTGATGTGGTGTTTAAAACAAAGTGGTTGAGTTGAACTAGTTAGCCAGAGTTCAAAAAGAGCTAGAAAGGGAGAGCTTATTCATAAATGAGGCTCTGTGATAACAATTACATCTTGTGAAGAAAAGTTGCTTTTACAAATGGGTACATATTTTTAGTCTTACTAAATTTATATCGGAGTAAAAAGAAAGCATATATACATCATTCAAAGTCAATATAGGAGTTTTATTTTGTGATTCTATCATATAAACTTTAAATATCAAAATCAAATTAGATTCCATTTAACTTTAAAAATCTGAAAAAAAAATTAATTAAGTCATTATTTAGGCACCTATAGAATGCATCTCAAACTCCCGTTTAATAATTTTCTGTATTTTTTCTGAGCATTGGTCATAGTTCATAATAAATAGGAGTATTTCAGTCTGATAAATGCTTACACTGGAAACATTAGTTTTCTGACAATATGAAGTCACTGAAAGACTGGGTAATAACTAAACAGAAGTATTAAATAAAGACCTCTTATAACCTATATTAAGAACTTTTTTGTTATCGGACAATATAAAATAGATAAATAGAAAATACACACAGTGAAGAAAATTAAGTCTTCTGCGCATCAACATGTCTAAAGCTGAGAGATAGTTCCTAACACACAAGCTAAACATGTTCGCGGAATATTAGAATTTGTCTTGGCACAATTGTTTCCACAAAGAGAAAGTCTTAGAAACCTGGTTCTGCGGCAACAAATAGATTAAGGAATTAAGATAAAAGATGAAGAGACCACCACTTGCCAAGCTCTCCAATACATTCAAGAGCCAGTCCCTAATGAAAGACCTTCTATATCAACAGATGTCAGTATTTTGTTGAAAGAATGTTTTGACCCATTACTGCTAAAGAGAAACCATTTAAATTCTTCTTTTTAATATACCTTTGTTTCATGTATTAGTAGGAAATATAAATTGAAAACAAGAACTGTTGGGAAAAACATCAAATCCATGTTCCATGACATCCTGGTCTGTCAAAAGATGATTACAAATATATTAATCATTTATGAGATGGTCTCCAAGTTAGCTTTGAAACAGAAAACATGTAGGTGTCTAAAGTAAATTGGATGGACAATTCTTTGGAAACTGCTCTCTAGAAAACAGTAAATTCTAACATATTGGTTGAAGCAACACTGACTTCAAGAATATTTTGGAAATCAAAGATATTCAAATAGTTTATAGACCACTAACTATTCCATTGAAAACTTCTACTCCAGGGCTGGAGAGATGGCTCAGCAGTTGAGAACACTGACCACTCTTTTAAAGGTCCTGAATTTAATTTCCAGCAACCACATGGTGGCTCACAACCATCTGTAATGGGATCTGATGCCCTCTTCTGGTTTGTCTGAAGACAGCAACAGTGTAATCACATACATGAAATAAATCTTAAAAACAAGGGGGGGGGAGAGAACTATTCAGAAAGGATCTCATCCTGAAAATCTAACTATTTACTTAGAGACTCTTTTGCTGCCAGTAATGAATATGACACTGAGTGTTAAACATTCATGTGTTTCTTTGATTACAAAGCCCAAGAGAAATTACAGATGGATATTATCATCAAATTTTAAATCAAAAATTTAAATCAAATTATTATGAAGGTGTTCTAACCATCCAGAATATTGATGTGATGCTAAAACCTTTAAGAAAGATGCTAAAAATTATAAAATCATCATCATGTTCTACTTTGTAATTATACATCCCAGACCATGATTTTGTGTTAGTTAAATTTTTCCACTAAAATACTTGTTGGAGTTATATATAAATTGGTAAGCTGTAGGCAATGAAGCACCAGAAATATACTTCTTGGAAAGAATGGAAAAAAGACAAATATTAATAATGATAGAGGTATACACAAGGAATTCCACATCTTTTTGTAATATATAATACTGGATTTTTAAAATCCCAAATTATCAAAATTATTTCAGATTGCTCATCAAAAACACTAAATACCATGAAAGCGTAAGATGTTATATTTTAAACTCTGAATGCAAATAACTTTTGAAAATAGAAAAGAAAATACTGAGGGTACACAGACACAAGAAAAAAAAGAAAATATTATAAAAGAAGAAAAGATGGGACCCCAGACCACAGGACTCGTCCTGCCCAAACCCGGTCTTCTGAGACCTCGCTTTGAAGATGGCTCAGGCACAAACAGTCATTGTGACTCAATATGGATTTGTTTGTGCTCCCCAAAATTTCAACTGGAAGACAAGCCTGTGCGATTGCTTCACTTGTCTTGGATGTCAAATGACAGCTGGAGTGAATGAACGTTGTTTGTGCGGAACAGCGGGGGCAGTGAGGACTCTCTACCACACCCGATACGGCATTCCTGGATCTATTTGTGATGACTTCATGGCCACCCTCTTCTGTCCTGTTTGCTTTGTGTGACATATCAAGAGAGACATTAACAGGAGAAGGGAAATGAATGCTTTCTAACGAGCTGGATGGCGAGAGCTCCCACTGAAGCAGCTGAACTTAGCATACACGCCTTCAGCCTGAGTCCTTCCAAATCCTTGGCAACTAATATATGATGGATGCATTTAATGACAGAGTGGTGGAATCTTTTTTAATTGGGTTTTTTAAATTAATTTTAAATGGATGACACTCTTTGACTTGGTTTCTCCTTGCTCCCATATCATCGAATATTCCAGCTTATAATTTTTACATTACATTTTAAATATAAACCAAATAAAATATTTTGCTACGAAAAAAAAGATGGGGATACACAACAAAACAAGTTTTCTTTGAAAGTTAATAACAGCTAAGCAAGTTTGATATATCTGCCAAAACTGTCTTTTAAAACTAATTGGGCAAAAAGGACATTTCAAGACAAATCATCAACCTCCTATCAGTGGGAAATATATTTAAAGAAATACTGTATGAAACAGACGAAGAATGACTATATCATGAAAGGATACGCTTTGTGGTAGGAATAAATGAACAAAGAAGAAATAGATAGGAACCTATCATTGCTAACATGGTTAACAAGTAAACTCCTCCTGCAAATAGAAGAGAAAAAAAAAAGCACAATAATCCAGATAACCAGAAAAATAAACCAAAAGTTTAAGTTTTAAGCCATTCCTCATGTCAAATCAAATGCAAACAGCTTCAAATCCCCAAAATACAGGAAAATGAGAAATAATATCTAGCTGCTTGGCATCACTTAAAAACACATCTCATTAGCAAAATTGTCTACAGATTAAAAAAATAATAAAGAGTAAAAGACACCATATTGAGCAAAGGGAAGTTGAAAACTAGCTCGTGTGCCTATTCAGATACTGGCATAAGATTTCAAAATTCAAGGAAATGATTAGTAAAGCACTGGAAATTATTGAAATAAACAAATCATCAGGAGTCTATATTCCAGAAATGATTGGCATTCTCAATTTCATTTTGAAGTCACTAAACACTAACGAGCAGGAACTGTCAAGTAGGTCCTGCTACAGTAATGCAGAGTGACTTCCACATAGTGCTCTGAGCTTCATATAGTTCATCCAAACTAAAAATTAATGAAGGTATCTTCAGAACGTTCTATCTAATAGCCATGAATTATGTTTTTCTCTCAAAAGGATATAAATTTTGGTAACAATGCAAGTCTTCAAATGTAGTGTATGTGTGTGTGTGTGTGTGTGTGTGTGTGTGTGTGTGTGTCTAACACTAAAAAAGAAGTAGCCAGAGGAATTGTAAGAATACATAGAATCTGGGAAAGGGGAGGTTAGCTAAAACTAAGGGCGATCTGAGCAAAAATTAATTCAGTGGATTCTTCATAAAATAAATTAAACCAACAAATAATGGGGGAAAAGAAAGACCCAACTGGACATCTCTTTTCACCAAATAAAACTTAAGTACCAGAAATGAGTTATATCAAAGTAAGTTGTCTGTAGAATGGGGATACATGGAAACCCCCAAACAACATAGGCTATTTGCTGCTCCCTACAGACTCACAGTATGGCCCTATTGAGGACAACAGCTTCACAACTCACTCAACAAGATGTTGACTTAGTTCTTTCGTAGAGCCTTCACTCCTCAGTGGTATTCTTGGTATTGTAAAGAATCCATTAAGGAGCTGCTGACTTCTACCAATCTTTAGAGTTGACATCAATGCTTCTCAAACAATTCCATAAAAAGTAGAAACGCTAAAACCAATTCTACAAAGCCACCATTACCATAATACCATAATTCTATAATAACAATAAGAAAAGTTATTAAACAGGTTTGTTAGTGAATATACACACAACCATTTGTAATATAATATTTCTCATCTCAATTTGAGAATATATTAAGAGGATAAGACACAACAAGAAATTTTGGTTTAATTATAGGAATGAAAGAATAATTGAACATGCTTACATCAATAAAAATATTATTATGCATAACTAGACTTAAAGTTTGAAATCACATTTATTTTTTTCTATACCTCAACACAATAGATGTCATTTATAGCACATCTACAGACATTTTCAATTTATTCTTTTTTACTTTTCTTTTTAATTTTTAAAAACAAAGATAAAAGAAAAAATTTTAAACATTTTTGCATAAATGTATACAAATACATTTTTTCAGTGCTTGGCTTTTTTTTTTTTTTTTTTTTTCTTTTCTTTAAGGTTTGATACTCTGCATTAAGGTCTTACTAGTTACAATGAGCAAAAAATACATGTAAAACAGGAGGTAACCCAGAATTAGTCAACGTTTTCTTGGTATGTAAGGATTGAGCATAATGTTTTTTTGTTGTTGTTGTTTTTGTTTTGTTTTCTTTTTTTCTTGAACTTCACACAGTCTCTGAGTTGTTTCTGGGGCAGTCCAAGCCTCTGGGGTTAGCATCCCAATATCAGTGACTGCATATTATGTCTGTTTTTTTGTGACTGGGTTATCTCACTCAGGATGATATTCTCTAGATGCAACCATTTTCTTAAGAATTTGGTTAAGTCATTGTTTCTGGTGGCTGAGTAGTATTCCATTGTGTATATGTACCACAATTTTTGTATCTATTCATCTTCTGAAGGACATCAGGGTTCCTTCCAGCTTCTGGCTATTATGAATAGAGCCACTATGACCATTGTGGTGCATATATCTTTGTTGTGTATTGAAGTGTCTCTGGGGTATATGCCAAGAAGTGGAATAGCTGGGTCTTCAGGTAGTACTATATCCAATTTTCTGAGGTATCGCCAGACTGATTTCCAGAGTGGTTGTATTAGCTTGCAACCCCACCAACAGTGGAGAAGTGTTCCTCTTTCTCCGCAGCCTCGCCAGCATCTGCTGTCATCTGAGTTTTGGATCTTGGCCAATCTGACTGGTGTGAGGTGGTATCTCAGGGTTGTTTTGATTTGCATTTCCCTGATGGCTAAGGATGTCGAGCACTTCCTCAGATGTTTCCCGGCCATTCGATATTCCTCAACTGAGAACGTTTTTGTTTAGCTCTGTACCCCATTTTTAATAGGGTTGTTTGATTCTCTGGTGTCTAGCTTTTTGAGTTCTTTGTATACCTTGGATATTAGGCCTCTATCTGATGTGGGGTTGGCAAAAATCTTTTCCCATTCTGTTGGCTGCCGTTTTGTTTCCCTGACAATGTCCTTAGCCTTACAGAAACTTTGCATTTATTTTTTTCAATATGTGTTCATACATATGCACATATAGGAAATGAACATACAAATGAGATCAGAATAGATGATAATGACAAAAAGAAATATTTATGAAAACAAGAGAAGATAATCAAACATTTATTAGAAAGTCTAAGTGAGAACAATTTTCAAGAAGTCAATGATTAAACAAAAAGGGAAAGGGAATGTGGGGGGGGCGAATAAGAGCAGAATAGGATTATGTATGTATATGAAAATTCCAAGAGCAAACATCACTATACCTACAAATATACCACTATACTATGCTAATTACAAATTAAGAAAGGGAAGCAAAGTAATAGATAAAAGAAGAGAGGGAGAGAAGGAAGGAGGGAGACGGGGAAAGTGTTGGCTATGTTTAAATATATAGTTTGTTTTCATAATTCGGTAAAAGATCAAAATGATTAAAAGTTCTATGATGTCTTACTTTATTTATGGTAATGGTGTCTACTAAGAAACCATTTTTGCTAATGTTTGAAAGTAAAGTACTGGCTTTTGTGGATGAAAACTCAAGGTGATGGATAGAGTAGAAGCATGTAGGCACTACAAGTAAATAATTAACTTTACATTGAAATTTTAAATAATACTTAATCTGCAGGCTATTTTATTTTATAAGCTAATACCAGGACTACCTACTTTAAACCTTTTAAAGAAATGTATGTATTCACTTCCTCTTGGTTCTGTAATATGTGTATAATACCCCTTTTGTAATAAGAACTTACCATTACATCAAAAAAAATCTTAATTTTCTTTTTCAGGCATGGCTGCCATTTGTATTTGGATCTATGGCTACATCACTTTTTCTCCTCCTCACACCAGTGATTCAGTCTCCTAATATAGAGCATGTCTATCAAGTTCTGTTTATTTTCTGTGGACCTCTGTGTTACTGGCTTCAAGGTTACCTTAATAGACATGCTGTTTGTTTTGACAGAATCAATTGCTACTGTCAATTACTTTTCAATATCTCCCCATCTGAAGACCCAGAACAGTTCATTCCTTCTCAAAATCCTGACTAAAGAAGAAGTATATTTGAAAAGAAAGAAGCAAAACATTTTTGAAATGAGTACAATTTTGTTGCAATTATGTTTTTAGATATATGTGCTCTTAAACAAATGCTTGCTCACATTATACCCATTTCCAAAAAAATGTTGCAAATTTTAATTCCATCTCTTAAACATCTTTGTCCTATAAATAATTAGTAAAAATAATATTAAAGGTTACAAACACACAATAATTAAAAGAATATGGGGATTTTATTTCTCATTAAGAGAGATATGTGTTCAGAATGTTTTAGCTTGTTGGCAAATATACTTTGCCACACAGGAAAACCTAGAACTTTTAGGTAGGGTTGTCACAAGTCATATTTAGCATATTTTTACTAAAAGACCAAGTTTGTATAATGTGCTGCACATGCAAAGAAATCGTTGTGCTCTAGCCATCAAGCCAGAGTTAGTGACTGTCTCTGTCCATATCAACAGAGTTGGTGGGTGTCTCTACCCACAGAACCAGAGTTGGTGATTCTCCAGCTATTCTGCCTCCACACTGATAGACTGCAAGAATAATGACAGAGACCACATAATCTTCAATGTTGAAAATGTGTTCTCACTGATTTTTCAGAGAAAATTAGCCAGTCCTATCTATACTGCTAATTTGAAAAGGTTAATAATGCCTAGAATTCTGAATGACTAAAGATTTACTTGATGATTTAACAGGCAATGGCTCATGACCTATTGTAATTCGTGAAGTGTTTGCATATGCAGATTCTGGGGAGTGGTCGAAATTATGACAACAGACAACTTTGAATAAGACTACATAGCATATGGCAAATTCATTTCAAAAAGTGCACTGAGTTCCTGTTCCATGCAAACAAATGTAATGTATAATAAAGCAAACTATTATTTAATATATAAAACATACAAGAAAAAAAGGTACATTTTCTTCTCTATTTTGATCAGTATTCACGCATATACACATACACACATACACCACTGGATATAACTCTGTACCTCATAAATATTATCATTGGTTTCTTAACCAATATATTTTTTTAAATGTTTGTCTTAGTGAGGGCTTCTATTGTTGTGACAAAACATAACTGAAAGCAAACAACAGAGTGAGGCTGTTTACTGGCTTGTTTCCCATGGCTTACCCAGCCTGCTTTCTTATAGAACTCAGGACCACCAACCAGCCCAGGAATGACACCACCCACCATGGGCTGGCCCAACCCCATTATTCACTAATTGAGAAAATGCCTTAGAGTTGGATCTCATGGAGGTGTTTTTTCAAATGAGGCTCCACCCTTTCTGATTGCTCTAACTTGTGTGACATTGACACAAAACCAACCAGTACAATGTTTCAGAATTGTAATAGAAATATTAACTACCATGATCACATCAATAAATATTACAAGTAGCCAAGTTATAACATTCATTCCATAATTGTATAAAATAAAATAATTTTATGTAGTTATTTCCTGCACAATTATTTTCTGATTTATTTTTCTTAGCAATATTTTGAGTTCCATTGTTTTATGTATATATATATACATATATATATATATACATACATATATATTCCAGTGTTCTCCCATCTCTTTAATCCCTCCTTCTTTCTGATTACCAACTTCCTGCAGAATAATTCCCTCTCTCTTTCCATGATAGTTACACTCTATTGTCCATTCATTTTCTCCCTTCTCCTGCACATTAGAACATACACATAGATACAAAGATACATTTTAAAGTAGGCTTTACATATGAAAAAATGTGATATTTGAATACCTTGATCTGCCTTATATCATGTATTGCCTTATATGACTTATATTGATCCCAATTTCATGCACTGTTCTGAAATGGTCATTATTTCAATATTCTTTCAAACTGAATAAAATTCTTTTTTGATTTCTTTAATTGAAATTTTATTTAATTACTTTTCAAATGTTTTTCCCTTTCCTGGTTTCCCCTCTAGAAACCCCCTATCTCATCTTCCTTCCCTCTTCTTCTATGAGAGTGATCCCCACCAAACCACCCAATTCCTCCTCCCTGCCCTGGCATTTGCCTACATTGGGGCATCAAGCCTTCCCAGGACCCAGGGCCTCTCCTTCTATTGATACCCATCAAGGCCATTCTTTGCTATATTTGAGATTGGAGCCATGGATCCTTCCATGTGTACTCTTTGGTTGGTTGCTTACTCCCTGGGAGCTCTTGGGGGTCTGTGTAGTTGATATTGTTGTTCTTTCTATGGGTTGCAAACCCCTTCAGCTCTTTCAGTCCTTCCTCTAAATCCTCCAATGGGGCACCATGCTCAGTCCAATGGTTGGATGTGAGCATCTGCCTCTATATTTGTCACGCTCTAGCAGAGCCTTTCAGCAGACAGTTATATCAGGCTCCTGTCAGCAAGCACTTGGATAGTATCTGAGTTTGGTGTCTGTACTTTGGACGAATCTCTAGCAGTCTTTGTATGGCTTTTCCTTTAGTTTCTGTTCCACACTTTAACTCCTTAGTTCCTCCACTGAATATTTTGTTTTCCTTCTAAGAAGGATTGAAGCATCCATGCTTTGGTTTCCTTCTTCTTGTCATCTGTGAATTGTATCTTGGGTATTCTGAGCTTCTTGTTGGCTAATAACAACTTATCAGTGAGTGCTTAACATGTGAGTTCTTCTCTGACTGGGTTACCTCACTCAGGCTGATATTTTCTAATTCCATCCATTTTCATGAGAATAGCTGAATAGTATATTTTACATTGTATAAATTTTTTGTATCCATTCCTCCACTGAAGAACATCTGGGTTCTTTCTAGCTTCTGGCTGTAATGAACTTAATGGAGCATTGTTATATATTGGAGCATATTTTGGGTATATATCCAGGAGTGATATAGCTGGGTCCTCAGGTAGAACTGTGTTCAATTTTCTAAGGAACCACCAGATTTATTTTCACAGTGGTTATACCAGCTTGCAATCACACCAGCAATGGAGAAGTGTTCCTCTTTTTCCACAATCTTGCCAGCATCTGCTTTTCATCTGAGATTTTGATCTTAGGCATTCTAACTAGTGTGAGGTGGAATCTCATGGTTTTAATTTGCATTTTCCTGATGCTTAGGATATTGAACATTTCTTTAGGTGCTTCTAAGAAACTTGGTATTCCCTGCTTGACAATTCTTTGTTTAACTCTGTGCCACATTTTTAATAGGGTTATTGGTAATCTGGAGTCTAACTTGTTGAGTGTTTTATATATTAGATATCCCACTATTGTATGTAAGATCGGTAAAGATTTTTTTCCCAATCTGTTGCTTTCCATTTTGTCCTATTGAGAGTGTCCTTTGCCTGACAAAAGCTTTACAAATTTATGAGGTACCATTTGCCAATTCTTGATCTTAGGGCATAAGCCACTGAGGTTCTGTTCAGGAAAATTTCCCCTGTTCTCGTGTGTGTGAGGATCTTCCCCATTTTCTCTTCTATTCATTTCTGTGTATCTGGTTTATGTGGCAGCCCTTGATCCACTTGTACTTGAGCTTTGTACAAGAAGATAATAATGGATTGATTTGCATTCTTCTACATGCTGTTGAACCAGCACCATTTGTTGAAATGCTTTTTTTCCATCAGATGGTTTTAGCTCCTTTGTCAAAGATCATAAGTAGGTTCATTTCTGGGTCTTCAGTTCTATTCCATTGATCTACCTGCCTATCTGTAGTGGCTATTCCTGATTTTCAACTTGACTATAACTGTGATGAACTATACTCCAAAATTAGAAGGCTCAACAGTTATCCTGATCTTGGGGCTGGGAGATAAAAGATTCTGACCTGGATCTTGGCATGGAGATCTTGAGGCACAGCTGCTATGAATCCCAGGAGATCTTTGAGTTCAGGATCATCTGGGAAAAAGCAAGTCCCAGATTCAGGTGTGTTGTGGCAAGTATTAAAAATACTGTGACCAGTTCCATCCCATTACCACTCCACCCTGGTCCTGGGTACTCTCTGACCTGGGCAGTCTGTGAGCTATTCCAGCATGACACCTTCATGCTGCTCCCTTGCGTTAGATCCAGCACTGGAGAGCCATAGAGAACTAACTAACATTAATTCATCTCTGGTTAGTATCACTCCCAACTGCCTCTCTGCTAGCCTCAAACTCTGCCCTCACTCCAATAAACCTGATAAGCTCAAAACTCCAGAAATTTGTAATTTAACAATGGCTTTATCTCATATTTCGTAGCAAATTTACGTTCCATGAAACGTCCACTCCATAAACTCACAGCCAAATAATTGGATATATTTTGCCAATCTAGACAAGACAAATCATCCTGTACAATTCCATCCCTTATAAAATATTCATAACAACAACAACCTGTATCTGTAAATTCCATCCCTCATAAAATATTCATAACAACCTATATCTATGCAGAGACACATAAGCGGATAATCTGTGTCTTCCTTAATGTTGCCTCTTCCCCTCTCTGGTTTCTCGGTCACTTTCTAAAACTTTATTCCCACTTATTCTTCATTCTTGTTCAATGACAGGTTTCACTTTATCTTGTGCCTTCCTGGGTAAGGACAACAACTTACACTTGCACAGGCTTATTTGGGTTAGAGAGGTTATTGCAACACACGCATGGTGGTACACACCTTTAATCTGGTACACACCCTCTGCTGGAAACTTGCATAAGGACATTGGAAGAAGGCACTCTCTTTTTGCTCTGCCTGCCTTGTGGGACTGTGCAACAACAAGATCCTTGGACTTCAATTTATAGCTGCTAGTGACCATTGTTGGAGAGTTGGAATATAGACTGTAAGACAACAAAAAATTCTCTTACTATATAGAGACTACCCATAAGTTCTGAGACTCATAGCCACTACAGATAGGCACGTAGATCAATTAGAGAACCCTGACTAATACACTGTCTCTGTACCAATACTATATGGTTTTTATCACGATTGCTCTATAATACTGCTTGAGGTCACGGATGGCGATTCCCCAGAAGTCCTTATACTGTTGAGAGTAGTTTTTAAAATCCTGTTTTGTTTTGTTTTATTTTGTTGTTGTTATAGCAAATGAATTTGCAAGTTGCTCTTTGCAATTTTATGAAAACTTGAGTTGAATTTTTGATGGAGATTTCATTGAATATGTAGATTTCTTTCAGTAAGACGGCCATTTTTAGTATATTTATTCTGCCAATTCATGAGCATGGGAGATCTTTCCACCTTCTGAGATATTCTTCGATTTCTTTCTCCAGAGAAGTTCTTGTCATACAGATCTTTCAATTGCTTGGTAAGAGTCACACCAAAGTATTTTATAATGTTTGTAACTATTGTGAGTGGTGTTGCTTCCCTTATTACTTTCCTCAGCCTGTTTATCCTTTGAGTAGAGGAAGGTTTACCAATTTGTTTGAGTTAATTTTATATCCAGCCACTTAGCTGAAGTTGTTTTTCAGGTACAGAAGTTCTCTGGTAGAATTTTTGGAGTCACTTAAGTATACTATCATATCATCTGCAAATAATGATATTTTTACTTCTTCCTTTTCCATTTGTATTTATTTGACCTCCTTTTATTGTCTAATTAGTCTGGGTAGGACTTTGAGTACTATATTGAGTAGGAAGGGAGAGAGTGATCACTCTTGCCTAGTCCCTGATTTTAGTGGGATTGCTTCAAGTTTCTCATCATTTAGTTTAGTGTTGGTGACTGGTTTGCTGTATATTGCTTTTACTATGTTGAAGTATGTACCTTATATTTATGAACTTTCCAAGACGTACCATGAAGGGGTATTGAATTTTTGTCAAATGCTTTCTCAGAATTTAATGAGATGCTTATGTTTTTTTAATTTGAGTTTGTTTATATATTGGATTATGTTAATAGATTTCCTTATATTGAACAGTCCCTACATCCCTAGTATGAAACCTACTTGATCATGTTGGATGATCATTTTAATGTGTTGTTAGATTCAGTTTCCAAGAATTTTATTGAGTGTTTTTTGCATTGATATTCATAACAGAAATTGGTCTGAAGTTCTCTTTCTTGTTGTGTCTTTGTGTGGTTTAGGTATAAGCATAATTGTGGCTTCATAGAATGAATTGGGTAGTCTTCCTTCTATTTTGTAGAATAGTTTGAAGAGTATTGATATTAGGCCTTCTTTGAAGGTCTGATAGAATTCTGCACTAAACCGGTAAGGTCCTGGGCATTTATTTGGTTGGGAGACTTTTAATGACTGATTCTATTTCTTGGGGGGGTTATGGGACAGCTTAGATTGATTTATATAATCCTGATTTAACTTTGGTGCCTGGTACTGTCTAGAAAATTTTCCATTTCATTTAAGTTTTTCCAGTTTTGTTCAGTATAGGCTTTTTAGTAAGATATGATTTTTTTTTATTTCACAGTTTCTGTTGTTATATCTCCCTTTTCATTTCTGATTTTGTTAATTTAGATTCTGTCTCTTCGACCTCTGATTAGTGTGGCTAAAGGTTTATCTTGATTTTCTCAAGAACCAGCTAATTAGTTTTGTTGATTCTTTGTATAGTTCTTTGGTTCTACTTAATTTATTTCAGCCCTGAATTTGACTATTTCCTGCTGTCTACTCCTCTTGGGTGTATTTGCTTCTTTTTGTTCTAGAGGTTTCAGATATGCTGTCAAGCTGCTAGTGTATGCTCTCTCTAGTTTCTTTTGGGGACACTCAGAGCTATGAGCTTTCCTCTTAGCACTGCTTTCATTATGCCCCATAAATTTGGGTATGTTGTACTTTCATTTTGATTAAATTCTAAAAAGCATTTAATTTCTTTTTTTATTTCTTCCTTGACCAGGTTATCATTGAGTAGAGCATTGTTCAGCTTCCATGTGTATGTGGGCTTTCAATTGTTTTTGTTGTTATTGAAGACCAGTCTTAGTCCATGCTGATCTGATAAGATGCATGGGATTACTCAAATTTTCTTGTATCTATTGAAGCCTGCTTTGTGACCGATTATAAGGTCAATTTTGGAGAAGGTGCCATTTCTTACCTTTTTTGATAACTTTTTGTTGAAAGTCAATTTAATTCACTATTAGAATGGCAATTCCAGCTTGATTCTTGGGATTGTTTGCTGGAAAATAAATTCTAAGCTTTTACTCTGAGGTAGTATTTGTCTTTGTCACTGAGGTGCATTTCCTGTATCCAGCAAAATGCTAAATCCTGTTTTTGTATCCAGTTTGTTAGTCTATGTCTTTATTAGGGAATTGAATCCCATTGATGTTAAGAGATATTAAGGAATAGTGATTTCTGTTCCCTGTTTAAGGAATAGTGATTGTTGTTTCCTGTTATTTTTGTTGTGAGAGGTAGAATTATGTTTGTGTGACTATCTTCTTTTGAGTTTGTTGCAAGAAAATTACTTTTTTGCTTTTCACAGTGTGTAGTTTCCCTCCTTCTTTTGGAGTTTTCCATCTATTATCCTTTGTAAGTCTAGATTTGTTGCAAGATATCATTCAAATTTGTTTTTGTTATGAAATATCTTGGTTTATCTATCTTGGTAACTGAGAATTTTGGTGAATATAGTAACCTGAGCTGGCATTTGTGTTCTCTTAGGGCCTGTATGACATCTGCCCGGGACCTTCTAGCTTTCAGTCTCTGTTGAGAAGTCTGGTACAATTTTGATAGGTCTGCCTTTATATGTTACTTGACCTTTTCCCCTTCCTGTTGTTAATATTCTTTCTTTATTTTGAACATTTGGTGTTTTGAATATTATGTGTCAGGGAAAATTTCTTTTCTGGTCTAACTTATTTAAAATTCTGTAGGTTTCTTGTATGTTCATGGGCATCTCTTTCTCTAGGTTAGGAAAGTTTTGTTTTTGTTTTTTTGTTTTTGTTTTATTTTGGTTTTTCTTTTTTTGTTTTTTTTTACAATTTTGTTAAAGATATTTACTGGTTTTTTAAGTTGATAATCTTCACTCTCTTCTAAAGCTATTATCTTTAGGTTTGGTCTTCTCATCGTATCCTGCATGTTTTTGGTTAATCACTTTTTGCTTTTTGCATTTTCTTTGACTATTGAGTCAATGTTTTCTATGGTATCTTCTGCACCTAAGATTCTCTCTTCTATCTCTTGTATTCTGTTTGTGATGCTTGTGTCTATGACTTCTGATCTCTTTCCTAGGTTTTCTATCTCCAGGTTTGTCTCCTTGTGTGAATTCTTTATTGTTTCTATTTCCATCTTTAGATCATGGATGGTTTTGTTCACGTCCTTTTCCTGTTTGGTTGTTTGTGTGTGTGTGTGTGTGTGTGTGTGTGTGTGTGTGTGTGTGTGTGTGTGTTTTCTCTTTAAGGGCTTCTACCTGTTTACCTGTGTTCTCCTGTATTTTTTAAGGAAGTTATTCATGTTCTTCTTAAAGTCCTCTATCATCATCATAAGGTATAATTTTAAATCCAAATCTTGCTTTTCCAATGTGTTGTACTTGCTGTGGTGAGAGAACTTGGTTCTGATGATGCCGGGTCATCTTGGATTTTGGTGCTTAGGTTCTTGTGCTTGCCTCTTGCCATCTTGTTATCTGTGATGTTAGTTGGTCTTGGGCCTCTGACTGGAGCTTTTCCCTCCCGTGGGCCTGTGAGCTTGTGGGCTTGGGGTGAGAGCGCTCCTAGGAGATCAGCTCTCTGTGGGTTTTTTTTTTTTTTTTTTTTTTTTTTTTTTTTTTTTTTGTTTCCTGATGACAGTGGGACAGCCCCAGCTCTCTGTTAGGTCCATTTGGTTTATAACATTTGGCTGCACTTCTCTGTTTAGTTTTTGTCTGATGACTCGTCTGTGGTGAGAGTAGGATATTAAAGTTTTCAAAGATCAATGTTGTCAGTTTCTTATTAAAGTAGGAATTCCTGCTAGACTTCGGACCTGGAATAGCATGAGTAGAGAGAAAGTTTGGAGGGAGCAGTCTAAGTGATCTGCTGGAGGCGGGAACAGAGAGAAGAAGAGGGCCACAGCTGATACTTTAGGTGTGACTCGACATTGGAAAGAAGTAAGAAACAGTGAAGATCTGCAATTAGGCTGCCTGCTTACCTGTTGGAGTGTCCTGTATACCCAAGGAATGCCTGATGGAGCTGAACAACTCACAGAAAGCTATGAGTGGGAAGAAGCAAGTTTGGAGAGGAAGGTCAGTTTGTTTTTACCTGGAGCTGTATGGGGAATGGGGTGCAGAGCTGGGAATGAGACTGGGAAATTGGATTTGGAAGAAGGATAATAGAAGTGAAGATCTGCAGTTAGCCTACCGGCTTCCTTGGCCAGGATAGGCCCCTGCAGTTTCAACTGTTTAATTGGCCCTTTCAGTTATGTAAGGGGAGCCAAGAGAAGAAAGTCTTACAAACAGCCTAAGTGCTTCTTTCCTGCTTGACTCAGCCTGCCAATAGACTGCAGAACTTAACCGTAGCTGTCAAAAAAACTTAATTTTTAAAATTTCCTTTCTTTCTCTGTTTCCAGCTGTATTTATGTGAGTGTATACAAGTGTGAGCTTGGTGTGTATGTGTGATATATGCATAGCCATGTGTAGTTACGTTCACAAGTATGACCCTGAGATCAGAGGACTTTAGTGTCCTACTCTACCACTGTTTGACCTGTGTCCTAGAGAAAGTATCTCTTCCTGGAGCAAGGTTGGCAGCCATCAAGTACCAGAAATTCTCCTGCCTCAGCCTACTGATAGTGCAGGTATTATAAGCCACACCTAACCAAGACCCAATTATTATGTGTTCTGGGCTTTTAATTCAGATTCAATTGTTTCAACAGTAAACATTCTTAACCACTTTGCCAACTCCATAGCCTCAAAACTTCTCCTTCAAAAGTAGCAAAATATTTTAAGGAGTAATCTGCCAAGAGGTCAATCACAGGACCTGGAGCAGTATCAAAATAAGTTATATAGCCAGGACAACTATATTTTGGTGGCTGTCTCATCTTTGCAATGCCTTTGTGTGGCTAAGCATCCTTGAGACTGTAGATAGATTGTCACCACTGTATTAAAAAAAAAAAAACAAAAAACAAAGCAAAAAAAAAAAAACTAAAGTGTTAGGACATTTCCTACATATGTGCAATAACAAAGGTGTATAAACACTTTGACTTTGGTAGAGCATCCTTTTCTACATATTCTAACACCCCCTAACATTTTGTGAGATTTTCTGAAGAACCGTGGAAATAAGGTCCCTTTAAGAAGATCAGCCCATGAGTTGGGAGGGAAAGGGGGTCAACCTATTTGACAACTCCATCACCTACCAACAGGTTTTTATTTCTTTATTGTTTTTTAATCCACGATGGAAAACAATTGTGTTGCCAACTCTATCTTGGAACATCCCAGGGAAGTACCTTTGGAGTGTTTGCTTTGCAGAGGCATAAACTGAACGAATTCAATAAAAAGCTGAATAGTTGTTTTGGTTTTTGTTTTGTTTTTTTCTTTCTCATCACTTGGAGACCAACCTACATAAAGGCATTGCACAAATACTTAAAGACTTACTATGTCTGCAAGATCGTGGAGTATAAAACCAGACTATTGTGAAAAGCGCCTTCCTATGGCGGTAGGATAGAAACAGCGTTCATACACACAGACCTGGGATGCCCACTCATTCCTAACCTGCAGGCTGAAAGGCTGCACTTGGAAAGTGGATGCCGTAAAAGCCAAGCCGTGCTTTGCGGCCGCGCAAGGCGGGAAAGTGCGGCGGGCGGTTAGAGTCCTCGCCCCGCCCCTTGTTCACTACCAGCTCCCGCACTTGGAGGCGTGAACCAGCTGGGACCCAGCGCTGGGCGCCGGTTAACACCCACTCCCCCGTCGCGGGTACCATGGAGGCGGCGGTGTGTACCGAAATCGAACCGGAGGATGGCGACAGCAGCTGCGGGTGTGTGTGTTTCATGGACAAAGGCCTGCACAGGTAGCTGCCGCCTCCCGGGTGGACCTCGGGTTGTCTGTCTGGGGGATGGGGGTCCTCCCTATTCTGCCAACACATTCTGGGGCTCCTCCCTTCACACATTCCTGCCCCAGCACAGCCCGAGGCTCCTCTCTGTCCTCCCAGCAATGCCCTGGCTTCCTCCCTGCCGAACCCAGAATCCCCCCAGCCGAGCCCAGGCTTCTTCCTAGCCCAGTCCTCCTCCTCACCCTCTTCTCCACCACACTTTCTTGCTCACCCTGGCTGTTCCTCTTCATGGTCTCCTTCCCTGAGCCTGAGAAGTGGCCCTAGGGCTTGCATCCCGGGCCAGCAGCACAGCAAGCCTTCTCTGTTCCCTGCCTACACTTCTTGCCAAGGTTCTCAAACATTTTTTAAGTTCTTTTTCATAAGGCACAATCAGAAAGATAATCCATATACTTGTTCAAGGTATCAAGTGTAACTCTTTTAGCTGATTCTGTTTTAATGTTGCCCAGACCATTCGTTCAGTGTTTTGTTTTGTTTTGTTTTCGGGCCCCTGGATTTTCCATATTCTTTGAGCCCAGTTTACCAGTTCAACCTAGACACTTTCTTGAGTTTGATTGGACAGCTCGCTATTTCTGAGATCCAGTAGTCTCTGTGTCTTTGTGGAGGTGCCTGCTCTATAATGAAAATAGCTTAGTCCTGATCTAAGGGTTGCCAACGAAAAGGTTTTTCAAAAGAATGCTTGCATTTATATTTAATAATGGTTATCACTTCGAGGATGATGTCTGTGTACATTTTATATGCCTTATTACCACCACAGCAATTAAACAAGGTCGTTTTTTTTCTAGTAAGCAATGAATCTGGGAATTTATATTTTAGCAACATTATATAACTTGACAGCGCAACTTGTGAGCAATTAAATTCAACAGTATTGATTTCTGATATGTCAGAAAACAGATTGTTATTAAGAGCATATCGTAGTAGCCCAAAATCTGTTCCTAGATAGTTCTGTAGATAGAAGCTAGATGACCGGCACATGCTTCAGACACCTTTAGAAACTGGTGCTGTGAGCTTTGCACTTGTTTCCTTGTTACCGATTAGAAGGTTTCCTGCAACGTTATTCTAGCCAGCGCAAAAATCTACCACAGATGCCCTTGACATTGTGTGTGCTGTTCCTAACTACTGTTAGCACCTCCTAGCAGCGCACTGTAATTCCGTGGAAATAACGTTCCAGTCAGCAAGTTGAACTTCTAAGTGGTAATTGAGGGAGTAAAGAGATGATTTCTGTTTAGAGGAATGCATTCAAACTTGCAATTAGAGAGGACCCGAGCCTCTCCACCGATAAGAGCAATAGTTAGTAGAGGGTTTTGTTTTGTTTTAGAAATCAATTACATTCTGGACTAACTAGCTATTGTTGAAAGTAAGGAAACTAAAGTTTTAAACTCATGTATAAAATCTGGATTCATGTCAGGTCTGTTTAGTTGTCCTAACCAGACATTTTTAAGGGCTTGAAAATTAAGAAAAGAGCTTTAAAGTATGCAGTTACTCATTTTTAGCTACCAGAAGAGGGTCAGTTTTCTTTAAAAATGTTCCCCTGAATAAGTCTAACACACTCTAGTAGAAGGCTGCACATCCAAGGATATTTGGGCAGCACACATTAGTCATGATTATGAAAACAATCCAACCAAAAAAGGACACAAGTTGGGTAGGAAAGGAAAGGCATCTAGGACAGATTTTCTTTTTCCTAAAGTGAGTAGAGTAAATATTCATTATAGCCATTTTAATTAATTCTGTTTGGTTATCCTTTTAAGTATGTTTTACAATACTTTCTTTTATAGTATATCAGAGTTGTCTTTAGAGTCATCCCTACATGCCATCAATTTGCATTGTAATAACATCTCCAAGATCTCATCCATCGACCACATTTGGAACCTACAACATCTAGATCTGTCATCCAATCAAATAAATCAAATTGAAGGCCTGAGCACACTGACAAAGCTATGCACTTTAAACTTGTCCTGCAATTTGATCACAAGAGTGGAAGGTTTGTAAACAATTACATGTGGTACCTTCGGTTAGAAAAAAAATGAAAAATAAAATTATATATGTATTTTCTTCTAAAGAATGGAATTAATAGAATCATAAGCCTTTGAAAATTGACCCTAAAACTACCTATGCAATTTTTCCCATAAAACTGTCTTTTTGAATAGTTAGATAACTCCAAAAATGGCAGTTGATTTTACTATCAGTGTGAAACAATGTTATTTCTTCATTTAAACCTTATAAATGCTCTGTTACTTTCCCCTCTCCCTTTTAGGACTTGAAGCACTGGTTAATCTGACTAGACTGAATTTGTCTTATAATCGCATAAGTGATCTAAGTGGTAAGTAGATTTGTTCATATTTCTACAATGATAAAGGTTTGCAGGCTATGAGGACTTAGCTCAATGTTGGAAAACTGCAAAGAGTAGTGGTGTTTTGACCAAGCGTTTTATTTGAGCGCTCTACTTCTATTAAAACTTTTGTTGCTGCGAAAATAATACCTGAGTAAAACATAGAAATGAAGACAAGTATAACCCATAGCAGAAAAAGCTAAAGTGAGGAAAACCTACTTTAGGAGGGTTCTGCTTAATCCTCAGTGATGAAGCATTGTACTCACGTGGAAAGGGGCAGCTCCATTAGAACGTCAGATGTGATGGAAACCATGTGGCTGGCCACCAGTAGCCAGATGTAAGTACTGACTGGAAATTTGACTGGTGGTGCAAGGAACTGAATATTTAATTTAATACTAATTTGAATATAAAAGCAACTAGTGACTACTCCATTACACAATATAAGTACGGGCGATTCCAGGGATTCATATGTTAAAAGTTAAAATCAGTTTTTTTATGTGCTCTGCATGTCTAAGAAGATTTTAAAATCATTCCTTTTTTATTAGCATGATATAACTGATTTACAATTTTACAAATTTACAATTGTAGAATTTCTTGTTAGAAGTAAAATTTCACTAGTTATCCACATATACTCTTTCTTTGCCTTAAAACTTTTTGTTCTGTTACAGGGTTGATGCCCCTTCATGGACTAAAGTATAAACTTAGATATATTGACCTACATGGTAATTATATAGATAGCATCCATCACTTACTTCAGTGTACAGTAGGACTGCACTTCCTAACCAATCTGGTTTTAGAGAAGGATGGAGAAGGGAATCCTATCTGTTTTCTACCAGGTATGAAACAGTTAAATACATTTCTAGTACTTAAATGTGAACACATGTATCTCCTGAAGTGATGACCCCTTCATTTTACACTTAAGCTCTCCATATATATACATACATATGTATACATATATACACGTATGTGTATGTTTAAGAAACATAGTTATAAAAAATTTATTGATAAAAAAACAAAATTACGTCTATGCTTAAAGTATATAGGATTCCTTCCCTCCTTTCCTCCCTCTTTCTTTCTCTTTTTTTTTTCATTTTCCCTAAAGCGGTATCTCTTATAGCCTAGGCTGGTTTCAAATTTGATGTGTAGTATAGGATAAAGCACGACCCTCCCTCCTCTGCTGGGATCACAGCCATGCACCTCTATGCCCAGTTAAGTGATCCTGTGAGTTGAACCAAATATCATGAACCGAGGCCAACACTCTACTGAGTGAGCTGCATCTCCAGCGGGGTAAATAGGTTGGTGGTGTTATTTAGACAGTTTACAAATCTGATGGTAAATATTTCACATTTTGATGACTGTGATTTTGTCTTAGTTGGGGTTTTACTGCTCTGAAGAGACACCATGACTATGGCAGTGTTTCCTTGCTTTGTTTTCTCTTATATAGCTGGGGATAAAAGGAGTGTGTTTACTTGGGACTGGTTTATAGTTCAGAGGTTCAGTCCATTATACTCATGGCAGGAAGAATGGTGGCATGCGGGCCGACGGTACTGGAGAATAGCTCAGAGTTCTACATCTGGACCTTTAGGCAGCAGGAAGAGAATGTGAGCCACACAGGGTAGGGCTTGAACGAGCAAAACCTCAAAGCCCAGCTCCTAGTGACACACTTCTTCCAACAAAGCCACACTTACCCCACCAAGACCACACCTCTTAATAGTTCCAGCCCTATGAACCTGTGGTGGGCCATAGGATCTTATTTTTACTCAAACCACCACAGTTATATTCTAGCATTGTAATAGTATGTCACCATGAAAAGAGCAAGTAGCATATTTCTTTCTTCTAATGGTCCTTTATCCCCAGCTACACTAAGAGAAACAAAAGCAAATATTTATATAAAAAGTAATACACCCTTTATATTACATATGTATTTAAATATGGCATACCTATATAGTAATATATGTGACATCTAGAATATTGTACAGTAACTCCTGATAACAGGACTTAAAAGCAGGAAGCTCTATTTTGTAGCTTTTGGGTTTTATACCATGTGAATTCATTGTTGTGTGTGTGTGTATGTGTGTGTGTGTGTGTGTGTGTGTGTGTGTGTGTGTGTGTGTGTTTTGAAAGCTTAAACTTATAGGTTCATTTCCCAGCAGCCATATGGTGGCTCACAACTATACATAACTACAGTTACAGGTGACCTAATGCCCCCTTTTTACTTTATAGTGGCTCACAACTATACATAACTACAGTTACAGGTGACCTAATGCCCCCTTTTTACTTTATAGTGGCTCACAACTATACATAACTACAGTTACAGGTGACCTAATGCCCCCTTTTTTACTTTATAGTGGCTCACAACTATACATAACTACAGTTACAGGTGACCTAATGCCCCCCTTTTTACTTTATAGTCACCAAGCATGCAGGTGGCACATACATACAGAGGCAACACTCAAATGTGTAAAATAAATCTTTTTTAAACGTTCTAGCCCTGATTTTCTAGATTGCACTTTCTTTGGGGGTCTTTCCAACCACTTACTTGATCCTTTTGAGAAATATTTGGTAGTGAAGTTACCTGAGTGGTTAGTGAGATGGTATAACTTACCACAAAGCCAGATGACCTCAGTTCAGTTCCTGAGACCCCCATGGAGAAAGAAGAGAAATGACTCCCACAAGTTGTCCCTTGATCTACATGCATTAAGTGGGGGAGGGGTTTGTTGAGGGGCTGGAGAGATGGCTTAATGGTTAAGAGCACTGGCTGCTCTTCCAGGGAATCTGGGCATTGGTTTCGTACCAATATAGCGTTAATTTGACAGATTCCTTGTTTAATTGTTCTTAAGAGAAGTGAATATATTTTGCTTCAGTACATGATATTTGCATATCCTGATATTAATGTGTAATTAAGAAAAATTGAGATATTTCACTAATGTTTCACTGTGGGGAATTCTGACAGTAATTACAATTTTTATTCATTTTATAATGGCCATATAAAAATGAGCAAAAGCCCTGGTTATCTTCCTTCTCAGAGTAGAATGCTGTTGGTTCCATGCATTTAAAACTTTTCACACCATATGGTTCAATGGTCTGACTCTATCAGGAATGGTGTTTGCAATGGGGCAGGACTGCTTTCCCTCTTCTGTATTTACTGATGGCATGTTGAAGATGTTGAGTTCATAATGTTTATTCCCAGTTTATTAGTACATCATGGGACTGACTTGATCATTCAGACAATATACCTAGTAGCTTGGTTGGTTTTCGACATAATCTCTTCAAGTATTTATGCTTTGATTTTGAATTCGTTTCCCAGGGTACCGAGCAATCATTCTTCAGACTTTACCACAACTGAGAATCTTAGATTGCAAGAATATATTTGGTGAGCCAGTAAGTTTGGAAGACATAAACTTATCACACCTCCAATGCTTAGAAGGTCTTTTGGATAACTTAGTTTCTTCTGATTCCCCCTTGAATATAAGTGAAGATGAGGTAAGGTATTGGTGTTTTTTTCTAAGAGAAATGAGTTTCACGAGTTAACGTATCAGAATAGGAACTGTAAAGGACTTTGGTTTGTTTCTGTGTCACAGGCCACTGATAACATGGCAGCACCAGCAGTGGGCGTGCTGCCTCCTTTGGAGGAGTTTACAAGTGCACCAGAGGAAAATGTTTTGGCCTCACTTTTATCTGTGTGTCCACCTTCTGAACCAGAGAAAATTAATCATGAAAACGATTTTCAGAATGAGATGAAACTTCAGAAATTAGATGATCAAATCCTACAGCTTCTCAACGAAGTAGGTTTATTTTTATTTTATTGAAGAAAAAGTAGCTCAGAAAGTCTAAAGTAGAAATTGTACATGTGTTCACCAACTAGAAACATCAAATTGACTGTATCTGTATTGTTTTCTTTATAGAAATAAAATTATGTACAGTAATAGTGGCAAAAAAACAGTGGGAAATGTTTTTCACTCATTTTCTTTGTTGCCTTCCTTGATGAGTGTCAGTTCCTGTATTGCCAATAGTATTTTCTTGTGTTGTGTATGTGGTAACAGTTCATAGACGTTTGACTAGTTTTACTCTGGCAGCTGAATGACACTACTATACAGTAGTCACAGTTTTAAGTAGATGTGTGTTTGGAATTATCTTGGCCATATGCCTGCATGTGCAGTTGCTTGTCCCTGGGTTATGTGTTGGGGAACTGCCAGATTTTTCAGAGTTGCTGAAACATTCTTTGTCCCTAATGACAATTCATGCGGGTTCTAGTTTTTCCTTCCTTAGTTGCCTTAGTTTTTTTACATGAGATCTTAATGTATAACACAGATAATCTTGAGGTCTTGCCTTTGCTTCTAGAATTCTGGAATTACAGTCATATGTATAGTGATACTTGACTTATTTGTCCTTTTGTTATAGACCTTCCTAGTGAGCACTTGGAATAGGTCTTGGATGCTGAATGTTACATGTGTGGACACTTAGGTGGTTAGATTTTCAGAGGTTGGCATTCTATTATTTACCATTAATTTGATTTGATTTAAACTCTAATGCTGTTTGTTAACTATCAGTTCATATTTTCTTTGCTTTTATTTCCTCTAGTTTTCAGCCCAAAAGTCTTAACCTTGTATAACTGGCAGTCACAGTTTCTCAGTAGTAAACTGATAGTCTCAGACTGAAGCATGGTCTCATTCTGGTTCATTTTGCTAAACTAGTCTAACCTTTTTTATTTTTCATTTCTGAGGTCTTTAAATAGTTTTATCTTTTCCTGTTTTTGGTTTTTTTTTTTTCATTTTCCCAGATTTAAGTTACTAAAAGCTCCCCCCCCCCTTTTTCTCCTGTGCCAGAGCTCGATTTTTTGTCTTCAGTTTCAAAGATGCATAATTTATAACCTTGTAATCTTATAAAGTATCTTAATGCTTAAGAATGCATTAAATTTTATTTATACTGAGCAGAACTTTTAACAGGCTTTCTTTTTTTTTTATATTCTAGACTAATAATTCCTTAATAGATAATGTTCCTGAGAAAGACTTCAGACCAAAAAGAGACACAGATATAACTTCTGAAAGTGACTACGGAAACAGAAAAGAGTACAACAAAAAAGTTCCTAGAAGAACAAAAATCCCGTACTATGCCAGAACTATTCAAAGCATTAAGCACCACAATAGAAACAACGGTGCTTTTGTAAGGTATTTACTTGGTCGTAGCAGTACACATGAGGCACACAGGTCGGAGTGACTGACTGCTTCCTCCTTGCTGCTCCATGATGATACACTTCTCAGTTTACGGACATCTAGGAGCTCAGATTTGGACAACTATCAGCCCCCATATCCTACATTCTGCATCCCCTGAGTCATCCAACCACTGTTCAAATAAAATCAAAGAATTACATCTTTACTAATATGAACTATTTACTAGAGTTAAAGAGATTGTGTCTGATTGAACATTCACAAATTTTTTCTTGTCATTTTTTAATTAATAAAGTATAATACATTTGCTTTATTAAGTATCATGGTAGATATTGCATTGGATATGAAAATGTTTCTAGACAGTTTAATATGTACTCAAATGTGTTATATATAAAAATTTTGTGCCATTTTATATAGTAAAGTGAGCATTTAGAGATTTTGGTGTTTGCAGGTGGTTCTGCAATCCCTGCAGAAACTTGAAAATCGTTTACTTACAAAAGATTGCTTTCACTCTCTTTGAGAAATTAATGTATAATACCAAACAAAAGGCCACTACATCACTTGCAGTGAGTGGGAAGTAAAGCTTCCTCTTTACACTAGCATTTACTTGACTAATTTCTACTCTGTCTGTAGGTAGATCTCGCTGGAAGCCAAGGCCTAGTTAAACAGTACAACTAAACTAGGAGCACAGGCAGACATATGATTTTGACATGCAAGGGTAGAAATATAATCTCTGTATTTTCATAGCTGAGGAATCTACTATATAGCAGGTACAAAAAGACTGTACCTCAGAGTAGGAACAATCCGCTTTTTACCTGCATAATTCTTTTTTAAATATACTAGTTGGTTATTTCAATTCTTCGTAGTGATCCATGTATAAAATTTCATGTATTAAAAAAAATCATTCAGCTCTTTTTAGTTAGGATATACCCAAGAATTTTTTTTTCTGACTACTAATAGAATCTGTTTACTCTGGTATAGTGTACCAATTTTAAACTCTTAAGTGCCATGGGGCAATTAAATAATTTTCAAATTTTTCTCTTATATGATCGTAGTGTATTTCATCTTGAGTATGTTGAACACTACACATATAAAATCATTATCTTTTTTAAAACTCTTGATACTCTAAATAGTGAGTCAGCAAAGTCATCCCTTATAAACTTCATGAATTAGCTTTCCAAGTTAACTATTACCTTACTTAATACATTTTTCTTAAAATGGTTATTCATCGTATTGGTATGGGTGTTTTACCTGCACGTATGTCTGTACCATGTCCTAGAGCCTGCTAATGACAGAAGCGGGCATCAGATCCCCTGGGACTGGGTTACAGGTGGTTGTGAGCTGCCGTGTGAATGCTGGGCATTGAACCCAGTTTCTCTGAAAGATTAGCCAGTGCTTTTCACCACTGAGCCATCTCTCCAGCCCCTAATCAATATGGTTTTTCTAATACTAGATATGTGGCTATAGGTGTTTGTATTGGAAAACATAAAATGCACTTTTGACGATTTTCTGCTTTTTTTTTCTTTGCAGTTGTAATCGTAAAATGAGACAGCCTCACTTTAAGGATTTATATGTAAGATCATCTTTAGTAAATTATAATAACTTAAGAGACTTAGATGAGCAGAAGACTGGCATAATTAAAGCACACAAAATTGTCTCAGATGACAGCACTTACCGGGTATGGTTAGAAAATTAAGAAAAATTAATCTTAGATTTAAGTACTAAGTCCTAAAAAGTTAACCAGTTTTTTATGAGCAATAAATGTTGTTTGTAGTTTTATCAGAGTAATAAAAATTGGCTAATTTTATCTTTTCCAGGTTCCAGATTTTGTGTAATATTACTGCTTTCACATTTGATAGATTGGTTGAAATGACATTATATTCGGAAAATTCCAGTTCCTGTTTCCCAAAATATTAGGGGTAATGGAACCCTTCAAATAACAATATACATCTCTGTGTTTTCTCAAAGAAGTATTCTTTATACTGTCTTGTTAGTTGTCCTGAAACCCAGTTTTGGGGAAAAAAATTCAGAGATGCTGAAGTTATTTTAAAAATTGGAGACTCTTTATTGTTACTGTGATACCAATGCAGATAAAGAAATGTGACTTTCCCTCGTGAATAGCCAAACTGAATAAAAACGAAGATTCACTATAAGAAAATTGAAGACTCACTGAATATATTAGTTACTTTGCCCTTGTTTTACAGGTTAGAGTACTGGTTATTATACTCTACTGCATACTGTGAAAAGCATAATCTAATGATAGGATTGCCTTCATGACAGTATCAGCTAACACTCATTTGAGATGATTCTGTACCTTGCAATATCTACTCTTTCCTGTGCACTTTATGTCCATTACTGTAATTCTAACTGGAATTTTTTACAATGAGTTATTGTAAAAGAAATGAAACAGCTGGGGCAATGAGAAGTTTGCTGACATTTTCCAAGTTCATGAAGCATTGCTGTTTTCTTTTAGTCTCTTGTGGAACAGTTAGACCAAGAGAGAGAAATGAGGTGGAAAGCTGAGCAAACGGAAAAGAAACTTATGGATTATATCAATGAGCTACATAAGCAAGCAGATGAGAAAAAAGATGTTCACAGCCAGGCTCTCATTACCACAGATAGGTAAGGCCAAAATACAACTGTGAATTCTGCAGAGAAGGGGAGGAACGAGCCTTGACCAGAGGGACTAAGGACATCACAAAAACACCCACAGAATCAACTAACAAGCTATAGGGGCTCACAGAGACTGCACTGAGAACCAGGGAGCCTGTAGGTATCTGAGCTAGCTCCTCAGCATATGTCAGTGGGACATGTTTCCTCCTACTGGGTTGCCTTGTCCATCCTTGACATGAGGAAGATGCCTAGTCTAGTCTTTCTGGAACGTGATAGGCTGTGCTTGGTTGATACATCCCCGGGAGGCCAGCTCTTTTCAGAAGAGTGCATGGGGGGCGGAGCAATGGGGGGAAAGGAGGGAGGACAAACAGTGCTCTGGACATAATATATAAGAGAATAAATTAAGAAAAGTGTGAGTCTAAAGATGTCTCAGAGCATGAAGCTTACTGAGCTTAGAATAGGAATGTCTTGATTTAAAATAGTGATACAAACATGAATATATGTGACTTTCATTTGATTTGCAGATTTATTACTTTGGTGGGGGAAATATGCTTTGTAGAATGTCGTATTTGTAAAAAGGCTGGCATTGACAAATTTCTCTTTAAGGTTTATGATCCTTGTCTCTTTTAACATACTCATTTCCTGTGTTCTCTTTGGTACTACATAGGCCAAGTGCCTTAACTCTTTCCCTACTTTTTTCTTGTCTATTTAGTCTTCTATTTGCCTAAGGAGCTTTTCACTCCAGGACATTCTTTTTTTTTAAGAGAGAAAAGGGTTTATTTGGCTTATGTTTCCACATTGTTCATCGTTGAAGGAAATCCGGACAGTAACTCAAGTATACGAATACATTTTTGTCAGTACTTGGTTTCTTTAAAGGTTTGATAGTGTGCATTAAGATCTTTCTAGTACTTACATAAAGTACATGTAAAACAAGATGTAACCTGGAATTACTCAAAGTCTTCTTGGTGTGTAAAGAATGAGCATAATGGTTTTTCGTTTTCTTTTTTTTTTTTTTTTCTTGAACTTCATATAGTTTGTGAGTTGTTTTCTGGGGTGTTCAGAGCTTTCTAGGGTTAGTATCCAATTATCAGTGACTGCACATTGTATCTGTTCTTTTGTGACTGGGTTATCTCACTCAGGATGATATTCTCTAGATGCATCCATTTTCTTAAGAATTTCATAAAGTCATTGTTTCTTATAGCTGAGTAGTACTCCATTGTGTAAATGTACCACAATTTTTGTATCCATTCATCTACTGAAGGACATCTGGGTTCTTTCCAGCTTCTGGCTATTATAAATAGACCTACTATAAACACTGTGGTGCATGTGTCTTTATTGTATATTGGAGTGTCTCTGGGGTATATGCCCAGAAGTGGAATAACTGGGTCTTCATGTACTACTACATCCAATTTTCTGAGGAATCGCCAGACTGATTTCTAGAGTGGTTGTACCAGTTTACAACCCCACTAACAGTGGAGAAGTGTTCCTCTTTCTCAGCAACCTCGCCAGCATCTGTTGTCATATGAGTTTTTGATCTTAGCCATTCTGAATGGTTTCAGGTGGAATCTCAGGGTTGTTTTGATTTGCATTTCCCTGATGGCTAAGGATGTTGAGCACTTCCTTAGATGCTTCTCAGCCATTCAATATTCCTCAATTGAGAACGTTTTGTTTAGCTCTGTACCCCATTTTTAATAGGGTTGTTTGATTCTCTGGTGTCTAGCTTTTTGAGTTCTTTGTATACCTTTGGATATGAGGCCTCTAACTGATGTGGGTTGGTAAAGATCTTTTTCCATTCTGTTGGCTGCCGTTTTGTTTTCTTGACAGTGTCCTTAGCCTTACAGAAACTTTGCAATCTCATTAAGTCCCATTTCTCAATCTTTGATCTTAGAGCACAAGCCATTGGTGCTCTGTTCAGGAAATTTTCTCATGTGCCTATGTGTTCTAAGGTTTTCCCTACTTTCTCATCTAATAGTTTCAGTGTATCTGGTTTAATGTGGAGATCTTTGATCCGCTTGCACTTGAGCTTTGTACAAGGAGATAAGAAAGGGTCTATTTTCATTGTTCTGCATGCTGAGTGCCAGTACTCCAGGACATTCTTATTCCATTATGTGAAGGTACATTGTAGTAACCCCCTCACCTTTGATTTCTATAGTTAATAGTCAAGTTATCCGTTTCTTCAAATAGTTACTGTTTTTCCTCAGAGTTACTATTTGGTTCCAGTTTTTCATATCTGTAAGGGAACACTAGGTCTCTAGACTTGGTATTAGTCATAAGCAGGATCTGGACATTTAATTCAGTTTTATGTCTGTAAAGTGGGTCATTCCTCTTACAAGATCTCATGAGACTTTTAAATGAAGGTAAACAGTTTCCATCCTGATCCCTCATTTCTTTTATACAATTGGTTGTGTGATACTGATACTTAAGGAAAACAATAAAACACCTCTCCTATGTGCTTCTCATATATGTTGTACCTGTGTGATAGAGAAAAGCCGCCGTGCTACCTAAATATGTTCACTGTGAAAATCACCGTAACTACATATTTTGGTGCACTCTGCTCTTATGTGAGTCTGTCTGTCACCATCTGTGCTGGTTTGAGTAGGCATGTCCCATATCTTGTGTGAATGCTAGCTAGGCCCATGGGCAGCTGAGGCCTTGTCAGAGAAAGCGAGACACTGTGGGCAGTGCTTGAGGTCTTCTGTGCTCTAGCTATGCCCAGTATGGCACACAGCCTCCTTGTGCTGCCTGTGGATGAAGATGTGGAACTCTCAGCTTCTCCAGTACCGTGTCGGCCTGCATGCTGCTGTGCTTCCTGGCATGATAATGAACTAAACCTCTGAGAGTGTAAGCCAGCCCCAATAAATGTCCTTTATAGGAATTGCTTTGGTCATAGTGTCTCTTCACAGCAATAATACCCTAAGACACTATCTTTATTTGTGTTTATCTGTCTCTGAATTGATAGAAGAAAAATCCTAGCTAGGAAATGAGAGAATGGCATGAGAAGGGGAATAGTGCTCAAATTTCCTCAGAATAGCCCCATTACATGACAGGGTGTGTCACATGGAGACTGTAGAAGACAGGATTCCTCTTTTCTTCAGAATGGAGCATAGCTTGTTGTAGTAATTGTTTTTATTAAATGTTATTTCCCTTTGTGTTATAATTGAAATTCCTTTTAGTGTTGGCATACTTTGTATTTTGTTATGATGAGTTTTTGAGGCAGTGTCTCACTATGTAGTTCTGGCTCAGAAGGAATCGATCTGACTCTGACTTCCAGGAGTCTGGAATTGTAAGTGTATACCACTATGCCAGTTTGACATTCTTGAACTTTTAGTTTTGTCTATATGCAAATACTTTTTGCTTTATTTTATAGTATAGGTATTAACTGTAGTATATTAGAAAAAAAGATCTTAACTGTTGACCAGATTTAATTTGGGAGGTTTGGAACGTACCTCCATGCTCCTTGCACTTTTGAACAGACTTGATTGATCTCACTCTACTTCTGTCTACACCATTGTTGCTGTTGTGTGTAAAACTCTTGAAATTAATACCCCCAACTCTTAACGTTTCTTATATCCATTGCCCTGAATACCAAGTCTGAGAGCTAGGTGCCACCCTTTGATTGTTATGTCAAAAGTGAATCTCATTTACTATGTTTATTGTTTCAACCTCCTTGGACTTTATTGATCTAGTCAGTTATCAAAAATGCCTTCCATATAGTTCTCATAAGTGTTTTCAGGTTAGCCTATCCTGAGGAAGAAGCACTGTGTGTCTCATTCTGTATTCTTTGCCTTAGTAACTGTTGTGCCCTGAATATTCTGTCTGTTACCAAAACTTGAAATAATTGTTTTGCCATTGCTTTCTTATATCTCAAAGCCAGCTGGTACTGATATCTTCTTGATTCTGTTTTTTAAAATACCTATCTCCTCTGTATTATAGAACTGTATCCTTGCTTTATGATTTACTGCTTTGATAACTATTGAAATTTTACTTATCTACAGTTCTTTGCCCTCATCTATTATTTTCTCATGTCAACCTGGAATTGACTGAATAAAGGAAGACTATTTTAAAAACTGTTCTCATTAAAGACAAATGGAAAGAAAATAAGAATTGAAGAAATTATCATCATAGAGCAGTTGATGGATACATACATGTGTGTGTGTGTGTGTGTGTGTGTGTGTGTGTGTGTGTGTATTAAACTACTTTAGCTCGGTAATTAATTCATGAGATTCTTCCACACATGTCAACCATCTAGCTGCTTCTTGTATTTGGATAAGGTATGAGCTGGTAAATAATATACTAACATGTCACAATGACTAGTTCATGGGGTACACATATACACTAAAGTGAACTAATCCACGCCTCTTATGGCTCTTCTAAGTTGAGTTAAGCAAAGATCATTCCTGTTGTGACTGCTAGAATGTAAACCCAGTGCTCACAAGATGGCTTAATGGATAAAAGCACTTGCCACACAAGCCTTACAACCTGAATTCAGTTCTAGAACCCACATGAAAAGAGAGGCCTGTATCTGAAAATTGGCCTCTGACCTCCATGCATGAACATGCATCCACACACACACATACACACACAAATAAACGTTTAGAGGAAGATGAACCCACATGTATCTGTGGCTGCCTTTAACTGTTTGTCACACTATACCAGGAAAAGCTGAAGCCAGTTCCTGAGAGCTCACTCTGGTGTAGAACCCTAGTATAATTCAGTGCTTGGTTACAGCAGTGTCTCAGAAGAGTACCAGCCAGTCTGTCTTCATCTGGTCACGTAGACCGGTAGACATTCCTATTTGTTATGTACGTTAAGTTTTCAGTTGCAAGTAAAATATTCTGGCACGTACAAAGCCATGATCAGTACTTTGGTCTGAGAAGACAAAGAAGACAAAACTGATCAGCTGCTTAGGTGTCACTTACACCTCATAGCTTTAGAGATTCCAAGTCAGTTTCCTCTGCTTGACATTAAGCTCTTTGAGGGCTGTGATTATAGCTCATTTATACTGAATGCTTTTCAAAAATTCACATCTAGCTCAAAACTGAAACACACCAGGAATAAACTATTGCTGTGGAATAGTAAGAATATATGTGAATTTCTTTATTTATGATGAATGTCTTTCCCTTTCAGGAAAATGTTATTTTCAGGGTCAGACAAAGGCATATCCTGTTTCATAGCCTTTTTTTGTATTATTAGTATAATTAAAGTTTGACAATACTTCAGATATTGGTTACTATTTTAAGCCTTACACTGATTACAATTTTTATTATTTTTAAACATATAACATTCTTATTCCTATTATATAATTTATGCTCCAGACTAAAGGATGCTATTTTTAAGGAGAGACATTGCAAGTCTCAGCTTGAAGTTATAGTTCACAGACTTCAAAATGAGGTTAAAAAGCTAACTATTGAATTGATGAAAGCGCGAGATCAACAGGAAGAGCACGTCAGACACTTGAGAACCCTGGAAAGGGCACTGGAAAATATGGAGAAGCAGAAAGCACAGCAGCAGCAGGCACAGGTATCCCTGAGTGGATCAGTGATGTGGCTGAACAGATTGATGGCTCCCCTAAAACTACATACTATAGTAAGCTCAAAAGATGTCAGGATGTAAGCAGAAATTACGTCACTGTTAATTTTATTATCACAGCCATGCAGCCTGCGGATTACATCTTTATTCTACAAACACTTATATAAAAATTTGGAAGAGTTGATAGAAATATTGCGGGCAGATAGGTTCATGTTTTTGAGAGACAGTTTTCAGATGTATGGGGTTCTTGAAAGACTTTCAGTTTCATGCTATTGGCATGGAATTTCTGTCAAAAAAGTATGTAAATCAACAGTAATTAACGCCAGTACAATTGATGCTTCTGCATTGGCAATGGCATTTTTAATTCAATAAAGTTTGAAAATTGCTTAGTTCTTGGGACATGGGATTTAATGAACATTTACAGGAGCTAGTATTAAAACAGAAGCAGGGACAGTTACTGAGGTGGCCAAGAAGCTCTGTGGTAGGCCAGTCTTTCTAAGTAAGGACTTTCTCCTTTTCTGTTTTCCCCCTTCTTTCAGATGCTGGCCCGAGTCTGGGCACTCCCTCCCTAACACTTTCAGCTTCAGCATCCCCCAAAGCTACCTGTCACTTACCTTGTGGCATGCCTGCCTGACCTCGATGCCTAACTCTAACTCCTTTGACTTTTTCTCTTCCTTTTCTCCATCAGACAGGTGAAAGATCTCTAGCTTGCCTGCCCTGTGGCTTTCTTCTAAACTAACAAAACTTCCCTTGGCCTTGTCACAAAGTGACAAAATAGAACGTAGAAGCAGGAGAAAGGCTGTGTGAGAGATGTGACCATGTGTACTTCACTCAGATGAGGTTAGGAACTGGCTAAGGATAAGAACTAGAAGCATGTGCTTGGTTGTGTAAGAGCTGTGACCATGTCCGCTTCATTTAGATAAAACTGGTCCAAGAGGTGGAGCTCAAAGCCTCGGCTGCTGATCGAGAAATAAACTTACTTCGAACCTCTCTTCACCAAGAAAAGCAGCAAGTGCAACAACTTCATGAGCTTCTGGAATTGAAAGAACAGGAACACAGGTAAGTGAACATGTATCAAGACAGTACTAACATTTGAAAGTATAAAAGGGAGTTCCTGGCTTTTCCCTTGATCTTCCAGTGACTGACCATTGGTAAAATCTGGCAGAATTAACCCAAGGAGGGCAGGCACGATAGCTTAACCCCCAAGCTTGAATGGTGTGGTTTCTGGGTTCCACATGATAGGAAAAAAGCCAACTCCTACATGTTCCGTGTGCTTTCTATGCATGACACCCATACAGGTACTCTCCATCAATCACTATAGAGAGAGAGAGAGATTAAAATCAGAATTAACTCAGGAAAATGCCATGTTTGCATCTGTATTAGATCCAGTCCTATAGAAATATCTAGGAGCTAAGAAACAAATATGTGAATTTAATGTCAGTGTGAAAGGGCTTATAATAGTGCACCTTGTTTTTATATTTCTTCAGACTTGACCAAAAACGGCTCATCATATAGAGTGGGAACTATGCCAATTGACTTCCAAATAATGCTTTGTAAAATTAATCAGTATTTATTCTGCTACAACAGTAGACTATAAACTTTTCCTACCTAACTACCATTTCTGTGATTTAAAAAAGGACCTGTTTTCTATTAACCTTGGGTTAATAGAATGTTAATAGCTATTTAAAGACCATTGAGGGTTTTGTTTGTTTATGACTTTTAATGTTTCACAGTTTAGTCATTATCTCCTTCCTGGTCCACCCTCCCATGGTTCGTCATCCCATTCCTCCTCCCATCCTGCCTCAAAGAGGATGTTCCCACCCCACCCCCACCAGGCCACCCAACTCCCTGGGACATCAAGTCTCTAAAGGATTAGGAGCATCTTCTCTCACTTAGATCAGACCAGTAGGTCCTCTGCTGCATGTATATGTGTCAGGGCCTCCTACCAGCTACTGTGTGCTGCCTGCCTAGTTGGTGGCTCAGTGTCAGAGATCTCAGGGGTCCAGCTCAGTTGAGACTGCTGGTATTCCTATGGGGTCACACTCCTCCTCAGCTTCTTCCAGCCTTTCCCTAGTTCAGTCACTGGGGTCTCTGACTAAAGTTCATTGCTTGGGTTTAAGTGTCTGCCTCTGTCTGAGTCAGCTGCTAGTTAGGCCTCTTGGAGGACAGCCAGGCTGGGCTCTTGTCTATAAGCACTCCAAGGCATCAGTAATAGTGTCAGAGATAGATCCCAAGTTGGGCAGGTCACTGGACCTCCTTTCCCTCGGTCTTCTCTATATTTGTCCCTGCAGTTCTTTTAGACATGAACGATTATGGGTCAGTGTTTTTACTATGGGATGGTAATCCCATCCCTTCACTTGTTGCCCTGTGTTTCTCCTGGAGGTAGACTCTACAAGTTCTCTTTCCCCACTATTGGGCATTTGAGTCCTTAGAGTCTCTCATCTCCCAGGACATTCTGTAGCCCCTCCCACCTCCCACCTCTTACTCTGAGGTTGCATATTTCCATTCATTCTGTTGGCACTCAGGGCTTCTCTTTTGCCCTCCCCAATACCTGGTCATGTTCTCCTTTTCTCCTCCCCCTGCCCTCTCCTACCCAGTTTCCTCCCTCCCTCCCTCTGCCTCCAGTAATTGTTTTCTTATCACTCCCAAGTAGAATTAAAGCATCCTCACTTGGGCCCTTTGGCTTGTTAACCTTCTTGTATCCTGGGAAATCTTTATTTTGTATTATGTGTTCTGGTAAATAAAAACCATGCATGTCCTTTTGGGTCTGAGTTATCTCATTCAGGATAATATTTTCTAGTTCCATCCATTTGTCTGCAAAACTCATGATGTCCTTGTTCTTAATAGCTGACTATTACTCTGTTGTGTAAATGAACCACATTTTCTGTATCCATTCTTTCTATATCAGACATCTGGGTTGTGTATAGCTTTGGGCTATCACAAATAAAGCCACTATGAACACAATGGGGCATTCATTGCCTTGGTGGTATAGTGGGGCATCTTTTGGGTATATTCCCAAGAGTGTGTATAACTGGATCTATTTCTAACTTTCTGAGGAACCTCCAGAGGTTGTTTTTCCAACCCCAGGATGGAGTTGGAATGAAGGAGTGTTCCTCATTCTCCAAATCCTCGCCAGCATCCTCTGTGTCTTGAGTTTTTGATCATAGCTATTCTGATTACTATAAAGTATAATCTCAGTTACTATAAAGTATAAAAATGATTTGCATTTCCCTGATCACTAAGGACTTTGAACCTTTCTGTAAGGGCTTCTCAGCCATTCGAGATTCCTCTGTTTTGAATTCCTGTTTTGGTTCTGTACTGCATTAGTTGTTTGGGGCTTTGGATGTTAACTTCTTGAGTTCTTTATATATTTTTGATATTAGCTCTATCAGATTTTTTTTTCCTCCCATCTGTAGGCTGCCAATTTGTCCTATTGGCTATGTCCTTTGCCTTACAGAAGCTTTCCATTGTCATGAGGTCCCATTTATCAATTCTTGATCTTAGAGACTGAGCCACTTGAGTTCTGTTTAGGAAATCCCCACCTCCACCCCCACCCCCACCCCAGCACTGAGCTAATGAGCTTGAGGCTCTTTCCCACATTCTCTCCTATTAGACGCAGTGTATCTGGTTTTATGTTGAAATCCTTGATCCACTGGAAGTTGAGCTTTGTGCAAGGTGACAAATATGAATCTATTTTCACTTTTCTACACACTGTCTGCCAGTTAGACCAGCACCATTTAAGACCAGTGATTTTTTATTAATGTGAATTGCATTGCTTTGGTTTTCATTTCAGACAAGAAATAGAAACTCGGGAGTTTGTCAATGATGCTGAGTTCCGGGATGCATTAGCTAAACAATTGTCCAAAGAAGAAAAAAAACATGAGCAAGAAGTAAAAGAATACCAAGAAAAAATTGATATATTAAACCAACAGTATTTGGATTTAGAAAATGAATTCCGTGTTGCTTTAACTGTTGAAGCCAGAAGATTTAAAGATGTAAGAATTGATACCTAGCTCTCTACTGATAAGATGACTACATTTTAGAATCCCATCCAAAATGAGTTGACTATATGATGATGTTCAAAAAAAAATGAATTCTTAGAGTTTTCATTACCTCATATAACAATAGCTATTATATTGCTGTTGGGAAAACTAATTATGGTAATAAGTGGGTATATAAAGTGAGAATCAGGATAGGAATGGGAAACCTGATTTTGTACATCAGGGTCCAGCAAAGCTGACAAGCTCCTAGGCCAAAGTGACCCACTGCCTAATAAGCATTTCTTTATTATTATTATTTATTAACTTACTGTACATCTCATTCACAGTTCCCCTCCTCTCCTTGCATTCCTTCCTCTCCCATTTCCCCTCCCTCTCCTTTCTCCTCAGAAATGGGGAGACCTCCCATAGTACTAGCTCACCTTAGCATATCAAGTTGGAAACAGGACTGAGTACATCTTATTCCAGTGTGGCAGACAAGGCAGCCCAATTAAGGGAAAGGGATCCAAAGCCAGGCAACTGAGTCAGAGACAGCCCCTGCTCCTCATGTTTGGAGACCTGCATGGAGACAGATCTGCAGAACTGCTACATATGTGCTGAGGGCCTGGGTGCATCTCATGCATGCTGTATGGTGGTTCAGTCTCTGAGCCCCAATGGGCCTAAGTTAATGACCATGTGTGTTTTCTTATGAATCCTTGTTCTCTAGCTTCTTTCCTCTCCATCTCCATAGGATTTCCCAAGCTCCACCTGTTTGGCTATGGGTTTCCATCAGCTGCTGAGTGAAGCCTCTCAGTCACGGTTATGCAAGACTTCTGTCTGCAAGTAGAGCAGAGTATTATTAACAGTGTCGGGGTGGGCTCCCTCTCATGGCATGGGTCTCAAGCTCAGTCAGTCTTTGGGTGGCCATTCTCTCAATTTCTGTACTCTCTTTACCTCTGCCCATCTTGTAAGCAGGACAAATTGTGAGTCTAAGGTTTTGTAGCTGGGTTGGTGTTCCAGTCCCTCCATCAGAAGTCTGTTCTGGTCACTGGATAGAGCTGTTTCAGGTTCTGTATCCCCCATTGCCAAGAGTCTTAGCTAGGGTCACCCTCATAGATTCCTGGGAGTTTTCATTGTTCTAGATTGCTAGCTTGTCCTAAAGATTTGCCCACCACCACCAGTTCAAGTTGTTTCTCCCAGTTCTGTTTCCCCTTCATAGTGAGATTCAAGTGTCCCTCTTTGGTCCTCCTTGTGACTTAGCTTTTTTGGGTCTGTGGATTGCACTGTGGTTATCCTGTACTTCATGGCCAACATCCACTTATAAGTGAGTGCATAGCGTATTTGTCTTTGTGATGCTGGGTTACCTCACTCAGGATGATCTTTTCTAGTTCATCCATTTGCCTGCAAATTTCAGGATGTAATTGTTTTTATAGATGGGTATAAATTGTTCACTCTTTTACTAGTTAGCATTTCCCTTGAACTGAAGTTTCTCTATATTTACTTCAACAGTCTTTCCATCTCTATTTCTAAGTGCTTGTGCAAAATATTAATACTCCTTTTTTTCTGATTCTCACTGACCCCTCTTTTCTGATATTTCATAACTTCAAGAGCTTCTTGTAATATACTTTTAAAATAGTCTTCTGTCTTACCCCTTTGTGTTAGAATTGTACATCGGCCATTGTGTCACTCCTCATACCTCTGTTCAGAATGATGTGCAGAACTCTTTGTATTCTCTCTGATTTCATGCTCTGTCCTCTCCCCACCCAGGCCACTCTGAGGTCACCACACTTTGTACTGGTACTCAAAGCACCTTCCCTATTCTTAGAGCCTTTTATTCCCTCTTGATAATAATATTCTTTAAAAATCAAACATTCCCTTTACAATACTGGGCTTCCCCCTAAGCTTTCCTCAGTAAAGGCTTGTGCTTTCTATATCATTTCATGGTGCGAAGTTTGTTCCTATTGCCATATTGATAGTCCCTACCTACTAGAAGATAGATCAGTCTGTTTTGTCCAATGATCATTGTAGTACCAAACAGTGGCTGACATGCACCAGTTGCTCAGTGAATATGTGTCATACAAATGGATCCTGGTTCTTACATTCAGTAACTAGACAAGTGAGTAGCAAACTCCCTAGGTCTGCATTTTATCTTCTGGATATTAAGTACATTGAAACAATACCTATAAGTTTTTAAATGAAACATATAAACTATTTCTAGAAGCAAATATTTTCTATTTGGAAAGCTTCTGATTATAATGTGATTTTGAAATACAGGTTCAAGAGGGCTTTGAAGATGTTGCAACTGAATTGGCGAAGAGTAAACATGCTCTTATTTGGGCTCAACGTAAAGAAAATGAATCTTCCTCTTTAATTAAAGATTTGACCTGTATGGTGAAGGACCAAAAGACAAAACTCTCAGAAGTCTGCAAATTGAAGCAGGAAGCAGCCGCAAACTTACAGGCAGGAAACTGCAGTGTGCTTTCCCTTGGGGCTTTCACATCCTCTCACGTGTGAGCAGTGACTTTTAGGAAGTACTCAGGAGTAACTCTGAGATTGTGTTATTCATACAGTTTGGTGTTCTTAATAAAAGTATACTTAATGAGATTCATTTCATAGATGATACTGCTTTCATCAAAATACCTTAAGAGTGCCAGGTATGGTGGCACACCCCTTCAGCCCCAGCTCTTGGGAGGCAGAGACAGGCAGATGGAGCTCTGTAGATCTGAATTCATTGTAGTCTGCATTTCAAGTTCTAGACTGACCAGGTCTACATATTGAGACCCTGTCTCAAAAATAAATAACAATATGTGAGTAAATGCTTAGTAAATGTATTCTATATAGCTGTCACCAGTTATGCAGTGTTATGACAGAAATTGGGAAAGTGATACTGAAAAGGTGCTAAGCTTTGAGAAACACTACTTAGATTTCTGTACTAATTGGATGGTGGCAGTGGTATTTTCAGATACACTTACCACACTAGCTTTTAAATTATCTCTTAATATTTGTGCTATTTTACCTCAGAACTCAACTTCTGGAAAATAAATTATAGATTGTTGAGGTAAATGTTTCATGAGAAATTTTGACAATTTCAGATCCACTTTTTCTCTTACAGTTATGGAATAAAACTCAATTTTAAAAAGTGGCCTTTTAAATGTTAGCAATTTGTTTTATAGTGTACATCTTAAAACTTTTGGTGTGAAGTTTGGTAATCTTTACTTTTTAATTGCTTAAAGAGCATTTTTTCATAAGATACAAAAAACCAAAGAACTACTGTAATAATTTATAGTGTATAGAATTTTAATCTTTATAATTAAATGAAATAATTGGTGTTTTTGGTATATCAAATCAACAGAATCAAATCAACACTCTCGAAATTTTGATTGAAGATGACAAGCAGAAGAGCATTCAAATAGAACTTCTCAAACAGGAAAAAAACCAGCTCATTTCAGAACTGGCAGCCAAAGAGTCGCTGATTTATGGCCTGCGGACAGAGAGAAAAGTGTGGGGCCATGAACTGGCATGTCAGAGTAAGAGTCTCATGTGTTTCAATGGAAAATAGCCATTAGTACAAAGCAGTCTTTCTGGGTATTCGAGGAAAGGATGCTTCACTGCCTCCCGGTGCTAAGTTAAAAGGAGTGTGTTGTCTAGCAGGAAAAGTAGGCACTTACCAGCCACACAGGAGCACAAGCCTCTCGGAAGTAAGGCATTTCAGTAACTAAGGTGTTAAAGTGGCCAGACTTGGAGATACAAACCTCTAGCTGCTGCTGCTCTAGAGGCTGGGAGCTGTCACTCGAGTAGCTGAGGAACTGTTGTTTTGATACGTTTTTAAATTTATTTTTCATTGGCACATAAAAACATTAAAGTTGAATATTTTCATGGGCTACTGTGCTGCTACTGTTCTTTATATTAGTACTAAAAGCATCTAACAAGAGAATTCATATTTGTAGCGTTTTTCATATTTTGCATGGATAGAAGTAAAATTGTATGTGAATGAAAAATCACTCTAGATTACAGGTAAACCTGTGGTCTTGTTTCCAACTGCTATATAGCAAAAAAAGGAAAAAGAATAAATACTATGTCTTGACATAAATAGATAGATTAAAATTGAAAATAGTGGTCAAAATAATGCATTGCTTGTTTATTTTATAGTAATTTTTACTGTGATTGTGTTTGCTTTATTTTACCTAGAGTTTCTAATATTTCAAATGTTTAAAAGACTTTCTCCTATTGGTATGCATTATTGTATACTTTGGGCTATAAATCAGTGTTTATTGGGTTGTTTTTCACGTTATTAGGTGGCGTTTTGTAAGTACAAAAATCCTCAAGGTGTATTAAGTTTCTAACTGGTAGTTGTTACTTAGGCTCGACACTATGCCAGAGTCGTGGGAAATTAGAAGCCCAAATTGAAAGTTTATGCAGAGAAAATGAATCCCTGAGAAAAACCCATGAAAGTGACTGCGATGCATTGAGAATAAAGTGCAAGATCATCGAGGACCAAACTGAGACCATCCGGAAACTAAAAGATGTAAGCCTAACATTCCTTTGGGATAAGAGCTGCTAACAAGTTTGGAAAATAACAATTTATCGTTGTGAGCCTCAGCTCTTGTAGAAGGAATACGATATTCTTTCTATAGTTTCTCAGCTTTGCTCTTAAACGCAGTATCGACTGATGAACTTTAGTGTTACTTTGACTTTTTGTTTACTGTTTTCTGATACAGGGTAAATGTGTTCCTGCCTGGGTAGGAGCCATGCGAGCCTCAAACTCGAAGTGTGAGTGCTTGGAGTAAAGGCGTGTGGCACCAAGCCCACCTCATTGTTACTGTTTCCTAGAAAATAACAAAACATGAGTCATCCATAGAAGATTAGAAATCACAAGAAAATTTAATATTTTTATGGTCCATATCCTTTTAGGTCTTAATTCATATGAATATGCAACAACTAAATAGGTTACCTTTTTTTTTAAGTGTTTACAAGAAAAAGATGGGCAAATCAAATTGCTAGAAGATCAGATCATCATCATAGAAAAATGTTCTCAAGAGCAACTTAATGAAAAGTCTACACAACTAGACTGTATAGTTGAGAAACTGGAGAGACATAATGAAAGAAAGGAGAAACTAAAGCAGCAGCTGAAAGCAAAGGAATTAGAACTTGAAGAAATCAGAAAAGCTTACAGGTATCATTCAGTGCCTGGCAGTGAGAAAGGGGTTTGGCTGAATGGTCTCATGTCCCTCAGTTACTTCTAATGCTATTGCTTGTCTTTTAGCACACTAAACAAGAAATGGCATGACAAAGGAGAACTACTCTCTCATCTTGAAACACAAGTAAAAGAAGTAAAAGAAAACTTTGAAAACAAGGAAAGAAAACTGATAGCAGAGAGAGACAAAAGTCTTGAGCTAGAAAAGTAAGCATGAAGTTCTGGAGGATGTGGGATCCCTTTAAACACACATACTACACTAGAATGGGTAAAATATGTGCAAGGAAAGAAGATACCAAAAATATGGATGGCATAACTTGCTAAGAAAGTTATTTTCATCCCATCTCTAAAATAAGAAATAAGAGTCCCCCCATAATAATTAGATATGAATATATATGTATTTCTTATAGACTAGTACCTAAAACATAGTCATTATTCTATGTTTTTTTAAAGATCAAAGAAAAGGTGTTTCTAACTGCCAGTTTGGTTTCATTTAGAAAATACTCCATAGGAAATAAAGATTTACCTTCTAACATATAAGTCTATTTTAAAATAATTTATAAAATTGAATTCCCATGAAAACTAGGTAATACAGTTTAATGACTAGTTTTTAGTTCAAGATGCAGAGTGGTATTAATAACAGAGCCTGCAGTCAGCATCTCACTAGAAAGCCCTCTCAATCTCTCTGTGGACCTGTATGCATAGGGGTTATTTCTCCTGTTTTTTAAAGGAATGCAATGGAAAAGCTTCAAAACATGGATGATGCCTTTAAAAAACAAGTTGATGCGATTGTTGAAGCTCATCAAGCAGAAATAATACAGCTATCAAATGAGAAGCAGAAACATATTGAGTGTGCAAATTTAAAGGTATGGGTAAGCTGAGATTTATTTCAATAACAATAAACTATTATGGTTAAACAAATTAGAATTTTGGAAACTAAAAGAGGAAAGGCTAAGCATTTTGATGACATAACCTATAGAGAAAATATTTATCATAAATCTAGGCAACATTTCAGTCATGAACAGGTAATAATTCCTGGGCACCGAGTAAGTCGTAAGTTAAACCCCTGCTTTTACCAGTCTGGGATCTTTGCAGTCTCCTGTGAACATGCCTTTGGTCACAGGCAAAGGGACTGTCTTGGGAAAGTTCTTGGTGATCACTTACCTGTTCATTAGGTTTAAACCAATCAGGTTTGTCATCTTGATAAGAATGAATTTCTGGTGAGTCTAAGACAAACATCATGGACTTTAACCTCATGAAGATAATGGGTCAAATCATGGTATTTTATCAGTCACACAAATATTCTGATATGATCACTTTTTTGAGATCTACTAGATTCAAAGATACTTAAACTTTTCACCAATTTTCAAGTGGTAATGAAAAGGCAAACAGAAAGAACTAAGGTATGTACAATTCAGAACTAAGTAACCAAAAGCATTCAAGAACAGAGCACATGGTGCATGCTTATTCTGTAATTCCAGTACCCAGGGTGAGGCAAGAAGATCAACTGTCTATGTGAGACTGGGCTAAAAAGAAAGACCTGTCTCCAAAAAGGCGAGAGGAAGGACGAAAAGATTGCTCAGCTGTTAAGAGCACTGAGCTCTTAACGAGGCCCACAGATCCTAGCACCCATGGAACAAGCCAGGTCGCAGCACTCTGTAAATTCTTATAACTAGGTCTGAGGGATCCAGTGCTGCATTCCGGCCTCCACACACATTCACAAATGTGCATACAGACAGTACTAATACATAAGAAAGTTCAGATACAGAGGAAAAGTCATTGTCCGAGTGTGCTTAAGATAGAATTGCCCTTAGGACTCTGCAAGGAAAGAAAAGTCTTTCATAATCAACTGCTAGGAGCACAAAGACCAAGTTATTTCACTTGCAGTCAGTGGTGATTTCAGGTATTTTATTTAATATGATACAAGGATACTGTGGGCAATACCAAATAAAACATGAATTGGGCTTTCGGATCAAAGTACTTGGACCTACTACCAACATAACTTGGTAAAAGTTAGAGAAGCGCTTCCTTGTGCTGGTTGACAGACAGGAGACTTAATAGAGTCTCACTGCCTGAGTTATCACATGCTCAAGTTTACGTTGCATTAGAAGTTACAAGCCTTTCTTCTCAGGATGATCCTGAGACTCCCTGGGGCTGCACAAGTCTGCTTCATGATGTAATAACTTCTTGAGAATTCTTAAGTTCAAAGGCCTTGGTCCTGATTGTCCTGAAGATCTCTACATTTAACTAAGAAAGCAGTTGCTGTGCCCAAGTCTCTGTGATGAACAGAAAGGACATGGATGCTAAATTCTACCTGATTCTGATAGAGCTGGATTCACCAAATAGCTCCGTATATAAGCTTAAGTGGGTCTTTCCATCCAACTGGAAATATGAGTCTTCCTCAGCCTCTGCTCTGATGGCATAAATTTGCCTTGTATACTAAAACAACAAAATATCTTTAAAACTTTAGAAAAATAGAACCAGAGCTTAAAAATTATAATCAGGCATAGAAGTATGCAGATCTTGAGGCACCACAGATAGGTAACAATTTAAATTAGGAGAAGCTGGGGCTGGAGAGTTAGTTCAGCCTTTAAGGGCACTGGTCACCCTTGAAGAGGACCCAAGTTCTATCTCCAGCACCCGCATGGCAAATCACAACCATCTGTAACTCTAGTCCCAAGAGATCCAATTCCCTTTTGTGACCCCTGTGGGTCCTAAGCATGCTTTTGGGAAAATATGCATATATGCAGGTAAAACACTCTTTCTTATACATAAAATAGTAAAATCTAAAAGAAATAAAAATAAATTAATTAGGAAAAGTCATTTTCTAAGGGAAAAGAAAATAGGAGTTCTGTATTAAGGGAATGTAACAGAAGATTGTCACAGTAGCTGTATCTGTCAGACATGTAGAGCTAAATAGAAGAAAGTTTCAAGCAAAGGTCTGTAGTATGCAGTACAAAATCCTGGGGGAGTCTGGGCTAAGAATGAATGGTAAAATTATATCTCAACGTGAAAACCCCACCAAAACTTTCAGAAATGCTGGAGCGACCACATTGAAAAGACTGCTTTGGGAGGAAGTTGTGTGAGTTGCTAGTCTTTAAGGCATGGGTGTTTTAAATTAAACTCAGCATTGACAGGACAGTGGGATGATGGGATCAGAAAACTAGGTTTCAGTTCTCTGTAAAATAGGAATTTTACATTTTCTAAACTCAAAATGCAGTTAAAATGCATTACTTTATCCTTTGCAGGAGAATCTTAGGACTATCTAGGTAATACACATGAAAGTACTTTACATAGCTTTCCACTTTATCATTTGAAAAAAGTTGCATCTTACTAACTTCATCTAATCACAAATTATAGAGTACATAAAATACAACGTTGACTTTTCAAAATGCACTTTAAAATCTTTTTAGAAAATTAAAATGTAAAATGTATACATTGGTTTAGGTTCAACAAATTGAAGACGAAATGCGAGAACTTCTGGAAGAAACATGCAAGAACAAAAAAATGATGGAAGAAAAAATTAAGCAACTTGCTTGTGCTATAACTGATATACAGAAAGAAATGTGATGTTGGTGGGAACAAGTTTAGTTGAAACGGACCAAAAGACCTATTGTAAAAATGATTAAATACTGTAACAGTAGTAACTGCTATGACTTTGAAATGTCTCTTTCTACACATTTCATTATGAATATATTTTAAGAGACTTGGTGAAATATTGTATATGTGGGGTTTTTATAATAAAATATGATTAATTATGTTCATTAGATGGACCTATCATAATAACTAGACTTAAAGCACTTTTCTTGTCTCTGTGCTGTACTTGTTGATAATTATACACTTACTTGCAAACTTGTAAAGGAATGTTACAATTTGACTATAGGAAAGAGGAAAATAATCATTGTTGAGCTTGTGCTAATGCAGAACTAGTTAAATTTACAGGTTATCCTTTAGTTACTGCAACTCCCTTCTTTTTAAGTGTCTATGAGATGTAGCCAAAAAATATTGAAAGTCTATAGGATAAACAAAAATATATTTTCTTTCAGAAAGGTTTAGCTATCTCCACATGACTCAGTTTCCTCTTTTCTGGTGCATTTGTTCATTAAAGGTGACATTTATAGTTTGTAGATGTTCTCTGATCTAGAAGAGCACAGCATAACCACCCTCATTCATACTTCTCTCACTGTGTGAAGAAACTTCTGTCTCTGCAACTGGAAACTCATTCACTTCCTATCTAGTCTCATATGGCCAACTCACCAATGATGTTAGTAAATATGTCCTTACCCCTGTGCTGTTTCTGAGAGGAAGAAAATATAACACATCTAAAGCTGATATCATTAATAAGCTAAATTTTAAAAGTAAATAGAGCCCAAATAATCTTTAAATATTCCTGAAGAGAATATTTAAAGAGTATTATTATAGCTGAGCTTACATACTTCAGTCAAACGGTAGCTGGCAGTCTAACTCTTACCTGAACCAGTCAGTGCCTTACACTTCCAGTTTCAGCCATCCTTAAGTTGTTGTCTTATGGTAAGCACAGAATTGGGTTGGCACAGATTTGTCAACACAGATGCTATAATACAGAGGATGTTTCAGGAAGGCTGTGGATCCTTTAATGTTCTCTATAGAGGCAAACATTCCATGATCCTTGCTTAATTATTACCACATGTGCATTCCTGAGTATTATTTCTGCTTGTTGACGTACTGGGCTTCCCTATCTGTGAGATGGAGGAATAGAATGCTGAAGTTCACAATAGGATTGATTATGGTATGATTGGATGTGTATGTGGGGGGGGGGTGTTGGTTTTGTGGTTTTGTTTTTAGTGGAGGCAGGAAGGAATCAGATAATCTGTTCATTCACTGAAATAACCAGTATTAGAAGTCATTCAGTTTTATGAATCTAGAGGATTCTCCAAGAATTCTCTATCCAGCAACTTACCTTCAGATCCAAATTCTTGACAAGCACCTCAATTTAATGATCTTTGAACCTACTTACTATGATATGAACTTGGGTTCTAATATGTATTTACATCACAACTTGGAAGTTATTTATACAACTAACCAAACTCCTAAAGCCAGGATTCTCTCTCCAAGACCACTGAACTTCTTTTGAATTGATGCTAGATTTAGAGGACTAGTTGAGTACTTTGAGTAATAACTAGAAAAGATAACTTATCTACTCTTTTTCCATTGAAATCCCAATACACTTGTGCATGGGACAGGATCCTGAATGTTTCCAAGGATAACAGCTTAACTCTTCGCTTCTTTGTCAAGGTGTCTGGGGATACATAACAGTGTTCCCAACTCTAGTATGTTTTATATATCTATCATTCCTGTGGCTAATGACAGATGTCTGTAAGTTAGTATTATTACACGCCATTTAAACATTTCTGTGGCAAGTAATAAAGAAATGTACATATAGTTGGGTAAGTTGCCAACACTAGTAACAGTTCAGTTGCCAAACTGATAACTGGATAACTAATCTATCTGGTTTACCATTGGTGGGCATACTATGCTAGAAGCAGATGTGGAAGAGTGGGAATGAAAGGTAGTCCTAATTATCTCTTGTTCCTCCTGCTAGACATTTTCTTCTGTTCCCAATTAACCATACTCTTAGGTGGGTTTCAATGGCATCAGCTTTAGTTAGGGACCACAATCTGGTATTCCACTTTTTCTGCAAGAATAGACGTTTGGGCTGCTGAAGTTTTAAGTAAAAGAATTCAATATACATTTTTATATAAATATCTTATTTTCTGTACATGAATGTTTAGCCTGCATATATAATATGTCTATGTACCATGTGTGTGCCTGGTACGCATGGAGACCAGAAAATGGTATTAGATGCCTTGGACTCAGAATTACAAATAGTTGTGACCTGCCATGTAGGTGGTAGAAAGTGAACCCAGGGAGTCTGGCAGAACAGCCAGTGCTCTTACCTCCATCTCTACAGCCCCTCCATTTTATTCTTGTTGAATGTGTGTTGTTATAACAAACTTACCTTTCTTATATTGCAATATGCATCATTTCTATGAATGAATATGATTTCAGGCTTCACTTATCAAATTATAAGTACTAGCTTGGTGAAGATGAAGATTAAAATTCTTATTAGTGAGCTGGTGAAATGGGTCAGCAAGTAAAGGCACTTGCTGCTAAACTTAAGCACCTGAGTTTGATCCCTGGGCTTACATAGTAAGAGAAAATTAACTCCCACAGATTGTCCCCTGACCTCCACACAAATACATACGTGTGTGAACACACACATAAAATACAATTTAAAAAATGTCAGTGCCACAATATAGAAAGAACAAAAGGAAGGGAGAGAGACAAAGAAAGAATGAAAGGGGACCCAGGAGAGAGAGAGAAAGGAAAGGAAGGAAAGAAGAAAGTGACCCAGGAGTGAAATGCCTATACCTTTAAAACTAAGATACAAAAGAAAGAATTGAACACACAAGAAGATCAAAAGATTTCAAGGGCTGGAAAAACTAATACTATGAAAATTACTATACTATCTAAAGCAGTATATAAACTCAATGCAATCCCTATCAAAATCCGAGTGGTATTCTTTACAGAACTACAAACAGTCCTAAAATTGATAGGGTAACTTTGTAAAATACAAAAGGATCTGAATAGTTAAAGCAGTCCTTTTCAGAAACAATGCAAAATGAGCAATACTTTCTCATCACATACATAATAAACCTAGTAACAAAACACCGTAATATTGCCATAAAAATAAACATATAGACCTAAGGTATAGGCCAGAGGACTCAGAAGTAAATCCACAGAGCTAGAGCCACCTGACATTTCACAAAGCTCTTGAAAACTAAACATCAGAGAAGCAACAGCCCCTTTAACAAACGATGATGGGGAAATTGGGCTTATAAATGTAGATGGAAGTAGGTCAGTATCAACTACCTTCCACAAAATCAACGCAAAAATGGATCAAGACCTTAACGTAAGATCTGCAAGGTTGAAATTTACAGAAGAAATCAGCTAAGGCATCTCAACAATATAAACATAGGCAAGCATTTTCTGAAAGACTCCAATAGCACAAGAAATAATGAAGAGTTATTAATAAATAAAAACCGGCATAAAATTAAGAAGCTTCTGCACGGTGAAATAAATAATTGAGGGAGTGAGAAGACAACCTGCTGGATGGGAAAGCAGAAGCCTTGCCAGCTACATATTAAGCAAGGCATTAAATTGAAAGGTACCTGAAGAATGATGACAGTTTAGCACAAAAATAAAGTTCAAATCATTTAACCAGTAAATAAGTTAAACAGTCAATATGTGCCTGTATTCAGCATTTTTCACCATCAAGCAAATACAAATTAAAACTGCTTTTCTAGTCCATACCTTCCATCAGAATGTTAGCCTCAAAATAAACGGTGGTTGGGCAGTGTTGGTCAACACCTTTAATTCCAACAGAGGCAAAGAGATCTCTGAGCTTGAGGCCAGCCTGATCTACAAAACAACAGCAAGGGCTACACAGAGAACCCCTGTCTCAAAAAACAAGCAAAAAATTTTAAAAGGTGGGGGAAGAAAAACAAGAACAGAAGGAACAGAAGGGAGGGAGGGGAGAGAGAGAGAAAGAAAGGAAGAAAACAAAACCAAAAAGAAAATGCTGGTGAGGATGAGAAGAGGATATTGGGAAGAGGAACCTTTAACTTATCGATAATCTGGAGTGTCATTTCCTGCAAGCACTTCGGAGATCCAGCATGGAGGTACCTGCCATAGAACAAAGCTGTACACTCCTGGATATATACCCAAAGGACTCTTAAGTGAACATACCATACAGGTGATTTTCACTATTAGTCACTGCAACTATGAAATGGATCAATAGATGAAGAGCTAAAGAACATGCAGTACATAAGCACAGTGGAATTTTATGCAGATGTAAAGAAAGAAAAATCACATCTGTCGGGAAATGGATGTCATTGGAATCATTGCTAAGCAAAATACACTTCTGATATGCAGAACTTAAATTTTAAACTGTGCATGTGACATATGTGCATGCATGTATATTTGTAAGTCATGATCAAGATGAGAGTAATGAAGAGTCCTTAAGGGGGTAAGAGATAAAGTAATAACATTCATGTAGTAGGAAAGCAGAAAGACCACGGGGAAGAAACAGCTACAGAAGGGGAAGGCACAAGGAAAACCAGTGGAGAGGATGATGAATGAAAACAGAATAGTGTCACATACATAGGGGGCTATCAATGAAAGCCATTGCTGTGAATGCTACTTTTTAGAAACATTAATGTCAAAATGGAAAACAGTCTCAGTTCCACTCTTCCAGAGCAAAAAAAAAAAAAAAAATTAATTACATACTATGTATTCTCTTTTTTGTAAGTAGCTTTGAAAAGACAAAACAGAAGAGTTTCAGACCAAAAATCATTCCACTGCACATTCTGCATTTAAATACAGTCTGTACTTCGTCTTTGTAATTACTGGATATAGACTTTCAAAACCCCTCTGTATTACCTGTCTGATTGCTATGAGCAGCAGGGCCATTTATCATTAGAGGATTAACTATCCCTAGAACAGGTTTTAACCTAGAAAATACCGAAGATAAATGTTTGTATGCTGCAAGCATTTGAAGAAAAATTGAGTAAATTTGAATTCATAAATGTGACAATGAAGAGTTATAATATAGAAGCTTTTGATGGACCACTAGCTCAAGGGAGATCTAACAATTGAACATTGATATTATCTATAATCACTAAATAAGATTATTTAAAACTCACTCAGTTGTACTTGAGGACATAACTCAATGTTAGAGCATGTATTTAGCATTCACAGGTCCTTGGGACCAATCCTCAGTCCTCAGGACTTCTTCCCCTGCCGATGCAGGAGTGGCAAAAAGAAGAAAAGGAGGAGGAGGAAGAGGAGCAGGAAGAACCACCAGTGTACTGCCATCATCAAATAAAAACTTGTTTTCTTAACGATTTACTGTATTATGATAACTACTCATTTTTAATTTATCCTGTATATATGCAAATGGTGATGTTCCACAAATGTCACATACTGTAAATCCAATAAGCTGTGAAATAATAAATTATCTTCTTTATTACAAAACACTTGCAACTCATCTCTCAACCAAGTCCTGAATTATATAGCTATTTTCTAGAATGTATAAGAAATTACGAAGTATTACTACAACATGTCACAGTATTTGTCCAAATAAAGCTATGTAATTAACCTAAATGTATTAAAAGATTGCTGGCATGGAAATATTCAGGTCAGTGAAATATGGGTTAGTTCTGTTGTACTAGCAAGTGCACAGACATCTGACTTGGAGCTTGCCAAGCTGTTTAAACACTGACTTGAGGTAAAGATCTCTGAGGCCTTTCTCCAAAAAGGCAGTGTATAGCAAATTGATTCTTTTTTGAGAACTGTCTCCTTTATAGCCAAAAAAAAAAAATCATGAAAATCAAAGTCAGACTGAATCTAAAAACATGATGTTTTTAGTCACTTAATATTTGTTAAGTGAACAGTATTCGATAGTAACCAGTAGTAGCATCTTAAAGGGTTTTTTTCTTTCTTTCTTTTTTTTTTTTTTTTTTTTTTTTTTTTGTATTCTGGTTTCTAAAATTTGCATTATGAGCAGAAATTTCAAAAAGGTCCAGCAGTATTAGAAATATTTTTCATCATCAGTCTCATTTTCAGCAATGTTGGGGAAACAGAAACACTATTTTTCACTGTGCTGTTCGTTATTCACAGGGTGACTATGCGCGTGAGGACTGAGACTGAAACACACCACCCTCCAGGTCATGCTCTCATCTCAGTTGCGGATGTGCTTCTGAGAACTTGGACTTAAGCACCGAAATTTATGGTTCTGTGTTTGATTATGCTGGTGACAGTTGCACAGCTCTATATATTAAAACCCAGAAAGACTGAATTGTATTGTGTAGAAATTTTACATCTAAGAAATGTTTTTACAACAAATAAAAGAATAAAGGCAAAAGTCTACATTTTTAGCAGTTTTCTCTCTGAAATGAGGAAAACAGTAATGTAATTTTATTTTCAATATCAGGCAACAAAAGATTTTGATGGCTACTTTAAATGCTTGCTAATTTGTTAATACATTTATACTTGAGACCCAAAAAAATTAAACAAATGAATAGTCTATTCTGAAAACCACAATTACCAATCAAAATTCTAGAGTTGATAGTCATATTTCCCTTTTTTAAAAGTATCTAAACTATTGTATTAAAATGTTTACAAAATTACCCAGAACATTGTAGAAAAAGGTAAAATTGGTTGCTTCACCAAAACTAATCCTTTAAAACACTGATTCCCCACCCCCACCCCACACCCCCACCCCCACAAACCCCAGCCCTCACCTTCCCTTTGAAATTTGGAGATACTTTATGAGATCATTACCATTAGATGTCATCTTGAGAGTGAAGTTTTCATGGTGGCATTAGTACTTTTGTAGGAAGAGAAATCTAAAACTGTTCACTAGCCACTCAAAGACAAAGTGAAAAAAATCTATCTACCATTCACAAGCCAGTAAAAGGTTCATAACCAGAACTCAGGAAGTTCTATGCCTTGATCTTAGATTTTCAGCTTCCTGAACTGTGAAAATATTTTCAGTTTAACTAGCCAGTTTCTAATGTAGTATGGGGATATGAGCTAAATAAGACAAACAAAATTTGTATTAGAAATAGTAATGATTTTATTTCACTTCGATTTCTGACCTAGCATATATAGCAGAATGTTTCTTAATTAAAATCTCAAGAAACAAAATATATACAAACACATAAACACACAAAACCACCAGAAATAACTACAACAAAATAGCAGGAATTGGCAATCTTTGGCCATTGACATCTTTCAATAACTCAATTCCCCAATAAAAAGACAGTAACAGGATGAATGCAAAAACAAAATCCATCCTTCATACAAAAAACACACCTCTACATCAAAGATAGATATTACCTTAGAGTAAAAAGTTAGAAAAAAAATTTCCAAGCAAACGGTCCCAAGGAATGAGCTGTTGTAGCTGTTCTAATATCTAACAAAATAGACTTCAAAGTTAATCAAAAGAAATGCATAAGGACACTTCATATTCATCAAAGGAAAAATCTACCAAAAGACCATTTCAGTTCATTTCTATGCCCAAACTGCAGGAACACCAACATTTATAAAAGAAACATTACTAAAGCTTAAATTACACAAGTCTCACACATTGATAGTAGGAGACCTCAGTTCTCCACTCTCACTAATGGATGGGTAACCCGTGCATAAACTAAACAGAGAAATAATGGAGCTAACATGTTATTAACCAAGTGGACCTAACAGATATGTACAGAAAAATTTACTCAAACACAAAATAATATAATTTTCAGTACTTTATGGAATGTTCTCCAACACTGAACACTTACTTTGTCACAAAGCAAGTGTTAACCAATAAAAGAAAATTAAATAAGCTCCTAAATCCTATCAGAACAGATTAAAACTGGATTAAAGCAATGACAGAAACAACAGAAAGCCAACAAACTCATGGAAACTGAACAACACTATTGCTTGAATTCAATGAAAATAAATGCACGACTACCCATATTGGAGGGACATGACAAAAGCTGTGCTAAGAGGAAAGTTCATAGCACTACTTGCCTGCATAAAGAAATTGGAGAGATCTTATACTAACAACAGCATATCTGAAAGCTTTAGAACAAAAACAAACATACCCAAGAGGAATAGAAGGCAGGAAATAATAAAAACACAGGGCTGCAATCAATAAAATAGAAACAAAGAGAACATTATGAAGAATCAATGAAACAAAGAATTGGTTCTTTAAGAAAATCATCAACAAAGACAAACCATAACTAAAGACAGAGAAGAAATACTCAAACTAAAATCAGAAACAGAAAGGGGACACATAACAGACACTGAGGTAATCCAAAGAATCATTAGGTCCTGCTTCAAAAATTTAGGCTCTACAAAATTTCGCAATGGATACCATTAAAATGTTAAATCAAGATCAGATAAACATATAACCCCCATGGAAATAAAAGTACACATTAAATGTCTCCCAACTAAAAAAGGCTTGGGGCCAGAACATTTTCTCCCAAAAGTCTATCAGAGTTTCAAAGAAAATTATCCCACAAATAAAAACAGAAGAAACATTGCCAAATTCATTTTATGAGGACATAGTCACCATGACACCTAATCCACACAAAGACTCAACAAAGAGAATTATACAACCATTTTCCTCAAGAACGCTGATGTAAAAATACTCAATAACAAAAAAAAAAAAAAAAACAAATTCAGGTCTGGAGAGATGGCTCAGCTGTTAAGAACACTGACTACTCTTCTATAAGCCCTGAGTTCAATTCCCAGTAACCACATGGTGGCTCACAATTATCTCTATTGGGGTCTGATGCTGTACTGGCTGGTTTTATGTCAACTTGATACAAGCTGGAGTTATCACAGAGAAAGGAGCCTCTGTTGAGGAAATGCCTCCATGAGATCCAGCTGTAAGGCATTTTCTCAACTAGTGATCAAGGGGGGAGGGCTCAACCCATTGTGGGTGTTGCCATTGCTGGGCTGATAGACCTGGGTTCTGCAAGAAAAAAAGCTGAGCAAGCCAGGGGAAGCAAGCCAGTAAGTGACATCCCATGGTCTCTGCATCATCACCTCCTGCCTCCTGACCTGATTGAGTTCCAATCCTGACTTCCTCTGGTGATGAACAGCCATATGGAAGTGTAAGCTGAATAAACCTTTTCCTCACCAACTTGCTTCCTGGTCATGAAGTTTGTGCAGGAATAGGAACCCTGACTAAGACAAATGTCCTTTTCTGGTGTGTCTGAAGACAGCTATGGTGCGCACGCGCGTGTGCACACACACACACACACACACACACACACACAAAATCTAAGCCAATCATAGTAGTACATGCCTTTGACAGAGGCAGGCAAATATCTGAGAGTATAAGGCTAGCCTGTTCTACAAAGTGAGTCCAGGAAAGCCAGGGTTCTGTTATTCAGAAAAACCTTATCTTGAAAAAAAAAAAAAACCCAAGAACACACCAAAAACCTCATCCACCATGATCAAGCAGGCTTCATCCTAGAGACACAGGAAATATTCAACACATGAAAATCTGTCAGTGTAATCCACCATATAAGCAAAGTGAAAGAAAAACAGATAATCATCTTATCAGACATTGAAAAAACTTTGACAAGTCCAACACCCTTTCATGATAAAAGTCTTGGAAAGATTAGGAATATAAAGGACAAACCTAAACATAATAAAGGCAATTTTATAGCAAGCCTATAGCCAACATGAAATTAAATGGAGACTCAAAGCAATTCCACTAAAATCAAAGACAAGGCTGCCCACTCTAATATCTATTCAATATTATAACTGAAGTTCTAGCTAGAGCAATAAGTAAACTAAAGAAGATCAGGGGTATTCGAATTGGAACTAAAGAAGTCAAAGTATTGCTATTCACATGTAATAGTATCTTATACATAAGGGACTCCAAACATTTTACCAGTCATTTCCTTCACCTGATAAATACTTTCAGCAACGTAACTAGATACAAAATTAGCTTTAAAAAAACCACCAAAAACAAACAAACAAACAAAAAACCACCAACAACAATCAATCAATAGCCTTCTTCTATACAAATGATAAAGGGGGCTGAGACAGAAATGAGGGGAAAAATACCCTTCACAATAGCCACAAATAATACAAAATATCTTGGGTAACTCCAATCAAACAAGTGCAATAAACATATATTAAAAACAACTTCAAGATCTTTGATGAAGGAAATTAAAGATTTTATAAGATGAAAAGATCTTCCATGTTCATGGAACAGTAGGGTCAACATAATGATAATGTCCATCCTAACAAAAGCAATCAACAAATTGAACACAATCCCCATCAAAATTCTAACAGTTCCTTACAGACCTTGAAAGAACAATGCCCAACTTCATTAAAAAAGAAAGAAAGAAAGAAAGAAAGAAAGAAAGAAAGAAAGAAAGAAAGAAAGGAAGGAAGGAAGGAAGGAAGGAAGAAAGAAAGAAAGAAAGAAAGAAAGAAAGAAAGAAAGAAAGGAAGGAAGGAAGGAAGGAAGGAAGGAAGGAAGAACCCAGGATAACTAAACCAATCCTGTATAATAAAAGAACATCTAAAGATATCACCATCACTGATTGCAAGCAGTATTATAGAACAATAGTAATAAAAACTGTATGGTCCAGGCATAAAAGTAGACATACTGATTAATGGAATTGAAGACTCAGAAGAAAATCCATACACCTATGTAACCTGAATGTTAACTAAGATGCCAGAAATACACAATGGAAGAAAGTGTTTTTTTCTTTTCCTCTTTTTTTATTAGATACTCTGTATTACATTTGAGATGGTATCCCTTTACCCTGCCCCACACCCATCCCTGCCCCCCCCCCCCAGTTGCCTTCACAAAGGTGCACTTCCTTCTGATCCCCTTCTCCACCCCATTGCCTTGTCATTCTCCTACATTGGGAAAACCTGCCCTCTCTGGAACAAAAACCTCTACTCACACTGATGCCAGACACTGCTATCTTCAGCTGCATATGCAAATGGATCAATAGGTCTCTCAAAGTGCACACAAAGGTTAGTGTTTTACTCCATGGGAGCTGTGGAGGGTTTGGTTGGTTGATAATGTTGTTCTTCCCATGAGGTTGCAACCCTTTTCAGCTCCTTAGGTCCTTTCTTTAGCAACCTTATTGGGATCCCCAAGTTCAGACCAATGGTTAGCTGCAAGCACGCTCAGCTATATCTATATGACTCTAGCATAGTCCCTGAAGGGGCATCTCTGTCTGGTTCCTGCCAGTAAGTACTTCTTGGAAGCAGCTATAGTGCTTGATTTTGGTGACTGCATATGTGATAGATCCCCAGGTGAGGTGGCTTCTGGGTGATCTTTTCTTCAATCCCTGCTCCTCTATCTGACCTTGCATTTCCTGCCATAAGAGTTTTGTTCTCTTTTCTAAGAAGGACTGAGGCCTCCCCATTTTGGCCTTCCGTCTTTTTGAGCTTCATAATGTCTGTGAACTATTTCTTGAGTGTTGGGAATTCAGAGCTTTCTTTGACTAGTATCTACTTATCAGTGGATGCATACCCTCTGTATTCTTTTGTGACTGGGTTACCTCACTCAGGATGATAGTCTCTAGTTCCATCCATTTGCCTATGAATTTCATAAAGTCATTGTTTCTGATAGCTGAGTAGTACTCAATTGTGTAAATGTGCCACACTTTCTGTATCCATTCATCTGTTGATGAACATCTGGGTTCTTTCCAGCTTCTGGCTATTATAAATAAGGCTGCTATTAACATGGTGGAGCATGTGTCCTTGTTATGTGTTGGAGCATCTTTGAGGTATATACCCAAGAGTGGAATAGCTGGGTTTTAGGCCAGCCTTTTACTCTGAGGTAGTGTCTGTCCTTGTCTCTGAGATGAGTTTCCTGTAGGCAGCAAATGCTGGATCCTGTTTACATATCCAGTCTAATAGTCTATGTCTTTTTATTAGGGAATCAAGTTCTTTGATGTTAAGAGAAATTATGGAATAGTGATTTTTGTTTCCTGTTCTTTTTGTTGTTAGAAGTAGACTTATGTTTGTGTGCTTTTCTTCTTTTGGTGTGTGTGTGTGTGTGTGTGTGTGTGTGTGTGTGTGTGTGTCTGTGTGAGATTTTTTTTTTTTTTTTTTTTTTTTTTTTTTTGCTTTTCCTTGGGTGTAGTTTCCTTCTTTGGGTTGGAGTTTTCTATTTATCATCCTTTGTAGGGCTGAATTTGTAGGTTATGATTGTTGGTATGATTTCAAGTCTAAGTCTTGTATTTCTGGTGTGTTTGGTAATCCAGTGCTTGCTGTGGTGGGAGAGCTGGGTTCTGATGTTACCAGGTTGTCTTGGTTTCCATCCATTTCCTCTTGCCATCTTGTTATCTGTGATTATAGGTGATCTTGTTTTCTCTGTGTGGAGCCTGTCTCTCCAGTGGATCTGAGGGCCTGTGGGCTCAGGAAGGAAATTACTTCTGGGTGTTTTGCTCTTTGTAGGTAGACAGTGAGTTCTGATTGCAGTGACTCCATTCTGTCTTTGTGGGCTCAGGTTGGCGAGCTCTTGTAAGGCTATTCTGGTAGGTCAGCCTTGTGGAGGCAGGTCCTCAGCCTTGATGGTGGTCATCCTGCCCTCTTGCTGGGCTGGAAATGACCAGATCCAGGAGTGCGCCATGCTAGTTCACCTCCAGGCTCCAGGCTACCTTCCAGGACAGCCAGAAGGTGTGTGGCAAGCTCTCTGTGGGCTTAGTTGGAAGAGCGCTTGCAAGGAAGGCTATTCCGGGGTCTTGGCGGTCTGTTGGCAGGTACCCAGTGTTGATTGCAGTTGCCAGGCCCTCTCTTGTGAGCTCAGGTGGGAGAGAGCTTGCAAGGCTTCTCAGTGGGCTCAGCTGTGTGCAGATGGGTACTGAGTCTTCTATCTGCTTAGGATGGAAAGCGTTCCTGCCACTCTTCTGAGCTCCCAGGGAACTGTGAGCAGGCAGGCTGCCCATCCAGGTAAAAGTGAGCCGAGTCTGGCCTAGGGCTGGAAATGTACACGCCCGTTCATTTCTGCTGCTTGAATCTCAGGAGTTCTGTGCAGCCTTTCTCGGGGTAGAACATGGACAGAAGTTGACTCACCCTTCCACTTAGGATCCCAAAAAATGTTTTACTGGAAATTCTCTGCTTTTACATTTCAGATGTTATCCCTTTCTCACAATCCCATCCTCCCTCCCCATCTCATTGCTTCCATAAAGGTGCTCCCTCTCCCAACCACGTCTCCTACCTTAGCACTTTGGCATTCCCCTGCACTGGGAAAATGAGCCTTGGCTGGACCAAAGGCCTCTCCTCCAATTGATGCCAGAGAATCTATCCTCTGATGCATATGTACCTAGAGCCATGGGTCTCTCCTTGTGAACTCATTGGTTGGTGTTTTAGTCCCTGGGAGCTGTGGTGGGGTTGGATAGTGGATAATTTTGTTCTTCCCATTGAGTTACAGATCCTTCCAGCTCCTTCAATGGGGTCCTTGTGTTCAGTCTGATAGTTTAGCTGTAAGCATCCTCCTCTGTATCACTTTGGGTCTCTCAGAGCCTCTGAGGAGGCATCCATATATCAGGTTATCACCAGTAAGCACTACTTGGCAACAGCAATAGTGCTTGGATTTGTTGGGTACATATGGGGTGTATCCCCAGGTGAAGCAGTCTCTGGATGATCTTTTCTGCAATCCCTGCTCCTCTATTTGTCCCTTTACTTCCTCCCATGACCGTTTTGTTCTTCCTTCTAAGAAAGACTGAGGTATCCACTTTCTGGCCTTCCTTCTCTTTGAGGTTCATCTTAGTTTCAGTATTTTTGCATGTAAGATACGTCTTCATTAATTCCTGTCAAATAAGATTTTGACTAACCTACTATTTGTTAAGTATGAACGATATTCAACAGGTGTGAAAACCGAGTTTAGTTTTTAAAATTGTTTTTATTTATTTACATTCCAAATGTTGCGCCCCTTCCTGGTACTCTCTCCAAAAGTTCTTTACCCTATTCCTCCTTCCCTTTGTCTCTGAGAGGGTGCCCTCCACCCTACCCCCACCCACCTCACTTACCCAAGTTGTTGGAATTTTTAATCTTGATTCTCAGGTTTGCAAGTAAAAATGTGGGAACACATTTTCTTCTCTCATATCTGTGATCTGAATTTGTATCTGTAGTTTCCTCTATTACTAAAGTACAAGATGCTGCCAGTGTCCCAATACAATTATTGGAGAACAAAAACAATGTAATTGTGTAAAGAACGCTATTTAAAAGCAGGTAAGGCAAGAGTGGGGGGGTGACCGGGTGGGGAGGGGGGCGGTCTACTGACTTCACTTTCAAGGCTTCTGTCTGTGCAGAAAAGGCTTTGGAGAGAACTGAAGATCAGACTTCAAAAACTTCCCGGGATGAGCCTTACAATACTTGCACCTGATTTGGGTGCAAAAGAGACACCAGGGACTTGAGAGCACCAGGCCAGACTGCTGGTTAGGCCTAAGTTGGGACTAAAGACCTTCTAGGGGGAACCCCACTGCCCCGCCCCTCCGCGGAGAGTGCGTTACTAGGCAACGCCGCGAGGCGTCACTTCCTGCCATTTAAACTCAGGCCCACCCTCGCGGTCCTGGCCGCTCGCGTGAGTCCACGCGCTCAGTGGTGCGGCGCTGTCTGTGGTGCCGCGCGCGAGCTTCGCGGCTCCGGGGACTGGGGGACACGAAGGGCGCCGCGGGCCGGGAGCGGAGTCCGCGCACCTCCTCTGCCGGCGGCCGAGCGGCTCTGGGCCAGCGGACCGCAGGGCCGCGGCGGTGATGGCGGCGGCGGAGTCCGCGAGCTCTGCTCAGCCCACGCCGCAGGCCCAGGCCCAGCCGCCGCCGCCGCATGGGGCGCCATCCTCGCAGCCGTCCGCGGCGCTCGCAGGGGGCAGCAGCCGGCACGAGAAGAGCCTGGGGTTGCTCACCACCAAATTCGTGTCGTTGCTGCAGGAGGCGCAGGACGGCGTCCTGGATCTGAAAGCGGTGAGCGGGGACGGGGATGGGGAGGAGCTGGGCCCACCGCCCACACGCCGGCGGACACTCGGCACCGGGAGATGCCCTGGGCGTGGAGGGACCGGGATGGACGCGGGGCCCCCACCGACTGGCCACCCGCGCGATCCTGGCCACAAAGAAGCGCCCCGAGCGCCCAGGAATCCGCGCTCTGCTCTGGGTTCACTTAGGGTTGGTTTACTGTTGGAAACTGATGTCTTAGTGGACCGCTCTGCAGGACTTCATTCCTGTTTTGAAGAACTTTACTTTCTTTCATGCCAGTTCTTCGGATTGCAAGAGGAAAAGAGAAAACTTAACACACCTCCGCTAAAATAGTAGTTTTTAGAACGGGGAAATTCTTCATAGTGCATACCTAGGAAAAGATTGGATTTATCGAGTGAATTTGGAATCTTTCTACTTTCTAGACCTGAGATTTGCGGTCACGCGGAGAGGGGTCGTTTTGTGACTTTCAGACTAAGTTGTGGAATTACTTAGTAAACTTTATCTGGTTTTATAAGGATGGTTGCTTAGTTCTTTGCTACGAATCGGACTTTTTTTTTTTTTTTTTTTTTTTTTTCAAACAACGAAGTGCATTTAAAGCTGTTTAGTCATAGTGATTTAACCGTTCCTGGCAAGACTTGGAAGGATTCCACAGCGCAGGGAGGGGGAAACAGTATGGGATCGTGCGAATTAAAATTCAGCCAGTACTCGGAGGTTCAGAAAGAGCCAATACTTTAAAAATAAATAAAATTGCTAGTTTATAATCACAGAGGATAGCCTCTTATGACTCCTCTACCTGGCTAAGTCCTCACAACACTTAGAGACTGAGTATCATAGCTGATCTTCCTGGCTTGAAGCTATTACCATCCTCAAGACCATGGCCAAGGCATTAGAAGTCAGAGCTTGAGAAGCCTGCCTTCCAGAACTCTCCTGATGAGTGTCCTGTTGGTGGCCCAGTAGAAGAAGCTGGCTTGTTGCCACTTGGATGTAGATGCCAGTTTGTGCCCGTTCTTATTTGGAAAAGTCATTCCTGGGACTTTTTTTCCACTTTTGAAAATTCCTCATATTCCCACCATCCCCGATCTCTTTCTCTTATAAAAGGGCTTTAATGGGCATCTCTACTGTACTCAAATTGTAATGGAGGCAAATGGTATGGTTTCCAGTTTCACTGGCATTAATGAGCTCAGCGGAGAAACACCTGATGTTACAAAACACTCATTGAAATCTGTTCAAAGTTAAATTTCAGTTGTAGTGGATGAATGCATATAAAAAAAAAATCCGAGAATTTTGGGACTTTCCTGGTAGAAGTGGGGCTTGATGGTTTGTCCTGAAACATGCTCAAACCCCAGAAGACGATGAACTCTGCCCTTCTAGATTTGGTTGTTGGGCTTATTTCACATGTGTGGCAGCAGGCTCTGCCACTGAACGCAGAAGTCTAATATTCAAGAGTGTTTGTTTCTGCTCTATGGATCTGTCCTAAAGAGTCAAAGATTTCTGTAGTAATAAGTAAATAACTACTTAAAACAACAGGTAATGCCATACAGAGACCCGTGTACCATTCTTTTTGCTAGGTAGAAAAATATTTTACATATACATACTTTTACCTTTCATATATATAAATACATATAAAACCGATGTATAAAAATGACTTACACTGAAGTATTCCTAGTATGTTTCTCTTAGTACATCATTGTGAGATATTAACACATTCTAACAATACATGTTAAAGATGGTCCTACTTAAAATGAATTTCTCCGTGGAAATTTTGAAACATGCACTTTATCTTTTTTAAATAGAGAGTCTTTAATCTTTGTGAAACTCACATATAAGAAATATACTAATTTTCTCATCAGATACCCTGAGCCATAAAATATTCAAGACTGTAGGTAGTAAGCCTAATATCCCCACCGGAATGTGCGCCCGATACACCTAACTTAGGAAAATTCTGGGTTAGGTCTGCCAAGTGAGATTGAACCTGTGAAGCTGGACTGTCACTTTCTGTGCTGTACTGCCTTTAAGAGCTAGTAAGTTCTTGAAAATAAACAAGTTTTGCTGTGTCTCTGTTCTTTATGGACTCCCTTTTCTGTAAAGAAAGGTGCATGATTTTACTCCGGTGGGGTGGAAACGTGTGAGCCGATGGGCGTCTCTGAGGAGGGAAGAGCGCTGATAGCTCATTCAGTAGACACAGATTAAACTAGTCTTTATTTTTCTGTAGCTTAATCACTGAACTGTTAAGGAGTGTGAGTGTCTGTTGCTCTGAAAATTCCTGTTCTGTTCACTTTCCAGGTGAGTTCCCACGTTTCATTGGCCATTTTACTGCCACCTTGAACTTTGCAAGCAGAGTCTGGATTGTGTATGTTGTGTTATTATTAAGTTGCAAATTACCGGAATGACACCTGAGTATCTTCTCAGATCCAGACACATATATAACAAATGACTAATTGATAAACACCTAGAAGAGACATAATTCAGCCTCAGGCCTTTAGTAGGTCACAAGGTTTTTGAGGTAATTGGCATAAGGAGGGATGTGTGGAGCACAGCGCAAGCTTTCGATTGCTTTAGGATTCTCAGGCCAGGCCAGCTCCTGGGTCTATACCTGTGGAATTGAAAGTGGGTTCTGGAGCGGGTGTTTGTGTTATCCATCCTCATGTCAGCGTTATTCAAATAATCAAAGGCCAGGCAACTCAAATGTCTTTCAGTGGGTAATCAAATGAGGTGCAGTGAGTAATTCTTCTGTTTTTTAGAATGAAAAGTTCTGTCAAGTACAGCAGAAATGACCCTTGAGGATGTTATACTGAATAAACAGACAAATGGTATAGAACTCTTTCTTAAACTTTTTGTGTATGTCTGCACTACATATGGCCGTGGAGGCTGCAGAGGCCGTAAGATGGCATCAGATGCCCTCGATTGGAGTTACAGGTGGTTAAGAGCTGCCATATGTATACTGGGAATGGAATCTAGGTCCTCTGGAAGAGCAGCCAGTATTCTTAAACTGCTGATCCCCCTCTTCATCTCCTACTGTATGATTCTTATTTGAATAATTTAAGATTGCCTGACTTCTTAGAGACAAAGCAGGAGAGAATCTGTCAGGAGATATGGCAGTATAGAATGAAAGTTGATTAATGGGGTTACAGGCTGAATTACGCTCACTTCTTGGTGCTCTCCCAATTCCCATTTATTAAAACAGAACTGAATTTTAGAATTTAAAGAAGTCTGAGTTAAATGACAGTATCAGGATGTGCCCTAATTAAATTTGATTGGCGCCCCTATGATATCAAGTTAGGATAGAGACAGCAGAGAATTTCACACATAGATCATGTGAGAGCTCAACAATAGGGAAAATGGGAGATGAGGGAGAGCAGGTGTCAGATAAGGGGATAATGACAGATGTCACAGTGAAAGTTTTCTTTATATGCCAGTCAACATAATTATATAAAAGGATTTTCAAACTATACTATTGTGGATATAGGCAAACAATCTCTAGAGATTTCAGTTTGTAGATTTCAGAGGATTGCTGTGATTTTTCTAGTTAAATAAACACTCTATCAAATATTGTTTTCTCTCCTTTGACTCTTCATTGGTGACCTGTATAAGAAAAATCAAAATGAACTTTCTGGTAACCATCTGTAAAACTGTGTACTTCAGAGTACATGAAGTACAGTAGCAGCAGAGTAAGCACACAGGGTATGTTTAGGTGCAGTTTCTTTGCAGTACAGCATTGATAACAGATGGAAACACTGAGTAAATGATGCTGCTTTAGGAAGAGCCCTTAGTGTCAGCAATTCCTTAGTACTTCATTTCCTTGTTGATTTATGGCCCCTATAGACCCATTAAAAGCAAAGTGCCCTCTCCCAGGAATTTTCTCTTGCTCTCAGCCTAAGTACTGTTGTTTCTTCACCAGTTTATAACATTTTAACATCTCCAGTGTAGTGACCTTTCCTTTCCCCTCTTTCTGTGCTTGTGTACTCTCGCATCCTCCCGTGCTTGCGTGCCTGTGTAGCGTGTGCGCACGCACGCACAGCCTGCTCAAGGGCTCAAGGTAGGGAGTTGTACATGTTTGGTAAGTACTGGCACTAGTCTTTGGAATATTCCTTCTTTTTAAAGATTTATTCAGTTTTCTTTTTTTCTTTTTAAACGTCTGCTTATTTGTACTGTGGCTTCGCCTCGTGTCTGGCATTGAGTGCACCTGCATTGAGTGCCCGTGGAAATGAAAAGAGGTGGCTGGATTCCCTGGAGCTGATACAAAGGAAATGTCTGCTCTATTTTGTCTACTAATATAACTGTATCTGCACTTAGCCCAGTACTGGACCGTTACCAATACACCCTCTGGTTCCTAACAATCCCAATTACTGTCCTTCCTTCCTTCTCTGTTATTACCTCTGTTTGTCAAATTGGCCCTATCAACATACAAGTTGAAATAGCACCTAGCCTTAAAAGAAAAAACCAAAACAAACAGACAAACAAAAACTTATTGGAGACCAGACAACTCCTGTAGTTAAGGCCTCCTATCTCTGTTGCTTGTTGCAGCAAGTCACTTGAAAGACATGGTCTATACTACCTTTTCCTTCTAGTCATCAAGTTTCTCTGTGAGATCCCCCTCCTTCTGACAAAATAGTTGTGTTCAGGGGAATCGATGATCTCTGAGACTTGCCTCACTTCCGTACATACAAGTTCATCCTTACACACCCTTCCTCTGGTTGCATTCTTCGTGCATGCACGACGCCTTGTGTCAGGGTGCTCTTCATTTCTCACACTTTGTTCCCATGCTAGTGGATCTTGTGGATTCCACCTGCTCCTCAGATGTCTGCCACCTGAGGACAATCCACATGATATCTAGCTGTGCCTCCCTTATAGCACTGGCCTCTCTTCCGTGACCTCTTGTGTCCAGTGATCTCCTTTTGGCTATTACAGTCTCTGAGGTTAAGTTCCTGACTTCCACCACTTCAATATTGTGTTACTCTAACCATCTCTACACTTCTAAGGAAAAACTATCAAGTTTTCTGAAAGTGTTGCCAGAACCACCGCTATGTTACAGATTTTTATTTCTTACTAATTTAATGCTGTTGGGATGGAATAATTCATCCATGCTTTATTATGAAATTATAAAATAGAGATTCTTATTAAATAGATTTATGAGTTGTATATATAATTCTGAACCCCCCCCCCATTCCTAAATTACCAAAATGCCCAGATATATAATAAGGCTGTCATCTTTTGATGAGATTCTTCTGAAGGGAGAAACAGAAAGTGACAAAGTCTTTAATAGCTCTTCCTCAGCTCAGCACATAAATTGACAATTGCTTCTGTATTCTCTTATTTTTGTGGGCCTTATGTTATGGCCTGTTTTGTTCTTCTCTCCAGCATCTACTAGTGTTTAGGTGGAGTAATTCCTCTGGTACTCTGGAAGGTGAAATATATCTAGCTCTTGTTCTGACGACACTGACTGGGTCGGATTTGGGATTAAACTCATGTTGTGACTTTCACGGTCACCACTCTCCTTGATTTTAAAATGCAGACATGTTGACTATGCTTTCTTTGTTCTCTTTGCCCTAACCAGGCTGCAGATACTTTGGCTGTGAGGCAAAAGCGAAGAATTTATGATATCACCAACGTCTTAGAGGGAATTGATCTAATAGAAAAGAAATCAAAGAACAGTATTCAGTGGAAGTAAGTCACAAACCTTACTCAAACACTATACCTGATAGAAATCAAACTTCCAACTTTGCCTTCTCCCAACTGTTCAGTTTTAGTCCTGTAGTCACACCAGACCTGTGTTCCCTGGGACAGACCTCTCTGGCCCTATCCATCATGTGCTGGATGGTATGTTCTCTCCCTCCACTCTTTCATGTATTAGTTACGATATAGTTGCTTCCTTATGACAAATACTTTGTTTTTAGAAGTATTTCCTTTGGCCTTAGTCTTTTTCCTTTGTTAGACTTCTGCCCAATACCAGAAGGTATAGTTAACTTTACCAGCATCTCAGTGTACATTGGGAGAATTTTTAATTTAACTATTAGCACTGATATGAGTTATTTATTATTATGTCCATTGGTATTTTACCTGCATGCATATCTGTGTGAGGGTGCCGGATTTTCTGTTGGACAGTTGTAAGCTGGCATGTGGGTGCTGGAATGGAACCTGTGTCCTCTGGAACTGTGTTCTCTTAACTGCTGGGACATTTCTATAAACCCTTGTTAGTAAAATTTCCAAGCAAGTGTGTTTAGAGCTTTGGTGTTTAAATTTTGTAAGGATTAATGCTTGATTTTCAGAAGAGTATAAACTCATTTTGATTAAGCTATATGTCAGTTATATTGCTACAAAAATTAAGTGATATTAAATGGGTGTCTGATCCTGTGGGTATTTATTCTCATGTTTTTAAGGGGTGTAGGTGCTGGCTGTAATACTAAAGAAGTTATAGATAGATTAAGATGCCTTAAAGCTGAAATTGAAGATCTAGAATTGAAGGAAAGAGAACTTGACCAGCAGAAGTTGTGGCTACAGCAAAGCATCAGAAATGTGATGGAAGACTCCCTTAACACCAGATATCCTTCTGAGTAGGTGACGTGGATGAGCGTGTGCAGTGCTTCTTCAGTCTCAGGGAGTTACCAATGAATGTAGCATTTCATCATTTTAAGTTGTGTGTACTAACATTCTGTATTGTAACGAGGAGAGAGAGATACGCACTTTCAGTGTACCAACAGACAGGACGCAGTATTGTAGCTTAGCACAGAGGTCTGCGAATATTATTGGCTATTTTAAGGTTTCTTAAATAATTAAATTCAGTTCTGAGGTAATAAGAACTGAGCAGCTTGCAGTTTTGAAAAATTAATTTGAGTTAAAAAGAATATTACAAATTTATAGTCCATGCAGCTTCTGCCTAATATTATCCCAAGAATTGTTACTGTGATTTGGTCAGTGTGCTCTTTACACATCTTAGAGACCTTGGAGATTTCTTTTGTGTGCTTGTTTACCTGTACTTTATGTTTTGTTGAATTTTCAAGACAGTTTTTCCATGATGCCCTGGCCGTCCTGGACGTTACTATGTAGACCAGGCTGAACTTGAACTCCTGCCTCTGTCTCCCAAATGCTGGATTAATTAATGCATGTGCCACCCCCTGGCTGATTACTCCCTGTAATTTTTTGGAAATTTTACAGTTTATCTTTACTCACCTCACAGAAATATTTCGTAAGGTATACAATGCATTCATGTTGTCTTGTTAATTTTGTGTGGGGTCAGAGCACCATACTCAGTGTTAGACTGCTGGGGATGTTCAAGCTGTGTTCTATGGAACCCGGAGATTCAGAAGCCACTGAAGTGATCTGGGATTTGTTGTCCTGCTGTATAACTTTGTAAGACTTTGGCCATACCTAAGTCACTTGATTTAGCCAGTTCTTAGAGATGGCAAGGGCTCATCTGGGAGCAGAATTGTAGTAGACTATTCAGTCCTGAATCATACCAACCTCCATCTGATCCAAGATGCAGTAACCCTGTGCCGTCCTCATCCCAGGAGCAGGCAGCCTGAGATCCTACAGTAAAGAGTTGGTCATTATTATTCAAAGTAGCCACTTGTGAAATGTTTCTCCTTGCTTTTTATATGAAAACCCTAGCAAAGGCTCTGGACTAATACTTTCTCCTGTGTTCTAATCACACCATTCTGTTTCCCATGTGGCTTGTGACACTTGTCTCTAGGAGCTATGAGCCTCTTTTTGTAGCCATTTATTTAATTCAAATAAAAGATAAGTAGTTACCCAAGAAAATTGAGCCTATATGGCTCTTTTCCACCAGAGTTGATGGCCTTTCCCATCCATTTTCTGTGTATACCCCTCCTTCGTGTGTGTGTGCGTGTGTGTGTGTGTGTGTGTGTGTGTGTGTGTGTGTGTGTGTGTGTGTATGCACGCACACACACATGTAACCATTTTCCATCATAGCCCAGAAGTACTCAGAACCAGAATGGCTACTTAAAGAGTTCTATCTTGTTTCTTTGCCCATGTTGCAGCACTTTTCTTTCTTTTTATTTGGATATCTTATGTATTTACATTTCATGTTATCCCCTCTCCCATCCCCACTTCCCCTGCTTCTATGAAGATGCGCCCATTCCCACCTCATCTCCTTGACATTCCTCTACACTAGGGAAATGAGCCTTCACGGGACCAAGGGCCTGTCCTCCTACTGTTGCCAGACAATGGCATCCTCTGCTACATATGTGGCTGGAGCCATGGGTCCCTCCATGTGTATTCATTGTTTGGTGATTTAGTCCCTGGGAGCTCTGGGGAGTCTGGTTGGTTTATATTGTTGTTCTGCCAGAGCCTCACTGATACAGAAGAGGATGCTTGCAGCTAACCATCAGATTGAACACGGGCTCCCCAATGAAGGAGTTAGAAAAAGGACTGAAGGAGCTGAGGGGCTTTTCATTCATTGGATTTCAGTTTGACATTTAGTTATAGTAAGTTAAAAATGTTCCTTAACTCTTATGACAGTACATTTTCTTATGTAACTCACGAAGACATCTGCAATTGCTTTAATGGTAAGCCTATCTTTTAATCTTTTTATTTTTATTTTTGGTTATTTTGACCAGGCTAGCCTCTAGTTCAGAGATTTGCATCCTAGGATTAAAGACATGGACCACCTGCTATATTCTTTGAACAACATATAGATGCTCACAATTCCCTATACACACAGCCTGTCAGTGTTTTCAGGAGTTGAGAATATTTTTGCCTTTCTTTGCAGAGGTGTGCTGACAGGCTACTTGGTTTCTTTTTACGGCATTGGCAGGGCAACCAGTGGAGGTGGAACAAATCAGTAGGATTTAGCCTTTTGAAGGCCACAGTCAGTAACAAGACTTAAGCATGACGAAACATTAAGTATTGTCATGAAACTGTACAGTAGGTAGTAGTCACGGGTGAAGCCCACTGAGCAAAGTCAGGTGATATTTTATATCTTTTTCCTAGTCCTGCTCCAGCTTCTGCGTCCCACATTTACTACTTGAAATGACAATGTGATGTATTAACTAAAGTGAAGGACACTACATCCAAATTTTTTAAATAAAACTCTATGCTTTGTGTATATTATACATGTTTTCTAAAAGGATAGCATGTGTATTGCCCACCCAGAGTAATCAGTTGGCCAAGTTTTCGTTTCAAATACCAACTGAATTTCAGTGTAAAGACTGTTGGAAATACAAATGGCCTTGTGCTATTTTAACAGCATGGTTTTTATGCATTTTAATAGTTTGGAGAAAGCTTTATAAATATGAAATTGCATAAAAGCTCTGTAATATATGGCTTCAAAATAAGTTTGCTTTAGGGCAACCTGTTACTCTATCATACCCAGTCTCTAGTGTCCTTTTGTTTAAATGTTCGACTGCTTTAAGAGACATTATATGAGACAAAAAGGGTGTATAGTCTCAGAATATACAGAACACCAAGTAAAAGAAAATAAGGAGCTGAAAATTTCAGTGAGGATAGCAGCTAATTCTGAGACTGTGAGTCTTTATGAGCAGATATGCCTTGATTTAATGTGCAGGGTGTAGCTGGGAGGTTGATGTTATGGCCTTTATTTTATTGCATCTGACACCATCTGGCCTAGGTTTCTGGTTGTATTTTTAAGACAGGGTTTCAGGTTGGCCTCAAACTCTGGGTAGCCAAGGATGACCTTCTGGTCCCCCATTCCCCTTTGCACTAGAATTACAGACATGTGCCATGACCATGACCTTAACATGACTCACCTGATGTTGGGGATAGAGCCCAACTGAAGGCGTTTTTAGTAGGCTGGCACTCTACCAAATGAACTACACCTCGACCCTGCGTGTCTTTCTGTATTTTTAGATAAATTCCCAAGCAGCCCATAGTGCCCTAGAACTCACTGTTTAGCAAACGTTAACCTGGGATTCTTAATTCTCCTGCCTTCACCTCCCAAGTGCTGAAATTAAAAACATGCACCACCTAACCTGATAGCCTGGGACTAAATCTACACTTCTGATTTTAGATCTCCCATCCCTACAACATCTCTTATGATCTACAGCATTCTTACAGTTGTTAAGTATTTATTTATTTTGCCAGGTGATACACTGTTGGCCATTCAGGCACCTTCTGGTACACAGCTGGAAGTACCTATTCCAGAAATGGTATGTAGCATAGCTGTTATACAAGTGGAAAAAAGACAGACTTTTTGAGTTAAACAAGAACTACTCGTATGAACATTTGAGTTATTGCTGTTAAGATATATCTAAAAACATGGATATCTGAATTTGAACATCTTCAATACTTAGGTAAATCTGTACTTCCCTTCTCCCCTAATCTGAAGTTTTTGGGAATTTACATTATTATTTGTTAAAGCCTCAAATTATCTTTTTGAAAAAAAAAATTATGTAGGAAATCAAGTCAGTTGCCTTTTGCTTGGTGGGTACAAAGGTGTTGGTTTGTGAAATTGTAAATTCTAATAGGATGTTGAGATTACCAGTCGTGGTAGGTTACTTCAGAAATTGGAGTTCATGCTTGTGGAGAAGTTAGAACATTATTGAGCACCCACCAGGTAACACCACAATGAAATGTATAGCAGTGTACCTGTGTAATTGTCCCAGCATGGGAGGGACTGAGCTTTGGAGCCAACCTGGACAACATAGCAGAGGCTATCAAGTAAAGATGAAACGGGGCGGGAAAGAGATAGAAGGAAAGGATGGGACAGGTTAATTGTTTAGAGTTCTACAACTACTTTTTGATAATCACCATTTGAGCAACATTTACTATTTAGGCGCAAGTAACTTACAAACCTTAGGATCCTGTTCTACTTGGTCAGTTTTTCATGTATTGCAGCCAACTGACTTTGTTGTGTGAATTTAGGTGTTATGACTTTGCTTGAATCTTTCAAGTTGGCTAGCCATGATTAATACTTGTTTATACTAATTTCAAAGGGACAGAATGGACAAAAGAAATACCAGATAAATCTGAAGAGTCACTCAGGACCTATCCATGTGCTACTTATAAATAAAGAGTCCAGTTCATCTAAGCCAGTGGTTTTTCCTGTCCCCCCACCTGATGACATCACACAGCTTTCCTCCCAGTCTTCAACTTCAATGACTCCACAGAAATCCACCATGGCTGCTCAAAACCTGCCTGAGCAGCATGTTTCTGAACGAAGCCAGAATTTCCAGCAGACACCAGCTCCAGAAATATCTTCAGGTTGGTAGAAAGCCTTTGGTGTCAAAACTTCACATGAATACTATGTGGAAAAGGTCAGAAAAGCTATTCTGAATTTGTCAGTTCTTATATCTGAGGCAAAATAACTTTACTCCATATTTTACTTTAGTATCCTCTGTAGTCTATATACCTATCACTAGGATAGATATAAGGAAGATTTTAAGGCTTTATTGCTAGACATACACATATGCATATACATACATACACACACACATACATGCATGTATGTGTCTATATATATTACAGAAATATTAAGTTACAATGTTTAAATTATATTTGTTTCAGAGCAAATACAAATGTTACTGCAGATGTTAAAAGCTGAACTACATATAACTTGTAGTTTCCTAATGAGATATACCTCATTGCTTCCACTTTGAAATTTCACAATAATAATTAAGCTAGAAAGATTTTACTTTGACATGAATAGGTTTTTAAGCTTTGTGTTTTCTATGTATATCTTGCTTCTTTCTATAAGTATTTTTATACTATAGCTGAAGAACTGCAGAAGAGAAAGTATAGTCTTTAAGAAAGTACTAATTTCTATTTAATTGAAATATATAAAGCAAACAAACTGTATATGTTTTAGCTGAAACCCAGTTGATACTATGGCTTCCACAGAAAATTTTAAAACAACAAACTTAAGAGAATTGAGGATTTTCTGTATATCATTTAACATAAAGAAAGCTCTTGGGGCCACATTAGACATTTTGAGTATCAGATGAAATGCCAGCTAATAAAGCAGTTAAGATGTGTACAGGGAAAGTAGAAGCTAGAGTTGTACAGTGATGAGCATGGGAGTGGGGACTTGGAAATCACAGGGCAGTCTTTCAGGAGCTTCAGACAGAAAACTAGATGTTGGCAGTAAGAGAAGTTGAGAGAACATTAAGGCTAGAATAGGGTGGATAGGAAAGAGAAATAATAAGCAGATATGAGAAACACTTTTAAGTTTTGCTGTATAAGACACCGATAAAATGGAGAAATGAAGTGTTGAGTCAGATTATATCACACTTGTGACACTAGTTTAAGAAGAGTAGGGAGGCTTTGCCTCTGTATCTTCACTTTGGAAGTTTAAAGTTAATGCCAAGAAAGTAGTAGGTACTCAGGAGGCTTGTCTTTCCATAATGGTCTAGTACTTTTGCTTTTATTCTGCCCATCAAACTAGTAATGTGACTGTCTCTATTGAAATTTAATTGCCTCATTACATTTATTTCCAACAGGATCTATTAGTGGAGATATCATTGATGAGCTGATGTCTTCTGATGGTAAGAAGTTGAAAACTTTCCTACTGGATATACATCACCACTAGAGTTCATACCATGTAACTCAATCTTCTAGAATTTTTATTTACTTGCATTTTAAGAGAAAGAACCCATAAGGAATACTTACCACGTTTATTGAAAACTATTTGCACACTAGATTAGGAATAGCTGATTATATGTCACAACAGTTTGTATGTACTCACCACAGGTAATTTCATGCTACCCACCTGAATCACTGAACTATCACTAACATTAGCCAGGGTGTTTTTTGAAATGTATGAAATAATTAATATAAATCATCTATCTGTAGTATGCTATTTAATAACTTCTCTGGGCTTTTGTGCAAGTTTTAGAAATAAGCTGTGATAAATTGTATGTTAATCATCATAATTCACATGTAGAAACTAACTCTAATAATGAAACTTTTTCCTTTACAGTGTTTCCTCTCTTACGGCTTTCTCCTACCCCAGCAGATGACTACAACTTTAATTTAGATGATAATGAAGGAGTTTGTGATCTGTTTGACGTTCAGATACTAAATTATTAGATTCCATGGAACCTTGGGACTGTTATCTACCTCTAACTGTAACATTTTAGAATTCTTAATAACCTAAGTATTTAAAATTATGAATGTAACACCTTTTTAGTTCACTGATTCTAAAATGTTCTTCCTAACATCTTTTTACTTCACAAAACTTGAAAGGGCTCTGACTGCTTGGGGATAGGGTGGGGGATGATTAACTGTCCACCAGCATGCCTCTCCAGTGATTAGTTTCATTCAGTGCTGAATCTGCAGCTTCCTCCCCTCAGCAGACAGTTACAGCAGGTTTCTGTTAGTCACAAGGAAACATTGTCCAGAAGATCCCTTATTTGCCTGTTTTTACTGCCGCAAACCTGTTTCTGTGTATCCTTCAGACATTCACTGCCATGTATAAAGTGAAGGATGTCGCTGTTGAGTGAACAGATTTGTGAAGTGCCTTCAGTTACAGCACTTTAAGTCTCTCAGTTTGTTGACTTCTGACATTCCATGTTCTTAGAGTGTAAGAAAGATCTGTTTATGTAGTTTGTTTTGAAAATGTGCCAATGCCTGTATATTAACAAGATTTAAAAAAATAAAGTTGTATGAAACGTGGAATTTATTGATCTCTGGGGGAGTGTGATACACTGTATTACAGCTGAGCCATTAGTCTTGTCGCTTCATCAACGTTAGCTGGTTCATGTTCATGGTGCTTCTGAAGAATCAAAAGGAAGGAAGTTAAAACCAAAACCAAACACCTAAGTACAGACCAAAACTCCCTGAATACAAACTGTTGCCTAGTTTAATTCCTCTGGTTTACTTGTTTACCTTTGGAAATATAATACGTTTCATATTTAGACTTAATGTGTTGAATGACTGAATGTACCATATACAACAAAATGATAAGTAAAAATTACTACACTGGAATTCTAGTGGAATTCTGTATATAGTGTAAACTTTATAATGAAGCAATTGTTTTTCACTATATCGAATAAACATAAGAATAAATAGATATTTTCTAGGGCTGAGACCTTGAAGAAATTTTTGTGGCAAACTTTTCTGTGAATTATAGAATTGTTTTTCTGAAGGAGCTTTAGAGCCTGTACAAGACTTTGGTTGGAAGACAATTCTGGCACACCTGGAATGTCTTGCATTATTGGGCACTGAGAACAGTGTACGATAACTAAGCTTACAGGGTGATGTTTTCCTTCACAAACAGGTTAGAATGGGGTCTCTGGTATGAGGAACCTGTTACACACAAAAAAGCAAATTTTGTGGAACATTCAATAAATATGCCTTTGCATGGCTGTTAGATTCAGTCCACAGAGCCTATATATCTCCTTGATTCCAGCAAAGTCTTGATTCATCCTTGAGTGACCCTCTCTGATTGTAGCATGTGACCCAGAACAAGGACAACTTACACTTCAAGAGTAATTTCAATTATTCTTCAATGCATCAGCCAAGAAAGCAACTAAGTTCTACTTACCAGCTCTTTCTGCACAGATTTAAGAGAGAGACTTTTTGAAAAGTTTGCAAGTTCTTTCTGTATATTTACAAAAGCTCTGTTCATTCTGTTGACTTTTTCATGATTCATAATGTTTATCTGTTAAGAAAAAAATCCACAGTCTCATAACTATCAGAGATAAAATGTTCTCATCTTTTTATCTTGTTAAGCATAAACAAGTTAAAGTACTGGACTGCCTAGATTAAGTAAGCTATACCCTTTTCCTATACATGTCATGCATGTGGCACACACACACACACACACACAAATTTAATTTATGTATATGAGTACACTGTAGCTGTCTTCAGACATCAGTGGGCATAGGATGGTTGTGAGCCACCATGTAGTTGCTAGGAATTAAACTCAGGACCTCTGGAGGAGCAGTCAGTGCTTTTAACCACTGAGCCATCTCTCCAGCCCACAAAAATGTTTTTTAAAAAAGAAAAGCATATAAATTCTTTACTAAACTGATAATTCACATGAAAACTACAGTTACCTTAGGAAATTTAGTCAGAAAGTCTGGATTTTTAATAATAATCATGTAGATTTACCTTACACTCAAGATTTTAAAGATATAAACATTAAAATATGTGATCTGGGATTAGAAAGATGGCCCAGGGGACCCAAGTGCAGTTTTCAGGAACCACATTGGTATGGATCATAACTGTCTCTAATTCATGTCTATAGGATCTGACACCCTCTTCTGGACTCTACAGGCCCACATCGTAGTGACACGTGTGACCATTTCTGGCATGGTGCTTAACTCTCAAGGAACCTGGGTTAAACGCTTTTAGTCCCTTCAAACAGTAAACTCGTGAGTCCTTTTCTGGATTACTTTCTCTAGATGGATGTTCCAGTATCCCTCTTGAATCTAAGCACAGAGAAGAAATGGTGCATTAAACACTGCTACCAGCTTCTCAAAAGCCTCTGGCTCCTTTGTACCACCATAAGATAACCAGTACTCCCCCCTGACTACTGTGACCCAGAAACACAGTTGCTTCTTTGTGAAATTTTCAAAACACTGACTCCGACCACTATATGTATGGAATCACTGATTAGTCTAATGGCCTGTTCATCTCAAGGTCCTGAGCTGTAGGACCTTTTTCACAATCGACCTCTACCCTCTGCTCTTAATAGACACCTTCAGTTCATTTGTTCTAGTCACAATAGGTGTTCACTCAAAAACTTATTCCAGTCCTCACAGTTCACCTTATTCCTTCCCTAGCAAACTGTTGTTCAATCGCTTCATTATAGTGAGTTCTTTTCTCCCTCTTTTATCCCTTGGTAACCTGGCTAAGCACCTGAGTCCAGATCTTAAGCTAAAGTTACAACTAGCTAACTGGCTTCATTACCACAAATTTTAGTTTATCATTACATCAAGTCTAAAAAACCTACTTTCTGAAGACATGAACTCTAGGCTACCTATTAGACCCTTCCTCTCATCCATCAGCTTATGTAAAAGTTCTCATATATCACAACAAACTTATCTTCCTTAAATAGACCACATTCTTTTCTCGCTTTGAGTAATGAATGTTCTTAGTAGATGCTGCTCCCAGAATTCCCCAGCTCTGGGGAGTTAATTCCTCATCTTCATTCAGGTCCTTTAAACTACAAAGACAACCCTGTGGAAAACTCCAGATTTACTCCAGCTTTACTTCCTCTATAGTTAAGGAATCACAGATCTCCTTTAGAAACTATATCCTAGTTCTTGAGAGAAACAAAAGTCGAGCCTTTTTGGTTTTACAGGTATTTGGGGGAGGGGGGTTAAGACAGGGTTTCTCTGTTGAACAGCCCTGGCTGTCCTAGAACTCACTTTGTAGACCAAGCTGGCCTTGAACTCAGAGATCTGCCTGTTCTTGCTTCCCCAGTGCTGAGATTAACGGTGTGTGCCATCACTGCCTGGCCAAAAGTGAGTTTTTAATGGACTGTTATTACAACTATTACATCCTAGGAAGCTGGCTCATTATTTAAGGTATGAACCATTGTAAAAGTATGATCTACTTAATCAAGAAAAACTTTTCTCATATATTTTAATGTATAAAGACTTATAATTTTGTGTGTGTGTACGCGCGCGCGCATCTGCATAAGTTTATGTCTACCATGTGCATAAAGAGTGCCACAGAGGCCAGACAAGGATATCATATTTCTAAAACTGGGGTTATAGTCATTTGTGAGGCATGGTAATCTGCAAAAGGCAATAAATGTTCTTAATGCTAGGCCATCTCTCAAGCACCTATTTTGAAGAATAAGAATGTATTTCAATCAAATTCTTCATTTTATAGCCTTTAAAACTTCAGTCTATTAGCTATCAAGCTGCTGGCTTAGATTGTACACCTTTGCTAGTGGAATTTTGAATATACTCGGTGAAGTAGTAAGAACTATTCTCCATACTGTCTTAACAGTGATTTCTATAGTTTCATACAGCTTAGAAGGCTACTGTGTAGGACCTCCTATGTGTAGTTGAGTGGAGAGGTTGGGTTTATGCCCCTCTTAAATTTGTATTTTAAGAGGGAGGGTATTTACCTTAATATTTTTAAAATGTGTTGCCTAGTACAAAAGGGTATTAGTTTCTGATGTAAGTAACAAAACCCATTGTTAGTTTACATTTTGCTTGTAAAACAATAATGTCAGAATACTTAAATACTCACCTTCTTAAGGTTAGTAGTAACTGGTTTTGCCTTGTTCTTAGCCTTGGAAGTTTTGTGGCTGGCTATATGAAATACATTTCTGGACTTCTGTCCTTTTAGTTTGTTCTTGGCCATTGTCTAGAAAAAGAAAGGGGTTCAGTTAAACTGCTTATGTTTTGCACTGCAAATCAATTTAAAATTTTAAAGTCCATCCTAGTTGTAATTATTTTAGAAGTTGTTACATAAAATCCCTCCTCACTCCTAGACATTTTGCCAGGTTTTGAGACATGAGGCACACATATCTCAATCCTTCCTACATCTCTAGCACCAGGTCTGAGACACCTAGTTAAGGTCTATTGGTTGAACTTGGTATTACCAACACATACAAGCCAACAATCCTTTGTGGTAAATAGCATTACCCCCTTTTTACAAATCTAAAGCCGTACAAGTTAGACTAGAAGTCATTATGTTATACTGCTTCTCTCGTGATCAAAGAACTGCTACACTTCCTGCTTCTCTTTGATGAGATCATAAACAAAATCATGCCAGGCACCTGTCATAAGTATTTGCTGAAGTCTGGTATCTTCACTTCCACTATATGTGTCTGGCTAATTTTCTGCTGCAACTCTAGCCTACAAAGACTCATGTTTATTTATCTTTCTCTTTACTGAAAGTTTCCCAAAATTTTGCACAAGTCAGCTGCACACAGTGGCAATTTTTATACAGTATGAAATGATAAGCTGTCCAGAAACTGAAAACATCAGTGGTTATCCTGACATACATGGAGCGATATGCCCTGGTCTATTACAGCCTTGGTATTCTTGACTCTGACATAAAATCTATTACATCTTCCCTTTCCATTTTGCTTGGATTTTATTCCATTTTGCTTTGGCTAAAACTTCCACCAATACAGCCTCAGTATGCATACACAGGGAATATGCATCTCCAATGAATATACAATACTTAAGACAGGTGCCTGGCATGTTTTTATCTCATCAAACAATATGCATACACAATATGCATATATATGTTCCCATGTATACAACACACACATACACACACACTTGAACCCTTACTACTGCTTAAAAATATAACAGAAAATACATGATTATGGGAGTAAAAAGTAGCTAAGAAGTCATTCAACCTATGTTATCTAATACCCCCATTTAGTATTCACTAATCATTTACTAAAGTATTACTTAAGTAATAAAGAATGGATACGTAAGTACACACATACAGCCAGATATGTATTCTACATGCTCATATACTAACATCAACATGAAGCATACAAAGGTAGTAAGTGTTACAGACTCGAATGACGAGCAACGCTTACTAAGATGGAAACACAGAAAGGTTCGAGAAGACCAACAGCCCAACTGAAGCCAGGCTTTGGGAAAACTGCTATTTTAAAATTGTGATGAAGACACTGTTAAAACACCCTGCCAAGGGATGGCCGCAAGGTTTCAGGCCTGGACACCCCTGTGGCTCTATTCCCCGCGAGGACTAGGCAGTCGATAGAGGACTAGAAGTTGGTAGAACAGAGCCTCGGAACCGCCGCGGCCAGCAGTCTCACCACGCCCCGCCTCGACCCCAAACTCTTCACCCCCGCGCTCCGAAAGTCCCCATTAGCTTCTCACCAAAGTTCACGCGGCTGTTCAGGTTCGCAGTGACGCCACCCACAAGCTCAGGACACAGGAAGTTCCGGGAAGAGGAGCCAATCAAGTGAGCGCTTTCCAGCCGTGACCCCACCCTCCCCGAGCGGGGCCACGCCTCTTATCCCCGCCCTTCACAGTGGGCCAACGCAGCGGAGCCCGGCCTTTTTTATCCGTGACCCCGCCCACTCCGAAGGGACCGCCCTCAAAGGGGAGGAGGAGTCAACTCCCGGGTGCTCGGCCTACTAGCTCGGCCCGGACGTTTTTCACAGGTTTGAGCTGGTACTTGGGAAGAGGCCTCCCACCCGGTGAGGTTCCACCCACCGCCTCGCTGGCATCCCGCGCCTTTGACCCACGGAAGGCGAGAAAGACTAGAGGCTTCTCACCAGAGAAGCCTGGCCTGCCGGCCTTAGGTGCTCGTTGTCACCTATCGAAACCGCGGGCCACGCAGCGTCCAGGAGGTGGCGCTACGACCGCGGGCGGAGTCTGTACACTGAAGAAAAAGTTCACATCCTTTTCATGTTACTTTCTTGTTCCAAAATGAAAATTTCCTACAGCACAGCGATGTACAAGAAGTCATTCATGATGATATATATATATATATATATATATATATATATATATATATATATATATATATATACATATATGTGCAAAATAAGGACGTTTAGGAAACTCGGACAAAGCCCCTTCACTTTCGCTCTTTGTGGAGCTGCACGTTTCCGTTAAGGTGTTTCAGAAAAATCTATCACATTTTGCAAGGGGCTATTCACATTGCTGTTTCCACATGTTTCTACTTATTTCGTAGACGTCACGGGGAAAACAGTTTCCAAAGAAACGAAGTGTTTGCAGTTACATGTAAATTTGTATCTTAGAAGCATTCTGCCTGCTGTTTGCTCCATAGCAAAATAATGCAATCATCCCACCCACTTCTGCATGAAGGTCCCACTGAGGTCCAGGGCTTAAGCAGTCCACAGAACTGACATCCTCTCAAGTCCCACTTCCACTAAATCTGTCCTTCATCTCCTTGTAGATAGGTCAACTTTTACATTGAATCAAATACCTGTCACAGGATAAATTCTGGAAGGAAATGTAATAGCCTATTAACACACATTTTGTATTCCTTTAAAATCTCTACTCTTTTCCCCCCGGGGGGGGGGGTTGGGGGTGTGTGCTTTGCTTTGTTTTTCGTAAAAGGGTTTTTCTGTGTAGCCCTGCCTATGCTCGAGCTAGCTCTGTATACCAAGCTGGCTTTCAACTCACAGAGATCCATCCTCCTATCTCTCTGCCTGGCCAGTGCTGGGATTAAAGGAGTGTGCCACCACCACCCAGTTGTGCAAAGGTATTCAATTTGTATTCAAAATACCGTGGAGCTCTAAAAAGTAGTAATAAATACCTATGAAGCTCAGTAATGGTGTCCTTGGATTAGATCCCCTTGCCCCAAGCAAGGTTAAAAAAAAAAAATGAAATAAAAGTCTACCTCGTGGAAGTGATGCTTTAAGTAACCAAACTTAACAGAAACACGTTAAATTAGTTTGCAAAACCAGAGTTACAAATGCTGATGCAAAGCAGAGCGGCGTGATTCCGTCCCTTGAATGTGAAGTTACTGACATCTGTGTGCAAGGCAAAGCAACTTAGGTAAAAGGAAGCCATTACGGCTGCAAAATCTGCACAATGTAGCTTTTAGTTTAAAATGGTGACATTGGGCTACATATACCAAAGGAAAAACATAGTTGTACAGGTAAAAACCATTATACAAGGCAAGGAGACATCAGTTTCTGTGTTATCCTCAAGCAGCTAACAAGGCAAGGTAGGAAAAGTTTATTTCCCTCTGCCGCCTACGAGGATGGCTATGGCCTGCTTCAGACACTGGTCATTCGCTCAGTGCCTTTTCTGGGTAACCACTTTTTAATCACATTAAGAAGTCCTTGTCGGACCACTCTAGTTGGGAGGCTGCTGTTTGGGCTTCGTGTTGACTCAACAGAATGCCGTGGAACTGGGCTTCAAGCAGCCATCTTATCCAGCAACCGGGAAGAGCACGGAGGCACCACGAAGGAAAAAACAACTGGACTTTCGAAGTATGGCCGGGCAGTATGACTGGTTTAAGTACGGTAACCAGAAAGCTTACACTACCTTTTGATTTCCTGGGTACAGTCTTAGCTGGAAGAATAATCTTCAACTATCAGAGAAAAGATCAGGCATACCTGGACTTTTATTTTTCTATTTTTTTTTTTTTTTTTTTTTTGTACCTGGAGGGATTTTGACTCTATTACTTATTTCTAAGAATTGTGTAGAGTCAGTGAATTATAAATCATAATAGAGTGTTACTATGATAAAGATCAGGAGATTGTTGACTCAAATGCCATTCGATTCTGTGAAGCAGATGACCTGTAAAATATAGGGGGAAAATGGTGACTTTTCAAAGTCTTTAAAAACATTTACAAAGATCGTATTATCACGGTTTATTGCTAACACAGGCTGGCTCAAAGTTTCAGGCGCACTGACTTGGCCTCCCCAGTTGCTGAGATTACAGGCACATACCACCTCACACAGCTGTCCTGCAATTTTTTTAACAGCCTTGAAGATGGCTAAAATCATATATCCCATACATACCTATTTTAGTTATTTGTCTCAATGCTTAAACAACAACATAAAAACAAAAAAAAAAAAAACCTGACAAATGTAGCTCAGGGAAGGAGTGATTTTGGCATGCAGACCTGTGTGGTAGGAAGTAATCACAGCAGAACCTGGAAGCATCCACAGTCAGGAAGCAGAGAGATAATTTGCAGCCACTACTCAGTCCCTTTCCCCCTTTTTATGCAGTCTGTGAGTCCAGACCAGGGAACAGAATTTCCCATTCACCGGGGACCTTCACTATCAAATAACTAAATCTAAAGCAGCCTTCACAGACAGAGGTTCATTTTCATGGTGATTGGAAATCTTATCAAGTCGGCATGGCTGACTATCACATCTTTCAAAAACCTTAGTTGTCCTGCAGAGATTCACCAGTGGCTTCATTCATATAGGCCCACTCTGAAGCAACTATCTTGAAAGCAACTCAAGGGTTAAAGAAAAGCAAAAGAGATCACAAATAATTAAAAACACCTGTGACCAAAGTCATAGCTGTCTAAGGAGCAAAGCCTTGTCCCGATCAGCCCATTAATCTACTTATCTCACTCTCCTGAGTGGTTTCATTCTCCTAAAATAGTCTGAACACCCAGTGTCTTAGTTAGGGTTTCCATTGCTGTGAGCAGACTCCATGACCAAGGCAACTCTTATACAGGACAACATTTAATTGGGGCTATCTTATAGGTTTAGAGTTCAGTCTATTATCATCAAAGCAAGAAGCACGGCAGCATGCATGGTGCTTAGAGGAGCTGAGAGTTCTGCATCTTCATCCAAAGAAAGCTAGGAGTGGACTGTCTCTTCTCAACTGGGTGGAGCTTCAAAGCCCACCCCTACAGTGACACACTTCCTCCAACAAGACCATAACTCCTAATAGTACCACTTCCTGGGCAATCATATCTAAACCACCACACCCAGGCTCTGTGGGACCTAAAAGGAGGTAAGATATTTGTTCTCTTCAAGTGGTCACTATAATCTAGATTACGGGTACACAAGGATAATGATTTTTAGCAATGTCTACAAAGACTAAAGAAGTAATTCTAAATTCTAGAAACCTATTTGTTGGGGCTTAGGAGTTGCTCCACAAACCACATAAATGACAATCTCAATCAAACAGGGATAGTTTATTGAGCATTCATCCCAGCACTACTGGATTAGAGCTGCAGACCAGACTTGAGAACTGACTGTGACCCCTAGCCAGACAGTACAGAACTTTAAAGCATGAAATCACAAACATCTGTTCCAAGTTACTCCACCAATCAGAATTTAAAAACAGAGAACTTCCTTGAGAAAATGTCTTTGTTGTATCCTTATCTTGTTCCCATTTCTTAGGTTGTTCAGCTGTGGTGGGGTGACTTCACTTGCCTAGTAGTCGTGTCTTAACTTGACAACCAGAATGTCAGTTACCCACTGTCTTAGTTAGGGTTTCTACTCCTGCACAAACATCATGACCAAGAAGCAAGTTGGGGAGGAAAGGGTTTATTCAGCTCACACTTCCACATTGCTGTTCATCACCAAAGAAAGTCAGGACTGGGACTCCAGCAGGTCAGGATGCAGGAGCTGATGCAGAGGCCATGGAGGGATGTTACTTACTGGCTTGCTTCCCCTGGCTTGCTCAGCTTGCTTTCTTATAGAACCCAGGTCTAACAGCCCAGGGATGGCACCACCTACAATGGGCTGGGCCCTTCCACCTTGATCAGCCTTACAGCTGGATCTCATGGAGGCATTTCCTCAGCTGAGGCTCCTTTCTCTGTGATAACTCCAGCTTGTGTCAAGTTGACACAAAACTAGCTGGTACACCCACATACATGTCTTGTTCTGTCAAGTACAATGTCAGTTCCCACAGAAATCTTAGGAACTTAAAACATTTGACCCACATACAAAATTGAAGTCTTATTCCAAATGGCTTCTTTAATTGGTGCCTTCCTCATATTCTGGGGACCATTCAAGAGATAGTGAAGGCCATAAAAGCTTATACATATGTGCAGAAAGTGCTCATGGAAGGTTTATTCAGGTCCAACTTTATTGTGGTTAACTATACAAAGCAGTTGACCTCTAAGTGACCTCTGCTGTCAATTGTAGAGCATAAGAGAACATGCAATCAACTTGGGTATAAGAAAGTTTCTTGGTAGCAGCATATGAGGAAGTTTTCATGTAGCAGTAATATCAGCATAAAATGGCTGGGTGAACGTGTAACAGTTACTCAGGCCTGAACACTGTTAAGGCTATGATTTGATTATCTTTTTAAAAAATCTACAAATTACAGCAAGAAGGCCAGGTCTAAACCAGTATTCACTTAAACAAAAGATTTATTTATTTTAAGTATATGAGTTCACTGCAGCTGTCTTAAGAAATACTAGAAGAGGACATCAGACCCCATTACAGATGGTTGTGAACCACCACGCGCTTCCTGGGAACTGAACTCAGGACCTCTGGAAGAGCAGTCAGTGTTCTAACCACTGACCACCTTTCCAGCCCCATTGTTCACTGTTACACAGCCCACACACTACAAATGATTTTGCATTTTGAAAAGGAGAAGAGTGAAAGTGAGAACAACATGTGATAGTGAGCGGTCTATTAAATCTATGTGTAGGTAGCTAGTGTTTCATGACACACAACCAAGGTCATTGTGCTGCTGTCTGCATTCAATGCCCACCGATAGCGCACAGAACCAAGCTCACTGTGCTGGTGTCTGCATTCAATACCCACCGATAGCGCTCAGTGAGAAATTCCAGCAGGACCACAGAGCATTAAAAGCCTAAAATACCTTCTGGTCCTTTACCAACTTCAAAGCTTTTAAAACTTTCATTCACTGCTGTAGTAGAGGATGAACATCCAAGTGTAATTGGTTGAATCATTTGGGATTTGCACTTGAAGCTAGAGACAATCGCAAAGAACTAAACGCACATTTCGACACGAAATTCCACGAATTTGACCACCTTGCTGTTGATGATTAAGGATGATGTTCATGTTCAGATCTGTTGAGGACCCCTTTTTTTAGAGAGAGCAATGAAAAACTGAAAACTGAGAAAATGAAAAGATGTTGCTAAGGGCCTTGTGAGAAAGTTTAAGGTCTATGTCTCCTGTCACTCGCTGCTCTTGCCTTGGGAGCAGTGGCCTACAATTTTCACTAATACTGTCACAGAAGGCTGTGTCCTCTTGTCTTCAAATGGATTAGACAATGTTGTCTACATCCCATTGCAACTAAAAGCATTCTTCTCTACCAGTTTATATATTCATAATTTTGTTTATATCAGTATGGGATTGTGGGCTCCTGTCCTATGCAGTAGATTAAAATATTTTATTTTATTTTATTTATTATATATAAGTACACTTTTGCTGTCTTCAGACACACCAGAAGAGGACATCAGCTCTCATTACAGATGGTTGTGAGCCACCATGTGGGTGCTAGGATTTGAACTCAGGACCTCTGGAAGAGCAGTCAGTGTTCTTAACCACTGAGCCATCTCTCCAGCTCGATTAAGATCCTTTTATTGTAACTATTTTAATGTTCACACTGCTCAGCTTGGGCCCCTAAGCAAGCATTCAGCTGTCACATGCCCTTACCTGCATTCTTTGACAACCTCTTTCTTTCTAGTGCAACAACATATTCTAGACTCATCTGACATTTGTGCTTTACTAACCCTAAAACCAATCATGTGTCTGTAGAGCCCTGGCTTCCTTTAGTTAAGAATATGTAGAAACCAAGAATAGGGGTGTATGCTTTCTGTCTCAGTGGACAGAGCTGGCCAATATAAGCCTCATGTACATAGTACTTGTCTATAAACACAATACAACTCAACACTGTCTTGTATAATCCAGCCATTTTGATAATCCAGTCACTTGCTCTACTCTCTTTGGACCTCCTGGCTGCTGAACCTGGTTCCCCTCTTGCCCCTCTCTTCTTCCCACTCTCCTCATGTAGCACAGCTCAGTCTGGCCAAGCCATACCCATTCTGGACTCTCCCAGGTGTCCCTGCCTCTGACTATGCTCTCTCCCTTTTATCTATAATAAGCTTTTTCCTCCACCATACTCAGAAGCACTCATGTCTGGTGTGTGTGTGTGTGTGTGTGTGTGTGTGTGTGCGTGTGTGTTTTAAGCCAGGATATATTTTGTAGAGCATGGTGTGATGAGGTAGGAGAGGGTACATCAGCAGGCCCATGCTGAGGTAGCCTCCACCACACCCCCAACCCTGTGGTACCAGCCATAGACATGTCTAGTATAGAATAGAGTTTGTTTAGGGACATGGGAAGGGGAGTTGAGAAGGGAGGAGAGGTTGGGAGGGAGGGAGGGAGGGAGGGAGAGAGAGAGAGAGAGAGAGAGAGAGAGAGAGAGAGAGAGAGAGAGAGAGAATGAATATAAGAGGCTGGCCAGGAACATGTGGAGAAAGAGGTCAGATAGTCAGAGAGAGAAAATGGGCAGAGATAGCAAGGAGGGACCAAACAGTGCCTTTCATAGCAAGCCAGGCCTACCTGACTATTGCCACGGAGCTGTTGCTCAGAGTAGAAGGAACGCCAACAATGCCCGTTCTTTGTTATTCCCTTTTCTCGCTCATCCAAGGACCTTTCCTTTCTTGTTTTTCTTTTTATTTATTTTTTCATTCAGTAACAAGGACGCTCTTGAATATGAAATATTAAGGGGAAGTCAAATAAATATCACAAAGATGATAGAAAATATCCAAGAGGTATATGAACTTTTTTCCTATTTTTATGGTACTGAATTATAATTCAGGCAATGGTTTAAAATTAGAGAAATTACACAGTATTTAACAGATACGTGCTACAAACAGAAAACCACCAAAAATAAAGAAGACAGTGTACCATAAAATTACATTTTGACATTTTAAATTTTAGGACAACAAAGGGTTTTTTTGTTTTGTTTTGTTTTTTAAAGTGTTATACAGTGCTTTATAATAATCAAGTTTAGTTGAGAATGTAAACTCTCAAGCTAAGACTTGATAATATTTGACTCTGGAAAAATTTTTCGGAATATGAAAATGAGCAACATTCTGACCTAATCCACATTCTCATTATCTCTACTTTAATCCCTTCCTAAGTGGTCTGTTCAATTAAATAGACAGAAGATAAAGTGTTAACCAGATCTGTCATTCCTGTCCCAAACTCTCCTGAGCCCATTCAGAAGGAGAGAAAGAGAGAGAGGGAGAGAGGGAGAGAGAGAGAGAGAGAGAGAGAGAGAGAGAGAGAGAGAGAGAGAGAGAGAGAGAGAAAGAGAGAGAGAGAGAGAGAGGGAGGGAGGGAGGGAGGGAGGGAGGGAGGGAGGGGGAGAGAGAGACAGAGAGAGAGAGAGACAGAGAGAGGGAGGGAGGGGGAGAGAGAGAGAGGAGGAGGGAGAGAGAGGGAGAGAGAGAGAGAGAGAGAGAGAGAGAGAGAGAGAGAGAGAGAGAGAGAGAAACCTTTCAAGAGTTCTTTTGGCCCCTGCTACTTCCTTATTGCTCATCAGTCCCACCGGACACGTTTCTGTTCTTTGACCTTTCAATCTAGAACACTCCCTCAAGGCATAGCTAGAGATGAGAGAGTTTACTTTTGCAGAAGTTTAGAGTCCATCCTGAAGGGAAATCAGGCTAGGAGGGACCCAGACCTGAAGGCCTAGAAGGAACGATGCTTCTTGGCTTGTTCTTTGCTGGCTTGCTGTTCTTACAACTGGGTATTACCCTCAGGAGGCTGAGAAAACATTTCACAGTGTTCCCCTATCGGCCACTTTAACAGAAGCATTTTCTCAAGTGAGGTTTTCTCTTTTCAGATGGCCCTCTTTACATGTGGGCAAACAACAACAAAAGCCCACCATCATGCAGGATGACCTGGGAAGCTCTATGTAGACCTACACTAGCTTCATACACACAGAAGTTTGCCAGTCTGTGCCTCTTGAGTTTTGGGATTAAAGGCATGCATTGCCATGCCTAGCTGATTTGTATAGGTTTCCGATGCTAGCACATTTTACACAAGCAGGCCTTCTCATCTTGCTTTGTTTGACACTGTTTTAGTGTTCTAATGCTGCATAGTCGTAACAAATCACCAGTCATTTTAGAAGCTCAAAGTAACAATCATTACCTTCCATTTCACAATATCTGGATTTAGAGTTTGGCAAGAGTTAGTCTGTGAGAACATAGTCCACAAATGAAGCTGTGTAAGATGTTTGAGAGCTGGAGCATCTGCTTCCAAGGAGTTTCATGGACATCTGAAAGCTGGTCCCCACTAGACTCAGGATGGCCCAAGTTCTTACCAGGGAACCTCTTCACAGAGCTATCCCATGTCCTCATGACATGGTAGCTAGTGCATAAAGTCCCAGTGTCGCAATATCAGGGAAAGCTGGCGGTTTTTATGAATGGAATTTGAAATCACCACCGTTGCTTTTATTCCTTTCATGTGTTACACATGCCAACTTCAGTGCGATGAGGAAGATGACTCACAAAGAACTGAAAACATGATGAGGTCATTGTGAATGATGTAGTAGGCTGACCAGTGCCGCCTCTAGCTCACTATCCTGAAACAGTGGCTGGCGCATAAATGGAGCTCAAGTTTTTTAAACAGATGAGTGGCTCATTTTAATATATTTCCATAAAGCCCTTTCCCCCAGTGCTATTCAGAAAGACAGAGAAAACTAAAGGAGAGTTGAGTTATGAAGGAAATATTCTGAAGGACCCTAAAGGCTTTTATAGTCTCACACCCTCCTTACAGCTTCCCCCTCCCACTGAGGGTCTTACAGCTCCTCTCTCCCACTAAGGGCTTTTGTGGTCCCATGCCCTCCAGGAATGAGTGCTTCAACCTTATCTGAGCAGTCCCTGGAATGTAGGGGAAGAACCTTAATATATGACCCAGGTAGGTGCCAAGCAATAATATTCCGTCCCGGGGAGAAGTGTCTTATCTGGGAAGCCCTGGAATGTAGGGCATAGGTCCTGAGATACAACCCAATCGATTTAAAAGTCAACTAAACCCACCAATGACTGCATGCCTAGTCACCATTGCTGTAGCCCACCCATTGCTAAGTGTATAAAAACTATACTGATGGGGGGCTTGTGGTTGCCTCTCCTCTGGATGTAGGCCATCCCAGTGCAATGGACTAATAAACCTCTTGCTTTTGCATCAATCCCCGATCTCTTATCTCATTCATGGGAGCCTCAGATAGATAAGACTCAATTTGGGTCTTACAATTTAACTCCATTTGGATGCCTTAAATTCAAATTGGAGTGGTTGAGTACAATTCAATGGACCTATAACTGTGCTGTCAGGGCTGGAGAGATGGCCCTGTGGCTATGAACAAGTGCTGCTGTTGCAGAGGACCTGGGTTTGATTTTCAGCAGCCACACCGACAGCTCACAACTGTCTGTAAATCCATTTCCAGGCAATATAACTTTTCCTCTTCAGCTCGCTGTGGCTACCTGCTTGAAGGTGGAACACATACACACAAGAAATAAAAATAAATTTCAGAACTAATGCTTTCCAGGAGCCAGTGACCTCATGTGGATGGTCTGAACTGAGATATGCAATTAAGTAAACAGCAGATTTAAAGCATATTGTGTGTGAAAAGGGACATAAAAGAAAGGTCTGAGTGTACTGCCGCCATGGTGCCAAATGGCTCATTGTAACAATTTATTCACTGTAACGTAGAGTGGATATGTAGAGATAGATGGAATGAATGCTCTGGGAGTTTCTAAAGAGAAGCACATTCGGAAGTCAACCTGTAGTCTAAGGCTGGATTCACACCGTAGAGGGAGCTGTGGTTATAGCCCGGTCAGTAGCAGAATTGCCTAATCAAGAGCTGGCTCGCGGTTGCCAAGCAGTGAGAGAGTTCCAGTGCAGGAACTGGGGAAGGTAGGGCTGGTGTGAGAACCCACAAGAGTGCTACAGGATAGGAAGCACAAGCTGGAAGGCCGCTTTCCTTTCCCTCAGGCTCCGGACCCCATGGCTGAGGCGGCGGCGTGAGGAAGGAGTCCGCGTCCGCGGTGGCCGAGGCGGTGGCCGGCTCCAGGCCGGGTTTTGGCGCCCGCCCGCCCGCCCGCCTGCTGCCTCCGGGCGGCTCCCGAACCCCAGCCCCCTTCGATCAGCCTCTCACTCCGTCTCCATACGTCTCAAGATGGCGGCCAATGTGGGATCGATGTTTCAATACTGGAAGCGCTTTGATTTCCAGCAGCTGCAGAGGGAACTTGACGCCACCGCAACGGTACTGGCAAACCGGCAAGATGAGAGCGAACAGTCCAGGAAGCGGCTCATTGAGCAGAGCCGAGAATTCAAGAGGAACACTGCAGAGGATTTACGAAAGCAGGTAGCGCCGCTTCTTAAGAGCTTCCAAGGGGAGGTTGACACACTGAGTAAAAGAAGCAAAGAGGCAGAGGCAGCCTTCTTGACTGTGTACAAGAGACTGATTGATGTTCCAGATCCTGTACCAGCCCTGGACCTCGGGCAACAGCTGGAAATAAAAGTGCAGCGTCTACGCGACACTGAAACCGAGAACCAGAAACTTAGGGAAACGCTAGAAGAGTACAACATGGAGTTTGCCGAGGTGAAAAATCAGGAGGTTACGATAAAAGCACTTAAGGAGAAAATCCGAGAATACGAGCAGACCCTCAAGAGTCAGGCCGAGACCATCGCTCTGGAGAAGGAGCGGGAGCTACAAAAGGATTTTGCAGAGAAGGAGAGGAAGCTGCAAGAGACACAGATATCCACCACCTCAAAGCTGGAGGAAGCTGAGCACAAACTCCAGACTCTGAAAACAGCCCTGGAGAAAACTCGAACAGAATTATTTGACCTGAAAACCAAATACGATGAAGAAACTACTGCAAAGGCCGATGAGATCGAGATGGTCTTGACTGACCTTGAACGAGCCAACCAGAGGGCAGAGGTGGCACAGAGAGAGGCAGAGACTTTAAGGGAACAGCTCTCATCAGCCAACCGCTCTCTCCAACTGGCCTCGCAGATCCAGAAGGCTCCAGATGTGGCTCCAGAGGTGCTGACCCGATCCAACCTGGAAGTAGACTTGGCTGCCAAAGAGCGGGAGATTGCTCAGCTGGTGGAAGATGTGCAGAGACTCCAGGCCAGCTTCACCAAGCTGCGTGAGAATTCCGCCAGCCAGATCTCAGGGCTGGAGCAGCAACTGAACGCCAAGAACAGCACACTCGAACAACTGGAAGAAAAACTCAAAGGCCAGGCTGACTATGAGGAAGTGAAGAAAGAGCTGAACACCCTGAAGTCCATGGAGTTTGCACCATCGGAGGGAGCAGGGACACAGGACTCTACCAAGCCCCTGGAGGTTTTACTCCTGGAGAAGAACCGCTCGCTGCAGTCTGAGAACGCCACGCTTCGCATCTCCAACAGTGACTTGAGTGGGCGCTGTGCGGAGCTGCAGATCCACCTCACGGAGGCCACAGCTAAGGCTGTTGAGCAGAAGCAGCTGATCGCTCGCTTGGAGCAGGACCTCAGCACCGTCCAGTCCATCCAACGACCCGATGCTGAGGGAGCTTCTGAGCAAGGCCTGGAGAAGATTCCAGAACCCATCAAGGAGGCCACAGCTCTGTTCTATGGACCCTCAGTGTCATCCAGTGGGACCCTTCCAGAAGGTCAGGTGGACTCCCTACTTTCCATCATCTCCAGCCAGAGGGAACGTTTCCGCACCCGGAACCAAGAGCTGGAGGCCGAGAGCCGCATGGCCCAGCACACCATCCAGGCCCTGCAGAGCGAGCTGGACAGCCTGCGTGCCGACAACATCAAGCTTTTTGAGAAGATCAAGTTCTTGCAGAGTTACCCTGGCCGGGGTACCGGCAGTGACGACACGGAGCTGCGCTACTCCTCCCAATACGAGGAACGCCTGGACCCTTTCTCCTCCTTCAGCAAAAGGGAGCGGCAGAGAAAATACCTCGGCCTGAGCCCCTGGGACAAGGCCACACTTGGTATGGGGCGTCTGATTCTCTCCAACAAAATGGCCCGCACCATCGGCTTCTTCTACACCTTGTTCCTGCACTGCCTGGTCTTCCTGGTGCTGTACAAGCTGGCTTGGAGTGAGAGCTTGGACAGAGACTGTGCTGCCACCTGTGCCAAGAAGTTTGCCGACCATCTGCACAAATTCCACGAGAGTGACAACGGAGCAGCAGCTGGTGACTTATGGCAGTGACCCCCAGGCTCACCGGAGATGTGTTGGCTGCTGCCCCTGTCCCCTGCTTGATCAGCTGCTTCTAATGACGTAACGCCTTTCCCTCCCCATCCCACCAAAAAAAAAAAAAAAAAAAAAAAAAATCCCCCATGGAAACTGTCTCTGTCCTCGGATCCAACAACTGCCAGAAGCTCAGATCCCCTAGAACCTCTTTCAAAGGTTGTCATAGTCCCATTGGAGCCCTAAGATTCAAACAACTCTTAACACCCAGCTAGGCGGGGGGGGGGGGGGGGGGGGGGGCTGAGACTCCACCCTCTGTCTAGTCACCTGACCTGGGCTCCACCCACATCTGAACCTCTAGTCCTGGTGGCAGAGCTTTCTGACTGTGATACAGATTGTCACCTCCCACCCTGGCATTCCTATGGCTCTCTTAGGACCCTGCCACACAATAGAATAGGTGGGAGGCTCTTCTAGGCCTCAGGCTTTTTTTATCTGCCCTATTCCCCAGCAGGGCAGGAGGCGATTTGATAAACTTTAACGGCAGTCCCCAAGACCCGGAGTCCCACAAAGGGCGGGATGGTTTCCACTACCCCTTCCCTGCACCCAGAACATGATTTAAGTTCTGCTTGCTTCTTTAGCAAAATATTCTGGTTTCTAGAAGACTGTCCAACAAGGCCCCCGTGCCTCAGGCACCACAGACCATGGTCTGAGAGGCCTCAGCAAAACTTGTCCTGGGCCACGATACCAAGGCCAACTCTCAGGACCTCAGGCAGATCTTCCTCAGCTGGATTTGATCTTTTTCTTCAGCTTCGCATGAAATAAAGAATCAATGCAGCCACAAAAAAAAAAAAAAAAAAAAAAAGCACAAGCTGTGTGAAAGGTGTCACTGACTGCACAGGCTTCCTGTCAGGATGGTCAAGATGGGCAGGTGATGAGCAGCCTGTGAAGGGAGGCAGGGAATCTCCTTATCAGGATAGTGGCATGAGGTTGAACTGTAGGGAGTTTGGAAAGGAGTTGGCCACTAGGCTTGGCATAGGGCTCTGAACCTGCTGGGCCACTGTATACTGGCTACCCTGTGACAGCCCAGTGACAGGAGCTCAGCAGGAGCTATGCCCCTATCCTCACAAGAGCAGACACATGAGTTTCTCCCACTGAATGAGATAATGGTCCTCAAGGAATTGGAATTTCCCCAGTGGTTATTTGAATATGCTTGGCCCAAGGGAGTGGCACATTAGGAGGTGTAGCCTTGTTGGAGGAAGTGTGTCACTGTGTGGGTGGGCCTGACAACCCTCCTTCAGATGCCTAGAAGACAGTCTTCTGCCTACCTTCTGAACAAAATGTAGAGATCTTAGATCCTCCAGTGTCATGCCTGCCTAGATGCCTACATCATGGTGTTTTTTCACAGCAATGGAAACCCTAATTAAGACAGGGACTGGGGTTTTGCTGTGATAGGCCTGACCATGTTTTTGTTTGGAGGAATGTGAATTTTTTTTGGGACTTTACATTTGGAAACACATGAAATGCTTCAAATGGGACTTAATGGGTCATCCTAATAGAAATATGGAAGTCATTGGTGCTAATGGTGATTTGAACTCTGGAGATCTTATGATGTTTTGGTGAAGAATATTGTTGCTTTTTGCCCTTCTCTGAAGAGTCTGCCTTAGGCTAAGGTAAAAAAGATTTTGGTTAATTGCATTAAAAAGGAAGTATCAGGAAAGCCCAGCATAGACTGTGTATTCTGGTTTACTCTAATAAACAGTGATTTGATGAAGCATAGCAAGAATAGAAGGGAAAAAATATAAAATGTATGATGATAATGGACTGACTCCCTGAACCTGTAAGCCAATTAAACATTGTTCTTTATAAGAGTTGCCTTGGTCATGATGTCTCTTCACAGCAGTAGAAACACTAATACACCCTCCAAGAATCTCTTGCTAGGGGACAGTAAAGAATGCAGCCTGGTATCATCTAGAGGAGAAACTTACCTCCAAGAATGAGGTTTCACAGAGTTCTGACAACGTAGCAGACCACTTTGCAGGAGAGACTGCAGCTAAGGGAATGATGTGTCAGGCACGGACAGGACCACACTTGATGAGACTGTCTAGCCATGCATACTTCTTTCTATCCCTATATTTTGTGGCGATGCAATATTCTGAAAATATCTCTTACACTCTAAGAGATTAACTTTTGCTGGGTCTCAATTCAAAGTTAATAATATACCATGAAGTCACTTAAGACTGCTAGCCTGCTATGTACTCAAACTGTTGGCTTAACCTACCTTTAAGAGAACAATGTAACAACCAACCTTGCTTGCCTCAGGTAAGAGTAGGCTTCTTAGGTAATCTATTTTAACAACCTAAGCTAACACATAGCTGCAGTCTTAAGTCATGCACGCTACCATGCCCCTGACCTAGACTAATGTTTGCCCATCATTTGCTGCAAACAGCAACTATAGAAGTTGAAAGTAGCTTCCTAAAATCTACCACATAGGTCGATAAGCAAGGTTGTGTGTTGTCTGGTTCAGTTGGAATTAAGTTACAGCCAGTGACATAATCGCTTGTAGAACTGTTAGAGATTTCGGTAAAGTATTCCTTCCCCGTGTGATGCTCACTATGCTGTTTAATAAACACAGAGTGACGTGCTTTGTGTCAGAGACACCACTCACAGATACAAAGATACAGCAGCCCCACAGCACTCACACAGCAATCACACACAAGACAGACAGATGTACGTAGGGATCTACACACAGACACAGGGACAAATGAATTCGTAAGACAGCACTCAGGTAGTCACAAATTCAAAGTGATATACCAGACCAAGGATGGAAGACACAGAAAGCCATGCGGTAGAGAATTCATAACTGGACCTAAACGTCTCCATGTGGAAGTGCTTCTTCTTCTTTCCTTAATGTGAAGCCAATGGGTTAACGGTAACTCAGACTTAATTACTAATGCATTAATTTGATAGTTAAACCTACACTTTATGCTAGTACCTTGAAGACAGATGCCATGGGACACTGAGTAAATGTCCCTCCTCTGTCTTCATTACTACTTGTCTCTTTGATTGGCATATTGAAGATGAGGAGCTGCATCTGTCTTGTTGGGATGTGAGGGTTTGGACTTTGATCCTAAAATCTGTGGTAAAAACAAGAGGAAACGATGAAGGTAGCATTCTGCAATAAGGAAAAGCTGGTCATTTTTTCTGCAATGTCCTTCTACAGAAGAAAGCTCAGCTCTGTGCTTACTCCAAAGGAAAAATCTCCAGTCTCTGTTATCACTAATTCGTTGGAGGTCGAGCTGAGCAGAGAAATGAGTTGAGAGAATAAAGAGCCAACACTTTGAAAATATAGGTTCATATTACAGTGATAATATTTTGGATCTTTTGGATTAAATAACACAATCCATTAGGACTAACTTCACTTCTCTTTTTGCATTCAGAATTGTAACTAGTATCACTTTAAAGATGTATACATACACGTCTTGATTTCATAACCCAAACCTTTTCTTTTGGATGCTTCTGGAACAAATGTCAAAGCCGGGGAGATGGTGTGCATAGAAATTGTTGGCAGTACTGAAGAAGATGCAGTAAGAAGAGAGATGCAGCTCCCACTTCCGGAACACAAAGGTTGGAGTGATGGAAGAGACATGAAGTACAGAGATCATCGTATGGGCGTTTGGGATGAACTTGGTGTTTGATTCAGTAGAGTATGTGAATAGGGTGTTCTCCTCAGTGTGCATGGGACTTCAGCTGAAAACATGAGTGCCACAGCAAGGCTGGCCCTCTGGGAAGAGTAACTGCTGCTCCAGGTTGCTTTCAAGATGGCCATTGTCATTTTCCTATCCTGGCATTCAAAGTGAAATGCTGAGTCCTCCTGCCTAAGTCTTAAGGCTGCCAGACTTATCAAGCCTGCAACCTACAAATTCATCCTGCGCATGTTGGGACATGTAGGCCTCTGTAATAAGATGAACCAATACCTTAGATACATCCTCTCCCACATTTCCCCCTCTTTCCCTCCAATTTCATCTTTCCTCTTCCCTTCTGTTTTTTTCCTTTTCTCACACACTATATTTCTTAAAGAACATTAACAAATACAAGTGAATACCAAAAGATTAACCCCAGAAGAGTTATGGAAAATGGGTGGTTAGCAAATGGAAGATGTATATTTTGAGAAAGCTATCTCCCCTAAAGATAAAGGCATAGAACATGGCATATGTTAATGGGAATTGTGCATAGGGCATGAGCTAGTGATGTAGGTAGCACAAGATTTAGAAGTATACTGGTGTGAACTGGGGAGCTTTGCTAGACTAGTGCAGCAAGCCTTCAGGATTAGGACGGTCATATCCAGAAGGCAAGCTTCTTGGAAGGAAGGTAATATCCACTTCCTCCAGAGAACAGCTTGCCCTGCCCTAGCAGAAATGAGTAGAAAATATTATATGCATTGATGAGAAAATGCCCAAAGCAACCTTTATTTCTTCTCTGTCAGAGTTAAAAGAATTGATAGCCTTAGAGTAAAACTGACTTACCTGATTCAATTCAAGGAACTATTAGCTATTTTTTGATAGCTAATTATTTTGTCCCAAATTACCTGTGCCTTCCAACATTGATTTGATGTTTATATGAATTTATTATTTAAGATTCTCTTAGATTCTTCTTTCTCATGTTTTCCCTACTTTTATTATAGAACAGGATTTGGGTATGTTTCTATTAGAAAACGGTGTGGTTTGATGAAACACTTCTTGTTTCCTGTAATATATTGTTCAATGTAGGGTATAAGCTGAAATCTTTGACTTCAGCTTTTGAAAGCTACAGTCTAAAACTTCACAAGAAAGTGCCATTTTAATTTTGGCCCGAGAATCCTCATTTTGGCACAGTATCTAGGTCACTTGGGCAAGCCTTTAAACTTTGGGAGATTTTTTTCTTCTTCTCATGCACATTTTTATTAGAGCCAGCTTTTTCCAGTGAAACAAATCTCTGCTTCCATAATGGAAGAGCACGAGAAACTTCACTTTGTAACTTACCTTTATCAAACTATCCAAGAACACAGCATAGCTGGGCTTTATGTGGTAAATATCTGACATTACATAACAAGTAGTTCACAGAAAACATAGTAAACCAAAGGCAGATATTCTCTAATTATCAAGTTAGTCACAAACTTTTCTTAGAGGTGCACGGTGTGTGTGTGTGTGTGTGTGTGTGTGTGTGTGTGTGTGTGTGTGTGTATCCCACCCAGGGCCTTATGCATGTCAGGTAAATGCTCTACCACTGAGCTGTTTCTTCCTGCACTTTTCTCAGATTTCAGGGTTTTGTTTTGTTTTTCAAAATTAGGCAAGAAAATAAAATTCACTTCAAATACCAGCACTTGGCACATATTCCTTTGAAGGGAGGTGTAGCAGTAAACTTTAAGCCTTGAATTTTCTAGATCTTTCCTCAAATAACTCCCACTGGTTTGTTAGGTTTTACTCAGTTCTGTCTAGGACCTATCTGCCTGCCTGGGCCCAAACTGAAGACAATGTTAAAATACATTGCCAAGTCCTAGTAAACATGATGCAGTGGCTTCCTAGCTCTTGGGGCCATGGTGAAAGCGTAGCTAATTTGCTGAACACTGCAGGCCTTACCCAGCCAGCAGCTGTGAATAATCACCTATTCTCCAAGGACAGAGTCTGTGGTTTGATCTTTACAGCTCCAGAACAGAGAGTGGGCTCTATATGTGTCCAAATTCTTTTTCTTGGTACTCAAGAAGAATGCCCTGTTTTCCAGATATTATCACAAAACTCCCAAGGATGAATCCTTTGCCTTCCAGGTTTCCAGAGCAACCTCTAATCCGGGCCGGGAAGGAATTGTACCACACACCCAAACAGATGAGGCCCAGGAACATCATCTTCTGCCTCTCTGGATCATAGGGTTTTTTGTTTGTTTGTTTGTTTGTTTGTTTTTGTTCTTTTTCTTTTCATCCAGGAAGATTTCCCCTTTGAACTAAGGCTGGGAGTCCTTCACTTCTGTATTAATCTGCACCTTCACTACAGCATAGGGAGAAACACCTAGCTCATCTGACTTGGTCTTCAGGGACGACAGGTCTGCAGCCTCCACTCAACAGAGGAAGCAGCCTGGCCTTGGCACAGCCAAAATCATAGCCCCGTTCCTTTCCTGTAGCTTCTCTGCTTTGAATATTCTTGGTTATTTTTCTGGTGTGCTCAGGTCTATGTCTTTCAAATATTCCGGTGCCACTTTCTGGGTCTTGCCAAAGCAGCAGCCCCACAGCCCCCGCACTGATAGACCACATACCCAGGACACGTCATCCGTAGACGTCACTGACTGTGGGGAGCTGAATTCGGACGCCATTACAAGATGGCGCTGGCTCCCTCACGGTTTGAGGTAAACAACTCCATATATAGTAATGCTCTTGTCAGCTAAGGCGCTGCACCCTGCTTATGCGCAGTACTTAACCTATCTCCGGCCAATCCCGAGGCCTCTGGTGTCAGCAGACTGGTGACAACCAATCATGGCAAGCCCGTATGCGCTTCTCCCTATATAAGCGGACAGCTAGGGTAGTTCGGGCTCCTCGCTTCCTGCTCTCCCCTTCAACCAAGAGGCTCCCACAATAAAGCATGATCTGAGAAGAATCCTCTGGTGGTGGTCATCTTTCCTTGCTGGTCGAGGAGCATGCCGCAACTGACCCCCTGAGGTGCTCTAGTGGACTGAGGTGCCTCCTGCTTGCCATCTTTTTTAGCACAGCGTTGAGGGCCCATGGGACCAAGCAACTTTGGAAGAATCAAATTTTCCCCTGAGAGACTTAAATTTTGCAACCCTAATGTTAGAAAATCATTAGAAATGGAAAATTAAAGAAATTGAACTCTATACAATCTAGATGTCAGAAAATGAACAATAAGATAAGATAATTCTATGGTTAGTCAGTCCCAAGTGCACATTTCACGAACTTACTGAGTGATGACAACAAGACATAAATTGAAGAGCGTCTTGTGTCACCAGGGTCTTGGTCTAGACTCTCCTCTGCTCCTTGTTTCTTGTGATCTGCTTTAGAGAATTCAGATGAGAAACAAAAGTATATACTATAGAAGATAGACAGAGGTTATCAAGAATGAGTCTCTAAAGAGAAGATTCTCTAACACAAAGATTTGTTTTAAATGTCACAAGTATGGGTATTTTGCCGGAATGTTTGTCTGTGCACTGCATGCATGAAGGACCCACAGAGGGGCATGCATGCTGATACCCACACGGGGGTACTGGATCCTCTGGAACTGGAGTTGCAGATGGTTGAGAGCAGCCATTTGAAGTCGGGGTACTAAATCCAGTCTACTGCAAGAGCAGCAAGTGTGTTTCAACTACCAAGCCATCTCTTGGTCCCTTTATATGGGGGGGGGGGAGTTTAAGAGATGAGACCAAATGAGTCACAATGACCAAAGGGACGATTCTGTTGGAGTCATTCTTAAATTCCCTTGTAGCAGGACCTTTGCCTAATGAATAAAGATTTCATGGGACCAAACACTGGACGAGGAGTAGGCGGGACTTCCAGGTTGGCGAGGGGAAAAGAGGCAGGAAGAGGTGACTTGCTTTTAGTTGGGGAGAGCTGGGAGGACAAGATGTAGCAAACAAGAGGGTCCCCATTTAGATGGCAGGTCCACCAGGATTCAGTACCAGAGGATTTAATTTAGAATGTCTTACAAATTAGGATGGTAGTTGCTGTGCCCAGCGATTGTGTTACCGGTTGATTCTAAACGAAGTTTATGTGGTGTTTTCCTTCATGCTGCGACTCAGCGGCAGAGTGTGGGTGTTGAAGAAGTGCACCCCAGCTAGTCGTGTGAATTTGGATGTGTGGGGCTGCCGTGGCAGTGACCCACTGTGGGACCTTAGAGAGTCAGGTGTGGAGAGATTTCGGAGCTTTAGTTCAGAGAGTCTCCAGGAGATGAGACCAGGCCTGCTGGAGTTATTGTCATTTTTTTTTTCTTTTTTAAGTATGTAACACAACAGTTCCTGGTTTGAAAAATATTATTTGTAGAAAGTTAAGTTCTCTGTGTTAGTTTTTTGGCTGGCTTGACATAAACTATGGTCTTCTGGAAAGAAAACTTCAGTTGAGAAAATGCTTCATTAAATTGACCTGTAGGCAAGTCAGTGGAGGAGTTGCCTTGACTACAGTCAGTGGAGGAGTTGCCTTGACTACAGACTGATGTAGGAGTGGCCAGAACACTGGTGGTTCAATTTCTGGAAAAGCAGTTCTGGGTTATACACAAGATCAAGCTGAGCCAGCGAAGCAAAGTGGTAAACAGCATTCCTCCATGATCTCTGCTTTAGTTCCCGCCTTCAGGTTCCCACCTTGAATCCTTGCTGGACTATAAAGCTATAGCCTTCATGTTCCTTCATGCTGGACTATAAAGTTATGAGGCAAAATAAACCCTTTTCTCCCTAAGTTGATTTTGGTTGTGGTGTTCTATCACAGCAATAAAAAAACAAGCTAGAACAAGTGCACAGTTGTCAGGGGGACCATTCTTCCAATCTTCATCTTAGGTTTATTCTTAGTTCCAGCCTTAGAACAAGCATGTCTTCCTGAGGGATGTGCCCTATCCAAGTGGTCAGCAAGCTTGCTTGTTTTGATAGGCTAAAGCCATGCTATCAAATTGCTAAAAAAATGACCAGGTACACAGAAATAATGGAAGTGAGATCCTCCTAAAGCCAGGTTTGGATAGTTGTTATCTAATAATGATCATCAGAGGAATGAGAATCTGTTCTTATGATTAGTAATTTGAGTTCCTATCCTCAGTTTTATAAGCTCTTTATTATGAAAGAAGGTCCTAGTTCCAGTTAAGCTCCCATCCTGCTTATATCTAATTTGGTACCGTAATGCCCAAAAATTAACCTATAAGACCCACCTGCTCAGGCACCAAGTAACTTTCTGGAATTCTGGGAATTGTAGTTCTTGAGAAATGATAACGCATCATGGGAAAATACAGTGGCCTATAGTCTTGGACTCATAAGTACCTGCAACATATGTCTTGAGACCACTCCAGCTGGAAACTTTCAGGGAATAGGCCTGACCAAAGTTCATCTCTTGATCAGTATTTAATATTTAATAAATGCTTGCTTTAAGTTTGACCTAAAATAATGGAGCTGTTTTTTGGTTTTTTTCCTAGTGAATTGCAGGATTAAGGCTACCAAATGCTCCTCCCCATCAAGAGATGAGTCCCTAAAATAATTTCTGAGCTGAGTCCTGGGTTGGTCTGAGTACTTACGGTTGAAATGGAATATAGAGTTTCACTTGTGTTGACTTTTAGAACTTAGAACAAGTGAAGGGATCCCAGTGTATAAAACTGGACTGCAATAGGACCTTTTGAATGTAGATGAGCTATCAACAAGAGGAGATAAAATCAGAGCAGCAGTTGAGCACACAAAGTTTGAAGACTAATAGAATCACTACTAAGACGACAAAAGGGACAAGACAATGCACATGAACATATGGAGACCTAATTCTAACACTGAAGAGCTAGCTGTGCCTGGTGGGAATTCTAAGACTGTACTGTTAGCGTTCAGGCTCTGTTCAGATCTCATTGATGCTGACCCAGCATCTTCTCAGAGCCATGATAGCTCATCTGCAAAGTGGCAAAGCCTGGCTATGGCTCTTGCTCTGAGCCTTTCTCGCCCTTAAAAGGTATAAAACAATATTCCCTCCTCTGCCATGCGCATTCTGGTTTTCTTCAGAGACCCTGTCATACTTTCTCTCTCTGGAGCAGGGGCCTGGGATCTCCTTGGAGCCCCTCCCATGCTGCTGGTCCTCTTCTGTCTTCCCATGACATTATTAATTCTAACATGAACTGCACAGACGGTGGAAATCCGTCTCAGTGTCCTTCCGAGCCAAGCCACCCCATCTAAACCTGACAGAACAAAAGTCTATTTTACCATATACAATACTTTCTAGTCCAAAAGTAATTTCTTTTAACTGTACCTACATACTGCATTTCCTTCATATTTGTTGGCTTTCTGTCTTATTTTCTAATGTAAAATTCTTGATGTAAGTTGAGCTTTATTTATTTCTTTTTTTGAGCTATACACGTCTATGCATAGAACACATCTGATCACTTTTGGTTTTAAAGCTTAAATTTCTATAAATCAGGACCTTTTTACTTTGTTTCTCTCTGAATCCAATTTTAGAGCTTTAAAATGCTTTCATTTTATTTATTTATTTTTTACATTTATGTATTTGTGTGTGTGTGTGTGTGTGTGTGTGTGTGTGTGTGAAAGAGAGAGAGAGAGAGAGAGAGAGAGAGAGAGAGAGAGAGAGAGAGAGAGAGAGATTGAGAGGGGGCAGTCTGTGTCATGGCACACAAATGCAGAAGTCCACTTGAGGGAGTCAATATTGTCCTTAAACCACATGAATTCTGGAGATCCAACTCAGATCATCAGGCTTGGCAGTCAGACCTTTACCCAATGAAATACCCATGTGCCTTCATATTACTTTTCTATTATTATTTTATTGAAGCAATGTGTTGTAACATTTCAACTGGCCCAGAACTCACTGACTTACCCAGATGCCCTGACATTTAGAACCCTCCTATATGCTACCGTTCCTCACCAATTTCATTCTTTTCTTGTATATAAAATGCAAAACATAACTAACTAGCAAGAAGATATATTAGATGGTTTCATGCTTTCCTAATATATACATTCCATTCACATCTGCTTCATATGACAAATCAATACTGTTAATTCATAGCTTTATGTTTCCATAGCTGTTTGGCTGGGAGTGGAGAAATAGCTCAGAATTTAAGAGCATTTACTACTCTTTCAGAAGACCCGAGTTCTGTTCTCAGCACCCACATGACAACTCACGATTGTAGCTAAAGTTCCAAGGGACCCAGAATTCTCTTCTAGCTTCCCCAGCACCAGGCATGCATGTGACACACACACACACACACATGCAAGCAAGCAAACACTCATACTTTAACATAAACTAAATCTTTGTTATAAGAGGCTTTTCCCCCAAAATTGGTAATGTATATTACCTTATTTCTCTTCTTCCAATGAACAAACATATGTTATATACATTGTTTTGCTTTCTCCCTTTTCCCCCTCCTGGGTAGTAATCTCAGGACTCACTCCATATTGCTCAGGGATTGTTTTTGGCTCTCTCTCTCTCTTGCTCCTAGCTGGATGGCTGAGTAGCATGCAGACATCTTTGGATATCTAACCGGTCTCCTGTGAGTTTTACTTTTGAGAACACCCCTCCCCTATTAAAGATACTGAAGTTTGCAAAACTGAACAGACTACCTAAAGAAGAATTCAAAAATGTTTGAATTCCAACTTCTTCAAAACCGTTGGTTTACTCCTTTATCTATTCATTGGACAACTATTGTTATCAAAAACTAATATTAGAACACTACTCATCGTGACCTCTAAAATCATTTGAATTAATGAACATGTGTTACATCATAGCGAAGTTGTCTGGTTTGAAGCACGGGAACCTGTGGTGAGGTAAAGATACTGAGGAAAGTGTCCATGAAACTGAGTTTTTATCAACTCTGTCACTGCACAGACACTGTGCTGGTTAGTTTTTGACAGCTTGGGTCATTTGGGAAGAGAGAACCTCAATTGAGAAAATGCCTTCACCGGATTGGTGGGTATCCAAGTGGGGCGTTTTCTTGATTAGTGATTGATGTGGGGAGGGGTCCAGTCTATCTGGGGCAGTGCTAGCTCTGGGCAGAAGGCTGGGTAAGAAAGTAGGCTGAGCAGCGGTGAGTAAAGGGAGCTGCTCTGTGGTCTCCGCTTCAGTTCATGACTCCAGGTTCTGGACTTGAGGTCTTGCCTTGGTTTCCTTCAGTGGCAGAACGGATCTGGATATGTAATCTAGATTAATCTTTTCCTCTCCAAGTTGTTTTAGTTGTGCTTATTACAGCAATAAAAAGCAAACTAGGCCACTTATTATAAGTAGTTATGGACACTATAATTAAAGTCCGTGCCCACAGATTTGAAACAGAACTGGGGTACTTATTTAGCTGAGTAACCTAGTGCCCTACTTTACACGCCCCCCCCCAACCTGGTTGTTGTTGCTGTGATAAATACCATGACCAAAAGCAAACTGAGAAGAAAACTCCAGCTGACAGATTGCAGACCATCGCTGAACAAAGCTGAAGCAAGAAGCCAAGGCAGAAGCTTGAAGCAGACTGTGTAGGAACGCAATTACTGGCTTCTTTCTTCCCAGACTACCTTTCTTATACAGCTGCTTAGAGATGGTACTGCCAACAGTGAGCTGGACCCTCCTGCTTCAGTTAGCAATCAAAAGGATACTACCATGACATACATAGTCAGATCACCAGTCTAATCGGGACAGTTCTTCATTTGAGGTTCCATCATCCCAAATGTGTCATGTTGACAACCAAGATTACCCATCACACACCTAAGTTTTCTTTTTCAAGATGATAATCTTACATATCTATATATAGGGCACACAATCCATAATGTGTATGTGAGCATATAAAATGTGTGTGTGTGTGTGTGTGTGTGCTGGTACTTGCATAGTCAACTCTCCTTATCTGGGAGATGTGTGAATTTAAGCTACTTTTAAAAGAATCCAGAAGTTAATTGTATCCGAACAGAACATGTAAAGGCTTTATACGGATACTAGAAATTATTTTAAAGTATATAGAAGTTTGTGTGTAGTTTATATAAAAGTATGTTCTTGTCTGCTAAAACTAACATATGTACCGAGGACGTAGTGTGTGTATGTTCTTTTAAATTATTTTAGACTTATTGCTTTTATATGTATATGTTTTCCTACATCTATGTATGTGCATTATGTATGTGCCTGGTGCTCACGACATTCCGGGGAGGGTGTCACATGCCCTGGAACCAATGCTATGGCTGGTTGCGGCCACTATGCGGATACTAAGAGATGAACCTCAGTCCTCACAAGAACAAAGGTGCTCATAACTGCCAACTCATCGCTTCAGCCCTGATGTAGTTTTTAAAAGAGCTATTATTATCATCATTATTTTATTATATTATTAGTATTAGTATTATTGTGTGTGTGTGTGTGTGCGCGCGCGCGCGCGCGCATGTGTGCTGGTACTTGCATGGCGGGGTATGCACGTGGATGTCAGAGAACAACGTTGGGGAATCCATTCTCTCCACTTCTGAGTGGATTCAGAAGTTGAATTCAGGTGGTCTGACTTGAAGGGTAAGTGCTGAGGCACCTCAGAGGCCACATAACCTGCATGAATTCCTCTGTGATAAAGGTCAGTATTTTTATATACTTATATGTGAGTTAAATTTATTTTTAAAAATTTCACTCCGAGTTACTACCAAAACCTCACCGTATTTTAATGGCAGGCTCTTGTCTATCAAGAAGCCGTTTGCACTCATTGGAAATCATTCCATAATCAGGACTGGAAACTGATCACAACTCAAACAAACCCTCAGGTAGCTAGAACACTAACAATCTTCAAAGGTCAGAGCGGCAGTGGAGTTAAGAACCAAGAATCCAGTAAGTTTGCTTTCTCGCAGGGCCAAGCCTGCAAGATGCGGGAGTAAGCAAAACGGAATTAGAGACATGTAGACTGCCAAGGATGGAGCAGTGGGGGCTGCGAGGGCTGGCCCGGAGGTGAACACTTCATAACTAGTAGTTGTTATTTTAAGTGGTGGTTATTACTGCTATCAGCATTGATGTGTGTGCGTGCGTAATCACCACTGCCACCTCCATCAAGGTCCCCTGTATTTCTCAGTCAAGATCTCCACATCCAGCCAGCAGCTCCCTGGGTGAGTCATTTCCAGAAGGCCTTTCTGGGGTGAACTTCCCAGAAGTCAGGAAATCCCCATTGGAAACCGTTCTGACTGCCGAGCATAGATCCCTTCCCCCAATTGGGCGCCCCCTGCGGGTGACGACCGTGCCCTCGGGTTTCGGCTTCCCGGGTTCGGGGTGCGGGCGGCCCCGCCCTCCACCCAGGCCCGCCCAGCTCCTTGGCGTGGGCGCCCTGCCACAGGTCCACAGTGTCCCTAACACAGGCTCTACATCGAGGACCATGGCGAGACTGAGCTGGGGATACGGCGAACACAACGGTGAGCGCGGGCTCCAGAGGGGGCTGGTGGGGTCCTGCGGGAACTCTGAGCCCGGTCGGGGGGTTGGGGGCCAGGGACTCGGTCCCCAGCGGTTCTCTCTCGAGCAAACCGCGGTGTTCATTCACAGTCACTGGAAAAGCTCACCGCTCTTAGGAGACAGCTTAAGAGGTCAGAAGTCAGATGACACATTTGTAAGGAAACAAGGTCAACTTCTGAACCGCCTGAGCGCTGATCTCTAAGTCACGGGACGCCTTCCAGGCGCTGTTGAAGCAATCCTGGTAACTTGTAATTTGCATACTGACTTGAAGTTTACTTGAGTCTAGTTCTTCAGTCTTCCTTTCCTATCATCCTTTCAGAGACCAAGCAAATGATTATAGAAACCATTACTTGGTGTTTAGTGTATTTATCGATAAGCATAGCAACGAGATAGGTACGTTTCTTCATCGCCTAAGTGTATTAGGGATAAGACATCCTTGTTTGTCTTTTGAACAGATTGCTTCAAGTAATTACTCAAAAGAGTTGCAAAAAGAAACCAGGAAAGCACTGATAGCCTTTCAAAATGGAGTTTGTGGATAATAATATCAAAAAGTTCAATTAGCATATACATTATTGGATAATATTCTATAGTCCATTTTATGAAAATTTACGAAGTTTTCCTTTCTTTTATTTTATTTTCCCCCTTTTGTGTTTTGAGGCGAATGTTACTCTGTAGCTTAGACTGGGCGGGACTTGTAGTCATCCTCTTGGATGGAAATAATTCATTTTTATTGCAGCTTGCCTGAGATTGCAGTGACTAATATTATTTTGAAAATGGCATCAGAGGAAGTTTACATTTTTAAGAATGGCATTTATAATTTAGGCGAGTTTCTTTTCGATGGAAGTCACAGTACCAACCTTATATTTCATTACCTTCTAGTTTGTGTTTTTGAAAGACCATCTTCACACATTTCGTTTTTTGTCTTTGGTGACATCATTTTTACCGTTGTTATTTGGCAGTTATCAGGTACCAGTATTGATGCCCTCTCTCTGAGGTTACGGAGAAGGTTGTGTTAGCCAGTGGGTACTGTTGTACACTGATGGGTGATCAATGTATTGGTTTCAATAAAACTCTCCAGAAAATTTAATAATTCAACTTAGAAAGGACATTATAACGAGGAGTTGTTTTATATCTTACTCATTTCCTTTTTAATTAAAAAGATTTATTTATTTATTTTTAAATATGTCTGTGACTCCCATGTATGTGCCCCACATGCGTTCCTGGTACTTATGGAAGTAAGAAGAGAGCATCTAGTCACCAGGGACTGGTGGTTTCAGGCTCCGAGTGGGCCTGGAAATGGAACCCAGGTGCTTGGCAAGAGTATCAAGTGCCCTTAATTGCAGAGCCGTCTGTCCAGTCCCCAGTTTACTTTCTAGCTCGGAGTTGTAGAACCATTCTGTTCCTTCCGAAACAGTGGTTTTCAGAGGACCACACCTTGATGTTAGAGTATGAGGTTATGTTGGCAGAACTCAGTTGGGATGTGCTGGGTTCTTTTTTGTTTTGTTTTGTTTTCTTGTTTCCTCATTGGCAAATTCCAGTGAACTTAAGCTGAGGCCGGCAGTGATAACATGGAATGGGAGGTGGGGCTCTGGACAGGGTGCTTGTTCCCAAGAGCAGTTTGTGACTGTGTCTGCTAACCTGATCATTTTATAGGTTTAGGCTGTGTGACATCACCAAGCATTATGTATCACTATGCATATTTAAAAATTCCTCAAGCCACTGAGGCAGCACTGTGTGCCTTTCGCTTAAGAACCAGGTTTAAGTGAGTTTAAGGTCAAATGTGCTATAAAACATGCAAAGGGGGTCTATTTAAAGAGGCACAGTAGTACAGGTGAATAGATAAAACTGGCTGTCTGACCCAAGTGGCTTTATTTGGGGGACATTTGACTTCTCTAAGAGCAGCCCTCGTTGAGAAGGGTTAGGGATTGATGATGTAAGTAAGGGCTTAGGAAGAGAAATCAGTCCCCTTGCCTGTTGTAAAAAATGTTTGCATGTTGTGACCCGTGTATTGTATGTTTGAAATCTGGTCCTCGTTAGAGTAACTCCTATGTGGTGGCAGGACAGAAAGCTTTTCTATATTAAATGAGGTGACAAAATTGTAAGCAGAAAGAGTACACAGAAAGACAAGTGTAATTGTCTCATAAAATTTTTAATGCAAAATTGCTATGACCTGACTTGCAGGACACCTTTTAAGCAGAGCGTGTCATTTGTTCATCGTGTGGCTTTTCCCTGAGAAACCAACGTGAGCAACGATGTTGTATTTTCTGACAGGGCACAGCCATTTTGTCTAGATTCTTGTGTGTCTGTGTAAGGCTGGTGTGTGTGTGTGTTGGGTAAACCAGTTGCATGTATAACAGGTCCTTGAGCGGAGCTGAGTGGCATCAGAGGATGTCCTAAGTTCTGTAACTAAGGAGCAGAATCTGTGGAGTGACTGTCCTCTTTGATGCTTAGCATCATCTCTTTGTCACGGGAAACCTCCTGGCCTCTGGAGCAGCCAGGGAACATCCTTGGTTTGAGATGGAATCTCTTTGTTTGCAACAATGGATTGTACCTTTGTTTCTGTTTAGTAGGTGGGTGACTCTCAGAAGTATTGTATGAAACGTAAATATTCTCTCACCTACAAGGCAGAGCTTAATTCTGAAAACAATTGAAAGCAAATAGAAGGCTGTCCATCCCCACAAAACACCAGCCGTGGTTAACATAAAGAGCCAGAGTCCTGAGAATAAGGATCTTACTTTTACTAATTTTTAAATTTTTTTTCCCCAGAGGACTGTAAATGTGGGTGATGTGCTTGTGTGTATGAATGTTTTATTGTGTGTGGAAGCCAGATAGATGCTAGTTGTCTTCCTTCTTTGTTTTCTACCACTTTATGAATCCTGGCAGGGTTTCTCTCTGAACCCAGAGGCCAGATATTCAGAGTTCATCTACGTCCGATACCCTAAATGCTGGAGGACAGGTGAGCGCCACACCCACCTGGTTTAGTATGGATAATAAGAATCCAAACTCTCATCCTCATCCTCACTTTAGTGCTGCACACAATTTATCCATGAAGCCAAGTCCCCAGTCTCCTGTTACCAAGTTTAATTTGCCGAATGAGGAACTTACTTAGCTCAGCCCTTTCCTTTTGGTCCTATGCATTTCAGGTCCTATTCACTGGAATGAGCTGTTCCCCATTGCGGATGGTGATCAGCAGTCTCCAATTGAGATTAAAACCAAAGAGGTGAAATACGACTCCTCACTCCGCCCTCTCAGTATCAAGTATGATCCAGCCTCAGCTAAAATCATCAGCAACAGTGGCCATTCCTTCAACGTTGACTTTGACGACACAGAGGACAAATCAGGTAGACCCTGCTTGTCTGTTTGTTGGATGGTTAGATTTACCCTCCTGTTTTTTCACTCTGTAAATTTCAAAATTGAAGCACCTATTTCATGTGAATTCAAATGTTATATATTTGAAACTTAAGATAATGTTACCATGAAATAACAGAAAATCTGTTTTTTTTTTTTTTTTTTTTTTTTTTTTTAGAAAAAAGTATGCTGGATAATATTTCAGTCTTAGGTTACTATTTTTTTCTGTATGAATGTGTACTGTGTTGCTGTCTAAGGTTATGGTAGCTGTAAGCCACAGTGTGGGTACCGGGAATCAAACCTAGGTCCTCTGTCCAAGAACAAAAAATACTCTTAATGTTAACTGCTAAGCCATTTCTCGAGTCCTGGTTTTGGAAATTGTTTAGTCATACATATTTTGTTAGTTATTGTATATCTTGTTAATTTTTACAAACCTAAAGTGATAAGAAATTTGGTTTTTAAATCTTTTTTGTGCTTCCAATTATGATATGTGAGTGTAAGAACAAGACACACAGAAATGTAGCATAAAAATTAGGGCTGTCCCTATAGTTTATTATTATGTTAGCAGCAATCCATTCTTCTTCAGCATTTAAATTTGTAGCCACATATGTATACACATGCATGCTATATTATTTTACATTTTCTTTTTAAGTTATTTTTAAGCTCATGCTATATTACTCCGAAAATTTTTCCCATTCAAAATATTTCATGGATATTTTTCATTAAAATGTATAGTTCTTGTTAATAAATAAAATATATCAGCTACTTTTTAATCATAATTCATATATTATCGTCACAATAATGGACATTTATGAAGGAAAGTAGATATTTAATTTTAAAAAAGTATTTAAAACATCTATCCTTATTGGTATTTTTTATTAGTTGTAATAAAAATTACATTTAACTTGTTCATGGGTCATATCTTTCACAATGAAAAGTGGACTCACAAATTAAAATTTTAACTCACTTGTCAGTCTATTACCTAAAGGGAGAATAAAATGCTATTTACTTAAAATAAATATTTGACTTCTGGAATACTCCTTGGGCCTATCTGCTGCCAAATATGGGTGACACTATGTTTAAAAAAATGTAGCTGGAAAAAGCAAATATGTGAGAAACATTCTTGTCCTTTGTGTGTCTGCAAGGCACATGGGGTTTGTGTAGGTTTCAGGTTATCAGGTCTGCCTGGCAACTACTCCCCTCCCCCACCCCGAGTCATGTCACTTATAAGATTTAATACAAGGATTTAGAAGAGTTAATCACTTCCTCCGTGAACTTATACTTGACATCATAAGATCCTGCTCTTGTAAAGGCATTGTTGTTAGTAAACATTGCAAGCTCATACAAATTTCTTCTTCACATTTGTCAGATAACCACACACAGATCTATTCCTTTAGGCCTGTGTAAAAGAAAAGAAAAAGCAACAATGTTTCCTTTTCCGTGAAGCAGAACCGGATCACCTGCCTTATTATATGGATTCAACTTTATTTCCTGCATGCTTTTAATTTTGTCTGTTAGCAGATGCGTGCACAGTGTGCTGACAAGTTTGGAAAAACAGCCCAAGTTAAGTTGCTACCACTCAGATCTGTTACAGGATGCTTTTGTAATATTTCAAACATAAAAGGTCTAATGCTACTCACATCGAATATTAAAGCGTTGAGATTATTCTTCAAAAACATTTTCTTTGTGAATGTTAGTATTTTTATTGGGGAAAATAAAACCCTCTAATTTGTTCTGCAGTAATCTAGGTCTCTCATTCTCTGCCACCCTCTTTCCCTACCCCCTCATCCAGTCCTGCCAGTCCCCTCCCTCTCTTCCTCTTCCCCTCCACTCTTTAACTCCTTGGAGACAGTTTCTCACTGAACCTGGATCCAGGCTGGTAGCCTGGGAGCCCTGCAAATCTTCCCGTTCTCACGCTGACCACAGCACGGGGGTTACTGGCTTCGTGGACACAACTAGATGTTTTTTGTTGTTGTTGTTGTTTTTGTGTTTGTGTTTATTTGTTCTTCTGAGGCAGAATTGCCCTGTGAAGTCCTTGCTGACTGTAAACCAGCCTGCCAGGATTTAAGGTGGGAGCGATCACTCCCCGCCCCGGCTTTTGTTTTAATGGGCCCACGTGCTTTAGCAGCGCTGCTCTTAGCCACTGAACCATCTCCCCAGCTCCAAGAGGCCATTCCTGACCAAAAATTAACTCTGAGTTTTAGCAGTGAACACACCACAGGCACAAAATTGCCGTCACGGTCCTTGAAGGTTTTGCTTGGCTAGACCTTGGCTAACATGCAGGGATCTGCCCTTCAAAATGTTAATAGTTGTTTGAAAGGGGACAAATGGGCATGCAATTCCTCAGGAAGAATATTCACTAACCATAGAAGGGCTGATGAGGGGAGACAAGCTGGGGCTGTTCTCGCTTGTGATACGCATCTCACTTATCTGGTAATTTCACCTGACCCTGGTTCCCCAAGTGATTTGGAATGATTCGGTCCAGAAGTGTTGTAATTGCAAGGCAGCATCTCTTAACCTCTTACCTTAGTGTTTTCCTTGGAAGAGATTTCTTTCTGGAAATTCTAAGTGAAAGTAAATAAAAGTAGGTTTGAGTTTGGAGAAATCATTACTTGTTTTAAAGAATAAAATGAAGACAATGGCTTATTATTTGCTGATCCGGGATGGAAAGGAAAATGAAAATTGGTCACGTGGAAACACAAAATCATTTTCTCTAAAATTCAGAACTGCTGCCTACTGCTCTGGAGCACACGTGCAGTTCCTTCCCTTCTGAGGTACTTACCGCTCTAGTTGGCAGCGGGACCTGGGAGAATGGAGCTGATAAATGAGGGGGACTGAGGTCTCACAAAATAGCCAACTTTATTCGTAGCATCCTGCAGTTTTTACTCTGATGCTGAAGGGAGACACATGAGTGAAGCATCTAATTGCAAAGGCAAGCCTCACGTGGTATGCAAGCCTCACTTGGAAAGCCATGCTTTGCCGCACATCTAGAGGCTCACAGCAGCACGTGAAAATGAGTGACCTGAGGTAAACTCACTCCTTCCACTGCACCTGGGAAACGCACAGACACACATCTTAAAAACAGTTTTTTGTGTGTGTGTGTTTGAGGAAACTGAGGCCACAAGTCTCTTGCCTTGTTTTCTTGGAGTTTTCTCATAAGTGCTCACACTTCTTACCTGACTCCATTGTTGGGCAAGTCCTGACAACGAGGCTGAAGTAGGAGCGTCATGAGCCAGTCTGTCTAAACCAAAAAGAAATCCAAATCCACAGATTAGCTGTTTATTGAAAACCCTTAAAAACCTAGATGTTTTATCCCCACCTTCTCCTGACCTGATTTTTTTTAAAGATGATCATTCAACAGGATGGTCCCTTTCACAATTAGGCATTTACTGATTATAAACTTACCAAAACACTGACCTTCGAATGCTGAATTTGTAACCTGTAAAATAACCCATGCGGCACAGCCAGACAAAGCCTACTAACCTAACTTTAATGGTGACCTCTGCTGCCATTATTCCTGGATGTCTCCCTAACAATGTGTGTTTCTTGTATCTCTTTCCTTCTCCAGAGCCAGCATGCCTGAGACTCCTCCCAAAGTCAATTCCACATTGATTACTCAAGCTCTCTAATCTCCTTTCTATCTGCAGGGGAATGACTTTTCACCCAGCTCAGATTTTGTTATGCAACAGCAAGAAGAAAGCACAAAGGAGCTCTTGAGTTCTTTCCTTGAGCTGTCCTTTCATCCTCGGTCAATGCGGGCTGTGTAACGAAGCGGGTCCCTCATGGGAATTATGCTGGAACTGTTTAAAGACAAATCAGATATCTTATTCGTTTATTCTTCAGATATTTGTGAATCTCCTCTGACAGTTGCTATGCTAGGAGGTGCAATAGCAGAATCTCAGTTTCTGCCTTTATACGCGCAGCCCAGTACAGGGAGAGGCAGTCCAAGTGCCATTTCACATAGTAATGCAAGAGGAAGCCCACAGACTGACCTACATGGTGGTCTATTCTTTTTCACTGTTCATAGAACTTTGAAAATATTTGTGTGTGTGTGTGTGTGTGTGTGTGTGTGTATGTGTGTGTGAGAGAGAGAGAGAGAGAGAGAGAGAATGTGTGTGTGACTGTGTATGTGTGAGTGTGTGTGTGACTGTGTGTGTGTGTGTGAGAGAGAGAGAGAGAGAGAGAAAGAGAGAGAGAGAGAGAGAAAGAGAGAGAGTGAGAGAGAGAATGTGTGTGTGAGTGTGTGTGTGTGAGTGTGTGTGTGACTGTGTGTGAGTGTGTGTGTGTGAGAGAGAGAGTGTGTGTTTGTGTGTGTGAGAATGTGTCTGTGTGTTTCTGTTTGTGTGTGTGAGAGTGTCTGTGTGTGTGTGAGTGTCTGTGTGTGTGTGTGTGTGTGTGTGTGTGTGTGTGTGTCTCTGTGTGTATACCATCTGACATAAGTGCTGAGACCTGAACTTGGTCCTTTGGAAGGGCCTGCAATCACACTTAACTGCTGAATCATCTCTTCTCTCCCACCTTTATGTATTATAAAAAAAATCTTTTTTTAAAAAAAATAAGGTGGATACATTTTGAAATTTAAGACTAATTTAAATATCTGTTGTTAAGTTTGTCTCCCTTTTCTCACACAACTCTGTTGTATGCTGGAGTTTAGTTATAATTATGGTGTATTCAGTTAACATACACTGTTTTCTTTCCATCCCTGAGTCTTCAGCAGACAAAGGAATTAGGCAGAAATAGTTTAGAACTTTCCTCTCTTCCCCTCCTTTCCCCTCCCTTCCTTTCCTCCCTCATTTCCTTCCCCCCTCCCTTTCTTTTTCTTAAGTTTGAAGCACAGGCTAGCCTCATACTCACTGGTTAGTCCAGAGTGTCAAGATTCTAGGTGTGTGCCACCATCCCTAGTTTAGCACAGTTCTATATTAAAGTGTTTCTATATAGTTGTGACATGATTTTATTACCACAAACTTAGAGATATTTGCTGAGGGAAAACACTGACATTTACTTCCCCAAAGTGACAAAGACATCTTTAAAAAATTTTTTTCATTAATTGTTATTTATTTGAGTACACTGTCTCTGTGTTCAGATTCAACAGAGGAGGGCACCAGATCTCATTACAGACGGTTGTGAGCCACCACATGATTGCTGGGAATTAAACTCAGGACCTCCAGAAGAACAGCCAGTGCTCTTAACTGCTGGGTCATCTCTTTAGCCCTGACAAAGACATCTAGAAGTTTTTAGAAAATGCTGTAATTTTTTTCCATAAATATAGACTCCAAGGACAGTCTTTATGGTAATAGCAACAACTATGCCATGGTAGCAGTGGGTGGTACATCCTTACTGCTGTTCTGTCCCGGGTCTTGTTATCACATTTCTTCCATTTTCACAGCAGTCTTAGGCAGTTACATCACTCTATCCTGTGGTTAGATGTGTAAGTGGCAGCTTAGAAGATAGAGAATGTCTAAGATCACCCTGTAGAGCCTGTATCTAGTCATATAATCTATTTGGCTCTTCCAAGCTAACACTGAACTGTTTTTTTTTTTTTTTTTTTTTTTTTTGTTGTTGTTGTTTTTGTTGTTGCTGCTGTTTGATTGTTTTTTTGTATTTCCAATTCTTTCTCAGAAGCTCTGGCTTGTCCCCAGTTAAATAGAGTAGATTTTCCATTTTGAGAATTCAAACATTTTCTCTTTGCTGTCTGTGGGTGTGTTGTGATTCTCCAAGTAGTTAATGGTGGTCTCTATTTCCTTTTCTCTCTTTGTATATATAAAGTTGTATCCCTGTTGGCTAACCGAATGGCACATCTGTAAGGACAGGAATGTACTGAGTAGTTCGGGGAGAAGTTCTGGGTTTTGATGGGATGTATAACTGTGATTGGTTTACTAATTTCATACCTCATGTGTTGGATTTAGTTCTGCGTGGAGGTCCTCTCACAGGAAGCTACAGGTTGCGGCAGTTCCATCTGCACTGGGGGTCAGCAGATGACCATGGCTCTGAGCATGTGGTAGATGGAGTGAGGTATGCTGCAGAGGTAAGTCTAATCAATGCGGGAACCTTCCATGGCCCCAGCAGAGCCTCAGCTACTCAGGCATCCCAGTGTAGGGAACAGTTTCATTAGCCCAGCAGGAAAGTTTCCAAAAGGGCCTTCCATAGCCTTAAACCAAACCTGAGTGCTATGTGTTATATGTTTAAAATGAGTAGACTGAGCTCAACATGCTGTCACATGCCTGTGATCCCAGCATTGCGGAGGCAGAGAGAGAGAGGATTGGGACTTCCAGACCAGCAGCTTAGGATATATGCTAAGATTCTATCCGATCAGACAAAATCAAATGGCAATAACACCAAAAATAACGAGAAGTACTTGTTGGAGGGGGTGGGGTGGGATCGGAGACCAGAAAACAGTATGTTATTTACCCAGCTAGGAAACCCCATTTACAACCCATGTCTTGCGACATTAAACTTTAGCTGAAAGGCCAAGGAGAAGACAAACATTTGTATGGCGTTCAGCTTTGTGGATATTTGATCCGGACAAATACCCAGAAATAAATAAAGCTCACTTTCTGTACATGACATCAGTGGTACTTAGGGATAACCTGCAAGGACACAAACTCCAGATTGCATTTGTAGGTTCCTAACGTAACCTCCGCACAGTGCTCAGAACAGCAATAAACAGCACAAACTTACTGATCATTGTCATGCTTACTTTTTGCTGGCAAGGTACTCCTCCTTGTTATAATGACATTCATTAGGAATATTCTGCCTGGTCTAGTCAGTGGGATGTACCTCATTTTAATACTGCTAAGTAGCACTGAACTTTACCCAGAAACGAAAGCCACGTATCAGCGAGGACTCTTAAGTGAGACAGTCCTGGTCCGTGATTTGTTTGGACAAGATTGAGTGTTACCAGACCTTACACGTTGTCTTCAGCTTCTCAGCGTTTCTGAGATGAGGTTAGACACTCAAATTAGCTCTGTTGTTTAGAAGATCTAGCAAATGAAACTTCTTTTCCACTCTTCTGTGTACCTGGCCTTTGAGGTTGCTATCCAGCTGCCCCCTTTGCCAGTTATTTCAGTTTTATCTTAGTGTTTTGTGTCGCAGGACCTGCTCTGTCCTCTGGAGAAGAGGGCCAACGTGACAGGTGGTCCATTCCCTGGCAGCAGCGGTAGCGGGGGATCTGGAGAGTGGTCTTGGGGTTAGAAAAGCCTTCTTCAGGATGGTATGTAAGTTGAGCCAAATGGCCAAGGAGAAAGCATTGTGAGAAAAATCTAGACTCAGAGTGCCTTTCCAGGGAAGGGCAATAGCAAGGGAACGTGCTGAGAGGTAGGAATGAGGTCAGCTTGCTCACAGAGAGAAAGGCTTTCTTTATAAAATTGGCACTGGTAAGAGAGAAAGGAGTGAACCCTGTCCTGCAGAGAGAGCAAAGACCTGTTCTGCTTTCTATTATCTGAAACATATCTGACTGCCGAATGGAGAACTGCCTGCCCTGGGGCATATGTTGAAAGAGGGAGACGAAGTAGGTGGCTGTGAAAGAGCTGAGGTGAGCAGCGACGGTAACTTGGGCTGGAGTGTAAAGACACTAGAGAGATCCAAGACATACTTGGTAGATCATACCAACGGGACTTGCCTATACCCAGGATGCCGAGCTGCAGTAAGCTGTGGATACCAAAACCAGGACTTTATTTTATTTGTTTTTAATTGGTTATTTTATTTATTTACATTTTAAATGTTGTCTCCTTTTTTGGTTTCCCCTCCACAACCCCCCTATTCCATCTCCCACCCCCCCCCCCCCGCGCCTCTACAACGGTGCTCCCTGAGCCATCCATTTATTCCCATCTCATTGCCCTAGCATCCCCTACGCTTGGGCATCAAGCCTCCACAGAACCAAGGGCCTCCTCCCCATTGATGCCAGATAAGGTCAGCGTCTGCTACATATGAAGCTGGAGCCATGGGTTCCTCCATGTGTACGCTTGTTTGGTGGTTTAGTCCCTGGGAGCTCTGGAGGATCTGGTTAGTTGATATTGTTCCTCCTGTAGGATTTGAAACCCCTTCGGCTCCTTCGGTCCTTCTCATAACTCCTCCATTGGGATCCCTGTTCTCAGTCCAATGGACAAACCAGGGTTTTAAAGAGGAAGTTGTGGTGCTTTATTATAGCAACAGAAAGTAACTCATACACATGCAAGTATAAAGACTAGGCTAATAGTCCATATTGAAAAATGCACTTGGCAGCATATTTTTCATATCACAACATTAAGCGTAAAAAAAAATGCTAAAGTTAAATAATACTATTATTTAGAAAAAAACTTCACCACAAAGGGAAAATATTTTTTTGTTTTGTTCTTAAACAGTCTCACAGTGTAGCTCTGGCTAGTCTGAGCCTCACTGTATAGATTAGGGTGACCTAAATTTTATAAAAATTTACCTGTATCTGCCGGGGATCAAATGCGGGGATTACAGATTTGTGCTACTACACTGTGTGGGAAGAATCACATTCTGATTATTGTGAGGATTAGTTTCCTGCCCTTCATCTCAGATCAATGTCTCTGTTAGTTAGGAAGTATGGGTTTGTTAATTTATTTACTTTTAATGCAAAAAAGGAAACCAATATATAAAAGTGATACCAATTTCTTTAGAAAGGTATTATAAGACTATATGAGAGAGAAGGTTTTTTTTTTTTGTTTGTTTGTTTTTTTTTATTTTTTTTTATAGATTTTCTTGTTCTGTTTTCTCATCGTATTTCAAACAGCTGTTGCTTAGCCAGTTAAAAGGCTGTCTACACAGGAGACTTCCTTCTCGGTATTTATACAGTTGTTTTATAACTGATTGTATCCATGACCCATTGATGCCATTTCTCACTAAGTGAGCTATTTAAGGAGTTGTTGCAATTGGCACAGAGCCATTTGAAACAACTTGCGCACTCTCCCTGGCCCATCCCTGTGATGGAACGTTCTTTATCTCCCCCGAGCTGCGGGAAATGTTTCATCATCATGTTTTCTGGGTTCTTTCCTCCCCCAACTATCTCACACCAACATGATACAGAATCCACCTTTGTATGTTTCTGTCTGGATATCGCATTGTATCCCTTTATTATACACGGTCATTGCACTATTTTATAATTTTATAGTTGGCTGTGTGTGATAATTTTTATCTAGCCAGAAACTCTTCATATTAGTTGCCTCTAAGATGTGGAATACGATTCTGAAGGATGAAGGGGAAAGTATTTATTTGAATATACTAAGTTGTCTCTGTGACAATAGGCTATGAGGATGTATTGAGCACAAAGGCTGAGTGGATTGCAAAGCAAATCCATTAGTATTCTTATCTGAGGTGGTCCCCGGTATCCCCAGGTTCTTGCTTGTAAGAACATGGCTGTGCCTGCAGCATTTACCACAGAAACTAAATCTTCTAGGCCTGTCATATTGCCCTTCTACTTCTCTCTGTCCTGCTCTCAAGTCAGAGTGGTTCCTCTGCCTTGGCTCCTATTCCTCTGTGTTTGGGATACACTAGACCTCATGTGCTCTAACGAGTACGCTTTCTTTGGGTTTTGCAAATTTCTGCTTGCGTGAGAAGGAAGCTGTAAAGTAGGCAGAGGCCTTTCAGTGTCTCAGGTTCTCGAACTTTTCTCTCCCTCCTTCCTATGACCAGCCACCTCTTTTCCTGCTTGGACACCTTTGACTTTTTGACCCACAGCAACCATATCTTATTCTTGGCAAAAGATCTGAGTCTATTGATATAAGGTAGAAAATGTAAACTGCCTATGTCAGCTCAATATAACCATGGGAAAGATGTACCCCGACATCAGAACACTGCGCATAAAAACAAACTACTGCACATGTATACAGTTATCACTTACCAGTACAAATGATCTAATAATGAAAGCATATGGCTAGATCTAAAATAGTTTTTCATAGGAAAAATGCAAATTCCCCAGCCAGAAAAGTGAGAGACTGCCACTAGGAGCATCTAACAGGTCCGTTTCAAGTGCAACCTTGTTCCCCTCATCTGTCACTTTATAGGAAGGTGACCTCTTGCACCTGTAAAGTCCAGGCATCTCAGTGGGCTCTATGGGAAACAGGTATGAGTCACAGCTAACTAGTAGCCCATAATCTACCTGGCCTTATTTTATATAAAAGTAGATTGGGGGAATGAAGATGGTGTCTGGTTGAAGGATTCCTTATGCACCTGAGCATTTAGCAGTTACATCAGTACTTAATTAGCATTTTCATTTTTGGTCATGCTTATACAAATGTTGAACTATGTTGTGTGTTTTCCTTTCAGCTCCATGTTGTCCACTGGAATTCAGATAAATACCCCAGCTTTGTAGAGGCAGCTCATGAGTCCGATGGGCTGGCTGTCTTGGGAGTATTTCTACAGGTGAGAATCTAGTGCTTGATTTTAAACAGCCATTCAACGAGTTTTAACTAGCAAACCAGATCTAAATCTAGTATTTTCCTTTTGCAGTGAACATTAAAAGGCTCCATAATAGCTTGGAGAAAGCGTCACATTTCTTTTTGAATTGTCAGTTGAGTATGTGAATAGCAATTGCTACACCAGCAAGAAAGCAGGAGCAGTAATAGCTGAAATCCAAGAAGAAACCTGGGGTCTTCTGGTTCCCGATTTCAACATTTAGAGCCCTAGAACAGAGGAACATTCAGTTTCGTGATTCTAGAGGCACTTGTTTGACCACATTGGCAAATTATTTCAGAACTACTGATCAATTGCTTTGAAAAAAAAAAAAAGAGTACTTACTGCACTTCTTTTCTAATATTTGCATGTGAACAACAAGTTCTGCCATCTCACCTGGGGACAGTTTCTTACAGGGTGTGTACTATTTCCATGCCTCATTATCTGTGTGATGTTGTAACTTGTGGAATTGGAGTGGCGCTGAGCGGCAGAGCCTGGGAATGGTGTGCCAAGCAGAGGCAGCAGGATTTTATCCATGAAATCTGTGTGCTAGCAACAGGATCCAGGAATGGCAGTAGATGCTTGACTCTTACAGGGTTTTAAACCTTTCGGTTGATTGAAAATGTTTCTATTAATGAGAGGTATAAATTTTATGCATTTGTGTATTTGCAATGTATATACTCTCCAGGGCGGAACCCCTTGATTTGGGACTTTAAGAAACTTTGGGCTGCAAGTAAGAGATCTAAAATTTCATGTAAGATTTGAGGGCAGCTCAGTCAGTGTGGATCTGAATGGTTTAATGGTCAGTTTCCTAAGCAGGGTTTCTCACAAATTAACCTGCATTTTACAAGTTAATGTGGCTCAGCAATTAAGAGTTCTTGCTGCTCTTCCTGGGGACCAAAGTTCAGACCCTAGTCAGATTGCTTATCAGGGCTTGTAACTCCAGCTCCAGAGAATCTGACACCCTCCTCTGGTCTCTGTGATCATCCACATAAGCAGGGCTGACACCCATACACATGCACACACATGCACACACATGCACACACACGCACACACATGCACACACATGCACACACACAAACATGCATGTTTGAACCATAAAACTATTATTATCGGCTTTGGAACCAACCTACAGTGCATTCTGGGATTCCCATAATGTTATCTTGTTCATACTCTTCAGGTACAACTAGCTTGTCAGGCAGAGGAGAGTCCTGTTCTACACTCACTGTAGGCGTTGAAAATAATGCAAACATTATTTATTTTCTAACACTCTGGCTGTTAGAAAATAATGCAGACATAGGATTGCAGTGAAATGCTTGTTGCTTGTTTACTCCTGTAATCATGCCTGTTTTGAAACTTTACCATTTTAGATTGGGGAACACAATCCTCAACTGCAAAAGATCACTGACATTTTGGATTCCATTAAGGAAAAGGTAAAATTAGTTACTGTTTATTAATGACCAATATCTTCCTACGGTCCTGACTTTTGAGCACTTACACAGCAGACATATCATGTCCTGCATTCTTTGAAGCAAATTTCAACTTACTAGATCCAGACTACAAAAATAATTTATTTTCACCTTTTCAGGGTTGCGGAGAGCCTGATATTGTCTAAAGTAGTCACCAATGCAGATTTAAGTATTAATATCACAATTTTATAAAAATAGACTTAAGTTATAACTTATTTAAAAGATTACTCATGTAAAATAAGTTTTTTTTGACCCAGGATCTCAATCCATATTTTATATTAGCCTGTTACTCCTCGAGCCCAGGCTGACCTTCAAAGTCATGACCCCTGCCTCTACCTGTTGATTCCTGGGATTGTGGGTATATCTCACTTTCTGGTCCTTCTTAAATAAATCTATAGAATTCACCACTTTATCTGTTCTGTTTTGAATTAAAACAAATTTGTTTTTACTAAAATATTATTGGATGATAGTAAATAATCACACAGTGAATGTGTGTGTGTGTGTGTGTGTGTGTGTGTGTGTGTGTAGCTATCTTATTTGTAATCTGCAGCAATTCTCTTTGTTTTTCCAGGGTAAACAAACACGGTTCACAAATTTTGATCCGTTATGTTTGCTTCCATCATCCTGGGACTACTGGACGTACCCTGGTTCTCTGACAGTTCCACCTCTTCTTGAGAGTGTCACATGGATTGTTTTAAAACAACCTATAAGTATCAGCTCTCAACAGGTATGTCCAAGTTAATTGTGATCAGATAAAACTTTTAAATCATTTTTAAAACACTGTTTTTTGTTGCTGGAGTCTTACTGCTTTCATTAGTTAGGTGAATAGTTGGACTAGATAAGGTTCTTATGTTTTCTCCTTTCTGACTGTTTCTCTCTTTCCTTCCTCCCTTCCTTCCTTCATTCATTCCTTCATTTCTTCCTTCCCTCCCTTTCTCCTTCCCTCCTTTCTTTCTTTCTTTCTTCCTTCTTTCGTTTGTTTGTTTGTTTCTTTGTTTGTTTGTTTGTTTCTTTCTTTGTTTCTTTCTTTCTTTCATTCTTCTATCAGATCTTTCTATGTAGCCTAGATTAGCCTTGAAATTGGGATCTTTCTGCTTTAGTCTCTCAGGCACTGGGATTACAGATATGTGCCACCATTGGAGGAACATGGTTTTGATCCCTTTCTTAATTGACCTTTGGGATATGCCCTTAATTGAATTGCTGCTCAGAAATGTTAGGTGCTTAAATTTTAAGTGGTTCACAGCACCATGGGAGATACATCAGATATCTGCATATCAGATATTTATATTACAATTTGTAACAGTTTTAAAATGACAGTTATGAAATAGCAACAAAGGTATTTTTATGAATGGGATCACCACATGAGGAACAGTAGTAATGGTCACAGCATTAGGAAGGTTGAAAATCACTGGTTAAAGCATAGTTGATGATGAAGCATCATTTTGAAGGCCTGATTATTTGTTTTTGTTTTTGTTTTGCTGCTTGTTTTATTTGAGATAGAAATAGGTTTGTAGAGAGAGGACAGCTAGTAGAGAGAGGGGCCTCAAGAAAGAGAACCCACTCCTTTCTCCTCAGTCCCTAGACGCCTATTTCCACAGATTCAGAAGTGACCATTCCTATCAGACATTCACTAATGAGAAACAAGCTCTCAGTTGGCTCAAGAGGAAATGATGGATACTTAAGGCATCAGGAGCATAAATCTCCTGTCAAATGTTTAGTTTCTACTGTTTTAATGAAAGCTGGATTTTGGCTTCTGTTAACAAAATGTGTGTGGGTCTGCCCAAGGGAATATTGCTAAGGGCCTGCAGCGACCTGTGCCCTCCTTGGTAAAGCATTTACTCTGGCTTTGTTGTTGTTGTTGTAAATTTTTATTTTCCCTCAAAACTGATGGGGATCAAATACAAGGCCTTGCTCATGTCAAGCACTTGGCCACTGAACTCCACCACATGCCTCCTTTTTTCTCTGCAACATGATTATTGGGTCCTCAGAATGAGGCACAGGATATAGATTCTCAGAATGCCCCATGTCTTTAGAAATGTGTCCCTGAATGTTGAGCTTCTTCATAGGTGCTTTTCTCATGTCTGTTGAGCTTTTTATAATTAGGTCCTACGATCTTCACAGCAAAGGAACCTAGTTATTTTTGCAGTGAGTTAGTCCACCTTCCTGCTCTAGGCCTATGCATCTGCCTGGCTGGGTGTTCACCTCAGCTCCATCAGGTTAACCTTTCCAAGGTCATTTCAGGACAAGTTTTCCCTTGGGGTAAGGGCTTGTGCTGAGTGTTTTCCCTTGCTGCCTTTGTATTTAGGGTTAGAGAAAAATAACAACTTAGTGCATAGTTATTAAAATACTTTAAGAAAGCCTGGATAAAATCCAGGACTCCTGAGGCTGGAGAGATGGATAAGTATTTTAAGAGTACTGGCTGCAATACCCACAAGGCAGCTCAGAGTGGTTTGCAAGTCCAGTCTCGGGAAGTCCAGTGCTTTCCTTGAGCCTTCATGAGACTCAGGCAAGTGGGCGGTGCCCAGACATATGTGCAGACAAAAATTCATGTACATTAAATGCATTCATGAGTAAACATTAAAAAGTCAGGAGCCCTATAAATTTGTCCATCATATAATAAGAAAAAAGCCTGCTACTGATTCAGTAGACTTATTAATAGGGTTGATTATCTTCCTTTCACTTGCTAAATTCTTTACATTTATCCATTTATTAAACTTCCCAATCTTAGTTAATTACTATAAATTCAAAATGGCTCATGGCTCATGTTTAAGAACATTCTTATTCTTCAGATGCTTGGAAAATAGTTTTTTATTATTTTTTCTCCATGAAGTATTTAGAAAAGAGCCTTACCAAAATATATAATTTGGTTATTTAAAATGAATAAAATGAACCTTACTAAGAGTAACTCTCTGCAAAGTTAGAGATTATAATTGCCTCCATGGTGAATTCATTCACTGTTGAGGCTCATTGAACAAAAATTGTCAATGTGACTTTTCATGTCTGAGTATGAGAAAGAATTGCTTAATTTTAGAGCTCCCATGGATTGGCAATTTCCTTTGAAACATTAGCCTAAGTTGATTGCAGCTGGGACCCTGTCAGCTGTTTCAATCTTAACCAGACTGACGGAGATATTTAATAACCATTCGAATCACCACTAAGATTTAAGGGATAGAAAAAAAGATACTTTAAAAAGTTTCTTTAATCATGGGGAAAGAAAACTGGAAGACAAAGTTCCATTGGGAACCATACCATAAAACACTTAGGACTCTTTCCAACATGACAAGGTTAGCAAAAGCAAAAGGAGGCTGAAAAACTAAAAAGGAATGTCAACAGATCCGCCTCTTTGGGCTCTATGGTAGAGCACTTGTCTAGTGCCCTGCAAGACCTTGGGTTCAATCCCCAATGCTGCAAAACAGAAGAGTAAATAGAAATCATTATTAGGCAGAAACTTTAATTAATGAAGACTAGCTAGTGTGGGGAATATTTGTAGTCTCTTTGCCATAGTTCTGTGAATCTAAATTTTTCCTAAAACATAAAACTTATAAAACTGCAAATTATGGAATATTTTTTTCAGTTGATCAGTGTTTTCATATTGAGACAAACTGTCTTATATTTTTGATTTTAAAAATTACTCAGCAAAAGTACTTTTTTCTGTAAAAATTTTACTTCTTTTTATTATCCTGTGTGTATGTTTGTGTGTGTGTGTGTGTGTGTGAGAGAGAGAGAGAGAGAGAGAGAGACTGAGAGAGAGAGAGAGAGAGAGAGAGAGAGAGAGAGAGAGAGAGAAAGAGAGAGAGAGAGAGAGAGAGAGAGAGAGGTCTGTGTATGTCTCTATGTATATGTTGCTTGTGTATGTATGTATGTATGTATGTATGTATGTATGTATGTATGTATGTGTGTGTGTGTATGTATGTATGTATGTATACCCCAGTGTGCATGTGGATATCAAAGGACAATTCTGAGGAGTTGGTTCTTTCTTCTTTTACCTCTTTGTGGGTTCTAGGGATTGAACACACACCATCATAGTTGTGTAGTAAGTGCCTTTACCCTTTGAGCCATAGTCCCATCCCCAACATGGTATTTTTCTTTTTTCTTTTTTCTAAAATAGATTCTTTGTGAGTTTCACATCCTGCACCCCAGTTTTACTCATCTCTCTGTCCCCTCATAGCTGTCCTTCCAACTACCCCCCCACCACACTCCCATGAGTCTTTGGTCTGGTTCAAGATAATCTGGCTTCAGTGACAGCACTAATATTGGGTTCTCACCAGGGCTTCTCCTAGTTATCCTGCTGTTGCCTTGTGTCATGGAGATCCTGAAGCTTTGAAACAGCAGGACTGGCCTTTTGAACATTGTCTCAAATGTTCATTGGTGACACAGACTTCGGGGTGTGTTGGTCAGTGTGCAGGCTTTCTTTTACTTGCACCCCCAGGGTGAATTCTTCAGCACTGCTAAGGCTAGGCCACCCAATGCTGCCATTGGCAAGAGGCACCCATGCCTCCAGTGTGCTGCCCAGTCAAGGTGTACCACTCTCCTGAATGCTATAGTGGGCAGGGCTAGATTTCCTGCTCTCCTGTCTTCAGCTCCCTTGACTATCAAAGGTGGTGAGGGACGAGGAGGGGGAGGGTATTATCCCATACTCATGCCACCGGATGGCAAATGAGGGAAGAGTGGCAGGACCAGCTCTCTGAGCTTTCACACTAAGGGATGGCTCACCCGCACCTCCACTGCCAGGGCCACCTCTGCTGTTCAGGGCAGGTGAACTACAGGGCTTTCCCCAGTGCTGCGGGTGGTGAGGCAGGGCTGGATCTCCTGAGCTCATGATCTTTTGGGTAGCTTTTCCGACTGCCAGAGGCGATGGTGGTAGGCAGGGGGATATCACCTATTTGCCTGTGCCATATCCCGGTAAAATAGTGGCAGGGTCAGCATCCTACACTTACGCCCTTGGGGCCGGCTACCCACACCCCTGCTCTTACAGCTAGCTCTACTATGCTGGAAGGGGTGAGGTGCAGGTCCCACTTTCCTGAGTGCTGCCTCCTGTGAGAGATGGGGCCAGCTTTTCAGAGCACAGAATACTGTGAGGGGCAGGTGCAGTTATGTGCCCGCTAGAAGTCTAGTGGACTCAGACATGCCCCTCAGTAGCAGGTCAGGGCTGGCCCCCACCACAGGCTACTCCTCTCTGCCTGTGCATCTTCCGTTTTATCTCTCTCCATCATGTTCAAGTTGCTCCACTTCTTTCTCTCTCATCTGACCACCACACTGTAGTCATTTGGGGGATTAAGTTAAATAGCGTGGTGTAAGCACAGCGTCTGGATCTCTGCATCCCCGAGGAGAGCTCGTTTTTATTGTTACTCAACCTTGGCTGGCAGTGGAGAGAGAGTTCTTAAAGATGGTGAGGCAAGTGGGCTCCAGGCTGTACTGAGAAGAAGCTGCCAGGAAGGGTTGTGTGCTGAGTCAGCCTTGTTGAAAAGGGGGCAAGTTTTCTTCCTGAATCAGCCTGTGCCTACGTGACGGAATAAAATATCTGAGCCAGCCAGGCAGGTCATGAAGCCAAAAGAAACTAACCTCAGCAGGGCTTGGCATGTACTTGGGCTTAGGGCTCTTGGCAAATGTGCAAGCTGGTAGAAGAAAGTTCTACAGCAAGATGCAGTTCTGCATGGGTGAGGATAAAGGGGTACAGAGGTAGGGATCTATGACAAGCTTCCAAGAACTGAATGGTGTGTGTGTGTGTGTGTGTGTGTGTGTGTGTGGTCTTTTGAGCAATCAGTGACATTCCTGAGGAGGCATGTTGTCCTGGGAGGCCCATAGATGACTGTCTTGAAATTGAACTGTATTCCCAACACCATCACATTGACTGGAATCACGACCTTAGCCTGTGTCAGTGGATTTCACCAGGAATTCTTTCTCATAAGTCTTACCTGTTTTAAACTAGAATGATCTACTCTAGGGAAAATGACAATTCATAAGTTATGATCATTTGTCCCCTTGTTCCCATTCTGGACTCTTTAAAAAGGCATGGCAGAATCTCATTTGCAAGAACACAGATTCTGCATCCACAGGCCATGGATATAAAGTACTGTGTTAATGATAAGAGCTTTCTCCTCTGCCCCCTTCCTGTCTGATACTGTCTAGGATACAAAGAAGGATGTAAGTCTGCCTGAGGTGGCCTGAGGTTAGGGGACCAAACATTTGAAGAGAATGAAGGCTCTCAACAGTTTACTAATTTGTCTTCATCAAAGCAACGCAAAAATCAAAAGAAACAGCAAACCTTGTTCTAATTTGCAGTATATTTTTTTTCCAGGGAATTTGTCCAGTCTTTATCACTGTGGATTTTGCTAAATCCTATTTAACAATACTGAATTTTTCCAAATTACTGGAGTTTTAGAAATCAAAATTGTAACAGACTATGTGTGTAGAGCTTTGCAGCAATCACAAGTAGTGTGTAAAGTTCTATTTATTGATATGTAAAGATGCTTATAGTATATATTATGTAGAAAAAGGAGATTTCAAACATGAGGTATATTTGAGCACATTTTTATAATAAAATATATCAGATGTATGTTGTAGAGAGGGGTCATATGGAAAACTATTCAACAAGTTCCAGTTTGTACTGTTCAGAGCACAACTGACTTTTTCAACTTTGATCCTCAAGTGATAATATTTATATACTTAATTTTGGACTCATTGTTATTTATATAGCAGGGAGAATCTAATAGAACAACTCTTTATGATCGGTGACCTATAACTTAGAGATTTTACATTGCATTCATTTTAGCCGTGGGAAGGGTGAAGACTGTGACTTTTATCTTTTCCTCATAGCTCACTGAGATTGGTGTGACTTTCTGTGGTAAAATTAATTTTGCTCTAACTTTCAACAGTTGGCCAGATTCCGAAGCCTCTTGTGCACAGCTGAGGGCGAGAGTGCAGCTTTTCTGTTAAGCAATCACCGTCCACCACAGCCCCTGAAGGGCCGCAGAGTGAGAGCACCCTTCTATTAGCAGCTCCCGGTGGGACAGTCCATGGGACATGGAGGAGACAGTGGAGCTCAGACATTCCTACTAATTGCTTTTCAGGAATTTCACATTTGTGGATTCCACTTGCCCAGCAGTTTTGGCACCACAGAGAAAACCAGAGGTCTGAAAGAAGCTCATCATCACTCCCAGATTTGCCCCATTGGATGTCCAATGGGTGAATACTGGGCGTATATTAAAATCACAAAGTACACCTGCGTCAGCCTTCCTGAAAATAATGCCAGCCTTTACTAAGTTTACAACCTGCAGACTTTACTAAACTACGTTATGGGCTTTGGCTGAGCCTATCCCGTTCTAAATAGCGTTTGATAAAAACTTTAAATTCACTTCGTAATGGTATTATTCCTAAAAAGCAGTTCTTAGAGTTTTGATAGTTTTCTGATTAATCAAGAATATATATTTTCTTTAATGCATTTTCTCAGGTTCTCATTTGATGTACTGTAATATAGCATGCAAACACACAGAGATTAAGATAGAATAAAGTGGCTACTCCTGTGATTAACCTACGGTTTTAGTGAAAAATTCCTCAGGATACAAACAGCTTTTTAAGGCTGTAATTCCATGTGATATATGTTAATTCCACATGAGAATGTTAGTGACCACCAGCGTGATAACTGACACTGAGCTTGGCTCATGGCATTAGCATGATTCAGACCAGCAGCGTACACAATACCACAGCAGCAGAACTGCCCTGAGCTGAACAGGCTCGCACGTTTGCCCTGGGTGTTAGCAGAGCAGGATGCCATTTTGTATCTAGTTTATTCTGTCACCAGTGAAACAAATGAGCCAATGCCTATGCCATTCAGTGCATTTTCTATGGAGAGCTTATTTCCCATTGCACATTAGTTAGGCTGTTACGTGGTTTTATAAGATGCCGTTTGGTACTAAATTTGGCCTATTCTATCTGGAGAGGTTTTCATTTGCATTCATTGAAGGCAGACAGGCACCATGTTCCTTTTGCTTTTCCATTATGAGGTGATTCTATCATTAACTCAATAACCACACTTAAGACTTGAATATTTGGTATGCTTTTGGGAGTTTGTGAGACTGTGTCCCTTGGTTTCTCAAGTTTAATCATTTATTTCAGATCTCTCTCATCTTCTAAATATGAAGTTAATTACTGAAACTTTTCTTCATATTCTTCTTAGCAGAATAACTGAGTAAATTGTACAATGACAGTGTCCACTGTCACATAAGATGAGAACCCCTAGATTAGAATGAACACCTTAGCTAGTGTTCTTACCTGCAGAGTCCAACCTAAGGCTTGGAGGAGGACCCACATACCACAAATATTTCATGAGCTGGATATTTAAAGTATTTATTTAATTATCTTGATAACTGCCATCTATCTGAGATGGAATGCAGCCAAGTAAATTTAACAAGTAAAATAGATGTCTCTTGGAGGCTTTTAAAAGGTAATATTTATTATTCCACATTTTATGACCAGAGGTTCTTAAAAACAGTTTTTAATAGCAGTATAGTATTCCACTGTGTAAGTGAAACACATTTTCTGTATCCATTCTTCGGTTGAGAGACATCTGGGCTGTTTCTAGCTTCTGGCTATTATAAATAAGGCTGCAATGAACATGGTAGAGCATGTGTCCTTGTGGTATGGTAGAGCATTTTTTTGGGTACATGTTCAGGAGTGGTATAGGTCTTCAGGTAGAACTATTTTCAATTTTCTGAGGAACCACCAGATTGGTTTTTAGAGTAGTTGTGCCAGTTTGCAATCCCACCAGCAACAGAGGAGTGTTCCTCTTTCCCCACATTCTCTCCCGCATGTGCTGTCTCTTGAGTTTTTGATCTTAGCCAATCGGATTGCTGAAAGGTGGAATCTTAGGGTTGTTTTGATTTGCATTTCCCTTGATGACTAAGACTGACTGAGACAGATGCAGATTTTTACAGCAGACCATTGGATTGAGGTCTGAGACTCCTACTGAAGAGTTGGAGGACAGATTGAAGGAGCTGAAGGGGATGCAACCCCATAGGAAGAACAACAGTATTAATTCACCCATACCCCTCAGAGCTCCCAGACTAAGCCACCCACAAAAGAGCGTACATTGGCTGGTTTGTGGGCCTTGGCACATATGTAGCAGAGAATTGCTTTGTCTGGTCTCAGTGGGAAAGGATGAGCTTAATCCTGTAGAGACTTGATGCCCCACGAAAAGGGGATGCTGAAGTGGGGGTGGGATTAGAGGGGGTGGGTGAGGGGGATATGTGTGTGTGTGTGTGTGTTTGAGCACCCTATCAGAGGCAAAGGGGATGGGGGGATGGGGTGAAGAACTCTGGGAGGTGGGACTGGGAAGGAGGACAACATTTGGAATATAAATAAATAAAATAATTTAATAAAAAAATTCAGATTTATCAGCTTTTTTCACTTCTAGTTAAAAAATAATAAATCAACGAAGCGAACAAGTCCTGTATTTATTTAAGAGACTTTAAAAATGGTTTTAAAAATATCAGTGTTGGGGAGGGGAGTATTTCTTGAGTTTGAAAACACATGCTGGGAATCCTTCTATTCAGAAAGGGAGTGTGTTTTCTCAGATTCTGGAATGTGTGAAGGTGGAGACTCTAATAACATCTGAGTGTTACCCAATAGGTAACTCATGGTTTCAGTGCAGCTCTGTCTCCACAGTGGGCTAAAGCATCCACCTAGCACTGGTTTCCTTGGCGATCATCAGCCTATGAGTATGTCTTTGGTGGGCAAAGGTGAGTGATGTAAAATTGTCATAGTGCTCTCATTAAGTAGGATTGCGACTCACTCATCTGGCTCTCTTATTTCCCACATCACCCACTGGATTCATGCTTCTTAAGTGTTTTATATAATAATTTGAATTTGATTCAACCAAAATAAAGAAAAATAGAAAAAACACTTGTCAGTAGCAGGGTTTTGTATGTGCAACAAGTGGAACTTGATTATATATTCCACACTGTTTAAAAGGAAATAATGTCAAGCTTGATGCAAAGCAAAACACAGCCATTTTCCCTGAATTCTTTAAAGTAAGATGCCATTCTGAGTCCTTAAAGTTTCAGTCTTCTTAGGCCAGTGCCTTCATGCTTTGCATAGTGAAGGAAGAGCGCACAGTTCAGTGTTTAAGTGAAAAATACTTTTCATTGCATCAGATTAAGATATTTCTTCTATGGGGTGGCTGAAACCTGAGGTCTGACTCTCCAAACAGGGATTATAGCAGAAATGAATCCCCCGCTCCTGTCCTGGGCTGAGAGGAGTCTCTCTGACAGAGCCTCATATTTGTCTGCTTTGCTCCTCTTAGAGCTAATCTCCCGGTGAAGTGTGTGGGTTCATGAACACCCCTGCCAACGAGTGGAGTGTCTTCAGTACAAGTGACACTGGGCAGAGACAGCAGTTTGTTCTTAGCTGTGCTCACAGCATGAAAGCTGAAGAAAGTCTTGGGGAGTTTATGTCTTCTGAGGTCAGAAGGACTCAGCCCCAAGTTTCTGATGGAGCTGTGACTTCTAAAAATGTTAACAAAGGCCTCTATTTTAATGGGGACTTTTGGGAAAAAACAAACAAACAAAAAAAAAACTACCTTTCTGCAGGCAGTTCTAGTTGCCTGTGGTTGACTGGTGACAGAAGAAGCTAGAGGTATAGTGAACCTCGTAGGCCCTCCATTACACACACACACACACACACACACACACACACACAGTGCTTATGAATACTCATTGCTCTTGCAAATAGATGACCTGGGTTTGGTTCCCAGCACCTTTATGGTGGTTCACCATCATCTGTAATTCCAGGACTAGATAGTTCAGCTGCTTTCTTCTGATTCTGACGGCACAGGGCACACGTAGGACAGGGACATGTCAGAAAAATAAGCATAGACATAGAACGCATGTATTTTAAAATTAAAAAAAAAAAAAAAAAACCAACCACCACAACAACCAAAACAGTAATCTGGCTTCTGTAATGGCAAAGCAGAGGGCCAAGATCAAGACTCAGTCTGCCTACACCCTTGGCAGTTCTCTTAAGGACAGATAATGTGCTTCTTCCCTTTCTTGTGAACCAAGCTGGTGCCAAAGGACAGACAGGCTCTATGTTCACAAGTATTAAAAAGTACCTGATCTGAATTTTCCTTGACCCAGAACAAATCTTCCCAGTAATTAATCAAGCCACCATGGCCAAGGAAAGACAGAGATCAGGGAAGGAGATGTCTTACTGAATCTGTCTTGCTCTTTCTTAGATGTCTTTGAACTTAACTCAGCAAACAGCATGGATTCTGATAATGATCTGTCCTTATATGTCACCCAAAAAGCACCAGTGGAATCCCAGAAGACAGTAAGCAGAGGCAGAGAATCATTGCATGTTTAAAGACAGCCAAGGCTACTGAGGGGAGAGATGGGGGAGAGTGTTGTGTTAGAAGGTAACTCATCCGGACAGATCATACCAGACCAACGCAGCCCTACTAGAAAGATTTTATTTGGGGAAAGTGAGGAAAAGAAGAAAGAGGAAGAAGGGGCAATGAGTTAGGGTCTCTGCCTTTTATTTGGGCTGTGACCTAAGGTGAGAAGCATGCCAGGAGTGTGTGGCAGTTGACTTTGCAACAGGCTCAAAAGGGTCCTTGTCACCTAGGGGTGACATCATCACTGGGTTCAGAGGCTGTCCTTAAAGCCACTTCTAATGCCAACATGCCTCCCTTTCAGGACAGAAGAAAGGAAGAAAGGAAGGGAGGGAGGGAAGACTGGATGAATGGAAGGAGGGAGGGAGGTAAGGAGGGAGGAGGGAAGGAAGAAGGGAGGGAGGGAAGGAAGAATGGAGGGAGGTGTAGGAGAAAAAATTTGTTGAATACTAGTGAATGAACACGTGCATGAAAGTATGCTCCCATTACATTTAAGACTAGCACAGTTTGCAATATAGAGATTGTTCCAGTAAAAACACAAGCAATTTGCTTGCTAAAGAAATGCTGCCTTGGCAATTGTGAAATTACTCCAAGATAAACCAGAGGGGAGCTTTGCTCCACTAAGGCCACCGATGGCAGAGTCAAACACACTGCCACCTTCTGGACAGTGAGGGGAATGTCATGAACCAACAGTTCTGAGAGGTTTGCTGGCCTCCAGGATAATCCCAGAGACACATTCAGGGGGTCAGTGAGGTCAGCATAACTTTATACTAAGGCCAAAATATTGTTTGCTGTGTTCTTGGGTTTGATATATGTGCTTCTGGTTAAGAAAGGTTGGCTAAGACTGCTGATTTCTCAGTAGAAATTGAGACTGTAACAACAAACATGTCTGCATATTTTGTTCACCAGGTGTTCTTTTTATGTTATATTTATAAATATATAAAATATGTTATATATTATTAATAAATATATAATTTATTATTTATCGTGACCAAAGTAAAATTGTATTTACATTATTATTAATGAATAACTATAAAGATCTTCAGAAAATAAAGTACAGCTGGAAAATGTGAACCTTTGATTGTTTTTTCTAATTTACCCTAACTCTGTATTTAGTAAGAAAACAAAGACAAAAACACTGAAATGTTATTAAAATGGGAACTGAGTCACTGTAGCTCATGCATTCCAAAGTTAGATAGCTAGGTGTTGTGATAGGTTTTAACAGACTCAGAGGCTCAGAGTACTCACTGCTCTTCCAAAGGACCCTGTACAATTCCTAATAAGCAAAGGATGGCTGAGGAGGACCTATAACTCCAGTGCCAGGGTATAGGTACTCTCTTCTGGAGTCTGAGCTCACCAAGCATGCATGTGAAAGACAGAAGTACACACACAAACACTATCAATTCAACAGTGATTAGTCACCATTTTGTAACAGAGCATAAAGAACAGAAATAATTACTGTGACCTTTGCCCCACAGAGTAAGTCCGAAAGAAGCGCGGTTCTTCCAGGCTTCAATCCCACACCTAAGCCGTAGAATCAAACACTGCACCCAGCAATACAGCCTTACTTATGCTGTAATAAGCCAAAGCTAGGGTTTGTATCTTTCTGGAGGAAATAACCAGTTACTTGATAAATGCTAAATCTTTGCTACGAATCCATTTCATGGGTGTTTTTCTTTTCTTTCTTTCTTTTTTTTTAGTACAGAATAGAGTTTATTCAGGGCATGGGGAGGGGAGTTAAGAGTTAAGGGAGTAGAGAAGCAGAGGCCAGCCATGAGCATGTGGAAAGAGATGGGGGAAGGGAAGGGGGAGAGGAGAGGTGTGGAGGGGGTAGCAAGAGGCCAAGAGGCTAAGAGAGAGCAAGAGACTAAGAGCTCATGGGTTTTCTAGAGATTTTGTGCAAGAACCAACTATACAAGCAGCTCCTATTGGTGTATAAATTGGAAAATTTGTATCTGCAGAAAAAAAGAGGAATAGGGACCCTAATCCAAACATGCTGCAATTATTTAAATGGATATATATGCATTCTAAACAATTTTATTTATAGAAATCACACACTGTAAAAGAATAAACTTCTCTTTATTCGGAATAAGGTGATAGCTCATGCATTTATTTTGTGGTTATCATAATAACCAAGACGGAGCTAAGCATGAACTCACTGTCCACTTTTGTAACCAAACGTTTTAAAGGAACCATGAAAAACATTGCTGTCTTAGTATTTTTATATTTTCTAGCCATTAATTGAGATGTATTTCTGGAAGGTCAAAATTGACGGTGACAGTGGTTATTAAATCAACACCCAAGCATGATTTTACAAAAGCCATCTATAATTATAATTCCTATAATTAGTAAAAATTTTCATAGCTTCATGAATAAAACTTAGAAGTATCTTTGCTTTTGATTTCCCCATTTCTTCTTACAGGCCAATAATTGGTTTTATTGACTGCAGATGAGTGTCTATTCATCCCAAGCTTTCTCTGAACTTCCTATGCCTGTCAGTACTCTCAAGAAATCATTCTGGATAGAACTCACTACTACAGAAAAGCACATAACAGAGAATGAGATTCACCAGCTGTCTTAGTCAGGGTTTCTATTCCTGCACAAATATCATGACCAAGAAGCAAGTTGTGGAGGAAAGGGTTTATTCAGCTTACACTTCCACATTGCTGTTCATCACCAAAGGAAGTCAGGACTGGAACTCAAGCAGGTCAGGAAGCAGGAGCTGATGCAGAGACCATGGAGGGATGCTACTTACTGGCTTGCTTCCCCTGGCTTGCTCAGCCTGCTTTCTTATAGAACTGAGGTCTACCAGCCCAGGGATGGCTCCACCCACAATGGGCGGGCCCTCCCCCCTTGATCACTAGTTGAGAAAATGCCTTACAGCTGGATCTCATGGAAGCATTTCCTCAACTGAGACTCCTTCTTCTGTGATAACTCCAGCGTGTGTCAAGTTGACACAAAACCAGCCAGAATACCAGCGTTCCGTGGTCTTCTTAAAACCCTGAAAGTTGTCTTAGAAATTTTTGGACATACAGTCAGTGAGTGTATAGTTTTGTGAACCTTGGCAATCACTATCTCACCCATATCCTCTTTTAGTAAACTCATGTGGGTCTTCATCCGCTCAACCTTTCCTTCCCTATAATTCTCAGTAAATTCATTGCTCTCATTGTTTTTTAAAGTAACAACTGAATTGTCCTCAATCTCAACCCCATGACTGCTTCTTTTTAAAATTTTCAGTGTAACAAATATGGCAGCAGTGTGAAGGTCTGCTGTGCACCCACGCCTAGCAACTATGTTGAATGGGACCCTGAGCTAACTACCTTCTTCTTATTTTCATGAAGCATTGTCTTCTGACAGAAGCTGTCAAACTCTGGATATCCAGATGTGTGTAGCTAACTGGCAAATATTTTCTTGGCAATGGACAAATTAAAATTGTTAAGATAAACAACAAAGTCAGTTCATAAAAATCAGAGCTCTGCAGAGAAAATGACACTTTTAGAGAGGTTGTTTCTACTCCCGTAAGCTTCTTAATTATCTATTCTTTTCAAAAGCGATATTCCCTTCGGTTAGCATTTCCTTAACTGAACACATGACCATATCCACTCAAAGCTTTCAAATTGAGGGTCATTTCCACTCTTATCCATAATGTATGTATTAATGCCTAATTAATAACTTTTTTTTTGCTCTGGTGTAGGATTTCACACTCCTGTTTAATGGGGCATGAAGCTTCATGAGGGTCCTCAAGGACAGAAAGCAGTATTTTTTAATGTGTTTATTGAGTGAATGAAAGAAAAAGTGTTGTCATACAAGAATGTTTTCGTGTTCTCTAGAGAAACAAAACTTACAGAATGAGTCTATAAAAGAGAGCGAGGGAGGAATTTATTAGATCAGTGGTTTTCAACCTATGGTTTGCTACCCCTTTGGGGGCTGAATGCCCTTTTCATTGGGGTCACCTTAGACCACAGGAAAACACAGATATTTACATTACAACACATAACAGTAGCAACATTTCATTTATAAAGGAGCAACAAAAGTAAATTCGTGGTTGGGGGTTCTACAACCTAAAGAACTGTGTTAGAGTGGTGCAGTGCGACAGGTTGAGAAGCACTGTGTTAGAATGTGTTGCACTGTGATTATGCTGATGCAGCAATAGCTGTGTATGAATGTCAAGTCCAAGAACCCAGAAGTTTCTCAGTCAGTGAGCCTGGATGTTTCAGATAGTTTTAAGGACACACTGGGATTCTGAAGGTGTAGGGCTAACAAGGTGGGAGCAAGCAGGCTGAAAGCAAAAGCTTCCTCCTTCCATGTCCTCAAATAGGCTTCCAGCAGAAGGTCTGGCCCAGATTAAAGGTGTGTCTTGCTTCAAGATCCAGATTAAAGGCATAGGTACTGCTACCTCAAAGATCTGGACTAGAAGTGGGGCCACCAAACTAAACAAATCAGAACAACAAAACAAAACGACCTCACTTGTGTGCCGTCCATTTCTGGATTCCAGTTAATTGTAGATGTAGCCAAGTTGACAACTAAGAAAAGCCAGCACAAAGAGAATAAAGTAGTTGATAAAAAGTCTCAATGCAGTCAGATTCATCACTGTTTCCTCTTCTGTTTCGATGAATTTTGAAGAAACCCTGCTTCGGATTCAGCTGGGTGCATTCTGTTCTCCTCGAGGTGAAATACAGATGAGGAGCCCCCACGGCAAAAATTACCAGCCAGAGGAATCACAGCCTCTGACTAAAGTGGAGATTTAATAGATGTAAAGAGTTCTGTAGGCAGGTTTCATGGTTCTCATTCGAGTGAAATCTTTGAGACCCATGAAAATCCTGCACTTGGTCCCAAGGGGTCTCTCCATATATTCTCAATAGTGTTCTTTAATCAGGCAGTTTGTAGGTTTGTCTGGAAAACTCAGGCACTCTAAGGCTCAGCTCTCTTTTTGACACCTCCTATCCTCAGAAGACTGCCTCTCTCTTTGCTACAAGGTAGATAGATGCTTTTGAATGTTCTAGAAAAAAAATCAAACTATGTGGACTCCTTCCTCATAATGAAAGGTTCTGTCAATACCATGTCATTACGCCAAGCATGTGGATAGAACTGTTTACTTACTTACAACAATATGAGATGTGAGCGCTGGGTGAGTTTTTTCCATAAGGACAACCCACCAGTGCTGAGAGAGAGGAAACGCATTTCATTTTTTTCCACTGTGAAGATCCACTTCATGTGATCATCCTACAGAATGTGAGTCAAGATCATTACCCAAAATTTTAGTTGAATTAAGCAAGCTTTATTTTCCATTAGATAGGACTGTCTTCTTAAACTCGGGTCAGAAAAAAACATCAAACATAGGAGAAAGAATGGTTCATATGTCTCAAAAAACTCTGGGGTTTTTTTTTTTTTTTACAATGATTGGGGGATTTTTCAGAGGATTTCATACAGGATCTTGGCAGAATAAATCAAAATTATTTGGCAGAACACATTATCTTCTTAGGGTAGGTGTCAGTCAAGTCTCAGGCAGGTGTAGATTAAGTTGAATCCCAGAAAGGTTCAAGTTATGATCTGGTCAAATGCTAAGACATAGAAACTTAAATTTTATCGAAAACAAAAGAAAACCTATTTTGACCTTGTAACAAGGTGGCTACTGATCTTAAGATGGAGTCAGGCTGGGTCATCCGAACAAAGAGCTCCTTGTCATAAACAGTGCCAGAAAAGTTTCCTTGGTAAGACTCAGAGAAATTGGAAAGTTAAGAGGATATGCTTCCTTTGATTCTTCCTAAGACAAAGGATCTTGGAGATAGCTATTTCAACATGTTTAAATTTAGTATACTTGAAGTTTCAAGCAGACAATATATATATATATATATATATATATATTTTTTTTTAAATCTCCTTTCCTTGAAATTTGAGCTCACATCTGCTTACCTGTGGATGGCTCCCAGGGATCTTTAATAATGTGTCCAAACAAAATTCTCAGTAGTACTCATATCCCCCACCCCCGCCCCCGAGATTCTCTCTGGAAATGCTGGCCCTCCCTGCAAACTCTCCACATCAAGGGTGTCATTAGTTGCTTAGGTCTCACAGTCTTCTTCCTGTTTTCTCTTGAAACTATATAGACGTCTTTAGTGAGTTCTATAAATGCTTCCTTAACATGTGGCTGACAGCTGGTCTTGCCCATTGCAGCTGCACACTTTATGTGTAGTAGCCCGCGGGATTCTTACCAGCAGGTCAAAGGTCTTCACACTAAGGAGTACCACTCTGACTTCTGGCCGTAGACAGTCTTGATTGTGGCTTAGAGAATTCCTCATAATTCTGCTCATTCCCTTCCCCAAGCCCCACCCTCTGTGCCACCTCATCAACACTTCTTGCTTTTAGAATATTCTTTTTCATATTCCCTTGGAGTATTTTTCTCGAGACAATTTATCTGGACCTCTTTCTTATTCTTTGTAATGCTACTTTCTCAAACTGACTTTCTGGGCCTCTGCTCCTGAAGATGTGTTCTTGTCTGTTTCTTTTTGTTTTTCTTACCCCAGTTTCTTACCTTTTTTTCATGGTACAGTAAAATTAACAGCGTATGTATTTCTCCCTTTTTTCTCCCCCCTCTCCCAGTCTCCATGCTTCCTCTTCCCCCACCCCTTTTCTTTGTCTTTCTTAAGGACAGTAGTTTTATTTTGTTAACTAGTGTTCTAGCATGACAGCACACAGTAAATACCAACAGATTCATGAACAAAGTTTTTGATGGACATTAGAAAGAGTATGCGAGGGGTGGGGAGATGGCTCAGTGGTTAAGAGCACTGACTGCTCTTCCACAGGTCCCGAGTTCAATTCCCAGCAGTCGCATGGTGTCTCACAACCATCTGTAATGCACACTTCTGGTGTGTGTCTGAAGACAGCTACCGTGTACTCATATTTGTTGTAGTAAATATCAATAAATGTTATAATATACGTGTCACACTATTAATAGCCACTCTCTGTCCCTGGCCGTCTCTCAGCCTCCGTGGCTAGCCCCATGCAGTGGCTGCCTATCTTGCAGCTCTCTTGCTGCAGACCTCGCTCACATTCCCAGCACCTGCTCCCTGTGGTTATAGCCACAATTTCCAGTAACCAGGTAAAATCAAAACTTAGAGACTTTTAATTCATCAATCAGATTTATATCAGTAAATTCTCACCCCACAAAACGTCCATGCAATAAACTCAGAGACAATTCAGTTTAACTGCCCACCTAGATAAGACAAATTCTCCTGTAATAATCCAACTCTTATATGATATTCATAGCCAGAATCCATCTGTGCACAGAGCTGGGGCTGTCCCAGAGCCCTCTGGACCCAAAACCTGCCTCCAGAGAGCTTGTCTCCCAGGAACGCTCTCACTTCTAAGCCCACACATGAGACCCCACTTTCCTCCACTGACTGTTCACAGAGAGACCCGCCTTGAGCGCGCTAGGTGTGAAAGCTGCCTGGTGGCCTGGGACAGGACCCTTCCTGTGTCTATCTGTGCCCAGAGCTTAGGATGTCTAAAAAGACCACCAGACCCAAAATCTGCCTGGAGAGAACCGGTCTCCCAGGCACACTCTAACTCCTAAGATCACAGGCTCACAGGCCCACAGGATGGACAAGCTCCAGTCAGAGACAGTAAGACCAACTAACATCACAGATAACAAGATGACAAAAGGCAAGCTCAACAACCTAAGCAACAGAAACAAAGAACCTGGCAACATCAGAACCCAGTTCTCCTACCACAGCAACATTCCAGAAAAGTGAGATTCAGATTTAAAATCACATCTCATGACGATGAGAGAGGACTTTATGAAGGACATAAATAACTCACTTAAAGAATACAGGAAAACACAGGTAAACTTGTAGAAGCACTTAAAAAGAATATAAAAAAATTTCCTTAAAGAGTTATAGAAAAACACAACCAAACAGATGAAAAATTGAATAAAACCATCCAGGATCTCAAAATGGAAATATAAACAATAGAGAAATCAAAAAGAGACAACCCTGGAGATAGAAAACCTAGGAAAGAGATCAGGAGTCATAGACACAAGCATCACCAAACAGAATACAAGATATTGAAGAGAGAATCTCAGGGGCAGAAGATACCATGGAAAACACTGACTCAATAGTTAAAAAAAAAAATACAAAAAGCAAAAAGCTCCTAACACAAAACACATAGGAAATCCAGGATACAACGAGAAGACCAAACATAAGGATTAACAATTTCAGCAAAGTGGCTGGATATAAAATTAACACAAACAAACCATTAGCCTTCCCTATTCAAAAGATAAACAGGCTGAGAAGGAAATTAAAGAAATGACACCCTACACAATAGTCATAAATAATATAAAATACATTGGTGTGACCCTAACTAAGTGAAGGATCTCTGTGACATATACCACACATCTCTGAAGGAAGAATTGGAAGATCTCATAAGCTTGAAAGATCTCTCATGCTCATGTATTACCAAGATTAACATAGTAAACATGGCCAGCTTGCTGAAAGCAATCTACAGATTCACTACAATCTCCATCAAAATTTCAACTCAATTCTTCATAGAATTAGAGAGAGTAATTTGCAATTTATTTGGAATAACAAAACAAACAAACAAACAAACAAACAAAAACACAGGATAGTGGAAACTGTTCCCAACAAGAGAACTTCTTGGGGAATCATCATCCCTGACCTCAAGCTGTGTTACTGATCAATTGTGATAAAAACTGCATGGCATTGGTACAGAGATATGCAGGTAGATCAGTGGAACGGAACTGAAGACCCAGAAATAAATGAACATGCCTACGGTCACTTGATCTTTGACAAGGGAGCTAAAAATATTCAATGGAAACAAGACAGACAGACTCATCAACAGATGGTGCTGATTCAACTGGCAGTCAGCATGAAGAAGAATGCAAATCAATCCATTCTTATCTCCTTGTAATGAAGCTCAAGTCCAAGTGGATCAAGTACCTCCACATAAAACTAGATGTACAAAAACTAATAGAAGAGAAAGTGGGGAAGAACCTCAAACACATGGGCACAGGGGAAATTTTCCTGAACAGAACACAAATGCCTTATGCTCTAAGATCAAGAATCACCAAATGGGACCTCATAAAATTGCAAAGTTTCTGTGAGGCAAATGATACTCTCAATAGGACAAAATAACAACCAATAGACTAGGAAAAGATTTTTTTTACCAATCCTACATATGATAAAGGGATAATATCCAATATCTACAAAGAACTCAAGAAGTTAGACTCCTGAGAATGAAATAATCATATTAAAAATGGGATATAGAGCTAAACCAAAAATTCTCAACTGATAAATACCAAATGGCTGAGAAGCACCTAAAGAAATGTTCAACATCCTTAGTCATCAGGGAAATGCAAATCAAATCAACAACCTCATACCAGTCAGAATGACTTAGATTAAAAACTCAGGTGACAGCAGATGCTGGCAAGGATGTGGAGGAAGAGGAACACTTGCCCATTTTTGGTAGGGTTGCAAGCAGGTACAACCACTCTGGAAATCAGTCTGGTGGTTTCTCAGAAAATTGGACATAGTACTACCTGAGGACCTAGCTATACTACTCCTAGAAATATACCCAAAATATGCTCTAACATATAACAAGGACACATGCTCCACTATGTTCATAGCAGCCTCTTTTATAATAGCCAGAAGCTGGAAACAACCCATATGTCCTTCAACAAAGGAATGAATGAAGAAAATGTGGTACATTTACACAATGGAGTACTATTCAGCTATTAAAAAACCATGACTACATGAAATTCTTAGGCAAATGGATGGAACTAGAAAGTACCATCCTGAGTGAGGTAACCCAACCCCCAAAGAACACACTGTTAAGCAGATACTTGCCCAAAAGCTTGGAATATCCAAGAAACAGTTCAAGGACAATATGAAGTTCAAAAATAAGAAAGACCCAATTGTGAATGCCTCAGTCCTTCTTAGAAGGGTGAACAAAATATTCACAGGAGGAAATACAGGGACAAAGAGTGGGGCAGGGACTGAAGTAAAGGTCATCCGTAGACTGCCTTACCTGGGAATCCATCCCATATGCAGCCACCAAACCTAATCACTATTGCTGATGCCAAGAAGTGTTTGGTGACCGGAACCTGATATGGATGTCTCCTGAGAGGCTCTGACAGAGCCATACTGATACAGATGAGGATGCTTGCAGCTAACTATTGGACTGAGCACAGGGTCCCCAATGAAGGAGCTAGAGAAAGGACTGAAGGGCTCAAAGGGTTTGCAATCCCTTAGGAAGATCAGCAAATCACCTCCACCCCCACCTCCACTAAAACACCAACCAACGAGCACACATGGAGAGACCAGGACTCCAGTCGCATATGTAGTAGAGGATGGCATTGTCTGGCATCAATAGGAGGAGAAACTTTCGGTCTTGTGAAAGTGCATGTCCCCAGTGTAGGGGAATGTCAGAACGATGAGTTGGAAGTCGGGTGGTTTGTGGGATTGGGAGGAGGATGGTAGAGGAGGGAAAAGGGGAAAAGGGAAAACAGTTGAAGTGTAAATATGTAAAATATCCAATAAAAGATTTTTAAAAAGTTTTTTAAAAAAGATATTCATAGCTACCTGTGGCTCTGTAAAGCTACACAGATCTGGGTCATCCTTCTCTTCCTCCATCTTGGTTTCTTCTGTCTTCTCCCATCTCTCCTGCCTCTCAAAACTGTGCCCACCTTTCTTATTCATTACCAATCACAGGCCTTGCTTTATCTCGTGCATGCTCCCACCTGCATATAGACATCAACCCACACATATAAATAAAAATAAATAAATGAAAAGAATGAACATACGTATTGCAGTATAATTGAATTTCTGTTAGTTCTGTGCTTTTATAGATGACTAGGTATAAATTTTAAAAATATATGTCAGCTTCTTTTTTTGTTTGTTGGGAGCTTGTTGTATAGAGCAGGTTGGCAGTGAACTCACCAATGATTCTCCTTGTCCAGAGAGCTGAGTGCTGGAACTGTCACGATATGCAACATCGCCCCATTCTTTCTTTATTATTTATTTTAGCTAGCTTTACTAATACATTACACACACAGTTTTCTTCAACCACACCTCAGAAGATACTACAGTTTTAAGTTGTTATTGCATCCACAAACATGTGAAATACATAAGTTTATAAACTATTTTCAGTGTTGTTTCAATATTTTGAACTGCTGTGGATGCTTTTACAGCATAAGGAACATATTATTTCCTTATACCATAACCTATCAAAACAGCATCATAGAGACATATTCCAGAAGAGACGGTGACAGGGGCGAATGTAACCCTTGTAGAAAATGAGAACAGGAAGTAACGGTAAATTTAATCTGGCACCAGTTAAGGAAACATTAACAGGGGTCAAGAAAAGCCAGGTAGTTTCTTCAAAAAAAAAAAAAAAAAAAAAAAAAAAAAAAACCTCCATGTTCTGTCCTCACTGTGACCAGAAGGTGGCACTGCTGGCGTATAAAACTGTTATTCTCGGAGGATGCAGGACAGGCAAGTGGAAAAGTAGGGAAGGCAGCTAAAACCACTCTGGTCAGTGCAGATTCCCAGCTCCTTCCAGACAGCATTTCCTCTATATCGCTAAGACCCCCAGGGACTGTCTCATTGATGCTCATTAGTAACTCAATCAGCTCACACTTAGTGTCTTGTAATTTCTTTGCTCTCATCTGTTTCCCTCCTCCTGCCTCCAGGTGCATCTCCTGGCCATCCTCCTCCTCAGGGAGCAGCCTGCCACCTGTTCTGGTACCACACAGTCCTCCGGGTGCCACACAGATCCCAGGGGACCCTGCTTCTGCAGCTGCCAGGGAGGAGAGAGGTTGAGAAAAAGTTCATCAACAGTAAACAGCCTGTGTGGCCTCCCCTGGGGCATGGGGTAGGGGATGGGGAAGAGTTTACTAAGGGGAGTGGCCTCAGGTAGAAACCAGTGGATTTAAGTCCTGCCCTCAATGCTAGGAGGGGGGCCCCGTAACTACACAATTCTTCCTCAAGTTTTCTACAAATGGAAGGGAGACTTATGCTTGAGTTGGGTTAAACGAGGGTCTGGAAGCGATTATGTAGGTGAATGCCAGAGGCTCATTTATTGAAGGCTTCTTTCTCACAGACCATCGCCAAGGGTTACTCTCTCCAATGCTTCTACTGTCTGGTACATTGCGCTCCTGTTGACTCATGGTCTTAGGCTCAGCAGGGGCTCTTCAGTTTTCTCTGCCAGACCAAAACCTTGCAGTCAGAGCTCCAAGTCTCTCAGCTTCACATTAACCCCTCTTGCCCCTCACCCCCACAGTCCTATTCACATAACCACCCACCCATCCACACAGTTCTACTCCTAAAAAGACATTTCTAGAATTAGAGAAAGCAGACATAAAATATTTCTGGGAATTTGGTTATAATTTTGTAGCCCGGAAGTCCAGGAATTTCGATTTTCCAAATAAATGTATCCTGCTTTGAGAGACCTTTAGGTTTGCCTAACTGACCCATAACTGAGACTCGCAAGGCAGCTTTGAGCACTGTTGTAGGAATTTTTGAAAATTTATTTATTTATTTATTTATTTATTTATTTATTTACCCGTGATGATGATGATGATGCCGACGATGATGTGTAGAGGTGTTTTGCCTGCATGTATGTCTGTGCGCCACTTGCGTGCCTCATGCCCTCTGAGAGAAGAGGGTGTTGCCAAAGGAATTACAAAAGGTTGCGAGCCACCCTGTGGGTGCCGGGGATGGAGCCAAAGCCTCTGAGAGAGCAGTCAGTGCCCTTAACTACTGAGCTCCATCTCCAGTTCCCTGATCATCGAGTACTTTTAAAGTTGAAGTTAACGGTAGTGGCCACGGCAGAAGGAGGATGTATCACGTAAAATAGCTAGCAAATACCACCGCATTTCTCAGCACTCCCAGGTCTCATTCTCTGGCCATAAAAGTGGGATGGTGGTGGCATCAAAGTAGATTCATATACTTCCTGTTATCTTGCAGAAGGCATCCTTCTTCAAGCAATTACTATTGGCTTACAGACAATTCTGCTTGGCTCTGCCCAACAGCTACCTAGCAACAGCTTGCATCATCAAACACTGCTACGTACAAGCCAGGGCAGCAGTGCATAGGAGGACTACTTGCTATACCAGCCTCTCTTATTCCTCCTCCTCTCTTCTCTTCTCTCCTCCATTCCCCTCTTCTCTTCCCCTGTCCTCTCGTCTCTTCTCTGCTTTTCCTTCTCCTTCACTCTTTCCTTGTGTTCCTTCATGTTCCCAGCTGGCCTCTCTTCCTCTCTTTTTCTTTCTTCCTGTCCTTCTCTGTTCTCTCTTTTTATCTCTCCTCTATCCCTTTTCCAGGTTTCCTCTCCCTTCCCCCACAACAAAACTTTATAGTAGGTCTATCACATGACATGATTCCTTAGGGGGACATCTCAGCACAGTTCTATCAGCTACTCCCGCCGATTTACATCACTTTATATTTCATACGATTACCACAGTGCTTGAGAAGCGTAGTCAACACGACCTGTTACATTTGCATGCGTGCATGCAGCCAATCAGTGAGTCACAGGAGCCAAGAACTGTCTGATGCCCGATTCTCGTTAGATTCTGATACTAGGTAACACTACTGACATTCAGTACATAGCGACCGACGGTAATGTTCTGAAAGGTGGATGGGTGGAATATTAATCTCTTAAGACTAAGTATGAGAGCATGTCTTGAAAAACAAATTAAAAGAACAAGAGTGCTAGCACATCTGCGAGGCTTTAATCAAGATATTTAGACACCAGTCGAATGCGGATTTGACTCAGGGAAGTTGATACAAAAGGAGATACTGTATTTAAGAAGCCCCTGCTACTTGTGGAGATAGGAAACAAGGGACTCTGTTTAAAAGTTAGAGCAGGAAGGGGAGATGGAAAGAGGATATCAGCAAAATTAGGAACTGGAGAAGAAAAAAAACAGGTCAAAATGAATTGTCCTACTGTACATACTGTATGTCAGGTGACATAAAAATAAGAATTTTCCCCCTCTCATAGAATTTTAAGTTTGCATATAGTTTTATAAGTTTTCATATTATTTCACATATATTTCTGTTGAGGTAAACATTAAAATGATGTGGTTTATCCCTTTATCGGCCCCCAAGGTCTCACTCCTTGGACACTACTCTAGTGTGGAGCCAAGGGCACGGACTCTGTCACATGGTTCGCAAGCCTTACTCTTCACATGGCTCCCTTCCCATGTGGTTCACTCTGCCCTGTTGTTCCTGTCCCGGGTGGATCCGACCAAACCGTCATGTTCCGTTCCTCCGCTGCTTGGCACAAAAATGATTCCAAAGCCCAGTAGGTTTTCAAGCAGGTTTATATTTTAAATTCTCAATCCAGAAACCCTCTACACAACACACTTACCTCCAATGGACAAAGATACAAACTGCCCTTCTATATGAGATAAAATGACCTACAGAAACCCTTAAAAATATTCATATCTACCTATCGCCAGTTATGGCCACCTGGATCTAGATCCTCCTTCGTGAGCTCCATCTTGATTCTCCTCCAATCCCTCTCTGTCTCCACTTCTGCTCTTTGACCATTCTCCACCTATCTCTCTTCTGTTCAATCACATATCGTCTTACTATAAATCTACATATTTCAAGTTTTATTTAAACCCCACATCCAATTTGAATGTGACTAGAGAACATGGCTAGAGGCACTCTATAACAGAAATGCAGTGTGCACTCAGGAGGAATGTAGCCTTTGTGAATCACATTAGAGGTGTTAGAAGGGGCATAAGGGCTCTTTAGCAAGTACTAAGAGAGGGTAAGTGTCCCATGAGCCGGCCTGTCTGCCTTGTTATGTGCAGTGAATGCATCTGCTTGGGAGGGGTGACACTCTCTGCATTTTCTGCACTTTAATGTAAGGGAGAAACTGTTGAGAATAAAACAAGAATATGGGCCATGCTGTCTCTTTAGTTTGCACTTTATACCTTGAGAGTTTTTTTTCCGCTGAGTATGTGGATGACAAGATTACAAATGGAAATCCAAGTCCATGAGGCACTGTTCAAAACACCAGGACCTGAAGCATGGGTACCACGTGGAACCCCACTTTACAATGGCAGTGCCAGGGGAGGCCAGGGTAACTTCCTTGCAAAGCAGCCATCATGCTAAAACTGCATTTCTCTTATGCAGATGTATTTATAAAATGAGACTGTGGGACTGGTGAAGCATTCTTTTTTAAATCTACTACCACTCTGATTTTCTGAATTAAAGATGCTTATCCAGTTGTATGCACTCATACCACACGTGTGCTCCGTCTCCTTTCATGTCCCTTGACAGTGCTGCCCCTTTAACATGCTGACTGTTGACAGGATCTCACAGCAAGGCATATACTCTGCCCCCAGTGTCTTCAGCATGTCTAAGAAGCAGTCAGGGCTTCCTAGAGGAGGAAAAATGTGTAAGGAGCACACAGCATGTCTCCTCGCTGCCTTTTCCATTCCTTCTACAGCAGCTTCTCTGTAAAACTTGAGTATTTCTGTGTTTAGTGTATGTTTACCACTTCATTAAAGGGAGGAGTTCATGGCAAACTGTTTCAAATCTCACTATGTTGTTAGGTCTCAAACGCTGGGACAAATGGCTGATGTGCCTACTTAACATACCAAAGCAGACTTGATCTCCAGGTTCTCTTGGTATCTACCTGTTGGAGGGTTCGGCTGGCATACCTTGCCCCCTACCCTAAGTTGTCCAGCTCAGGGCCTGGGCTGCCCTCACAGATACCCTTCTCTGTATGATCCTTTGACTTTCCTTACCTGGCCTATTTGTTTACTCTTCACCCTTCTGGACTCTTGGTTTGGCTCTCCGCTCTCTCCTACTTCCTTACATGGCCCAGATCATCTGTTCATGTTCACACTGCCTCTGGCTATGACCTTCCTTTTATCTATAATAAACTTTCTCCTTCACAATACCTAAGTGCAGTCATGTCCATTTCTTCCCATTTCTTTTTCCCATTCAAATATGAGATTCGCAAATCTTTCATTTTTTTTCTATTGCCATAGACAATATTGCTATGAGCAGCTATTTAACATTTCTTTACTGATAATCTCCAAATGTAGATTTCAGTGTAGAGAGCACAGGCATTTGTCTGTTAAGGATAATTTCAAAAGTTGTCTTGTTTAATAATGCCAGTGGCCATATAAGTTTACCCATATCTCCACAGTAAAAATTAAAAAAATTAAAAATGTAAACAACAATAAACTCAAATAAATGTACAAGAAATTCAGAGCATTAAAAAGCTAGAGACACATTAATACATTTTGAGTATATTAATTTTAAAAGAAGATGTCACTGAGCATGTTGGTATACACCTAACGAGGCTATCCCCAGCTACAGACTGAATTTATACCCAGCCTGGCATAAATACCTGACTCAAAAAGCCTAAATAAATAAAAGAATTAAAGTAAAGGTGTTGGGATTCTGTAAACCTCATTCCACAGTTACCTGGCAACACCAGGTATACCTACTCCACAGTTACCTGACACTATAAAAGGGGGCTGCTTGCCTTCTCCTTTCTCTCTTGGCCTCGTGCCCTCTTGCTTTCCTGCTCTTACTTTCCCCCTCTTCAATTCCTCCCTCCCTCTCCACATGCTCATGACTGGCCTATGCTTTTCTACTCCTCTCTCTCTGCCTCTACCACCCTCTTAACTCCCCTCCCCATGCCCTGAATAAACTCTATTCTGTACTATACTGTCATGTGGCTGGTCCCTTAGGGGGAAGGCATTCCCAGCAGGGGTCTCCCAGAGGCATCCGTCTCACCCCCATGGCTTGCCATACTTCCTGGAGCATATCCCCCAACCCCTACTCTCTTCACCTTTTTCCTAACAAGAGGAAGTAACTAAAGTAAATAATGAAATAAGATAAAATAGAAAGAAGATTGAAAGCCTTACTCCAAATGGGCAACTAAACTGTGGCTAAGCCCATGGAACTGAATTTTCCACTCAATCCAGGGTCAACAGTGGGTGAGGAAAACCAATCTCAGATTAGGAAGTCTGATGTAGAACAATGCTACTTAGGAAGGGTGTTTAGGGACCATATAGAAGAACAAACAGACCCTCAGCCTAGAAGTTCAAGACTCATAGCCTGGAATTTTAGGAGCTGCCATGAACCTGAAAACTGGGTTTTCAATTTGACATCTTGAATCTAAAATTTAAATCGGAAATAGTTCAAGTGGCCCTGCTCATTCACTGGAGAGAAGTTAGTGTGCTTTAACTCTTGTCGATACCAGTTTTAAAGTCATCAAAGACAGAAAACTGAAATAAGGAACACTGTTTTGTATGTCACTTCTACACCACCAACCCTTACTATGTTGTCATTTAAGGATTTTAAAGCTCTGGTCTATCTTGCTGTTGCAAAGTTTGGTTAATTTATTTCTATGCTCATGAGTTGGGCAAGGCAAGGAGAGAACCAAAAGAGGAAGAACTGGGTGTAGCTGGGTGTCTACACATTTCAGCTGGACCAATGTCCACACACTTTATACTGTGGAGGTAAAATTGGCCTTCCTCGGCTGTCATTTCTGCCTCCAAGCTCAGCAGAGAGAACAAGGAGCCATTGTTCTATTTCTTCACCTTCAAGTGACATCACCCAGGCAGGATGGCGGCACATGGCTGAGGAATGTCACACAGTGTCTGAAGGTGATAATCTCTCTTCTCATAGAGCAGAGGCATTCAGTCTGTGGTAACACATAGATGCCAACCTTCAGAGTGGAGCAAGCAAGGATAGATTTGTTAGGAGATGTAGAGGACACTAGGATTCTAATTAAAGTTGCTCACTTGCCTTCTTGCAGAGAAAAATGGACAAGCTTGGGTCTGTCTGGGACACAGAAGGGATTATGCTACTGAACTACTCATCATCAATTAGAATCTAAGAAGATGACTACAAGTTATACCTGCAGTCAGCGCTGACCATTGTGATACACCAGAACATAGGGTTGGTGGGGTTTCTCCTCCACATGTATTTTCTTAGGCCCAACCAACAGAACCCTAAGAGAGTTACAACTTCTGATAACAAGAGTCTGAACATCTTCCTCCATCACTGGAGGGTCAGGTCCCTCCTGGTCACAATTCTTGACATTTCATGGACAGCTAGCCTTGTGTGGCTCTGCAGTCAGCCAGTCAACCTCCTGCTCTCTGAGACATGTTTCTGCCAGCTTTGCTGGCTTTACTCTTTTTTGTTTTCCCCTCCCCGTTACCACTTTGCTCGCCTCTCCTTTCTGTTTTACAACACGGAGAATTGACCCAGGGCCTATGAGCTACATCCCTGCTCTAATGGGTTTGGCTTATAATCATGTCTGCTGTTCTTGTTTTTACAGCTCCTACTTGTTCTGGGCTCAGCTCTTTGAAGGCAGATGTCTTTTTATTTTATGCCTGTAACTTCAAAACTGTCACAGCGCTCAGATGATGTCATTGCTGGATGAGTATTTGAGAATGAATGCACCAGCGTAAATACATTATTGGTTAATGGAAAGCAAACAATGACTGTTTCATAATATTTGCTATCTGTTTAGTCGACTGTCTTTCATCCTGGTTGTGTGTCTGGTGCTGTGATGGACACTGAGACACAAAATAGTGTGACAGCTTTTCTGACATGACAATGTCTGAAAACTTTTTTGAAGGAGAATGGCAAATAGTGAAAATCATAAAATGTATTAATTTTTTAAATAGAAAAATATTCTTAAATGTAATCTTTTGCATGTGATTCGGTGTATGGTCACATTTTAAAAGATTAAGTAGTAAAGATAAAGAAATTAAGTATAATTTTTTTATTTTATTAATATGTGTTTAAACAGCAAATCTTTGCTCTACCATCAGAGACACAAGTCCAGGGTGCTCTTACAGGCTGTAGGGAATTCAGATTCTCCTTGTCCTGCCATGGGTAGCTGCTCCACAGTGCACTACACTGTCATAGAAGGCACATAAATAAATGCACACATACATGAATACACATGAACACACATACAGATACAACGCTATACAGATTTGTAGAACATACCCATGCACATATACAAACTCAAATATACATGCATACATACATATGCATGATCAAATGCACAAGTATACATAAGACACAAAAGTGCACAGTGCAGACGTGCACATTCACACATGTATACACATATATACTTAAGAACATATACTCACATACACAAATACATACACATGCACATGCATAAATATATATACATATGTACACATACATATGAAGTCTCAGCTTTTATCACTGTCAGCCTGTTCTCTAGACTTCCAGACTAGCAGAACAATAGTGTCTCTCCTCTACCTCAGCTACTATCTCATAGAGGGAGACTCAGCAGAGGTTAACAGGAGAAATAGAAGAATGGTGTGTGGCAAGCTTTAATTTCAGTATGTGCCCATCTCTTGCCCTTGGGGTTAGTGTTTGCTAGGATTGCCTCAGGTTTCTCCATGTGATGCAAGCTATTAGTGACCTGAAATTGTCAACTGGCATTTTACCAAGGTCGGAGGTCACCACAAAAGGATTTTTGTAGAGACAATGATTACTCCATAAGAAACTGGGAGGCACATGGCCAGAAGACCAGGGAGATGTCCAGAGGCCAGTTGCCCAGTGTATGCCTCTACTCAGAAGGACAGTAGTCATCCAGAAACAAAGAGTAAGTGGAGTGAACCTGATAAATTTAATAGTATTATGGAAGCAGGATACATTTTCTGCATTGAGTAGAAGTACTACCCAAGGATGGCATGGAACCCTTACAGTATTTAAGAATTATCTTACTTTATGTTTTTTTCCCAGATATCCAGAATGGTAATTTTTAAGATGATGGAAGATTTTCCAGGGGGCACATGGTTTCATGATGTGCCTACCAAGGGTGCTGGTCTTAAAGATTCTACAGAAACAAAAGTCAACCCTGTTGTTGATGGTGTAATGTTTCTTCCCTCTAGGGACATGGGAGTAGTTATTGATTGGCTCCATCAACAAGGTACATAGCTAGTAGATAAAGGATGTGCAGGAGAGTCAGAAGAGGGTGGTGAGAAACCTCTGCATGAGTTTAAAGACTGAGACAGCACAGGTCAATCCCCAGTCCTTCTATGGTGTTATCGTCATGGTGTGTAATGTAGCACCTTCTTAACTTTCAGTACAAGTCTAAATCATCCGATGCTTCTGACACCATTTTCCAAAGGTGTAGAATAAGCACGCTTGAAGCCATCTGCTCATCAGGGAAACAGCAATCCCTAACAATGACTGTTAAAGTCAGTTTGGGCTTGATCAATGCATTGATCAATAGCAGGCATTGGGCTGTGGCTATGCAAGCCAGGTGTTAATTTTGAGAGCAGAAGGAATCTTTTTAGAACACATGTCCAGAGAAGGCCTAGGAATGAGCACAGAATAGAGCTTATACCCCCATTTTAGCAGTGGTTTCTGAAACTGTGGCTTTCTTCTGTGGAGAATAAATAGCCCAGAAAGATGCCTCTATTCTAGTCCTCAGAATCTGGAAATGGTGGGCTTCACAGATGTGATGGTTAATCCTGATGAACAATCTAATGGGATACAGAATTACTATGGAAGCAAACCTCCGGGCCTATCTGTGAAGGAATGTTTAAACTAGATGAACTGAGGTAGAATACCCAGTGACCATAAATGTGGGGGGCACCGTTCCATGGACTGAGGAACTGGTCTGAATACAAAGGAGAAAGTGAGCTGAGCACAGGCATTCAGTGCTGCTTCCTGACTGTGGCAGTGGTGGGAGGGACGGGGTGACATAGTCCCTGCCCCTGGAGCAGAGTAAGCAGGGTGCAGGCCTCCATGAGCATTGATGGTTTCTAGACACAAGGTTTATTTGTATAATAATGGACACAATTTATGTTCCTCCATTGGGAATTATTCTCCCTGCCAAGGTTTTTGGGGAATGTCCTCTCTGCCAACAATAATAACTCCATGATAATTGGAGACAGCAGGAGTCTGGGAGGCAAGGGTATGTCTAATGTTCTTGGCAAAATGGTAAAACACTGTGGCCTCCAGGAAAGCCCTTAAATCTGTGGGGAAGAACTTTGAAAACATGAGTTCAAGAATTATAATTTCTCAAGTATGAAAAATATAAGGATGAAATATAAACTATATGAGGGTCCTCGCAGACCTGAAAGAAACAGAGGCTGCTGCGTTATGAACCAGCTTGTCAGAAAAATATTTAAAATGGAAACGGAGATAAAGAGATTTGGGGAATGGTGATTGCAGGGCAGGGTCCCACCCAGCTAAGTTTATTGTTTGTGCTTACAAAGGCAGGCAGATCTCTGAATTCAACTGCTATGTTAAATAAAATGCTGTCCACTCTGGAAATCAATCTGGTGATTCCTCAGAAAATTGGAAATATTTCTACCTGAAGACTCAGCTATACCACTCCTGGGTATATACCCAAGGGATGCTTCACCATACCATAGGAACACATGCTACACTATGTTTATAGCAGCATTATTCTTAATAACCAGAATGTGGAAGTAACCCAGATGTCCTTCATCCAAAGAATGGATACAAAAAATGTGGGGTTTCATTTGTACCATGAAATACTATTCAACTATTAAAAACAGGGACATCATGAATTTTGCAGGCAAATGGATGCAACTAGAAAATATTACCTTGAGTGAGGTAACTGACACTCAAAAGGACATGCATGGTATGTATACACTGACAACTGGATATTAGCCAAAAAGCACAGAATTCTCATGATACCACCCACAGACTATAAGAAGTATAGCAAGAAAAAAGACTCAAGGATGCTTTAATCCCATTTAAAAGAAGAAATAAAATAACCTTTAAATACAGAAGGAGGAAGGGACCAGAGTGGAAGGGGGTAATGGAAAGGAAAGGGGAGCAGGATCAGGTATGTTTGGGGAACAGAAAAGAAGTCGAGAGGGCAAAAAGAATTAATAAATACAAAGCTTCTGAGTATGTGGGGGGGGGTCTGGAGACACCCTCTAGAAGTCAGAGAGTCCTGATATATGAGAGTCAATGGGGGTGATTTTAGTAGAAAAAGCTCAACAGTTGGGAGAAGAAACCTAAAGACACCACCTCAAGTGAAGGGATGGGGTTACCAACCCACCATCAAAATTTCCTACTCAGAATTATTCCCATTTAAAAGAAATGCAGGGACAAAAATTGAACAGAGATGGAAGGAAAGGTTGTCCAATGACCAGCCTAACTGGGGATCCATTTAATGGGTGGGTACCAAAGCCAGACACCATTACTCATGCTGTGTTGTACTGATAAACAGGAGCCTAGCATGGCTCTCCTCTGAGAGACTCTATCAGCAGTTGACTCAGATGTAGGTTTATCATCATAGGACCCCTATGGAAGAGTTAGGGGAAGGATTGAAGTTGAAGTAGATGATAACCCCATAGGAAGACCAAAAGTTTTAACTAACCTGGACCCCTGGGAGCTCCCAGAGTCTAATATACCAACCAAAAAGCATATGCTGGTTGTACCAGCACCAATCCCTCCCCCTCCCCTCCCCTCTCCTCCTGCACATAGGTAACAGAACTGCCTTATCTGGCCTCAACTGGAGAGATGTGTCCAAGGCCCCAGGGAAGAGGGGAGGGGAAAGCACACTTTCAGAAGCAAAATGGAGGAGGAATGGGATGTAGAACTGTGGGAGGGAAGGCTGGATGGGAGGAGCAATGTTTGGAATGTGAATAAATAAAATAAAAATAGTAGAAAAGCTTATGAAAGAAAATAATTAAAGGTCTACAGTTATAAAATGCTGATCTGTGGGCTAATCAAAAGGGAACCTGGGGTGAAGATTAAATTGATAGGTAAATAAAAGACTGGGCTTTGGTTTACAGAAAGCCAAGCAATCTAGAGTGTCAGGGAGCAGAGCACAGGAACCATCAGCTTGCACTTCATAAGAACCTTCAAATACTCCTCAGGATCTCTCTAACCTGACGCTGGTCCTTGGCACCCATGCTCCAACTACTACACTTTTCCCACTACGATAAACTATATCTCTTCAAACTATGAACCAAAATAAACTTTAATTGCTTTTCCAGATGGAAATAAAGATTCATACTTTGAGATACTAGAATTATACAGATTATACAGATAGATTAGTCAATGCAACTACAGGAATCTTAAAAGCTGACAGGCTTTCCTTGCTATGGTTAGAGAAAGGTAGGTAAAGTCAGAAGGCTCAGCTGTATCATGTGCCTTGAAGATGGAAAAAGCCAGGCATGAGCCAAAGAATGCTAGTGGATCTGGAGTGCTTCGAGATCTGGAGAAGCCAGAGAAAAGGATGCAACCCCAGAGCCAGCCAAGATAATTATCCTGCTGATGACTGACTTTAGCACAAGGTGAATCTTGTGTGACTTCTGACCTACAGAATTCTTTCTGTCCTTCAATTTCTCTTGATTATCTACATATTAAACCACTATTAGAATCTTAACACTGCTCGCAGTTACTTTCTGATCCTTGGCGTTCCAAATCGTGTCTTCTTCAGAAGAGCCAAGTCATCTAGGAGTGACTTAACAAGGAAGACAATATGGATGGAAGAAAGGACAAAAGGTATTGTTTGCAGCAGGGAACAAAGAAGGAGTATATATAAGGAGTTACAGGGGATAAAGTTCCTAAAACCCTGCTGTGACAGGGACCCTACTGCCCACCAACTTTACCTGCACAGTTGGTCAAACATGAGCCTATGGATGTGTTTGCTTTTGAGATTTAGGAAAGGTAAATAATGCTATTCTACCATGTTAATTTTTCATAAGCAGATGGTCTTCATTAAAAAGTGGTATACTTTGGTTGACTGTCTCTGAGTAACATAAAGGGTGATTATATTATGGAAGAACACTGATTCTCTAGGCTTGACTTTCAAATTAATGCCCGCTGCCTCTCTTTCCCCCTCTCTTTCTGTGTGCAGGTGAAATGAGAGGACAACCTTGGGTGCTACTCAGGAATTGCCCAACTTATTTTTTTGTGACAGAATCTCCCATCCATCTGGGGTTTACTAACATGTTAGTCTAGTTGGCCATCAAACCCTAAGGACCCACAATGCTGTGGTTGCAATCATAAGTCTCAAGTGACCTATTCATGGATTCTGGAGAATTGAACTCAAGTTCTTATTCTTGCAAATTAAACACTTTATCAACTGACCCACATACCCTGTACTCATATGTGCATATTCTTATATCATTCTGTACATTCGGAAAACAAAATCAAGCAACCATACCATTTTTCAGTGTTTTGGTTTGTTTGTTTATTTTACAAGATTATCGCTATGAAGTTGACCAAACAAGAGGAAAGTACTGAGAACTGGTTCTAATGCTTTGTTTTATTTTGGCTCACAAAAGCTGCACTTCCAGACCCGAGGGGCCCTGTCCCCAGCTGGCTTAAATTGATAATAAAGAATTGCCATATAGCTAATGGCTGGGCAGGGAAATGGGGTGGGAGTTTTAGACTGAACAGCAAGGGACAGGGAGAGAGTGGGGAAGAAGCTAAGAATCCCCATGCCTCAGAGGCAGAGGGGTCAGATGTAAGAGCTGCAGGAAAGAAACCGTCCAGCAATGTAGGTGGAAAGGGAATGCAGCCCTATAGGACTGCCGAGAAGGTAACAGGGCAACAAAGATTAAATAAAAACTTAGAGGTTTTTCATTCAGGAACCCAGAGTGCTCTTGGGGGGGTTGTGGTTTAACGAATTCACTGCTGCAAGAAAGTGTTGGTAACAATGAGAATGTCTAAATGTCCTAAAGAGACTTGTTGAATAAATCATAGCTTATCTTCTCTTCTGATAGAATCTCTCTCTCTCTCTCTCTCTCTCTCTCTCTCTCTCTCTCTCTCTCTCTCTCTCTCTCTCTCTCTCTCTCTCTGTGTGTGTGTGTGTGTGTGTGTTGAAGATTCATGCTGAGCGTCTTTCTCATTGTTCATCTTGATTTTTGAGAGAGGGCTTATCATTGAACCTGGAGCTCAGTATTGGGCTCAGAGCCTGTTGACTGTCCTGTGAGCATCAGGCACCTGCCTGAAGTGGAAATTTCTGGTTGTGTCGTTGATACAGATTCATTTGGTGATTTGCTAAGGCAAGACCCATGAGAGGACATGTGACGTTTGGTGAGAGTATAAATAGGGCTCAGTGACAATGATCGGGTGCTTGTCTAGACAGTTGTTGATCTCGAATCTTTGCTGATATTCACTCCACCGAGGGAGGCAAGGCAGAAAACTTCTGGTGTTCTGGCTGGTCCTGCTTGATCCTGCTGACTAGTGTTGACTTGGTGGAGGTCTGGCAGGTTCTGTAGGATTTTGCAGATGCTACTCATTTAAGTTTGGTATCCTGACACTACTGAACTGGACTACTGGTATCCTAACAACAGAGACTGAAACCACCTCCAAAGAATTACTTATAAACAGGTCTACATCCCCTTGTCCTATTTACCATCTTTTCTTCCCTACCTTTGAACAATGGGCTAGAAGGGGGAGTTTGAGTGAAGCTTTAAGAACCACTATTAAAGTAGGTTTTGGAAAATATAAGCCTATATCTACCTGTTTCTGCTTCTGCAGAACTGGGGTTACAAATGCATGCTAAGCATAGGTACTGAGTATCCTACCTGAGCACCCCACAGTTGTATTGGAAATACTTCACCTACAGAACCATCTTCCCAGTCCACACATCGCCTCCCCCCCAAAAAAGAAAACTAATTTGTTATTAAAAATTAGACTTGTAGAACTGTACTAACTGATATAGAAATGTAGCCAGACTTTGGCTTCTTTATGGGTTCCCTTTTCTTCCACATTATTGTACCCTTTCAGCCTCCTAAGACTAGGTAGAAGAAAAAAAGGTAGAGGGCATATAGGGCATCATTCCCTTTAGATTACTTCCAGCTGATTAAGGGCATCAAGTACCTTGGGGAGATTTTGATCTTCTTTCTCAAGATATCTAATTCCGTCTTTTTGTCTTTTCACACACGACTATTTGAAAATCTACACCAACTCCCAACCAATAGCATCTAACCATCAATCACCCGTCCCAACGGATCTCTATCATTTATATATCTTCTGAAAAGTCCCAAAAATTCCAAGTGTCTCATACATGCAGAAACTATCTGCAGTTGGCAAAACCATTCTCCTGCTAGAGCACAAGGCAAACTGTAATCACCTTCTTTGAAGCAGCCCTACGACCATACACTGAAGTGGAAACTTCTTGTTTCTTTGTAAAGTTAATTATGTCAAATGATGATTTGCCGGGACACACAAGTGAAAGTGTGTCTTGTTAAAATAGACACATGAAAGAACGTTTTCCTGTAGCAGATAAGGTGACAGGATGTTTTGCTGGAACAGACACATGAAGGAATGCTTGTCTGGGGCAGACACAGGTGAAAGGATACTTTGCCATAGTAGACATGTCAAAGAACACATGATAGAATGTTAGTTAATATGACTTCACAGACAGTGGGAGATAGAACATTGGTTTGGTTTGCTCTGTTTCACTATATTTTGCTAACAACATGCATGTATTGGTTCGATTTACATAGTGTTGTTGATCTCCACTAGTGATGACACCAGAGAGAAACTCTGCTCTTGAAGTTCCTGCAGCAGCTTGGCTCTTTTGAGCTTGCCTCAGGCTGGTTGGTGAGCCTTGTGATTTCTTCAGGATTGAACTACAGCAGCTGGTTCATGTATGTGGTGTCTGCCAACCAAGAAGACTGATCTGTAGCTGCTGATCTGTATTTAGTATTTGCTATGGGACTGAACTGCTGACAAAGAAAATTGAACTTGCCCCGAATGACCTAGTGCTAAATAGGTTCACTTCGCCTATATCCTAATAACTTTTCTTTTCCATTACCTCTGATGGGTGATAGGTTAGACGAGGTGTTGAACGCTTATTAACATAGGCTACAAAAAAATTTATGCTTATACCATACCTGGGATTAAAAAGAAACTATATTTTTATAATATTTCTGTTTTTCTAAAGAAATCAACATTCTTTTTATATAGAATATTATTCATAAATTACTGACAAATAAAACAAGTGAATTACAAAAGAATAAGATAATAATATATAACATCTCTACAGTCTTACTGGTCTATAACATATAGTTGCAAACTGAGAGTTCTGCATCTCTCTTCACTCACGTTTTTCTATGTCATTTTTGTTGTTTTGTGTATATGTGTGAGTGCCTGCATGTATGTCTGTGCACCACTCGTATACAATATCCAGATAAAAGTGTTGGATCTGAAGTTAGAGATGGTGTGAGCAAGTATATGTGATCTGGGATTGAATCTGAGTCCTCTGGTAGAGCAGCCAGTGCTTTTTCATAACCCTTGGGCCATCTCTCCAGCTTCCTCTGTCTGTATCTTTAACCCACCATACATACATACATACATAAATACATACATAAATACATACATATACATACGTATAAAATTTTACAATACAATAAAGAAAATCTTAATATTTTGGGGGTCAGAAAAATTTGAGAATTTTTATGTTATATATTTAAGTTAAAATATGCATATTTTAACTGATAAACATTTTTGTATTTATGGGGTATAATGAGATTTTTGGATATATTCACACTCTGTGAAATAGTATTTGGTTTTTTTTTTAATTGTATTTTAAGCTTATTTGTGTTTTGAAATTTTTACATAGTGAACTGGTGTTGCAACCCTCATTCTCCACCACACACTCTGAAAACTTCTTCATGATGGGGACTTCACAAGTCCCATCATAAAGAATGCATTTTTTTCTTTTGCACAAATGTAGCATTGTACACACATCTCCGCATACTCAGAATAGAGTCTGTAAGATTTATTCTAAATTCTTTGAGACTAGCAATAAATAACTACCATGACTCAGCAATGACAAATCTTACTAGTTTGATGATAAAAATGAAGTGTTGTCGATTCCCACATTAGATGCTTTTTTTTTTTTTTTTTTTGTTTTTGTTTTCTGTCTTCTCCTTTAGCCCAGAGTATTATCGGGGTAAGGTTTCTATACTGCAGCATTTAGGGAAGTATCACCACCTGCATTCAGAGCAGTAAGAGATGTCAGATTTAAAAGCATTGCTAAGAACTCAACTATTGCCAAGCAGAATCAAACTCAAGAATTGCCAAGCCCGAGAGCTACTTATGCCCAGTCTTTTACTAGTTTTGCATATTGGAATTTTACAGATTCGGGGATGGTCTGTACAATCACAGCATGGTGATCACAGATGTTATGATTTAATGGGTGCTATAATGCCTCAAGTCATGAACAGTGGTGCAGTTTAAGTTTACTATTCCTAAATCCACACATGTGTACCTTTTCAAGATCTAAATGGAAAAACACAAAGATCCCATTTTCATAACATTATGATACAGAGTAAAATGGGAACAATTGTAAAGTTAACATTTTGTATGACAGAGGGTCTCAAGTAAAATTGGTCATATTTTACCACATCAGATTAGAAGAGCGTAAGTAAAAAGAATTTCAAACCCATCAGGTGGAGAAAGAGTTAGCAAGCTCTTCTAAGGGACTTGTTGAAGTTCAACAATCCAGGTCTCATTTAACTCTAATGAGAGTTTTCTTAGTATTTTCAGGTAATAAGCTCTCTAAACATTCATGGAACATGAGTGGAGCCATATACGGTTCATTTAAATTTCCCACCTCAGCACATACCCCTGACCCGGGAGACAGGATCTCACTATGTAAACTATGCTGACGTTGAACTCATGATCCTCCTGTCTCAACATCTTGAGTGCTGGGAGAGCCATGTTCAAAGGCTGCAACAGTATTCAAACATCTTAATAGTTCAGACACAGCAGGCCAGATGTCTGCACTAGTCTGGAATCTCTATTTCCCTCCTCACATTTCTATCAGCTGTAATCTGATGTTTTTGTTCCTGGTCATATTACTTTAGTTGGATTGATTCCACACATAGAGTTCAGGAAATGAAACATTTTGGAAAATAATAAGGAACACCAGTGCCGTTTAAATAAGTTTTGCCCCTTCTGTGATTCTGCTGCATTCTGTGCATATTTCTACAAATTATCCCGTTTGTCCCCCTAAGAATAAAATGGCCAACAATGAGAACAAAAATGAATTATCTTATTGACAAATGTCTTTTCTGCATCAATGAGCAAGTATTTATTGATGGCCTACCGTGTATAAAGCAGGAAGACCATGAAGGTGATGTGAAAAACCAGGTTCAGAGTTGGGTGAGTGCTGAGGAGTGGGTTACATGGGTGCATTGTCTGTCTTCATTCTCTTTCTGGAGTGTTTGTCTTAAAAAGCTGAGTATTTTTACCTGAGCCTGTGGGGTGTGGGGTCTATGACTGTTATATGTAGTAAATGTGTTCTTAAAGCCAATCTAATAAATTTATGGAGCCAAAATAATGTGTACTACACAGGTAACAGCATAGTAAGGGAACACACATTGTACACTGGGTTTAGGGACTGTGTTCCTGGCTTCTCTCCTATCTTTCTTACAATCCCAGCACCAAATCTCAGTTTTCTGTTGGGAAACGACCACTCCACAGATTTGGAAGAGATCTGTAGTATTTCTAATGTGATACACCTTCCTGACCAAATCAACCTACACAAACTATGCACTGTTCGTTCTTCTGTGGAAAGATTTCAGCAGTCTGTCTCTTGTGAGGATTCCACGTTCCCATACCTGTTTCCTCAGGTGTTTTTCTAACTACATCAAGTAGGTGAGCCTGGCTGAGTGGAACATGGCTTAAGAGTAGGCAAACATGCTGAATTTCATTTCCCTGTTTGAATACAGAGTCAAGGGGCAGAGGATTCTTTAGGGGTTGTTTGCAAACCTGACAACCTAAAAACACAGTGTCAGCAGCCTCAAGGCCCATGGCATTATTAGTAATATTTTGATATATAGGTAGAGTATTTTTAATTTGTTCTTAGAGCAAAGGAACATTAATTTCATTTTTTTCTGTTCTAAAAATAACTTAGAGAAGTAATTCATTTCCCTCTAACCTCACGTACATTTTATACTGCAGAACAAAACATGATAGTCCTTATAAAATACTTCAGTATCCAGAGCCACTGAGGAATTTACCACATTCTGGAGGTCAAGGGTATACATAGTCATGCTCAAAAGTTTAATTGATAGTAAGCAATAAGTATTAACGTTTGTGATATGTTGTATTCTAAACATCGATTACTTTGTTGTTTTGCTTTAAAGTACAGTTTTTCCTCTTGAAATAGTTTAGAACACTGGGTAAATTTACGAAAAATCAAATAAAGTTGTAATAAAGTAAAATTACATTTTCATTATGTATGTACATATGCATGTATATATTGAAAACATGACTGAATCTCAAAGAAATTTTATTTGGGAATTAAGGGTTCAGATTTAGCTATAAAAACTGAAATTCTCATATTGTTTTAGTGCCTGCCTATCTGTCTTTAGACAAGCTCAAGGTCTCTCCAGAGCCCCAACTTTTTTATGGTGAAATCAAAATAATAATTATACATAATTCATAGGGCAGTTGTGGTGATCAAGGGAGTCATGGCTTGTGTGAAGATGGGCTTCTGAGTTGCTGGAGGCAGACTGAGGGATGTGTGGAAGGAGAGGAGTTATTTTGTTTGTTTTGCTTTTTTAATCATGCTTTGGAATGAGAAGAATGCAGCATCTATGTGAGGAGGAGCTGAGGCCTGGGCCACTACTACACGTGGGTAGTCACGGAGGTTTGGTGGGAGCCAGATGGGGTTATCAGCAGTTTAGGGGAGGGGGAAGAGACTGAGTTAAGAAATTGATAAGGGCACACTTTTCCAGGCAGGAGATAGTAGCACCCAACAATTGTGCCAAGAAGGCAAATTGTAAAGGAACAAATGGTGTGTGTGCATGTGTGTGTGTGTGTGTGTGTTTTATGTTTGGATTAAAGGGTTTCAGGAGGGGTCTGGTAGCATGGTCACCTCCCAGAGCAAAGGCAGGTAAAGTAAAAGGGAAACTAGATGGGAGCTGGGAGCTCAGCCATCCTGGAGCAAAGGCAGTAGGTAAAACTACACACCACAACTGTACATCAATGACTGACTTACTCTGGGGCCCCAGAAGCTGGTTACAGGAGGCTGAGAGTCTTCATTCCATCTCTGAACATCATAAGGGCGGTGGAGCGGTATGAAGGGCGACACATGACACTTAAGACCAAAGCCTTAAACATTTAAAGTCAGCTTTCACAAAGCCATTTTTAAGTGACTAAATATAAACTATGAGTTTTATATCATTAAAAGTGTTAGGCCATATAAAAACAGACGACTTAAGAGTTGGTGGGTATTTTTGTATATTGTTTTTCAGTTCTAGAATATTTGGGCAAAGGATAAAATAAAAACTAAACATAGTTTATAAGTAAAATTAACTTACTTCCCAAATATTTTGAGCTTAATTTTAATAAAATAACTAATTATGAAAAATTTCAGCTAATTTGTCAACTATTGACAGGATTTCCTAAATGCCCCCCAAACCCACTTGTTTCTAAAATATTCTAAAGCTTTGATGGGCTTTATGGTTTCCATAATACCAGTGCTCAGGAGGGACAGTCTAAAGGATCAGCAATCCAAATCTTCCTTTGGGTACATGTTTCAAGACCAGCCTGCATATGTGGCCCTATCTCAATACAGACAAACATTAAAATATATAAAATTTTGGCCAAAAATTGAAAAGTTAACAGTGAAACCAACACACAAAATTTAAAAATTTAATTCCATTTAAAATATTTAATTCTTTTGAGGCAAGTATTGATATTTTGATGATATGATCAGCTTTGAACTTTGATTATCTAAGGACAACCTTGAAATGCTGATTCTCTTGCTTCTTGCTCGTGATTCTCTTGTTCGGTGTATGTGGTCCTGGAGATTAAACCCAGTACGTGGTACGTGCTAGACAAGCAGTTTCTTCTTAACACCCAAATTTACTTTTCATACGCAGTAGTGTATAAGTAAAAGGTAAAGTATAAAGTATAGTGTAAAAGGTAGAATATAAGATGAACAATTAAAAACTTACAAGCATTATCTAAAAATGAGATTTGTACTTCAGTTAAAAATTGAACCATTTTACTCAATATTTTCATAGAAGAAAATGATTCCAAACTGTAGCAAGCTATGTTCATTTAGAGGACAAATGGATTAGTAAGTCACATGTTACTTCTAGCTCACCTAATATTTAAGTACAAGGGTTAGGGTCAGTTGTTTAAAATTGCACAATATTCATTAGTTGTCACATGTAGTTGCAGTGAATATTCACTGATTTATGAAAAGCCCTGGAAACATAAATCTGAGCAAATAAGCAAATAAGCAAGTGCACACCCACCTCTCTACTGGGAATATCAGTTTGTTTTGTAAGAATCTATTTGCAAATTTCAACTTGCACATGTGCCAGCAAACAAGAGTAATGACTGTGGGCTGACTCTTGCTCAACAACTCTTACTACAAGTCCTCCCCAATTCCCTAGCATAGTCAGTCTCCAGCATCCAAGTTGCTATAACACAGCAGCCTTTGTATTGTTCTGTCACAGTTGCCTTTTGTTTTAAGAACACAAATCTAGAGAAGTAGAGAGGTATTTTATAGGATAGGATCATGTTAGTCACCACAGCTGATATTCAGGTATGATCTGCTGGTCGGAGGGTCTGATGCTGAGAGACATCATATGTTTTTCAGTAAGTTTATTTTTGTCTTCTTATGCTGCTTTAAGGACTGTAACCTGGAACTCTCCTTGCTTGGTTGTGAGGGTCTATATAACTTCCATGCAATGAAGGCTTCTTTTAGTTGTACAGGCAGGCTCTCATTGAAGCGAGTCTGAGCTGTTCCTTTACTGTATGAGTTGCTCCCTGGTGCTGTCTCCTTGGGTCCAAGTTCATCTCAGATGCATGAGGTCACAAGAATATGGATTAGCATACATACTAAACATTAGCTAATATTTGGTTGTGTGTGTGTATGTGTGTGTGTGTGTGTGTGTGTGTGTGTGTGTGTGTGTGTGTATAAGTCAAATATTGGCCTCCAGTTACCATTGGAATGTGTATATTTTGCCCAAGGGGAAGATTGGAATTCTTTTTACATGCTTTCGAAGGATGGTGATAATACAGAGTAATGCTTTTGTCCTTCAAAGTGAGAAATCTGATTTAACTTAAAATATCTACTGTGTTGTTTTTCTTCTTCATTTGACCCTGTGTAACCTTTCAATGCTGATTGGGAACAGATTTATAAAAAACATAGCCTGACCTTGACTTGGGAATTTGTTATGGGGTCATATTTTCTTGTCTTTTTAAACACCCTTCTTATTCGTGCTTATTATATGTATGGTCTCTTTGCAACTTGGCTAAATAGACCATAATCCAAATTCAGTTTTGATGGTTTCTAAAAATGGTGCCTTAAATGAAGGGTACGAGAAGACGAACGTTAACAAGTAGGACTCCACATCTGGTCAACCCAACCAGTGCCTGTGCTCTGTCTCCAATATCTGCTTCTGTATAGTTATAGACTTATTTTTTCCTCTTGCCTGTTTGTGCAGTATGCACACATGCATATATGTATATACATGTATATGAGTGTTTGACTGTGTAGAAGCAAATGTGTGTGTGTGTGTGTGCACATGTAAGTGGAGACCGGAAGCTGATGTTATTTATCTTTGTGGTTGTTCTCCACTAGATCAAGACCTCACTAGCTAGCTTGCTCAAGGGATGTCTTTCTACCTTCCTAGGTTTGGGATTATGGATGGTCATTACATCTGTCATGGGGTTCAGACTCTAGTCTTCATATTCATACTTCACTGAGTCATTTCCTCAGCCCTGGACATGTTTATTGTATACTGAGAGAAGAATTCTCTTCATCTTAAGCAATTAGATCTACCTCTTCTCTTGGTACACTTCTTGTCTCAGGAGAAGAGTCTCTAGTAGATCATCTAGATCAACAGTTTTGAACTGCTGGGTTGTGACCATTTTGGGGACCAAATGACCATTTCATAGGGTTCACCTAAGACCATAAGGAAACACAGATGCTTTCATTACTAATGCAGCATTAGGAAAGTTGAGAACCACTGGTCTAGATTCTTCCATTGTGGTGAAGGACCAGTTGTTTAGTGGCTGAGTCTATCCTGAAAGGCAAGAGGATCTGAAGCTCACATCTTGGTGGAAGCACATGGCAGGCTACACAGCAGAGGAAACTAAAGTTTCAACAAACGATTTTTAAAGGCCTTTCTGAATGCACCAGGGAATTTGGAATAAAGGTTAGCTGCCAAATATTTTAGAATAATAGATGTGTTTTGTATAATGTCCACATTCCACCCAAAGTCATCAAGTAAAGATGGCACAGAACAGAAGGACAAGTCACTAAATCCTCAGATAGTCCAAGGCTATGTCTGTCAAGTCTGTGTCTGTTAATGGCTGCTACTTCAGCTTCTTTAAAGAAACACGAGGAGACCCCATGAAGGAGCAGAAAGGAGTCTTCCTGTGGGTGCTCAGTTTAGGGGTAGCAGATTGGTACCCTTAGTATGTCTCCTGTCACAATCTTATCCTTCCTATCACAAATCCTGGGCTCTACTTTCACCTTAAACAAACAAAACACAAATTATAGAATCAAGTAATTTCTATGTTCTTCCTATGAGACTTATTTTAAAATAGCTTATTTTCCAGAACATGTTTAAAATACTGAGACTCCTTTAAACATGTATTTCTCAGAATAAGTTAATGTTCCTTTCTCTTTGGCTCTCAGAATGATGGCTTTAGAATGAAAAATGAAATTATTGGGGTGTGAAATTGGCATTATTATGACTGTGAAGTACTTGCCACACAAGCAAGAGGACTCAAATTCAGATCTTCAGCACCCACATGATAACTGGATATGGCAGTTTTTTTTTTTTTTTTTTTTACTCAACATTCAGCATTGGGGAGACAGAGATGGGAGGACTCTGGTCAGCCAATCTAGTCAACTGATTAAGCCCCAGGTTCAGTAAAGACCTGAATCAATAAAATACACAAGAAAATGAGGAATACAGCTAGTATTGGTCTCTGATCTCAAATGTAACACAAACACACATACACCATTACACTCACACACCATCACACTCACACACCATCACACACACACTATCACACTCACACACATCACACACATACCATCACATAAACACACACCATCACACACACACACACACACACACCATCACACTCACACACCATCACACTCACATACCATCATACACACACACCATCATACTCACACACCATCACACACACACACACACACACCATCACACTCACACACCATCACACTCACACACCATCACACACACACTATCACACTCACATACCATCACACACACACACCATCACACTCACATACCATCTCACACACACACTATCACACTCACATACCATCACACACACACACCATCACACACACACCATCACACATATACCATCACACACACACATACCATCACACACACACACACACACACACACACACACACACACACACACACACACACACCATACATATGCAAGCAATCTGCAGTAGTCAGAAAGTTCCCAAGATGTTCCTGTCACCACCTCTGAGTACTGGTTTACAATAATGCCACCATGACTGTATTTTTCACACGGGTTTACTCCTGTCTTTGTGCTTGTGTGGCAAGTGCTTTACTGACTGATCTACCTTTCCAGCCTCTGTTTTAAAAGAGAGACAGTCCTTGCAAGCCTGTCAGTTATAATGGTGGCAGAAAAACATTGGCGTTGCTAATGTCTGTGGAAAAAGTGGGATTAATGTCCAGAAGCACCATCTTGCTGTATGAAAAAGTGCTATTTATTTATCTATCTATTTATTTAATGTTGTAATGAAAGAACACACAGATGTTGGCGATGTAGCACTAGCACATAAGCACTACATCCAGAGGCCATCTTAACTCAGATGCGTCAGTGTTTCGTTTGAGAGAGAAGACTCAAGCCATTTAAGACTCATGACTGTGAATGGAGGAGAAATTTAATGGTTTTAATAAAATGCACAGTAGACAAGTATAGGCTGATGTCAAGACAATACATGATTGGACAGTAGAGAGTGAGGCAGGGACAAAGTTTTGGTAAAGCATAAGAGAAGGAGAAAGCGGGAGGTTCAAGAGGGTCAACATGGAAGCAGATGTACTCGTTTCTCTCAGCGCATCTCTATTTGGATAAAGGTTGTTATGAATGTTTTATAAGGGATGGAATTATACAGGATCATTTGACTTATCTAGGCGGGCAAATTATATCATACCAACTGGATCAGAGTTTTTGGTGTGTTCTTTGATGTGGTGACTTAGTTGAGTTCAAAGAGAGTATAGAAGCCTGCCATGGAGTTGGGATGTGTGTACAAGGCTTGGCAACAAACTGCCAAGGGAAAGTGAGTGAAAACAGCACATTGGGGAGGTCATGGACCACCCGGGACAGTTAGGGCAGGTGGAGTGGACAGCCTGGGAAGGGAACCGAGTGGAGAGGGTGAAGGCAGATTGTGTGACTATCAGTGTGGTTAAGGATGTACCACATGTGGTGCCGGCACTAGCGGGGGATAAAAGGTTACCTTTCTTAACAGTTGCCGAAATAGACAAGAAGAAGAGATAAAATCATTTATTGGTTCATTTAACATGAATGGAAAACAAATCACCTGGTTGTAATTATGAAATATTCCACAAAAAAAAAAAAAAAAAAAAAACACAGGTGCATTTAAACACAAATCCATGCTTAGAGATTACAATAAGCAAGCTTATGAATTATTTGCATTAAACATCAGGAATTAAAATGGATGATTTTTAGTTCTATGAATTAAGTTTGCAGGTATACTCTCTTATCACTGAAATAATTCTGTTTCTTAAAAGTGATCGCTTTATTGGGTGTTGCTGAAGAGGGGCGAGCTCCTAAGTGAGGACTCTTTGCTGGGACTCAAAACGAGGCTCTGACTGTTCTGCCCTTCAGGGGCTGGGGTGGACGGTGGTTACTGAGAACTGGAACCGCAGGCTCTCCCTCTGCACTGGACAGAAGACCACGGAGCTGTGCCAGCTGTGGGGGTAATACATTGAAAAGATGTTAAAGTCCCAGAAAACACTTTGTTTCTATTGAAGTGAATATACTGTTGCTTAGAAAACTATTGAGGATGGAGGTACTTTCCTTAGTGGGAGGGCAGGAGGCTGTATTCATTTTCTTGTCTCTATACCAGGAATTTTGTCTAAATGAGGAATATCAGCTTTCTCTTTGTTAACAAGAGCGCTTGTGTAAGTGGCTCAATTCCCTTAATTCCACACGGCATCTCCTTCTTGGAGTGGATGTAAAATTCAATGTGTTAATCCCTGCAAACGGCCTAGAGCCATGCTCCATGCAATGTAGCTCTGCCTAATACACATCAGTTAACACCAGGGCACAATGTCCTGAGAGGCAACAGGAAAGGAGCTGTTCCTCCAATGAGCAGCAGCATGTTCAGAAACAGTAACCATGAAGGTACATTGTTATGTATTTAGAAATCTTAGCCTAATAAAACCAAAACTCTTTTGCCTCTGTGAAGTTAGGCAGCCCATGAGATATGGTGGACGTTCTGAGGAGTGTTCCCTGTTTCAGATTCTCTGCTACTTGACAAGTTGGGGCTTTTTTGAAAAATAAAGAACAGTAGGAACTCAGAATCTCATATGTTTGTTTTATGCATAGAGTAAAAAGTTATTGCATACACTTTTATTTTTTATTATTATTTTAAATTCAGAGATCCTTCTTAAGAAATAAATCTGATTCAATTGATACCTGCTCTGGGCTTATACTGATGCTCTCCTTGAAGATCACCCAGGTCACACTTTCATGAAGAGGAGGGTGAGTCAGAGAACCAAAGTAGGTCCAGTAATCCGGAGAAGAAGGAAGGAGACTGGCAGGGTCAAAATTTGTGAATGGGGCTCTCTTTCCCTGGAAACAAAAGTAGTATATGTCATGGTATGGAAATAACACACCCCCAGATATCTTATCTAGAGATTTTAGCGGCATTAAGTTGATTTTTCTACAATACTTGTTTTATGAATGGTATGTTTATAAACATTTACATTACAAATGACAGAAAAATCATATACGAATGTTTTAGACATCAATCTTCCTCTTTATTTGGTGGATAGAAAGCAAAAGCTAAAACTTTTCTGTAATTTGTGACACTTAATTTTCAATTGGTAACATTTTAATTTGTTTAGAAATGACACTCTGTCTTGTTCTAGAGGAAAACACTTTCACAAACAAGGCTATCAACAATTTTACTCTTACTTATTCTCATGATTGTTCCTGGTTTGTTATTTATACACAAAATATGAAGTTATATTTGTATGCTAATTTTACATGACCAGTTCTACCCAACTTTTGTATTAATTTCATTTTTTAGTTCATTCTTTTGAATTTTCCAGGTAAATGCAGTTAACATATCATCTGCACATAATAATTTTGTCTTTGCTTTCCCAGTATTTAGCTTACTATTTTGTTCTTGTTGAACGCTTAAAATTCTAACTATAATGTTAATTGTTACTGTGGTAAAAACTGCTCTATTTTTTTTCTAGATTTCCATAAAACAACTTCAGTTGGAGGAGCTAATGATATGAATTTTTCTCTTTAACTGAATTATATAACATATCTACTAAAAGATGTTCTAACACTATCTTTATGCTTCTAGAGGGAACTGTACTTTTTCAAACTATGAAAATTATCAATATACTCTTGCAATTGGTTTGCTATAATTAGTTTTCAGAGTTATTTCAGTTCAGTCATGTTACTAGAAAAGGTTGTACTGCAGATTTTTTTCTCAATCTCCACCCAATATACCAGGTCTCATCAAACTGATGAGATTTTTGTTTGTTCCCTCATGTAGGCAAATGTTTAGTTGATGCTGCATAATTATTTCTTCTTCTTTTTTGTAGTGTAATATTATTTGGCATGTTTACCTGTGTGTGGTTTATGTGTATGTGTATATGTACTCATTCATGTGTGTATACAGGCATATGTGCAGGTGTGTGAGTATGCATGCAATGACTTGAGGTTGGTGGGTGAACTCTTTGATCACTCTTTGTAGTGTTTTATATGCAGAATCTCTCACTTGGATCCAGAGCTCCCAGCTGAGAATTGTGTACCTAGGCAGCCAGCTCAAGCAATTCTTCCTTCCAATTATGATTAATGCTCTGAGATTATGGGTGAGACTCCACGAGCACCTGGCATGTTAGTTGGTCCTCGTACTTGCACAAAAAAAGCTTTATCTATGCCCCCAGCCCCACTAGATGATTTCTCTCAGGCTGAATAAACTCTCATAGAAATCAGACTGGGCAGGGAGTTTTGTTTAATAGATACATTTTAACTGCCTTTTCAGTTCTTAGAGTTTTGATCTATTTAGTTTTTCTTTTGGTTGCTTTATAATTTTACTTTTTAAATGATTATCACTCATTTTTTTTCTAAATTTCAAAATTGAATGTTGTACTTAGAAGTAGTTTTCACTTCAAAAATTTTCTTCCACATCTATACAATATTTTCTAAGCTTTTATTAGAATTTCTCCCTCTAATTAATTAATTATGCACCCATCCGAGCATATTATGTGCATGGATATGTGGAGCTCAGAGGATAATCTACAGAAGTTAGTTTTTTCTTGCTCCTGTGTGAGTTTTAAGGGATCAAGCAATCACCATTATTTGCTGAACCATCTCTCCAGTTCCACTGACAGCATTTTATATTTGTGCCAGTTTTCCTTTACCAAAGCTGCTTAAATCATTCTTTTTAGCTGTTTATTTCATAGATTAAAATTTTCATTTATTGATAAAATAGTATTTTTTATTTATTTTCCATTTTATTACTTGCATTTATTTCCTGAATTTATCCTCACTACTTCCTTCTAACTTTATTTTTATAAATTTTTGATACTCTGCAGTAGAGTTTAAAAATATTCCATCACTCACTTTATAATATATATATATATATATCATATATATATATATATATATATATATATATATATATATATATAATTTATATATATATAACCCAAAGTTTATTATTTTATGAACTCAGCACAAAACAAACTTATTTTACATAAATATGGAATAGCTTTCCACATTGTGAGAGAAAATGACAAATCTCCTTGATCTTTGGTCTAGGTTTCAGTGTTAAAACAGTGATGCTAAGGATGGGCATTTCAGAAAATCCATTCAAGGTTCTGAGTTTAGTTCAAAATCATAGTTCTCAAATAGGCCTCTTCCTTCCCATATTTTTACATTACTAGAGAAATCAACATGTTTTTCTTCATGGAAGAGAAAGCTTTCACTAGAGTGTCATTAATCTTTAACAGATCTAAAAATGACTGAGTAATGCTCTTTGCTGAAGGGAACAAGCACCTTGTAATCAAGGCAAAGCCACCCCCCCTTTCAGGTTCTCTGGTGCATACAACAGTTCCATGGAACCCCACGGTTGGTGGCTTCTACTCTCCTGGGTTGATGCTTCCTGTTCCAAACAGGCAACTGTACTTTTGTGCGTTATTGCTCTCAGAACTACATTAGCTTGCTTACCTTAGTTTTCACTGAGTTTAGGGCATCAAGTACTTTCTGCAGGTTCGGGTTGGCTGGACCAACCTGGAGAATTAAAGGAGAAAGTAAGTGTGAGATAGAGATTGTGATTTATAAAATACTTTTTAGTTAAAATTTAAATTTTCAATTAACATCAAGAAAGGATAATAGGATTTTGTTCTGCTCTAAAAGAGGAAATTTTTTTTTTTTTTTTTTTTTTTGTGGTATGTACCTTTATGGGATCTTGTACTCTTTAAATTTCTCGTCACATATAAAAAATAACATCGTAAACTGAAACATTGCTAAATTTAATGGTGAATGAGACAATGAAAGCTGCACAAGACAAACTCTAAATGGTTGTCAAAACTACGACACAAAACTACATCTTCACTTCTGTCTGTTGTTTGTGATATGCAGCTCATTTTTGTTGCATTCTAAATAAATGTCGGACAAAAGTCACCTCCAAATACTGTAATCCAAAAAGTTATTATGCAGTCGGAAGATGACTTTTATCAGAACATCTTTTCAATGATAAATTTCAGGACATCTACCATTTTAAAAATTAAGAGACAGAATGGTGTAAGCACCCATAACTCACCTTCATCAAAACCCCTAGGATTGCCAGCCCATCAGCTTTCGAGATGGCTTCAGAAGCACTGGAGTACTTGGCAGAATTCCAGTGGACTAAGTGAAGCTAGAGGAGGCGACAGGTAAGTAATTCATTACGAGCACTGATGCAAAGGGAAAGGTACATATTGAGTTACACGCAAACATGTTATATTTGAAGATATATCTTGCACAGGTAGATAAAATTCATCTGAACCCTAATTGGGTGGGAAGCTAACTTTAGGATAAAAGGTGAAATCATTTTCTCTCCCATGAGATAACTTTGTAAGGAGCTCTTTGTTTGGAAGCTTGGGCAGACCAGTGTTCTTCCCAAGATCCTCTCAGTCAAATTCTGCAGCTGCAACTCTTGGAATTTTAGGCTTGGACATCAGTGTGCACCTAAATGTGTTTCTGATACTGTTTGATATCTCCATGTGTCTAACGGATGTCTGAGGAGTCACATGCCCAAAGAAAGGCTCACTTTCTCATCTACATCTGTCACTTTCTTCTCCTAGAGAGGTAACATCACACACCTAAGTGCTCAATCAGAAAGTACTACAGGTATTACAGATCTCATAATTTACACATTTATCGGCCTCCATGCCTAGCAAAGTAAACCTTCTCATTTGTTCACACTTTTTTTTTTATTAGCTGCTGACTTCCTGGCATTTCTTTCCTTTGTCTTATCGAACTCAAATACCAAGCCTCAAATAAATTAATTACCCAATATAAAGTGATTACCATAACTCAAATCTATTTTTTCATGATATTTATCTGATCTCTTCTTTCTTTCTAACCCTTCTCTTTCCTTCTTCTCTTTCCTCCCTTCTTTTGAAACCATTTCTTTCTTCCACAAAACACAGATTTTGACTTTGTTGCTTTAAAAATAAATAGTATATTATAAAGTCTCAACAAATAGTTGATGAATAAAAGAGAGCAATTAAAACACCCCTTTTGACAGAGACCACTCTCCACCCCTAATTAAAGTGTTGTTTCATTGCCAACCACTCTTCTCACTTGGTGACAATTCTATGCGAGCACCCACACTGCCATTCGGCACTATTTATGTGATACCTGGTGTTGATTCCCATGCTTTCCCTGCTGCAGAAGGGAGGGTATTGAGCACCTATGATGTAGAGGCTGGCCTAAGTGTCTTGTAAGTATTCTCTGGGTAAGTGTACAAGGAGATTAATGTTATAGCACCCAATTCTATAAACAAGAAGAGTTATACAGCCAGTAAGTGGCTCAGCTTTGATTCCACAAAAGACAAGGGAGGAGCCTGCACCAGTCCCTCATCACTTCTTGAACCTTCTGTGTAGCCCACACAGGTTTTTGAGCTGAATAGTAAATAACACATTGAAATTTGTGACTAAATATTTCTTGTTATTGATTTTGATTGTTTTTTATCCACTTAGTTGAATGAATATAATCTCTGGTTTGGATTCCATGAATACTCAAAGGTATCCTTTCTTAACAATACTTTAGGCTTCCACTCCAGTTTAGTCCAGGTTCAGTTTTGCAGAGGGGAAACTAGAAAAGAGTTTTTATAGAGTTCTGCAACACTGAAAGTCATTATCTAACCTTAAAAAAACTTGTATTAAGTATAAGTCTATCTTATTTAATCCCCTAACATCTAATTTTCTCACCATAAACTGTATATATTTTATAACCTCTTCTGTGAAAAAAATCTCTCTTACATACTTTTATTGATATTTCAGATACAAGCATAATGTATTAATTGAAACACTTTTGATAAAGAATAAAAACAAAACTCACAGTTGAATATAATAAGCAGATATAATAATTGTTCATCAAAAATAAGAGTTAAACAAATTCTGGCATTCAAGTTCAAACAAATTGAAGTATTAAGCAGTTATTTTTTAAAAAGATGGAATTAAATCTTCTGACTTGGAGAATGATAAGACATCAGTAAGTGGTTAAAAAAAGGAAGCTTTAAAGTCATATATTCATTTTACTAAATTAAAATTTAAAAAGCCACCTTTTCTACATGTAATCATAGTTATGTTCATACATTATGCATTCACACAATTGAGTATTTTATCAATTTTGATCTCCACAAAAGGTGAAATGTTTTAGTTTGATGTGCATGTGTTCAGTTTTTTTAAAGATATAAACATGTACATATACATATACATGTTCCTCCATCGCAACCATTTAAGCCCAACTCTGTGATTAAAGTCCAACATTCTACTATGTTACTTCAGTGTTCTTGTCTGCACACATACATGCTACTGGTAAAACTGGGTGGTTAAGTAAAAAGAGCATGGTGGCATGTGCAGTTCAGTCAGTCTTAAAAAATGATAAAAGAATCTTTGAAGCTGGAAATATGTCAAAGTTTTTCATAAACTCTCCTTTACAAGTTACAATATTTACTTCTATAGAAAAATATCCCCTATTGTAAAATATGGTGTGCTGTGTTTGATTTAATGGATTTAGGCATCCATATTAAAGAACAGCGTCGTCTCCCCCTTGAAGCATTCAGATAGTAGCTTCTGTATTACAGAGTTGTTTCTCGGGCACTCTCATTACTGTATCACACTACCTCTCCAGAATATTTGCTTCCATCCACGGTGTGCTCGGAGCCATGGTCGTTTGAGTTGCCCCAGTGAAAATGGAACTGGGTAAGCCGATAGCTATCGGCAAGAGGGCCGCCTTTCAGAACTGGAAGGAAAGAGAGTTACTGTCAGCCAGGCGACCTCCTGTTCATCTTTAATATAAACGAGTGCTACATTGTGCTGTGCAAGATGGAATTAAACACGTGTGTGCCAAAGCTATGTTTTCACTGGGCCTGCACCCTCCACATCCCTGATGATGACACATATGTAGTGTCTTCCTGATTACAGCATCAATAATACAGCTCATGTCATATACACCAATTCTACGAAGGAACCACAAAGTTACCTATGTGCATTACCAAAATGATATATTTCAAAGGGAATATGTTATATGATCACAGGGCTTCCCTCGGATCTCTATTTGCAAGTTTATTCATTCATTAAACTGTACTATGTGGATAGTATGTATCAGAGTGCATAGCAATTTCTATTCTTTTTAAATGTTTCATCGCATGTTTTTTTAAATATAATTAGTAAAGATATAACATTGTAGCCCAAAAGTTTTGTTGAGAGTCTCTTGTCCAGGGATGAAAAGATACTGTCTATCAGGCAGACCACTTTAAAATTTTTGGTCTGAACGCCAGGCCAGCCTGGGAAGTCTGTCCAATTATATGTTTACTTAAGAAATCACAGCACTAGACCTAACTTAGTGTTAGCAATGGGCATACTCCTAAGGTACCTAACATTTAAAGTTAGAAATTTTTAGGAAAGTACAGCAAACATTGCCTTTTACATCCCTGGAACTCTTAGAGAATAATCATTTGACAACTTGTTCAGTAAATACTTATCACCATGTGACGAAGGACATGCCTGAGTCTGGAGTATGAGGGGAATTGATGCATCTCCTGTCTCATCGTTCAGCTCATCTCCTCTCACTCTGTTTAGAATATTTGCCCATTTGCTTTCATGCCCATAACGATTTGCTCACTATACTCATTTGGAGAAATGTTACTTATTCAGATATATGAGCACAAAGATTCTGCAATGGCCTGAATAGGGCAAACAGCTTATTAATAAGGATTGAGATAAAGCAGTGCTGGGAGCGTGGCAAACCATCTTCCAAGAGGCCACAGCACCTCCCAGATATCACAATTTTTAAGATACACAAATACATGTGCAAACTACGTGGTATGCTGTGGTGTTTCTGAAGACCCTCTGACTCTTATGCCTACTCTTGGGACTCTTTCCCTCCTATTTGGTTGCCTTGCCCAGCCTTGATATGACGGCTTTTGCCCTGTCTTATTGTATTTGGTTATATTGTTTCTTAGATACCTGCTATTTTCTAAAGGGAAATGGTGGAGTGTATCTGGGGGAGGTGGGAGATGGAGAGGATCTGGAAGGAGTAGAGAAAGGGACTGGACAGGATGTATTGTGTAAGAGTATGTTTTTAATAAAGAATAAATTCACTTAGTAGATTCTAAGGAACCACGTAACTATCTTTGGGCTTACCAGATTGGTTGCTACTATCATCAAAAATTACATGGAAAGAGTGTCCCACGTTAACAATTTCTTTGGCAGTTGCAGGATTATAGGAGATGCTGACTGGTTTCAGAGAGGAGTCATGTTTGGCTTCACCGGTTTTAATATCAATAGGAGACTGGTTGTTTCCATTGGCAATAGGATATAGCTTGCTCCATTGGTCAGGACCTATGAGAACAAAGATGCCCATGCGACCACAATTTTACAGCATGCCTCATGTCAAGTATCAGGATTTCAATTAGCTTATTAGATTATGGTCTATTCTGGTCTCTTAAATGGCATTTAGTACTTTAAATGTATCTTTTGTTACTATGTTAATAGACAGTATATTTGGCAATATCAACAATATAGGCCTAATCACGCTCTCTGTACAATCATAGTTAGAAATAGTATGTACACACCAAATACATTTTTATGCCCAAAAACCAACGACTGAAAACATACAAGAATATTATAATTATTCCAAAATGACTCTAACCATTAACCTGCGGCTATAAAGTAATGTTAAATGATTAATACATCCTCTATTAGAAATTAGAATAAACTACTACTTTGATATATGTAAAAGAAGGGCTCTTACCATTTTTGCTATCATATCCCCAGTCTGCACTTGCCATATTCTCCTATTTAGCTTGTGACTCCTGTAAAGAGAAATGATATGTGGAATGAGCAACTGCCCTTGTGCCTGCAGCAGAGATCGTAAGTGACACCGTGGGTTTATATAGAAGCTTGTCTTCCTGTAATAGCTAACTCTTTCATCATCTCTGATTATCAGGAAGTATACATATAAAATAAAATGGTATTGTAAAAATGTCTATTGGCGTGGGTCAGCTCAAATTGCTTTATTTTACTGTAATATAAAAATGAAATACCAAAATAATAGATGTTATTAAATGAGTTTTGGTCTCCTATGCTTGTGGAAGACATGACTGAATACTGACTGAAGCTTAGCAGATTTCATAAAATAAAAGTACTAAGCAACAGTAATTTAATAATGAAATTATTTGGCATGGTTAGAGGCTGAACTGAATAAGTATCATGATGTTAAATTAGAATTAAGATCTAGAACCAGTAATTAATTGTCTGTAAGATAATGTTATTCATAATGAGGCATTTTTCTTATAGATGACTTCCAAATGGCTTGCCAGTGTGAAGTGTTCTTCCACTGTAAACTCTTAGGACAATAATAACCAGTCGGATTAGAAATTGTTCTTTTTATCCTGGAGAAATACTGCAATTCATAAATGGGAAGCTTATATTAAAATCTAAGTTGAATATGGTGGAATATTTTCCACCTAGAGTAAACAATATTTGTCATTCTCTGCAGTATATGCAGCACTTCCATATGATTTTATTTTACTGTGACACATAAAAATCCTATAAAGTAAGAGTTACCACTTCTTAGCTGAGGCAAGTTGAAGGAATTCATCAGAACTAGCAAGACACCAGTAGACCGGAATCAAGAGTAGACAGTACTCTTTGCCTCCACTGGTACACTGCAGCATGAATATGCTGTGAAATATTTCTTACCAATAGAAGTTTAGGACTCTTGAAAGTTCTCACTGTTATCAAGTAGGCAATTTTCTCGGAAGAATCATATAATGCTGCATTGCTTTTCTAAAGAGTACAGTGTCGGGATCTGAGCCTCTAGCTCAGTTGTCTTCCTCACTACACTATCGCATGTCCCTCTGGGAGAAGCACGGGGGCACATTCTCCAGGTCTGCTCCCGCTTCCTCACTACACTATCGCATGTCCCTCTGGGAGAAGCACGGGGGCACATTCTCCAGGTCTGCTTCCGCATCCACAATGCTCATATGCTCAGCCCAGTGTTCACTGAGTGAAATCTCACCTTGCTCACTTATTCACTTATCACTGAGTGCTGAGAATCTGCACAACACTTTCCAGGGAGGCAAAAGAAGCTGACCAGGATGTGTCAGAATTGGTGCAAGCCTGTCTTTTCAAAAGCCTCCATATATTAGTCTTTGGAAAGAACAGCAGAACCATAAGTTTCTTAAATAACAAGTGTCTTTCTCCCTTTTACTTCAGAGCTGATCTGATACAGCCCATGTAGGAATATGGGTTGAGAAACATGTTTAGCCAAGCTGCCATTTTTGCTCTTGCTTCTTAATAGTGATAACTGTGTCTTGCCTTACATGCAAAGTGGCCAGCAACTCATAAATATCTAGAACATGAGGAGGCCACAGTTTCCATCCTATAACACCAGGAGGCACAGCTTACAAGGGAACTTTTTTCTTCTTTAAATTGTATTTATTTTTTAATCTGATGGACAACACCATGTATTTCTCATTAAATATGATCATTTAGAATACACGTGCTTCATTAAACAGCTAAATTCATCTAATGATCACATTACCTACAGTTGTTTTGTGACTTAAGTTTCACTCTTCATTTTAAGACCACACTCTATCACCATTGAAACCAGTCACCTTGCTCTACAATTCCTATTTAGGTGTAATGAATATGTTTTAATCATCTCTTCAAACATTACACTGAACTATGTTAATTAATGTATTTGTAAAGTAAAAGCATTTTTGCATTATTACATGATGACTCCATGTAGGAATGACTTAACATTTATATGGCATGGTAATTCATTTAAAGTTTTAGGAACAAAACTTCTGTGACTCCTACCTTCATGACCTTTTATTTTATTATGTACTCAGGAAATGTGCAAGCATTCTTGTAGAAACAAGGAAAGAGTCAAAGAAAGAGAGAGGGAGTTGTAAAATTTAATGGGGGTTCAACCCTAACACTACTCCCACATAACCTTTATCATTATTTTCTTCTCATAAACTGACTCTCTTCCTCTCATGTCTAAGCAAAGGCAAGATGTTTAATTTTTCATCCACTAGACTTTGATCTCTAAATCTTGTCCATTGTACTCACCAAGAGTTATACCATGTGCCTTGCCTTTGCATTCTAAGAAAATGATCAACTGATAATAGCCTTTGCTCTTCTAGACAGTTTATTCCCTGAAACCATTAGTGGACACATGCAAGAAAGCCTTTTGCCTTTCCTTATAGTCTGTATTTAAGAAAACCATATACTCCTGAATGCTGATTATAAATGAGCTGTTTAGATGAAACAAAACTTGATCTCATTAGAAAAGCAAAGCAAAATTACATGAATAATTTTTTCTCATCAATTGCCTAATTGATAAGTAAGAACTTTTGGGCTGGAGAGATGGCTCAGTGGTTAGACTGCTCTTCCAGAAGTCCTTAGTTCAATTCTGATCAACCACATGGTGCCTTACAACCATCTGTACAGGGATCTGATGTATTCTTCTGGTGTGTTTGAAGGCAGTGACAGTGCACACACACATATGAAATAAATGAATCCTTAGAAAAATAGTAAAAACTTGCAAGAGTGCTAAAATTTTCCCAGTAATAAGAACTACTTCACTATATATTTATGCTGCAGAGTAGCAGTGCAAGCTAGAAAGAAATACTGTTTATTGAAGGCTTTCAACCTTTCAGGGCCTTAAAAATAATAATCTCATCCAAAACGTATAGATAAGACCCTAGGCATTAGATGATCATCAACTCTTGTTTTTATTTACTCTTTAGTGGTAAGGATTGGCCTATAAACACATTTGTGGTAAATAAGCTCTTCTGCCAAATTGCAATCTTCTACTTCCTTTTTCTTCTCTTGCTTTTAATTGTCAGATTAGGCTCAATAAGTTGCCCAGGATGTTTTGAACTCACTGTGTAACCCAGTCAGGCCTTGAACTTGTGGCCCATCTCTTTAACTACCTGAGTATCTGGAATGATAGGCCTATTCCATGAGATCTGCCTCATTCAAGAAGCAGGGCAAGCATTTGAGGTAGTTTCTGTTTATGCCCACAACCCAGGTCTGCTTTGTCTTTTTGATTATGCAGCAGTGCTATCTTTACCAAATGCATATATGATAAATTCATAGGTCATAACATTATTTGTTGAATGACCTCACTCTGTTAGGTCTTTGAAAATAATGACTGAATTCAATATCTACAGTAGAATTAACCTATGAGTTAGTTTACACTAATTAACCTAAAGAAAGCATGTTTTAATATCTGAAAACATTTTTTTAAAAAGCGATATCTTTTAATGTTTAAACAGATTCTAGACATGTATATTACATATTTGTAAATGATACTAAAGTGATATTTTAGAACTTTTTGATTTTAATTTTTAGCTTCTTAGTTTAAAAAAAAACCACCTCGGGTGTTTATTATGATGTTTTAAAAGTAAACCACACACTGTACAGTTAAAGAAGCTGTAATAAATATTAAGTTCAAAGTTGCAATTAAAAATAATTCCTTGGTATAGAAAAAAGGAAAAGGATGAAAATTGTCATGCCTAGCTATGGGAGTGAGATGTCAAATGCCATTGGAAAAAACTGCACATCTCAATAGGCCCTAAGTGCAGAAGACACTTGTTTTTTCAGAAGACTGTATTTCAAAAGGTTGCATAGCTTTCTTGGGAATCAAATTGTACTAGATCATTATATGTTACTATAATAAAATAATTAAAAAAACCTTAAGGTTCAAAATCAACAAAGTTTTTTCAGGCTCATGGTTCTGAACACAGTTCCAGTCAAAGACAGACTGTCTCATTGCATTTGATCTGATGAGACACTCTATGGTTAGGGTGTAAGGCAAACAAAAATATCACTTAGGAGCCGGGAACCAAAGGAACAGAGGTCCTGTGGTTTCCCCCCATCCTCTTCATGTTGTGAGTCCAATGAATAGAGAATGTATCCTTAGATCAAAGCATAAGGGATTACCCCACCTTTTGGTAAGTGCTATGCTGAGTACCAAACTTGACACATGACTTTTGGGATGCTCATTATCCAAACTATCAAAAACGAGTTTTCCCGAAATGGGATATACATTGACAAACCAAGGGCCATTGACTTAACATTGCCTCCTAAATTTTCTGACTTTCCATAAATGCTATTTTTGGTGTTGTTGGGACAAGATTATCCCTAATTTGAGTGAAGAATCAAGCCACAGAATATAGTAATGCTTGCCAGGACATTTCTGTCTTAAGATAGATAAAATTTTTGATAAATCAAGTTCAATGAACTGAGTTTCACACATACAACTTCCACCTTCTTGTTCTTCCTCTTTATACACTGAAGGTGTGTTGCTAACTTTATTCTTCTAATGTCCATCTTATGGCTGTTTGCTCCTCTTGTGGACCTGCCTCCTGGACTCGGAGCTTTTGTAGCTCAATGTCACCCTTTCACAATTGGCTTCCAAATCCTTCCCAGTGTCTCTTGTTCCCCAGACACTCCGCTAACCCATTCTGTAGCATTTGTTACATTAGAAATTACTTCGGTCACACTCTGAAATTAGCCAATTTACTTTACAATTTTAGATTTTGAAGAAAGATTGGCTTTGGGTTGGTGATATTCAACTCATATCTGAGCAAACGCCCCAAACTTTTGCAACACTTCAAAGTTGTACTCCCTTCTGCTTCCATTCCGAGTGGATGAAGAAGCCCAGTGTGCACTGCATTTACTTGCTTGGCGTTGGCAACAGTCTCCCCAAGAACACCTCTGTGAGGACAGCACCTTGGTCAGATACTTGTTTACCACTGTGCTCTGTGTCTTTAACGTTTGGAAAATAATGGTGAGCAATGTTAGTAGCGAAAATAACTGAATGGTCCCTTTAAACCTCAGACATTCTATTTTCATGAAGAGTGTGACGGGCAAACTGATAACAAGGCTGTCTGATCTAACTTATAGCTGTGGGGAGAATGGATGTGTAAGCATGTGAATGAGCTTTGCTGGAGGTGAACTCCTGACCACATTTGGACTAAGGAGAAAGAACCTTCCCCTCACACTCCTCTTAATGGGAGAATGAAATGACCAACTGCCCCTGTCATTCATTTCTGTGAGTGTGAGAACTTTGATCCTCAGAAGTGTCAAATATTTTGACACTTTATGTGTCAACATTAAACTCTTCAATTATAGTTTGAATTTTTATTATGTACAACTTAAAAATCTATTATTTTTAAGGCTTCTATTGTGATTAAGAACAATTTTTAGCACACAGACACACAGAGACATATCTTCGAACATAGTAATGTTGAGAAAAACTTTTAAATCTAGGAGTGAATATTTAAAAACCAGTAACCAGCTCAGCTCAACTCAAATAACTACGTTAATCCATAGTTTTTAATTACAAGAATACATAGTGTCTTGTAATTTGATATTATAGAAAACTTTAAATTTTGAATATATCTAGTTACTGTCATCTATACAAAAATAACCAGCTGGAAAACCTTTCTGTGAATATGAATTTTTAAACATTTAAGACCATAACCAGAAATTTCTTTCATTGTTGATTGGAACACCCTCATATTTATCTTTAAGCTATGAAATAGCATTTGTATCTTAACTTCTTTTATTTTATTTTATTTTTTCAGTACCATTGTAAATTTGTAATTTTATTGTTTTCTCAGGGAACAAAAAGTCTAGATGTAATGAACTGAGTACCAATGTACTTCTTTGGAAGCAACAATACATACTAAGATATCTGTGACTTCTCTATTCTATCATTTTAGACTATGATTTTCATCTTCAGGGTCACACAATGAATTAAATAACAAAATTTAGACATTTTTTTCCCCAAGAGCCTTTTCTCAGAATGACACACACACATATCTCTGTTTAAAAGTCAACATCAATTTTTTGATTGGGTTGTTTGGATTTTTGGTGGTTAGCTTCTTGAGTTCTTTATATATTTTTGATGTGCGATTAGTAAAAAAATTTTCCCAGTCTATAGGTTGCAGATTTGTCTTATTGACTATGTCCTTTGCTTTACAGATTTCCAGTTTCAGAAGGTTCCATTTATCAATTCTTGATCTTACATAACTGATTAAAGAATTAATGTGTGCTCTAACAAAATGACATCATTAAGCAATTTTTTTTTGTGACAAAATAAAATACTAGAAATACTTTGTAACACATAAATATATTTAAACCACCGAGTAAAGCCTTGAAGAGAAAGTTTGATTTTAACTCTCAGGCAAATGGACAATTACATAAAGCAAGAAAATTGTAGTGGTTGCATGTGGCCTCAAATCCAAAGAATTGCACAACAGATCTGCTTAGCACAGCTTAAACTAAATATCACAAGCTAATCTAAAAGGAGATGAGTTTTCAAGTGTAAATATTGAAGAAGGTGAAGGACATTTGTATCAGTGACTTTGTCATAACATCTTCCATGTACCTCTTTGCGTTTTCTGTCTAAAACCATCTTGAGATTTTTAAAAAAAGTTTTATTGCTTTCCTATCCTACTAATAACTCCTAAATGCTTTTATCCAATCGTAGTAGATTCTTAAAATGCATTTGCAATTAAATATGTACTTTCTTAAATCCCTTTTTTTACTATATAATTACAGAAGACCTGCCTTAGATTCATCTGATGGTGATTTTTTTTTAAACAAAAAAGGTGCATGTATAAGTCTTATTTTTCCTCACTTCTATGAAATAACTGTAGCCCACGTGAGTGATCCACGAATATCAAATGTATTTCATAGGTATTAATAGCCCCAATATCTGTACTTGGAAGCTATGTGAGTGACCCCTCTCACCTACTTTCCAAGAGTTATGCTTGAGTAAAAACAAGTCTCTAACCAAGTTTCTGAGTATACATATGTTATTAACAAGCAAGTACTTTAAATAACATTTTCCCATATGGACTGACAGTGCTCCCATGGACTAGCTAACCAAAACCCCAACACCAGGTATTAGAAGCCCTCCTTTGAGTGGTTGGTTAGAGAGTCTAAGAGACTCGGAAAACATAGGCTATTGATGGTGTCCCTCGGAGGTGAAAGATAAATCTCTATTGCTGAAGATGCCATGCACTTTAGGCATTGGTCTCACACGCCCCTGCACTGGATCTGACCTGAAAGCTCCTCCCTAAAAATATCTTTTATGGTACCAGAAACCTCTGGGCAATCTTCCAAGAAAAGAAGCTACCCAGTGATGGCCTATAAACCACAGCAATGACTACCAGGGCGTAAAAACTCTGAGGGTGCAGTAGCGGCACACAGAACTTGTTAGTAACCAACAGCTCTCTAATTGGACTTAAAAGATAATACCAAGAGACATGCTAATTGTGAAAGAGGGAAAGCCCAGGATGTAGCAACCCTAGACAAGACTACAGGTAGCTTAGGCATGTTGAGAGCTGGAGAAACCATTTCCTTCAAACAAAAGCACACCAATCATTCATTCAATACCAAAGGGTCAGGCCCTGAACACATACAAACAATATACATACAATAACTTTATACAGAGTGAGCAGGTTATATTTCTGTCTCTCTCACACACACACACACACACACACACACACACATGCACCCCCCCCACACACACACACCAAAGCTAAAAAAAAGGAAGCCATGAAAAGGAGTAAGGGAAGAATGCATGGCAGGGTTTGAGAGGAAAGGGAGGGGGAATGACATATAACCTCAGAAGCTGTTTTGAAGGTGAATGGGCAGTGACAAGCTTCTTAAAATGACTTGAATCATGATAGCTTTACTTGCATTGCTTTATTTGTAATTTTTAAGTATTCTGTGTGGTGAAAAACTACTCTTACTACTTTAGTTTCAAAATGAATTATTTCACAGATGAGGGGCTCATCCTGCTTGTCTAAATCAGGCTGCACACATAAGTCTTAGAGGCTCATCTTCAAACTATGTCCAGAATTCTTTTCACTATCCTGAGTTTCTGACAAAGTTACCTAACGACAGCCTTTTATCCAAATGCGTTTCTTTTATTATCACCAAAGAGATTATTTGAACAAGGAGTAAAGTACTTCACAATGGTCTCTGTACATTTCTGTAAATTCAGAGTTGACACAGACCCTCTTGTCTACTCCTTGGTGCTTAGTGTATGTTGTGGTGCTACCTTGAATGTGGGCCCCCCTCCCTTACAGGAGCATCCACCATGAGTGTTCATTTACACAGCAGTGAGCCCAGTGAACTGAGCTATTCTATTGCTTACTCCTGTACCCAGCGTCCCTTGATGTTCTCGTATTCTACTCTTTTGTGCAGAAACCCAGCATGTGTGCTTTACCTTGCCAGGAGTGTGGCTGGTAAGGACATCTTCCTACAGTTTCACAAACATTTTCATTATTTTTTTCCAGATAGGGAGGGGCAAATGACAGATATATTTCCTTTTCCTTTTTTGGTCAGGAAGAGAAAACACCGTTACCTTTATATTTGAGTTACTGCAGAAGGTGTCGGGAATGGTTTCTGTTCTCTTAGCTGAGGGCAAAGTAAGTAAGGTTTAAATGAATGTCCTTTCAGACCCTGTCTTTCTTAGGTAAAAGTTTACTTGAAAGAATTAATTTAGTTGGAAACGGGCATCTCTTGTTTTGAACTTCCTGTTTTGTTTTGTTTTTTCTAAATTTGTTTGCAAGCTGTTCCAGGCAAAGAAGTAGCCCCTACAAATATAGAGTATACGCTGAACATTAAGACAGACTTAAATAGTAGCTTTGGCCTCTATACAGAAAGCAGGACACATTTCTTTCTATGGTTTCCATGGTTACTGTTCTTAAATGGAATCACAGGATCTGATTTGGCCATGTCAGCAAGAGCTCTGAACCGTGACCTGGACGAACTGGTTTCTGAACCTCAGGGTTCCGGGAATGGTATCAAAGGGCAGGATCCCTGTCCTATGCCCTAGGGACAGTATCTGGCCTGTTCCAGTGTTCCTTAATGTGCAGTACTTTGATATTGCAGTAATATCTTTAAGACTGTTCCCAACTTTGCCTTTAATGAGTTGGTAAACGTCCACAGAGCTTTTGTGCAACCTCCCAAGGATTACAGACCCAGGGACTGGGGCTGGCCAGTGCCTTCACTTTCCGTCTTTACCCAAGACGTACCGGAATCAATCCCGTGAGAAAGGACTGCAGGAAAAACACCTCTCTGGTTCATGTTAGTGATGTTTTTCAAACAGACAACCATGGAACCTAAGAGAATCCTAAAGGCCCCAGAGCTACCTTAAAACTATGGACCTCTTGGGATACAAATGGCTGATTTTATATAGTTGGAGTGATTTGATCTGGGCAGATAAGTTCCTGGCTGTGTCCTTGATGGCTCCAGTTGGTAATCTCCAGGGGAGCTGGATAGCCAGGGCTCACATGAACATTCTTACAATGAGGCTTTTTGTTGCCCCTGTGCTGGGCTCTGAGAATTCTCATAAATTCCTCTGCAGGGTAAGATTTTACTGTGTGGTTGCTCACACAGCTGGCACCAGCTGTGACTGCTTATTTTATCTTAATTTCTGTTTGAAGAATTTTCTCTGTAGTTCTCAGATAGCTGATGGGCATGGATGGGCATCATCAGCAGGGGCCAGTGGTTTCTTCCAAGGTCTCAAGAACTAGTTATGTGAAGCCACCCCTGGGTATAGGCTGAAGGAAACGTTTATTTTGGTTAATAAAGTGTTTTTGAAAGAATCATTGTAACTTCAACTCCAGAGACAAACAACACACTTTTGCTGAAGTGTTCCGGGGCTCAAAAATGGAAATGTAGAGTAGCAAGGAAAAAAAACGTGATTGCTGTTTAGCTGTAGCTAGATATTATTGAATTTGAAGGAAAGGGGACCAGAATATCTTTTATTAGATCAAATACTGACAGCAGCCCTCGGGCATGATGCACATGCCTTCTGCATGAGATGACTATGACATCTTCTCAAAGTACAGCCCTGGAGGCGAGGTGCCAATCATAATAGATGTGACCTTTCAGTACTGTGGCTATTGGCATGGCTCTGGTGTAATCCTAGATCATCCATTTTTCCATTTGGATGTAGCGAAGATTGACAGGGCAGGTGCGCAGCCCGGAGTAACTGATTTATAGTTAGCTTTCCATCTCTTCCCTACTTGTCTCTTCCAAAGCAACCTAGAAAATCTATGTCTTTTCCCTGCTTCTGTGGAGAACTTGGAGGCAAGAGTGGTGATATTCCTGACGTGTGCGCTAAGCAGATGTAACTGAACACTTAGCAACATTGATAAAATGCTACACGATTAAACTGCAGCTTTTTCCTGCAGAAAATGAGAGCTGTGGTGTATAGACAAGCTAAGTCTGCGGTGCTATACTGGGTACTACCTTGGCTGGGGGAGGGCATGCTGTCTCAAACACTGACACTTTTTCTTACAACTTCATTTTTTAAAAAAAAGAGAACTACATGTACAGATTTTTAAAAGCATTTTGACATAAAATTATATAAATATATTTTTATCAGTACTTGATTTTTTTAAAGGTTTGATAGTATGCATTTAAATCTTACTAGTTACCATAAGCATAAAGTACATGTAAAACAAAATGTAACATGGAAATAGTCAAAGTTTTCTTGGTGTGTATAGATTAAACATACCCAGATGTCCTTCAGTAGATGAATGGATACAAAAATTCTGGCATATTTACACAATGGAGTACTACTCAGCTATCAGAAACAATGACTTTATGAAATTCTTAATAAAATGGATGCATCTAGAGAATATCATCCTGAGAGAAATAACCCAGCCACAAAAGAACAGACATATATGCAGTCACTGATAATTGGATATTAACCCCAGAAAGCTCTGAACACCCCAGAAACAACTCACAGGCCATATGAAGCTCAAAAAAAAAAAAAAAAAAAAAAAAAAAAAAAAGAAAGAAAAGAAAAGAAAAGAAAAGGAAAGAAAAAAAGAAGCCCAAAAAGTAGAAGCCTCAGTCCTTCTTAGAAAAAAATAAAAAAACAACAACAAGTGTATAGCACCCACTCAGCGTGGGGTACACCTAGACCTTAAATCATAATAACTCAAGAGCTAAGAAGATAGCCTTGTGGCAATTTTTGGTATTTAAAACACTGACACTTTTATGTGTTAAAAACGCCTATGGGTCAATTTTGTAGTTCACTAGTATATTGTCACTGATATTGCTGGGTCACCTATCTGCAGTGATGCACCTGAATCACACTCATCACCATGCCCACGACTGGCTGAACAAAGCTTGTTTAGAACCTTCCCATAGCTCCATGGGGTAAAAACTTGAGCCAGATATTAGTAACTATGGAGACGGAGAGAATCATATTTGCTGTACCACGTGTCAGAAGGAGGAAAATTGCTTAAAGCCAGTCAGGGACACTGCAGATATAGGCCCATCTTTCTGGAAACTGGGTTTAAGCTAGTCTGAGCACAGAAACCATACATTTATACTTGGTCTCAGTTTTGTTGGGTTCTTCAGCCTTTGGTAGGCATATGTCAGTGGTTTTACTGCTATCTCAGGATTCAGTAATCCTGACCTGCCCATCTTCTGTTTTCTAGATCAACCCAGTTATCAGGCCAGGGGTATGTTACCTACCATAGCTGAGTTCAGGGAGACTAAGTAACACTTTGGACTAGAGGCTGAGTTTATGCCTGGGAAGAAAGCTGCACAGGGATCCAAGCCTCAGGGGAAAAAGAACAAGCCAACTTTTGCTAGGAACAGAGGGCATGCTGAGCTCTCCAGTGGGCAGAAACTCAAGGGAGAACATCTGCATGACATAGAAGAGAAGGGAAAGTGAGTGCATGTGCTATCAATCAGATGCTGTGCTTTGGACAGATGTGAGGGCTTATCTGGGCAGCATTTGAATCTTCAGATTCTCACAAATGGTGAAAAATTACCCAGACACATTTGAATTTATGGCTTTAATTTTAAAATAAACACACTAGGCATGTGGTTCAATAACTAAAGGACATAAAATGAAGGGGTGTACAGGAAAAAGGAATAAAATAAAAACATTTTTTCCTGTCTTCTGTCCCATAGAACCAAACTCTGTCAGTAATATTTCATACTTCTTAGAGCATTTTAATGCGCACGCCCAGGGACAACTCCATGTACTAAATGTTTTTTTTTTTTCTGATGAATGCAAATAACACTGTATCTTTCAGAATTTGGCATTTTCTCATAACTTTTTCTGTTTGCTGGATTTCTATTTAGAATGTGTACTGTGAGAGTATATTTTTCTACAAGATCTCATTTCATAGATTATTGAGCCACTTATAGGTTATTTAGCCAGTTAGCGTCTCTCTAGGCGCTGTGCACTAAGTGGAAGCTAATAGCAAACTGCACTGGCTCCTGAACGGAAGTGGAATGGATTCTGGTGACGTAAACAGCGTAGAGAGGCAGCTCTTCTTTGTGTTTTCTCATTAAAGCTTGCTTAGATTATGCAAATACTCTAAACAGGGAGGCAAGAGTGTCATAGGGACTTGTGTTCCCTAGGAGAACATATCTCGGGGAAAGTGGTACAGAGAGCTCTTCCCAACGAGAAGGCTAGACTGGACTCATCCTCTGCAACCTCCCCGCCTCCCCGAATCTTCCTTGGTAGTGGAAAGAACAATTCTAATGTCCAGAAAAGGTGCTAAGATGGAACTTTGTTGAGACAATCTTCTGTCCTTTGGAATTCTTTAAAAACATCTACTTTCTGCCACATGCACGTAGCAGAAGAAAGCAAACTATGATAGCAGTGGGCGGGTCGAGGTTGTTTAAGTCGCAGAAAGAAGATCCAGGGTGCCAAGTGCAGAGACACTAGAGACACCCTACTGGAGACCAGAGAGCAGAGAGGTTATTTTCATTCATTTTGGTTTGAAGATTGAAAGAAGTAGGGAGCCAAGGACATCTCTAAGGGATCACGGAGTGGCACTCTAAAACTGCTTCTCTGAGTAACATGAAGAGTTAGTGCCTGGTCTGAGTAGAAAGCACACAATGAAGCATGGCACATCAAACGTCAGATACGCAGCCATGAACACACAGAAGATATATGCGAACATGGAAAACAACTCCTAAAAAGCCTTTCCCTAACTGAAATGCGGGGTAAGTCAACAGAAAAATAACTCCCAAGGCTTGTTTGCAGATGACCAAACATTTTTATGTGACTACTCCTTTATAGATGTTTACATTTCTTTAGTTCAAGAAAAATATACATGAGGCTGAAGAGATGGTTCAGAAGTTAAGAGCTCTTGCTGCTCCTGCTTGGGACCCAAATTCACTTCCCTGCACCCAGGTCCCATGATTCATAACTGCTGGTAACCCCGTTCCAGATAATCTGCTTCTCTCTTCAGGCCCTTAAGAGAGATGCATCCAAAGAAGTCAAGAAGTTAGACTCCAGAGAATTAAATAACCCTATTAAAATGGGGGACATAGATAAACAGAAAATTCTCAAATGAGAAATATGAAATGGCTAGGAATCACCTAAAGAAATGTTCAACATCCTTAGTCAACAGGGAAATGCAAAACAAAACAACCCTGAGATTCTACTTCACAGCAGTCAGAATGGCTAAGATCAAAAACTCAGCCTCAGCAGATGCTGGTAAGGATGTGGAAAAAAGAGGAACACCTCTCCATTTTTGGTGGGGTTATAAACTGGTACGACTACTCTGGAAATCAGTCTTGTGGATCTTAAGAAAATTCGACATACTACTACTTGAAACCTCAGCTATACCACTCCTGGGCATATACCCAAAATGTACTCCAACATCTAACAAGGACACATGCTCCACCATGTTCATAGCAGCCTTATTTATAATAGACAGAACCTGGAAAGAACCAAGATGTCCCTCAACAGAGGAATGGATACAGAAAATGTTGTACATTTATATCATGCAGTACTACTCAGTTATTTAAAACAATGACTTCACAAAATTCTTAGACAAATGGATGGAATTAGAAAATATCATCCTGGGTGATGTAACCTGATCAAAAAAACAAAAACAAAAACAAAATCAATGGTATGCAATCACTGATAAGTGGATATTAGCCCAAAAGCTGAGGTTACCCAAGATACAATTCACAGACCACATGAAGCTCAAAAGGAAAACCAAAGAGTGGATGCTTTGGTCCTTAGAAGGGGGAACAAAAACCTCATGGAAGGTGAAGCATAGTCTGAAGGAAAGGCCATCCAGAGACTGCCCCACCTGGGGATCTATACACAGCCACCAAAGCCATACAATACTCTAGATGTCAAGAAGTACATGCTGAGAGGAGACTGATATCACTGTCTCTTAAGAGGCTCTTCCAGAGCCTGAGGCAGATGCTCTCAGGCAACTATTGAACTGAGAGCAGGGTCTCCAATGGAGGAGTTGTAGAAAGGACGGAAGGAGTTGATGGCTTTTTTTTAACCCCATAGGAACAACAACAATATCAACCTACCAGATCTCACAGAGACTAAACCACTAACCAAAGAGTACACAGGGATGGACCCATGGTTCCAGCCACATAGCAGAGGATGGCCTTATCAGGCATCAATGCGGGGAGAGGCCCTTGGTCCTGTGAAGGCTTCATGCTCCAGTGTAGGGGAAGGCCAGGGCAGGGAGGTAGTAGGAAATTTATGGGTGGAGGAGCACTCTCATAGAGGTAGGGGGAATGGGGATGGAATGGTGGATTCCGCAAGGGAAAGCTGGAGAGGGGATAACATTTGAAATGTAAGTAAAGAAAATATCTATTAAAAAAGGAAAAGAAAAAAGTTTAAGGTACATATTTTCAGTTTTAAGAAGTAGTAAAATATACATTATTTTCTTACTGTAGCTTGAGACTAAACATAATAGTCTGAAATTAATCATTTTTTTATCAGTGACAAATTGTGATCAGTTTCACTTTGTCTGTTTTGAACAATCTAGTGTGTCTGCATGCACTGGTTTCTTGACTCTCTGTGACACAAGGTGTTTCTAGCATTTGCCACAACTCCCATGACAGCATGTGGACCAGCTACAGTGACCAACACTTCTAAGGTTGGAAATGGCATTTGTGAAACATTTCACTTTGGGACTACAGAGATGAGACTATATTCATGTGTGTTTTCCAACACAATTGGAAACTTTTATATTTAAAATACATTGAACTTTACCATACTTCACTAGAAATAATAAATATTCAACTCTTCCAGAGTTAGTCCACAGAATGTTACCCTATGGAGAAGCTCCCCTTAAACCCTAGTTGAGCAACTAGAAACAAATATTTTAGCTTGACTAGGCATCAATTTCTTTACTTGAGGGTGTTAATAATGGTGTATAAAGGGCCCAGTGAACGTTCCCTTGAACACTGACCAACTAGTTTTCTGGAGGTGTTCAAGAACTGTACAGACTCAGCCCTGACTTTATGGCTAGTGTACTTTATTGCGCACTTAAACAAGGAAACAAGGGAAGTTTGCTACACGCAATGGCAACTTCTCTGAAAGGAATCACAAGCACTGAACGAAGCTGGCAACTGTAAGGGCAGAACAAACAGGCAATTCACAGACAAGGACCTGGAAGGCGGCGGGGCTGGTGACTCCGGACAGCAAAAGAGTTGTTTCTCCTGCCTACAAGTCTCCTTCTTTATAACAACGCATGGCTGGCTCATTTTTGTCATTTAGGTTTTAGGTCTAGTGACAGTCCTTCAAGAAAACTTATTGACCTTCTTATTTCTCTCCTTTTTCCAGTTATCCCTTACCCATGACCTCAAATTGTTCCTCCAGTCATCTTGTGATTGGGAAAATAATCTTGCTTTGTGCTTTTCCTCTTCAGAAAGGAAAATGATTGTACATGGTGTTGTCCATGATGCACTAATGAGTAGACAACTTTCCTTGGAGGAACATGGAAAATGAGAGCCGATACTCCGTGCAGGCTGTGTTTTCTGATTGTAACATTTGGTGGAAGAAACAAAATAAACAAACAAGAATCACAAGAAGAACCACTTGAGTCCTAATAAATCCTTGTGGGTCTTTCGCAGTTTTCTAAATCTTTCCAGAAAGATAAAAGATATGAGATTTTTATGCGTTTACTTCCTTTAGCCCTACTTGACATAGTTACTAACTCTATTTAATGAAAAAAAATCAAGCTCGGGCAGATCTTATTTATAGGATGATAAAATAATAAGCATATATTAATATGTAATAAACACTACTGGCCTTTTTCAGTCTACATGGTAATTGAAAAATTTCTGGTCATTCAACATTAAAACTAAAGGAATAAAAGTAGAAGATGGCCAAGTTGGCACACTCATGTGTCAACTGCAAGGCCTGGCTTGCATCTCCCTCTCTTTTCTCTCCATTTTGCCTTTGTATATCACATGCATGCATTTCCTGTCTCTTGAAGAAAGCCTCATAATCTGTTTTGAATGTTTTCTTTCACAAAACCTCTATATTTAAATGGACATAGTACTACCTGATGACTCAGTTATTGCACTTCTGGGCATTTACCCCAGAGACACTCCAACATACAACAAAGACACATGCACCACAATGTTCATTGCAGCTCTATTTATAATAGCCAGAAGCTGGAAAGAACCAAGATGTCCTTCTGTAGATGAATGGATACAAAAATTGTGGTACATTTACACAATGGAGTACTACTCAGCCATCAGAAACAATGACCTTATGAAATTCTTAAGAAAATGGATGCATCTAGAGAATATCATCCTGTGCGAGATAACCCAGTCACAAAAGAACAGACATAATATGCAGTCACTGATAATGGGATACTAACCCTAGAAAGCTTTCAACACTCCAGAAAAACTCACAGACTGTGTGAAGTTCAAGAAAAAAAAAAGAATATATTTTAATTAAAATAGAACTGTATCACATCCACCTTTTCTCCCTACAGCCCTTCCTAGTCTTTCTCCTATTCCCTCAAATTAATAGCCTCTTTTCATATATTATTGTTACATATATACATATGTGTATGTATATGTACCCACAAATACTTAATTACAACCTTAAAAAATACAACATTATTATTTATTAAATAGTAAAAAATATACAACACTATTTTTAAATAGTAAAAAAATAAAAATAAAAAATAAAAGCAGGCAAGTTTAGTGGCTTAAATCTACCTTCTTTCTCATTACCATGCTTCTTCTGAAGACATAACGGACTCTAGGGGGGTGTTCAATAAGACTGTGTATCATGCCTTCAGAAGAGGTGCTTGTCTGCCTGAAAGCAATGTAAGACACCTAACAGAGAACTGATGTACTAGGGAAGTGTGGTGCAAGCAGAGATGAATATTAATAACCACAGTGAGCTTGGTCCAGTGGGAGGATGGTCTGAACTTCTGAGCTTTGTCCATGGAACCATGATTATGACAGGAAATGGTTCTTGCTCAGGGTTGGGGATGTTCAATGATCCCTCTGAAGGAAAGTTAGCAAATTTGGGGAGTAAGAGAAACTAGAGATCATCAAACAATGAGCCCCAAGTCAAAGATGATAATGGAGAACTAAAAGGTCCACATCTAAAAGACTTTGCAGGATGAGTGAAATGATGGGGTTTCCTGTTTGAAGGACAATTCAGATTCCACTGCATCATCTCTTCTGTAAACCAGGCTGCAAGTGCTGCTGCTTCAGCTGTCGTGACCCTTAAGCACGCCTTGGTCACAGAGTGACCGCTTCCTGAGAAGGAAATTTAAAGCTGTGTGGGCAAAAGTTCATGGCAAATCATAGAGCAGCAGGGGAGTGAGAGTTTCCTAAAATCTCGGTGGCATTAAAAGAACACAAAATCTTTCTCTTGACATTTCTGGAAATCACAGGTCTGAAATGCATCTTGTCAGGCTCCATCCCATATGTTGGCAAGCTGTATTCTTTCTAAAGGCCCTAGACAGGAATATTTCTTCCAGCTTCTAGAAGATGTCTGCACGTCTCAGCTCCAAATCAGCAGCATCAGATCTATTTTCCCTCTTCTCCTTACCTTCTTGTAAAGACTCTTCTTAACCTCGGCTCCTTGATTTATCCATAGTGTTATCCTCTTTCCAGCCCAAGGAAGGAAACATGTGCAAAGGTTCCAGAGATCTACTCCCCACCCCGTGGACATTTTGGTGGGCTACTAGTGAGCAGAAGACACATGCTCGGGGATTCATAAAACTGTGGTAGAGTTTGGGGGTAGGAATAGCTATGGTATTTTAAAGAAAATAGGCCAACGAGGGAACAAGAGCTGAAGATGTTTGCCTGATATATTTAGGCTATGATCTTCAAAGGGATTAGTTGAATATTTGAGCTGAAAAACGATGAAGATTATTACTGTAAAACGTGGAGATAAGACCAAGGACTTGATTCAGCAACATTTATGTCCTTTGCAGGTGAAGGTTCCTGGATTCAAGCCTGGCAATCAACCACTTGAATGACTAAGTAATTAAATAAAATGTGCATGTAATCACGGGAGAGGCAACAGGAAGAGTATGTGATAACTGACATAAAACGATGAACTAACTCTTTCACAACTACCATACATCTACTTTTTTCTGATCTTTTTCAACTGATTGTAGTTGGTGTAACATGTCTGTCTATTATACTATTGGATATTTTTAGCAACTAATATGTCATGCTATTTGAGGAAAATATCACTGTTAATGTCAGAATCAGATACTTGAGAAATAATAAAGACCAACTGGAAATGTTCATTTTGCCAATATGATCACCAATAAAACCATTTGTGTGGACTCTCCACCTTAATCCCCCTGAAATATGATAACACAGAGATGAGTCAGTTTGATTTTGATACCAGGTTTATTTTATGGGAGCTATTAAGGCTTCAGAGTTTTGCTTAGTCACCAGGGTCTCTATTCTTTGGCAAATCTATCACTACAGTTTGAGGGGAGAACAAAAGGAACAGCTCCCCACCTCCAAATACTTGTTTTAGGCAGGCTGGATATTTACTAATTATGAGAAAATGCCAGTTTTGAAACTTAATTTCATCATAAACATTCTTTCATTCTAAACTCCTGAATATCATGAGTCAGAGAACAGCTGATGAACAATGCCAGTTACTGTAAAACAATGGAATCACATCTAATGGACATCTGTAAAAATAGCTGTAGCATCTACTCTGCCATTCGTGTAAAGGTCAGCACAGTGGGAGTGACTTGTCTGTACTCAACCCTCTGATCTCCAATGGGACATGCAATGTTTTCCTTCTGCTCTGGTGTCTTTATGAACAAGACTTCCAGGTGGAGAGCCAGGTCCAGATTCACAGTTCTGGAGTTCCCTCTGTCTTCCCTCTCTCCATTAGGTTCCCAAGCATTAACAATGTCAATTTTACCTTGATGTGCCTTTTGGTTCTCCTTTTCTCTCTTTTCATTCTCTCTTGTTGTATTGGTACTTACTCCTGACATAACTACAATCTAACTGTTGCCCAGTCTTTGTTATTGGAACTTACTGATGTACACTCAACCTGACTGGTCGGGCTACCCTAGTCTTTGTTCTTTGTGATCTAACTCAAGTCCTTCTGTGAACACTCAGCCTAAAATCCAATTCTAATTTCCTCATTAGCAGTTCAGGAACCTTGCTCAGCTTCTCACAGCCTTGCAAAAATGGCAAACAGTAGTCCTGGCTAGCACCTTAAATCCATTCTAGAATGCATTGGGAGTTCCTGTCTGTGCTTAATTTTTCAGTAAAACTGGACTTTTCATCATCTCTAAATCTAGTCTGCATGTATTCTACACCTTCAGAGTTTGATATTTTGCTTTACTAAACCTAAGACAACCTGAAAACCTCTTCCACAGCAAGTGCAGGAGTACCTTCTTATCTATGTGGTAGTTCCAAGGCTCTCAGTCGATGTGTGAAAACACATGAACAGCATCAAAACCTAGAAATACTATTTTCTATGTGCATTTATGATACCATTTCTAGTTTATTCACCAGGCATGAAGTTAGCAAAATACTAGGCTGTCATAACATTGTGTGAATCTCTACTGCACTCTCCACACTAGCTCTCCTCCTTGATGCAATATTGACATGATGTGCTGATCTGTATGCTTAGGTCAGTATGTGAGTCACTTGAGGACAGGCCACAAAATTCCAAGTAGTCAATTTGATTCCAAGAAGCCTACTAAGTGACTAATTGGTGGACTGTGTGCACAGCATGGATACACAGAACATAGATTGAGTCTCATTCCAGATAATGAGGTAGGAATGAGCAAGAGATTTTTGTCATTCTTTATTTTGTTTTCAGCACTAAGAATAATGTGCAATTTAAAACTTAGGAATTATCCATTTTGGAAATTTTTATTTAATATTTTGGGACTGCAATTCACTACAGGTAATTGAAACCGAGTTTTAAGAAGAAAACTGCTCATGAGGGAGCTGTACACTATTACTTAATAAAGGCATTAGTGAAATTTAAGCTGTTCCAAATTGAAAGATAGCTCTGCTTTGCCGTTGAATGTGTTTATCATCTTTCTGAAATTTTTCACATTGAACCCATAACTATTTTCATGTATGTGCTTCTTTTTCCTCCACATACTTTTAGAAATCTGAGACTAAATCTTAAGTACCTTGCATTATTCTTCATTTATACTTAGGGTTAGCATAAAGGAATGATTTGATTTTGTTCATTTATTTCAAGAGAGATTAAAGAAAATATGAACACATCATTTGAGTTCACTGAAGATTAATATTCACCTGGATCTAGAATAATGAATTATCCAGGTGAGTACAATGGTACTTGGAAATAATGAGCCAAGAGAAATCTCATCTCTAGAAACCAGCATTTTAGTAGACCATTTTCAAGAAAGAGATCATCTCATGACCCAAGAGTCAGTCTAATCTTAGTACCAGAAAACTGAACCCTCCTTACTGGAGAATAAATAAGTTTCAATTTTTAATAGATGACAAACTGTCACAGAGCTGAGGGTATCAAATTATTCCAAGTATTAGACACACTCTCGAGAGCCAGCAAAAGGAGCATGTGGAGAGAGGTGCTGTTTTGGGGCTAGGTCTTGGCCTTCAGTCATGGTGTTGATGGCAACAGCTGTTCATGTCTTTGAAGGCAGACCTTGCTCTGCCTCGTCAGACAAGAGATGGATGTGTCAGGCTCCACCAACTAAAAGCCCTCAGATGATTTTGTGAGGTTGGTAGTAAGCTGGACAGGGCATCAGAAGAGGACTTTACTGTCCTATGGAGATGCTGATGAATGCTATAGACCGCGGTGATGAAAGATGTCATTGTTGATCTAATAAATGATCCAGAAAAATCATAGATGGATTTAAAACATTGAATTGAGAGACAATATCTCATCTTTTGTAATAAGAAATGGAGGTTTTAGCAGCAGGTAAAATTTGAGATTGTTACATTTCAGAGAATAAAGAATAAATAAGATATTTTAGGACAAAACTAAATTTACACAATATCTGACCACAAACCTAGCACTACAACAAATTATAGGTGGAAAACCCAATACAAGGAGGGAAACTACATCCTAGTAAAAACAAGAATATACCTAAGAAATAAAACCAAAAGAAAAAAGACACACAGGCACAATTCTACCTCTAAATACAAAAACAGCAGGAAACAGCAACCATTATTCCTTAATATCTCTTAAGATAAATGGACTCAATTCCCCAATAAAAAATATAGGCTATCAGACTGGGTACATAAACAAAACCCAGCATTTTGCTGCATACAAGAAACTCTTCTCAGAGACAAAGACAGACACTATCTCAGAGTAAAAGGTTGGGGAAAAAAAAAAAAAACTTCCAAGCAAATGGCCCCAAGAAGCAAGATGGAGTGGCTATTCTAATATCGAATAAAGTAGATTTGCAATCAAAAGTTATCAAAAAAAAAGATAAAGAAAGACACATTTTACTCATTCCAAGGAAAATTTGCCAGGAGGAACTCTCAATCTTTAACATATAAACTCTAAATACAAGAACAGCCATATTCATAAAAGAAACCCTACTAAAGCACAAAAAATACATTTCACCCCACACAATAATAGTGGGAGACCTCAACACCCCGTTCCTATCAATGGACAAATCAAGGGAACAGAAACTGAATGAGGACACACTGAAATTAGCAGAGGTTATAAACCAATTGTAATTAATAGATATCTACTGAACACATCATTATCAAACAAAAGAATACACATTATCCTCAGCACCTCATGGCACCTTCTCCAAAATTGACCTTATAGTTCATCACAAAATAAGCCTCAATAGATATAAGAAGATGGAAATACTCCCATGCATCCTTTCAGATCACCAAGGTCTAAGGCTGATCTTTAATAACAACAAAAGCAACAAAAAGCCCACATATACATGGAAACTAAACAATGCTCTATTAAAAGATAGCATGGTCAGAAAAGAAATAAAAAAAAGAAATTAATGATTTTCTAGACTTTAATGAAAATGAAAACACAACATACCCAAACCTATGGGATGCAATGAAAACAGTACTGAGAGGAAAACTCATAGGTCTGGGTGCTTCCAAAAAGAAACTGGAGAGAGCATACACCAGCAACTTGAGGGCATAGTTGAAAGCTCTATAAAAAAAAGGAAGCTGATTCACCCAGGAGGAGTAGACAGCAAGAAATAATCAAACTCAGAGCACAAATAGACCAAATAGAAACGAGAAAAAAAAAAAAAAAACATTCAAAGAATCAACAAAACCAAGAGCTGGTTCTTTGAGAAAATTAACAAGATTGATAAACCCTTAGCCAGACTAACTAGAGGGCAAAGAGAGAGTATCTAAATTATCAAAATCAGAAAGGAAAGTGGAGACATAACAACTGAAACTGAGGAAATTCAAGAAATCATTAGATCCTGCTACAAAAGCCTACACTCCACAAAGTTGGAAAATCTGGATGAAATGGATGAATTCCTAGACAGATACAAGATCCTAAAGTTAAACCAGGAACAGGTAAACCATCTAAATAATCCCATAACACCTAAAGAAATAGAAGAAGTCATCAAAAACCTCTTAACCAAAAAAAAAAAAAAAAAAAAAAAAAAAAAAAAGCCGAAGTCCAGACGGGTTCAGTGCAGAATTTTATCAGACATTTATTGCAGACATAACACCAATACTCTCCAAACTATTCCACAAGATAGAATCAGATGGAATACTACCTAACTCATTTTTTGAGACTACAGTAACCCTCATTCCTAAACCACACAAAGACCCTACAAGAAAAGAGAACTTCAGACCAATCTCACTTATGAACATTGATGCAAAAAATACTCAACAAAATACTTGCAAACTGAATCCAAGAACACATCAAAATGATCATTCACCATGATCAAGTAGGCTTCATCCCTGGGATTCAGGGATGGTTTAATATAAGGAAATCCATCAACTTAATCCAACATACAAACAAACTCGAAGAAAATAAACCACATGGTCATCTCACTAGATGCTGAGAAAGCATTTGACAAAATTCAACACCCTCTCATGTTAAAAGTCTTAGAAAGAACAGGAATTCAAGGCCCATACCTAAAAATAATAAAAGCAATATACAACGAACCAATAGCCAACATCAAACTTAACGTTGAGAAACTTAAAGTAATTCCACTAAAATCAGGGACTAGACAAGGCTTCCCACTATCCTCCTACCTATTAAACATAGTACTAGAAGTCCTGGCCGGAGCAATTAAACAGCAAAAGGAAATCAAAGGGATACAAATTGGAAAGGAAGAAGTAAAAACATCCCTGTTTGCACATGACATGATAATATATATAAGTGACCCCAAAAATTCCACCAAAGAACTCCTACAGCTGATAAAAAAAGTTTGGCAAAGTGGCTGGATATAAAATTAACTCAAACAAATCAGTAGCCTTCCTATATTCAAAGGACAAACATGTGGAGAAAGAAATTAGGGAAAAGATACCCTTCACAATACTCACAAACAATCTGAAATATCTTGGTATGACTCTAACTAACCAAGTCAAGGACCGGTATGACAAGAACTTCCAATCTCTGAAGAAGGAAATCAAGGAAGATCTCAGAAAATGAAAACATCTTCCATGCTCATGGATTGGAAGGATCAACATTGTAAAAATGGCCATCTTACCAAAAGCAACCTACAGATTCAATGCAATCCCCATCAAAATGCCAACCCAATTCTTCACTGAGTTGGAACGAGCAATGTGCAATTTCATCTGGAATAACAAAAGACCTAGAATAGTGAAATCCATCCTCAACAACAAGAAAACATCAGCAGGAATCACCATCTCTGACCTCAAGCTATATTACAAGATAATTGTGTTAAAAACTGCATGGTACTGGTACAGAAATAGGCATGTGAATCAATGGAATAGAATAAAAGATCCAGAAATGAGCCCTCACGTATATGGTCACCTGATTTTTGACAAAGTAGCTGTAAACATTCAATGGAAAAAGAACAGTCTCTTCAACAAATGGTGTTGTTCTAACTGGCACTCAGCATGCGGAAGAATCAAAATAGACCCTTTTTCATCTCCTTGTCCAAAGCTCAAGTTTAAGTGGATTAAAGATCTCCACATTAAACCAGGTACACTGAAACTATTTTAAGAGAAATTAGGGAAAACCTTAGAATACATAGGCACAGGAGAAATTTTCCTGAACAGAACACCAGTGTCTCATGCTCTAGGTCAAAGATTAACAAATGGGACCTAATGAGATTGCAAAGTTTTTGTGTGGCTAAGGACACTGTCAAGAAAACAAAATGGTAGCCAACAGATTGGAAAAAGATCTTTACCAACCCCACATCAGATAGAGACCTAATATCCAAGGTATACAAAGAACTCAAGAAGTTAGACTCCAGAGACTCAAACAATTCTATTTAAAAAATGGGGTACAGAACAAAACAAAGAATTCTCAATTGAGGAATATCAAATGGCTGAGAAGCATCCAAGGAAATGCTTGACATTCCTAGTCATCAGGGAAATGCAAATCAAAACAACTCTGAGATTCCACCTCACACCAGTCAGAATGGCTAAGATTAAAAATTCAAATAACAGCAGATGATGGCGAGGATGTGGTGAAAGAGGAACACTTCTTCACTGTTGGAGGGGTTGTAAACTGATACAACCACTCTGGAAATCAGTCTGGTGCTTCCTCAGAATTATGGACATAGTACTACTTGAAGATCCAGTTATTCCACTTCAGGGCATATACCGCAGAGAAGCTCCAACATACAACAAAGACACATGCACCACAATGTTCATAGCAGCACTATTTATAATCGCCAGAAGCTGGACAGAACCCAGATGTCCCTCAGTAGGTGAATGAATACTAAAATTGTGGTACATTTACACAATGGAGTACTACTCAGCTATCAGAGACAATCACTTTATGAAATTCTTAAGAAAATAGATGCATCTAGAAATTATCATCCTGAATGAGGTATCCCAGTCACAAAAGAACAGACATAATATGTAATCACTGATAATTGGATACGAACCTCAGAAATCTCTGAACACCCCAGAAACAACTCACAGACTATATGAAGTTCAAGAAAAACAAAGGCCAAAAAAAAATTAAAAATCATGTTTAAGTTTTCAAGGCATACTATCAAACCTTGAAAAAAATCAAGTACTGATTAAAAAATATATTCATATAGTTTTATGTAAAAATTATGTTAAAATCTGAAAAATAAGTACTGACAAAAATGTATAATTTTAAGCAAAAAAATGTTTAAAATCTGTACATTTATCTTTGTTTTGTAAAATAAAGTTGTTTAAAAAAAAACTGAAAATCTCCTAACTTGATGAACACACAGAGAAGAAATTTTATTTTATTCTTTCTACATGATGATGATACCCTTGGGAGATAAAAATAGTATTTGCTTAGATAAACATCCGAGGTTTAAAGGATTGGCCTCACTGAACTCCATGGCATAAGAAACTAAACATTCAGGCCAAGTGATTGGGGAATGAAGCCTCAGGGTCACCTCTGAAGTATGCCTCTTTACCATGTCCCTTAGGCTCTGGGACATCAGTGTGGATTAGAACCACCTGGAATGTTGTGAGAAGCTACTGCTTCATTTCACCATTACCATTAGGGACTTGGTGAACTGGTCCGGGGAAAAGCTGGAAATATGTACGTGTACCTAGTGTTCCAGTAAAGTCGGTGATGCTCACCTAAGGACGATACTCAGAACCCTTGCTTTAAAACATTGTATCCCCTTTGTCTGAAATATCTGAGATTTCCAGAAGCAAGCCTCAGTGACACACAGGTCTCTATTGTTAATATGAGCTAAGTTTTTGAAACTTTTGAGGCTCCAGATTTGTCAGTGCCATCCATCTATCCACAGGCCATCTTGCTCAGAAACCAAAGTAGACCTTCTTTGTGGACAAGTATTATTCCCCTGAAGTAAGAGTCAGAGAAATGCTCTTTAGGTCTTCAAGGTTAGAAGAGTTTTTCTTTTAATCTGGGTTTGATACCTTTGCTTGATGATATTTCAGGAGACCTAAGAACATTTCTAAGCAATGTAGCTGCCTCCTCTTCTCCTATGGCCTCAACTCCTAGGCTTTGTGCTCTTCCCATTCCATTATATTGTATATCATAATTGCATGGTTATCACAGATATACTTTCAAAGTGTATGTTTACTTTGTGAAAGCAATTACTTTAGGGAAAGCAGAGGTCAGAATTACAGTTGGTTGGCAGATCTGAGAAAATGAGGTTTTGCCCTCCTTGCTCATATGAGATTTCATCTTGCTCACTATAATCTGTTCTCCAAATTCACTATTCTTAATGCTTTCCCTTGGCTTTTCTACTTTGCAGAGTACCCAGACTGCCTGGCATCTTTCTCCCCCCTCCCCAAACTAAACCTTCCTGAATTTGAATATTTAATCATCTCAGTACACATTCACAACACCTTCTCAAAGTAAACAGCATTAAAAAAAAAGATAATGTCTTCTGATTTAATCTGTTTTATATGAAGATTTTAAACTCAAAATACCTTTATGTAAGGGACTACATTTCCAGCCATGGACTGTCAGATTCAGTTGCAGTCCAGGGAGACAGTCTTGGAGTTACCCAGCATCTCTCATATTACAGCACATCAGCTTCAGATGCTGTGAGGGTTGTACTTGTGAGAATGTGAGCAATGGTCTCCTTTGAAAGACTTCAACCAATCCCTTCCTAAGAGGGAGTGAATGTGACCCTGCACAGTAAAGACTCTTAGGTTGTTGCCACAACTGTTGGACTCATGGTAGCCCATTTCATACAGACTAGAAGTAACACTTAAGAAGCCCTTTGGTTCTAGCTCTGTAAATAGAGAATAGGGTTAAAATTCAGTTAACAGCCATATGAAATATGACTAGGTTGGGTTTTAGGACTTTGGGGCTCAAACAGAGGTAGGACTGTAGCAGACCAGTTCTTGTAGAGAAATAACCCTTTCGTAATCAGGCCTAGAAGTCATAGAGTGGGGTGGATGATGGACTAGCTACTTGAGACAGTTTTATAAAACTACCTACCTTACAATCTACAATTTATAAGTCAGTGAGGTTTTTTATTTTTTATAGTATATTTTTATGGAAATATAAATATGTTTATTTATACTGATTCCCTTGCCTTTACAAAATTCTAAGACCATTTTAGTTTTGGCAATAGTAATCATAGAAATTAATTTTGCTCAGACTGCATTAGATATCTGGGAATAAAAATGGTAGCGACCATGACCATCAGGGGACAGTAATTCAGGGGAAGTCACATCAAGCCTCTAGACTCAAAATATCTTTAGCAGGACTAAAACAATTTTCTGAGCAGTACTCTATTTTAGTTACCTCAAAGGGAATGCTGAAGGCAGAAAAGAAAACATTCTACCTCAGTTCTAGAAGTACAGGATTCAGTAAAAACTGCCCAGTTTATTGTTCCTGTTTGAGGCTAGGAGAGGAGAGATTTTTATTTCTATCGACTAAATAGGTAGTAACCTTAACTTTCTGAAAATGCCAATTATTGTCAAAATTTATGATAATTGGACTGGTGGATTCAGTGGGTAAAAGTAGTTGTCACCTATTCTTGACAACCTGAGTTTGATTTCTAGAACCCACGTGGTGGAAGGAGAGAATCAACTCTTACAAGCTATCCTCTGACCACCACTTATATTCCAGGCATAAGTACACCCTTTACCACACACAGAAATAAAAAGATTCACGTAATAAGACATTTTAAGATGCACGACACTCTGTACTATTACTATGCAGGTGTACACTGCCACTCACGAGTGCCTTTCTTTCTTTTCTTAGTCAATACTTGTTTTTATTGATTTCCCATAAATTATCTTAACTTGACCTATGTAGAAGACACACAATTTCAAGTTGTTTTTATAATCTGATACAAACACAAAAGTCTAAATGTGCACAAATTATAAAATACTGTTGAGCTCAGTTAAGCAGATAGCTGTTAAATGTAAGCTTTTATACTAATCTAGGTACTCTAGAAACTTTTCATTTGAGGTCATAATTCTATTGTCTTTGCATGTCTGGATCTAGACCTAAGTAGAATGAATGCACTTTCTAGACCATGAAGGATTTAGTGACACATGGATAACTAATATCCCAAGTGTTTAAATTCTATGACAGTGTTCAGATAGTTTCCACCCAATGCAAATATTTTCTGGAGCCTTTTACATGAAGATAGGATAATTTATAACTTTATGAGAAAAATAAAGTCATTTTCTGAGCACATGTGAAGCTGCTTCAGGGAATGAGAACAAAAGAGGGTTTTACCACATTGAAAAGGAGCATTGCATTTAGTGAATTACGGAGCAGAAAGACTCTGACAGTGACCTTCAGTTCATCTTCAGTAAGAGATATCCCAGAGGTTACTATGGTTACCAAAATGTGCCCCAGGTTGTACAGATTATTTTCATAACACAGCATTCATAAAACACTGACTGTGTGTTAGGCCATGAGATGTTGTAGATAAAATTATGCAAGAGAGAGATACGAAAACAAGCAAGAAGGAAAGGTATGTCTGTCTAAGTGTGGATTACCAGCATTACGTGTATTCTTTCAGAACATTCAAGAGAATCCTGGAGACACGTCTGCCATTCTCCTTGCTTTAAAATAACATGGGATGTGAATTCAATTGACTATTTTTTTTTACCCCAGAAGAATTTGATCCCCCACTTGAATCCGTTAAGTACACATGAGTGTTTTGAGTGGTGATCTCTAAAAATACATCTGTCAACAATTAGATAGAAATTATAAGACCACAAACTAAAGCCTCCTGGAAGAAGGAAGAAAACACTGGCATGGATATCAAATGGCAGAGCCATGGTGTAAATTGGAAGGCAATTCCTCACAAAATGTTAACCAAGATTATCACTTTACAGTTATCACTCTACTTTTGGAAATGTACCTAAAAGAACAGAGAGCCTAGACTTAAAGAGATATTGATGTATACACATTTACAGCAGTGGAACAATTCAGTGATTGTTTCCAGATGCACAGGCAAGTGAAGTGTGGTCTATCTACACAGAAGGACGTTGAAAGAAGAAAATTCACCTTGGCATGTGTTTAGCAAAATAAGTCAGACCCCAGTGAACAAACACCAACACTGATCATATGAGGACCTAGAATCATTACATTCACAGAGAGAAGAAGCAGAGAATTGTCCCTGGAGTCTGGAGAAACAAGCATCTGGAAGTTGTTTAGTGGGTAGAAAGTTGGCAATTTGAGGGTTCTGTGGAACAATAGTGGTGGGTGTCACACAGTAACGTCGATGTACATCATGACACAGATTACGTATGCCTAGCTAGATGTGTTTCATTTAGCAAATTCCATTATATCACAAAAGTATTAAAATAGAAAATAGAAACTAGTCTCTGTGTGCTATATATAGATCACATTAAATCCAGATAAATAATATTCACAACTCAGCTTCCACCATTAGGATCCCAGTCATCCCTGTAGCCCCTGGAACTCCATCTGACATAAGAAATACAGTTTTTTTGTAGGAAAACTAGAATGATAATGACATTGACTATTTGTGGGTATATTTTCATATTTCACATAAGTATATACCAGTATAAATATATCTGTGGGCTCCTATGGGAATATGGGAGTAGACAGAGTGAAAAATGCTTGAGCTTAAACATTATATTTTAGAATAACAGCTCTCTGCAGAAGTCTATTTTCTTTTGATAATCTCGTATTCCACCTTAGATAGTCATGAAGCATTGAAGTAGAGCAAGGAAAATCAGTGTCTAGACAGAAAGGAACAAGGGCATCTGTGCTGAGGAGGCGGAAGGGTAAAGGGCTCCTCTAGCTTATTCTGGCAATGCATGGTCTTGTTTTATGTTTTTATTAGCACCTTCAGATAATTAAAACCACCTTCTCTGCTTCCCAGCACAGCTAATTTGGGGTCTGGCCAACCTGCCTTTGCTGACCAGTGCTGGTACAATTTTTCTTTCTTATTTCCATTTTTCTTCTTTCCTTCCTTCTTCCCTCCCTTTCTCCTTCTGTCCCCCTTCCTGGTTTTTCTCTTCATTTTTTTCTTTTCCCTTCCTAACTTGTTTCTTTTGAAGAGAATAATGTTTACAAAAATGTTCTAAACAAATAGAGGAATTAAAACAAATGTTGGCGGGAGCAGACTGAAAACAAAACAGGGTGCTAGAGAGATGGTTTAGCAGCTAAGATCACTTGTTTTGGTAGAGGACCCAGGTTTGATTACCAGTACCAACAACTTGGCTCACGCTGTCTATAATTCAGTTCCAGATGACAAGCATCAGGCACATACAAATGTATGCAGGCAAGCCCCTCACATATATAAAATAAATAAATTTGGTTTAAAGATGATCAAAGCATTTCTATGGAAATCTCACATGCTCTAAATGAGTTCTATGTTCTGACTGAGAGAGAAGAAAGAATGCTCAGGCAAGATGGTAGACGTCAGACTGGTCCTATAATTCTATATAATCTTTAAAACAGGATGGTAGAAGGAGGATAGTTACTGTGCAGTGAATTTGAACTTGATCTACGTTTATATAATGCTGTAAAACAAAGCTTTCGATGGATAGTGCTTATTATGCAGGAAATGGTCAATAGAATAACAATATGATTGCTATTATACCAGATTGAAAGATATAAAAAGCTTACAGGGTCCAATAATAAAATAAGAAACATTAACTTTAAAGAACATTAATGTAAATAGGTTTTCATTGATCAGATCTGAGTGTGACTAAAAATTGGACAAAGGTCTACAAATGTGGAAAGCTTTTGTTTGAGAACAGTGTGCCACACGCCACCTTTTGTCTCAGGCCAGTCACTCTGGAATCCATTGTCTCAACTAGGTCTCTGATCCTCTCTAAGATGTTTTATTGACACTTCACCTTTGGACATTATTCTCGGTACAGTAACTTTACTGTGCTAGCATAAGTTTCTTTCCTTTGTTTAAGTGACTTTGTAATTCTAGAAGATGGGATAGATACTTAAAGGAATGTTAAACCCATAAAGTTTGTGTTTATGTTAAGTTCAAAAATATAATGTTTATAATAGTTGAAGTGAGCCATCAAGGTTGCTGAAAGGACTGGAAATGCACAACAGGACCCAAGATGTTATAAAATTAGATGAATGAGAGCAAATGAGACAGTTCAGCAGGTTAAGGAACTTGCCACCAAGTCTGATGGCCTCAGTTTGATCCGTGGGAAGTTTTATATGATAGAACACCTGCATGTTGTCTCTGACTTCCATATGTGTGCTATGACATGCTCCACTTCTCATAGAAATGTTAAACAAAGAAGAATACTTACAAGAGAAATGTAGATGCATTAACCATATGGTTTTAATTTTTAAGGAACAATATGGTTTCTTGTCTCTACACAGTGCTAGAAAGAATGAAAGATTGGGATAATGGACATCTTGATTACTTTTCTTTTGACTTGTATATTTTAGGTAAACATTGAACTTGAACACCTACCTCAGCCTCCTGAATGCGAGGATCATAAAAGTGCCACATCACATGGGACTTTGTCTATTTTAGCAACATTGCTTTAATTATCAACATTCTTTTGCTAGTTTCAAATTTGTGAAAGACTAACTTGAAAAACTTTTGGGATGCTTGAAAAATTCAGATAGACTAAGTTTTTGGTTGATATAGTTTGTTATTTAAAAAAAAAAAACCCTTAAAAGCCAATTAGTTACATAGTTTAGGAGAATGAATATAAAATTAACCAAAAAACACATATAGTTAATAAATCTTATCTAACTCGCCGCCATTACAATAGTTATAATGATTTACTCGTTAAACATAAAGCTTTGAAAAAAACAAGTTAAAATTTGTAACCTTCAGGTGGAACTCTCTTTGGATGTCTTTTATAAGATCTCTTTGATACATAGGTGCATAAAAATATCTGTCTAGTTGAAAACCAGAACCTTGTGTTACTTACAGCTTCAGAGAAGACTGCTGGCCAGGTCCCCCAGTAGGTCTCTCCTGAGGATGGGTACAGTAATATAGAGAAGTAGGAAGCAGCTTATATACAGGAAGGGTGGAGGTAGCTATGGGCCCAGGTTGGCTGATTTGAGTAATCTTGGTCGACTATGGGGCCCAAGGACTGCCCCAAGTTGTCAGTTGCCTGCCATCGGAATGATTAAGGTAGGTCCATAGTGAACCCCAAAACATGAGACCCTGATAAGAGAAGCAGTTGGGGTGTGGGCTGAACCAACTGTTTAGGAAAGGAAACTGTCCAGAACTGTCAGTTGTCTCAAAGCCACTTTGTAACAGTATAGAAAAAGAAAAAAAAATTACACAGACTTGTGTGATTATGGGGTTTGTATATCTAAATATCAAACTCAGTTAATTGGGTGGTTTAAGTGGAAGACACTACTCAAGAATATGGAAATAGATTCTAGCACAAAGGAAAGACAGTAACTTTTGTCACTATTGAACAGTTGAGTGCAGAGACATTCTAATATGATAGGAAAAGAAAAGGACTAGGTAGAAATACCGTGTCCAAGCCTTGATTTGAGTTGGTTGTATCATTTGCTTGGCTTTGCAGGTTAGTAAGTCAAGTGAGACTTTACCAACATTTTGATTAAATAACAGTCTTTTGATTGCAATTACAGAGAATGCTAAAGGTACTAGTAATATGAACTTTTCAGCCAGAAGAAACTACATAATTAGAGGTATAAAAACTACAGCTCATTCCCAAGGAACTCAGATTTAAAGGCAAAAACAGTGCAAAACACTCACTAATACAGTTATGGATGCAAGCAGCACCTTCATGACTTGGGTGTCAGAGCAGGAAGGTGCCTAGTTTGGAAAGCTCTTGTCAGAAAATTCTTGCCAGAAAATTCTTTGGACAGTTACCGATTAACTAGGTAAGAGGGCAAGAAGGAGCAATGATGGTCTTAGACAAAGAACACAGATGCACAGACACAGTGGGTGGGAATCGAATGGTTTGAAATCTTGGGAGTACACCAGAGATGCTACTTCCCATGTGCTTGCTCTTTGGTTATTTATCAGGCAACTTCTCTGAACCCAGGACTTCTAAGTACAAACTGAATTTTAGGGCACTGGCATTTTGCCTGAGTTCACTAAAGAGAACTGGCTGGATATAGTATTCAAGAGCACACTTCACCAAGACTCTGCCCTTTGCCTTACTTTCCTCTTCTTCTGAATGGTATTGAGGGGTTCTGAAGTTAGTAGAATACTGGACCAGATCCATACATGCTCTGGGATTGTGTTCCCTCAATGACATCATCAGAGTACTTTGAGCTTGCACATGCTTTGATGGGCTCTGATTCTCTCTGGATGGCTCCGCCATGACACCTGTCTGCAGACAGTTTAAAGATGGAGCAGTTGCTTCGATAAGTTTCTGAAATAGCTGAGCACTAGGTATGCTTCAAACATGCAGAGGTAAAGTTTTAAAGGCCCATTCTTGTAAATTCCAGGGCCAGGTGGGTGAAGGTCACTAGAAAGGACATGGCAGAGCTGAATGGGCTTGATCCGAGTAAGAGCTACAGAACAAAACCGTTTACTCTAGTTGGGGGTAGTGAGTAGGTATAGTTTTAGCATAAGATAGATTTTTACAGGAACAGAAAATGTCTAATCCAAGGCAATAGGAATGAAAACATGGTTCCAAATTGATGTAAGTTAGATGCAGGTCAAAATCTCCTGTGTGAGAAACTAGATCACGGATCATTTTATCACCAAATGTGAAGAGCATTCTGACCCCTATGATATTTTTCTCATATTCTTAGTCATTTACAAATTGATTTCTACAGAAATGTGTACTCACTAAAATTCATTTTTCTATCAACTTACAATCTGAAATATTAACTTAGATGTGCATTTAAAGAAGTTATTCTAACCTTTTTATGGGTGTTACAAGAACTAGGTATAAAAATTTTAAATCATTAATAACTAGGATCCAATCATATTAATTTCAAGATCTTTTCTCTTTTAAAAACCTCTACCTGTGGAAATGTGTTCTCATTCCCTATACAGTTCTTAACCACTGACCACAAGCCAGGGATAATCACAGATGATTGAATAGAGCCTAATGCTTGTAACCTCTGTGTTTGCCTATTCCTTTGATTTAGAAATGATTAAGATCTCTGGGAGATAATTTATCCTGTACTAAGACTGCCATGGTGCAGGCATGTATGAATATGGAAAAGTACTAGGGTAGCCTCTCTGATGTGATGTCCTGAAATTAAGAAGTCATTAAAGCTAAGCTGATTCCAGAATAAGGAAAAACAAGTTTCAAAGATAAAAACAACCCTCCTGTATCTCAGAATGAAAGGAGGAGTGAAAGGTGATTGCCCTGAATCATAAATGAAAAGGCTTCTGTGTCTGCAGATGTGCAATCAATCTTGCTGGTGACCTCAGTGATCCTGCTCCAGAATGGGAATGAAGCTCTGGTCTCAGTTTTTAATTGGCCATTTGGAACTCTCCGGGAGGACCCGTGACACTGGGGTCTAAAATCCCTTATCAGCAATGATGCTATTTTTCAGAACAGATGACTGACTCCACCTGCAACTGAAGTCTAATGTGACACTGCTACTTAATATCTAGTATCATGTCACCATCACTGGCATCCGCTGACCACCTTGCCTTTGGGGATGAGAGCATGTTTTTATATAACACCATGAGTGCTCCTGACAAAAGAGAAAGCAGTGAAAGTGATTCAGATCTATGAGCAGATAAATGACAGATTAAAATAATATCGGTGTAGGAAAAGGGCCTCATTTGTGTATGTAACTTTACATTACTACAACTGTGCTACACATTGCTCATTGGTTATGTGTTGACAAGTATGACTGGAAGACAGGTCATCTGATAGAATGACACATGAACCAGTTGTTGCTTAGGCCATTGGCAAAGATGGCAGATTCACTTCCTTATCTGTAAAGCAGTAGTTATTAAAAGCAATTGGCCAGAGAGCTTCTGAGATTTAAGTAAGGTAATATACTGACATAAATAATACCAGGCTGGGATCTGAACATTTCTTAGTCAATTGTAGCTATACTTATTTTTGTAAGTCTAATGAGTTACTGGTTATAGTTGTAACTTTTGCCTATGAAGTTGTTATTTGGTCTAAAATGTTTATTTGGAAATGGTATGTTTTTATAAATAACTACAATTTTGAGATGAGTTAATTCATATAGATATTAAATAACTATCTTTATTTATGTTCACAACAGCCTTATTTACACTAGACAGAACCCAGATGACCTTCAACAGAGGCATGGATACAGAAAATGTGCTACAATTAAAGAACTATTAATTTCAAATTTGTTTGTGGCTTAGGGGTTTTCACACAGTTCTTCCTCATATTCTATAAACACATATTAACAAGATATTGTATCCTTTTAATTTAACTGTATACATTGTAATTTTAACCATAACCATGATGTATGTAAAGAGCACTTTAGAACACTCACTTTTAATTTTCAATTTTGTGTTTTTAGGCTGTTTGTGAGTATATGTGTGCTTATGTACATTTTCATGCTCTCTCTTTGTTTCCTTTTCTCTCTTGTTTATGAGTTTTGCATTGTGTTTTATTCTTGTTTTTACTTTACCGTTTGTTTTCTGGAGAAAGGAAGAAGGTGTGATATTGGAAAAACTGGGAAGCTAGGGAGGTCTGGGAGGAAGGGAGATGATCAGGATATATTGTATGAAAAGAATCTTTATTTGCAATAAAAAGCAATAAAAGTTAAAAACTACCTTGAGATAACCTAAAAAATATATAAACTGATATCAAGAAATAAATGATCAAATTATAAAAAATAAAAAATGTAGTAAAACAAATTAAAACGTAGAACTAAGTAATCTCTTAGCACAAAAAGCTGTTCAGTTAATGTGAGTAATGATACTTAGTACTCCATTTAAGTAGCAAAATAAGACAGCATATATAGAAAAACCTTGTAATTATGAAGTATGAAAGGCACAAAATGACATTTTAACAAATTTAGGTGAGGTGATTCCTTATGATATTGTACATTCTCTGTAGATTAATTGATAAGCATAATGAAATTTCAAAAAGATTGTGCACAGAAGAAAAGAGAATGATGAACCAGAGGGCTCCACAGGATGCTGAAAATGGAAAATCTTACAAATCCCTAGAAATCCTCTATGTTGCTTATGGTACAGTCTAGACAAAACAGAACTCTTTGTCAAGAAATAGAGTCAAATACACTGGGAGGCTTACCACTAATGAGGGGGACATGTTTTAAATTTTAAGAAAAAAGATGGGCTTTAAATTGTCTGAAAGACAAAACCCACAAAAGAAAACATATGGTCAGGTCAGTATTTTCACTCCTCACCCCGCCCCCCAAAAAATTATCTAGTAGCTCAGATCTTTGAAATAAAAAGATTGAAGCAAGGGGAAAAAAAAGAAAACAGAAAGGGAGTGAGTGAGTGAATTAATGACTGAGTGAGTGAGGAACAAAAAAGGAGGAAGGGAGTGGGAGGAAGAGTTAGAAAGAAAGGGGGGGGGGAGAAAGGGTGGATGTGGGATACTGGTCTTTGTCCACAGCAGCCAGCTTCTATTACACACAAGCCTAAGCCTTTCTTCTCACCTGCAGTAGCCTTTTCATTCTTCATTACATCACAAAATAAGAGGCTAATGGGATTGGTAGCCCACTTAAACTACAGCCAGTCAGCATCCCAAATAGTGTATAGACCCTGAGGAGGACACTGTCATAGATGTTTTCTTTTTCTTAAAGCCAAAATTAACTTTTATTTTACATTGATAGAAACTGTGAAAAAGATGACATTTTCCCACATTACAGCACACACATTCAAGGGAATATTTCTTACCCCAAATAAATCTTTACAGGTAGAATAACTGAAGTAAATTTATGTTCTTCAAAGTAAAGCAAAATAGTAAATGATTGAAATTGTTTCAAATCCAGACATAAATATTCAGCATCACTGGTAACATTCTACCCAGGACATTCCAAACAATCTCCATCAGTTAGCACCTGTCTATAATGATGCTTTTTCTTGGTCAGTTGGAAAACAGCAGGAAAAGCAACTGTTCAGAAATAACCATAATTTTTGCAACACAATCAACTGTGTGGTAACAATTATAATAAGAGTTTTATATATGTGGGTTCTAACCAGTCCTTATTACCCACAAATTAAATAATTTTCACCAGTATTTTGAATATGTAGATGATTTAAAATCAAATGACTGTTATTTTAATGTTTGCACAAGAGACTGATTATCAAAAGCTCTGATTCTTAAGATGAAAATTTCATATTAGTATGTTGTTCAAATAAAAATAAAACAATATATAGAGGATTTAGCCTTCTATAAGATGTAGGATTGGTAAAGATCTTTTCCCAATCTGGTGGTTGCCATTTTGGTTTTGGGTTTTTTTTTTTTTTTTTTTTTTTTTTTGTTTTGTTTTTTGTTTTGACAATATTCTTTGCCTTACAGAAGCTTTCCAATTTTATGAGGTTCCATTTGTCAATTCTTCATATTAAAGAATAAGTCATTGGTGTTCTGCTGACTAAATTTTTTCCTGTGCCCATGTGTTGGAGGCTCTTCTCCACTTTCACTTCTATTAGCTGCAGTGTACTGGGTTTTAGGTAGAGGTCTTTGATCCACTTGAACTTGAGTTTTGTACAAGGTGATAAGAATGGACTGATCTGCATTCTTCCACATGTGGGGAGCTGAATTCGGACGCCATTACAAGATGGTGCTGGCTCCCTCACGGTTTGAGATAAACAACTCCATATATAGTAATGCTCTTGTCAGCTAAGGCGCTGCACCCTGCTCATGCGCAGTACATAACCTATCTTCAGCCAATCCTGAGGCCTCTGCTGTCAGCAGACTGGTTACAACCAATCATGGCAAGTCCCGTATGCACTTCTCCCTATATAAGCAGACAGCGAGGGTAGTTCGGGGTCCCTTGCTTCCTGCTCTCCCCTTCAATCAAGAGGTTCCCACAATAAAATGTGATCTGAGAAGAATCCTCTGGTGGTGGTCGTCTTTCCTCGATGGTCGAGGAGTGCGCCGCAGACATACCAGTCAAACCAGCACCATTTGTTGAAAATGCTGTCCTTTCGGCAAGAAATAATCAAACTTAGAGCAGGAGTGACCAAATAGAAGCAAAAACAACCATTCAAAGAATCAACAAAACCAAGAGCTGATTCTTTGAGTAAATTAACAAGATTGATAAACCCTTAGCTAGACTAACTAGAGGGCAAAGAAAGAGTATCCAAATTAACAAAATGAGAAAAAAAAGTGAAGACATAACAACTAAAACTGAGGAAACTCAAGAAATCATCAGATCCTACTACTAAAGCCTATACTCAACAAAGCTGGAAAATCTGGAGGAAATAAATGAATTCCTAAAGAGATATGAGATACTAAAGTTAAACCAGGACCAGGTAAACCATCTAAACAGTCCCATAACACCTAAAGAATTAGAAGCATTCATCAAAAGCCTCAGAACCAAAAAAAGCCCAAGTCCAGATGAGTTCAGTAGAGAATTTTACCAGATATTTATTGACGATCTAATACCAATTATCTCCAAAGTATTCCACAAAATAGAGTCAGATGGAACACTACCTAACTTATTTTTCCAGATCACAATAACCCTCATTCCTAAACTACACAAAGACCCTACAAGGAAAGAGAACTTCAGACCAATCTCACTTATGAACATTGATGCAAAAATACTCAACAAAATCCTTGCAAACTGAATCCAAGTACACATCAATACGATCATTCACCATGACCAAGAAGGCTTCATCCCTGGGATGCAGGGATGGTTTAATATACTGAAATCCATGAACGTAATCCACCACATAAACACACTCAAAGAAAAAAAACACATGGTCACCTCACTAAATGCTGAGAAAGCATCTGAAAAAATTCAACTCCCCTTCATGTTAAAAGTCTTGGAAAGAACATGATTCCAAGGCCAATTCCTAAACATAATAAAAGCAATATATAGCAAACCAACAGCCACCATCAAACTTAACGGTGGGAAACTTGAAGCAATCCCACTAAAATCAGGGACTCGACAAGGCTGCCCACTCTCCCCCTACCTATTCAACATAGTACTGGAAGTCCTGGCTGGAGCAACTAGACAGCAAAAGTAAATCAAAGGGATACAAACTGGAAAGGATAAAGTAAAAACTTCACTGCTTGCAGATGACATGATAGTGTATGCAAGTGACCCCAACAATTCCACCAGAGAACTTCTACAGCCTATAAACAAGTTCAGCAAAGTGGCTGGATATAAAATTAACTCAAACATATCGGTAGCCTTCCTCTACTCAAGGGACAAACATGCAGAGAAGGAAATTAGGGGGAAAATGCCCTTCACAATAGTCACAAACAATATAAAATAACTTGGTGTGACTCTAACTAAGCAAGTGAAGGACCTGTATGACAAGAACTTTAATTCTCTAAAGGAAATCAAGGAAGATCTCAGAAAATGGAAAGATCTCCCATATTCATGGATTAAAAGAATGAACATTGTAAAAATATTCATCTTACCAAAAGCAATCTACAGATTCAATGCAATCCCCATCAGAATTCCAACTCAATTATTCATAGAATTGGAAAGAGCATTGTGCAATTTCATTTGGAGTAACAAAAGACCTAGAATAGTGAAATTCATCTTCAACACAAGAAAACATCTGCAGGAATCACTATCCCTGACCTCAAGCTATATTACAAGGCAATTATACTAAAAACTGCATGGTACTGGTACAGAGATAGCAAGTGGATCAATGCAATAGAATAGAAGATCCAGAAATGAGCCCTCACATATATGGTCACTTGATTTTGACAAAGGAGCTGTAAACATTCAATGGATAAAAGAGCCTCTTCAACAAATGGTGTTGGTCCAACCAGTACTCAGCATGCAGAAGAATGAAAATAGACCCCTTTCTTATCTCCTTGTACAAAGCTCAAGTGTAAGTGGATCAAAGATCTCCAAATTAAACCAGACACACTGAAACTATTAGAAGAGAAAGTAGGGAAAAACTTAGAACATATGAGCACAGGAGAAAATTTCCTGAACAGAACACCAATGGCTCATGCTCTAAAGTCAAATAATGACAAATGGGACTTAATGAAATTGCAAAGTTTCTGTAAGACTAAGGACACTGTTAAGAAAACAAAACAGCAGCCAACAGAGTGGGAAAAAATCTTTACCAACCCCATATCAGATTGAGGTCTAATATCCAAAGTATACTAAGAACTCACAAAGATAGACACCACAGAATCAAATAAACCTATTAAAAATGGGGTACAGAGCTAAACAAAAGGTTCTCAATTTAGGAATATCAAATGGCTGAGAAGCATCTAAGGAAGTGCTCGACATCATTAGCCATCAGGGAAATGCAAATCAAAAGAACCCTGAGATTCTACCTCATACCAACCAGAACTGTGAAGATCAAAAATTCAGAGGATATCAGATGCTGGTGAGGATGTGGAGAAAGAGGAACACTTTTCCACTGTTGGTGGGGTTTTAAACTGGTAAAACCACTCTGGAAATCAGTCTGGTAATTCCTCAGAAAAATTGACATAGTACTACCTGAAGACCCAGTTATTCCACTTCTGGGCATATACCCCAGAGAAGGTCCAACATGCAACAAAGACAAAAGCACTACCATGTTCATAGCAGCCCTATTTATAATAGCCAGAAGCTGGAAAGACCCTAGATGTCATTCAGTAGATTAATGGATACAAAATGTTTGTATATTTACACAATGGAGTACTACTCAGCTATCAGAAACAATGACTTTATGAAATTCCTAAGGAAATGGATGCATCTAGAGAATATCATCCTGAGTGAGATAACCTAGTCACAAAAGAACAGACATAATATGCAGTCATTGATAATTGGATACTTACCCCAGAAAGCTCTGAACTCCCTGGAAACAATTCACAGACTATATGAAGTTCAAGAAAAAGCAAAGGTCAAAAAAAAAAAAAGAAAAGAAAAGAAAGAAATGAAAAACTATTATGCTTAATCTTTACACACACCAATTAAACTTTGACTATTTCTAGGTTACATCTTGTTTTACATGTACTTTATGCCCATTGTAACTAGTAAAATTTAAATGCATACTATCAAACCTTAAAAAAATCAAATACTGACAAAAATGTATTCAGACACTTTTATGTATAAATGCTTAAAATCTGTAAAAAGAAAAAAAATGCTGCCTTTTTTTAACTGGATTATTTTAGACTCCTTTGTCAAAGATCAAGTGACAATAGGTATTTTGGTTCATTTTTATCACCGTAATCAACTATGTAAACAAAGTCAAAGAAAAAACCACATGATCATCTAGTTAGATGCTGAGAAAGCATTTGACAAAATTCAACAGCCCTTCATGTTTAAAGCCTTGGAAAGATCAGGAATTCAAAGCCCATACTTAAATATAGTGAAAGCAATATACAGCACGCCAGCAGCCAACATCAAACTATATGGTGAGAAACATGAAGCAGTCCCACTAAAATCAGGGACTAGACATGGCTGCCCACTCTCTTCCTACCTATTTACTTCTTTTTGTTCTAGAGCTTTCAGGTATATTGTCAAGCTCTTAGTGTATGCTTTCTCCAGTTTCTTTTTGGAGGCACTCAGAGCTGTAAGTTTTCCTCTTAGAACTGCTTTCTTTTTCCTTCTGTCCCACAAGCTTGGGTATATTGTACCTTCATTTTCATTACATTCTAAAAATTCTTTAGTTTCTTTCTTTATTCTTCCATGTCCAAGTTATTATTGAAAAGAGTGTTGTTTATCTTCCATGTTCATGTAGCTTTCCTGTTGTTTTTGTTGTTGTTGAAGACCATCCTTAGTCCATGGTGATCTGCTAGGACTCATGAGATTATTTCAATCTTCTTGTATCTGTTGAGGCCTGTTTTGTGACTAATTATATGGTCAGTTTTGGAGTAGGTATCATGAGGTGCTGAGCAGAAGGTATATTCTTTTGTTTTAGAATGAATATTCTATAGATGTCTGTTAAATTCAGTTGGTTCATATCTTCTGTTACTATCACTGTGTCTCTGTTTAGTTTCTGTTTCCATGATCTGTCCATTGAAGAGAGTAGAGTGTTGATGTCTCCCACCATTATTATGTGTGGTGCAATGAATTCTTTGAGGTTCTTTTATGAAGGTGCTCCCTCTCCCATACTCCTTCTGCTACCTTAGTACCTTGGCATTCTCCTACACTGGGAAAACGAGTCTTCGCTGGATCAAAATTCTTTTCTCTCACTGATGCCAGAGAATGGTATCCACTGCTGCATATGCACCTGGAGCCATGGGTTTCTCTATAAGAACTCATTGGTTTGTGTTTTAGTCCCTGGGAGTTGTGGTGGGTTTGATTTTTAAAGGTGCAAGAGGAGCTATCAGTAAAGTTTCTAACAAGAAGTCTCCAGATCATCTTGTGATTTCTTCTCATCTGCCAACTTTCTAAGAAGCCGTTGATCAGTATTTTTTTAATGCATTCTCCTCAAAGAACTGTAATATAAAAAGAAGACACAAATCTAGAAATTCAATAAATAAAGTTAAAAAAACCTTTTAGGTTATGGGATGATATTAACACATTACAACAACATAGCACTTTTAAACATAAAATTAAATATAAATATGAGTTTCTACTATACTTAAGTGAGCACACGTAAAAATGTATGTTCAAGAGAGCTTCATTCTTTGAATTTAAATTGAATTTGTACTTCTCATGAGATATGAAAGTGATATTGATATGATCTTGGCTGAAGTGTACCTCAGGGTACAACAGTGTCTAATGTGCATTAGGTTGTGGGTTTGATCTACAGCACTACAAAACAAAAATCAAAACAAGGGTCCACAGAAATGAGATGGCTGGGCAGAGAATAGTACAGAGTTCAGTTCCTGGCATGTATATGAGGCAGATCACACTCCATCTCCAAACATTTGAAACTCTTTCTTCTAGCCTCCACAGGCATGTGCACATGTATTCATATGATCGTGCACATACAAAGATATACACATATTGAATTGAAGTATAAAATGTAAAAGAATTGGAGGGGAAAACCTTCAATTAATTCTATTTTATATCAGAGAATATCAAATTTTCTTATTTAGTGTACTATAATCATGAAAAAAGAATAGAAGCAATGTAATGTATCCTTGGGTTGATGAATTGTAAAGTTTGTACCTTTGGGTGAATTGCTTCATCTTTTAGTTCTCTGTAGAATATTGAAATAAATTCCAGAAAGTACAGTTGTAATGTTTTTCAGAATAAGCTCATCTTGATACTGTATTATATTTGTCAAAACAGCAACTATTGTAGAACTTTAAAAATCAGAAAAAAATTTATGTTTATATTCCTCCTTTTTTTGATTGACTAAGACCTTCATTGTGCTCATTCTGGGTGGTTGCTAAGAGGGGTTTTGTATTTTTCTTCTTTGTTAATAGCATACTCAGTTCCCACTGAGTGTTTTATTGATGAGTAACATAAGACAAAATGTATCAGTTGTTTTCCCAGCTTTCTGTCACTATAGCAAAGTACAGAGACTTTCTAAAGAACAAAGGTTTATTAAAAATTACAGTTCCATAGGATGAAGCCCATAACCTTGGCCTCATTCCTTGAAGTGTGTACTAAGGCAGTCCAGAATGGTAGAAGCTCACAGTAAAATAAAACTTCTCAATTTGTAGCTAGGGTCTAAAATAAGGGGAAACATCAAGAAACCTACAGATTCTCATTGGTACCCCAAGTGATCAAAGGCCTGAAATTGGTCCCTTCTTCAAAAGCCATCACTACATCTTAGAAGGGCTACTCTGGGTCCTAAGGTCTTAATACATGAACTTTTGGAAGACACTTAATAGGAAGACATAGGCCAACTTACTTCACTTAAATGAGATGCTGCTGAAACAATGATGTCCTGTTCTATAGATTTAAAAATACAAGTGTGGATTCCAGAGTTGGATATACGTGAAAAACCTATCGTTAATAATATATTTAACCCAAAAATTAGTTCTTCAGATGTTGTTCTAGAAATTGCAGTAGCATATATTTGTTTGCTTTTTTATATGACCTCATGTATCCCAGGTTCACCTGGAACTTATTAGGTAGCTAAAGATGATCTTGAACTCTGAATCCTCCTGCTTCTACCTCCCAAGTGCTGTGATTACAAACATGCACAACCATGTGTAGCATTATTACAGTGGTATAGCTTTTCCAGACTATGCCTTGAGGTTTTAGAAAGGCAAATTATTTCTAGGATCTCTCCTTCCTTCTATTCCTCCCTCCCATTTTCATCCTTTTTACCTCTCCCTATTTGGAAACAATAATGAAAAAATTTAAATGAAATGACTCAAATTATGAATATACAGCTGTGCCTATTTGTAGTTGTAAATCAGTTTATCAAAGTATATTAATAGAGTTCCCAAAGGTTAAGGCCTGGTGAGAAGGAGATCCAAGTAGCCAAGGGGCAGAGAGATCACTGCCGAGTGGGCAGGGAAAACACTACCCTGCCCTCCCTGACCCAGGGACCAGGAACCAAGCATTGGGACCTCTGTTCCCACATGGAGGCTTTGGGGTGCAGAACAGGGCTCGGACCATCTGCCACCTGGACCAGTGGAGATCCAGGGACACAGACTAGGTACAAGGGAAAGGCAAGAACATATCACTGACAACAAGATGGCAAGAGGAAAGCAAAAGAGCATAACCCAAGGAAACTAAGACAATCTGGCAACACCAGTACCCAGCTCTCCCATCACAGCAAACATTGGAATGCCAAACACTCCAGAAAAAGAAGAAGCAGACCTAAAATCATACCTTAAGACGATGATAGAGATCCTTAAACAAGAACGAGAGGAAAAGCAAGAAGAATCAGAAGCTTTTTAAGAGGAAACAAGAAAAACACTCAACTCAAAGAACTAGAGGAAATCAGAACCAAAGAGATGAAGGAATGGAAGAAGGAATTTAAAACGGAAAAGGACACAATAAAGAAAACACTAAAAGAGATAACCCTAGAGGTAGAACACCTAAAAAAGAAATCAGGAGTCACAGATGCAAGCATTTCCAACAGACTACAAGAGATGGAAGAGAGAATCTCGGGGGCAGAAAACAACATTGTAAACATAGACTAAACAGCCAGAGAAGATTCAAAAACCAAAAAGCTCCTAACCCAAAATATCCAGGAGATCCAGGACATAATGAGAAGACCAAACCTAAAGATAATAGGAATAGAAGAGGGAGAAGAATATCAACTAAGAGGCACAGTAAACATCTTCAAAAAAATTGTAGAAGAAAACTTCCCTACCCTTAAGAATGAGATGACCACGTGTATAAAAGAAATCTTCAGAACTCCAAATAGGTTGGACCAGAAAAGAAATTCCTCCTGACACATAATAGTCAAAACACCAAGTGCCCAAAGCAAAGAAAGAATACTAAAAGCAGTAAGGGAAAAAGGTCAGTTAACATATAAAGACAGATCAATCAGAATCACACCCGATTTCTCAACAGAGACTATGAAAGCTAGAAGAGCCTGGACAGACATCATGCACACACTAAGAAAGCACAAGTGCCAGCCCAAGCTGCTATACCCAGCAAAACTATCAATCACCATCGATGGAGAGATGAAGATATTTCAAGACAAATCTAAATTTACACAATATCTGACCACAAACCCAGCACTACAACGAATTATAGGTGGAAAACCCAATACAATGAGGGGAACTACATACTAGTAAAAACAAAAAAACTCCTAAGCAAGAAAACCAAAAGAAGAAAGAGACACAGACACAAAACAACCTACAAAAGCAATAATAGCAGGAAACAGAAACCACTATTCCTTAATATCTATTAACATAAATGGACTCAACTCCCCAATAAAGACAGATAAGCTATCAGACTGGATACATAAACAAAATCCAGCATTTTGCTGCATACAGGAAACTCATCTCAGAGACAAAGACAGACACTATCTCAGAGTAAAAGGGTGGGAAAAAACTTCCAAGCAAACAGCCCCAAGAAGCAAGCTGAAGTGGCTATTCGAATATTGAATAAAGTAAATTTCCAACCAAAAGTTATCAAAAAAAATAAGGAAGGACACTTTTTACTCATGACAGGAGAAATCTTTCAGGAGGAACTCTCAATCCTTAACATATATGCTCCAAATACAAAAGCACCCACATTCATAAAAGAAACCCTACTAAAGCTCAATAAATACATCTCACCCCACACAATAATAGTGCGAAACTTAAATACCCTACTCTCACCAATGGACAGATCATGGAAACAGAAACTGAACAAAGACACTGTAAAACTAGCAGAGACTAAGAACCAACAGGAATTAATAGATATCTATAGAACATATCATCCTAAAGTAAAAGAATACACCTTCTTCTTAGCACCCCATGGCACCTTCTCGAAAATTGACCACATAATTGGGCACAGAACAAGCTTCAATCAATATAAAAAGATTGAAATACTCCCATGCATCCTCTCAGATCACCATGATTAAAGGCTGGTCTTTAACAACAAAGACAACAAAAAACCCACATACACATGGAAACTAAACAACGCTCTTTTAAATGATAGCAAGGTCAAAGAAGAAATAAACAAAGAAATTAAGGATTTTCTAGAATTCAATGAAAACGAAAATACAACATACCCAAACCCATGGGATGCAATGAAAGCAGTACTGAGAGGAAAACTCATAGCTCTGTGTGCTTCCAAAAAGAAACTGGAGAGAGCATACATCAGCAACTTGACAGCACAGATAAAAGCTCTAGAAGAAAAGGAAGCAGGTACACCCAAGAGGAGTAGATGGCAAGAAATAATCAAACTTAGGGCAGAAATACACCAAATAGAAACAAAAAGAACCATTGAAAGAATCAACAAAACCAAGAGCTGGTTCTTTGAGAAAATCAACAAAATTGATAAACCACTAGCCAGACTAACTAGAGGGTAAAGATAGAGTACACAAATTAACAAAATCAGAAAGGAAAGTGGAGACATAACAACTGAAACTGAGGAAATTCAAGAAATCATCAGATCCTTCTACAAAAGCCTACACTCCACAAAGTTGGAAAATCTGGATGAAATGGATAAATTCCTAGACAGATACAAGATCCTAAAGTTAAACCAGGAACAGAGGAACAGGTAAACCATCTAAATAATCCCATAACACCTAAAGAAATAGAAGAAGTCATCAAAAGCCTCCCAACCAAAAAAAAAAAAAAAAAGCCCAGGTCCAGACGGGTTCAGTGCAGAATTTTATCAGACAATTATTGCAGACATAACACCAATACTCTCCAAACTATTCCACAAGATAGAATCAGATGAAATACTACCTAACTCATTTTTTGAGGCTACAGTAACCCTTGTTCCTAAACCACACAAAGACCCTACAAAAAAAGAGAACTTCAGACCAATCTCACTTATGAACATTGATGCAAAAATACTCAACAAAATACTTGCAAACTGAATCCAAGAACACATCAAAATGATCATTCTCCATGATCAAGTAGGCTTCGTCCCTGGGTTGCAGGGTTGGTTTAATATGAGGAAATCCATCAATGTAATCCACTATATAAACAAACTCAAAAAACAAAATCATATGGTCATCTCACTAGATGCTAAGAAAGCATTTGACAAAATTCAACACACCTTCATGTTAAAAGTCCTGGAAAGAACAGGAATCCAAGGTCTATACCTAAACATAATAAAAGCAATATACAGCAAACCAACAGCCAACATCAAACTTCAACGTGGGAAACTTGAATTAATCCCACTAAAATCAGGGACTTGACAAGGCTGCCCATTCTCCCCCTACCTATTCAACATAGTACTGGAAGTCCTGGCTGGAGCAATTAGACAGCAAAAGGAGATCAAGGGGATACAAATCGGAAAGGAAGAGGTGAAAACATCACTCTTTGCAGATGACATGGTAGTGTACTTAAGTGATCCCACAAATTCCACCAGAGAACTCCTACAGCTGATAAACAAGTTCAGCAATGTGGCTGGATACAAAATTAACTCAAACAATCAGTAGCCTTCCTATATTCAAAGGACAAACATGTGGAGAAAGAAATTAGGGAAAAGATATTCTTCACAATAGTCACAAATCTATGAAATAACTTGGTGTGAATCTAACTAAGCAAGTGAAGGACCTGTATGACAAGAACTTCAAACCTCTAAAGAAGGAAATTGAGGAAGATCTCAGAAAATGCAAAGATCTCTCATGCTCATGGATTGGAAGGATCAACATTTTAAAAATGGCTATCCTGCCAAAAGCAATCTACAGATTCAATGCAATCCCCATCAAAATTCCAACCCAGTTCTTCATTGAGTTGGAGAGATCAATGTGCAATTTATTCCAGAGTAACAAAAGATCTAGAATAGCAAAATCCATCCTCAACAACAAGAAAACATCTGCGGGAATCACTATCCCTGACCTCAAGCTATACTACAAGGCAATTGTGCTGAAAACTGCATGGTACTGGTACAGAAATAGGTATGTGCATCAATGGAATAGAATAGAATATCCATAAATGAGCCTTCATGTATATGGTCACCTGATTTTTGACAAAGGAGCTGTAAACATTCAATGGAATAAGGACAGCCTATTCAACAAATGGTGCTGGTCCAACTGGCACTCAGCATGCAAAAGAATGAAAATAGACCCTTTTTTATCTCCTTGTACAAAGCTCAAGTATAAGTGGATCAAAGATCTCCACATTAAACCAGATACAGTGAGACTATTAGATGAGAAAGTAGGAAAAACCTTAGAACACATAGGCAAAGGAGAAAATTTTCTGAACAAAACACCAATGGCTCAAGCTCTAAGGTCAAAGATTAACAAATGGGACTTAATGAGATTGCAAAGTTTCTGTAAGTATAAGGACATTGTCAAGAAAACAAAACGACAGCCAACAGAATGGGAAAAGATCTGTACCAACTCCACATCAGATAGAGGCCTAATATCCAAGGTATACAAAGAACTCAAAAAGCTAGACACCAGAGAGTCAAACAACCCTATTAAAAAATGGGGTACAGAGCTAAACAAAAGTTCTCAATTGAGGAATATCGAATGGCTGAGAAACATCTAAGGATGTGCTGGACATCCTTAGCCATCAGGGAAATGCAAATCAAAACAACCCTGAGATTCCACCTCACACCAGTCTGATTAGCCAAGATCCAAAACTCAGATGACAGCAGATGCTGGCGAGGTTTAGGAGAAAGAGGAACACTTCTCCACTGTTGGTGTGTTTGTAAACTGATACAGCCACTCTGGAAATCATTCTGGGGATACCTCTGAAAATCTGACATAGTACTACCTGAAGACTCAGCTATTGCACTTCTGGGCATATACCCCAGAGACACTCCAATATACAACAAAGATACATGTACCACAATGTTCATAGTAGCTCTACTTATAATAGCCAGAAGCTGGAAAGAACCCAGATGTCCTTCAGTAGATGAACGGATACAAAAATTGTGGTACATTTACACAATGGAGTACTACTCAGCCATCAGAAACAATGACTTAACCAAATTCTTAAGAGAATGGTTGCATCTAGAGAATATCATCCTGAGTGAGATAACCCAGTCACAAAACAACAGACATAATATGCAGTCACTGATAGTGGGATGCTAACCCCCGAGGCTCAGACCCCAGAAACAACTCACAGACTTTGTGAAGTTCAAGAAAAAAAGAAAACAAAACAAACAAACAAACAAAAAACATTATGCTCAATCCTTACACACCAAGAAATTATTGACTAATTCCAGGTTACATCCTGTTTTACATGTACTTTTTGCTCATTGTAACTAGTAAGACCTTAATGCAGAGTATCAAACCTTAAAAAACAAAATACAATCACTGACACAATTGTATTTGTATACATTTATGCAAAATTGTTTAAAATTCTTTCTTTTATCTTTGTTTTTTAAAATAAAGTCAAAAAAATAAAATTCAAGATCTGTTTTATCTTTAAAAAAAACAAAATATAATATTAGAAAAATTTTTTTAAAAAATGATAAACTTTATGCCCAAAGTTATGTGTAAAGCAATAATATCTTATTTTCTTTTATTCATCTTGAGTCTTTCTATGACTACCAACTTCCTGATAAGTGTCTTAAAGAATGTAAGCATAAACCGATTCCAAATAGAGACAAGTGTGAATCATTACTTCTATCCAGACATGCAGATATCTCTGCTGCATCTTTAGAAACCAGAAACAAGCAGAATACTTTAACGCCATTGAATTTAGTGCAGTATCATGCAGGTGAATCCATTCGGATATATTTGGTTCAAATAAGCAGCAAGGACAACACTCTGGGCTTTGGTCAATGTTTAGTAAACTCGTGGCCTGTGAATGTCCTTTGCTCTCTATTACTTTCTTCTTTGGCTTTTAAAATAGACTATCCATCTTCTTAACCCACTTGCTAAGGAAGACCAGAACTCAGAGGATGTGTTCTACTCTACTGGGGCATGTACAACATTCAAATGCTGTGATGTGTGTACTCAAGAATGCCTCTGCTGTCAGTAGTTTAGGGACTAGAGGAACCAAACTTAAGAAGATGAGGAGGAAGAGAAAGAAGAAAAAAGAGGAAAAGAAGGAGGAGGAAGATGAGGAAGAGAAAGAGGAAGAAGAGGAGAAAGAAATATAAGAAATAACAAGGAGAGGAAGATTCAGAAGCAGGAGGAGGAGGAAGAAGCAAAAAAAGAAGAGGAAAGGAAGAAGCAGAAGCTTCCTTCCCTGGAGAGGAAAACACCATAGCTTTGATCCAAGGCCCATTTAGGCCACTAAACAAAAGCACTGATAAGAAAGGATGGGGTGAGAACATGTCAACATAGAAGATTCTCCATAAACGACAAGCACAGCGTGCTCTTCTTTCTACCTGTGATTACAGAGGCATGGTGTAAGGAAATGTCACTTCAGATCCTTTTGTTATTAGCACTTTAAGGATCATCAGATACTTTGTATAAACATTATAATAACACATGCATTATAGAATATAGAGAATGGTAACAGTTTTCTGTATGGTGATAATCCTTTTGAATGTTATATTTTGGTTTGTAAATGTAACTGCCATGGGATAGCATGCATATTAACCTAATTTTCATTCTACAAGTTTTATAAACAGAAATATGTATGATCTGACAGAAATACTTGTAGTATTTCTCACTGTTATGCACTGAAATTAATGTGCATTAAGAATCCAAAGGGTAATGGTAATTGTGATTTTTACAGTAAAAGAAAATACATAAACAACTGAACATGGACAATGTAAATCAAAACATAATTTGTGTACTTATTACTCAAGCTTTCTGAGCTCTGGCAACACTCCAGGCTTGAGGCAAGATACATACTAGCCTGGCTTGAAAAGAAAAAAAACTACTAAAGTAAAAAAGCTTGGTACTCTATCATGAGAGTGCAATAGATTTTCGGATATGACAGAATTTTAATTTTAACTTTTGTTTTATTTTTACAACAAGAGTGTCTGCATAGTTCTAGGAGCAAAGGCAGCATTTCTGGACTGTGAGTGAGCAAGCACATAAAAATAAGGAATCTTATGAGGCTGGATGAAACTGCCAAGACAAGGCATTAAAGAGCACTCTGGCTACAGGAAAGGATCTCTCCTGTGTAAGCAATAGATAGCAATTTCAGGTGACTTGAATGGGGGAAAAGTGATGAATTTAAAATCTATCACATTACTCGCAGAATCCTAAACAAGTGGGAAGGTCCAAGTTCAGAACGAAGCAGAAAGCTAATAAAGAACACCTTTTGTGCTGCCGTCTGTGACTCGACACCTCAGCAGGCAGGACTGCTTACTGCTGGCCACCATTACATTCTCCTGGAACCCTTGCTACTCGCTGCTGCTGCAAGCCAGTGCAGAATGGATTTCACATTATCCGCTCCCCTTTGCCTCACTTGCTTCAGAAATAAATTCGTGGTAAAAGACGACAGTTTAGATTCTCAACCTTCCTAATGCTGCAGCCCCTTTATAGTTCCTCGTGTTGTGGTGACCCCCGACCATAAAATCTTTAAGGTTGCTACTTCATAACTGAAAATTTGCTACTGTTATGGGTCATTGTGTAAATATTTTTTGTGAGAGAGACCTACTGAAGGAGGTCTGACCCACAGTTTACTAGTGGCTCGTTTGGGTAGACATAGAAGCTTTACCTGCAGGAGTTGACAGGGGGAACAGTACGACTGTCATTTCCTCTCACAGGGAGAAGCGGGGCTCCATATTTCTCATATAGGGAGATTGGAAGTCAGGAGAGATAAGAAGGGACATGTTTGGTTTTTGTGTCCCCTCCAGTTACAGACACTGCAGGGATGGCTGTTTAATCACTCAGGACCAAGTCCGTTCCATCCTCCGTTATTCTCTTTGCCCTTAATTATTCACCGTAGCAAAGGCAGTGTAGCTCTTGTTCCATTTGTTTGACTTCTACATGACCTAACATCCTCAACTCCAGTAACGGTTCTGAAGTATGAGGTGAGCTTGGCAAGAAGTGAAGTTGGGATGTTGATGGGGACTAAGGGCTTCTATGTGGTACACCTTTCACAGAGATCAAGAGAATGCTTTTGAATAAGGAAGTGACTTTCAAATTGTTTGACAGCATGCAGTGCTAGTAGTGCATTATGGGATTCATTGTAGAGGGTTAAGTTAAAAGAAAGCAGAGAAAGACTGTTGCAATAATGCTCAAAGTACTGAGGGACAAAAAGTGGTTTGAATTATCAGAAATTCATTTATCCAGAAATGAAATATTGAAGAAAAAGCAGAAATGAGAAAAGGAAGTAAGGTGAGAATATCTGATTTCCTTATTGGTGCTTTTAGAATCGATATATAAATTTGTGCCTATGGAATGGGGATGAATTTGAAGCCAGCCAGTAAGCAGTGTAGGCAAAGGGTGTTTTAGAGTGTGTTCTGAATAGTCAAAGCTAGGCTCAAGTACCTTCCTTGAAGCTTTGAGAAGAAAATGCTTAACAGGGGACTTGAGTGTGCCAGAAGATCAGGTCAGTAGAGGAAACCAAAGGGTAAGAGTGGCAGAGAAAGTGGGAAAGAAGTCAAGATCACACAGAAAGCAGCTGGAACTTAGCCAGAAAAGGGCTGGGGATCACTTTCTGGGTTATGCAATGACTAGATTTCTGCTGACTTTGGAGAACACAGAGCCAGAGGGGTAGGGGTGCAAAAGTCAGTGTGTAGAAGAGTGAACCACAAGGGAGCAAGTTAAGTTAGTAGAATTGACCCATTGTTTCTGGGGGAGAAGTTAACAGATAAAGATAAAAATCTCAAAATAGTTTCAATTTGCATCTCTCTGATGGCTAAGTATTTTAAGCACTTTCAAAAGCATGTACTGGTATTTTGTGTTTCTTTTTTATTAGATATTTATTTACATTTCAAATGTTATTTCCTTTCTCAGTTTCCCTTCTGGGAATCTCCTATCCCATTCCCACTCCCCCTGCTTCTATGAGGGTACTCCCCCACTCAACCACCCATACCTGCCTCCCTGCCCTGGCATTTTTCTACATTGGGGCATAGAGCCTTCCCAGAACAAAGGGCTTCTCCTCCCATTGATGTCTATCAAGGCCATCCTCTGCTACATATTCAGTTGGTGGTTAAGTCCATGTGAGCTTTAGAGGGGTCTGGTTGGTTGATATTGTTATTCTTCCTATGCGTTGCAAACACCCTCAGCTCCTTCAGCCCTTTCTCTAACTCTTCCACTGGGGCCCCAGTGCTCAGTCCATTGGTTGGCTATGAGCATCCACCTCTGTATCTGTCAGACACTTAAAGAGATTCTCAGGAGACAACTATATTAGGCTCCCGTCAGCAAGCACTTCGTCACATCAGCAATAGTGTCTGGGTTTGGTATCTGTATATGGGATGGATCCCCAGGTGTAATAGTCTCTAGATAGCTTTTTCTTTAGTCTCTCTCTGTTCTACACATTGTCTCTGTATTTTCTCTTTCGAGTATTTTATTCCTCCTTCTAAGAAGGACTGAAGCATCCACACTTTTGGTCTTTCTTCTTCTTGAGCTTCATGTGGTCTGTGAATTGTATCTTGGCTGTTCTGAGATTTTAGGCTAATATCCACTTATCAATGAGTGCATACCATGTGTGTTCTTTTGTGACTGGGTTACTTCACTCAGGAGGATATTTTCTAATTCCATCCATTTGCCTAAGAATTTCATGAAGTCATTGTTTTTAATAGCTGAGTAGTACTTCATTGTGTTAATGTACCACATTTTCTATATCCAGTCCTCTGTTAAGGAACATCTGGTTTCTTTCTAAGTTCTGGCTATTAGAAACAAGGCTGCTATGACCATAGTGAAGCATGTGTCATTGTTACATGATAAAGCATTTTTTGGGTATATGCCCAGGAGTGGTATAGCTGGGTCTTCAGGTAGTACTAAGTCCAATTTCCTTACTGGTTTCCAGAGTGGTTGTACCAGCTTGCAATCCCACTTACAATGGAGGAGTGTTCCTTTTTCTCCACATCCTTACCAGCATCTGTTGTCAACTGAGTTTTTGATCTTAACCATTCTGACTGGTGTGTCTCTGTGTTGTTTTGATTTGCATTTTCCTGGTGACTAAGGATGTTGAACATTTCTTTAGGTCCTTCTAAGCCATTCAGTATTTCTCCACTGAGATTTCTTTCTTTGGCTCTGTATTCCACTTTTAATAGAGTTATTTGGTTCTCTGGAGTCTAAAATCTTGAATTCTTTGTATATATTGGCTAGTATTTCTCTTTGTATATATTGGCTAGGATGAAGGATTAGTAAAGATATTTTCCCAATCTGTTGGTTGCCATTTTGTCCTTTTGACAGTGTCCTTGGCTTTACAGAAGCTTTGCAATTTCATGAGATTCCATTTGTCGATTCTTGATCTTAGAGATAAGCCATTGTTATTCTGTTCGGGAAATTTTCTCCTGTACCCATGTATTTGAGGCTCTTCCCCATTTTCTCTTCTATTAGTTTGAGTATATCTGATTTTATGTGGAGGTCCTTGATCCACTTGGACTTAAGATACAAGGGGATAACAATGGATCAGTTTGCCGTCTTTCACATGCTGACCACCAACGGAACCAGCACCATTTGTTGAAAAGCTGTCTTTTTTTCCGATGGATGCTTTTAGCTCCTTTGTCAAAGATCATGTGACCATAGACGTGTGCGTTCATTTCTAGGTCTTCAATTCTAGTCCTTTGAGCTACCTGCTTGTCTCTGTACCAATACCATGAAGTTTTGTTTTGTTTTTTTTTTTCTAACCACAATTAATCTATAATACAGTTTGAGGTTAGGGATGGTGATTCTCCCCGAAGTTATTTTATTATTGGGAATATTTTTCACTATCATGGGTTTTTTGTTATTCCAAATGAATTTGCAAATTGCTCTTTCTAACTCTATGAAGAATTGAGTTGGAATTTTGATGGGGATTGCATTGAATCTGTAGATTGCTTTTGGTAGGATGGCCATTTTTAAGATGTTGATCTTTCCAATCCATGAGCATGGAAGATCTTTCCATCTTCTGAGGTTTTTAATTTCTTTACTCACAGACTTGAAGTTCTTGTCATACAGATTTTTCACTTCCTTGGTTAGAGTCCCACCAAGGTATTTTATATTGTTTTTGGCTATTGTAAAGCTTTTTGTGTTTTTTTTTCTTTTCTTTTTTGATAGATATACATTTAGTTATTAGCTCATTTATTGGTTGGAAAGTTCTATGGCTTAATGCATATTTGGAGAATGATGACCGAATCATTATTCATTGCTCACAGGAATGTAGACAAATGAGAGACCTCCCAGTATAAAAATCAGTAAGGAGAGTCCTTGAAAATTAAAAATAGGAGTACCATATGACCCTGCTTTATCATTCCTTGGTATATAGCCAAAGCCTCTAAGTCCTATCTTGGGGATACTTGAATAGCTATATTATTTCTCTTCTCTTCACAAAGCTATGAAGCAATTAGCCCAGCTTTTTATTTGCAAATAACAAACATTTCCTGCTTTCACTAATATGATATGTGTGTGTGCACGCCTGCAAGTGTGCACATGTGTGCTTTCATGTTCATGCACCCATGCACCTGTGTTTGGTGATATAAGACAGAAACTAAAAGAGGGATTATGAAAGAGAAATTAGATTTTAAGGAAAGGATGGTTTGGGAGAGAGAATAAAAGAATATAAAGGTCTTGAAAGTTGAACAGTGGCTACTAATGGTAGAAAGGAAACCACAAGAAGTGGACAGAGGAGGAAAAGAGTCAACCAAAAAAAGTGTGCATAAAAATTCTATAATAACACCCATGACTTTGCATGTGGATTGATAGTTAGGAACCAAAAATATTGAAGGGAAAGGGAAAGAGAGAGAAGAAAGGAATCAAAGAACGTTAGGATATGGTAACGTGTTGGATTTTTTTGTTTGCTTACCTGCTGAGAAAAATGGGTGAAGAGGAATCGTTAATGAATTGTTAATGACACTAAAGAAAATCTGTAGATTGTGCTTTGTTAAACATTTTTCTCCCTCCTTTCAGGATAAAAGAAGACATTACTAGAAGAAAGTAACTGCATGAGGTGTCAGATCATTGAGATGCTTCAAGTCTGCCATCTGCTTTTCTTTGGGGTACCGGATGAGGGTGGGGAAGTTACTGAAACTAGGAAAAGACTGTGAGAAACAGGGCAAGGAGTAAGAAAGGCAGTGATGATTCTTATAGGCTAAGAAGAACTGAACCTTACCTTTCATTTAAAAAGCCGGAATGTTTATACACATAAACTTTTGAAATCAACCAACTGCAAGAGATTTTGGTCATTTCTATGAACACTAGAGACACTCTGATCATATGACCCATATAAATATATTTGATATTTAAAAATGATTTGAAAACTACATTCTCACTAAAATTATGGACTTGGAAGTTCATAGTGAGAATTCTAGCATTTTTTTGTTTCTTAGAAAAACACAGAAATATTATAAGAATATGTTATTTTGTTTTAATCCCACGTATGAGGATATGGGGCTGCTACAAAGCAGCTGACTATGAATTGCCTCATGTTGTAGCAGAGGCATAGCTGCACCAGTAGCAGATAGTTTCTGTAGTTGTGTGACATTTAGAATTCTGGGAAATTTTTAGAGGATGTATAAATGTTAGAGCTCTGATTGGTGGGATGGGTAGTTGTTGGTCATTTAGGAGGGTTGTTTGTGGTTTGTTAGTAGTGTGTGTAAAGAAGAAACAAGAAAAAAGAAAGTGGATTCAAAGATCTCTATCTCTTTCTCTCTCTCCTCTATCGTTTCTCTCCAATCTAGTGATAGGGAGTGAAACCAGGAGGATAAATGCTGGGAGAAGGAGAGCCCACAAAGTAGCAAAGGCAGCTAAAGGAGTTTATAGCATAATTGCCAGAACCTTGAGACAGCTCCTTGTCCAATGTCTTTCATAGCATTTCAGTATGCACAGCAGAGAGGTAGCCAGTTTTGCCAGCCTAACATGTCCACAAGGCAGAAATGATTGTAGTATTTTCTAAGATGATTATGGTGGTAAAAATTCTCTGTGAACTTACCCTGCCTAACTGGTTTAAAATGTGTTTCTACTTAGCTTCCCTTGGGCTGGGTACTTCTGTGTCTAAGGGGCCATATTCTGGGATGGCTATCTCTTTTCTATATGGTACCCACATTCCAACAAACACTCCTAGGTTTCATGTCATGGCTTTAAGTTCTGAGAAAAATCAATACCACACAAAACTTCCAGAAGACCCAGGGTGCCCTCATCAGCCCACCACATTCTGTAGGCAGAGCAAATCATAGCTGCATAGATTTGTAGAGAAGTGAAAGGAGGTGGCAGGAGCAGAGACATGTCAGCTATGGACCCAGTTGCCAATTGGGAATAGAACACTGTGTGCCACGGGGATGAGAGGAGGTTGGGAAATTCTGTAGAACCTCGATTGTTCTATAAAATATAATTGGGAATGAGGATTGTACACTGGTAGAAAATGGAAGGCCTGGAAGTGGAAGGCAGGAAAGCAGTAGGACTGGTTTCTCACTTTAGGAAAATAACCCTGCTAGCCATAAAGAATGTGGAGCTGAGGTATCCAACCCTTTGCTTGTAAACAAATACCTGACATGGAGACCTGCATAGTTATCTATGTATTTATATCCATCTCATTCCAAAGAAGATATGACTCGAACGTCTCCCTCATAGTTGCTATTAAAATTATATTTATTTATTCCATCTTTGCTGCTAGAAAGAATTCGAAGCAGCTCTTTTGAATTCTGCCCAAAGGCCATCTTGGAAGAATGTCATGGCCTGCCTTAACTGAGCTAGCCATAAATGAAGCTTCAGAGCTCCCAGCCAGGAATATTCCTGGAGGCAAAGTAAACAGAGGTGAATTAGGCTGTTTAAAAACACATGTAAGCACTTTATTTAGAACTCTGATTCCACCGTGGTTGAAGGGAAAGACGGGGTGAGTTCAGAAAAAATATTTACTATTCCGGCTGTCTTAGAAAACATTGCAATAACTTCTGCTGTACAGGAACCAAAAAAAAGGTCTGTGGAGAAAAACTGTGAGCACCAGAAAAGCCCTTAGAGACTGAAAAAGGGGTTGTCAGTCAAGACTGTGCTCCCCTGAGTGTTAAAATGCAGCAAACTTGACCAGGTCTCATTTGCTTTCATATACCCCCATCTACAAATGAAAAGAAACCAAAACTAGTGGAGACTTCTGGGCTTTGCATGGAATAGTTTTCTTCAATCTTACTGAGGTTCACACATTTAGTTATATTTCATTTTTTTATTATTCTCTTTTAGCCAAGAAGAAAGTTATTCTTTATGTCAATTGGAGTTAAGTTGGGGTTAAGAATCTTGGCCCTACAATTGTCACTTACCTTCCACGGGTTGCTAAATTTGATCAAAGTAGGTCCCTGCTAAGCATGGAGTCTACAGAGAGGAGCAGTGTATCCATGGAAGTTGTTCATAGATAAATGCCACGGTTCTTACTAAGAGCTGCTGTGTAACACAGAACAAAGTTCTGTGGAGCCTGAGGGAACAGCACCAGTCTTAATTTCTACCCTTATCACAGAACCCTGATCTCACTACTCTAACACCGTTTCTTGAGGTTTATTTAACCCTGGACTGCTACTGTGTACACAGAATGGTTCACTTCTTGTGTATTTCAAATATAGCCTGTGGCTATTTAATATAGTCCTGGACTTCAGTACTGCACGGTACATGTATATTAATTCAATATTTTCCTCATTTACAAAGATGATTCCAAAGCAAGTGTTATAAAAGCCCTCTTGTGCTGCCCAGCTGCATTATATGCCTAGTATCTTAGAATACTTTTTAACAATATATCTCTCAATAGCTCTGACTAGGAAGATAAATTATATGGCCATTGTACTAATACAAATAACAGATCTTCTCATGTAAGCCATGAGCTGGTATTTTTTCATCTGTGAATTTTTTTCTGTGAGTGCCCCGTCATCCACAGTCTTTCATGGTCTCTGTTTTCTTTTGATCAGAGACGTGAACTTTTGAGATGCCTGGCCTAGGTTAAGGCTGGTGTGTGTGCTTGAGCAACAGTTCTCAGAAAAGAACGGAATACTCTGTGTAGAGATCGTGACTGTGGAGATCCATCAGTGTCTGGCACTCATTAGAACAAAACTGGCTTTCAGAGGAATTTTAGTGGAGTTTCAGAGAGACACTCTTGAGGACACTTTGCACTAGAGATGAGACTCAGATGCCAGCCTTGCATTTTCACTGCTGTGTTAATGTAAATACTTGGTGCCTTTCTCATACTTTCGAAATACACTGACAGAACATGCCATACTCCTTAAAAATTGACTTCATAAGGCAATAGGGATCAAGAATTTCTATCTTTCGTGCTGGAGGAATCATTTTGGTTTTGTAGCTAACTGGACTTGTTTACTTTTTAAAAAAAAATAAAAACCACGTGGCCTGATACTCTATGGTCAGCAAGATTTCACAGTTTAGGTTTCTATGATAACTGCTATTTGGGATGAGCTTGGTTTGACTTCCAGTCTGATATGAACTACTGAAAAGATAACTCACAGGCATTAGAGCCACATAAGTCAGGATTGTCCCATCTGATCTTCTAAGGCTGTGTAGTCTAGGATATCTTACCTTCATTGTGTCACCTGCTGAGGAGGGTGTAAGGACTTATACTCTGATGTCCTGAGGGTCATGACCAGGCCCTAGAAGCTGGCTCAATGCCCATATCTTTCTTTCAGCATCTCTCTTGAAAGTATATGCCACTCCAAACATACCTACTCTACACCTTAAAGAATAATTTTATGATTAAAGGGATTATCTCTCACGCCTATAAAATTACACATGACAAAAATAATTGTTTTCTACAAATTACCTCAGGTAGTATAAAAGTCCTTAAGTAGTACCATGGGTTGTTCTATAGCCTTTAGACTTTGAAAAAAAATTTTTTTAATTCTAATAAAACCATCACCTAAGGGAACCAAAACAATTCTAGTAGGCTGTTTCCTATTTGTAGATATAAAGTAATGAATTTAACAACTGTCAGTCAAATACATTTTTAAGCTAGATGGAATTACTTAAAACATGTGAAAAGACAAAGTCATCCTTGAGGTATTAAATTATTGACCATGTGGTAACAGCAGAAACTGGCACCTTGTCACAGAATGAAATGTGCTGCACTGGAGAAATTAAGACTGGTAAAATTAGAGGACCTCTTCAAAAGGGGGACATTCTCCATATATTAATACGATCATGATAGAAGTCAAAGGTCTTTTTAAAATGTCATGTCTCCTGGTGGGAGAACACATCTTCCACAGTAAGCACATGGAAAGATATTTGATGAGGACTGGAAAGGGGACAAGAATGTGTGGAGGTGTTAGAGGTGGAATAATGGCACACAAGTGACAGCGGCCATTTGACCCAGTAGAAGAGCAGGTGCTGTGTATTGCAAGAGGCTTTGAAGTCTGTGATGATACAATTTCCATGGGTGAACTCCATCAGGAAAACACCTCTAGTTGTTTGTGGAAAACAAATGACTCTTAGTGGGAAACAAATCATTGCATACATTGTAATGCTGTTTACTGCAAAATTGTTAAATTGTCTCTATATCTATGCAGTAGAATATAAGCTTCCCCAGGTCAGGGATTTTTTTTTTTTTGTCACTTTTACATTCATGACTGTTTTTTTCTAGAGTGAATGGATGAATGCCCATGTACATCAGCTCTCTGAGAATGCAAAGACATGATTCTCCTTAGGAAGAATATACATATATTTTTCTTTAGATGTGTATATATACATATATTGTATCTATATAATATATGAATATATTTATATACATATTATATGTATATATATACGCATATATATATATATATATATTAAAAGTTCTTAGAGGTTAAATAAGCTAAACTGGAACTATTATGTGTTACAGTAAAGCCCAGGCTGTTCTAAATGCAACATGCCTTTGCCTAAGTGAGGTGAGAGAGTAGTAGTATAACTAAAAATTATCCCAGAGTTAAATCACTGTATGCCTGAAACCTGAACTTACAATGATTCCTATCTTCAGCATCTTCACAGAGTTCTGATACTGGCTAGATGCTAGTCAATATTCTTATGGGCAACATAAATGAAGACATATCCACATCTGCCATTGACACAAGCCTGGAAGAGACAGTTAATAGGCTCACAGAGAAGGATGAGGATTCACAGAAATCTACCAGACTGGAACTATGGGTTGAAATTAATACAAGGCTCAAGAAGAACTGGATTAACAAGAATTCACATGAAAAAGACTTGGATATTTTAATTGACAGCCAGCTCTCAATGTGATCCAAAGGTGTGAGCCAGAGGAGCTAAAAGACTCTTATCCTGTATTAGGAGAAATGCAGTGTCCAGAAGAGGAATGCAAGCACATTTCTGGTCTCCCCTATTGTCAGATCCTGTAGTGTTTTGCTGTGCAGGCAATCATTTATAAGTGTGGTTGTCTAAGTGAAGATGGACTCATACGGCGTGGCACTGTTGAGAATTATGGCTTTGTTGAAGTAGGTGTGGTGTAGCTGCAGGACATATATCACTGGAAGAGGGCTTTGAAGTTTCAGAAGCCCATGCCAGGCCCAATGTGATTCTGTCTGCTACCTATCAATCAGAATGTAGAACTTTCAGCTCCCCAATCACCAAGTCTCCTGTGTGCCACCATACTTCCTGCCATGATAACAATGGAGTAAATACCTGAACCTGTAAGCCAGCCCCAGTTAAATGTGTTCCTTTGTAAGAGTTGCTTTAGTCATGGCGTCTCATCCCAGAAATAAAATCCTAACTAAAGAAAAGACCATCAACAAACTGGAGCAAGTTCAGAGAAGAGGGACCAGAAAAATGGAATTGTCATATAAAAAACAGAAAACTTGGAAAAGGAGCACATATACCATATAATGGGGGTGGGATGGGGAAGATAACCAGAAATGATGTATTAGGATTGAAGGATTATTCTAGTTTTGTTTGAGGGAAGCAGTACCTATGAGACAGTGATAGGGCATTCTACTTGTTTAGTATTTTCAAAGATATGGGCAGCTGGGGCAGGGACAGAGCTACTCATGGAAATTGCTCAAGAAGAGTGTTGGTGACTACCTAAAGTTGTTTAATTGAGAATCTTGAACTTCCTTGAGATTGGTTCAATGACTTGTAAGATCTTCATGAATCTTTAAAAAGCAAGACAAATCAATCATAAGTAATTTTCATGATTATTAATGAACATCATTGTATTTAGCCTTACAAGAGTTTATAAATAACTTTTAACTCCCATTTACTAATAACAAAACTGAGGACTTAGACTGAGTAACATTTCTCATTGTGACATATGACACAAACACAGGCTTTGAAATTGTGGCTATAGATAATAAGTTTTCTCCTAAAACTGTATATCTTCATGTCTTTTAGTGTGCTTAATGGGTTAATTATAGGGAGATAGTTTAACTTGTATTCTTTATGCTTAGAGTGAATATGAATGAAGTGTTGAGTGCTGGGCAACTAAATCATTTCAGGTCAACTAGAACTCTTATCTCTTTGGAAATAAAGGTTCATCTCACTGAATTTCTGAATTCTCTGGTTCAGCATAAAATAGCAGACAACTGAGCTCATGTTCTCGGTCTTGAATAATTTTAAGAAAGAGAGTGCCAGAGTATACAGGAGCCGAAAACTTGGTTTCAGATTTTCATTCCTGAACTGGGGTTTCAATGTGCATGCCATGCTAGCAAAGCCTACCAGAGCATGGAATGAATAAATGATAGAGATTACCATATGTACTTACATGTCACACAATTAACTTTCTGTAATATATGTGGTTTTATTTTCTTATTTATATCAGTTGACATTTTTTTTTCACAAACTTGGCAATATGTGTCAATATATGAGGAGAAAAGTGGTAGTGTATTGCCTCAATAAATTTTCTTCTTGACTGGTGTATAGTCATTTGGTTTCATAAGAATATTTTCATGCAAGCATATTAAGTACTTTTGCTGTATTCCTCTAGGATACTGCTTTCTCTAGAAAAAAAACTTAAAATTAAGTATGATGATATCTGTAGCATTGTTCTTTTTGCTCAGGACTGTGTTGACTATCTGAGGTCTATTGTGGGATTTTAGTTTCTTTTTCCACGAATAATGTCCTTAGAGTTTTGATGGGGCTTGCATTGGACCTATAGACAGCTTTGGGTACTACTTCCATTGTGTACAGTATAAATGCTTGTGGTCCATGATATTGGATGCTTTCCATATTCTAGTGTGCCCACCAGTTTCTTTAGTTAGCACATTACAGTGGAGAGAGGTTTTTAACTTTCTTGGTTAGATATATTTCAAGGTATTTTTAAGCTATTGTAAAGAGCATTATTTTCTTATTTATTTTCTTCAGCGTGTTTGTTATTGGAATGTACAAAGGCTACTTATTTTTGTGAGGTGACCTGTATACTGCCACCTTGCTGAATGTGATTATAATTTCTAATAGATTTCTCATGGAATGTTTAGTTTTTTTTTTCATGCATACAATCTTATCATCTGCAAATAAGGATCTTTGGCCTATTTTCAATTTCTATCTCTTATTTTGTCCTTCTTGCCTTATTGTTCAAATGAAGCCTTCAAGCAGTTTAATGAGTAAGTGTAAAAAATGAGCTCTCTTTTCTTATTCTAGAAGTACTTTGAGCTTTTCTTCATTTATTATAACATTGCTACAGGTTTCTCACATGTGACAATATTGTTTTAAACTATGTTTCATTTATTCCTACTTTCTTTAGGGAGGTTTTGTTTTGGTTTGGTTTTTTTGTTTGTTTTGTTTTGTTTTTATGAAGGGATATTGAACCTTATATTGAACACATTTGCTTTGGAACCAGGAAGCTAAAAATCCATCCATCATTCACCTATTATATGAAGTGGAAAAATGTAATATTTTTATATTTTAAGAAATGGAGGAAAGAGCCTACATCTGAGGCTCCACGGAGTGTACAGGGAGGGATCCATGGCTTTAGAAGCACACGCAGCAGAGGATGGCCCTGTCTGACATCAATGAGAGAGGTGGCCCGTGGTTCTGTGGAAGTGTGATGCTCCAGTGTAGGGGGATGCTGGAGCAGAGGGGCAAGAATGTGGGGGGCGTGTAGGAGCACCCTCATAGAGGCAAAGGGGAGAGGGGAGAGTGCGGATGAGATGGGGGGTTGAGGAGGTGTCACTGGGAAGGGGATATCATTTGAGACGTAAATGACAGGAATAATTAGTAAAACAATAGGTAATAAATAAATAAATAAAACAAATTTTATCTTCCAAAAAAAAAAAAAAGATGTAGGTGTACATATTATTCAACTATTCTACCTCTGGGTCCAGATCCAAAAGAAATAGTGCCATCAGAGCCAACTACATCCCTCTCACATGTGCTGCTTTTCACAATAGCTGTTAACAAATAAAGCTAAGAGCCCATCAGGAAAGGAATAAATAGTGATTATGTGGTATGTAAAAATGAAATATTATTTAACTACAAAAGAAATGGAACTGTCATTTGTTCCAAAACAGTTGGAAAATAAATTTTGCATAATCTGCATATGCAATTTTTCCCCTAACAATCTCATAAGAGTACACAATAGGAATTATTAGAAGCTAGGAGATATGGTGAAAATGAGACATCGGCATGTTGACCAAGACCTCAGTTCCAGAGTAAGTGTCACTGTGATAAAACATCGTGCACTGGCTGTGGTTCTCAACAACCTGGTACATATTTATGAATGACTAGAACAGACAGCTTCAAACTAATCACAACACAATGATGAAGGGATAAAATAACATTTAAAATAAATTACCATCATTTGATTGGAGCCTGTTGTATAAATGTATTGAAGTACCATATTCCACTTACAAATATGCACAGCTATTAAGTGTTGGTCAAAATTTAAGACTTTAAAATAGATAATAACTTTAAACATAGCAATTTGTTTTTATACCATATTCACATGTTGAATTCTCACACTGCATACCATAATTTTTTTGATACAACTTTATTTTAAAAAAGAGGGATGTATGTACAGATCTTTAAAATCATTTTGGCATAAAACTATATGAATATATTTTTGTCAGTACTTGATTCTTTTAGAGGTTTGATGGTATGCATTGAAATCTTACTAGTTACCATAAACATAAAATACACAGAATGTAACTTGGAAAGAGTCAAAGTTTTCTTTGTGTGTATAGATTAAACATAATGATTTTTGAATACCAAAAATTATCACAAGGCTATATTCTTAGGTCTTGAATTATTAATGATTTAAAATCTAGGTGTACCACACTCTGAGAGGGTGCTATACATTTTTTTAAGAAGGACTGAGGCTTCTACTTTTCAGCCTTTGTTATTCTTGAGCTTCATATGGCCTGTGAGATGTTTCTGGGGTGTTCAGAGCTTTCTAGGGCTAGTATCCAATTATCAGTGACTGCATATTATGTCTGTTCTTTTGTGACTAGGTTACCTCACTCAGGATGATATTCTCTAGATGCATCCATTTTCTTAGGAATTTCATAAAGTTATTGTTTCTAATAGCTGAGTAGATTATTGTATAAATATATGACATTTTTTGTATCCATTCATCTACTGAAGAACATCTGGGTTTTTTTTTTTCAGCTTCTGGCTATTATAAATAGGGCTGCTTTCAGAAGATGAATGGATACAAAAATTGTGGTACATTTACACAATGGAACACTACTCAGCCACCAGAAACAATGACTTAACCAAATTTTTAAGAAAATGGCTGCATCTAGAGAATATCATCCTGAGTGAGATAACCCAGTCACAAAAGAACAGACATAATATGCAGTCACTGATATTGGGATGCTAACCCCAGAGGCTTGCACTTCCCCAGAAACAACTCACAGACTGTATGAAGTCTAGGAAATAAATAAAACAAAAAATATATATATTTACAAAACAAGAAGACTTTGACAATTTCCATGTTGCGTTTTGTTTTGCATGTACTTTACGCTCATTATAACTATTAGGTTTTCAATGCATACTGTCAAGCCCTTGAAAAAATCAAGTACTGACTAAAAAATATATTCACATAGTTTTATGTAAAAATCTTCTCTACTTGGCTTTTATTATGGTGTCATCAATAGAAAAGGAGCAGATTGGAGGTCAGTCACAGTTAGACATTAAATTGACTTTATACATGTAGTTAATATCCGAGTTGTTTCACCTGTATGGGAGAGATTTTTAGATAGCCTACTTTTGTTCTACATAATATCTAGAGATTTTCAACATATTTCAGTCTTTCATCAAGATTATGAATAGAGCAATTTTTCCCCTAGTTTGAAAGACAATGTCAACCCCTCAGGGCTGTGCCTGAGAAGTTCAGGTTTTCACTCCACCTTCTCCTGACTGCATTTCTCATTCCTGATTGTTCATATGTCAAATAACTATCTGACATTAAACAACTTATATACCATGTGGTTTTAAACAAAATTAGGATTCATCTCTATGAAGCTTACATTTAACCAGGGGCTAGTTAACTGGACTGTAATTGTATTCTACTTTATGATTTTTTATCGGCTAGTAATTATTGAATGTCCATTAAAATTACAAGTATGTTACATGCATTGTCTCTTAATATCTTTTAATTAGTCGGTGTTCTATTGCTGTGAAGAGACATGAGGATCAAGGCAACTCCTATAAAAAAAAGCATTTAATTGTCCCTGGCTTACAGTTTTAAAGGTTTAGTCCACAGTGATTATGACTGGAAGCCTGCCTACATGGAAGTAGACTGCTGCTGAACTCATAGCTTAAGAATTCTACATTTGTATACACAGGGAGAAGGAAAAGAGAGATACTGGGTTGGGTTTGATCTTTTGAAACCTCTCAAAACCTCTCCAATCCCTGACTGAGCCCTAAGATATGTGAGCTTAGAGGGGCTGCTCTTATCCAAATCATTACAGATCCTTTTTATTTGTGTGTGTGTGTGATGAGACTCCTTTTCATCTTAATATATTCTGTTCATCATTTTTACGTTTAGTGGGCTGGCCTTTCTGTTCTTATACACATTCTCATGATGAACACTTACATAATTCATAGCTGTTTATAAAGGCTCTTTTAAGCTCATCAAACATGGTTATAAATAGCCTTAGAGTTTAATTCTATCTTAAAGACAAAAGTAACACCTACTATTCAGAAATCAAAGGGGAAAAGATCCTGTATCCTTAGTCTCAAAAGACCACTCAGACTAATACACGTTTACAAGACATTTTAAAACTCATTTATTTTAACAAATTTTATCTTATCTCTTAAATTCTCTAGTTCTTGATAATATGGAAATTTTGTATAAGGATGCAACCTAGCATATTACACATTTTGCTTTATTATTTCTGTGACAAAACATTCTGATCAAATGTAGTTTGGAAGTTTATTTGGATTGTACATCATAAGCAGAGCTCCTCACTTTGGTAAGCCAGACAGGAGCTGAAGCAGATGCCATGTGTTCTTCTTGACTTGCTCAACATTTCTTATACTACCCAGAACCACCTACCCAAGAGTGGTATTTCCCCCATTGAATTGGAGCCTCCCTGATCAATCATTTATATATATATATATATTCCACAGACTTGCCCGCAGGTCAGTCTTTTGCAGGCTTTTTTCAAATGAGGTTCCTTCTTTCTAGATGACCTTAACTTTCATCAAGGTGACAAAACTTTAAAATACCCAGCACATACACATATATAAATCCAGTGATAACCACAGCATAGAATTTCTACATGTTACTCCTTTTGTACCATTTGACCAGCAGCATCTCATATCTCTTCTATTCAGCAGTTCTCTACTTCTGTTGGTTTAGATATCAGGCCTTTTTAATGTGGTCTCCCTATTTTATGTCTTGCTTAATTTGGCTTAACACAGTTACAAACTGACTCCACTCAGTGTGGCTTCAAGTGGTAACATTTTCTTCCTTTGCAAAGGCTATATAATTCTCTCTCTCTCTCTCTCTCTCTCTCTCTCTCTCTCTCTCTCTCTCTCTCTCTCTCTCTCTGTCTGTCTCTCTCCATGTGTGTACTTGTGCTATACAATCATTTTGTCCATTCCTCTATCAAAGGATATTTATGTTGTTTCTCATTTCTAATAATGTTAAAATGAGCATGTGAGTTCAGGTATCGCCTTACAATTCTATTTCTATTTCATTTAGACTTATACCCCAAAATGGGATGACTGGATAACATATTAATTCCATGTTTAGTTTTTAGTGAATTTGTTTTTAATGTTTTAAAAACTTCTGATTTTAATTTTCTTAATTGGGAGGTTTTGAAGTCTTCCTGACTTTATTTCCAAAGTAATAGACTGCATACATAAATGAAATCAATCACATGAACAAGTAAACACTTATTCTAGCATCTCTCTGTCTTTCTGTAGCTGAAGTTCTGGGAAGGCTCAGGAGAGATTTGTGACTGTGTATCACTGTCTGTTCTGACGTATATCTTATAGACGGATTTTAGGCTAAGTCACACAATGAAGATGACTGAGGGAACTGTCGGTGGTTTCCAAGGTAACTGTTTGTGACTGGTGACCACTCCCCATCTCCAGATGAGGATGGAACCAGGACAGCTTCCAGCATGTCCATTATCTTACTTCACTGTTATCCATAGTGAAATTTTGAGTTGACTTTTGCTTCTTTTGTGCTTCCTCTTTGTGGACCTACATTGTCCTTAATGACCTATGATATTGCGATCTTACTCATATAAGGAGATTATTTTTGCTAAAACAGTCATAATGCAAGTTACTGTGTCCTTTTTGCTTGCTGGCTCCATTTTTATGCATTCCCTGCTTTGGCAACAGTTAATTAATGACAGTTGTGAGTCATGAGTCTTTCCTCCATGTTACACTGTCCAGCTCACCAGTGTGTACCAAACTGAAAGACCAGTTCTTCCTTGTGACCTTTAGGGCCTCCATTACCTAAGCTTTCCTTACACCTTCTCTCTGGCTCCATGTCTTCCAGCTGTAGTGTTCTTAGAGTGCCTGCCACTGTGGAGGCCCTTCCTTGAACTGATTAACAATTAATGCCTTTTCCAAGTGTTAGCTCTGTGACTTTATCTCTTCTGGAAGCTGTCTGAAACTATATTTAAGGGGAAATCTCTCTCCTCTGCTCTCCCCAGTACCTTATTCCCTAGCTCCACCTTTTATTCTAACATGAACCGCAAGCCACAAGCTATCTAAATCCATGGGTTTTTTTCCCCCTTGTTTCTTGACAAGTCTCTGTGCTAAGGATAGAGACTGATACATAAAAATGCTGTGTAAATTGCTGAATGCATAAAAATATAACCCTTCAGTTGTATTCTTTCAACATTTCCTTTTACTGTATTGGGATAGCACTGTATTTGGAATTGTTTGAACCTTGACATGACAAGGTAACCATAGAAGCTTCTGCAAAAATAAGTCATATAATAAATCACCCCTGCATAGCATTTGTCAGAGATTAAAGATTTATGGCTAGACTTGTGATGTTTATGTCAACTGGAAAATCTAAATTAAGATATCTGCTCAAGCCAAAATATATTACATTTATAAAATAGCTTTTGCACTTTCTGGTTTTGGTATAATCAAGTGATTTGATTTTCAGATTTTTTTTTCTCCTAATTTTTCACTACCAAAGAGAGATTATTTTCTTTTCTTCTATAAAAGACCTTGAAAAAAATCTAAAAAGGCTGAAGTACTAGAATTTCAACAGTGGGGAAACATGAAGATTGTACTTGAATCAGAAATACTTTTTTTTTTAATTCAGCTTTGAGGTTGTGCTTATTTTTATTTGTGTCTGGGGAAATTGGCCAGGTGGCTCTTTCTTTCTCTCACCACCCTGGTAGCATAGGCAGTGACTGGTTGCAGAGTCCTAGTCAACAATGACCATCACTCATTCTCCCAGTCAGATATCAAGGTGGGAAGTCTTTCACTTAAGCCAAAGATGAAAGATTTGACCAGCTGTGCCTCTCCGCCTCACTCTGATCCTTGTGTGAAAGGAAGCATACCCTAGGAAAGTACTGTGAGTCTGAATACAATGGCTGCCAAACAGGGAGTCTAGCCCTGTTTATCTTGGAAATGCCTTGTGCATCAGCTGGCTGTGAGCAAGGAATTCTTATGTGAACTTCTGCCCGCAGAGCTAACCAGATTCATCCATCTCAACAGAGCAGAACTTTCTTTGTGGATTGTTTGATTTTTGTACCTGGCACTTTCTGAACAGAAGGATGTCTTTAAGGTCAGTAACAACTGACTATGTATGTGAAACTAAAAACCTCTGATTTGATCAGAATTACCACTCTTGAGGACTGCAGCTTTGATAGAGTCCAGTGGGATAAACTGTCCTTAAGGTTAATATCAACAAAACCTCAGTGTTTAATGAGGGACTAATGGAGGGAACAGAGTGGCTCCAATCCAGCACAGGACACTCTGGTCTCTGCAGCAGGGTCTCCCCCTTCACTTCAAACCTACCCACTGTAGCCCACAAGTTCTGTTTGTCTGATTGATACTTTCTTGGCTCACAAGTGTGGACATGCTTTCCAACTGTCCCATTTGTTGACATTTATAAATATTGCCTAATAGTAATTAGTTGCTCTATCCTATGGAATATGATGGGGTGTGTTTGTTTTTCTGAGCCTCATTAGGCCTGTCTGTCTGTGACCGCAACTCACTTTTGCATGTCACACACATACTTCTCATTCAGTTCTGCTCCTGTATCAGTAGGACACTCTGGTAAGTTAACATTATAAAAAGATTAAAAAATCCAGCTTTTGTTTTTGTCAATTTCTATTATATTTCAAGGTTAAAATATATTTGTATAAAGGAACAATTTTAGTGTCAACTTAAAATTCCTCAAAGTCCTCATAATGCACAATACTTCTGAAACATGAAAATACGAACAATATAAACAAACTAATAATAAAATGCATCCTAGTACAGATAATTTAAATATGGAATTATTATTCTAAAGATCACAAATTATAGTCTCTCACTGTATTGGCTCCAAGAAAATATTCACTCTAGCATGTAACGAAACACATATTTTGGATATTGTCATTCATAGAGACCTATTTGGCTACTTTTGGCTTTGCAGAAATTCATGTCAGTAAATATTCATGCTGTATAGTGTTTTTCAAAGTCACAAGAAAATGATACTGTATCATTATAAAGTGGTAAACTGAACAGCTCAAAAAAGGGAATAGTTAATGTCTAGTGATGCTGCTTGCTCTCATAGCAGACTTTCTTGGTCACAGTTATGTGTTTTGTACATTTAAGTATATGCTAACTATAGTTACCTCGGTGACTACATAGCATAACTCCATTGAGCGCCACAGTTCCATTTTCTTTACAGTGGTAGTTTTTAACAAACAAGTGGGCTTGAGGAAATTCACTTAGAGATTTTATATTTGTTTACTTATTTAAGTATCAAATACCAAAACATACGTTAATGTGTAATTAATATTTTAATTGCCTACTATAATTTATAACCATTGTTAATATTATATCATGATAATTAATTTCTCAAAAACATTATAGGTTTGAAGGGAACTAAACAGAGTAAAACAAAATAGCCAACAGTTATTTATATGAGTGCAATATATGATTTTTCTCAAAATATGCTTCTTTTTATATCTATGTAAAATTTAAAATGTCTAAATAGCTTATGGTTCAGGGTGGCTGGAAGGAAAACACCCAAATGCCTACCCTAGCGTGCAGAAATCACCCAAGAGCCCTCTGTGGGTGACTTTATGGTGGAGACATGGGAGAGAAAATTAAGCTGAGGAATTTATACACTGTGAGGAAAGGTGACAATAGATACTCAATAGCTACAAGGCAGGCATGAGGAGCTTAAGAACCACCGGAGGCCATGGTGATATCTGGCCCAGGCTGCCACCAAGAGCCATGTCTGGGTCTCTGGCCCTGCTGTAGACAGGGTGTGTGTTGATGTTGATGGCCTGGGTTATGACCAACATGTTCCTCATCCAGGCTACTGTCTAAGGCTTTCTTGATATCTAAGCACTGTGCTTATATCAATCCTTTCCCCTCATCTTTGGCTGGAGAGCTTTCCTGGTCTTCATCGGCTGTGGCCAAGAGAGAGGGAGAGAGAGAGAGAGAGAGAGAGAGAGAGAGAGAGAGAGAGAGAGAGAGAGAGAGAGAGAGATGCCCTTCCCCTCCTCACCCGTCACCCTCACTACCTGCAGTAGTCAAGAGGGCTGGCCCACTTATCACTGGCTGCAGAACCTAGGATGAGTGGATCCTATCTTGCTTGGGCAGCACAGCAGAGTTAGCCCTGGTGGTCTGTGGGGCAGGAGAGCTGAAGGGCTGACCACCTACCACCTAGACCCATATGCACAACTCTGAGTTGGCCTACCCCAACATCTACCCTATCTGTGAACTGTTGGAGTGAGTGAGGGGGTTGTTTATACAGATACAAAACTACAAAATCTCACTGACCCTGGATAACTGAGAGAGAGGTCCTGGTGAGGATCCCATCTGATGGTGTGACAGAAGCCAGAGTCTTTGAAGCAGACCAATGACTCATTGCAATGAACATTTCAAGTAAAGATGTGTGGACAAGAGGGTATACTGTGAGACACACTTCAGTTTCCTCAAAGCAACATTTCTGCTTTGCTCTTTTGTTTGTTTGTTTTTATTTGGTGGAGTTGCAGGAGTGGAGAACAGATATGAAGATGAGTGGGATTGAAGGGTATAATATGAAATTCACAATGAATCAATATAAAGTTTTTAACTGTCTAAATAACTTTTCTCAAGTGAATGAAATATAATTAACCATAGCTTTGTCTTATAGGTATATGAGATAATAATATTAATATTATTAATAATAATAATTGGTAGTATTTTTAATTGAACAACTTTATTTTAAAAAACAAAGATAAATGTACAGATCTTAAAAGCATTTTTGCATAAAAGTATATGAATACATTTTTTCAGTACTTGATGTTTTTAAGGGTTTGATAGTATGCCTTAAAATCTTACTAGTTACAATGAACATAAAGTACATGTAAAACAAGATGTAACCTGGAAATAATCAAAATTTTTCTTGGTAGGAAAAGATTAAGCATAATGATTTTTCTTTTTCTTTTTTCTTTCTTTCTTTCTTTTTTTTTGGCCTTTTTTTCTTGAACTTCATATAGTTTGTGAGTTGTTTTCTGGGGTGTTCAAAGGTTTTTGTGTTAGTATCCAATTATCAGTGATTGCATATTATGTCTGTTCTTTTGTGACTGGGTTACCTCACTCAGGATGATATTCCCTAAATGCATCCATTTTCTTAAGAATTTTGTTAAGCCATTGTTTTTGATAGCTGAGTAGTACTCCATTGTGTAAATGTACCACAATTTTTGAATCCATTCATCTACTGAAGGACATCTGGGTTCTTCCCAGCTTCTGGCTATTATAAATAGAGCTGCAATGAACATTGTGGTACATGTGTCTTTGTTGTATGTTGGAGCTTCTCTGGCGTATATGCCCAGAAGTGGAATAACTGGGTCTTCAGGTAGTACTATGCCCAATTTTCTGAGGAACCGCCAGACTGATTTCCAGAGTGGTTGTATCAGTTTACAACCCCACCAACAGTGGAGAAGTGTTCCTCTTTCTCCAAATTCTCACCAGCATCTGCTGTCATCTGAATTTTTGGTCTTAGCCATTCTGGTTGGTGTGAGGTGGAATGTCAGGGTTGTTTTGATTTGCATTTCCCTGATGGCTAAGGATATCAAACATTTCCTTAGATGCTTCTCCGCCATTTGATATTCTCAATTGAGAAATTTTTGTTTAGCTCTGTACCCCATTTTTTAATAGGCTTATTTGGTTCTCTGGTGTCTAATTTCTTGAGTTCTTTAAAACCATTTGGTTGTAGTTCCATTGAAGTTACTTTATTTTTTATGGAACATAAGGTAACCATTTATCTTAAAAATGGAGATATACTGCATTGCATTTCTACAGAAACGTTTTTATTCTTCAATACTGAGGTTTCACACATTAGTACTCAACATTTAAAACATTTAAGAATAGACTTTAAATTTCGTTATTTATTTGGATAAACGGGATGAAATAGTGATAAGATTCATTGTCCAAGTTGAAAACTCCTGTTATTGTTGGTTATCAAATTTTAGGGAAAAATGAATAATGCCGTTTTAGTGTGGTCAGTGAAGATGATTTTGTGCCCTGTCACATGGAAGGGGAAGAAATTCAGTCATTAATATCCTGATGTCGGTAAAATATTGTTATGTTTTGAGGCAGTTTACCTCCCAAAGCTTTCTGAGCTGGTGGGGTAGTGCTGTGTGGTGGAACCTTTAAGAAGTGTGGACCAGGGAAAGGTAGTTTAGTCCTGGGGTTCTATGCTTATGCATGGGCTGATGCTGCCTCTTGAGAATGGGTCAGGTTTCATAGGAGCAGACTAGTTCTCTGGAGGATGGCTGTCTGTGCTGTGTCTGGCACATAAACAACTTTTTTTCATGTGCACTGTTCCTCATTGCCACATGTCCTCCTCTACCCAGATCCTGTCCTCCCAAGGGCCTGTCCAGAGCCAAGTCTCTGCAGAAGTCTCTCCCTACGCCTCTAGAATGCCAGCTCTAGATTTGGGACCCACCCAAGGATGTCCTGTAGAATAGCATTTACAATTCAAAAGCCAATTTTTATTACATAAATTCTTTAAATATATATATATATATATTCAATTATATTTATAACGTGAGAGTAAGAATTGATGTAATGTGTTGATTTTCAAGTGTGAACGCATTACATTGATTGCTGTGGGAACTTAGAGAAGGGGGGGGCTATTCTGAGAAGACATATAATCATCCGAGAGTCACAATTCTTTGCATTGTGAAGTATATAGGGTACCATTAAGGGAATCAAAATAACCTCTTCTAGCTCCTATAGAAATGAAGTTGGTGTATTTTTCTTCCTAGGATGCAAAGTGCTTTACATGACAGTAGATATAAAATTCTTTCTCCTTTCCAAACATGAATCATTGCAACAGGAAGAAGTGCCTTAGCCTTGAGTTAGAATGGCAGCCGAGAACAAAACAAGGCCAGTGTAATGCATCATTGATCTCACACATGACAAGAACTTGACATTTGTATGCACATGACACAGTCTACATAATTGGTGATATGAACTGACTTAAACTATGAAGTACATAAAAACAAAGGAATGGCTGAACCAAAGAAAACTGTTTGAAAAGATACACAGCAAGAGAGAATAAATGCCTTATGAGAATAGTAAAGGAGTCTCTGTAGCTGCTATGAAGTGGAGAGCACACACACCATGCTTTTGAAAACACCCCAAACTCCATTAGGGGTACAGATTTCACTGGAAACAAAAATTCTCATCACCAAGTAGCATGAATTTTAATCCCCATAGGGTGAGTTTTGGGTATTATTGGAGTGCTGAGAGCTCTATTTAACTCTGTTAGATTAATGCATTTTGAACATAATTGGCTCTCTGTGGATGAAAGGCTTGCTATGATTCCTATGGTGTATAAGCCCAAAGCATGACTACTCCAAGCAGTGCAAGACAGTTTGTAGGAAAGGTTGGATGCTGTGGGTATTAACTTTTATTTCATATACTCAAGACAAACCTGTGGGTTAGCACCAATACTTCGTATCATTCAAGGAAGGCACTGTTTATGGCCAACAAGATGACATTGCATGTTAAATGTATTGAGCAATGAATGATTCTAATTTTGCTGAGTGCTCACTCTACTATCCTAAGCTATGTTTTTTGGCTTTCCTTCTGTGCTCTGCCCAACAGTTTCCTAGCAATAGCCAGGTAGGCTAAGCTTGCTATAAAACAAAACAAAACAAAAAATTCCTGTTTGGCCTTTCTGTCTCTCTCTGACTTTCTGATGCTCTGACTGTCTTCTCCCTCTGAACCCTTTCTCCCTTTCTCCCTTTCTCCCTACCCACCTCTCTTTCACATATTCCTGCTGGCCTCCTCTCTCTCTCTCTCTCTCTCTCTCTCTCTCTCTCTCTCTCTCTCTCTCTCTCTCTCTCTCTCTCTGACAGAACCTTATTTTTGTATCCTTGGCCACTCTTGAACTCACTCTGTAGACCAAGCTGGCTGAAATTCACAGATATGGTTGCCTTGTTCACTGCTGATGCTGGGACTAATGGCATAAACTACCTCACCTGGTTTATACTTACATAGTTATTCTAAATTATGTTAAATTATAGTTTTCAATAATTTTATCCAAAGTACTGTTTTGAATATACAAACCAGTTGCAAATTCTACCTCGTGTCTCTTTTAGTATGCCACACTATGTACATCATTAAGGTGCTCATAAAGCATTTAAAAGGATACTCTGGGCATAAACAGCAGTAACATTATGAATTACTAGATTGTACGTATAATTCATTGTCTTTCCTACCTCAGTACTCAATATCAAATAAATCTTGGTAACTATAAGCTATCAATCTCCTAATCATACAGGTCAGAGAAAAGTTTCTGTCACAGTTGATAGCCTGGGATGAGACTACAGTTTACTCACACCAACAATCATGTAGCCGTACTTTAAAGCTCCTCTATTAATCTCACACACAACAGCAGACATCACAGCGAGCTAGAAACCCAGGCACACATGGCCCCTTAACTTAGAGTTAAGGGTATTTGTTTCTCTGTGTTTGCTTGGATCTTCCAAACCGAAGATTCCTGATTCCACAGTGCTATTGTGTGGATCAAGTGATCCCTGGTCACAAAAATACCCTGAGACTGACTCCCCTGGCGTCCAGGTTCTGAGTGTGGTCAGCCATTCCACATACCTAGCCGATGAGCTGTCTTTGCCATGGTGAGAGATTTCCTTCTCAGGTTTTGTTACCCACTAGGGAAAGTAAAATGTAAAAGTCATTTTTATCAAAGTAAAAGTTATGAAAAAAATGCTTGCAGAATTCTTGTTCAAGGCATTTCCAAGATGAGGTTTATCTTTCTGGTTTTAAGATATTCTTGCTCAAACAAGATTTTTTTTTCATAATCGATGCATAGAATTGCAAACATCTATTATACCGGCTTCTTTCATGTGAGCCATAACTAGATGTTTCTAATTATACCTTTGTCATGCACAAGTGGGATATGCCAAGTTTTACTATCCATTTTTGTGGTTTATTGTATTACAGAACACACTAGGACTGAGAAAAAAGTCCTCTTGCCCCCTCCAAACCGATAGGCCTCCCCCACCCCCGTCTCTAATTATGTCTTGGAGAATAAAACTTTTATGCAGCATACTCATTTTTGATGGTACCCTGTCAAAGCTTCGGGTATCTTTGGTGTCCTGAGATGAACGGAGTATAGCTCGTGCTGTAACTCTGTCCCAGACTGCTGCCGACAGGCTGTGGTACAGAGTCCCTCCCTGACTGGAGATTCGGGACTCTGCTCCTGAGTCCTACTAGACAAACGAAGCTAAGCTGAATGTGAAGCCTGGACTGTCTACATCAGAGACTCATCCCTTTAAGGATATCAAGGATATCGAGACTGGAAACATGCAGTCTCAGACTTTTCCTTGTCTCTATTCCCAGGATTTTACACGTTTTCCTTAGGAGAAACACGCACTAGTCAGAGGATCAGAGTTCTTTCCACCCTAACCGGATTCCTGCGGGGAAAGGAACTCGGGAGTCTAGAGACTGCGTCCTTCATTCCGAGGTAAAAGTCTTCTGAGGGAGGCTGCAGGGTGCAACTTTTAGTTGCTAAGTAACACACAGGACTGCAGCCTGAGCCCGCTGCAAGTCCAGACCCCTAAGTGCATGAAAACCGAAGGGAAACAGAACTACCAAAGTCGGAGCTCTTAGAAAGCTCAGCTGCTTGGTAGCTGCAAAGGGAACAGAGGAAGGAGCCAGGATTCTTGCAAGAGCCAAGAAAGGCGCCTTCTGTCCCCCACCACTCCCCCCCCCCGCCCGTTCTTTCCCCCTCCGTGCCTCCTCCCTGCCCCTGCCTTCCACCCTCTCACCCGGACAGCTGTCCAGCTCTTGTGATTCATTGGCTTCCCCCGCCCCGCCTTCCGAGTACCATCCCAATCCAGTTTAGCCCCCTGCCTCACCCGCTGACCTAATAAGGCCATGCACACTGCCGGAGACCTATATAAAAGTGGGGACTCATTTGGAGACCTTGTCCGTCAACAGGAACAAGAGAAAGCAGGAGCTGTCCAGCGCTGAGAAAATTGGCCATGGCTAAGGAGTGGGGCTACGCCAGCCACAATGGTGAGTGGGACCAGGATATTAAGGGTGTGCCTGCATTGCACAGGTATGCAGGTAGGAATAGTTAAGAAATAGCAAACACTGAGAGCTTTCTGGTGTCTCGTGCTGCTGGTCTTTTTAACATGATTCAGTGTTTCCTCTCCACGGAGAAACCTGAAGCTCAGAGACACACTCACTGTCCCTAGCTTACAGTCGGAAGAAGTGTCTAAGAAGTCACTCTGCTCGAACTCAGGTCCAGTTGAATCTTATTCTGTGAAACTGAGCAGTGGGCACTTGGCCTCTGAGCTTGGGGCTCTGAAACAATCTTCGCTTTGACTAAGTCAGCCTTGGGAAAAAGAAGAAAAGTATCCCTTGCAAGCTGCACAGTAATCAAAAAAATATGTGATCAATCCATGATTCATTTCAAAGATAGGCTTTTCTGGTTACGTGATTCTCAAGCCGGGGAAGGGAACGCAGAGATAGAAGTGCTCTTCGAGCACAGGTGAGCAAGGATCTAGATTATGCTTGAAATCAAAGTGCTGTGTTGCTCAACCTGAACCACTGTTTCCTGTAACCGCTCTTTGGCTTCTGTATATTTTGTTGGCATAGTTCACTAGATAGAGGCCTTGGGCTTTACTCTTAAATAAATAAATTTCTTCTCATTTACTTCCTAGGTCCTGAGCACTGGCATGAACTTTACCCAATTGCCAAAGGGGACAACCAGTCACCCATTGAACTGCATACTAAAGACATCAAGCATGACCCCTCTCTGCAGCCCTGGTCAGCATCTTATGATCCTGGCTCTGCTAAGACCATCCTAAACAATGGGAAGACCTGCAGAGTTGTGTTTGATGATACTTACGACAGGTCCAGTAAGTATAGCTCTTAGGAAGGGTCATGTGGGTGTTTTCAGTATCTAATGACAAGATGTAATTTGTGACACAGTAACAGAATTACTGAAAGAGGGAGAAGTTCATCCCTGAAATTGAGATGACTTTAGACTTGGCTCTAGTTGTAAAGAACTATATCCACACAACAAAGAGGAATGTCACACCCTCTCCTTGCTGCAAAATGGACAAGTGCCCAAGATAAAAGTTAGCAAAACACTCCAGAGACTGAGTATGGATTAAGAGGGGATGGCAGAGAGCCCATGTGGTCCTTCTGACCACTGAGACACAACAATCTTATAGTTTCTCAGTGGTATGAAGAGCCAGCTCCCCCGCACTGCAAGAAATAAAACAGGCCCTCTCTTACCTGGTGGCTGGAAGGAGGCTAATTAATGTGAAAAGGCGGGGCTACTATGTGAAGGTGGCCTGGCTTCCGTCAGTATCTCAGTGGTGTTAATGCACAGAATCTTTGTGCTGAGTGTTTCTGATGTATATGACCACTTTTCCTTGGGTCAATGTTAGTGTGAAATTGGAACATTCATGGGAGTTTTCCTTAATCACATTAGTAATCAATCTGTGAAACAAAATAAGACTAATTTGAAATACTTTGAATATTTGAATACTAATCTGAAATTTCAGAAAGGCTTAGTGACTCACACCTGTAATCCTAATACTCAAGAGGCAAAGACAAGAGGATTACCACAAATACAAGGCTAACACGGTGTTCCTAATGAGTTCCAGGCCAGCTTGGGCTATAGAGTAAAACTTTGTCTCAAAAAAAAAAAAAAAAAAAAAAAAAAAAAAAAAAAAAAATCGCAAGCTTTATTTCATTGCAAACAAGTCTAACTGAGAATTAGTCTCAAGTAATTAAGAATGCAATTTCCTCATTAAGCTAAAATTTTCTTTGTTGATAAATATAAAGGACCATTTTGGTGATGTCATAAGAAATAATGATAAAGTGACATACAACTTCCCCTTCCAGGGTAAGAAGAGGTCAGATGTTTACTACTTGTTGAGCAATTGCTACATGTTACTCTTTCCCAGTTTTTCTTAGCCTTAAAAGCTGAAGTGTCATTTAAGAAAAAAAAAAAAAACCAACAACAAAAAATGAAATCAAAGGCCACTCACAAAGTAGAAACACATAAAATAGTATTTCTTTAGAGAAATATAGTTGAATGTTAGAGATTTAATAACTAGGTAATAAATAGATTAATAATAAATAATTAACAATAAACTAAACAAATAATTACTAATAAATTAATGGTAATTAGTAAATAAATTACACTCATATCCAAATCATAGCTATTCACAGTGACTGGTCAGGAAACTACAAAAGATCAAACCACTTCTCTCCCATATGATCAAGCTAGTTCAAGCCTAAAATTATTGCTTAAGTCTGTACTGTGGGGTTTCCAGTGTTACTGAGAGAAATCAAGCCTTTCGAAAATAGCTGGCATTACAATGCTATTTGCATTGATCATACCTTGCTATATCTTGATTTTAGGGTTTCCATGCAATTTTCATCATCCTTGGGAAGATATCTGAACCTTTAAATTACTAGCTAAGCAGAAGAAATTGAGACCAACTTCCATGGGAGATATATATATATATATAGATAGATAGATAGATAGATAGATAGATAGATAGATAGATAGATAGAGTGGGGAGGGAGGGAGGGAGGGAGGGAGGGAGGGAGGGAGGGAGGGAGAGAGTCTTCGAACTTGACTAGCTTCCTAGGAAATTCCTGAAAGTTTGTGCCATCTGGCTTGAGTAGACAGAGTCTAAAGCAGATGCACTTGGGAGTTCTTTCTGTCTTGTCTTCTAAGGAAAAACACAACTTGAAGTGGCACTTCAAAAGAGGATTTCCTGCCTGCTCCGAGATCTCTGACAGGGGCAGTGTGAGACGAACTTAAATCTCAGTTAATCCTCACAGTGACTCACAAAGTGTGGAATTATTATCACCTTCTTAGAGATTCAAAGACAAGTGCAGAGAAGTTGATCGTCTTGCCTGAACTTACACAACTATGAGGGTGTGAACTCAGAATGGTACCTAAAGCCTGTCAAATGTGTGTCCCTTCCTGCTAACCTGTTCTCTGCTACTTTAATTTGTTTTCTAGAGTGTTAAACTGACAAGCAAGCAAAAAATAAGAGAGAGAAGAAAATTCTTACTTTGATATGTTCTGACTTAAAGTCACAAGCACTGTGGGGACGGTTCCATGTTCCCAGACGGTGACATCTTTTATTCACGGAGTCTTTTGTAGAGTTCTGGTTTCAGACAGGGCTCTGCAGAGGCAGGCTGAACTCACCAGTCACCTTGTTTCCTTACTCACAGTGCTGAGGGGTGGCCCTCTCTCTGGACCATACCGACTTCGTCAGTTCCATCTTCACTGGGGTTCCTCCGATGACCATGGCTCTGAGCACACAGTGGATGGAGTGAAATATGCAGCTGAGGTAGGAAGAACTGCCCAGCTCACTGTATGTCTCTAACAGTCAAAACCGGAAAATCAGAAACTCTTTGTTTCAAGCCTTTCATTGTAGATATTTCAGGTTTAACACAAAGTGGGGTCAGGGAGAAGTGGACAAGTGTATTGTTATGAATATTCCTCAGATTACACTGAACAGTAAGGAAGCAAATTCATGTGAAGTACCTATATGAATTAACCCATCAGATCCCCACTGCAACCTTATGTACAATGTTACAAATGGGCAACTCCAAGAAACTCCAAGTACTGACCAGGCCTGGCCATGGTTGGCTTCCATATTAGAAGAGATCAGGCACATCGAAGAGGGTATAGCCATTCCTCTACAGCCAATCTAGAGAGAAACAAATTATTAGGAATGTCTTTCTGCTAGACATTTCCTCCACTGCTGGAGAAGTTTCAGGCTAATTTTTTCCAAATGTAGAAAAGGATTTGAGTACAATATTTGAACCTGGAATTATCACACATGTTTTGAACTTGAATATAACATTTTAAAGGACATAAACTATTCTCTTGCCTCTGCAACTAACTCAAAATGGACAACTTTATTATTTAAGCTGTGCTCGTATCCAAAACTAAGATAACCCAGACACTGGAGCTCTTCTAAGTGAAGACAGGAGCTTTCATACACTTTTTATTTCAACGGTTGAAATTTCACTAAAGTATCACTTTTCAATATTTATGAATGTCATCAACTCTATGCAAATGTTCGGCAACAACCTTGAGACTGCATGCATTTGGGTCTCTTGTGAACAATAGTGCCCATTTCCATAGTGAAGGATTTATCTCACACCCTGTGTTTGGTGGTTGCAGCTTCACCTGGTTCACTGGAATCCAAAGTATAACACCTTTGGAGAGGCTCTGAAGCAACCAGACGGTATTGCTGTAGTTGGCATTTTTCTGAAGGTGAGGCAGACACTGTTACTAATTTCTTCTCGATCCGAATATAGTCCCTTACTACTGTTTAGGAGAGCATGATTCCATTCTTTCCTTGTAGTTGAGGCATGTGTGAGGGCAGAAGACTCAGAGCTTCCAACGGCAAGAGCAATCGCTGACATGCATTCATTTCCCTTCTCCGTTACTCCATTTCAATCACACTGGAAACCAAAAAGCTAGAGCTGGGAACTTCTGTGATGCCAAGTGCCTGGCTAGACCTCTCCTTGGCTTAAAGAGGCCACCACCCACAAGATCTCGGGCTAGGGTGGCAGAAGGAATGTGTGTGTTGTTCAGCCAACCTTGGTTTAAAGTGGACTTAGTGTCATTAACACATGAACTTCATGGTAACCCAATCTGAATTTTAAGCTAGCAGTGAAAATCTGGCTCTTTATTTTCCATTCCAAATGACCTAGTTTGTTCTAGGTTCAGAATTCACTGACTGTGAGTGGAAAGAGGAAAGATTTGGCTGTGGATACAAAACCTACTCTGGTTTTTACTCCTTTAGAGAATGGGTGGGGTGACTTTGCAGAGGGTCAAGGGCCAACGTGTAATTCTGTGGTTTTGCACTTCAGAGAACTGAAATCCAAATTTAGATCAGAAAATATAGACTCCACAATCTTTCAGGGTGAATTTGGCGTGGATTTGGCTTAGCCTGAGAATATGGAAGACATGAATATCGATTATATGTGGATGGGTCAAATCAGTTAATAAGATGATCTTCAGTTATGGTGGAAGGGAAAATATCTCATTGGGTGTCATCTTCTTACAGATAGGACGGGAGAAGGGGGAGTTCCAGATTCTTCTTGATGCCCTGGACAAAATTAAGACCAAGGTAAGAGCAAATCATGTTTCCTCTGAAAACCTAAGACAGTATCAATTGCCATTTTGAATTTCAGGTAGAGTCTGCCACTGTCTGATGGACATTTGCCAACAAAAGTAAATGTTGTGACATTTAGTACTGAGGCCTTAGAGCACTGTCATGGCTGTTGTTTCAATTGCCAGTCATCCTGTTAGATAAGGCCGTTCTCTAGGAAGAAAGGGAGAGATCCTGGGCTCTCCTGTCCCCTCTCCTGCCACCGTGAGCACAGGGTCACCGAGGTTCATCAGGCTAGCCACTTTCACTCTTTCCGCTCTGGTATTGTCCTTTTCTGGTAGCCCTACATATTTAAAATATTCATAGTAAACTTTTCTAACTAATAGACACATTTTAGTTGTCTTTGAGATTATTCTAAGGAGCTGCTTTTAGGTGCAATACTAGGAGTAAGTATTCTAAGCCACCAGTGTACTAAAGTGCAAGACTTCATATCAAACCTCCAAGAAGTAATTCTATTCCAGCCTGAGTCTCCTCTGGGAGAAAGGGCAGACTCGCAGGTTCACCGTGTAAACAAAGAATAAAATATTACCGACTATGGCAGATAAAGTTGGAACGCCAAGCAGATTCCTTTTGGTCTGTGGTTGACAAGTGAAAAGCCTGAACCTGTTCAAATACCTGCTTTCCCTTTTGCTATTGAAATATGAAGTTCAAGAAAAAAAGAGGGGGAAGAAAATGAAAAACCATTATGCTTAATCTTTACAGACCAAGGAAACTTTGACTAATTCCAGGTTACATCTTGTTTTACATGTGCTTTATGCTCATGGTAACTAGTAAGATTTTAATGCATACTATCAAACCTTAAAAAAAAAAAAACCAAGTACTGACAAAAATGTATTTGTATACTTTTATGCAAAAATGCTTAAAATCTGTACGTTTATCTTTGTTCCTTAAAATAAAATTGTTCAATTAAAAATTTTTTTAAAAAAATAGAAAGGAAATCAGTTCTCATGAACCGATGAGGCCTCTAGGGGGCGCTTGGTGCCCTTGCCTACTTAGACAGCCTGCTTGGTGTCTTCCAGGGCAAGGAGGCTCCTTTTACACACTTCGACCCATCATGCCTGTTCCCTGCTTGCCGGGACTATTGGACCTATCATGGCTCCTTCACCACCCCGCCCTGCGAGGAGTGCATTGTGTGGCTGTTGCTGAAGGAGCCCATGACTGTGAGCTCAGACCAGGTGAGCCCAACTGCAGAGCCCTGTGTATGAGCTGTGGACTACACACACCTAAAAGCTGAAATAGATGTTGAGAGTCAGATTGCTGGCTTGGTCCTCAGCTGTCTCACAGCTTGGCCTGTAGAAATACTCTCAGCTTGTTCCGTTCAATTCCAGGATGCTTCCCAAGGGTAGTCGGACAACACAATCCTATAAGAACCGGTGGGATCATGAACATATATTCATTAGTAACAGTGAAGACTGGCTAGTTGATGGGGTAGCAAATTCAGGTCCGAGGAAGAGAAAGGTACAAAAATTACATAGCAAGACACCTTTTTGAAGAGTGTTGCATTTCTCTAGTTTTTACCAAAAAAGAACTTGAGGCTCAGAAACAAAACTATTTCTTCATAAGGGCAACCAAGTGCAAATTCTTCATCCCTGGCCCAGCGTGTCTACTTCCAAGAGTCCCTAATTTCTCTTTTCACTCCTACCTAACTTCCATTTATCTAAAGAATGTGCTGACAGCACTTACTAGACCTGGCTTCAAGAAAAGCTAAATGGGTGTGGGCATGGAGAAATAGTTAAAGCAGTGAACCCCACAGGGCTCACCGCCTGGAACAGGATGTCTCACAGTGAAGTCACTTTACCAGCCTGACTCCTTGGCTTAAAAGAGCAGCTTGTATGTTTCTTCTAGGGTGGACCCAAGAATAAACCAAAGCTTAAAAAAAAAAAAAAAAAATTAAGATTCAGCTTTAACAGTCTTGCTTATTGGCATAAAGATTTTTAAAAGTAGAAGAACAATTTTTAAAGGGAGAAAGCTAAAAGAATATTTAATACTGAACCATATTTTAACATTAACAGTGTAGCCATGATGTTCAGAGGACAACATGCAGCCCTCCACCTCATGGGTTCAGGTTGTCAGGCTTGGCCATAGCTCCCGAACCTGAACCCTCTCGACTACCAAGTCATACTATTTTTATGAGAATTCCCTATTTTCTGATCCTTTAAGAAAAAAAAATCGTTCACGGTTTAACTTACAGCTTGGTTTTAATTTCTTCCTAGTCCTTTAAAATGTAACTCCATAAATACTTGACTACACAGTGGGAGCCTATGAAAGTTTTTCTTACTTGCAGGCATATGATAAACCCTCACCCCCTTCTATGTAAAGTGTATACATACTTCATGCTGAACCCTCTATTTAAAACCGAAGAGAAATCCGGGTGAGGGAGGGGTTATCTAGAGAGCAGGGGATTCTGGATGTAACGAAATGTCTATGTTATGAACTGGGGCTTGCAAACTCAGGGTCTATCCCTGGAGCCTGCTGGTTTGTGGTTTGTCTGGCCACGTTTGAAGGCCTGTGGTTTCTAACAGTCTGCTTCCCCTTGCAGATGGCCAAGCTGCGCAGCCTGTTTGCCAGCGCAGAGAATGAGCCTCCGGTGCCTCTGGTGGGGAACTGGCGCCCTCCTCAGCCGGTCAAGGGCAGGGTGGTGAGAGCCTCCTTCAAGTAAAGCTCTGGGCTTGTCCTCTTCGGGAAAGGAATTCTGCCCCTGAAGAGCCAGCCCGCCTCCTCCTGGTGCTCCCTGCTTCAAGCTCCCTGCTACAACACCTAGAGGAGGAAGAGAAGCAGTCACATGAAGCCTTTTGACATGATCTAACCCAGAAGCATGTATTTCACACCTAACCTTTTTAATAGTCACCTTTTCTTTAAAAATTAGTACTTCTAGTATGAACCCTAGTGAAGAAGAAATAGATGGAAAAACAACGATAGAGAACAGTGGCTTGTTGGGCATATTAAATTTCTCAGTCTCAGCACTTCTGCTTTCAGGCTGAGTTTCTGAGAAGTGGTGGGCCCATGCTGTGTGTGGGTATGAAGGTGAATGCCGACCTTACCCCATTCAGTAAAAGCACAAGATAAGATCATTATAGATTTCAAATCCTGAATTCATAATAGCAGCAGTACCCCATCACTTGTTAAAAATCTGCCTACTACCAAGTCTGCCTGGTTTTAATTACCTATAGAACACACACCCATAAGGCCAGGTGTTTAAAACTTTTTGATCCAGCATTTAAATTTCTTCTTCATAAAGATGGTTTTCTTTGCCCAAAGTAGGGCCATATATTTTTTATTTCACTACTTTGATCTTTGCATGCCTATTCAAAACAACAAAAAAAAAAAGACAAAAAATAAAACAACAATGATAAAAAAAAAAAAAGAATGCCCTGTCGCTGGTGTCTTTTGAGTTGGAGGCTGGAGTGACTGGTTCTTGGAACAGGAAGGAGGAGAAAGCCAACACCGAAGCCAAGAGTTTGTATTGATCACAGAAACAATAAAGACAGGATGCAAGTGAAAAGCGTGTGTACCTTCTTCTTTAACTGAAATTCAGAGTAAATCATTTGTTTTAAGGTAGCATATGCAGTGACAAGTTCCACTGTGGCATTTTCACGCATGTTAGTAATTATATTTAGTTGTACACAATTCCACCCTCCATTACTGCCCTCTCCCTGTGACAGCTGCCCCCCTAAGCCTCCTCCTCTGCTTCGATGTCCCAGGAATTCCATTGTCCTCTTCCTTTAAGATCTATCTCTTCCTCGGCTGTTCTAGTTTCATGAGCCCCGATAAGTCTACACACATGCAATTACAATCCTAAACTTCATGTACGAAAGTTTCTGAATCCTGCCTATTTGTGGGGAATAGGACTGAGCCGTGTGTGCATACAATTCATGGAAAACCAGCACAAATGACAAGAGAACGGAAGGCCAGAGAGAAAACTTTCCAAGTCAGCGTGTTTGCGTTTTTTGTTAGTTTTGTAACTGAAGTAGCGATAAAAGACCCAAGTTCTGACTTCAGCTGCTACCATGGGAGTCTGCCAGCCTGGGCAGTGGTGTTGGTCCATCTCATCATGTGAATGTTCCCAAAGCATCAAGTCAAAGTTGACTAGAGCTCTAGGATTCAGGCCAGTGCAGCAAGCTAGTGTTCTTCGTAGGCATAGCAGCACCTTTTATAGATTTTTTCTAAATGTACTTCAACATGACATGTCCCAACAATGCAGAAATGCAATTAATACACTTAACATTTCTAACACAAAGTCCAGTTGTACAGTCAAAAGCTGGTTATCTTTCAACCCTTTAAGTGACTGATATGTTAGTGGCTGTAAAAAGGGAAGGGGGTGGGCAGCAATAGGCAGTGAGAACAGTCCTGGGTCAGGAGAGCCCGAGGCACTGGAAGTAAAGCCTTGTGGTAAAAGTCCTGTGAGGCTGAAGTTATTTAATAGATTACCACTTGGGTGAGGCAAAACCAGGTTGGTCAGTGTGAAGAGGATGTGTTAATTAAATCCCTTGAAATTAGGAGGTGTGGAGCTCTGATCATTAGTGGTAATGTACAAGCTGCTTGTCTCAGGGCATTTAGCTTGTAATGCTCCGAGCTCTGTAACGACTGTATCCGTTATTTAAGCTATGTGTGGGAGGCACGTGGATTAGAAATGGCTACTATTCTCCTACCTCACCAGGACAAGGCTGGAGGGGGCTGTCTCCCTGGACCTTAACCTCCGAGAGGGCATAGGCTCCATTTCTTCCACTGGCACCTAATACTGTGAACAGCATAGTTTAATCACGTGCCAAGTTTTAGGTGAACAGATGATGTCATAGAGAGTGGTCCAAGGAAGGCTTAGCCTCTCGAACCTCACAGCACTTTGAATACTAATATGAATACTGACTTCCTTTATCTGAGTTTACATCTTGGGAAATTATTTCGTTGACTTTAGGTAGAAACTTCCCCTTGCCCAGTCTGCCCGCACTGTCAGCGATTAATGGAGCATACAACCATCGCCCATCTTACCCTGCCCGCCAGCTTCTCGCTGCCTTTAAAGTTTGCTGCCCTAATAACCTTCTTTTGGAGTACTGAAAACAGACACGAGCTTCTGCTCTCAAGGGACCATCATTTTCCAGCTTAGGTACAGGCCTCCAAACAGTAGCACTTCAGGCTTCTGTAGTTTGTGTAGCAGTTTGCCATGAGCTGCCATCTAAAAAGGCACCGGAGCCTGCCAACCTTATTCTTCTGGGTATAATTGCGGGTATCCCAACATTTCAAAGTGGGGAGAAGCCGATGTAAATGAAGTGTTTCGTAAGGTTCATATAATAGCATGCTTAAAAGCCAGTATGAAGAGCAAGGCTGGCAGAAGTCGTTAGACTGAGGGGCGCAAATGCATTTTAATTCCTATATTTGTAAATTATATAATTGGGGACTCCAATGTAAAACGTTTCAAAATGTAAGATATGTGGCTAGTTTTGTAGACAACTACAGTCCTCAGGATCTAACTGGGGCCATTTATGTGACTAAACAAATCTAGTGAAATGAACCAGGCAAAAACAAGTACATTCGATATAAGAATAATAACCGAAACAAGCAAAACTGAGCTAAAAATTAGCTGCATAATCCAATAACACCTTAGCTGCATTTACTGAAAATTAGCTCTAGATTTTCTACAATATAAGAATGAACTTTGGACATGCATAGTATGTTATTTAGCTTAAAAATTACAAAATGAGTAAGAAGAAACAAGAACTCTGTATGTCAGATTTTAGTTCATACTTAGTGAATTTTAATAACTGAATCCCTGGGAGTAAGACTTAAATTGTACATGTTATTACATGTTATTTTCATTTTGAACACTAGATGGCAATAAAATCTCTGTTACAAAATAATGGCTCCTAAAAGCCACCTTGTGTTTCAATCATGTAGGTGTTTAAGTTGCTAAGTTTTTCAAAGTTTTTTTGAACTGATACCATGTTTCCTTTTCTCACAGGTTTAATATTATCTATTCATAGTTATTGACTAAAAAGATAAAGAATTTTTTTTTTTTACTTATTCTTAAGAAACTTAGCTGAAAAAAAAAGGGGGTTGAGGCTAACTGGGAAGCAGTTATCAAAAGAGAGACTGAGAAGCACTGAGTATCTGAAGCCCTGTGTAGTGTGTAGAAGGAGGGGAAAATCACACAGCATCTGCTGGACAGGACACCATGGGGGGTTGTAATCTGTGTGCCTGTGTGGATGAAAACAGTATCTATAAGGAGGGTTATTTTAAGAATTAAATCAACACACTTAAAATACAAAGAAGTGACATTCTGACAAATTTCCCAGTAAGAGTTAACACCTTTTCAAAACCAATTTTGCTTCAAGCTAGAAAAACTCCAATGGCTTAATACAATCCCAAACAGCCTGTGTTTATGTAGCTGTTCGCAGGGATCTACATCTCATCTGTTCAGACTGGAGGAAAAGATGAGAATTCTCATTTATTTTTGCTTATATCTGGTGAATTTCTTACAAAAGTGTGTGTGTGTGTGTGTGTGTGTGTGTGTGTGTGTGTGTGTGTGAGTGTATGTATGTGTGCGTGCGCGTGCACTTTTGGTCGTCAATTTGTTTCTTATACTATGTGGGTCTTGAAGAATGTAACTTACGTCTTTAATCTTGGCAACAGGAGACTTTACCATCTGCTGGCCCAGTGATGACAGTTAAAGCAAAAACCCATGTACTAAATACGCAGCAAAGGAAAGCGTGGCCACACTGAAGGAACCCATTGCCGAAAGAAGGAGTTTGGAGGAAGGTTAAACAGTTTTTCCTAGGGAAGTTTCTGCTTTGGAGGAGACGCATGATTAGTCAGACAGACATCCAGCAAACCAGGCAGAGAGCAGAGTCCAAAGAATTACAATGTTCATTTCTGTTTGGCACTGGCCTTTCAAATGTCATGAAACGGGGTCCCCTACAGTACATTGTGAGGGCGAATAATCCATCTTGATACTGAAGGCAGAAAGACTCCTGTGGTGAAATTAATTTTGAGCATGCCTGGGCATGTCCTACAGTGAGCATGCCAAACGTGATACACAGATCGCACGGGAAGAAAGTGATTGTGCTTCTGAGGAGTCTCAACTCTAATGGAACAGAGTGAAGTCAGGCAGTCTAAGCACAACATCTTGGACCAAGGGGATGGCCAGTGCTAATGATGTGTCCTCTGCAGATGAGAGGGTGTTCGGCAGGGACAAGCTGTGACAGCTTGGCCAGGTAGATAATCACAGGTGATCAGCCAGAGTAAGAGAGAGTAACAGCACAGTCCCGGGGGACAGGGTGCACTGCGGCAGCACGAGCCCAGTGATCTAAAAGCTAATTTTAGCCACTTGAGAAGCTGCTCTGCAGTAAACAGGGAACCAGGTTCTCCTTTGTATTTGAGTCAGTCCCAGGCAGAGAAGCCTGAAACCTCTGGGAAAATACGTTTTTCCATAAAGTAAATACTTTCTCCGTTCCGACTTGCCTGTACATTTCTGTCCCATCCATGGGCTCTTTTGAAATGTGCATGGTTCCAAACACATTTGTTAAAAGAAAGTCAGTCCCTAAAGGCCTCTTGATTCCCATGGAAGCATGGTACAAATGGAAGGGCTGGAAGATACAAGGCTTACAGAAATCACACTTCTGCCTCTCCGTGAACAGTTTAGAGCAGGACCTCAGGTCACCAGGGGCATACCTGGAGGGAGCGAGAGCCCTAGAGAAACTGGCAAAGGGGATGTGATTGAACAAGTCAAGGAGAACCAAGTTAGAGTAGGGCCCACTGCTGGGTGGAAATGAGAGAGAAGGGTATGTGCTGATGTGAATGTGATGAACCTAGTGGGGAGTACTAGGTTTCATGGCAGTTATGAACTTGGTCTCGAGGTCTGAGGACCTAAGTTAGAACCAGGCACCTGTTAGAACTCAGACTGTATATGTGTAACAGAGGAGGGAGGGATAGATGGTAAGATGAGACTTTTGTAGTATAGTTGTTAGTCTTTGTCAGCACTCCTGTGAAAATTATTTCCTCTCTCTTTGGAAGTCAGAGATAGTTCAACGAGGTTTTGGAGTATTGGAGGATCCAAGTTTGTTACTGAAGAAAATGTGTGAGAAAAACGCAGTTTTACATGTATCAAAATGCCCGGTGCTTATGAACTGAAAACTGAACTCGGTAAAGAAGAGATGTGTTTCAGGAGATAGAGAAGGGAATTCTGTACTTGGGTTCTTATCTCAGGTAGCACCTTTGCCTCTGTGTGCACACTGGAAAGGGGCTGGCACTGTGCCCGTGGAATAGGATCCAGCAGCGCTCATTTGTACCAGCACCCCGTGTTCTTTTTCTGTCTAGAAGTTTTCCTTAATTTCTCCAGTAGTGACTTTAGTTCCCCAGTTGTCCCAAGTTTTGTGTGAGGATAGTTAAAGTGATTCCATATACCTGGGTCTAATCTTTGCCTCACGGTCAGAAATCAGGGAACAGAATACTTTTGAAGATTCAGTAAGCACTCCCAACTGATACAGTCCACTAAGTTCAGGGACATGGGCCCTCCACATTGAGCACAGACAAACATATTATCAAGTATGTTCATGTGCTTATAATTGCTATTATATGTGTATGATACTTGTCCTCAACCACAGCTACTACATTCTGACTCCTCTCTATTGTCGCCATCATTATCATCATTTAATTCTGAGACAAATTTGCATTAAATGATTAAGGTTTGTATTGAGCTTATGGTTTTCTCACTCGGCCTGTCTGATGCTTAAGACACTGGGTATACAAGGCAAGGCCATCTTGATATTTTTGGAAAAATAAAAACTGAAATGTGGCCTTAGATAATTAAGAGAAGGATTATTTTGGTATGGGAAGGTTGGGTAATTCTTTGTGTTTGAGCTCATAGGTTGATTTGTATTTTTCTAGCTGCCTGCTGAAAATTCTTTTCTTTTAAAGGAATACTTTCTTTCATTAAAGAAAGTCTAATTTCTCCTGTTTGCTTTGTTTTCTTCAAAGGGCCTGTTGTCAAGATTGTGAGGTATGCTGAGTCTCTTGTCCTTAGCAGCCTAATTGATAGAAAAACATAGATTGGGCCCCAGGAGGAAGGGAGCGTTCCAGAAGAGTAGGGAAACAAGCAAGGGCTCCTTGAAAAGATGTGGCAAGAAGCAATGCCTTTGGCTGAGCAAGCATTCTATATGAGACACATGTTACAAATATATACACATGTAACTTTGTCAAGCCTCTTCTCAGAATGAGCCTATGCTTTTCTAATGTGCTCCTTTGTCAAGAGCACAAGAGATCAAACCAGGTCAATAAACTACTTGGATGCAGGAAGGAGAAGAGAACAGGAATATTGAAGAATATTCTTCAATGTCTGAGCATTGCTGATTTGGGCTGTGGCTCCCAAAAGGAGGGCTTATCAGGCACAGGCACCCCAGCAACACTGGGCAGTGCTCACTAGAGATATCAGCACCCGCTAGAAAGGACATTTAGATAACTGGGTTTGGAGCAGGTGACCTGAAAAGCGTGGTTGTATGTCAGCAGGCCTGAGGGCCCACAGCGAACTCAGGCATATTTGGGATGATGTGAGTGAGCCCCAGGCACACAGCCCCCAAACCAGACTTTTTTTAAAAGTTACATAGGAATGCATGTAACTTACATATGTGTTATATAAAATAAAAGTAGATAATTTTAGAGGATGAAAAAATTAATCATAAACACAAGTTCCATTTTCTCCCTGCCTCGAAGTGACACACCATGGGTACCTCTGAACTGTGGAGTACTTTCTCTGGAAAGCTGGGTGGAGATTTCTGCTTACAAGAGCAGCAGTGGTCTCCTGTCTGTCCAGCCTGTCTGCCTTACCAAGTGAACACCTGAAAATGAAATAAAAAGAGTCAGGCATCATGAACATTAGAAAGGCAGAAAATCCTGCCATGGTGGAAGAAGGGAAGCATGTAGCCTTGACTTCAGCATTAGCATTTGGTGGGTGTATCTTGAATTGTTTTTAACCCTTTCAGTTTGGTCAGACAAGCCAAAAAGAAAAGAAAAAAAGAAAGAAAGAAAGGAAGAAAGAAAGAAAGAAAGAAAGAAAAAGAGAAAAAGAAAGAAGGTTTAAAGGGCACCTGTTGTAGTAGAAGAATGGAGGAAGGTAGGAAAGGAAGAGAAAAGAAAACCCAAAGGAGGACAAGGGAGGGAAGTAAAGAGGAGAAACAGAAGAGAGAGAAAGCACATTTTGTCATATATGAGCCAAGTGACAATTTGTCTGCCAACTGAAATGACATTCAGTTATTCATTCAAATGTGTGTATTTATCTTTCAGACACTGTAAGGTGGGTCAGGAAGGAAAGACAGAAGCATAGAAATACTGTTGACAATTACAGAGTACAATTTTGAAATTTTCATGTTAAGCGGTTAAAACGCATACAATTATTTTATGAAGCAAAGATGCTTAAAGAAAATGCTGTCAGCATCAAAGTCAGACCAATCTTCTTAGCTTATATGCGTTTGTTCTTCCTGAATCCTGATTTTGAGTAGTACAAAACTTTTAAAACATTTTTTTTTGTCTGAATAAAAATACATTTTCTTTCTGCTTCTGAATTAACTTGACTGGGCATAAAATGAGAAAGTCAGAGTTATAAAGTGCAGCTAAGTTCATTCTCTGAAGCCCACTCACACAGGTTACAGGACTGTGACAGTGCTGGCTGCGTGTGCTGTCTGCTCCTGTGAACAACACGGCTGACTTGGGCCTCCTGCCCTTAAGCAAGAGGAAGCATTTAGTTCTGAGGCCTTCACCCCTGCACGGAAAGTGTTAGAGTGCTTCTGTTCGTAAGAGGAAGTCAGAAATTCCCCAGAGTGGTGATTTATTGGTAAAAGAGAAGTTTAATCATGCGGTGAAGCTAACGCTCACCTAACAAGCTGTTCGGATCTGGTAGTGCTGGGTGCACATTCAGGCAGCATAGACTGACAATTTCCCCAGTGCAATGGCAGTGTGGGTTCTGTTCTTTTCTCCTCAATGCACTGGGCCAATGACAAGTGAGGGAAAATTAGGAACATAGCACTGTTGTGGGTCTCAGATGTTTTTGAATGCAAAGGTAATTATCATAATTGTTTCCCAGACCTTTGAGAAAAGAATTACCTTATAGTGTGTGTGTGTGTGTGTGTGTGTGTGTGTGTGTGTGTGTGTGTGTGTGTATGGGGCAGACACAGAGACACAGACAGAGATACACATGGAGAATGAACCCAAGACTCTGACGTGGTAGGCAAGCATTCTACTTCTAGGTTCTATCACCCTTTTATAGAATAGACAGTCTTATGTAAGAATTTCACAGAATGACATAGTGGGACTTCCCTTATTTGAGGGATTTCTACTCCTACCTCAAAATGTAGATAGAAAACACACACACACACACACACACACTCATACACACATACACACACACACACACACACACAAATTGCTATTCTTAAGTATTCTGCAGCTTTGGCACAGAGTTCTAGAGTTACTCTGTCCCCCCATGTTTCATGCCCTGCTTACGACTTTTGTGCTATGGGCCATCACTATGTAAAACAGGTATTGCTTGAACAAAATCCTTTGATACACGGGCAGTCGATCTGGTAACCACGATGTCTGCAAAATAGATATTGGCAGGTAGTGTTCACAGCACGGTTACCCTGGGCAAAGGATGGGCCATGTCCTGGGTGGGAAGAAGCAGAACACTGTTGGGTTTCACGAGAATAGTGGATGATAAAAATCTTAGAAATTGTCTATTTCAGGAATTTCCCGTTTACGACTTCCTGTATATGGCTAACCATGGGTACCTGAGGCAAATAACAAAATGGGTAAGAGAAGTTGTACTAAGGAGGTGGCACTGGGGGCTAATATCTCCAAGTGTCTTCCTCGTGCATTGGAGCATATGTAGTGCACCTTCGGAATGTGTCCATTGGATGCCAGCCACACAGCACCCCTGTCTCCCAAACTGGAAAATCCAGAAATATATCCAGTAATATATTCCAGTAATGTTCCTTATAAGGCAAATCGGTTAAGAATGGATGTTCTAAAAGGATGTAGGCCTTTGTTATATTTAGAGTGTTGTTTCTGGTCAATGGCAGCTTCGCTGAAGAACCAAATATTAAAAAGGTATAATTTGCAGACAAGTCTAATTTTCTCATTTTTAAGTTGATTCCACTTCTGCGTAAAATGGAAACTTGTTAACATACTTGAGTTCATTGGCTACTTTAGATGATTTTAGTTCTTATAGAAGTTAGCAGGTATCATAAAAAAGCAAAGACATTTTAAAGGTCTTTACATTTGGAAATGTACATACTGCAAACTTATTTTTCTAATCTAAAAATAGAGCTTGCTAAGGGCAGTTGAACTCAACTATTTGTAGATGTAACGTTAATGTTATCTCTGACCCATATTTTAGTTAGAGAGACTTTGGCAGGCAGGATCCTGTAAAGGTGTTTGGCATGTTGAACACAACTTGGCACTGTAGAGTAAAACTGCACATACAATCGTCACCCATTGCTACTCCAGCACCGTGGAGCAGGGTCCTTGACAAGGAGGAATGCCCTGACTCTTAGTGGGCCAAAGGACAGGTGGCCGAGGGATCAAACCGGAGCTGGCAGTTTGGTTCACACCTGGCTTTCCTGCTTGCTCACTGAGTGACTTGTACTCAAGAAACTTGTTTCTGTCCCCCAGGGTTCCTGCTTCAGTGTAGACTGATGTGGAGCATTTGGTAGATACATGTTTTTATTTTTTTCTTTAGAGTTGTATTGGTAAATTAATACTTTTAGAAAGTTTAGAACATAAAAACTCAAACACGCTAATTAAATGCACTTTTCCATTCAAGTTGGTGGCACAGAAAAGACTTTTTTTTTTTTTTTAGTGAAAAGTATTATAATAACCATTATATTATTTATCCAGGCATGAAACCACACCAGGACTTTGAGATATTCCAGACCCTCATTCTTACAATATGCTGGAACTAAAATTCTCCCTCATCAGTTTACAGTGGGGTAGGGAAGTTTCCAGAAACTGCCTGTCTTGCTTAGGCTATACTGAAGCCCTATGATGGACTCAGCTCACGCTGAAAGCTTAATTCTAATTTCACAAATGGGCACTTTTTCCTACAATGGCAGGGACGCTAAGGAGGAGCTAATAACACAGGAAGCCTCAGCTAAGCCACATAAACGAAGTTTGTCGCTCAGCAACCTCGGTATACTCTATACATTACACACATGAACATGGAGGCTTGAAGCCTAGATTAAATCATGGAGGCTTATGCAGTAGGTGAGACCTAGGGACCCAGTACAAACCCACAAGACCAGGGTCTCATTCTCTAAGAGGAACTCTGGTAGATTCACAGGGCAAAAGGGAAGCCAGAGCCAGAATTAGATGACTTTCTATACCAGGGAGACCTGGACTCTTTCTGGATGATTCTTAGAAAGGCACACACAAAGGCACGGGTAGCAGGAGTCACACAGACCCTCTGTTTGATTCTTGTCTGTAAAATGAGGATTTGGAATGGATTGCCTAAAACTCTATTGTCTTAGTTATAGTTAGTGTCATTCTCTCCTTTGCATGGCTTCCTTGTCCACTTAACAGAAAACCTCTCCTTGGTACAGTGGTCTGTTCGGTTCTCCTGTCTTGGAGTCCTGCCTGGCTCTGATGTCACTCCTTTTCTTCTTTTTCTTTATCCCAGTGGTAAATCAGCAAGCGTTTCTATTCTAGAACCTTCTTTGTGCAGGCTTTATACCTCTTTGCTGTACTTGAGCCGTTCTGTCCCTGGTCATTCCTTACTAGCTCTTGAAGGACTTCCTTCAGCAGGGCTTCTAGGACCCTTGGCCTACAAGTGGCCTCTTCTCCTATGCCACTCTGACTCATTTCTGGCTCATGAGCTTCACACTGGCTGGCACAGGTGGAATTCACTTTGCTTATGTTCGCTTGCTGTTCCCTACATCCTCCATATCCATTCATCATGGGCTCCAGAAAGACCAGCCTGAGTCGGCATGGCAGCAACCCAAAGTAGCAGTTGAGATCTTGGACCTTACATTGTATAGCCCCCCAAAATATGGAAAATATAGAGAACAGTTAGTAGGGGCTCAAGAAATACAGTAGTAAAATGATAACTCATATTTAATAAGCTGTAACTGTTGGCATAATGTCCAACCCATTTATACATGTTATATTATTTAGTTCTTACTGTGACCTTATGACATAAGTACCATTATTATCTTAGGATTATGGCTGACATGCTAAAATTTAATTTAGAGCTACCTTAGGGTTCATAGTAAAACCATATATAATATATATGTGGATATCTATTTACACACACACACACACACACACACACACACACACACAATTTATATAGTGTTCATGTCCTAAATATTCTTCATTCTCCCTATAAAAAAAATCCAGACAGGTGGAGGCTCTCTCTCCTTTTGGCCACATGTTTACTTTTGCATTATGTTTTATACAGGCCTGTTTAGAACAACCTATAAAGCCATAATTTACTGGTGTTTCAAGTTGCAGGTGGTTAATGTGTACTCACTATCTGAATTCTTACAACCCTACTGGGTGTGACTATTCTCACTTCCCTCTTGAGCCACCAACAGCATATTGGGGTGGTGGGTTACAAACCGATGATTAGATAGTTGTGTCAGCATAGAATGCTGCATCACACACAGTAGGCTAGGGAGATGTCTACATACAGAACTCTGGGAGTCCTGTGGGGTAAATGGCTCCCAGTCTCCCTAAAAACTTAGTACTCTATTGACTATGAAACTACCTACTTATGTAATTAATTACTGAATAAATCACATGTATTTCTTTGTAAAGATATATTAACTAGCTGTATTTAGCTTTCTCATTATGTTTTAAATTTTTGCTCTGATTTATCTTAAAGTCTTTTTATTATAATAATTGGAACATGTTTTAGTAATTTTATAATTTTTTCCTAATTATGTTATATATATAAATATATATTTGTGCATATATGTACATATGAATATACATATGTATATACATATATTCACCTACCTCCTGGGTCAGAAGGAGGTACATTTCCTTCTTCTAAAATGACATGAACACATAAGCTCTGGTTTTATTTTTAAAAACCCAGTGTTACTCTCTGGCAGCCAGTGAACAAGGATAGCCTGGGAGGAATGTCCCCAATACAATAGAGCAAGACAGTGACTGATCCACATGAAACTACAAAGCCATCTCTTTCCTGAAAACCTGGTAGAAAGAAAATGCCTACAACCTATATAATTTGAAAAGGAGATGACTATGAAATGTAATACCTGATATTCTCTTGACCATCCAAAGGTGGGCAAGGAAGACTCCCTAGAAGGAGCCTGGTTCCCACTGAAATATACCAGACATGAGAACTCCCGTAGCTGCAACCAGAATTGGTGGGGGCTCCTGAGCCTTAAGTGCTTAATCCAAAGTTCTTATTCCACGCACGGCAGTAAGGGAACATTGTGCCTCACAGGAAATGAGAGACTCTTAGCAAAATATGCTGCTCTAGTGTCACAGATGGGAGGGACTGCTTGTGAACTGCATTTTGAAATGGTCCTAGAAACCTAAAAGTATAGTTGAATATTCTTTGTCAAAAGTTCCCTTTAACATCAACGTGAAGAGTCATGTATACAGAACACCATAATTTTCTGAGTCTTAGAACAGGAACAAGGAGATCTACGTGTGTGTGCATCATCTTTGTGTGGCACCGGCTGAGATAAACGCACAAGATGATTCTGAGAACGCTTAAAATGTAGTCCTATGATATTTTTCATTTCATTCATTTTAATATAAAGGTAACGTGATGTCTAGGTGCCCCTATAAAAACACAAAAACTGTGTACCCTTCTCATTTTGAATTCTAAATACTAGGACCTCATGTCCACAATAGAGTCATCACAAAAAACGTCCTCAAAGTCAAAATAGGAAAAACAAAGTGTTAGGTGAAGAGAAATGTTTAAATAATAAAAATGCACAGAAATACCATTGAGAGGCGTGTCCCCGGAACGCCCAAGGTCCTTGGAAAGTCGTGGAGTTTTTTTTTTTTTTTTTAAGTAATTTTTATTAATTTGCTTGTTTGTTTGGTTAGTTGGTTTAGGCATGCCAAATACAAATTCCTTTACCAGGAAAGGAAAGTTCTCATCTCCTTGGAAGACATTTTAAAAATCCAATTCCTAAGAGCAAAGCGAAGTGCCTAGGGATAAATTTGTGGGGCAACCGAGAAGCTGGAGGGCGCCCTGGCGGCGAGGCCCGATCGTCTTCCCGCAGCCGGGCAGCAGGGGGCCCCCCCGCACCCCGCTTCCCACTCCGGGATCCCCGCTCCGGGAGCCTCCAGGACGCTCCCCTCCCAAGGTCAAACTCCGCACCCGCGTGCGTGCGGGCCGCGACCTGGTGGCCCAGTGGCCCGGTGGCCGCCCGGAGCTGGGAAGATGATCCGCGCTGTGCGGGAGGTGGCTAGGTCTGTGCTCACAATGGGGCTGGCGAGTAGGGGCGCGGGCCGGGGAGGCAGCGCCGCGCCCGGGCGAGCTGGAGAGCGCGCAGCTGCTGCTGAGCGGGTCGGACGCAGAAGCGGAGAGCAGCCGGAGGGCGCCCCGCCCCAGCCAAGGTGCGGGGGCCCAGAACACCAAGGCCTCCGCCTGTCACCTCTGCCTGTCACCTCCGTCCGCCACCTCCACCGTCTCCTCCCCTTGCTCAGGTCCACTCGGTCCCACCCCTGGGCCGTCCAGAACACCAAGTTGGCGGGAGCCTATAAAAGCCGGGCCGGGCGACCCGCGACACATACTGCAGGACCGCTAGACGGACGACAGCTGCTGCCCTGCCCCAATCACCGGCGCGACCATGTCCCACCACCACTGGGGATACGGCAAGAGCAACGGTGAGTGCGGAGGCCGCGCGCTCCGGGCCGCGCGCTCTCGGTCTCGGCTCAGGCACCTGCCTTGCTCCGCAGATCCCGGAGCGCAGCTTGGATGCTGGGTCCCCGCTCTGGGACATCCCTGGCGCCAGACTCAGACTGCTGTCGAGGATCTGATCTCAAACTTGCCTGGCCGTGCACAGGGGCTGGGAGGGATAACGTAACTCAAGATTCCGGGACGGTACTTATGGGGACCACAGCCCGTCACCAAAGGCCAACCTAGACAGAATCAGGCAACGGGTGTTACTAACATTTAAGTTGAGGGTCGCAGAAAGGTTAAGGGGAGATCATGGTCTTCTTCGCATCAGTATCTGCTGTACTGTGGCTAAGATTCCCAGCTTTGTTTTGTCACCTTCTAGAGCCCGTTTGAATCTAATTGCTCTGGCTCCAGAGTTTTCCATCCATCTCTCAGCTTATAAGGTCAATCGGTAGATAACCAGACGTCTTCCAGTTCAAAGGCCTTGGTATATGAGGCCAGCCGAAGGAAAAGGAAGGTGCACCTGGCTTGTGGTTAAAGGGTGTGGGCTTCCCTTCTAATTCTAAAGAAGGTGTCTGAGCCGGAGTATTGGTCTATATGGTCTTTACCTAGTACTCGGACCTGTTATAGTGCTTTAGAATTTATATCCCAAACTCAGTCACAAAAGGATTTATATCCCCAGTCGGACCACATCGTTGTCAGGCATTCTGTCCAGTTTTAGCCACTGAATTTGAGTAGAAAAATTTCAAAATTGTTAATGGTTGTCTGACATCTGTTAAGAAATTGAGGCATATCGATTCTAATTTTCGTGCTGGCCTTATGAGGTAGACTCGAAATATTACTACCCTACGATACAAATAAGGGGACAGAGGCACATTTTGTTCTCATACGTGTTAACTTAATAAGTATCACCTCTGAATTTGGAAATGAACACACGGTGTCTAGAATCACCAGTGGCTTCGAGTGGCTGGTGTCCCACAACAGTGACCTCACAGCTGTCTTCTCATCTCCAGGACCAGAGACTTGGCATAAGGAGTTCCCCATTGCCAATGGAGACCGCCAGTCCCCAGTGGACATTGACACCGGCATTGCCCAGTACGACCCTGCCCTGAAACCTCTGCTCGTATGTTATGACAAAGCTGCTTCCAAGAGCATTGTCAACAACGGCCACTCCTTCAATGTTGAGTTCGATGACTCCCAGGACTACGCAGGTCAGTGTTTAGGAAACATCAGGCTTTTTAGCCAACAGTTATTTTCCATCTTAATGAAAAATACAGGGACCCAGGCGGGAGGTCCCTGCCACTACAGCTTGTGTCCAAAAGCTAAGATGTCACTCTGATTTCTTTCATAGGTCCTAGAAGTAGGCTAATTACTGTGAACTATCCTCAGGGATTGTATTCTTCCTTGTCATATTGTCAGATATGTAGGGCATCAGGCAAGGAGCCTGAGGGAAGTCGAAGAAAGCAAGTCAGGTCTTTAGTAATACAGAAACCAGGGAGTTCATGAAACTTTTAAACTTTTAAGATTCTCTTTAAATCATGTGTCCTCACAGATGATAGCTGTCCTCAATTGGCATGTCTTACTTAATGTGTACTGCCTTCAAGTCAGCAGGGCAGAAAGTGATCATAATCTGAAGACTTAAAGGGCTGACGTTCCCGGTAAACTGGACGCATTTGTCAGTGTCGACATTGCAAGCATAAAGATATCAGTATCTTGTTCAAAAATTTATTCCACAAGTGGAAATTTTTTAGAGTTGTTGGGATATGCTTAGGCAGTTAGTGAAAATAAAAAAATCCAGTTACCATAAAATTTATTTATAATAGGGCCTGTTGACAGTATGCTGGTGGATGCTTTTCTTCTTTATTTAGGAAAAGGAGAGCCGGTCCCATTTAGACACAGTGGCTGCTTTTCCCGGCTTGCTGGTTGATTTAATTAGCAGTGTCCTATTTTCCTGATCACTTTCCTTTGAAGGTCGCTGGGTGGAATGGGGCTATAAACACATTGTTTGCTGGTGGTTTGAAGTATTAGAGGGAAAGGACAAAGACAGAGGAAACAGTGACTATCACTGTCAAAGTAGGAGCTAATGACCGTGGCAAATCGCAGCCTCCTATATAATGTGCAGTTGAAGCATTATAACCAGGTTGGCCGCTATGTTTCAATAGCAGCAGAGAAATTGCAAGTGCCTCAGACAGAATCAACAGCTGAAGAAAGGTGGGTTTATGGGGGGGGGGGTGAGGAAACAACGCTACAGACTCACATGGGGGGAAAAAAAGAGGGGGGCTCAAAAAGAAAAAAAAAAAAAACAACCAACAAAAGTCAGTCTTGCCTCCAGGGCAGGGTGTTTCAAAGCCTGATAAGGTGATTCAGGGTTGGTCAGTTTGAAGGAAGCTAGGATGGTTGATTGGTCCAGAGCAGGCTTTGGAACTCGTTGAGCCTGTCCATCAGCAGGGGGCTGCGGGTGAGAGATTGAAACCCCACAGAGCCTTTGTTTTAAGCTGGCGGGTTTTATCTCAAGTCTTAAGGGTGACTAAGAAACTGGCCATCCTGGAAATTTACCACAGTGGGCCCTCATCCCTGTCTGTCTAACAGGGAGTCTTTCTCACTCCTAATCTGTTCCCATGACTGATATCAGGGTCACCAGGGCAGGTGAGCTGGATTCCTTCCCTGTGTCCTCAAAATCCAGCAAGTACTGAAAATATATAGAAGAGAAGGATACAAAAACATATAGGCTCTGACTGTTACTCTGATACAACCAGAAAAGAAACTTTTCAAGGAACTGTGGGCTCCTGATTTCAGATCCAAGAAGTTATTGAAATGTAAGGTGTAAGAATTCTCTGAAGGAGAGTCTGAGGCCTTAGCACCCGAGACAGACAGCATGGGCAAGGGTGGTTTGAAGAGAGGAATGGAGGGGGAGGGGGCTCACCTGCCACAAGTCAGGTTCCAGAGCTTTCAGAGACTAGGGGAAAGGAGATGTTTCATAGCAGGAGTCTGCAGCTAAGGCCTTAGATTTCCAGGCAGCCAGTAGGGAAGGAGGTGGGGAGCAGGATGTGTGGCTGCCTATACTTCTTTTGACTTAAAACTCCCTTCTCTGGTGGAAAATCCTGGATTAGAAAGTTTGTTACCAACAATGTTCTCAGTTGGGTGACTGTCAATGTCTGTGAGAAGGAAGGGCCGTCACTTTGCTGCTTGTAAAAATAATGTGGTCGTAGAAACTGTGGAAACATAGATGAGGCTTAGTAATCGACGAGCTGCTTCAGTGAAGGCTTTCCAGAGAGAATAAGGTTCATTTGGAGAAATAGAGGGTTTGGGTGTTTTGGAAGAGCCTCCAGCAAAGGGCTTTAGGAAACTCTAGGGGATAAAAGGGAGTACAGGATGTGTGTCTGTGTGCCCTAGATAGCAACAAGATCTAGGAAAAACAAGGGTCAGAAAAGATTATACTTCTCCTTTGCCCATGAAAGACTCCTTTGTAATTTGGCCAGTATCTCCTATCTCTTTAGGTTACTTTGGTTAAACAAGAATCTAGACTGTATTAAGATACAGATGTAAAAGGAAAACCCACTTACTGGGTACATTAAATAGTAATATGTCACACGGAAATATGCCGCTTAGATTTGCTTTTCTAAAGAATCTTAGATTCTCAGAAGTGTAACAAATGGAAGGGATACTGTAGGCCACGACAGGAAGGAAGGAAGGAGTGAAAAAAGGAAGGAAGGGAAAAGAGAAGGAAACAAGGAAGGAAGGAATCACTTGCCAAGCCTTGTTCTCTGTAGCACTACTTTCTAACTAACTAGCAGCTGTTTCAAAAGAGAGTACAAGTAGGAGTTTTCAAAGGAAAACTATTATCAGTCTTTAGTTGTATGTATCATGTTTTAAAAAAAAACATTGTCCTTTTTTTTTACACTTAGTCTAAAAAAATAATTTATTTTGGACACTTGATATTTTATTTAGAAACGTAACATTCTAGCAATGCTTTGTTGAGTTACTTTTGTTCGTTTTTAGTAGTTGTAGAATTTTTCAAATCTTTTTCTTCCTGCATCAATCACTTACTGCCTCTCTGCGCAGCCCCCACTCCCCACTCCAGCACTGAGAGCTTAGCCTTCTAGAATTTATCTTTAAGTCAGGCCTTGCAATGTGTTCTGAATGTCATCTTACACCCAGGCTTAAGTACCTGGTGTCAGAAACTAAGCTGGCTGTGCTTGGTGTTGTGTTTATTTACGTGGAGGTAATTCTTTTAAAATGAGGAACTAATAAGTTTAGAAGCTCACACTGAAGTTGTCAACATCCCTTTAAAGCCAATAATCTTAAATTAATGAAAAATTGCCAATGCGTTCTTTTTAAAAAGTATTATTAAGAAATAACCTTGTCTGCTTGAGGTGCTTTCTTGCCAGCTTTTTCTGGTACAAAAAAAGAGTCAAAGTATTTAACCATTCCCAACTAATTAACTCTGGTTGATAAGTTGACAACTCTCTGCTTTCTTGCATAGTTAGGGAAAAGTAATGAGGACACTGTCAGCATTCCTAGGTCAGCACCCACACCAGGTTCACCTCCATTAGTGCTCCTTTTAAAAACATGAAGTGTTTATTTGTTTATGCTCCTCCGAGAAGAGGCTGAGTGACTCCCATGTGCCTTTGAAGCTGACCATTGTCTGGGTAACATAATGGGGCTTTGTACCTGGGTTCTGCTGAACTTTCCCAGGGACTCAGTTTTAAAGCTCTAAATTCACTGGCCACAAGCAGCCAATGAGGAGTTTCCATGCACGTAGTTAGTGATGTCAGAATAATTATCAATACCTAGGACAGTGGCCAGAGCTTCCTAAACACTCTGAGTGGTGAAACTTACTCCTAAAACGTGTCCGGTTTAAACCTATGCAATCCCTAAATACGTTAAGCTAAAACTGCTGTACACGTGTGATTTTTAACTGGTCAGAAGAAATGCAACCTGAGGAACCCCTCTCAGATTTGCTCGCATGACTGTAGTTCTAGGATTATTCACACCTGTCAGTGTAAAAGTATGCACAATCTAATCAGTGAAGACTGTAAGCATGGATTTTAGAATTTCAGAGTATTTGTGGAAGCAATGTTTCGGCGATTAACACTCACATCTTATCTGTGGAAAGTATTCATTTGTCTGAAAAGAAACTGTTGAAATAATTGTCTATGAGCAACAAACACATTGAAAGGATGTTTACTTGTAAACTGGGATTCAGGGAGCTTACCTACCCCTGTGGGCTTTAGCTTGTTGTTCAAATAGATCTTAATTATCAATAGTGACTAAGAAGAAAAATAGCGAAAAATGGTAAATTTTCAGTGATTTTTATATGGGTTTCTAATTTATTTCAGTAGTATAAAATCTCCTGTCTAATGAAAATACAGCTTAATGAGTTAAGTATGCAGTGTAAGAGGAGATTATTATATAATGTTATGTTGTATTTACATTCTGTTTAACTGATGACAAATTATAAAGGTTAACATCGGGAAAAGTTTTGATACAGAATTTAAATTAAAATTTGAAAGTCCTCTTTCTATATCTGCCACCTGGTGGGACATGTTTCAGTGACACACTGAGAGCACGAACTCTGTAGAACACCTGTCCCATCACCGACGTCTGGGTTTTTATAGAGGATAAGCATACAGCCAGTAATTTCTGCCAGGTTGAAAACATAATTTTGCATAAGAAAAACTGATATCCTTATAAACCGAGACAGTTTAAAAAATGGTCTAGAGTAATCAGAATGAATAAATGAATCTTGTAATATAGTGTAAGCCATATTTAATAAAAGTGTTGTAGTTTTTATTTCTTAGGCAAAGTAATACATGTTGCATTTATCTGAGATAAAAGAACTGTATGATTATAATGTTTTCCGAGCATGAAATCAACTCCATGGTCACAATTTTCGGAAACCCGAATTGCTGCTGTCTGTAGCAATTCACTTCTAAAGATTTGATAACCTTTTTTTTTCTAATTACAAATGGACTTCTAATCTGCATAGCAACAGTTTCATTTTAATGTGAGCTCAAACAGCTAACAATTACCACTGGGTATGTTTAATCATTGACTTGCTTCTTTTTGTGTTCATAAAGCCTTTTAAAATAAAGGTGTATGTGGACAAAAAGCATATTTGTACTTAAAATATCTGCTAAAACAACTAAAAGGGGATGGAAGTTCAAGGCCTGAAAGGAGAGAATAAGAATTTCTTCCCCGGGAAAGCACCTCTTACCCTGGAATCACTGAACAGGATTTGCCCCTTGGCTGAACCAATGACTCTCTATAAATGATATTTCCTTATATGATGGGTCAATTGGTCGTGAGCTTTGAGGAAAAATTTTAAAGAATTTTTCCACAGTACTAAGTTCCTTTGTAAAGATAATTTCATTGTTACGCAGGTATTATTAAGTGTTCTTTCACTTCTAAAAAACAAACAAACTAACAAACAAACAAACTAGTTTAGGAGGCCTGGCTTAATTTTTTTTTTCCTTGCTGACTCATCAGATAGATAAACATTTCTGTGCTTTAAAGAATTGATCCTAGTGTAGTATATACAAGTTCATATTTTTTCATGTGTGTGTAATATGGCACCATTAATGATTCATTCTTCCTGTTTTCTCTTGGCCCGCTGGAAGAGTCCGAAGCCAGTGGTTGCATAGTTGTTGTGTAAAGACCACATGGTATATCTCAGCCAGATTCATACTTTGCTTTGAGTAGATTAATAGGCCTTGCTACTGAAAAACACATTTAAATGAAATGAAGCCAATGACATTTATTGTACAGACTCTGTTCTGTGTTTTACAAAGCCACCATGGAGTTAAGCTCATTGTTTTATAGAATCACAGTCTAAGACCAAAAGATGCACCTAAAGGGACAGACAGATGCTTTAATCTAAGTCCTAGGAAAATAAATTAGTAGAACCGAGCTACTTTTGAAAACATTTGACTATATGGTTTAAATATCACAGATACATACAAGTAAGGTAAAACTCTTAATTGTTTACTTCTGTTATAACCTCTTCCAAGACACACTGGTCATGTACCTATGAATGGAGGAATTGAAGTATGTGGCTTCTGTGATGATTTATTAATTAAAGCCAGTCTACTTCCAGGATAGAGAATCCAGGATAGTTCCTGTCCTTAGAATTTTAGCTTGTGGGAGAAGACAAAAAACCTTAAACAGCACATATGATGATAGAGAGGTTATTATTAATGAAATAAATGATAATGCACATATTTTACAGATACAGGTTTAATACAGGTTTTCAGGGGACAAAGCCAGTTAGTGTAAGTCTAGTTAAGTTTTATGATATTTTGATTTTTTTTTTCTCCAAATCCTGGTGTTTGACTGACAGAAAGTCAAGAAAATCTATTGGTCACATAGAAAACAGATCCTTGAGTTCACAAATCAATCATTTCACTAGTTCTTTCACTAACTGTAAATTAATGTGATTGTAAATCTCTCTCCGGATCTTTACATATAGGAGACAAACATACCAATAGTAAGCCCAGCCGTGACTGACAAGGTTTCCATCATCTATCCATAGCACATTGGAAAAATAAAACAGTTGAAATATCTTTAGTCAGCACTATGTTATCTTTGTCTGGTTTTAATTTCTGTGTACGTGTACGCATGTGCATGCATGTGTATGTGTGTGTGTGTGTGTGTGTGTGTGGTAAGTATACAGAGGCATTTTACCCATGCATTCTAATTCCAGTGCTGAAAGAGGGACCACTCAATGGCACCTATAGACTGATCCAGTTTCACTTTCACTGGGGCTCATCTGATGGCCAAGGCTCCGAGCACACTGTGAACAAAAAACAGTATGCTGCAGAGGTAAGATCATTTCTTCCTTACAGGGAAAATCCTATTCAACATTCATTTCCAAAGCTGTTTATAAGTCCAGTGCTCGGTGAATGAACAAACTCGGCAAAGGCTCTTCCATTAGTTTCTTAGGTATTTTGTTCTCCAGTTAAGGCTGTAAGAATAGCGTTGAGTTTGCTTTTTGATAAACCCATACATGAAATCTGCCTTTTCTAAAAATTCTACATGTTCTTGTCCTAGTATTGCTCTTTGAAGTGATATGCTATTATATCCAGTATAATTAGAATTAAATCAAGTTTCACTTAAAAATATCTACATTTTATCTGTAATGACCATTAGCTATAAAGGGAAAAACAGTCATTAGGTAAGATCTGTTGGCTTTTATCCTGTGAATCATTTATTGTGGTTTTTGTCTCCCATGACTTTAGCTTCACTTGGTTCACTGGAACACCAAATATGGCGATTTTGGAAAAGCTGTGCAGCAACCAGACGGATTGGCTGTTTTGGGAATTTTTTTGAAGGTTAGTTAATGGCCCAGTCCCTTGGTTTTTTTCCTATGTTTAAGGTCATTGATTAGACAGAATGTTTACAACAGGGAGAACATTCTACAAAAATTCTGAGGAAATGCTTCTTTCTGATGCTAAAGTATGTTCAGGTTTAATTCTCCCTCCATCACTCCTTGCCTTCTTTATCTGAGAGATATTTTGGGTGTGCCACTTAGATACCAGTTATATATTAATGTGAGGAACAGAGAAAGTTAGACTAAAGATGGCCGATAAGATATAATCTAAATTGAACCTTCAGTGAAGGTTACTACTCTTTTTTTTTTTTTTTTTTTTTTTTTTTTGGATTAGACAATGCTGTACTGAGACCAAGTTCTGATGTGGGACAGGACTTTGATGCTGGCAAATTTCAGGACCTGTGGGATCTCAAAGTTGAGCTGCCCCTAGCACGTTGGAAAGGGGAGTGTAGATCACCGTGGGATAGACATTTACGAGTGTCCCATGCAGAAATGAAACCTCAGGGGCTCCTTCAGTCACCCCAAGGCAACAGAACGAGAAACATGATAAAAGTGCTCAGGATATGATCCTCAGAAACTGCTAGTGTGAGGCTCTAAGCACTGAAGACACGGTTACTATGAATGAAAAGAAACGGAAGCCAAGAGACTACTACAAAGACCGGGTGGAGGGGGAGCAGGAAGAGAGTGTAGGAGGGAAGGCAAGAGTGTGAGCTCCTCAAAGGCATCCACTGAGGTCAGATCTCCTTCTGTTGGCTTAGTGGTTGGGTTGGAGGTGATAGGACATAGAGCAAGCTAACGCAGCGGAGCGAGTTGCAGAGGCAGAAGCTGAGGTGGGTTGAAGATTCAGTGGCAGCTGCCAGAGCGAGTGTTATCAGTGTTTACAAGCCACGAATGTCCAAGAAATAAATTTTTCTTGTTCTTCTTTGAGCGGTTTTTGATAGCGTTGCTCAAATCCCTCCTAGAAACAGGACAGAGGGGTTGGGGGTTTGTGGAGGGGAAACCAGGAAGGGAAATAACATTTGAATGTAAATGAATAAAATAACCAATAAGAAACAAAAACAAACAAACAAACAAAAAAAAAAAAAAAACAAAATTGTTGTACCAGTTGATTCCTGAGGCCTTATAACCCCTGCTTTTCTGCAGATTGGACCTGCCTCACAAGGCCTTCAGAAAGTCCTGGAAGCACTACATTCCATTAAAACAAAGGTAACTCTTCCAAAATCTTTACTTTTAAAACTTTTTGTGATCAGACTTATTGATGACATGTGTTTCGGTGAATAGTTTACTGAAGGTAAATAATTACATATATAATGATTTTTTTTCCTGCAAAGTAGGTTCTAATTCTGGTAAATAGTGTGGTCTGTGATGGTTTGCTATTAGAAGCACACATATGCAAGAACCTGAGAACATCAAAGAGCCAGAAAAACCTTCTTGACAAATTACCCAGTGATTCATATGGGAAGTGCTTGTGAGAAGCTGGCTATGTTATGATCACTATGCTGATCCAAGAGACTCAGAGATGTGTGGGATGGACAAAGGCCTGCTCCACGGAAATTCCTATTTGATGACCTGAGTTCGTCCATTCTGTGCTTAAGTCCTCTGGGCAGCACTGATGTGCTGGGGCTTTTGAGCATCCACTTGCAATGACTGGTCATCTGGCTGGCGGCCTACACAAATCTCATCTTCAATTAAATGTAAATCTTTGCACCTGTCATTCCTCTCATTGAGTCACATGTGATAACCCTGGTGCGTTTTCCACGTGGTCCTATTCTCTCTGATTGCTAATTACCTCTAGTACCGGTTATTTATTCTCATCTTACTCTGCCTCATCTCACAATGACCTTTTAAAGAAAACAATGGTGTGAAATCTCACATTGCCACCCACAGTTGCTCCTTTGAGAGCACCATGTCCAGAGCCGATTCTAATTCTAGAGCCGATGCTCTAATTCTAATGGATCTGTGAAACACCACTGCAAACTTATCACCTTATTATCAAAGATCCTATATTTCTGTTACTGCAACCTAATTATGTTTACCATTTTAGTGGTAAGGCGTTAAATGCCAGATGTAATCAGCTAAGGGCACCGAAAAAGCTCAGGAATTGTTCTGATGACAAGAGGAAACATAGTAGCTAATTTTTCATGGTCTCCTTGCCAAACTGTTTCCGAGCAAAACATCTAGAGGTAACTCTCTTCATTTAGTTTGTCAATAAACCTGAAACCTCGGCCCAAAAGCCTTGCAGTAAGAGGTGCCTAGACCTGTAAATGATCGTCTTCCCTACTGTGGATGCTGACTGTCTTCTGTGCTGTTGGCCCACAGGGGAAGCGTGCGGCCTTTGGTAACTTCGATCCTTGCTCCCTTCTTCCTGGAAACTTGGACTACTGGACATACCCTGGCTCCCTGACCACTCCGCCTCTGCTGGAATGTGTGACCTGGATCGTGCTCAAGGAACCCATTACCGTGAGCAGTGAGCAGGTTGGTTGTCTAGGCAGAGTTGTCTTTCAGTGGAGGCAGAAAAGCATCTCTTACCAGTCAGGCCTGGGATTTAATCCTCCTGTGATGTCTCACCTACTTGGCAGTTCTGCTGGTATTCGGCAGCACTTAGATAGGTTGTTTAATCTGGTGAAAGTGTTCTTTATTGTGAGGATTATGTGAGAATGATATCTGATTATTCGCTTATTCTTTTCTAAACAGCTAGGAGGAAGTAGAAACTTTGAAAAACGAGATTTTATGTGGAAAGTTACATAGATATCAGTGATAGTTTCCAGCCTCCTGATCACTGACGTAAGACTTTAGCTCAGTCTTGAGTGTGAGATGCACTTTGGAATGCTGACAGTCCTCCTGGCTCCCTTAGCCTAAGACCAAAATGTGGGAAATGGTCATTTCTCGAGAATCACAAAAGGCAGATAGATTCCAGTCATATGAAAGAAAGCTGCAGCCAGTTTTGAAGTGACAATTATTTGAGCACCTGTATAATTTAAACCTGGAAATGTTTGGAATCACAAACGTCCCCGTCTGTAAAATGCAAGAAAGGTCACAGTGGCAGAGTTTATGTCACTGTCTAGAATTTGCTGAGTAAAAACTGTAGGCACAGGAAGATGGAAGCGAGTTTCATGAAGTTCCTTGGGCAGCACCAGGTGTGTCTGGGGAAAATACTTTCTCTTCTGTGCTCTCTGATGGCATATTAGTGTGTTAATGATAAAAATGATTCATACCTGTTCTATGAGGAAATCAGTGTGCCACTAGAAACGCAGATGTAGTATAATCAAAGTGGCCGGTAACATGGAATGCTTGCCTGGTATGTGGCTTGAAAATTAAACCGGGAGTTTTAACAGTTGAGCAAGCACCGTGAAGTAGCAAAGGGAAGAGGTGAGAACGCCACTTCGTGCTGTAGACGTGGTGCTTGAGATAGGGTGCAAAAACGCCCGCATTCCTTTCATCCCTCCACTGAGAACTTAGATATTTCGAAGTCTTCTATCAATAGCTGCTTTGATAGGTGGATTTATCGTCTGCACACACTGCAAATGCAGAGATAGCCCTGGACGATGAATTTGCCCTTTACCCTAGAAACTGGTGTGAAGCTACACATATGAATTTCATGTTTCATCGGGATTGCATAGTAAGTGCCCATTTGCAGATCATGGTACACAGGACCTGCAGGTCTTATGTACAGCTCAGCGCCACAGCTCTGGTTCCTCCTCTGAGGTTCCCTTCGCTCTGCTCTGCTTCTTGGCTCTGTTCAGCCTAGGTGGTTGGAAACACTCTTGAGTATCACATCCAGGCACAGCCACCTCCGAGGCACCTTCCACCGATTCCCTGAGAACACGGTAGCCTTGTTTTAAAGATCAGCGATGCTCAACAAGTCTGCCCATCTTGCTGACTAGCACGGTGCCCCTTGCTTGTTTATAAGTCAGACTTCAGCAAGAGAAAGTGTAAGCATGATAGATGAAGACTTACTGCAGTTACCTGTTGTCATGCATTTTGTCTTCTCTGGGACAGAAACTGATATTAGTTTAGAGAAAGTTTGTGGGCTGAGGTGATTGCTAGATAAACAGTATACACAATCTGTTGTATTCTGATGCCTTACTCCTCTCTACACAGCTGTGTCTCTGATCCTAAAATGATGAGTCAGTGTTACTGACATCTGGATATAATGTGAATGACGGAAAGGGACCGTCATGGAACAATCTATATCAACTGATCAAAATGTCTTAGGACTGAGAAGTGGCTTAGTCAGTCTGTACAGTACTTATCCTAGAAACACTAGGACATGGGGTCAAACTCCAGAGACCATGTGACAATGCTGGGTATATCCATGCTAATTTGAGATCCCGATGTTAGGAGATCAAGGACAGATGGATGCTCAGAGCCCAAGAGCTAGCCAGCCTCCCCTCCCAGGCGAGCTCCAGGCCGATGAAAGTCCTTCTCTGAGAAAGCCAATGGCCCCAGCACTTACTGAACTGATCTTGATGTGATCTTTATGTATCTTTATCATGCCTTTATGTGCATGCGTACATACATGTGCACATATATCCACAAACATGTGAACACACACAGAGTGATTTGAATCTGCCCCTGTCTGTGCTGAGCCAGGAGCCAAGAATAGGCGCAAAGGAGAATAAAAGCAGCCAGTTCACAGGCTCAGCTATCTCAGCACTGCAGTGCAGCCTGTGGGTCCAAATATCCAAGTGCATGGTCAGCATTCCATTCTTTTTGGGAGCAGGTAGGCTTGCTCCTTTACCCACTCCAACACTGGATGCACTTTGTCTTCCTTGGGACAGAAAACAAAACTTTAACATGTATTTAAAACTTTATATTGCTTTATAGATCGTAGGTATTTACAGATTTTTATTCAATTTAAAATGAAAGTAAGCTCATGAATATTTTTATTTAAAGAAAGACCCGCGTGTCTTTGTATATTCTACGTAAACAGATTTCTCATGTGGAGGTTGCATTTAGTTGTTTTTAATGTTTTCTTTTAATTTCCTTTTTTTTTTTTCCTTTTTATTTCTTGTCTGCTTCTGCCTCCCAAGTGCTGGGATCAAAAGTGTGCACCACCAACACCCAGTTTAGAGGATGAATTTAAATTAAAAATGTGCCACTTTAAGTGTGTAATATTGTGAAACTAATTTTTGAACTCCATTTATTTGTATGTTTGTTTATATGTGAGTACACTGTAGCTGTCTTCATACACACAGAAGAGGGCATCAAATCCCATTACAGATTGCTGTGAGCCACCATATGGTTGCTGGGGAATTGAACTCAGGACCTCTGGAAGAGCAGTCAGTGCTCTAACCACTGAGCCATCGCTCCAGCCCGAAACTAATTTTTCTTAAATTCCATTATGTTTTTTAGATGTCTCATTTCCGTAAACTGCACTTCAATGCCGAGGGGGATCCGGAAGAACTGATGGTGGACAATTGGCGTCCAGCTCAGCCGCTGAAGAACAGAAAGATCAAAGCGTCCTTTAAATAAAATGGCTCCACAGCTGGGGTCCAAACAGCACAAGTGTGGCCGCCTCTCTGTAGCGAAGCACAGTTCCTTCAGCCTTGGTGATTCAGATCCCGACCTCGAATCTGATATATCTGGTATCGTAGGCCTTTTACCTCTCACCCTTTGTGCATACTAATAAAATGTGAAAGGAAGACTCAGCTGTCTCATGTGGTGGCAGGCTGGTGGCCGACTTAGGGTGTACTTTCTCAGCCACAGCAACGCAAGGCCAAGAACAGACATGGCCTCTTGCTTCTCTTCAGAGCCATAACATAATGAGTACTCAGGCCTGTTTGTTAAAATGCTATTTTTAAAATTATGTAAAGCTATAAAGATTGATTACAAGTCCACATCATGAGACAAACTGAGGTAATTTAGGCAAATCAGGTAAAACAGTCATAGTTTTATGATTATGAATTAGATGAATGTCACTATTCCAAGATCTTATATTAAAGAAAAACTTTTAAGAAGCTTATATATTTGTAGCAAAATTATTCTTAAATATGAATTCTGTTGTAACTTAGTGACTTTTGATTTCTAGAGATGTAAATGAAGATGTAAAAATTGATTTAGTTGTGAAACAGAGTATATTTCCCTTCAGATAACATCCCATAACCCGATGAATAATGTATTTTAGATATATTCTCTAATAAAATTCAGAACTCTACTTTGGGTGCCTTATTGTCTGCGCCACAGGGACAGAAATGGGTAAACAAATGCCTGTGTATGGGAGTCATGTTAATTAATTATTGATATTCGGCCATTGCAACTGAAGCCAGTCCCTGACTCAGGCACTCTCTCTATTTACCGGTGGTACTTTCTGAGCACTGGTGTGATTCTTTGAGATTGCTGTGAAACTCATCCAGGAGAGCCAGGACTGAAGGAAGGTACCACAAGGAAGACACATCTCCACACAAATGCTCCTCCATAACCTTTTGCCTTGTCCCATGCCCGAAGTCATGGGAGAGAGAGCAACGAATCATGGACTCAAATTATGAGCAACTGTGAGCCATGTAAACTTTTCTTCTTTTAAAGTTGCATATTAGGCATTTTGTTATACATAAGGCTAATTACCACACAGCCCCATTGCTTTTTAGTAAGTAGGCTGTTTTACAGAACGAGACAGAAGTGAGCTGATGGTTCTGAAATTGAAAGATTCATTTTCCAGTAATAGAAATCTACACAATTTCCTTTCAATGCCCTGCCATGCTGGCTTCAGGCTGCACATTGTTCCTCCTGCCCATAAACTTCAGGGTATGAGATCAGTAAGTAAGGACTTACCTCAGACATTAGAGAAGACTGTAGCAAGGGTTAGAAGTGGAAGGCATTCTTCCTGGCAGAGGCTCAAGGTTACCTATGAAAGAAGTCTTACGCAGTTCAGGTCGCCTTGCACATTCTAGCAAGGCCAGAGATGTAGATAGTTTCCCATTCACATCTGTCTTTGGTAAAAAGGTTGCTTCTTGGAGAAGATATGGATCCCAGTTCTTAGTACATGGTTCTGGCTTGTCTGACAGAGGCACTACCTTCCAAGAAAAAAAAAAAAAACCATCCACATCTCCCACATCTGAACATCTCCCACATTCTCAGTTCCTAAAACCTTTGAAATCTGTATGCTTCATGACCCAAAGTCAACCCTCAGAAATGTCGTATGGGCCAGAGTCCGGAACACTGGATGCATAAAGAATTCCAACAATTACACACACACACACACACACACACACACACACACACACACACACAAACACACAGCGTGTTTGCAAAATGTGTATGCATTGACATATAAGATCTTATAAAGTATATTGACCTATTGGTGACAACTGGCTTCTCCAAGGGACAATGTAGTGAGGTTTACCATTGTGTCTATACCCTTCCTGGTCATATTCTACAGATGGACACAGCAGTTTTTAGACACAGCAGTATAGGCTGGACTATCAGAAAGTAGTGTACTTTTTCCCACAAGTGTGTAATAATTTGAGGTCCAAACTTCACTCACCAACAGCCTCCTTTTTCAAAAACTCTGAATCTACCCTTACTATAATACTTAGAACCTTGGCTGGGTCTCATTATTATCTAAACACATAGCCATATTTTTTAGTTCTACCTCTCTAGCTACATCTAATCTATGTATAGGCCTATGTGTACTCAAACTTACATGCTGCTGCACACTTACATCATGCAGGAGCACATGCGTACATGAACATATGTGTATATAGAGTACATCATTCAAGCAAGCTATGGAAGTTCTCATGCTTTCAAATCAAGACTATTCATTAGTGATAGCTAGAGAGTTAAAACACTTATTTTTCTTGTTATTAGTGATTTAGAATTCCTTTCCTATACATCTATAATTCGTCATGTACTGAATATAATAAAATAAAATTATTCAATTTTAGACATGAAACTTTGATGCCATAAGAATTAGTGTTCATATTCCCTCCATGGCACCTCCTACAGGGTAACAGGCCCGGGTATGCTCTCCAGTCTTATCAAATCATCATACCCACTCCTAAGCATCTGGCTTTAGCCTCCAAATGAAAATGCTAAGCTTGTCTGAACATCTTGACAAAGGACGTTTGAGAATATGGCCAGACTAAGCCCAGAAGAAAAAAATTCAACTAGACACCTGAATGATTTTTGAGTAATTAGATTTTTAGAGTATTTATTTTTGAAATTATAATTGTACTATTTCTTTCTTCCCTTGCCTCTTTCCAAATCTTTACATGTATATCCCCCTTTACTCTTTCAAAATTGTGGTCTCTTTTAATGTGTGTGTGTGTGTTTCTAAATACATGCATACAACCTTTTCAGTCTCTATAATGTTACCTGTAGATCCTTTAAATGAGGTTCACATGAGCTTTTATCTGTCTGACCTGTGTGTGGCAAAGTAGCCCTTGTATGAGATTGATTCAAGCGGGCTGCAATACTGGGATCCTGGGCTCTATGATTACTTAACTGTGTGACTAGAAAAGATATTAGGCTGTCTGGGTCTTCAGTTCACCCATCACCTAAGGGGATTTAATAAAGGGATTCTCACAAAAGTTGGTTTGAGGATGTAAAATGGCAATCTGATTAAAACTCTTAATTTTATTTTATTGTTTTATTCACTTTACAATCTGATTAAAGACCCTCCTTCTTCTCCCAGTCACATTCTTGTACCCCTTTCCCTATTTCCCTATCTCTTTAGCCTCAGAGAATGAAACACTGAGTCATAGCAGGACTAGGCACATCTCCCCCTGAGGCCAGGCACGGCAGCCCAGCTGTGGGATAGCAAAGGCAGGAAACAGAGTCAAAGACAGCTCCCACTCGAATTGTTGGGAAACCCACATGGATAATAAGCTGTACATTTGCTACATATGTATAGGGGGCCTCCATCCAGTCACTACATGGTTGGTGCTTCAGTTGCTGCAAGCCACCCTTTGTCCCGGGTTATTTTGCTCTGTAAGTTTTTTGTGGTGTCCTTGGCCCCTCTGGCTCCCTCAATCCTTTACCCTACTCTTTTGCAGGACTCCCTGAGCTCTGCTTATTGCCTGTGGGTCTCTGCATCTGTTTCCATTAGCTGCAGTGGAAGGAGATGGGCCACAATCCCACACGACCTTCTGCCCAAAATTTGTCCTGCCTATAAGTAGTTCAGGGATTTAAAAAAAAAAGAAAGAAAGAAAGAAAAAGAAATGATGGGAACAAGATGGAGGGAATGGCCAACCGATGACTGACCCAACTTGAGACCCATCTCATGAGAGAGACAACAACCCCTGACACTATTAATAATACTTTGCTATGTTTGTAAACAGGAGTGTATTATAACTGTCTGTCTTAGTCAGGGTTTCTATTCCTGCACAAACATCATGACCAAGAAGCAAGTTGGGGAGGAAAGGCTTTATTCAACTTACACTTCTGAAAACTTACATATTGCTGTTTATCACCAAAGAAAGTCAACACTGAAACTCAAGCAGAACAGGAAGCAGGAGCTGATACAGAGGCCATGGAGTTCCTTACTGGCTTGCTTCCCCTGGCTTGCTCAACTTACTTTATTACAGCACCCAGGTTTACCAGCCCAGGGATGGCACCACTCACAATGGGCTGGGCCCTCCCTCCTTGATCACTACTTGAAAGAATGTCTTACAGCTGGATCTCATGGAAGCATTTTCTCAACTGAAGCTCCTTTCTCTGTGATGACTCCAGCTTGTGTCAAGTTGACACAAAACCAGCCAGTACACTGTCTCCTGAGAGGTTTCATCCAGCAGCTGACTAAAACTCTTAAATCATGCCTTTTTCATAATAAGTGCTTTCAATAAATGCATTAATCTTTGAAGCAAATTCATTGACTCATGATGTAGGAAGTAGCTCCCCCTCCCACCGGTCTTTTGGAAATAAATAACCAAATAAGGAAATACGTAGTTGATATTCCTGCCCAACAGACATTGACATATGGTGAGCCTGTGGAATGCCTGATGCCTCTGGGAATAGCTTGGGGAAAATCCACAGTGACAACTCTGAAAATGTCTGAACTCCAGGAGACACATTAGTCATTAACTGTCTGGCAGTCCCTGATGTAAGACTGCGAAGACGGAAGAGTCTGTCTTGCTCAGTGTGGACCTAGAGCTGTCGGCCATCAGGGTCTCCAAAACACATGTTTGCCAGGATGTTCTCAAGAATTTTAACTTGGATTTGTTTTTCGTTGCTTACATTTTAGTTGGTTTTAATGAGTAATTACAAAATAGTCAAAAAAGCCTTAGGTTTAAAATGAGTTGTTCTAAGTGCTATTGCCTTTATAATACTTAATCTTACACTGAACACAAATATACATTTTAATATTTAATGTCATGTGTATGCTTACGTGAATTTATGTGCACCACATGCATGGAACTGGATTTATAAATGGTTGTGACCTGCCATGTAGATTCTGGGAAACAAATCTTGTTCCTCTACAAGAGCTATTAACTGCTAGATCATCTTTTTATACATTTATATTTATGTCTTAAGTGAACTTAAAATGTACCATATTAAGATTGTTATATCCACCTTTGCATACAAATCAGAAAACCATTTACATTAGTGTTTACATTTTTGATGTTTTCATTCTACCGGATAGAACTTCAGGTGTGTCTTGTCTCTGAGAGATACTTCACAAATAATTGTTCAGATCTGAGATTTATATACAGTTATTTTAAAGACAGTTCTTGATCGTAATTCAATGTGATTGCTTGCTGAAATAGTAGAGAAACAAGAAACTCAGTGTACACAAAATCTGTAAGTGATGGGTCAATACAGGTTCCTGATTCTGAGTCCACATGCTTTGCTACTCATCAGGGACTGGGACTGAGAATAGAAGTCTCTGCCAACTTCTAGCTTTCAGCAAATCCTGATAGCTACATGGGCTTCATGCATACATCTTTCACTCAGCTCATGTGGATTGTTCTTGAGTCATGTCTCTTTCCTGATTTAGAATGAATGGTATGTGCTCCAAAATGCTACAGGCCAACACACACACACACACACACACACACACACACACACACATGCACACACAAATATATGTACACAGAACCAATGGTTTTAGGGATCTCTCTCATAGCGCTGGGCCCATTGGATCCTCATGCTGTGTGTAGTTACACCCAGACTCTTATTTCTCCTCATGGTACTTGTATTGTCATGGTACATTCTGGTTTTAATCAAATACCACCCTAAATTTTTCGTGTTGTAAAACTGGAATCCTGATGAAGTCAGTGTTCCCAGGTCTTTTCCCACAGACAGGAATATTTTCAAATTTAATTGATTTTAACATATACATATGAGAATATACAACTTTGCTTCACAGTATATCAACTTACATTCTTATGGATTTACCGAAGGGGGACTAAACCTACTCACTAGCAGTGCTCTGCTATCTGTAATGGGTGGGTTGGGTTTCTGTAACAACAAGCTACAACCTCTGTGAATTAAAAATACAGCTTAATTTCACAACCCTCTACAGAGCAGAGGTGTTAATGTATTAATGAAGCCCTCTGAAGATGATTAAGGGAGGTCTGTCTCCTAACCTTCACAGAACAGAGTTAACTTTGTGAACTCTTGTGCAAACTCATTTTAATAAAAATAATGTTCATAATGGATGCTAAACATACCTACCCAGAAATAAGCACATCTGAACAAATTGACACTCTTTCTAACTAAGAGGACACTGGGATAAGCTGGTAGTTAGGACTGCAGCTCCAACACATCTTTATCTTTTAACAATAGGATGCAGGTCAAATACAACTTTTGTTGTAAGAGGTATTTTACATGAAAGTGAACTTATAAATTATATTCTCCACCAATTCTGAAGTAACAAATGTCACTTCTTAAGAATGTGTTTTATGGATTATATAAGATAGCTTTTAGTCATGGTAATAAAAATCTAATATAAAGTTTAAAGGGGAGATGTATAAAGTAGAACCTTGTATATTTATATTGTATAAACTTGTCTTTTACAATAAACAGGATTTTTTCAACAGGATTTTTATGTAGGTGTCCAGCAAGAAATAACAAAGTTACCAAGGTATATATCTCTGAAGTCTTTAAATGTCTTTTATTTTTTTATAATGCACGTATCTCTTGCCTACATCTTATGCCTCACCAACCTGTCGGTTATCCTAGATGGAATGGCCAAGAGTTAGGTAGTTTCCTAATGAGGAAAAGGCTATTTCAATGACATATGATATGATATTGCTGCTGGTGTATGAGGTAGAGACCTAATAGCCTTGTTACTTGACAAAAATAGTTCATGTTTAAACATGAAAGTCAACATAAATTCGGTTTTGTACCAACACAGTCTGGGATAACTGTTTCTTTGAACTTCATTAAAACCCCAGAGTATTGGCACATCTGGACTCAAACATTAGGCTGATTTCATAAAGAGCACTGAAAGGTTTACATAGCTTTCCTTTGCTCCATAAGAAAAAAAATTCAAGCTTGTACTGGAAAACATGCAAAGAGTTTGCGAAACTGAATCTGATCATGGGGTCAGAGATCAGAAGAGCAATCAGTGCCTTAGCCATGGTCCCTGAGTCAGATTTTTCCAATTGATCTTGTAGTCACTTTCCAGTTTACAAAAGCTGATTCTTATTCTCTGAGCACCTAAGGGACACATATTGCACCATCTAAGTCTTAACTTAGATTTTGCACAAGAAGCATCTTGGAATAAAGATTTATACACCATAGAACTTTCCATGAACAAGTGAGCATACATGTGCTGGGTAAACTTCTTGTATGTGCTGGACTAGAGCTGCACAGAGAATTGTCGAATAGAGAACAAGTCAACTTGCTGGGCCTGTAAGACAAGAGCAGACCACACAGGAATGCAGGGAGAAGCTCATCCTTAGAACTGTCTGGCTCTTACTCTTTGTATTCCTCTTTGTGAAATAAGGTGGCCTGAGTTGTCAGTGTTCCATTAGGTATTGTCAGTGTTCTAGGTATAAAACCAAGTGGAAACCCGTTAAGATTATTATTTCAGGAACAGAAGCCACTTACACGTATAACCTCTACTAATAGAGTAGAGATATGCTATTTACTTCCTATTCCCGTGTTCTGGACAGTTTGAATGAGTTTCAGACTGAGCCAGGAGTGGACTGTTTCATTATATCTCATGCTCCCTCGAATGCCCGCGACAAGCACTCAGATCTAAGCTTAAGTGGACACACTTTAGCAGAAGTTTAAGAATTTATACAAAATTGATTTCTTTTCAGAGCAAACAAACTTACCAACAACAAACTCCCCAGAAAGTGAAGGAGCACGCCAGGGCCTAATGACAACGTTCTGCTAGTTTTGTGATCACATTATACTTTATTGCTGTAGTTATAATTTGATTAGGCCATACATATACTAAATCTGTATAGAATGTATGATTTTAAGGAAATGACTTGTCTGAGCCTCTCTTTTGCCATGTTGTAAAAGAAATAGCTTTGAAAGGCCTCTTGTGAGAACAGAAAGACCATGCATTTTAAAGCTCTTCACTCTGTGCCGATACACATGTGACCAATCATTTTCATGCTCTCTTTCCCTTCCCTTTGCTCTTTCTGTTCTTGGTTTTAATAAATTCGCATTTGTGTTTTAAAGTCTACTTCCTGCATTACATTTACATTACATTACATTGGGATATGCCATTATCTCAAACCTCAATGGCAATATAATTTACTATTTAGAAATAGGTCTACTTGGTGTGAAATTCATTTCATGCATGGTGTATATACTGACCTTAAACAGAAGCCATGCAGAAAGCATTTGCGAGGTGTGTATCAGACATGAGATTTCAGAGGAGTTTGCTGGGATCACTTTTACCTTGGCTTCTTCTATAATAAGGCATATGGTTAGAAAAGCGATTTTTTTTTCTTCTTCAAGAAATGGTCCCAGTTACACAGCATGCAGTTCTGTTTCTTACGAGAGGTGAGAATCTCATCACAAGCCTGTATTAGACTTCTACAGTCGTCTCTGGACCCCTTCTAGCTCTCAAGCTGCTTCTCGAATTGATTCTAACACTTTCCCAATACCCAAAACTGTGTGAACTCCAGTATTATTGCTCTACAAAAATTAATAGTGTGAGGATAAGTAAGCACTTAGAAAGTACTCTAGATGCTAATAACAATATAGTTCAGTTATTTAGTAACAAAACTACTTGAGGTTGAAGGTATGACCCATTGCCCTGAGCTCTTAGCACACCTGGGTGGGTTTCATCATCCAGGTTGTCCAGGTGAACTCATAAATCTATGTCTTCCAGGCAAAGCCTGGTGAAACTGTACATATTTGTCTCTACTTCCTTATTCCCTTCTTCCTGTCGCTCAGCTGAGTCAGCATCTGCAGCGCTGGATCAATTAAATGGTGTTAGTTACCATTAGAGCTGTAAAGTCCCAAATCACAGATATATAGAGGAGACCAGCTCTTCTTTCTTTATCCTCTTCTTGTCATGGCATAATTTTGATATGGGGACCAGCCTTCCCCGTTTGCTGATAAGTCAACTTGCTCTCTTGGGACTAAAGAGTAATTGGGTGTCTGTTTCACATTAGCCTCCATGGCTAGCTTCCTGTTCTACTTTTGTTTTGCTTGTTTTGTTTTCCTATGATTAAAAAACCAAATGAACAACAACAACAACAAAAAAAACTTCAAAAAGCAACATAAGCAAGGACTTACTTGGCTTAGAGTTCCAAGTGATAGCCCACCATTTTGGAGAAATTGGTGCAAGACACTAACAGTTTGTCACCTCAAATCTACAGTCAAGCAGAAAGACAAGGTAAATGCATCCTTGCTTGGTTGTTCTCAGCTAGCTTTCCCCTCTCTTCTACTGCTTAGGACACTTTCCTAGGCACTCACTAGGTAGCACCCAAAATAGACTAGGTCACCCTACATCAATCACAAGACAATTCACCACAAAGCTATCCATGAACCACTCTGACTTAGATAATTCCTCCAACAAGACTCTTTTCCAGGAGATTCTAGGTTGTTTCAAGTTGACAGTTAAAACTAAGCAATATACTTCTTTCTTGGTTGGGCCTCTTATTGATAAGAGTTTTCCACAGACCTTTGTTTCTTCTTCAGATATATTTCTTAGATACGGGATGAAGACTTCTAAATGTAAATTTCAAGCTCCTTTAAAACAGTTTTTCCAGGACTATGGACACTAGTCAGTAAGGGTGAAAGGTCTAGGTAGGCACCAGCTTGACTTCTTTTTGTTCAGAGGGTTGTGTGGGTGGTGTCTTTAACATCAATTTGTAGAGCCTTGGAAGTAGCTGGGGTTGTGGGGGGAGTGTCAGCACGGGGTGGGGGGAGAGATTCATGGTGCTCCTTTGGCCACTAACTCCATTAGATAGATGTAACTCACACATGGAACTGGAGGTTTTATTTGGTGGTGAGAGATATTTTGTTTCTACTTTGGTTACTGCTCACCATTATGTGACGAGCTTTAGTTTTAGCTCTCCATCCCTGTATTTCCTCTCTTACCCTTACTGTACTTTTCCCTTCTTCTTCCCACATGATTCTCTTCTAGTCCGACCCCAGTACATACATACATGACTAATTATATCCCTTTCCTAGGAAGCTATAACCCTCCTCCAGCCACTTACATTGTATGTCCTCACATCTGTGGTTATATGGATTGTAGAGCTTGCTTATTGAAGACTTCAAAGATATAATATATATTATTATATTAGTGATTTTTAGTCTGGGTTACCTGACTTAGGATAATTTTTTCTAGTTTCATTCATCTGAAAATTTCAGTGTCTTAAGAGCTGAGTAATCTTCCATTATGTAAGTATATAACCTTTTCTTTATCCATTCAAGGTACTCTGCCTGGTACCAAAGGGAGAGAGGTAAATACCAATACAGCTAGAAACTCTTCAACCTATAATGATGACCTGCAAAATAAGATGGTGCTATACTGGCACAATGCTTATAGTAGTAACCAACCAATATATGATTGGATTTAAGGTCTACGTCATGAGATAGAATCCATTTCTGACAGTGTTTGGATATCCTAGAACCTGAAACTAGATAGGCCAGAGGCATAGGGGAAAAATTAAATACTACTGTTCTGCTTAAGAAACTATAGCCATAAAATGACTAAAATGACTTCTAAATACATTCTGCTATGCTCATAGAACAATACCTGGCTTAAACATCACTAGGGAAGCTTCCTCTTACAGTAGGTGGGGAAAAGATCAGTACCACAGCAATGTAATGAGCAGAGAGTGAGAGATCTTGGAACACTCAGTCCCTAAACAGGATGTTTCTGTAAAATCTGTAGGAGCTCAGGGAGCTCTATCTGGAAAAGAAGGCAGAGATAATGTAAGAGCTAGTAAGGATTTATGCTGCCAAGAATATGAGGCCTTCCAAACACAGCAGGACTGACATCACACGGTTCAGAGACTGTCACGGCATACACAGGGCCTGCACAGGTCTAAGTCAGGTGGGATCCAGCGGTGAGAGGGAAGGTGACCTCAAACTCCTCTCCATCCCTAACCCAGAAGCTGTCACCAGTTGATAGCCATTCGCAGCTGATTTTTCCAATGGAATCTCATTGGGCATACAGACCACTTTTAAGGACAGGACTTGTGCTCAGCAGTAGATGCTCAACACAAAATACACTAAATTGCACTTGTGAAAGTTCTTTGTTTCACAATGCTTTGTCTGAAGAACGTTCCACCTCTTCCCCCCCCCTCCTTTTCTTTTACTCTGTTGTTCCCCTTATAGGTCTTTGCAAGTGTATTCTGATTTCCAGTGTTTTTTTTTTTTTTTTTCTTTTTTTAAATGGGATTTCTATGCATATGAACTTATGTGTTTCTTTATATATATTTCTTGTGCTTTCTTTATGGCTCTTTTTCTTCCATTAGTTTGTTTCATCCTTTTCTGGTTTGTTCATATTAATTTTATTTTTTTTTTCCTTTAGGTTCCTTGTATTCTAATGAAAAAGATAAAGAAAGAATGGGAATTTGGTGCGTAAGGAAGTGGGATGATCTGAAAGGAGTTGAAAGAAGCAAAATGAACAACTTTATTTAAAAAGAAGATAAATGTACAGATTTTAAGCATTTTGCATGAAAGTATATGGATACATTTCTGTCCGTACTTGATTTTTTTAAAGGTTTGATAGTATGCATTAAAACCTTACTAGTTACAATGAGCATGAAGTACATGAAAACAAGATGTAATCTGGAAATAGTCAAAGTTTTCTGGGTATATAATGATTAAGCATAATGGTTTTTCTTTTTCTTTTTCTTTTTTTTTTTTTTGGCTTTTGTTTTTTATTGAAGATCATATAGTCTGTGATTTGTTTCTGGGGTGTTCGGAGCTTTCTGGGATTAGTATCCAATTATCAGTGACTGCATATTATGTCTGTTCTTTTGTGACTGGGTTATATCACTCAGGATGATATTCTCTAGATGCATCCATTTGCTTAAGAATTTCATAAAGTCATTGTGACAGCTGAGTAGTACTCCATTATGTAAATGTACCACAATTTTTGTATCCATTCATCTACTGAAGGATATCTGGGTTCTTTCCAGCTTCTGGCTATTATAAATAGGGCTGCTATGAACATTGTGGTGCATGTGTCTTTTTTTTATGTTGGAGCTTCTCTGGGGCATAGGCACAGACGTGGAATAACTGGGTCTTCAGGTAGTACTATGTCCAATTTTCTGATGAATCACCAGACTGAATTCCAGAGTGGTTGTATCAGTTTACAACTCCACAAACAGTGGAGAAATAAGTGTTCATCTTTCTCCACATCCTTGCCAGCATCTGCTGTCATCTGAATTTTCATCTTAGCCATTCTGGTTGGTGTGAGGTGGAATGTCAGGGTTGTTTTGATTTGCATTTCCCTGATGGTTAATGATGTTGGGCACTTCCTTAGATGCTTCTCAGCCATTTGATATTCCTCAATTTAGAAATTTTTGTTTAGCTCTGTACCTCACTTTTAATAGGGTTGTTTGATTCTCTGGTGTCTAACTTCTTGAGTTCTTTGTATACCTTGAATATTAGGCCTCTATCAGATGTGGTGTTGGTAAAGATCTTTCCCCAATCTGTTGGCTGCCGTTTTGTTTTCTTGACAGTGTCCTTAGCCTTACAGAAACTTTGCAATCTCATTAAGTCCCATTTGACAGTCTTTGACCTAGAGCACGAGCCATTGGTGTTCTATTCAGGAAATTTTCTCTTGTGCCTATGTGTTCTAAGGTTTTCCTTACTTTCTCTCCTAATAAATTCAGTGTGCCTGATTAATGTGATGATCTTTGGTCCACTTGCCCTTGAGCTTTGTACAAGAAGATAAGAAAGGGTCTATTTTCATTCTTCTGCATGCTGAGTGCCAGTTGGACCAACACCATTTGTTGAAGAGGTTGTTCTTTTTCCATTGAATGTTTACAGCTCTTTTGTCAAAAATCAAGTGACCATATATGTGAGGTTCATTTCTGGATCTTCTGTTCTATTCCATTGATATACATGCCTATTTCTGTACCAGTACCGTGCAGTTTCAGCACAATTGCCTTGTAATATAGCTTGAGGTCAAGGATAGTGATTCTCGCTGATGTTTTCTTGTTATTGAGAATGGATTTTGCTATTCTAGGTCTTTTGTTATTCCAGATAAAATTACACACTGATCTTTCCAACTCAATGAAGAATTGGGTTGGAATTTTGATGGGGATTGCATTGAATCTGTAGATTGCTTTTGGTAAGATGGCCGTTTTTACAATGTTGATCTTTCTAATCCATGAGCATGGGAGATCTTTCCATTTTCTGTGATCTTCCTTCATTTCCTTCTTTAGAGATTTGAAGTTCTTGTCATACAGGTCCTTCACTTGCTTAGTTAGAGTCACACCAAGGTATTTCATAGTTTTTGTGATTATTGTGAAGGGTATCTTTTCCCTAATTTCTTTCTCCACATGTTTGTCCTTTGAATAGAGAAAGGCTACTGATTTGTTTGAGCTAATTTTATATCCAGCCACTTTGCTGAACTTGTTTATCAGCTGTAGGAGTTCTCTGGTGGAATTTGTGGGGTCACTTAAGTACACTATCATGTCATCTGCCAATAGTGATGTTTTTACTTCTTCCTTTCCAATTTGTATCCCTTTGATTTCCTTTTGCTGTTTAATTGCTCCGGCCATGACTTCCAGTACTATGTTGAATAGGTAGGGGGAGAGGGGGCAGCCTTGTCGTGTCTTGATTCCCCTTTTCTTGGGAACTGAGTACCTTCAAGAACTGCAACGTATTCACTGATTTATGGTCCCTTATTCTGTAGGTAAGTACTGTTTATCTTTGGCCGATATGCTGTCTTGTTCATGTTCACAATTACCTTTAAATATTTATTGCTGAAATCCTAACCATGCCCTTACTCCTCCCTTTTATCAAACAACCTCACCTTCAATTTCAGTGAGAAAATGAAGGCCATTTGGCAGGGATAGCATCTTCCCTTTATTAGGACCAGAGGTGAGCCTGGTGTTAGCATCTCTCCAAAGAGACTCAGCTTGTTCATTTCAGTCCTTTCACATGATTATGTCTGCTTCCTTGGATTGGTTTTTATTGAGAATACAATTCTTGTCACCATTTCAAAAATTACCAGTGTTTCCTCTCTTTTCATTTAGACAGAAATCTCACGCATGCCAAAAATGGCTCCTGTAACTTTTCTCTTATTTTTCCCACATTAAAGGTAGACTGCTCTCCCTGTCTGTTGCAACCTTTCCCTGACAATTCTTGTGACATATTCTCATGCTCATCTTCACTAAGAAACAAATAAAATCCACCCAGTATGGCTTTTGGCTAACTTTCTCTGTTAAAAAAATAGAAGTAGCTTGGAGAACTCACAGCTGGTTAAGACCACTGGGAGAACCTTCTAGAAATTTTAAGGCTGGCAAGCCAGAAATGTCCAAGTCATTTCAGCTTGATTTCTCTACATCTTGCAAACAAGGTATGTGCTGTCTTCAGCAACAGATTTACATCTGTGTCTGTTGGGTATTCAAAGACTGACTCTTGCCTATATTTTGGGGGGATATCTTAGGCTTCCCTGACAAACAATGCCTACAAAGTTAGCCATGCCTGGCACTGGAAACTTTGTTTAGTAATCCACAGCTTCTAGGAGCACCATTATGGAACCATGCAGGGAAGCTCCCTTCAATCTCTCTTTTGGGGTTCTTAATTTAGTTAAATAATAGTAGATTTTCATATGTCTTTTTCATATACACTTTTTGTTGCTTAACTGGTCTTCCCTTGCCCATCTCCTTGGCTGCACCCTGAACCTGCTTGTCTGTCCCCCTCAATGTCATTTCTGTTCTCCTATTATGTATGTTTGCCTACTTCTCCTTCTTTAAGACATCGCTCAACCATAATGCCTGCTTTCTAACATCCATAGGAAACCCATAGGTATTTCATTGTATTAAACAAATAGACAAATTAGTGGAAGCTAGTACTCACATGCATGACATTTGCTCTATTAAATATGGATCATCCTATTCAAAAATATTTTGTGTTCGATCCACTTAGCTTCAAATTATGTAATTTCACTTTTTAAATATATGAGTAAAATTATAGTTTATATATGTACCACATTTTCATGATCTATTAATCAGTTGATGTACATTTAGGTTGCTTCCATTTCTCAGCTACTATGACTCTAGAAGCAGTAAACATGAATGTGTAGGTATCTCGGTGGTACAGTCCTTTGGATACATGCTTAGGAGTGGAAAATATGTATGAAAAGTGTGCATTATAGTAATGTACAGGAAAAAATATGGATATTATATTGAACATCACGATGCCTGTTTGATTCTGCAATGCTTTGGGGAAAGACATCAAGTCAAAGAATAGGCAGAGAAAATGACGATGCAGTTGCATATAATGTTCTGTGGTGTTTTGCTTGCTTTTATTTCTCTTTATTGAGTGTTTGAATTTTTCATCAACATGTCTTTTGAAAGACATATATACATACAAATGTGCTTGCTTTATATGTGTGTATCTCCACTCACGGTTCATTCTTATCTCTCATTTCCTCATTTTCTCATGACAGTTTTAGAACCTTGTGGCTAACCATGCCCACTTCCTTGTTTACCTACAGCATCCTGACTTATGCCCATACATTTCCTGAAGCTGATCTACCAGAAGCACCTTGCCTTTTTGTCATCTTCAAGGTTGATCTCCAGCTCGTTGCAATGGCTCATTTGCCCAGAGAAGGGAAGAGGACAGGAAACATGGTGGGAGGGTGGGATTCTACAAAACGTGTCACATGATGATCTGGCTTACATGCTTTATTATCTTCCAAAAAGGACGTTAGAGTCCTTTGGAAAAGTGCACACAAGCTATGAGGACCCTTCACTGAAGCAAAAGGTACATTTCTCTTCAGTGTTTGCTAATGGTTCTGTGAACCAGAATGAGTGGGATGTGTTTTTTTGTCTTTCCATCTACCTTGTTATAAGAACTGAAGGATATTATTGGCTCAGGAATAAAATGTGTTCTTAACTAAAGACCAACCATTGCCAAGTGGACTCTCAGTCCTGGCAGGCTGAGATTTTCATGATATGTATGACACAAGGCAGCTCATCTTCTATAAACACCACACACAGTCCTCTGGTGCATGGCTTCCCAGATGACTTTGTCTCATTCTTTTCCCAGACAGCAGCAAATGCAGGACTCAACATCATCTTTACTTTCTCAGCAGTTTATGACACTTGCCACTAATGTCTCCCACACCCTTCTCCATTCTTTGCATTACTGCTTCTTGTCTTTAGTGGCCTATGATTTTACAAGTGTTGAGTTAGTGAGAAAATATGTTCTCATTATTTTAATTTTTACTCCTACTCTTTCCTTCACTTCCTTTTTTTGTTTAATAATTTTATTTTTTGATAACATTATATTAGAGTACTACATCTACATTCCTCTTGTTCATCACCCCTCTTTTTTCACTAACTACCGTCCTCTCTCCAAAATTAATAATCTCTTTAATTATTATTGTTATTTACATACATGCACACATCTTCACAAATAATTAAGCCAACTAAATAGATTTACTATCTTCCAAGTAACAGTCACTTAATAAGTCCTCTGTCAGTCTCGTAGAACAAAAGCCTTAAAAGCCATTTAAGTTCTCTTATCTCAGGCTGTTCTTTTCTGTGCCTCTTGCTTTTAGTACATCACTGATCTATTCCTCTGATCAAATCTAAACCTACAGACAACAAGGTCTTCGTGTACTTTGAGATTTAAAAGTCAAGTTGTCACTTTACATTCCAGTTGATATGTCAACAACAACAGAATATCCTATTCTCATTATTTTGGGTATAAGTTGTCTGTCTGACCTGCTTACTTCTCACACAGAGGAGGGTGACATGTTCTGACAAAGCATCAGTGATTTGAGTGGTTATGTGGACTGGTGACTTCACAGTTCCCTGATACCCTGCCTCCAAAGACAGTATACTTCATCCCAGCTCTGTCACACATGGTCATAATATGCTAAGTCTTGTTACCAATCTAAGTCCTATTAAAATCTTCAGTTCTCAGAGCAGAGCCTGGCCTACCTGCCAGGCAGAACGGCAGCTCATAGAGGCTGAGCAACTGCGATTGGGAACAGAAAATTAGAACTTCTGTTTCCACCCGGAGGCGACTTCCGAACGCAGAGTGGAGCCTGGTCTACCTGCCAGGCAGAACGGAGGATCATAGAGGCTGAGCAACTGTGCCTGAACCAGCAAACAGAAACAGAACGTTGGAACTTCTGCTCACACCCGACGACTCTGAGGCATAAAACAGGGCTTGACCCATCTGACACCTCAACCAGTGGAGAACGAGGGATACAGACCAGATACAAAGGAAAGGTAAGAACATATCACTGACAACAAAATGGCAAGAGGAAAGAGAAAGAGTATATCCCAAGGGAACCAAGACAATCTAGCAACACCAGAACCCAGCTCTCCCATAACAGCAAACATCAGAACTCCAAACACTCCAGAAAAAGAAGACACAGACCTGAAATCATGCCTCAAGACGCTGATAGAGTTACTTAAACAAGAAAGGGAGGAAAAGCAAAAAGATTCAGAAGCTTTTAAAGAAGAAACAAGAAAAACACTCAAAGAACTCAAAGAACTAGAGGAAAACAGAACCAAAGAAATAAAGGAATGGAAGAGGGAAATTAAAACAGAGATGGACACAATAAAGAAAACACTAAAAGAGATAACCCTAGAGTCAGAACACCAAAAAAAGAAATCAGGAGTCACAGAAGCAAGCATTTCCAATAAATTACAAGAGATCGAAGAGAGAATCTCGGGGGCAGAAGACAACATTGCAAACATAGACAAAACAGCCAGAGAAGATGCAAAAAACAAAAAGCTCCTAACCCAAAATGTCCAGGAAATCCAAGACACAATGAGAAGACCGAACCTAAGGATAATAGGAATAGAAGAGGGAGAAGAGTATCAACTAAGGGGCACAGTAAATATCGTCAACAACATCATAGAAGAAAACTTCCCTACCCTCAAGAATGAGATGACCATGAGCATAAAAGAAGCCTTCAGAACTCCAAATAGGTTGGACCAGAAAAGAAATACCTCCCGACACATAATAGTAAAAACATCAAGCGCCCAAAGTAAAGAAAGAATACTAAAAGCAGTAAGGGAAAAAGGTCAGGTAACATATAAAGGCAGAACAATCAGACTCACACCCGATTTCTCAACAGAGACTATGAAAGCGAGAAGAGTCTGGACAGACATCATGCACTCCTTAAGAGAGCATAAGTGCCAGCCCAAGCTGCTATACCCAGCAAAACTATCAATCACGATCGATGGAGAGACGAAGATATTTCAAGACAAATCAAAAATCACACAATATCTGACCACAAACCCAGCACTACAATGAATTATAGGTAGAAAACCCAATACAACGAGGGAAAATACAGCCAAGTAAGAACAAGAAAACTAAAAGAAGAAAAAAAACACAGACACAACTCAATCCAAAAAAGCAATAATAGCAGGAAACAGAAACAACTATTCCTTGATATCTATTAACATAAATGGTCTCAACTCCCCAATAAAGAGACATAGACTATCAGACTGGATACATAAACAAAATCCTGCCTTTTGATGCATACAGGAAACTCATCTAAGAGACAAAGACAGACACTATCTCAGAGTAAAAGGGTGGGAAAAAAACTTCCAAGCAAACAGCTCCAAGAAGCAAGGTGGAGTGGCTATTCTAATATCGAATAAAGTAAATTTCCAACCAAAAGTTATCAAAAAAGATAAGGAAGGACACTGTTTACTCATTACCGGGGAAATCTGTCAGGAGGAACTCTCAATCCTTAACATATATGCTCCAAATAAAAAATCACCCACATTCATAAAAGAAAGCCTACTAAAGCTCAAAAAATACATTTCACCCCACACAATAATAGTGGGAGACTTTAATACCCCACTCTCACCAATGGACAGATCAGGGAAACAGAAACTGAACAAGGACACTGCAAAACTAGCAGAGACTTTGAACCAACTAGAATTAATAGATATATACAGAACATACTATCCCAAAGTTAAAAAATACACCTTCTTCTCACCACCCCATGGCACCTTGTCGAAAATTGACCACATAATTGGACACAGAACCAGCCTCCATCGATATAAGAAGATTGAAATACTCCCATGCATCCTCTCAGATCATCATGGTCTAGGGCTGGTCTTTAACAACAACAAAGACAACAAAAAGCCCACATACACATGGAAACTAAACAATGTTCTGTTAAAGGATAGCAGGGTCAAAGAAAAAATAAAGAAAGAAATTAAGGATTTTCTAGAATTCAACGAAAACGAAAACTCAACATACCCTAACCTATGGGATGTAATGAAAGCAGTATTGAGAGGAAAATTCATAGCCCTAAGTGCTTCCAAAAAGAAACTGGAGAGAGCTCACATCAGCAACCTGACAGCACAGCTAAAAGCCCTAGAACAAAAGGAAGCAGATATACCCAAAAAGAGTAGACGGCAAGAAATAATCAAAATTAGGGCAGAAATAGACCAAATAGAAACAAAAAGAACCATTGAAAAAATCAACAAAACCAAGAGTTGGTTCTTTGAGAAAATCAACAAAATTGATAAACCCCTAGCTAGACTAACTAGAGGGCAAAGAGAGAGTATCCAAATTAACAAAATCAGAAAGGAAAGTAGGGACATAACAACTGAAACTGAGGAAATTCAAGAAATCATCAGATCCTACTACAAAAACTTATACTCCACAAAATTGGAAAATCCGGAGGAAATGGATGAATTCCTAGACAGATACAAGGTCCCAAAGTTTAACCAGGACTACGTAAACCACCTAAATAACCCTATAACACCTAAAGAAATAGAAGAAGTCATCAAAAGCCTCCCAACCAAAAAAAGCCCAAGTCCAGACGGGTTCAGTGCAGAATTTTATCAGACTTTTATTGAGGATATAACACCAATACTCGCCAAACTATTCCAAAAGATAGAATCAGATGGAATATTACCCAACTCATTTTTTGAGGCTCCAATAACCCTCGTACATAAACCACACAACGACCCTACAAGGAAAGAGAACTTCAGACCAATCTCACTTATGAACATTGATGCAAAAATACTCAACAAAATCCTTGCTAACCGAATCCAAGAACACATCAAAACGATCATTCATCATGACCAAGTAGGCTTCATCCCTGGGATGCAGGGATGGTTTAACATAAGGAAATCCATCAACGTAATCCACCATATAAACAAACTCAAAGACCAAAATCACATGGTCATCTCACTAGACTCTGAGAAAGCATTTGACAAAATCCAACACCCCTTCATGTTAAAAGTCCTGGAAAGAACAGGAATCCAAGGCCCATACTTAAACATAATAAAAGCAATATACAGCAAACCAACAGCCAACATCAAACTTAATGGCGAGAAACTTGAAGCAATCCCACTAAAATCAGGGACTCGACAAGGCTGCCAACTCTCCCCCTACCTATTCAACATAGGACTGGAAGTCCTGGCTGGAGCAATTAGACAGCAAAAGGAGATCAAGGGGATACAAATCGGAAAGGAAGAGATAAAAACATCACTCTTTGCCGATGACATGATAGTGTACTTGAGTGACCCCAAAAATTCTACCAGAGAACTCCTACAGCTGATAAACAAGTTCAGCAAAGTGGCTGGATACAAAAATTAACTCAAACAAGTCAGTAGCCTTCCTGTACTCAAAGGACATACATGTGGAGAAAGAAATTAGCGAAAACGTACCCTTCACAATCGTCACAAAAACTATGAAATACCTTGGTGTGACTCTAACTAAGCAAGTGAAGGACCTGTATGACACGAACTTCAAACCTCTAAAGAAAGAAATTGAGGAGGATCTCAGAAAATGGAAAGATCTCCCATGCTCATGGATTGGAAAAATCAACATCTTAAAAATGGCCATCCTACCAAAAGCAATTTACAGATTCAATGCAATCTCCATCAAAATTCCAACCCAGTTCTTCATGGAATTGGAAAGATCAATGTGCAATTTCATATGGAATAACAAAAGACCTAGAATAGCGAAATCCATCCTCAACAACAAAAAAACATCTGCGGGAATCACTATCCCTAACCTCAAGCTATATTACAAGGCAATTGTGCTGAAAACTGCATGGTACTGGTACAGAAATAGGCATGTGGATCAATGGAATAGAATAGAAGATCTAGAAATGAGCCCTCATGTATATGGTCACCTGATTTTTGACAAAGGAGCAGTAAACATTCAATGGAAAAAGGACAGCCTATTCAACAAATGGTGCTGGTCCAACTGGCACTCAGCATGCAAAAGAATGAAAATAGACCCGTTCTTATCTCCTTGTACAAAGCTCAAGTGTAAGTGGATCAAAGATCTCCACATTAAACCAGATACACTGAAACTATTAGATGAGAAAGTAGGGAAAACCTTAGAACACATAGGTACAGGAGAAAATTTCCTGAACAAAACACAAATGGCTCAAGCTCTAAGGTCAAAGATTAACAAATGGGACTTAATGAGATTGCAAAGTTTCTGTAAGGCTAAAGACATCGTCAAGAAAACAAAACAGCAACCAACAGAATGGGAAAAGATCTTTACCAAAAATACATCAGATAGAGGCCTAATATCCAAGGTGTACAAGGAACTCAAAAAGCTAGACACCAGAGAATCAAATAACCCTATTAAAAAATGGGGTACAGAGCTAAACAAAACGTTTTCAGTTGAGGAACACCGAATGGCCGAGAAACACCTGAGGAAGTGCTCGACATCCTTAGCCATCAGGGAAATGCAAATCAAAACAACCCTGAGATTCCAACTCACACCAGTCAGATTGGCCAAGATCCAAAACTCAGATGACAGCAGATGCTGGCGAGGCTGCGGAGAAATAGGAACACTTCTTCACTGTTGGTGCGGTTGCAAGCTAATACAACCACTCTGGAAATCTGTCTGGCGATACCTCAGAAAATTGGATATAGTACTACCTGAAGACCCAGCTATTCCACTTCTGGGCATATACCCCAGAGACACTTTAATACACAACAAAGATATATGCACCACAATGTTCATAGCGGCTCTATTTATAATAGCCAGAAGCTGGAAGGAACCCAGATGTCCTTCAGAAGATGAATGGATACAAAAATTGTGGTACATATACACAATGGAATACTACTCAGTTACCAGAAACAATGACTTAACCAAATTCTTAAGAAAATGGCTGCATCTAGAGAAGATCATCCTGAGTGAGATAACCCAGTCACAAAAGAACAGACATAATATGCAGTCACTGATAGTGGGATGCTAACCCCAGAGGCTTGCACTCCCCCAGAAACAACTCACAGACTGTATGAAGTCCAAGAAATAAAGAAAACAAAAAAATATACATATATTTACCAAACAAGAAGACTTTGACTATTTCCATGTTGTGTTTTGTTTTGCATGTACTTTACGCTTATTGCAACTAGTACGTTTTCAATGCATACTGTCAAGCCCTTGAAAAAAATCAAGTATTGATTAAAAAAATATATTCACATGGTTTTATGTAAAAATTATTTCAATGTCTGAAAAAACAGTACTGACAAAAATGTATAATTTTAAGCAAAAAATGTTTAAAATCTGTACATTTATCTTTGTTTTGTAAAATAAAGTCGTTTAAAAAAAAAAAAAAAAAAAAAAACATTGACAGACACATTTAGCCAAAAGAAAAAAAAATAAATCTTCAGTTCTAGGGATGTGTTCTGACTTCAGTGTCCAGTGTGTTCAGGTTTTACTCTTACTTATATACGTGGGTTATTTTCAATTCTTAGTTTCCTTGACTACTTTGAAGTATTTGACAGTCCTCACACAATTACCAATCAATCAATCATGCATCCAGCCACCCATCTTTTTATCCACATATGCTATTTTGACTTTACATTTTTGGCCTACACTGGATAGAAAAATAATTTTTACTGTCTTCTTTTGGGTGTACCATGTGCTCTTCAAACTCACTTGTCTCATTTTCACGTCCTTTAACTTTCCTTCTTAATGGGATCTTCTTTTCAGATTTTTTTTTTGTTGTTGCTCTTTTTGTGGTTCAATCAGGCTAGCGAGGCCCCTGTGAATCACCTGAATTCCTCCTACTCCTCCCCCTCTGCACATTTGAATAATCACAAAAATTCCGTAAGTGGTTTGAGTCAGAGTCCCTTTCCTGTTTGAAGCCACCTCTCTCACTCATTACTCATGATTCCTCTCATCGGAAATATTACAATAGCCTCCTACTCTTGTTTACCTCCCACTGATCTCACATATCATGAGAAAATTACAATAACCTTCTGCCTCCCTATTATCCCTGGGAGTTTATGAATTCATCATTAGTCCTGTCACTTGAACGCTTTGTCTAAGGTACCACAAATTCCAAAAAGAAACTTTTTGTAATCCACCGGCTCTATGTGAGATGAAGGTCAAGGTGTGACATAACACAGGCAAGACCTACCCCTACCAGCTTGGTCATCCTGGACTCTTATTTATAGGAATATCAAACTGGATATCACTCAATTCAAACTACTTCCTACCATTATCCTAAATTACAGTTTTAGAATGTATAATATTGTACTATGGCAAAACTGTTCTAATGGTGGTCACTTCCTTATACCCTCTCCTGCCTGAGAATTCGTTTGCAGGATGGTCTTACAATTGCTTTTAAATAACAACCATGTTCTCTTCCATTTATCAACTAGTTAGCTTTGCCAAAAACCAATTCATTAATTATCTATCTAGTTACTTAACAAAGGGTGAGCACTGGGCAGAGTTCTCAGTAATGTAGGTTTTGTGTTTGGGGTCAATCTGTTTCAGTTTCAGATCCCTTCTTCTGGTCTCCATGCTTGTCATCTTTTTTTTTTTTTTTTTTTTCTGGTTTGTTTGTTTGGGGAATTGAACTCAGGACCTTGTCCTTTCTGGTTAAGTTCTCCTCCTTACTGAGCTGTTTCTCAAACCCTCTGCTTGTCATTCTGTGGCGATAGAGCTGGTTTGATATAGCTAGCTCTATAATACCCTTTATGATCCAGATTAAAACTTCACTCACTTAGGATACTATAGTTGAATCTATTATTTAAATTATTTTCTAAACACTCCAAATACTGCTGGTCTTTCTTAACCTCACGTGACTACTGTCCATGAATACCCAGAACTATCTTTCTGATCCACACTGACACCCAGTGTCAACCATGGCTCATAAGAAATACATAGTTTGTGTAGAGAAGGAACAAAATCTGCATTGACAAAATTATACACTTTGATTATTTACATTCTCCACTACTATACATGCTTCAAATTTGTAACAAAATAGATATGCTGTGCATAGGTAGTCCATACCTGGCTGTTATGGTAGCTCTACTCTGTCACTGTTGAGGATATTCCAAATATTTCCATCTTCAGCCTTGTTCAATAGCCTTTTCCTAGAATTCTAGCCTCTTTCCCAACCAAATGTTATCTCTTGATTCTCCATCATCTAATCTTTCAACAACAGAAACATGGGCTGGTGACTATATACTTTTATACTTGTTCTATACATCTGTTAGTGTGTATATGATAATACACATGTTCCTAGTGCATATGAGCTCCTTAAAGCGATGGTTTTGTCTCCTTGTCTCGGACAGACAGATAGACTGTGCTGCTGTGCTAAGTGCCTGCCTGCCTGCTATTATATTTAATTATTCAGAGGACTCTCTATCAAGCAGATTAGTATAGCTGACAGCCAGAGATTTTAAGGGCTTGCCAAGGTTAAAACAAGTTAATAGGCTAATAATTAAATTAGAATATGTTAATAATTGGTAGACCTAAGCTCAGTTCAGTCTGATTTTTGAGAACAAATATTGTAATCTTTGCCTCACTTCCTCATCTTTGAATCTCCAAGAGTAAACCAGTATCTTTCACATAATGCAGTTCAGATAGACCACAAATTCAAAGTGAATCAAGAGGAACTGTTATCTCCTCTAAAGTTCACTAGCTCTATGGGATAAATTACTTCTTCCCACAGTTTTGCTCATGTTTGGTTACTGCATATACCAAAAGTACATCATTACTCTTAATATTTACCAGCTCATAATTTCCTGCTGCCATTACTCACAAAGGAAAAGAAGTCATGTGTTATAAGGAATACTTAGATTCTCTTCTTTGTTTATTATGTGTGACTGTCATTTTCTCAATTCATGGAAGGAAGCTACAGATATCCCAATTATTTCTCAAGGTTCAGGGTATTCTAAATTTCTGAATTTCTAAACTGTTACTGTGTGAATAGATGGATTATAGGCATATTTTTTAAGCACTTGGAAATTAAGAAGGGCCAACAAGAATGAAAAGACTTCCAAATACCTTTTCCAGAACAGTGAGTTTATAATGGAGATCTATCTATTACTTATTCAGAAGTTCAGCATAGTTTCAGATTAAGGAAAAAAAGTGGAGGTTTGGGAGATTGCTCGGTGGGCATATCACTTGTCATTGTCCTGAGTCTCTTCCTCTCCCTCTCCTCCCTCTCCTCCCTCCCTCCCTCCCTCCCTCCCTCCCTCCCTCCCTCTCTCTCTCTCTCTCTCTCTCTCTCTCTCTCTCTCCCATTGTTCTAAACTTTTCTTTTTTCCTTTCTTTTTTTTTTCTTAGTTGGACATATGTCCTGAATCTTAGTCCTAGAAACAATAGGAGTTAAAGCCAGGAATGTTAACTCACCTCTGTAATCACAGTCATACAAAGATGAGAAGGGAGGCAGAGATAGGACAATCCCTAGAAGTTTGAAGGTCAACCAGCCCGGCACATGACAAAGAAACCCTGTGTCAAACAAAGTAGAAGGGAAGAGCCTACATTCAAGATTGTTTTCTGATCTCAGCAAATCACAGTTACACACCCTCATTCAGATATACATGCAAAGGTAAAAATAGAAAACAATATATATTACTTTAGTAAAGGGATACTTTTTTTTTTTTTAAAAAACAATGTGCTACAGCATAACTGCCAACAGCTTTAGAGTTGTCAGTTTAAAAAGACAGTTTTCATATTTATATATAACTCAGCAAATCTTTTTTCAGTGGTCCATACAAACAATGGTCCTAATCTCAGAGGAAAGCCAATGATAGACCATACTGGTAGTCATTAGAAGCAATCAAATAGTAGAACACTCTTGTCAGAAACAATAAAATGAAAAAGTACTCTAGAAGCAAATTTAGTAGCAGTATTTAGATCTCCATTCTAAAAATCATCTGGTCAACCAGGTATTTGTTAGGATAGAATTCCCACTGTGAAAATTAAACCAGCATATTGTTTTTACAACAATGTATCTAGTATACAACTCTGGAATGAGCCAGAGATGGGCTTTCCATTGCTGACAGCACATTTCCTCTAAATGTAGAAGGGGGGTAATTGTAGTAATGGTCATGTGGAAGGCTCCAAAGTAACTCTGGATACTGCTGAGTAATGCATTGACCTGCAATTCCGTCAGCATTGCAACATGATCTCAGTAGACTTCAGTTGATTGTTGTTATTATTATTGTTGTTGTTGTTGATTAGTAAATATTTAGAACTATAATCTGCTTAACATTAAACTGGGTGCCTTTGCCATTGCCTCTCTTTTGCATTCCTGGCAAGGTGAAGAGTTCCATTTATGCGTCAGATGTGTATTTTCTCCAATGCTGAGGCTCTTAGATTTCCCTCAGGTAGAGTTAGCCATAGCAATCTGTGAAGAAAATCATTAGGGGCACTCCGTATCCACAAAGCTAAGGTGGAGACTGGGACTGCTTTCTACTGTGTTAATATTCCTGGAATTTGTAGATAAGGAAATGTCAGACTTTGCCTTGTTTGAAGAAATGGCCCAATTAAAAATAACTCGATAATCTGTAATCGTTATCAAATATTCTATTGGAAGAAGGTATCAGTGTTCAATGAATGAATGGATAGAGAAGATGTGTCATACATAAGCAATGGGATTTTATTCAACCACACAATCGGATGAAATTACATCACTTAAAGAGAAATGGATAGATTATATCAACATATCAGTGAAATGAGCAAATACAGTGTTATTCTCATGTGCAGATTCTATATTAAAATTCATATAAGATAAAAGTAAAAGGGAAATATTTAGAGGAGAAAGGGCACTAGCAGAATGTAGGAGTGGTGTTTGATAGAATAATGGAGTGCTTATAGGTGAAGTACATTATATATATATATATATATATGTGTGTGTGTGTGTGTGTGTGTGTGTGAAAATACCATTGCACAACAATCATTATACAATAGATCTGCCCTATTGTTATTATAAAGGGGGTGTCCACGGGATTCCCATCTCATAGAGGAAGTTGGAGTATCATTAGCTAAGACTGAGAAGAAAAACTGGATATAAATACCAGTAGAGATTTAGCTGTGTAGGTGTTTATGTCAGAACTATTCATTGTCCTCATTTGCCTTTGGGTGGCAAAGTCATCCAGTCTTTCCACAACCTGTCCCAGTTCAGTTCTTCCCACAGCTTCATTTTCAACACACCATTTTGTGGAAAGCAAATGCATATTTTAGTACAAATTCTTGAATTATATATATTTTGTGTACAGGAAAAAATATAAGTATGCAACAGATTAGTCAAGTCACAGCACAGTGTATGCAGTGAAAATTTAGATGTGCGATTTTTAATTTTTATATTTTCATACATATGTAGAACTAAACAAACTTCTGGGAAATTTAAGGAAGCATATTAAAGAATATGTTTGGAGAGGGTGTAGGGACATGATCTGAATCTGACCTTGTGATAGAATAGGAAGTTGAAGAAGCAGGCAAAATTCAAATCATGTTTGTGGACATTTTAAGGTCAGTGTTATTTGATAGCCAGTTTGTTCATTCCAAGTTGCCTCGCTATCTATGATGCTCTATGGCATTTATAAAACATTATTGAGCATTAATTTCCACAGAGTTATGGGTCATGACTATCAGAGCTACAGATATCTCTGACAATAAACACCACAGTGGACTTGTGAGAGGTCTTAATAATACAAGTGGGATGAAAAGAATTCATATGACTTCTAAAGCTTTCAGCTTCATGTCAACTCTTCCCCTAAATAAGCTTCGCTTCTGTTTATGTATTGTTTGTTATGGAGACAGTTTTACTCCATAGTCTAGGCTAGTCTGAACGTTGCTGTATAAACCATTGGCTTCAACGCTCACAGCAATCCATCTGTTTTAGCCTCCTAAATACTAGGATGACAGGCATGACTACAACGCCTACCTTTTCCTTTTTAACGAAAACAAATGTCATTCGTTCTTTGATAGTTTCATAGATGTTGTAATCATATTCACACACTAATCCATTCCCGGGTCCATCACTCAACAAACTGTCTTTTTTAAAAGACCCATCCAGACCAAGTCATGTTACACAAATATTCTTGGATGTACGGTCTTTACTGAAAGTGTGATCACCTTACCAAAGTCCATATGCTTAGAGCAAACTGTCTTTCTCTTATCAGCTAGCAATTGGCAAGAGCTGCATCATGTTGGTACGTATAACGCCGTTCTTTATTTTGAGATTTTGTCCATGTTGGGCTTGCAAACAGTTTTCTTCATACTGGTATCTCCACTGAGTTCATATATGCTTTGTATACTCCCCTGCTTTATCAATGAACATTGTTCTTTGTAGTCGTCTACCTTGTTATTAGATCCTTTCTGAGCCATCTATAAAGTGATCTCTGAACCTTGGGGGCAGGGGTTATTGTATAAATGTTCCATTCAAATTTGGACATTCTTCAGTTTCTTATTTTCTGCACTCGGTTTTGGGACTCTGTGTTATTAAGCAACTACTGCAAATAGAAGCTTCTCAAATGAGAGTTGAGAAATCTATGAATATAATCAAGTCTCTCTATCGGTTTTCTTGCAGTGCCCTTGGTGTGGCTATTATGGGTTCTTATTACACAAATAGTGAGAGGTATACATTTCATCTTGTTGAACAGAGTTTGAATTTAATCAGGAAGTAGTTGTTACTCCCATAATGTTCATTCACTACTGGCTATGTCTTGGCAGGGCAACCAACCATTATTGTATTCCCAGAGTTTATGGCTGGGTAGGACTGCTTTTCTCTATTAGTAGCCTGCATAGAACCTTCTAGCATAATAAAAGTTAGAGAAGTCAGGATGAAGCTTCTAAGTCAGTTCTACTCAGTACCTTGTTCAGTAACTCAATTTTCTAGCTCCCAACTATGTAACACTTTTGCAAAAGGTCTTATTGTCAAGTTCTGGGGAACAACCAAGAACAATTATAATAATCCGAAGGATTTGGGTAATCTATTATGTCAGAAGAAGACCATTTTTTGGCACTTAGTCTTTTGTTGGCCTTAGTGTATAGTACAATTATTTTTCCTTGATATAAGACATATCTATTTCAACTCCTTTTATGTAAACACACACATGCAGAACACAGACACATACACATACATACACAGATATAAACACACAGATATATGCTTTTACAGTAATAGATTTTCATATGACTTGTTAAAGATATCTTTATTTTTATTTATGCCCCATACTGTTCCGTGGAGGATAAATAGGACATACTAACCCTTTTGATAAGGCCATTGAATACCATTGAGTCAATGTTCATTATAATATCTTTGTTTTAAATTGGTTACTTCTCTAAAGACAAATACAAATATTTTAGCAAGATTGAACACAACCTAGAGGACATTTCAGTAAATATTTATTTAAATGGTTATATTATTTAATATAAAATTTAGTTATCAATTATTTAACTTATTAAAATTTAAATATATTATGTATGTCACTGGAGCTTGGAGGGAAGATTGCAGAATACATAGTTTAATCATGAAAAAAAGTCTCTGTGTACTCCAAACTCAAATGTTAGAACATAGGGAAGATTTCTCCAGACCAATTAGAAATCCTTAAATATTACTTAAAGAAATTTTATTCTGATATATTAATGAAAGAAGGGAAAAAATATTGCAGAATAATCATATGATATCACTTGGAAAAGTTGGCATTAAGTATGTTAAAAGTATTAAAAATATTTGATATTTTAATGATCTATTAAGACATATAAAAGTAAATACACAAATTAGCCAGAATTGCTGACTGGCCTGCAATTTACTTGTAAAGGTTCTGGGAAAAGCTGCATTTGTCTTAAATGCAAGTATATTGGGGAAAGGTAGCTCAGTGACTAAGTGTACCCAGTGCTTTTGTAGAGGATCCAGAGTTTGGTTTATAGTACATATATCAGAGAGCTCACAACTGAATGTGACTCCAGTTCCTGGGGATGTGATACACTCTTTGAACATCTGTACATACATGGTACACACACATACTCTCAGGAGCACCTGTGCATGCACACACACACACACACACACACACACACACTAAAAATAGACAAATCCTTAAGAAAAGGGAAACTGTCAGCTAGCATGTACTCATGGAAGGTTTGCAGTCTGTTATAATGTTCTGGGGCATTTGCCATTTGCCTACATTAAGTATTGCATTTTACCATGGTCACAGATACCTGAAATAGTCTTTTGATAAAGAGATGAGTTTCTTCAAACTCGATCTTGGAGTTTTCTGTCTGCGGTGCACTGACTGTTGCTTTTGCCCAGTGGTGAGGCAGCATAGGGCGATGGGGAATGTGTTCTTGCAGCAAAGCCGATAATCTCATGTTTTGGACAGAAAAAAAAGGAAAGAATAGAGTAGGTATCAACAATCCTTTCTGATGGCATACACCCAAGGACCTAGGATCCTCCACTTAGACCGCACCTCTTAAAGGTTCTACCATAGGCAAGCAAGTGCAGGTTTGACCAGGGGAACTTTAGAGGACATTCAAAATTCAGGCAACAGCAATAAGAGACCTGTCTTGTACCACCTGCATTTCTAGGAAGTTGAGCTGGTAATGCCTTTCTTCTACATTGTCATAAATATCAAAAGAGACATCGAAGAAATTACTTTGTCAGAATGGCTGGCGTACATGGCTCTTAGATAAATATTTAAAGAATCTGAATGATATATTTGCCTAGTTTCTTTATAAACACTGAGGAAGTTTTTTAAAATTCCTATATCTCTAGGCAGTGATGCTGTACATCTTTAATCCCAGCCTTCAGGAGAGAGAGGCAGGTGGATTTCCATGAGTCTCGGGCCAGCCTGGTCTAAAGAGTGAGTTCCAGGATAGTCAAGACTAATCAGAAATACTCTCTTATGGGGGAAAGATTACAAAAAATAAAAATAAATTGGTGTATCTAAAACTGAATGACCTTTACTGAAAATGTGTTCTGCTAGAGAAAAAACGTGGCATTTTACAGAGGTATGCAGTAAATATGATAAAGATCTGAGAACAAGAGTGAGTGGTAGCACACATTAGGACATTTGAAACAAAGGGTATTTTGAAAACTTATTGGAAAGAATCACGTATTTCCCAGATCTTAGAAGGCACGCGGGCTCAGTGTTTGCTGCTGTGCGTTGGGTTCAAGCCAAAGGTAAAGCAGCTGCTCATTTTGAAATTTAATCCTTAGTACCAAGATTTAAATCACTTATAAATTTAAAAAGGATGGTATTAATATTAAAGGTAGCAAATCAATCAATCTAATTTTATTAATATGAAACCAATGAGCCAGCATATTATATAGCATAATTCACTGGCTCCTTTGCAGTTATATAGATAGAGGACATATAGATTAAGTTACATTCCATTTTATCCTCTTTTTCCTAAAGGGACTTAAAATAGTGTATAATTTAAAACACATAGTTTAATTGTGAAATAAGATCAAACAGAACACAAATAAATCAGTACTTCCAATTTTAAAAAATCAAGCCTGTCAGTTTTGGAGATGACTACTTGCTTTCTTTTAATAGAGACAAAATGGACTTTTCTTTAGTCTCCTGTTTTCTCCAGAGTACTGTTAGGAACACAGAGACGTCTAGCCTGTGGCTTCGGAGACAAGAAGGCATGTAACACTGTTGTTCTAGAATAACTCTGTTTAAGAATTAGGAGCATGGGGCTTCTATTTAAGAAATAGACGTACATGGCTGTCTCAATGATGACTTTCCAAAATTTACTCTTTCTTATCTTGGCAATTTTCTTTTTTCAATAAAAAAATAATCTAAATTTAATATTTTTTAATTAATTATTTATTTACTTCACATCCTGGTTACACCTTCCCTTTCTTCCTTCCAGTCCCTCCCTCTTAAAGTCTCCTTCCCTTTCATGGATATCAACCAGCCTTGGCGTATCAAGTTGCAATAAGACTAGCTAGGCACATCTCCTATCGAGGCTAGACAAAGAAGCTCTGGTCAGGGGAAAGCCATCCAAATCTAGGCAACAGAGTCAGAGGCAGCCCCTGTTCCCTTAAGAGTGCCATACGAAGACCCAGCTGCATAAGTGCACATACGCCCAGGCCCTGGTCAGCCCCATGCGTGTTCGTTCTCTGACTGCCAGTTCAGTTTCTGTGATCCCCTGTGGGCTCAGACGAGTTTATTCTATATTTTTAATTCATTATCTCAGACATTTATTTAGGAAACATTAGTTGAGTAGTTAGAAGATACTGAACAGTGAGAAACAGAGAAGTAAGACAGTCATGCAGGTGGAGTTTGAGGATTGGTGAGGAATGCAGAGGTCAACAGATGTTGAAAATAGCATAGATGGTGATCTGACACAAGGTGGAACTTCACAAAGGATGCCTCGGGCTCACAAATGAAAGGACAATGTAAGTAATAATAGATGGTATAAAGTCAGCGCTCACCTGAAGGGGTCACATAGACAGCTAGTTCAGTTCCTGCCTAAGCTTGCAACATATTGGGAGAGGGGTAAGTTAGAGTTAGCCTGGTTTAATTAAGACATGCTAAAGAGCTCCTGAAGTCAGTGCAGAATAAGTGGATGAATTTTAGAAAGTGCAAGTCTTAAACAAAAGTAGCAGCAGGAGGGATGGAGATTTGTGGGAATGGATCACACTGTGGCAGACTAACAGCAGTCTTTCACTGGCACTGTTCCGAAGAAAATTCCATTCTTTAGCTGTGATGCCGTTATCCTGGGTTATTTGCATCACCACGGTCAAAACGCACGCAATATCACCAAGCACAGAAGCAATTCCTCTTTGTTATTTCTGGTCATTATCTCACTCCCTCTGCCCTTGCCAACTTCATCAATCACAGTTCTAAAAATGAAAATGGAGAGACAGAAAAACGTTGGTCCTTATCTCTCATTGAATTCTATATGGCACCAGAGAGGCAGCACTACAGCATGAATAGATACATAAGAATTACTATGTTCTTGTTAGTGACCAAGAAACTCAAACCGAGTTTAATAACTGTGACTCAACATAAGAAATTAAAATAAGGAGGTTTGAAGTATTAAGGAAGATAATGACCTCGTAGTCAACTGCGAAGTCTTCTAGATATTTCATGTACTTTTTCAGGTCTTAAAGAGATTTCCAAAAGTAAGGAGATAGTTACATAACATGAACAAATATTGATAATCATTGGAAGGGGACATGTGCAGAAAGTCTCCATTATAATTTTCTCTACTTTTTAAAAAATGTTTTAATAACATAAATTCTTTTGAAAATGGCTAGCAATATTTTCCATAATAAATATCTGTAACAGAAAAATTAGATTAGTTTTAATTTTATCAAATTGTATGATTAACTCATTGGGCTTCTGGATTTATGGGCCTGTGAAATTGATAAAATAAATTTGCATTACATTATCTTAATGTCTTGTAAAATAGGCTTAAGAATCTTTTCTTTTAAAAAAATCTATTTACAGTAAAGATACAGCCAGACTCAGTTTAAGATGCTGAAAATAACACTTCAGTATCCTTTGTCTGAGTCCTTAGAGGGGAGGTAAATCTTTGGTGTGTTAAATAGTCATTAACTTTACAAGAAGCCATTTTAACTTCTCTAGCTCCTTATGTTTGAAATTATATCACTATACTATTTTTAGCCCTAAAATAAATATATTTTTCAAAATAAAATAATTCAACCTAAAAGGATTGTACTTATGATGATTTAAAATAGAATTACATTTCTTGTCTAAAAAGATGATTTGTTGCTTTTGTTCAGGTCAACGAGGCTTCTGATAAAACTCAGAATGAAAGTTGCCTTAATTAGGATGGACAAACAGAAATGCCTGGGGAGGAATTTTTCTTCTTCTTTGCCACAACACATGGATATAGCAATTTAAACCAGGCTAAGCATTAGTTAATGTAATGTAATGTAAACCACTCTGCTAGCTGTACCTTTCAGCGCACATCTGTAGATAGAGTGAAATATCAAGATCCATCATTTCTGAGGCCTAGAAAATCCAGCAACCTACATCTTTCTGTTTTCCAAAGTTATGATCACCAATTGAAGCTAAGCAAGACACAAGCCAGCGCTCAAGCTATATGTAAAGGATCTGGCAGAATTTATAAATCATTTGGGTTTAAAGAGCTGTGGGAACTTTTGCTTGGAATTAAGAAAGCATTTCCTAATGTAATAATCTTTCAGGTAGTGATTTGCTATCCAAAAATGTCACTAACACATGGTATATTTACAATATGTATCTTCAACATGGTGCTGGAAAAACACAATGAGGTTGTCCTGCAGACATTTTATGCCTGTATCTCCTCTGACTGAAGGATGTAGTTCCATCCACATCCCTTGTAGGATTGATTCCTTTTGCCTCCTTTCCATCAGTGCAGGATTTTTGCTTTTACACTCTGTTTGGATAACAATGACTCTCTTTCAGATCCTTGAATAAATCAGGCTCCTTGCTACCATCAGCAAAAATATTTTTTTCTAGCTTCTTTTTTGTTTGTTTGTTTTTTTTTGTTTTGTTTTGTTTTTTGTTCTCCAACCATTCAGAAAAATGTCACAGTTAACACGTGCCTGAAACTCACATATTAGACCCCTGAGGGACAACATGAAAAAATATTAGGAGGGGATTTTTAAAGGTGAGTGACTATTCCATCCGTGCCTGAATGATGCCTGGCCCATGCAAGTGCACTGTAGAGGTGGAGTTATTGATTATCTTTAATTTTCTGTTTGATTACTGAAGGCCTGCTATTGCCAGTCACTGTTTCAGACATGGGGGGGGGGGGTAACAATGAATAATGTCTGTATTTCTTCAAAACTTGGTCAAAAGATAGAGTGCACTACAGAATTGATAAGACAATATCAAATGAATTCTGGAAAGAACTGAAACACAGCATTGTATTGAGGAGGGGCACCAGATGTATGGTTACTCTTACTGAGTTCTCTAGGAGACACTAAAGATGTAAGATGTGGGAATATGTGTGTGTTACAAAGAAGGTGGTGGGGACTTGTAGCTTTAGAAGTGCTCTTGCTTCTTCTTCCCTGTATAGCACCCATGGGAAGATGGGATCATGATGCTGACAGTCTAGTGCAGCATTACTCAACCTGTGTGTTACAAACCCTTCCAGGGTTACCTATAAGCAATCCTGCATATCAGACATCTATACTGCAACTTATAACAGTAGCAAAACTACAGTTATGAAGTAACAAAAAAAATAATTTGATGGTGGGGGTCACCACAACATGGGGAACTCTATTAAAGGATTGCAACATTTGAAAGGTTGAGAGCCTCTGGTCTACTGGGAGAGAAGATTGGTCCAAGCCTTGAGATCTCAATCAGCTAGGAAGCTGGTCCTAGTCAACTTAATAATTTTTGTGTAGGATAGGACTTACTTGATGTTAAAGAAAAAAACTCTCTTCCTGGGTGGTGTAGTGCACAGACACTATGACTGGAATGTCCGAGGCATTTAAATCCTGGCTGGAAGTCCATCAGAGAACTGAAGTACCAACCAGCACAGGAAAAGCTAGACACTAAGACCATGAGGATCTCTTGCAGACCCACTATACTGGTCATTATGTTATTGGATTCGTCACTTTGAGAAGCTCCTTATCTCCCAGCATGTACATTAATTGTGATTAAAATACTTATGTCGGGTGACTAGCAGTAAAGAACACTAGCTGCTCTTCCTGGGGAGCAGGGTTCAATTCCCAGCATGTACATGTTCAACACTGCCTGTAACTTCTTTTCCAGGGGTCTGACACATTCACACGAAAAACATGCAGGCAAAACACTAATAAACATAGAACAAAGATAAATTAATTAAAATACTAATGTCATGTTTGTATGGTGAAACAAAGGTATAATTTCAGGTTGAAGTCCTGCCTGGGTTTCAGAGCAAGACTTTGTCTCAAAACTATTTTCTGTGTCTTTTTATTTTTCAGTAAACACTGGCCAGAACGAGTTAGCCAAGTGTAACATATAGTCCTAAGATTATTGTGCCAAACAAGAACAGCTATAATGGAGCCCCTGAAAATATGCCAGAGACATTCAATAATCTAAAATTAGCTTCTTATTTTCACTGTCCTTTCTCTCATTTGGTCCTGGGAACAGAACATACCTGGCTCTTCCGAAGCAAACTTTCTCCCATCGAGCTAAACCCACAACCTTCATGGTCCTTTGTTATACCCTTTTAGAATGTTTTTACTTCTTTTTATAGACAGTCTTCTCGAGAATAACTACAAACAACTGATATTCTCAACTGAGTCTGCATCAACACAGGAAAGGACAGCTTGTCAGAACTCGCCTCAGATAGTTCCGAAGAGTGGGAAGCTCATTTGACTTCTTTTTACAAGAAACTGGTTTTTTGGGGAAACAAATCTTAAACCTGCAATGTTACTCTAGTACAGTCAAGGAAAGAAATCAATGGAGGCTTTAATTGCATCCTACTTGGTACATCTGTTTACATCATTGCCCTGTGGGTGGAAGGAAGAAGCTGACTTCAGGAGTTTTACAGAAATTGCTTAATAATTAATTCACTTTCACAAAGGTGGTCAAGGCCTCAGTGGATGAGACAGACTCTGACTAAGAAAAACAAAGCTGATTTATGACTTGCTGTTTTGTGTAATCTTGACTGAATCTCTTGGTTCATCTTATGGTTTCTTTGTACAGTAGTATTAGTAGTCCTGATGGGCACCTCTGTCTTTCATTCTGCTTCTACTAGCTTATAGAAAATATATGTTAAGTTGAATGCACACCCCTTTCTGGTTTAGGCATACTTGCTCATTATGTAGGTGAAAAAAAAATCTTTGAGAATTAATTAATGTCTACAAGGTGTTGATGAGAGTGTAGATGCCTTGCTCCATTGTAAATTCTTCATTGTAACTTGATTATAATTTATTTTCTTGACTTAAGAATTAAACTGTATAAGCTGATGATATCCACTATGTTTAAAGTGTATACAAAGGTTAGTCTGTATTATGATGCAAGGAAAAAAAATACTAGACTTGGAATGTTCCAGAATGTAGATATTCATAAAATCTTAGATTTATATTTGGGCCAGGCTGCTTAAGTAGTAAGGTCTGAAGTAGGATAAGAAGTTATACACATCAGAATAAAAACAAGTTTTTTTGTTTTCAAGTTTCAATATATGTGAAACACCTAGAATCGTTCTGATAATATAATAAGTTTTAGTAACTTATTGATAAATAATATTATGTTAACTATATTGTATAGACTTCCTTGATATAGTATGCCTACTTCACCAGAGACTTGGGTCTGTTTAAAATTATGTACAATGAAAAGTAACTAAAATAATCAAATGAGAGCAAGAGGTAGGAAAACAATACTGATGGTAAAGCCGATTTGCACAAATACAGATGTACAAATGCTAAAGGTTGGCATCAGTTGTCTCTGTGACTCCTGGATCCCAGTAGACAAGTAAAACAAGAATTCAGGATCAGCTAAAGCTGTTGACTGTTCTTGAACTAAAACAAAAGAGGTTATTCAGAAAAAAAAGATTATTTGACCTGGAGTAAGAGGCCTGGAAATAGTTTCCTGTAGGTCTTTATGTATGCTTTAACAATGATCAAGACTGGGTGGATCTCTCTCTCTCTCTCTCTCTCTCTCTCTCTCTCTCTCTCTCTCTCTCTCCCTCCCTCCCTCCCTCTCTCCCTCTCCCCTCTCATATCTCTGAAAAAGTTTAGGATTATTTAATAAAAATAGGCCTCAAAGGTTTGAAGCAATATATTTTATGCTTGTAGTTCTGAACCATACATTGTAACTTTAAATTATAACTTTTGTAATGTAATCATTGAAATAGTTAACAAAAGATATTTTGTAATATCTTGTTTATTTGTGATAACCCATACAATATTAACTAAATAGTAATCTGATAGTAATATAAAGTGGCCAGTCCTTTCTGGTAGGTTCTTTATAAATATTCTCTGACTACATAAGGCTATAGGAACATCCGACTCTAATGTTCTATTCATTTTTAATAGTTACATTATTTTGCAAAACTCAAAGTAAAACATTCTATTTTAAAAACTAAAATATGATGCAGGTGAACATTTGCTTTGTTGTCATTGAAATAAAAATGTTAATAGTTTGGTTAACTTAGTTGAAAGAAGTTCTTATGATTTCAGGCGTTTCTGTTTCTGGTTTTCTTACTTGCCCTATGTCAAGGTGAAAGATGACTCGTGAGTACATAAACTCCAGGAGGGAGAAATTTGCTATCATTTCCATTGTAAAAGATGATTATATCTCCAAAGGCTGAGCCTCTGTGTAGCACTCTGGAGGTGGAATGGTCAGTGTACCTATAACAGAAGGATTACTAACTTCTACTTAACAGTTAAGTGATGCAGATGGGAGCTTCCCATTTCCCCCCTCGGATAAGATTCTTCACGACAAGCCATTTCTCAAGCCTAGAATTCCGTAATAACCTTGTGTACTTTTATAAATTTTAAACTGGATGACTTCATAGTTCAGACAATAATATTTCCATTAGCTCTTGTAGACATTATAACCAACTTGTTTGATGGTAGTAAAGGTAGAAAACATGGTCAAGGTAGAAACGGCCACAGGTAATGGTCAAGCATGTTCAGAGGAGGAAGACTTCTCTGTTGCCCTTTGCAGGACTTCACATGACTCCCAGTCTGCACAATCAAGAAGATTCATGAATGTGTAAGTCACCTACACCAGTACTGGATGGAAGGAAGAACTTTTCTTACTGAAATACAGAATCCAAAGCAACGTTCAACACCCACTGAACTAGTCATTGACGGTGCAGAGATGTGGGAAAACCTATAGCAACAGTAACAGCACTCACGGCAAGCACTAATTTGAGTAGATTACCTAATAATCAGGTTCTCATCCCTCACCATACACACAGTCCTTAATTTCCACGGAAACTGTATGCTATTTGCATGTGACTTTTGTATTATAAAATCATTAAGATCAGAAAGGGTTCAGTAGCCAGGACAAGTGGGAGAGGTGCCAGCGCCTTCGGCTTAGCTGGAGTCTCTTTCCATTTGGAACAGTTTCAATTGGGAACTCGGCCTGCCTCACAACTGCCTCTAGTTCTTCACAAGAACGTCTTTTTGTTTATCTTGTTCTCCTTAATGGCTTCTTGAAAAATATGTTCTTCAGAACGACGTGCAATGCGTATCTGACCTGGTACATTGTCTTAATTCAATGGAACACAATTTCCTTTAAACCAGCACTGCCTGATCTCTGAGCAGCATCTTTGCTAACTGCTTCCCCAACAAAAGACTTCCTTTTCTGTATTCCCTCCCATCTTTCTCTTTGTTTGAGTAAGACTCAGTTGTTAAACTTAACAGTTCCCAGTTCACACACAAGCACATCCCAAAAGACTTATTTGAAATAAAAATGCACATCTCTAACATTATAAAAGAGGTAGTTTGTTTTCCAAACTAACAAACAATTTTTAAAAACTAAGGACATTGTTTATTTATGACGAAGAGAAATTTTTAAAATGTCATTACTGCAACATTAGTACCTAAACAAGAGAAACAATTCATAACATTGCATAAAAAGTCATGATATATGCATTTAGAATTTTGTTTAATTAGAGGAACATAGCAGATTGTAATAACTGTGGTGCTGCAGTAAAGCCAGTTCTTTGCTAGGAATACTTTCACATTAAACGGTGGATTGTTTAGCTTTTTTTTTTTTTTTTTTTTTTGTTTTGTTTTAATAAATGAAAATCCAGAGGCTCACAACTGAACAATGTGTAGAAAAAAAAATGAGAGATTTTCCAGCATTTATTACTGATGCCTTAATCAAAGCCCTTCCCTCAACATTCAGGTACCTATGCATAAGAGGAATCAGAAACACTGTAAGAGCCAGAAGTGATCCAGGACTCCAAGACAGCAGCACCTTCAAACACAACTGGACTGAGGAACAGATGAGCTTACAGAGACTGGCAGAATTCACAAGCTCTGCACAGGCTGAAGCCAAACAGGGTCCAAGCACCGAGAGGGGGTGTGGAAATGAAGTCGCACCCCTAATCCAGAAACTGTTTGCATTTGATACTGGCTTGCAAAGGGAAATTATTTTCTCCAATATAGTACACTATTCATACTCCAAAGCAGTAGCTGGCCAACATGAAATGAGCATGTGTGTGTGTACTTTTGTTTCATTTTGACAGTTTAAAAAATGTTATTGGTCTTGATCTTTTGTACGTTTATTTTTATTTTTTTCAATTTTGTTTATTTGGTTTTGTTTCTTGATTTTTTTTGTTTGTTTGGTTTTGAAAGAAAGAGAAATAACATTAAGCTGGATGGGTATCTGGTGAGAGGAATCTGGGAAGAGGTAGAGAAGGGCAATAAATATGATCAAAATATACTGCATAAATTTTAATTTTAAAATGATGAGCTCTCTATTTCCTGATGAAAATGCATCTGAGCCCTCCTTGTCTCTTGGAGACATGAAGGAAGTAGAGAGAAATGAAGCCTTTCCTATGATTTCTCAGTTTCTGATACATTTTTCTCTTATTCTCATGTGTTTTCCTCCTACACCTAGCCCCGTTTTCCCAGAACAGTCCTATTCTGGTTTCCAGGAAAAAGAGAAACTGAAGTGATCCTCTTCACATTGGAACTTTCCTGAAGGTCTGGGGTTGCCACTACAGGTACTGAGCAGCATCTGCTTGCCTCCCTGGCTCAGTCAACACACTGCTTCTCCTGCCAAGCTTCTCTTTGGACATATGGATGCCTAGGAAGTCCCTCTGCATGTCCCTTCCTGTTGGGTCTGTCATAGCAACTCTGATGGAGCGGTCCTGCCCAAGGCCTGCCTTCCTGGCTCCTGGCTCATTTCAAGCCATGGGTGGGTTTTCACAGCTTCCTCCCTGGAATTCAGTCACCCCTTTGCGGCAGACATGCTCACGAAGAAAATTTGATCTAAATGATATCTCACTGATGCTCTTTTCTTAGGTGACTCTACAATGTGTCAAGTTGACAGTTAAAACTAATCATCACATTATTAATCCGATCCGATACAGTTCAACAACAATTTGCTTACCATGGTGGTATTCCAGGCTCCTGTAAAAATAATAATTTGTTAACATGGCTTAAGATAAATCAATGGGTTCTGTGTAAAGACTACTATGTTTTCTGAAAACAACTCGAGTTTCTGTGAATTTTCGACAGGGGTTTTGAAACTAAACCCCTGTAGATATAAAGGGATGACTGGCGGGAAAAATGCAAATTAACATTTACATTTTTAAGGCCTTGAGAGGCTATACCAGGTTAGTACACCTCTGTCATAATATATAGCAGGGGGAAAATTAAATTTCTTAACCCACACTCTACTACTGTGAGGGTATCAGTCACTCTACCTTCGCTCATCCTGATGGTCCATTTGTAAGAACTTGAATGCAGAGGCACTCAATCCCAGTAGTAAGTAGAACAGAGGACATAAACTCAGAGGCCTTGATATAGCCCATGGAAACCTTGGCTGACTTTGGATTAAAGTGGAATCAGCCATAGCATGTCTTGAATGAGATCAAATGAAATATTTCTGATTCTGATCTTGTTCAGAAGACAGAATGTCTTCAATTGATTTTCTATTCCAAATGCCTGAGAAGATAGTAAGGTCCAGAATTCTTTTTTTTTTTTTTAACGACTTTATTTTGCAAAACAAAGATAAATGTACAGATTTTAAACATTTTTTGCTTAAAATTATACATTTTTGTCAGTACTGTTTTTCCAGACATTAAAATAAATTTTACATAAAACCATGTGAATATATTTTTTAGTCAGTACTTGATTTTTTTCAAGGGCTTGACAGTATGCATTGAAAACCTACTAGTTATAATAAGCGTAAAGTACATGTAAAACAAAACACAACATGGAAATAGGACATCGTCAAAAAAACAAAACGGCAACCAACAGAATGGGAAAAGATCTTTACCAACACCACATCAGATAGAGGCCTAATATCCAAGGTGTACAAGGAAGTCAAAAAGCTAGACACCAGAGAATCAAATAACCCTATTAAAAAATGGGGTACAGAGCTAAACAAATCATTTTCAGTTGAGGAACACCGAATGGCTGAGAAACATCTGAGGAAGTGCTCGACATCCTTAGCCATCAGGGAAATGCAAATCAAAACAACCCTAAGATTCCACCTCACACCAGTCAGATTGGCCAAGATCCAAAACTCAGATGACAGCAGATGCTGGCGAGGCTGCGGAGAAAGAGGAACACTTCTCCACTGTTGGTGGGGTTGCAAGCTAATACAACCACTCTGGAAATCTGTCTGGCGATACCTCAGAAAATTGGATATAGTACTACCTGAAGACCCAGCTATTCCACTTCTGGGCATATACCCCAGAGACACTTTAATACACAACAAAGATATATGCACCACAATGTTCATAGCGGCTCTATTTATAATAGCCAGAAGCTGGAAGGAACCCAGATGTCCTTCAGAAGACGAATGGATACAAAAATTGTGGTACATATACACAATGGAATACTACTCAGCCACCAGAGACAATGACTTAACCAAATTCTTAAGAAAATGGCTGCATCTAGAGAAGATCATCCTGAGTGAGATAACCCAGTCACAAAAGAACAGACATAATATGCTGTCACTGATAGTGGGATGCTAACCCCAGAGGCTTGCACTCCCTCAGAAACAACTCACAGACTGTATGAAGTCCAAGAAATAAAGAAAACAAAAAATATACATATATTCACAAAACAAGAAGACTTTGACTATTTCCATGAGGTCCAGAATTCTTAACAACACCACTAACTTCAGGCACTGGAAGTTAAGTTTTAACTGTACTTTTTCAATTTAAAATCTAATTCATTGGAGGCATGTGGAAGACACACCCAGGGCATGCCTGAGCCTTTGATGAGCAAGCATGTGGTGGAGAGGTGGGAGAGAAAGGGAAATGGTTTACATACTGTACAGAGCAGAGGAACTGGGAACATGAGGTTGGTGAGGAAGAGCTCTGCCCCTTAGCTGAGCATTATGGGAGAGCTGGATCTACCCCCTTGTGGGGGTAAAGCAGAAAGACTGAAGAACTGAGCAACTCAGTTACCACCATGTCCCAGATCCGGGCCTTTGAGTTGGTCCTCCCCAACATCTACTCCATCTATAAACTGGTCCTACAGATCCAAAGCTGCAGGATCTTCATGACAGAGGGCAACAGGAGATCTGAGAGGAGTCCCTGAGAAAATCCAGGATTGATAGTGTAGCAGAAGCCAGAGGTCTCAAACTAGACCAATGACTCATTGCAATAAACATTTGCAAGTAGAGCTGTTTGGGGGGGGGGGGTATTCTGGGTGATATGTCAGACTGCAGCTTCCATGGTAAGATGTTTGTATTTTCATTTTTTACTTTCTTTGGGAGGAGGTTGCAAAGTCAGAGGGTCAACAGGAAGATGAGTAGGATTGGGGCATATGATGTAAAATTCACAAGGAATAAATAAAAAGTTTTTAAAGATCTCTTTCATTGCTGGGTGTGGAATTTCTGAACCCCAGGATTTCTTCATTGATGATGAGCACTCTACACATTTTGTTTTACAGTAGCTATGATCTGAATATTTCCTCAGACATTGGAGTGCTTACCAGTTTTCCTCTTTGGAGAAAGAGCTGTGCTGTAAATCTGTGTTGTGATTGTTTTGTGTTGCTCACATTCCAGTGAGCAACAGTCGCTCAGCCAGATTTACATCAGCACTTCCTATGGTAGCTGTGGAAAACCCATCACAAGCCAAAAATGATGCTGTCTGTTGCATTTGTTTGGCCTGCAGTAAGTGAAAAAGATGTGTTTTGACTTTCCTTTTCCATACCATCCTCTGATGGAAAATATTTTGAGCTGCTAATGAAACATTGGCATTTGATCATTCTCAAAAGCTTATTTAAAAAAAAAAAAAGAGTGGTATGTATGCTGTGTGAGATCCTGTGTATTTCTGTGGCATGGCACCCAAGCCAGGCACATAAAACAACAAAGTCATTTATTTCTCAGAAGTCAAAGTAAGAAATTAAGATGTCGAGACACTATTATACTCCACCTGAGCCCACTTTCATCATCTCCCCTCTGTGGTTTGGGCTGTGTTGTACCAAATGTCTACACAGCATGTGTCCTTAATATGAGAATGCCCTCTGTCTAATGTCCTTCTTTTTACAATAACCCCAATGACACTGAATTAGGCCTACCCTAAGAACTTTTTTTTTCCTATAAAGGAAAACATTTAATTGGGGCTGGCTTACAGGTTCAGAGGTTCAGTCCATTATTATCAAGGTGGGGCATGGCAGCATCCAAGCAGAAATGGTTCAGGCAGAGCTGAGAGTTCTACATCTTCATCTGACGGTTGCTAGTAGAATACTCAAGAACTCATTTTTAATTTGGTCACCATATGATCATGCTTTCTTATGAAGTTATGTTTCAAGTACTGCATATCAGAACATTAGCCTGTATTTTGGGACACATAATTCAAAACCCGTAAGCAGTGCTATAGGCATGTGTTGCAGAATAACAGCAAAGTCCATTGTAGTTTGTCCAGATTTATTGGATATGCCCTCTGGCTTATGGAATATATACTTCATGGAAGCAGACTGCAAGGCATAAATGGCTGTCCTCAGGGTGATGACACTGAAGCTGATTGGCCACTCAGCTCCCTTACCTTGTAGGCAGGGATCCCTGGCAGGGATCTAGTCACTCACTATCCTTGGGCCTCATTGTTCTACGTGAGTCTGTTAAATAATAGTGTTCTGAAACCAAGTGAGAACATTTGAGTTGGTAAATGTTTGAGAATAAGTACATGTAGGTCCGCTCATGTGCCAGCTTGAAGGGAAATCGTCTGGGTCGGGCCAGAAGATATTCTGTGTAGAGTTTTAGTGTCAGTACCCCTTTCCTGCTTTGTGACATTGACACGACTGGTGGCCTGCACTCCGACTGTGCTCTGAAACCACATGAGCTTCATACCTGCCAATGACAGTCACATTTTTCTGCCAAAAAAAAAAAAAAAAAATAGTACTGTGCAATACTTTGTAATTGAGAAAGAGGGCCACAGCATTTAAAACCATAAAACTTTTTGCTTTGGGGAGAAACTAAAGCACAAATTATCGTCTTTGTGCATAAACACATACAGAACTTGTTGCCTGAAACGGTCCTTTGATAGCTACATCACCTTTTTGTATTGCCTATATCTTATTTCAAAATAATGATGCATGGATGTCTGGGAGACAAGTGATTAAGCACCATCGCTATTCTAGTCAAATGTAAGATACCTTCCCCCTGTTTCCTCCTATCTCAAAATTCTCATGAATCACTTCCATCCTCACCATGGCTGAGCTGTCATTACCCGTACACGGGTATCTTGTTCTTTAAAATGAATTTCACTCAAGGTACGGGCATTCACAGTACTCCACATAATTTAATTATCTATAGAAGAATAAATAATATAAATAAGTTATAACTCAAAAATAGAACAAGAAAGGTTTTTTCCTAGACACAGAAAGACAGAGACATAGAGAATAGTGGCATGATGTTTGCAGTGGCAGATCAGACTTTAGTAGCCATGATGCCAGCTTGTCTTGCAAAGCAAGTCCCAAGTGTTTCATAGGACCTCAGGAATAATGACAGGCACAGTGGCTGAAGTTCTGAAGCACTTCTGTACAAAACTGCAGAGGAAAAGACTGCCAATTACATGCCAAGAGCAGTCACTGAAGCAATGCGTCATTGCCAATTAATTACAAACAAAGATAAAACCACAAGATGAGAACTGGTATGTGTGCATGGGGCAGGACTGAAGGTTTGCAAGTCCCTTGGTATTGAGCAACCCACCAGCAGGTACAGAAGTTTCACTTTTGTGGTTGATAAATAATTACCTCTGGCCAGAGGTAATGACAACACTCAGGAGGCAGAGGCAGGTGGATCTCTGAGTTCAAGACCAGCCTGGTCTACTGAGTGAGTTCTAGGACAGCTACACAAAGAGACAGTCTCAAAAAAAAAAAAAAAAAGGTCAGAAAGAGTTAAACAGTTCTATAGGACTCTGATTTAATTCTTGAGAATGTAGGTTGTGGTTCCCTGGATTCTGGTACTACCTGGTTGTTTTTTTTTAGCTTTTACCATGATGTGTCTGTGTTAAGGCTGGATTCCTAGAGTCTAAAATGTTTAACTAAATAAGGCCTCTCTTACAAATTCTCTATTCTCAGATATTCTATTATGAATGAGAAACTGACATGGTTACTCATTATTCAGTAACAATAACTTTTTTGCTAGGAACATTTCCAATTCCTAAATTAACTATAGAAGAACTTGTACTCCAATTGCTTTTGACAAAATGGCTGTTAATTTCTTATGCCTTGTTATGAAACTCATCAGAAAGATTAATAGTAATTTATTTATGCATAAATGATGTAGAAATAATATTTATTCCATGTATAGTATGCATATATCAGTTATCTATACAAAATATTCCAGAATCTGAAGAAATTATGTGGATTGCACATGAGTATCAATATCACTAGTATAAATTATATTTTCATAATAAGAAAGCTGAGGCCCAAAATGTCATAGACTAAGATACCTTGAATCCCAACTCTGTCACATGCTATGAATGTGTCTCAAACATTTTATGTATTAATAAGTAAATTCATAGATGATTAACAAGACCTAAATGATTAGATTCAGGATCAAACTCAATAGCAATAATATGTAGAGTAATATTACATTTCCTGAGGTCCTCTTTTATTTATGCAAGAATATGTGCTAGGCTTCTTTTTTATGAGTATTCAGTGTACAGGAAAACTCAGAAAGATCAACATTATTTTATTTTATAAACAAGGAACTGGGACACCAAGTCTTAAGTAGTTGACCTTGGTTTACAGAATGGGGCACTGAAATCAAGAATCAGACCACACACACACACACACACACACACACACACACACACACACACACACCATACATAAATATATATAGCCCACATTCAGTTGGACACACTAATCCCTCTGCCCCCAATACCCTATCCATTCAACATAAACATGTAGATTCACTTTTCTTCTTGCAAGCCTCAGCTCAGGATGTCTTTATCACCTGGAAGATCCTGTTTCAAAATACTGCCATTTTCTATCCCAGTATAATTTCTATGTCTAATCATTCCAGCAATAATTTCCTCATTCTTAGCCTAAGTCCTCACTCAGCATCCCCAAACTGGCATAAACATTTGTATCGGCTTGTTTTTTGTGTCAAGTTGAAACAAGCTATAGTCATCAGAGAAGAAGAAGACTCTATTGAGGAAATGTCTCCATAAGATCCAGCTGAAAGGCATTTTCTCAATTATTGATCAATGAGAGAGTTCCAGCCCATTGTGAGTTATGCCATTTCTAGGCCGGTGGTCCTGGTTTCTATAAGAAAACAAACTGAGCAAACCCTGGGAAGCAAGCCAGTAAACACCTCCCCTTCATGGCTTCTGACTCTGATGCTGCCTCCAGGTTCCAGCCTTGATTGAGTTTCTGCCCTGACCTCCTCCAGCGATGCACTCTGATCGATGGAAGTATGAACCAAATAAACCTTTCCCCAGCTTTCTTTTCGGTCATGGTGTTTTCACTGCAGCAATAGAAACCCTAAAAGAGCATCCGTATACTCTGGCATTTCCAGTAACTCTCTGGCTGTTGTTATGAATCCTCCCTTGACTGTCTCTCTGGACCAAAGATAGATTATCGGCTGACAAAACCCTTGGCAAGCAAGCAAGCAGTGATTAGGGGTTGGATGTACTGATGAAAAGGAACAAAGCTGGAAAAAAAACTGATCCTAGTCATAAATTTTGCTCATCTCTATTAGAGTTTTCTCAGGGATCAGAAATTACCATCATTTATTATGAGATATCCCCAATCTTGCTTGGCCAAGAGACCTACAGGAGAGGCTTTAAGTGAAGAAAGAGAGAAAGCCTGGCAAAGATGTGGGTAGCACTTGCTGTCCTAGTAAGTAATAGAGGCATAGCTATCTGTCTTCTGTCCTGTGGGCTACAACCTGGGTCAGGTGAGGAGCTTAGTCAACTGAAAATGATGGACACATACCACTGTGGGATATCAAAGACATTCTGTGTGTCTTGTGGTGAAAGACATTTTTAAGTGTGTTGAAAATGACCAAAGGAGATGAGGAAATGTAAAGACATCCGATGCTGTAGAGCAGAAAGCTCTGAAGTTTTGAGAGGAAAGTTCATACAACTTGCCTGTCAGCCTGTCTTTCACTGCTTGGCAGAGCATGAAAGGCATTTTTTTACAAGGACTTTTACAAGTGGATTGATGTTTGACTAACTCTGACTCCGGCCTGTGCTGCCAGTTTTCCTGCCTACTCATTGTGGGGGCTGTGAAGTGCTTCTAACAGAGACTAAAGAGGTAGAATTGCTGAGGTTATTATAATAAATTGAGAACATACTAGAAAAACCTTTATTTGAATACATCATTCATGGTGGAAGAAATAGCTGTTAGTCAGGGAAAGAGGGAACGCTCTGAACAAAAGTGGATAAGAAGTCTAGGTTGGATCATGAGCTCATCCTTTGGCTGTGTATGGAATCTTGAGCAGGTTATTCAACAGTCCACTTATCAGTTTCTTCATCTGTGTAAGGTGAAGAGATGCTGATTTCACAAGAGCATTGTGAACATCCAAGCAAACAGACAGGGGAGAAGTATGGCTCAGTTCCATCCAGAGTCACTTCAGCACAGTGTTTCTCACCTTTCCTAACACTGTTGACCCCTGTTATGTTATCCATATGTATAATTGTGGAGGTGGCAATGCCCTGCTGATGATTCTTGCCATGTGACAGCTTAATATAAAGATTTATTGGGAAAGGGGTGGGAACCTGGAGCGGGGAGGAATAGAAGCAGAGAAAATAAGGGAGAACAGAAACAGAGAAAGAGAGGAAGAGGGGCTGACCAGGAACATGTGGGAGGAAAGAGTGAGAGAGAGAAAAAAAAAAAAAACAAAGGGAGGGAGGGAGACAGAGACAGAGAGAGACAGAGACATAGAGAGACAGAGACAGACAGACAGATAGAGAGAGATACGGGCCTGGGGTATGAAGTATCCTCTTAAAAGCCTGGCTTGCATCTGGCAGGCAATCTTGCAAGCTGTTGCTAGCCACTGTTGGGTGGAGCCTAGCAGAAATATCTGTAAGCCAACAACCATGTCATACAGTTCCTCATATTGTGATAATCCCAACTACAAAATTATTTTCGTTGTTTCTACATAACTATAATTTTGCTACTGCTAATGAATCATAATGCAAATATCTGTGTTTTCTGATGGTCTCAGGCCACCCCTGTGAACGGGTTGTTTGACACCCAGGTTAGTAACTCCTGGTTTACTTCAGTACGTGCTTTAACTGTTTAAATTAAAAGGTATGATTTCTGAGTAATTTTAATAATAGTTTTAATTACTGGAAAAGTGTTAGGATGTTACAATATGTCTAGTAAGCATTCTACAAAAATTTCAGTGTGGTGTAATCTCACCAGAGGGAGGGACAAGCTCAGTTTGCAGGAAGGATCTTGTAACTCTGAGTGTGACCTCGGTCAGAGTTGGTTTCAGGGTGAGCCTTGTCTGGAGCCTGACTTTGCCAGCATTCCTTGAAACATTCCAGCATAGCTAGCTAGCTACAGTAGGTAACTCTTAACCAGGATTTCCATGTTTAATAGAATCGGCCATTCAGCTCCCCAAATGTTGGTTTCTCAGTGGCATGACAGTTCTGAGGAATTAAAATCTCTATAGTAAGAACAGGAAATTTGTGTTTTTACAAAGGTCACAAATTATTACTGTGGTCAGCCACTTTGAGCTAATGCTTTGAAATTCACAAAGCAGTTTTTTTTTTTTCTCCCCACCCTGCTGCATTAATCACAGCTTGAAACCACAAAGTAGAGCAGAGGGTATTTGTCCCTTAGTATTGTGTAAGATCATTTTTTCTTTTATCTTTCATTCATCAGTGATCTTGCATCTCAATAAACCTTTAACACTGACGAATTTTCACAAGAGTGCCTCAGTCTTTTCACAAGATGGCTCCTCCAAGGGACAATTGAGGAGAAGGGTTCTACTGTAGGTATGAGGGAAAGAACAGTTAGACAAATTGGAAGTGTCTAGAATGAATGGGCCATGAGAGGAGAGAGAAGGGGAGGGAAGAGAATTGAGATGGGAGATAGCACCCACAGGAGGGACCAAAAGCCAGGAACTGAGGATCCAGAGAGGGAGCTAGGAGGTCAAAAAGAATCAAGCGAGTACATGTCCAAATTTCCAGGCTTTTATAGAATCAGAAGGGGGTGTGGGGAGGGAGGGATCCTCTGGGCTCTAGTGGTTTAGGGTAGGGGGCAGGGTGAGGAGAGCCAGGCTGGCTCTGAGGTACTGAGCTAGTTTTTGGACCAGCCAGGGCTTTGGTATGCTAATAGACACTGCAGTTAGCCTTTTGTCCTGAGGTTTGGGGAGCTGACAATGAAGAAAGTGGTCTGTGAACTGGATTCCTCATCCTGTTGCTTTCTGATTGGCAAACACAGTTTTAATCTTTCTCTTTTTTAATGATGAATCGGAACAGCAATAATACAAAATGGGGCTTTTATTACCTCTTGTTAATGAGTGTCAAATGATTTTCCCCAGTCACAACACAGTGTTAGCGCTTAGATTTGAAAACAAGTAGGCTGATTCTTAAGGTTAATTAATCTTAATTTGGAGGCAGCCTATTTTTCAAATGTTTCTTATTCATACATTATGTGTCCAACGATATAAACACACACACACACACACACACACACACACACACACACACACACACACACACACAGTTTCTTCAACCTTTTCAAAGGCAATCCAACAGGTAGCAACAGTGATGTTAGTTTAAAGCTGTCTGAGGACCTAACACTCATGGTGCTTATAAGAAGAAATCTAAACACGAAGATCCATTGCACCATAGTTAAGCTTATGCTGTTAGGATGTCATTTCCTGACTTTAGCCATCTCAGGAACAAATTCCAATTTGCTGGCAGGATCAAAAATGTTCCCAGGCCCTGGAACCTAACTCCGATCCTGCTTCTTCAGATGTTTGATGTTTCTCTGTTAACCAGTAAAGGGTGTAAGAGGGAAGATGCTCTTATCTAAACTAAGGCACACAAGTCAGGAATGTGCTGTCTTGATTTAGTGACTGTGTACTGCTTGCCCATTCCTTTGTTCTTTTATCTCTCTAAATTCCAGGTCAGAGTCCAGGAGGGGACTGCATAGACAAGGATCCCCAAACAGCTAAGATACCATTTTGCAAATACATCACATTTTCTTTATCCACTGGTTTGCTGAGGGACAACTAGGTTGTTTCCTGTTTCTGGCTATTATGGAAAAAAGCAGTGATGAGCATAGTTCGTCCAGTTTTGTTTTGTTTGGTTTTATAACGAGAGAACAGAATGTCTTTTAAAAATATTCCCTGGAGTGGTATATTCGGGTCTTAAAGTAGATCTGATGGAACTGGGTGGCAGTTCTCAACAAGATCACACTAAGCAAAAGGTCTCACTTAAGTTTATTAAAGGGAGGGCTCACAGAGGCAGTCTCTGGGAGAGGGGATAAAAAGAGAGTAGGGGCAGGGAGAATATGATTTTTATTGGGGCTGTGGTACTTGTGAAAGTGTCATGGGACAGAGTCAACAGTGTGTCACCTCTTGGGCAGAAAGTGATGATGTGCCCTATTTCTGGGTCCCTCAAAATCTGGATGTAAAAATGCCTGATTGTAATGGAGTCACATTCAGCTGTCCTTAGATATGCCTGATTGCTAAGAAGATTAATTCAGAATTTTCTGATAAATAACTGTATTGATTTTTAGAGTGGCTGTACAAGTTTGTACCCCACCAACAGTGGAGGCACAGTTTCCATGTTCCACATCCTCCCTGCGTGAGCTGTCACTTATGGTTTTGATCTTAGCCATTTTCATAGGTATAAGATGGAATTTCAGAGTCATTTTGACTCTTATTTCCCTGATGGCTAGAGATAATGAACTTTTTAAAAAGTGTTTCTTGGCCATGTGAGATTCCTCTGTTGAGAATTCTCTATTTAAATCTGTACCCTATTTTAATTTGAATTATTCAGTTTGTTGGTGTCTAGTTTCTTGACTTCTTTATATATTTTTGATATTAGCCCTCTGTCAGATGTAGAGTTGTTGAAAATCATTTCCCACTCAGTAGGCTACTGTTGATGTCCTCTGCATTACAGATGCCTTTCAGTTTCATAAGAACCCATTTATTGATTGTTGGTATTAGTACCTGCACTATTGGTGTTCTGTTCACTGAGTTACCTTCTGTACTAATGCATCCAAAACTATTCCCTACTTTTTTTTCTATCAGGTTCAGTGTATCTGTTTTGTTTGTTTGGTTGGTTTTGAGACACAGTCTTTCATTTGTCTGGAGCTCATTAAGTAGGCTTAGCCAACTGATCAGAAGCCTCCTAGACACACTTGTCTTTACCTCTGCAGCATGGAATTATAGAATATACCAACAGACATGGGTTTGTTAATGAGTGCTCCAGGGTCAAACCCAGGGCTTCAAGCTTGTGTATCAGTACTTTCTGAAAGAGTTCTGTGCCCAGCCCCTGTTAAACAAACCATTAATCTCGTGGATCACACAGTCCAAACTAAGAAGTGTTGAGTTATTACTTTATCAGAGAAGCTACCACCTGCTCATCTGCTGTGCACTAGTTTATTGAAGAAGGAAGACCAAATCCTACATAAAAGAGGGAACAAAATAATCACAGGAGGTAGAGGAAGGAAGGAACCTGAGAGGGAGAGAGGAAGGGGAACAGAAAACGTGGGGCAGGAACAGGTATTGGAACGGACAGAAGAGACATACAGAGGGTCAGAAAATTGAACAGAAATATGTGGCAGTGGGAATGTGGAAGTACCACTAGAAAGTCCCAGATGCCAGGGAAGCAAGAGGTTCTCAGGACCCAACAGGGATTACCTGAGTCTAAATACCCAAGGGGGGAGAGAAACTGGAGAGATCACCTTCAGTATATAGGCACGGCCCCAAGTTGAAGAATAAGGCCACCCAACCATCTCAACATTTTTAACTCAAAAATGTTCCTGTCTAAAGAAAAGTCAGTGATAGAAAAATGGAACAGAGACTGAAGGAACGGCCATCCAGACACCACCCCACCTAGGAATCCATCTGTAGTCACCAAACCCCTACACTATTGCTGATACCAAGAAGAGCTTGTTGACAGAAGCCTGGTGGCGGTTCTCTGAGATGTTCTGCCAGCACCAGACTAATAAATACTATGCAGATACTTACAGCCAACCTGGAGACTCCAATATAAGAGCTAGGGGAAGTACTGAAGGAGCTGAAGGGGATTGTAACCCCATAGGAAAAAAAATAATACCACTTAACCTTACTACCCAGAGATCTAAGGGATTAAACCACCAACCAAGAAGTGTATACCTGGAGAAATCCATGGATCCAGATATATATGTAGCAGAGGATTCACTTATCTGACATCAGTGGGAGAGATGGTCTTTGGTCCTGTCGAGGCTTGATGCCCTAGATAGGGGAATGCTAGAGCTGTGAGGTGGGAGTGGGTAAGTGGGTAGAGAAGCAGCCTCATAGAGGCAAAGGGGAGGAGGAACAGGGGGATGGGATGGGGTCATTGTGGAGGGATAACTGGGAAGAAGAATACCATTAAAAATAGAAATTAATAAAATGATTAATAAAAAATAAAATGAAAGATGAGAGAAGAATGAAAAAGTTTGCTTTCATACAGATTTTTATTTTATTTATTTCACTAAGTTTGATTTTTTTCTCCTCCAAATATATTTTTATAAGATATTTTCTACTTTTTGGCTTAGAAAACTGGAACATAATATATTCTATAATCATAACAGTTCAAGAATAGCCTTGAGGGTACCCTGGTGGTCTCCATTTTCTTTCCCATTTGTCTTTCCACTGGGAGGATAGGTTCCATGATCATATTAAGCTTAAAGTTTAAATATTAAACTCACAGATCAAATGGACTAGATTTTAATATCCCATAAAAACGTTCCCGGTTCTGAATTTTGCTTTTTGTTGATAAGTCATTTGGTGACTATAAAAAAAAAAAAAAAAAAAAGGAAGTTTCTGGTATTTGGACAGAATCATTGGAACTGCTCTGGGTGTGGTGGTGTGTGTGTGGGGGGGGAATAAAATGGAAGTGTCAACATTTAAGTGACATCCTTCGAATATCTGACCCTAACTGAAGCCTAATCATGTATTATGCTTCAGATATCCACTAGAAATAATTGTCACACTCATCTTCTAGGCGTCTCTGGGTTGACAGCTATTAAGAGGCTAAAGATGAGGGCTGTAAAACTGTAAGGGACTGGAGTTCTCTGAGTATGAACATGTCAGCTGTCACCCCAGCCAATGTGGCCCAGGCAAAATTAAATAAAGGCATTCTTATGCCTTTGCCAGCCATTCTTCCCTCCTGGCCCTCTTATTTTTCAGTATTCCGTATCACAGTGGATTGCATTACTTCTGTCAGTGTCTGTTTACATCGATAGCAGACACCGGCTGCAAAATTCACTGCTGTTACTGCTGGGGGACAAAGGTTTGTCACTACTGTGGTTAGCTGAGGATCATATGGTCAACACTGTCAACCTGACAAGATCTAGAGTCTCCTAGGAGACAAACCTCTGGATTTGCTTGTGAGGAAGTTTCTATACTAGGACAATTGAGGTAGGAGACTGACCTTAAATGTAGATGAAGTCTGGACTTCAAAGTAGATAGAGACCAACCTTAAATGCCTTAAATGTAGATGGAGACTGACCTTCAATGTAGATGGAGACCAACCTTAAATGTAGATGGTGCCATTCCGCGAGACTGAATAAAGAGAGCAGAAGCTGATGCTCAGCTTCCATCTTTGCTTCCTATCTAGGAAGCAGTGTGACTTCTGTGTGATAGGCTGTTTCCCCAAACTGTGATTGGAATACATTGACAAGAAAAGTAATTAACACAGGACTCAAAATTATGCTGTCAAACTTGTAGGCAACCGGGAAGATTTCTGAGGCAAGGATCCCTGTTCTGTGGAATCACTTTCCATCCGGCATTCCTCAGCCGAGTTTATCCAGCAGAAATGGAGCTTATGCGATTATGTGGAAGATTAACACTCTTTAAAGAGAGCACAGATTCACACATATAGATATGAATCACTTGTTGAAAAACAGATGTACTGTGCAAACAAAAAACAGAATAGAGAACCGTCCTAGTGTGCAAGCAGCTTGTTCTAAGCAAGACAATGGATGGTTGAGTAGGACAATTTCTTGTATTAAAGAACATATTAAATTTTTATTTCTGGGTATCTCTTCCAGAGGAAAGAACATGTTTGTATATATACATTGGTATCATTGCATGATTTCTATAGTGAAATACTGGAAACAGTCTAAGCATACATTGATGAGATATAATAGCTAAGTTTGACAAGCTAAGCCAGAGATGGCAACACTTCTATAACTGAAAATAAAGACTAAATGTTGAGTGCTCATTTGATCTGATGGTAGGAAACAAACACTGGCTCAGGACTGTCTGTTTTGTTTCTCTAGAGTACCTTCTAAAATCCCAACTGCTAAAGGATCCCCAGGCTTGGGTCTTTATAGTTTTTGGGTATCGGAACCCCTCTGGTGTCTATGAAGGTATAATACTACCACCTCCCAGATATGGGCACTGAGTGTACTGGCTTCCTGGAGTCAGCATAAGCCAGCCAAGTCTTTGTTGATTTCCAGAATCATATAAGTGCTGAGAGATGAAGAGGTTGTTTTCTCTTACGGCTGGTAAAGTTCTCTGGTCACTCCTGTGCGTGTTAGGGAATGAGTCTCCTTTTGTAACTTGGAGGCACCTGGTCAAAGTGTTCCTTACCTAGAGACAGACCCACATGGACTCCTGACTTCTGGGGACATTTTCTAGTTTTCTGTACTGGGTGTGGTTGGGTTGGAGACAGACATTTATCCTACAGGTCTTGAGGTAACCTTGGGAAACTTTGATCTCTTTGTTGCCAGTCTTGTTTTGTTTGGTTCTTTGACTATTTTCATGTCGAGCTCTTCTATTCTTTCACTATTGTTGGTTGGTTTTTGTTTTGTATTGGTGTGTGTGTGTGTGTGTGTGTGTGTGTGTGTGTGTTAAACTACACAAACTTTCATTTTGATTTTACAAATTAAAATAAAAAATAGCTTTTTTTTTTTTAAAAGTTTTAAGGCCTTTATAAATATGGTTTTTTTGTTTTTGTTTTTTTGTTTGTTTGTTTTTACCTGTTTTCTGAAGTCTACTTAGAAACTGAAAAGTTGTGACACAAGAGATTCCTTGAGAAAGGAGGTGAGTGTATCTAACCAAAGGAAGCAAGGGCAGGGGATATATGTGAGGAAGAACACCTTAATCTTCTTTAACATTTCACACTTGGTCTCATTACCACAAAATAGAATAAAACAAAACTATAGTAAATTCACATTAGAAACTTTTATGCACCATGTAAAATAAGTAAGTTTATGTGGGACTTGGAAATACTGTTAGATGAGAAAAGCATGTTACAACAAATAAATGTGGTACCATACTATTTAAACAAAATCTGTTAAGAAAAATTAAACATATATGTATTTCTATGTGTGTATACAAATACACAAACTCTCTAACCGTCACTTTAAACCATAAAGATGTTACTGTTACTTAAAAATAAATCACAGGGAAAAGCTTGGGAAATTTATCTGTATATTTTTAAAGTCTCTGTGAGTAAATACTAAATTTTAAACTGTATCTTTTAAAAATTACAATAATTTTACAAACAAAATATTGTAAGAGAATTAATCCACTTGCCATTAGAGTTATATTCTTATGCATTGAAATATAATGGATGGAGTAGTTCAAAATTAAAAGCCATTTTTGAAGATTTATAATTTTTATACATGTAAGTCATCTTCATGCTTCCCCAAATAGCCTGTCTTTTAGATATCTGTACTGTCTGGACTGTCATGACTAGAAACTCGGTTTTATTTCCAATTTTCTATATCTTTTCTTTTCCTTTTTCTGTCCACATATTATGTCTAGTTATATCTTGATGCAAGTTTAGCAAGCTTCTACCTAATAAAAGAGTAGATATAATCCTCTTTGACCCTAGGATGCCTAGGAAAGTCTGAATTTATTCCTGAGCTATCTTGCCCAGGAGGAGAGAAAAGGCTTGGAGTTGTAGGTCTCTCATCAGCCAATGACACTGGACTGCTCTGTGAAAATTCTGGAAATAGGAAGCCTTGCAGTGTGACCCAGAACTAACAACTTAAAGGATCAACCTGGGTTTGGCCAGTCACAAGTGGTAGGCCTTAGAGTCAGCTCAGCCTTCCTGCTTCTGCCCTTTCCAATGTTTTGGTAAGATTGCAGCCATTAATCATTAACAGATTTGTCAACACAGGAAAATTGTTTTGTGTATCTTTCTGGAGTTTTCTCCCTTTGTAGAAGGCAAGAATAAAGAACAAGAACAGCATTCTAGGCAGAAGAGTACACTGAATCTTTCGATTTCCTGCGGGGCCAACCCCCATCCAGGAAGGAACGGCCTGAAGTGACAAATGCAGACAGACATGCTCGACTTTTCCCTGTGCTCAGAATTAAGTTGGCAGACTTTTGTGATTCTTCCCATATTTTTGCTTGGGTTGACATCTTCTAGTCTGCCTATAAGAAAAGAAAAAAATAAAAAAGGAAAGTTTTTGTCTTCCAGCATCTTTCCCTATACCTAGAGTGTTCACCAGTTCTTGGATCCCTTTATCCCTTGACTTTTTCTTTTACCTGCTAAAGCAAAGTGTTTTACAGTTGTAATGGATTTAATGAACTCAACTCAGTGTCCTGTAAACAGATGATGTTTCATGGTGATTGCAATTTACTACCTATATGATCTGTCCTGTGGCAATTTTTCACAAAAGCTTTCTTGGGCCACACTTAAAAAAACAGTATTAGAGTGTTTTGTTTTATTTTAATTGGAAATATAGAAAGTATGGTTGTTTTCATGGCAAAAAGTTACATGTAAGGCCTAGAAAATATCTGGGAAATTATAAATAATGCAAAGAAGAAATTTAAAATCCCTCAATCTCCAGATTTACTAGTAAGTTGTTAATCACCTTAATTATACCCCACCCCTATATTCAGTCTATGGATCTCTTAACATACATCTTTAGATAAAATAAAGTAAGTGTAAGTAATTCATATTTTAAAGTCCATGAGTAGGTTCAGCTTTGGAAGTTAGGAATTGTACTGATACCTTTCTTTGTTTTCTCTCTCTCCCTCTCCATTTTTAGTTCCCCATTCTCCCACCCTCTACTTCCCCCCCCCCCCCCCCCCGCCGACTCCCACATGCTCCCAGCAACTTCGCCTCCCTCTATTTTCTTATTCTTGGTTTTAGGTTTAGTTTTGTGAGCCACTGAGTTTAAGCATGGACATGGGTGTGAAGCATAAGTACCTTACCAGTTACGTCACTGAAATCAGTGCCTTCTCCTTTCTCAACAGCCCTCAACTGCCAATAGCTCCCTAGGAAGGAACCCTAGGGGGGAGCCCTCAAGGCTTTGCCCCATCTATGACTGAATGTTGATGGACCCAGTCGGTACATTTCTTGATGCCCTGTTATATAAGGGGCTGGGTATTAACATCAAGTGGTGAACAGTTTAAGGTCCTAACAAAGGGCTAACATCATTTTTCTATGTTATTAATTTAGAGACCAGAGTTTAAAATATTTAGCATTACTATAAGAGGACCATTATAGAAACAGAGGATGCAGTGCATTTTTAGTGAGGATAACTTATTGATTTCCTCTAGTTTTGCAACAAATGAGTCCTTCAACATGCTCAGCTACACACAATTAAATTACCTTTGATTTTTTTTTTGCATGTGGAAAAATCAGCAAAAATGTATTTGTGATGATCTATAATATTTCTGTGAGTCTAAAACCCTTAGTGGAGAGCATTTATTGCTACTTCACTGACTTCCCAGCAGAGATGGCTTAGATGACCATGGCGCCAGACTCATGCTTGCAACCATAATCTCGGGTACTACTCAGAGTCTGAATAGACTCATCTGAATAAGTCTCAACTCGCAAAACATGGAGGGGAGTTGTCATATGCCCACTGCTTGTCTTTGCAGTTTTATTGATGGTTTTTAGTCTTCAGGCACTCACAGATCTTGTGCATGGGTGACTTAGAACACTGAGGAAATTAATATCGGCGAGGGAAACTCTGGAGCCATGGAGCCAGAATCAGTCTAGAAAACTTCATTTTACTTCTGGTAATAAGACTATGAAAGCCCAGTATATTGCTCAAATCTCAAAGAACTATATATATTCTGTTTTTTATAACTCTATTCACAGTAGCCAAGGTATGAGAAATAACATAATATATTATATATATATATATATGTGTGTGTGTATATACATATATATATATATATATATATATATATATATATATATATACATTGTGTGTGTGTGTGTGTGTGTGTGTATAAAGAAAGACTTTCTGCTATGTGTGACTATATCTATAAATCTGAGGACATTGCTGTTTCATAATAAGCCAGAATAGAACGATGCATGAATTCCATGCTATATGGTCTGTAAATCGGGGACCTCACAGGAGCTCAGAATAGCTCAGGCCTTGGAAGAATGTCAGACTGGGAAATCACACAAGGGGTCTAAGGCTTCAATAAAGTAAGAGGAGTAAGCTCCAGGGACCAGCTGTTTGACAACACATCTGTAGTGAGCAATGCTGCATTGCATGTTTAAAACCTTACTGAAAGGGGAGATCCTATCTTCAGTGCTGCTCTACAATATGAAAAAAATAATCGAGCTCTGGTAATGGCTACAAGGTGCTTGTTCAGTGAACAAGAAAGTAGCTCGAGAGAATGCCAGAGAACGGAAGGCTGGCTGGCATCCAGAGTTTCATGTAAAGCTTTCTGTTACTCTATAGCAGAAGGCTTAGCTTGGAGAAGCTGTCATATTTTCTCAATAGTTTAGGATGAATTATTCCCCTCAGATCACAGGTTCCTTCACTTCCGTAGTGCCCTTAAAGTACTGTCCCCGCACACCGGACTTGCCACTGTGGAGTTGCTGTTGTCTTTGCTGCCAGGGACTGTGTGTGCTGCTGAGCTAACAGGCAGAACTTGCTTAAATGGAAACAGCAATCAGGGAACTTCCCATTTGGTAGCATTCCTTCTAGGCTCCGCCCACAGTTGCCTGGCTATTGCCAGGTGTGCCTGACTCACTGTAAAAGAGGCCGTTTGCCCCCTCCTCACTCTCTTGCTCTCTTAGTCTCTTACTCACTCTCTCTCATTCCCTCATTCTCTTACTCTCTGTCCTTTCTCTCTCCATTCTCCTGTCCCTCATGGCTTGCTTCTACTCTTCTACTGACTCTGTCTCCTTGCCTCTCTCTCTTTCTCTCTCTCTTTCTGTCACCGTCTCTACTCCCTCAGCTCTCCTCCCCATGCCCTAAATAAACTCTATTCCATACTATATTCGTCTTATGGCTGGTACCTCAGGGGAAAGGGATGCCGCAGAGGCCCCCCTTATCCCCTGCACCATACTGAGCCTCTACCAAACCCATCCTGTTTTTTCCTTTCTTTTTATAAAGCACAATATCCCATTAGCAAAGATAGTGATGGGAATTTTATTATGAGCATGTACCAACTAAAGTGTGGTATGATGTTTAAATTAAAATTACACTAGCAAAGTGGCTCTCATTTTAAAACCACATCATTTGAGACTCAGAGAAGACCAAAACCTTCTCCTGTTTTCAAAACAAATATAAAACATTTATTACAATTCATTTACTTAGATTTCTTTTCCAATGCTGCCCGCATGCTGGAGGCCTGCTGTAGACTTCACAGCAAGTTGACCCTTGGCTAGTTTGTGGATCGTGCAGCAAAGCTGCTAGAACAAACACAATCAGACACCTGGAGAGAGTCGCAGAAATCTTTCAGATGACAAATTCAAATAACAGGTCAGAATTAGTTACCTGCAGAAGATTTGCAGAAAGAAAAGACGTCCCGCCGTAAGAGGAATTGTTCTCCAGCTGCCTGTGCTAAGGTATGGATGCTGTGGGTGGGTGAAGAGCTGAAGAGAGAATGTTAACAGGTAAATATTTGGAGTTCTGAATTAGTTTTACTCCAAAGAAGCATGGTATCTCACTAATTTATGTTTAAAGATATTGCCGTTATTAATTTTAAATCTTTATTATGAATATGGATGTAAAAGCAATAAACATTGACATGCACATACAAGCATAAAACATGAACATGCGCACACAAAGTTCCATGTATCTATATTCAGTTGGATGGTTTCTGGGAGAACACTGAAAGTCTTCAGTGTATTCAATAAGCAGAACACATTAGGCAGCTTTGATGGGTGTTTGTGAAAAAATAGCTGTTATGATTACTAAGCTATGATTATTGCTTAAAAATAGCATAAAATCTTGAAGAGATCAAGGAAAAAATGGGCTCTTCAGGGCATTTTTGTAAGTCATTGTGATTTCTCGGTGTAGTCAAGACAGAAACAGGTTTGCTTTGGCTGATTGAAGCCTGTGCCTTGTAGTTCCTTGTTTACCTCCTATCTAGGCTTTCAAAAGGGTTCCTTGATTTGGTCAACACTGGCACAGTTGAAAAGGTCACGCCGATACAGCAGAGATTTCCTTACTGCTTAAACTTGCAGGTATGAAATGCGATTCCACCCCACAGAGTTTCAGATGGACATATTTTCTACACATTTCCTCTCACTTCAGCACATTTACAATTATTAAACATAATTATAATTATGTGGTTGCCTGAGGTATGATCACAGCTCACAGGATCATCTGGTTTGATTGTTCCTGCTGTGTTTGTTTTATTTACATTTCGTGGTCATACGCTTTCTTCTCTAGAATGATTTATTCAACCCCCACTCCTGACATCTTCCAAGGCAGAAATAATTTTGAAGATTTTCATCCATTTACTTGCTTACTTCAGAAAACAAAATTTGATTGTGTAAGATTTCACAGTTTCTAAATGAGGGTGGTAGTTGTCAACAGTAATTCCTGCATTCAGAAAGGTGAAACAGAAGGATAGAGAGTTGAAGACCAGCTACCACTCCATGAGGACCTGTCTTTTTTTTTTTTAACTGAAAAACTTTATTTTAAAAAACAAAAATAAATGTACAGATTTTAAGCATTTTTGCATAAAAGTATACAAATACATTTTTGTCAGTACTTGGTTTTTTTTAAAGGTTTGATAATGTGCATTAAGATCTTACTAGTTACAATGAGCATAAAGTACATGTAAAACAAGATGTAACCTGGAGTTAGTCAAAGTTTTCTTGGTGTGTAAAGATTAAGCATAATGGTTTTTAATTTTATTTTCTTTTTTTTCTTGAACTTCATATAGTCTGTGAGTTGTTTCTGGGGTGTTCTGAGCTTTCTGGGGTTAGTATCCAATTACCAGTGACTGCATATTATAACCTGTCTTAAAAAGAAAGTTCAGTTTCTCTTTTAAGGAAACATTCAGTCTCAAGTTTGGCAGCAGAGAGGGAAAAGAGTAAGGAGGGAGCTAATTTGTTCTGGGTCCTAGGATCAAAGTCGTGGTAAAAAGGATATGACAAAAGAAAAGCGAGAAAAGGAGAAAATAGAATGAAATGTAAAATAAAATGCAGTATTCATATTTTAAAATGGAAAAGGGGAAGTTGAAATTAACACACACGCATGCAGTTTTAAGTTCATGGATATTTTCGTAGATGCTGGGCATTTAAAATGTGTTGAAATCTCTGCCCTCTAAGTATGGCTAAACTAGCTTTGTGTTGCTTCTTGAGGCAATGCCTCTCTTTGCTTGATGTTTCATAGAAGCATGCCATTATAATCTTTATGTTTTTCATCCACTGTGGTCAATATTTAAATCAGTAAATAAGGACCTGTTTTGGGAGGAAAGCTCACAGTCACTGAACCTAAGTTTTATGATAATTCATCATATATGTAAATTCATCAGTAATGTAAAGCAGGAGAGAGATTTATAAGAAATCTAGGCTTTTATCATTGACTCCCTTAAACAAACAAGATTACTCCAGCAGGACTTTAGACTTGTCATCTATTATTAATAAGCATTTGCGTATCTATGTGTGCCCATTTGCTTATTTGCAGGAAATAGATCTGAAAATTAAGGTCTAATAGATTGCCTTGGGTGTGGCCTGGATAATATATTCAGGCATGAACTATATACGTGTACATTAGCTTCCAACAGTCTGGAATTCAAGCAAGATGGAGAACCTTTTAGTCTGGGATAGCACTCAGCTGGTAGCAAACTATTAAAGAAACCAGATAATTCTCATCTCATCAACTCTATCCACCTCATAGAGTCCAGACTAAACTGATACTGAATATACACTAGAGAGAGATTTTTTTTCCTGAACTTTCATTTCTAATTTTGTTAATTTGGAGACTCTGTCTTTGCCCTCTCATTAGTCTGGCTAATTTGCTCAAAGAACCAGCTCCTGGTTTTGTTGATTCTTTGTATGGTTCTTTTTGTCTCTTCTTGGTTAATTTCTGTTCTGAGTTTGATTATTTCCTGCTGTCTACTCCTCTTGGGTGTATCTGCTTCTTTTTGTTCTAGAGCTTTCAGCTGTGCTGTCAGGTTGCTAGTGTATGCTCTCTCCAGTTTCTTTTTGTAGGCAATCAGAGCGATGAGTTTTCCTCCTAGTACTGCTTTCATTGCATCCCATAGGTTTGGGTATGTTGTGTTTTCATTTTCATAAAATTCTAAAAGTCTTTCTTTTCTTTCCCTTCTTTCTTTCCCTTTTTTTCTCTTTCTTTCTTTCTTTCTTTCTTTCTTTCTTTCTTTCTTTCTTCCTTCCTTCTTTCCTTCCTTCCTTCCTTCCTTCCTTCCTTCCTTCCTTGACCAAGTTATCATTGAGTAGAGCATTGTACAAATCCCATGTGTATGTGGGCTTTTTGTTGTTGTTATTGAAGACCAGCCTTAGTCCATGGTGAGCTGATAGAATGCATGGGAGTATTTCGATCTTCTTGTATCTTTTGAGGTCTATTTTGTAACTGATTATATGGTCGATTTTGAGAAGGTACTGTGAAATACTGAGAAGAAGATATATTCTTTTGTCCTAAGATGCAATGTCCTATAGATGTCATTTGGTTCATAACTTTTGTTAGTTTCACTGTGTCTCTGTTAAGTTTCTGCTTTCATAATCTGTCCATTGATGAGAGTGGGGTGTTGAAGACTCCCACTATTATTGTGTGAGGTGCAATATGTGCTTTAAGCTTTAGTAAAGTTTCTTTTATGAATTTTGGTGCCCTTGCAGTTGGAGAATAGATGTTCAGGACTGAGAGTTTATCTTGATGGATTTTGTCTTTGATGAGTATAAAGAGTCCTTCCTCATCTTTTTTGATAAGTTTTGGTTGAAAAATCTATTTCATTTGATATTAGAATGGCTACTCAGCTTTTTTCTTGGGACCATTTCCTTAGAAAAAAATTTCTCAACCGTTTATTCTGAGGTAGTGACTGTCGTTGTCACTGAAATCAGTTTCCTGTATGCAACAAAATGCTGAGTCCTGTTTACTTATTCAGTTTGTTAGACTGTTTTTACTGTGGAATTGACTTCATTCATGTTAAGAAATATTAAATGATAGTGATTGCTGTTTCCTGTTATTTTTGTTGTTAGAGGCTGAATTATGTTTGTGTGGCTATCTTCTTTTCTGTTTGCTGCAAGATTACTTTTTTGCTTTTCCCAGGGTGTAGTTTCACTCTTTGTGTTGGAGCTTTCCATCTATTACCCTTTTTAGGGCTGGATTTGTAGAAAGATATTGTGCGAATTTGTTTTTGTCCTGTAATATCTTGGTTTCTTTATTTACGTTACTTGAGATTTTTGCTGGACATAATAACCTGGGCTCGCATTTGTGTTCTCTTAGGGTATGTATGATACCTGTCCAGGATCTTCTAGGTTTCATAGCCTCTGTTGAAAAGTCTGGTGTAATTTTATAGGTCTGCCTTTATATGTTACTTGATCTTTTTCCCTCACTGCTTTGAATATTCTTTCTTTGTTTTGAACATTTGCTGTTTTGACTTTGATGTGTTAGGAGGACTTTTTTTTTTTTTCTAATCCAGTCTATCTGGAGTTCTGTAGGCTTCTTGCATGTTTACTGGCATCTTTTTCTTTAGGTTAGGGAAGTTTTCTTCTATTGTTTTGTTGAAGGTATTTAGTGGGCTTTTATTTGGGAGTCTTCACTTTCTTCTACATTTATTATTCTTAGGTTTGGTCTTTTCATTGTGTCCTGGATTTCCTTGATATTTGGTTAGGAGTTTTTTACATTTTGCATTTTCTCTGACTGCTGTGTCAATGTTTTCTATGATATCTTCTGCCTCTGAGATTTTCACTTTCATTATTTGTATTCTGTTGGTGATGCTTGTGTCTATGACTCCTGCCTGACCTGTTTCCTAGGTTTTCTATATCTAGGGTTGTGTCTTTTTATGATTTCTTTATTGTTTCTATTTTCATTTTTAGATCCTGGATGGTTTTGTTCAATTCCTTCACTTGTTTAGTTGTGTTTCCTCATACCTCTTTAAGTTATTTTATTTTTTCCCTCTTAATGGGCTTCTACTTGTTTACCTGTGTTCTCCTTTATTTCTTTAAGGGAGTTATTTATGTCCTTCTTGAATCCTTCTATCATCATGATTTTAAGTCCAAATCTTGTTTTTCCTGTGTGTTGGCATAGCCACTACTTGCAATGTTGGGAGAACAGGGTTCTGGTGTTGCCAGGTTGTCTTGGTTTGTTGCTTAGGTTGTTGTGTTTGCATCTTGCCATCTTGTTATCTGTGATGCTAGTTGCTTTTGTTGTCTCTGATTGGAGCTTGTCTCTCCTTGCGCCTATGAACCTCTAGGTTAGGAGTGATAGTGCTCCTGGATACTCAGCTCTCTGGGGGCAGGTTGTAGGTCCTGATGGCAGCAGGAAAGCCCTAGCTCTGGACACAGATGAAGACTGGAAGGGTCCGGTCCCAATATATTTACTGTTTTTTTAATCTCCACATCAAATATGTGATACATTACTTCTGTTTTCTCCAAAAAATATTTGGGGGAAAAAAGAGAGAAATTTAAGAAATTCACTCAAATAAACAAGTATGAAGCAGTGTGGAGAGTATTCCAAGCCAGTCTCTGGTTTTAGACAATGATTAATCACTACTTTTGGAGAACCTGACAGTGAAGGAATCTATAGTCCTAAAATTAAAACCAAGAACAAGCAACTAATAAATTATTCTCTCTCTCTCTCTCTCTCTCTCTCTCTCTCTCTCTCTCTCTCTCTCTCTCTCTCTTTCTCTCTCTCTCTCTCTCTCTCTCTCTCCAATATTAGTAAAACAATAATCTAAAAAACTGACATTATAAATTGAAAAGAGAGCAGGGAGAGGTAATTGGGAAGCTTAAAGGGAGGAAAGAAAGAAGAAAATTATGTGATTTGTGATTATATTATGATATATATTTTAAAAAAGAAAAGAAAATATCATCCCATAGACATGATTTGCTATGTTCATTGTGATGCATAATCTTCAGTGTTAGCAGTATTATTTGGAATCATTACATACATGCCTTCGAGGTTTATAGAAAAGTGAAGACACACCCTGAAAGTGGGGAACAAAATACCACAGGCTAGATTTCCAGTACAAACAAAAAGAGAACAAGATGTGAGCTGTGTCAGCTGAGCACCAGCATTCTCACCTCTGTGCTCCTGAGCTGCTGCTTAGGAAAGCAAGCAATGCCACACGTTCCACCATGCTGGACAAGCCTGTTTCAAATTGTGAGCATGCAAACACTTCTTTTTTTCACTAAGTTGTTTTTCATTTGATATTTGGTAATACACACACACACACACATACACATACACATACACACACATCTATACACAAACATAGATATTCGATCATGCTATGTCATATATAAGTACATATTAATTTTTTCATATAAAATATACGAAACACAGTTTTGGACTTGAAGATCAGTTGGTATTAAGTCTGTGGTCCTAAATGTGGACTCCATGGCTTTCTGAAAATGTGCCTGATATTTATTTACATGATAGTACATGACATAGCATGATGACTGATTCCAAGATTTTGTGAGCAGAGCAACCCTCATTTTCCAGCAGCAAGAAGGTTATTACCAAAGTAGGACAGCTTTGTCTAGTAGGAAACATGCATAGGCATGAGACTGGTCAGCAAAGCAGAAGAATAAACATATGTGGAGTGAGTGAAATACTCCTAATACAGTAGGCTAACTAAACCAGTCTTGCTATGTAGATGGATAGCAAAGAAAGCAAGTTGTAGCCAGTTTCAGCAGTCTGTTTGTGTTCAGAGTTTATCAAGATAAAGCATGAGTTTGAGAATTTTCTTGTAGGGATTATGTAAAAGACTTCATACCTTCTGTCTCAAAGCTCATTCACGCTATTACCCCTACTCAGCCCTCAAAGCTGAGCAGAATTTCTAAGGAAACAAGTGGAAAGAAAGTAAATATTATAAAGTAGAAACCATCTCAGATCGAAGCAGCTCCAACAAAAACTCTAGTGATTTTGCTCATCTGCTGCCCTTTGGAAACTGGAGCTCAGTGAAAGCATTAAAGCTAATGTCAGCTAGTGGGGTGCTCTGCATTCTTTGTTGGATTTGAAGAAAACTTTACCAAAACCACATTATCATAGCAAAGAGAAAGACTGAATATTTTTACTATTTAAACATATTGCCATTTTTTATGCCACTTAATTGCATCTCAGAATCACCATTAATTACATTCTTGGTAATTCCTTGTTATATCACACAACTACAGTTTTTCTTTGAACCCCACGAGCCAACTCAGTAGATAAAACAATACCACTTTCAGTGCTAGCAGAACTTTCTCTTTTTCCTTTTTGACCCCTTTCATTTTTGAGCTCTTCCAATGACTGACATGTACTTTGTGGATATGTAGGTATTTTCCGTAAAACACATATTTGTAAAAATTTCAAATGCATAATGTGGCATTTGTGTAACTTGCCTTCTGTTTCCAAGAAACACATCTGCAGTGTCTATGCTTGCAAATGCCACAGAATGGATTTTGAGAGAGTTTCTTAGACCTTCACCCATAAATGGATGTTAGATCACAGCTCTTTGAGCGGTGAATCTTATGGATTGTTGAGGGCCGAAGGCTGCGCCCTTACAAGGTGGCGCTGGTTTCAGGTGCCATGAATCAGCTGAAGTGTGGTAAATAACCACTGGGCACATGTGCAAAGAGTGGTTCAAGCCAAGTCACCGGGGCGTCAGACCACTGGCAGGCAGCCAATCACACAGCGACACGCCACCCTTGGGGGGCATAAATTAGGGTGCCTTTTTCTGCCCGGTGTCTTCCTCTTCAAGATGCAATAAAGGTTTTGCTGCAGAAGGATCCTGGTGTCCGCGTGCGTTCTTGCTGGCGAGACGGTAGCGCGGGACAATGGATGCTGTACTGTCACATTGGTCTTGATTGAGCCCAACTTTCCCTGTCATATGTAATGTCAGTGTTCCCTTTCATCACATTTGCATCAGTAAGTGGCACCATAAAGACTCATATTTGTTGATTGGCAGCTCTGAAACTGTGGCCCACTGTTCACCTGGCGTTGGTGGTTACTGGTGAGTCTGAGATTCTCCTAATATTTCCAGTTCTCAATTTCACGTAATTCCTATTCTAGAGCATGTCTTTCATTTCCCTTTTATATTGATGTTCACGGTATTTTGTTAAGATATGCTACAGTTCCAAATGTTATTGGCCCTTCCACCAGAATGTAATTTGCTTGTAACTTAGACATTAACTGTAAAATATAAAGCTCTGCTTTTGATATGGCTAGATTTAAATTGTAGCGGAAGATGACCTTGAGGTTCTGATCCTCCTGATTCTGAGTGCTAAGATTACAGGTGTGTACCACCATGCTCAGACTACAGGGGAATGGGGGCTGAAACCAGGGCTTGATACATGCTAGGAATGCATGCTCTCAGCTGAGCCCCACTCCAAGCCCCAATTTATGAATCTTAAGTAATCTTCCTGTACTACTATATTACAGCTATTTCCCTGGATATATTTCAATACTTTGAATTTATATCTTTAGTCCAGTATTCATCTTGTTTTGTAAAGTAAGGATATAGCTTCTTTTGCTCCATATATTAAATTATTTCCCAGTGCAAAATCTAATGAATGTTGAATTGCTCACCCAGTTGTTTGTTTTTAATGTTTCTATTAACATATATTAAACTGTAGACATGAATAAATTGAGTCTGTATCTATGGCTGGCTAACCATCCATGGGTTCCACTAAACTCTGATTGAAAATGTTTACAATAGCCTCTCTATTTAATATGTAAAGACATTTTATTGTCTTTATTATTTTCTAAACAAAACAAAACAGTACAGTAATATTCCCTAAGCCTGTATACTGAATTAGTAATGTTCGAATAATGTAAGTATGACAAAGTATAACCAAGGACACATGGTTTCCATGTAAGGACATACTTGGCCCCAGGTTCTGGTATATCTCATTCTGCCATTTTCTCAATGAAGCATGAGGGATAATTACACACACACACACACACACACACACACACACAGAGAGAGAGAGAGAGAGAGAGAGAGAGAGAGAGAGTTTGAATAGTTTGGCCTTGTAGCTTGTACACATTGAAATATTGTTATGTGTGTAAATTTCACACTTAACATCCAGAAACCGACAACAATTTTAAAATACCGCTGATGTTTTCATTAATTATATGTACAAATGGAAATATGAATATACTAGATTAGCCTATACTATTAAATTTAACTTTGCCTATTTCTTAAAAGTTTGTGTGCCTATTGAAGTTACTTTTTAATCTTCCAAAATAAATTTTTAGCTTTTATACTATAGTATAAAAGTTTTATACTATAGTAGACATTTTATTTTTACTTAGTGGTACTATTGTAAAGTTTATTTATAATATTTAAGTACCTGCTTTTCCTTTCAAAGAATACAATATTAATGACCATGCAGCATTCATAAATAGAATCATATGAATTTTTGTGAGTTTAGCTTTAACATCATTAAATATTATTATTAGTGTTTTTAGGTGCTTGAATAGGATAGGTTGCAATGGAAGTGTGGAAGAGGAAGGGTTTGTGTATGAGTTCAAGCTTGCAGAGAGAAATATGACACAGTTGGTTCATTAACTTGGCATCAAGTATCCAAGAAATGTAGTTTCTACTTTAAGATACTTGCTGATCAGTCTTCAAAGTTTCCATGCCACTGTCATTAACTCTTGACAACAAACAAGCAAACAAGCAAAAGGTCTCCTAGTGACAGAGACGAAACCATGCCTGTGAAAGTCATCAGTGAACTGGAAACTTTTAAGACTAATGTTCTTAGAGGAAATTTCTACAGATATGTTCTAGGAGACTCTCCTCATGTTCAGTCTAACTCCAGAAGAATTTAAGTGCAATTGCATGACTCAAGCAAGGGGTTAACCCAGGGCAGATAGCCTTTCTACTAAAACATGTGTATTTATATACAGACGCACATTTAGTTTGGAGTGAGCAAATGAGTAGGTCACAATGCTGCTATATATGAACCAAGGTAGCCAACCTCTGACAAGGATGAAGATGGAAGAAATAGTTGAGAACAGTAGAACAAAGTAGAATATTATAAATACAGAAAGAACAGTTGCTACAAGCCCCAGTTCTAGCTAGGGAGACCATACCTTACTGGGGGAAGAAGAGGGTGATCACTCAGGCAAGGCCACAGGACAGAATGACAAGTATCAAATGGTAGGCTGGCTGGAAAGTTCTAACCTTCCGTCTCAGACATTTCCATCAAAGGCCATTTTTTTTCCCTGTAAGAGTTGCTAATTGGGGTCTGCCATCTCAGCTCAATTCCACTCCAGCCTAAGGGTTTCATGTGCCCTTCTTCCTAAATTCAGTCACTAGCAGAAGTTCCTTAGAATCTCAGCACATCTCCTGTAAACAGCTACTGACTTCTCAAGAAACGGTTACATAAGAACATTGCTAAAGATATGCTCAGAAACACTCTTGTACTGATAGCCTGCCTTTTCTTCTTAGAAATTTCTGACTGAAGTTAACTGCTTTCTGGGGGATTTCATCTTATAAATGGGAACGAAAAAGCCTTAAAGACTGAGAAGATTCTACAGAATAGTCAGGATAATTAGGAACCACTTTAAAGAGCATTTTCTCATTCTTTTTAGTTAAAGATTAAATCATCTTTAGCTTCTTCACCTATTGGCTCTACAGTTCATGAAGGTGAGAGACAGTGAGTCATTTGTCAGCAAGTAAGGGAAGTTGAGCTATAAACAGTGCTGGGATTTTCACACTTACTCTAATTATGAGTAGGTTTTCCTTTTGGGAATTTCATATATGAATTTCTTTGAACTGAACATCGACTTATTTCCTAACAATGTCTATCATTAACTTCTTATCAAACTCAAGTGCTACAGAGAAGCTCTCAATGTAGACACATCATGTTCAACTAAAGTATATAGTTTTATTATGCTAGATTTTTTAAACTGTACTTTATATGGAGTTTGACATATGTAGACATTTGATACCTTGCCATATTTATATTTTTGAAGATTTAAATTTTTTTTCAAATATTCTATTTTTTTCAGAAAGTATTTTAACTTGTTATTGTATTTTGATTAACATAATTAAAATATATTATTTAAAAGGTTTAAAAAGATGAATTGTGAAATAAGGGACTGGGGATATGGCTCACTTGTAAAACATATACACGGGGACCTGAGTTTGGATCACCTGCACCAAGATAAAAAGAAAAGTCTGATAGATCATGCCAGTAGACTTCTATTCACTACATGTACATACACACATCTACATGCACACATGAACACCTATGATTGCTTATGACACACATCCATACACATATATATACACATACATGCAGAGAGAGAGAGAGAGAGAGAGAGAGAGAGAAAGAGAGAGAGAGAGAGAGAGAGAGAGAGAGAGAGAGGGAGAGAGGGAGAGAGAGAGAGAGAAACAGGAGATAGAGAACGATTATGAACAGAATAGATAATATAGTGATATAAATTTAGATAATATGATGACCAATCTTGGTTGTCAACATGACTGCATCTAAAATCAACTAAAACCCAAGAAGCTGTGAGAAACTTTTGCTTGACTATTTGAAGTAGCACACCCACCCTAAATTTGGATCCCCAGTGCTGTCCCAGATAGAAGGACATGGAAGAAAGGTACTGTTGTTTCTGTCCTGTATTAGAATTCATTTCTTTGTGATTCCAACATAGTCTAAAGACTAGCCGACTCCAAGAATTCTCCAGGATCAATGGCTTGATTGAGATTGTGGAGACAGTCAGCATTTTGAACTGAACAACTGTAGAATCTCAGCATTTCTGGACAACTTAGACCATACCCTGAAACAAGATCTAATAACTCTTTCATATGTATGCATATTCATATGTATACATTTTTACACATGCACGCCTTTTATTATTTCTATTCTTTTAGAGAACTCTATCTAATACAGATTATGGTATTGGGAGTGGATCAGCCTAAGAGAGCCATGTATGTTGCAAGGTAGAATACTACAAACCCTTTGACATCAGATATAGAGGTACTGGATTTAGGGTTCTGGCCTAATTTTAGCCCAGTGTGTCCTCTCTATGCTCGCAATCTTGAATAGCAATGGCAGTATTTTGTGCCATTTGTATACTGGAAGTGATTTGGGATTTTTTGTTGTTGTTGTTGTTTTGTTTCACTGGGGATTGAAGTTAAGAGATTACTTTGAGTCTTTAAAGGAGAACTTGAACTATAAAGTAAAACGTTGATGTTTTAAAAGACTACAGGGGCTTTTGAAGTTGGACTAAATGCATTTTACATTATGATGTGGTCATGACTTTTTGGAGGCAAAAAGAATCAAATGTGGTGGTTTGAATAATAATGTCCCCCAAAAGTTCATGTATTTGAAAATTTGGCTTCCAGTTGTTGGCTTTGTTTAGGAAAGATTTAGAAAGTGTGGCTTTGTTGGAGGAAGCATGTCATTGGAGGTGGGGTTTGGGTATTTAAAGAATCCCTCAAATTTCAGTTGTTCTATATTCTTTGTGCTTCTCATTCAAGATGGGAGCTCTCAGCTTCCTCCTTCTCCTACCACATCTGCCCCTTGCTGCCATGTTTCCCATCATGAAATCTGGTTTGTTATAATATAGAAAGAAAAAAACGAAACTCTAAATTTACTGTGATAAGACATGAACTGTGGTAACCCAGAAATAAGGATAGGACATGGGGAAGTTTATATAGTATGTAGGGTGGGAAGAGTATGGGGATTAGAATGCAGAGGGCTTTTACAGTGAGAGGGTAAGATGTAGTGGGCTTATACAGAGAGAGAAATAGGGTGCAGGGTGCTTATACAGTACTGGGAATGAGAGGCAGAGTGATGACATAGTGAGGAGGGTAAAATATGGGAGTTGACACAGTAAAGGCAACAGAATGAGAGGAGTTTATAAAATCAAGGAAGTACAATGAGGTTATATAGTAAGGGGCTAGAATGAAGGGTGCTTTATATTGAAAGGGAGTTGGACTCAGTGGTGTTGTACAGTGATTATAAGTTAAGATTCCTATCAACCCATATCAGACATCTTTCACACAAATTCTTTTGGATTCTATAAATCATTCCTTCCTTCCAACCTCATTCCCAGCTTTCTTTTCTGCCTCTTTTTATGTAGAACAACCCATTCCTTCACTTAGGGACATAACTGAGTGTGTGTGTGTGTGTGTGTGTGTGTGTGTGTAAGGGTGGAGAGGAGAAAGGAAATTACTTGCAATTTAATATGTTGGATTTTATCATGTGGAGGTTGAGCATTTTCTCCTTATTAGTAATAAAAGTTAAAATCAGAAATACAAATTCCTCCTGCAGTGTTGTTGGTTGCCCTAGAGGTTGTTTTTCCTTTGGCCCAGTGGCTTACATCTTCTTGGTGAAGGAGGATGCTGAAAGGACAGGAAGGAAGCCAGAAACTATAGTTCTACGGAGGATATGCCTGTCTTTCTGTTACAGGACAGCAGAGACCATGTGAGGCTCTGAGCCTGAATATCTTCTTTCAAGCCCGAGCTGGCTGCTTCCTGTTGAGCACATAGTTGGCCCAAGCAACTAGTCATGTGGTCCCCCAGTTTTCCTAGTAGGAAGTATGGAGTGTGTGTCTCATCATACCTTAGCTGCTGCCCTTCATGTGACCCGGGAGGCTTTGATCTGACACTCAACATCTCACCAAGCACTGTCGGCTATTGCTCGACAAATTTTCCTGTCTGCTAAATGGCTTCCCATGAGATAGAGGAATGAATGGACATCAAGCTGCTTTGAAAATCAGAAGACAACTTGAATACAGACACTGCCACAACCTCAAGAGCCTACAAAATTGTTAAAAAGCATTATGGCTCACTATCCTTGGGGAAAATTCTCTGTGTGGAGGGCTCTATTAGTCAGCCAGGCTGCTATAATAAGTATAGGACAAATGGGAGTGTATCTTCGCTCTGAAGGCTGGTAAAAGTCCCAAACCACAAGGTCAGCAAAGTAGATAATGCTCTGGATTCTATACTATGGCTTAGTCTCCTAGAGGTCTTCCTTTTCTGTGCATGTGTCCTCAAATCTCTGTTTCTTACAAGGAGATATGACTCATAGTAAATTAAGGCCCACTCATTCTATTTTTTTAGGGGTGTCTTTAACAGGCACATCTCCCAAAACATCATAGTGTGGTTGTAATGTTTAAATCTTACAGATATTTTGAATGGGCACAACTACCTTTAACACTAGATTATCCTAAAGCTCATCTCCCAAAACATCATAGTGTGGTTGTAATGTTTAAATCTTACAGATATTTTGAATGGGCACAACTACCTTTAACACTAGATTATCCTAAAGCTGTTTGTATTTTAATGTTAATTCCACTTCCCCAGGAAAAGCTTGCCTATTCACGTGCTCAAGAGGTGACTTCTTTTGAACCTTCTCATTTTAATTAGTAAAATAAAGGAAAGCCAGTGATGAGGCAGGGCAAGAAAGGTGAAGAGAAGAAAAGGTCTGAGGAGGTTGGAGGACAAGGAGAGGTCATGGCAGGATGGAGGTTCCCAAGGACCAGCTAGACCCATGTGATATTGATTGGCGTTAAATAGCTATGAACATTAAGGATTTTATAGGTCTAGTATCTCATATAGAAGAACAGTTTGTATCTTTGTCTATTTGATGCAATCTTTTTGTGTAGAGGGTTTGTGGATTAAGAGTTGACTATATAAACCTGTATGAAAAGCAATCAGGCTGTAGGCTTGTATTTATGTGGGATTTTGAGGTAGGGAAACACCAGGGACAGAGGCAGAGAACAGGCGGTAGAAAACTGCCAGGGAAGGGAGTTTCGAGAACAAGTCAGGCTGGTGGTGGCTCAGACTGGATGTCAGAGGTGTTTGCAGCTTCCTATCAGGGTCCCACCTGAGAAGTGAGACCTCCGGGCCGATAAAGAGATAAAGTAATTTATATATTTTTTAATATTTACTGCAACAGCTACCTTTCTCTTTTCATATGTTTATTTCATGCAAACTTTTGTTCAAGCACTAATTTATTTTAATTTGCCTAAGGTATTTTGTGAGTTGTAATTGTGGCATTCAGATTTCTGTTGTCTTTTGTCTTTTTGGGTTTGGGTTGAAGGTTTCCAACAAGGACAGTATTGTCCTCAGCACTTTTATCCTTTGAGGTTTGTTTATTGTTTTTCTCTCAGTTTACAAAGGAGTAAACATTGCTGGTGATTTATCTTAGGTGCTAATCGATTTGCAAAAAAAGGAGAGGAGATTTCCATTGCATGAGGTCTACCTTAAAGCAGTAATTCATGACTAGTAATTGGCCAAACCACTTTCTGGTGGCAGTCGGAATTCAGTACTTTTCCATGCCTTTTCTAGATCAAAGACAAAGAAATAACTGCAATTTTTACCAGTTTACCAAAAATTATTCATGTGATAAGAGGAACATAATTTCTTAGAAAACAGAGCATAACAAGTACTTTCTAATCTCTCAAGGCATCAAATGTATTAGAGATTCCACATACCTTTTTAAATTTTCATTAAATATTTTCATAACTGATTTCCCATGCATTTCCCTGTCTGTGCTATAAAGGGACTCTTCCTAGAAGAAATAACTTAAAATTTTACTGGCCTTTCAGGCTTGTTTCAATCAGAAAATTGTTCAGGCTTTTTTTCATAGGTACTTAGGGCTGAACTTGAGTGTAAAATGAGCTAAAAGAACAGCTAGACTTGACAACTTTCTGAACTGCTATGCAATTTATGACTGAATTCTCCATTGAAGATGCTGCATTTTAGAAGGTTCATTAACCTTCTTTTAAAATAGAATTTTCAAAATTGTGTCTGTGTGTACATAAACCATGTGTGTGGTGGTACTTCAGTAGATCAAAAAAGGGCATTAGATGCTCTTGGTGCTGGCGTTACAAGTATCTATAACCTACCAATATGGGCACTGAACTCAGGTTCTTTGGTAGAACAGTAATCACCTTTAATCACTGAATCATCTTTCCAGCCTTTCTCCAGCTCTCTTTAAAATGAAGTTCTGTTGGCCAAGGAGGCAATTTCCACACATGCTCCTGCTTCTAACCACAAGTAAAATCAGGACTCAGTTAGACCACAAGTCAATCAAGGACAAATAACTTCCATGGAGAACTTTTCACAGAAAGCTTCCCTTTTTGATAAATCTCAAAGAATTTATGTTAGCTAACTATTATTGTTCAAAATCTGGAAATGTGACTATTAGTGAGTTACTAGTGTTCTAAAACTAAAATCTAGTCATTTCAGAACACAATCCAGGGAGAGTACACACACACACACACACACACACACACACACACACCTCACAGGATATAGATACAAAGATAGATAGTTTCACACACATATTGGGTATAGATAGACAGATATTTACACACACACACACACACACACACACAGAGTTTCATGATAAACTCATGAGCTCAAGACATTCTCCCTGTCTCAACTGCTTAAGAATCTGAAAGTACAAGTGTGCATAACCATTGATTTCACAATGGCCTGAGGAACAGGTACCCAGAACTTTATCCACAGCTGGGATTTAAATGTGTATTTGGATCTGTTCAAATAATAGAGGAGTTGGTTTATAGATGGTAAACTTTAAGAAAAAAATTCAGAACTTCCTCGAAGAATTTATCAAAAGTAAGAAATGATAGAGGAACAATATATCTAAAGGTCACAAGGAAGATTTGCATTTACAGCAAATGAGTTGTATGGAGAGAGCTAATTCAGAACATTTTCACAACAGGTTTATGAGCATAGCTCATGGTGAATATAGAAAAGAGAGTCATGGTCCCACTACCTGGGGAAGTGGTTCAACTTGTGAGGGTCCAAGCATGAAGACTGAGTGTGAGTCCCACTGCTGGGCAGTACGTATCTGTAATGGTGATACTGGGTAGGTGAAGACAAAAGGACTTTAGCATTTGCTGTCAATTTAGCTACCGGTGAGCTCCAGATGCAGTGTGAAACTCAATTTCAAAAATTAAGATGGAAAACAACAGAATAAAGCACTCCAGTCTTCAAATGTACATGTGCATGCACACACAGACACACACACATGAATCTACACATACATGCACTACTCCCCACAAACATGAACATGAAGTCAGTCAAACAGACAGAAACCCAACTCACACACACACACACACACACACACACACACACACACACACACACACACTCATGATACAAGGATATCAGCAAACAGTATGTACCAGCATGTGCTAAATCACAGCATCCAAAGCCCTCCATTAGGAAGACAGGTCTGGAATGAATCAGCACAGAACATGTCTGGAAACTGTCAGAGACAATAGAGAGAAAAGGGACCCTCGGAATTTGACTGTTACACGTCATTGAATACAGAGTAAATCTATTTGTGAATAACCTGAGAGGCATAGGGTGCATAAATACCAGTGAACCTTGCAGTGTTTTTGGCTTTAAAAACACCAGTTTCTTTCCATGTCTTGTTAATGAGTCTGAGGGTTAAATTAGAATACACCAAATTTTATGAATGTATAATCTATTCATTCCAACTCTTAGCATGACCAACACTTTCTAATTGAGGAAAACATTTGCCTTTATTTACATTTTTTTCATAAACAACACTGGTCTGTGTGGCTGGTCTAATGAACCATAATTTTTGTCTAACACTATAAAAACAAAAATAGATAATGAAACGGTGTTTTTCATTTTCAAAAATTGATGCTTATAAATTCACAATGTTTGTTTGGAAATTACATTCCCAAGCCATAGTGCATACACTGTTATTTTCCCTTTGGAGGTTTAAGTATTGGGCACTTACTTAAGTGTGTTTTTCTTCTGTGTTACTAAATAATGAAAAATAACACTAAGGCCTAGATGCTAATGTTTTTGGAAGGTGGTTGCTTCCAGGTTACTGACCCACTAGAGACTGATCTAAGGATCACCCTCAGCATTAGGCCCAGAGAAGTCTAGTGTTTTCCGTGAAAAGAAACATCTTCTTGCTGTTTTCTCCTATTATGTGCAATTGTTGTGGATGCTGGGGGTTCTCCTTCCTGATGTTGATACAGGAATTATTTCCACCTTCTTTGCTTTTATCTAAGGGAGAAGCAAAAGTTACACTGCAAACACATGTTATGTGGATCTTATTCCACCAGGCAAAAGAGAATCAGTTGGTTTCTAACTGGGCATAATTCCTGTGAGGAAAGACCAGGTTAAAATTCAGAGATGGATTGTCTCTGCCTTTCTTTTTAAATTATAGCAGTAAATAATTAGTACATGGCAAATATCTAGTGTATTATAGAGCCTTTTAATTTCAGAAAAGGGATTTATTTAGTTTTCAAATACTTTAATTAAGAAAGCCTTTATTAAGATTTAACAATAATTTTCCTATTTAGATAAAGTGGTGGGAAAAAAAACAACTGCTCTTTTAAATGTTAAAAAAATAAAAGCTACAACTTTGCTATTTCTGGGATCTGTATTTTATGTAGAAAGAGGGCTCCCCAGTCAGGGTTATGAGCGTATAGGCACTTCACTCCTGTTCTTAGGGTCTCAAAACTATAAAATTCAAATGTAGCCACTCTTTTTTTTTAACTTAGATACTTTCTGTATTTACATTTGAAATGTTATTCCCTTACCCAACTCCTCCCAATCTACCCCCCACTCTGCTTGTCTCCACAAAGGTGCACTCACTCCTAATCACCCTCTCCATTTCAGTACCTTGCATTCCCCTGCACTGGGAAAACGTGCCCTCAATGGACCAAAGGCCTCTTCTCTCATTGATGCCAAACACAATGCAGCCATTCTTGCACTGAGCATGCATGTTTTGCTCAGTTACACAGAACAAACTATATCTGTCCTTCCTCCCTTTCTTCCTTCCTGCCTTCTTCCCTTCCTCCCTCTCTCCCTTTCTTTCACTAATTTTTGAACACAGGGTCTCTACTTACAGCCTAGATCTTTTAAGTGCTGGGATTAGAGGCCTGTCATGAACCTGACTATGAGTAACAAACTTGAGAAGTAAAAATAAATAAAAATAAATGCTTTAAAGAATATGGTGAAACTTAGTGTTTCTTAAAAGAATCAAAAGGTGCAAGACTGAAAGACCTGAGGGGCTTTGCCAGCCTTACACCTACTGCCTCAGGTCAAGGCTAGGCCAAGTTTCATTCTCTATGCACAGTTCTTGGGAGGAGCAGGAACATTCTTAAAAATCTGCAGAACAAACTAATAGTCACCTAATCCTCTGGTCCCAGATGAGTTCAAATGCCTGTCACATGCTTGCTAGCCAATAGATTCAAAGGCCAATACACTTAACCAATAAATTTAAATTGTAAACTTGCTGATATAACCTGTACCCCTAAAAAGTATAAAAACTGCTGGTAACAGCCTTTTGAGGTCGCCTCTCCTCTGTATGTAGGCCACCTCAGTGCACTGAACTAATAAACCTCTCAAGTTTTCATCGATCTCGGATTTTTTGTCTCATTCATAGAAGCCTCAAATAGATAAGACTCAATTTGGGTCTTATAAAACAATAGGAGTCTGTAAAAAGATTCTGATGCTTTTTCAAAGGGGCAAAATATTAAGAATCTTTGGATTCATCTGGTGTCTTAGTCAGGGTTTCCATTCCTGCACAAACATCATGACCAAGAAGCAAGTTGGGAGGAAAGGGTTTATTTATCTTACACTTCCACATTGCTATTCATTACCAAAGGAAGTCAGGACTGGAACTCAAGCAGGTCAGAAAGCAGGAGCTGATGCAGAGGCCATGGAGGGATGTTACTTACTGGCTTGCTTCCCCTGGCTTGCTCAGACTGCTTTTTTATAGAACTCATGTCTACCATCCCATGGATATCAACAGCCAAATGGGCTGCCCCCCCCCCCCCCAATCACTAGTTGAGAAAATGCCTTACAGGTGGATCTCATGGAGGCATTTTATCAACTGAGGATCTTTTCTCTGTGATAACTCCAGCTTATGTCAAGTTGGTACAAGACCAGATAGTACATCTGGCATTTGTTGAGGTATTAGTTAAACTTTGGTTGTAAAGGCAAGGTGACCCTTTGCTGAATATTTGATTCTTTGTTGAATATCAGACATGTGAGTAATTAACAGCTCATATGAGCTTAGTGATCCTATTGTCATGCTGCTGTTCAAATAAGAATGCTGAATCTCAAAAGGATTAAGCCATGTGCTGAAGGATGCACAGTTCTTTCAAAGAGGGATATTATATGATTCCAAGGTCATATCTTCAAACTATTTGAGACTACTGCGGTGGGTTTGACCTAATGTTGCTTGTATTCTAATGTTTATTTGGGTCCCCAGAATTGTTTGCATTAGAGAGTTCCCACATAAGACACTCTTGGATTCTACCTCCAGTTAATTCCAATTGGTAAATAAAGATGCCAGCAGCCAGTAACTAGGTAGAAGAGACATGGGGATGGGGTTAGGTTTCCTGGGCCATGAGGAAGGAGGCAGAAGATCTGCCATCCTGGGAGAGTGTGGAAGAGAGGAGAGAGGCCATGCCTGAGAAAAGTGCAGGACAAGGACATATAGTTATTATGTGAAAGACCCAGGAGAGAACAGTCCAGTTGGGCAGACCTCTGGGTCCAGAGGAGCCGAGATAGAATATAGAATTAGTAAGTAATAACTCAGGATTAACGTCATGGAAGTCAGGCAGTGGCTGAGCTACTGAGCTGTGAAAGGCATGTCAAAATATAAAGGTTGAGTATGTGTCATTTGCGAACATAAACCACTGAGACAGGTAGTGAATCTGATGCTGAGATTTATCAATTACTTCTACAACTTCTGTTACACAGAGCTGGAAAAAGCTGACTGTCTTACTATCTAGGCAGTTTCAATAGCAAATCATTCAAAGCCTATTTGGTTAGGCTTTTCAAATAGGACTATTTTAAAATTAAAATCATTTAAGCCATAAAGTATATTAGATGACAGGGAAACTCTCCATTCCTATCTAATTTATAAGTAGTCTTATGGAAAGTGTTAATTATATTAAATTGTTTTACCTAAAAAAAATCTTAATTTTCTTTAAGTACTTAAAATTTACTTTTGTAGTTTGGCCTATATGTATAGGGTAGTCAATGTTCTAAGTAATTATAAATTTAATTTTTAATGGCTTGGAAGCAGAACATACATAAATATTAACATGTATAAAATCATTCTGCTGTAGTCATTGCATCCAGGACCTTCTTTAAAATATGAAGCAAGAGAAGTCTTAGGGCCAGGGGACTTCACTGGACTGAGAGAGCCCTAGTTTATGTAGTTCAGATAAAAGACTTAATGAGACCATGAACATGAGTCACTGTTTTGTTTCTACACATTTCTTGTGCTCCATTTACATAAATAAATGTGTAAATTATGTATACTTAGTTTTGTTCTTAAAATAAACTTCTCTTTAAAAAAGGAAATACATATGCCTCTAGAATCAGGAAGACATTAACTTATTAGAACATTTTAGAAGTAAAGAAGCCAGAGAGCTCAGTGAGTCAGGTACCAAAGAGAATAAATATAGAAGCTTATAAAACCCATAGAGAAAAGACATAGAGTTGTTGCTCAAAATGTTCATTCTTATGAAGAAATAGGGCATAACACACAGTTTCACTAATCAAGAAATTAATGGATGCTTTTGATATATTGAACATTTGGAAAAAACATAAAAATTGATCTTATTAAAAAAACATCATAATCACACCATGACAAAGACTAAGGAGGAAAAAGGCTGTTATTGTATAAAAAAAATGTATTATTTTTCAGGAACTATTCTTGGTTACATTAACCAATGCAAGACTGGAAAAGAAGTAAAGAAGCTCTTTGGATGAAAGATCTAACTCAAAGAGTAGAGAAGTTGTAGAGAAACAGAATATTCTGCTTCTGATGGGAAAAAAGAAATGGCATCACATTTAAAATTACAACTAAAATGCTTTCTTCCTCCATTTCCTCAGTGTTCCCTGAGATTTAAGAGCACAACACAAGTGTCTTTCTTAAGTCTGAGTCCTCAGCAATCTTTCATTCTCAACATCCAGTACAGCCATGGATCTTTGCATTTATCTACATTTACTACAAGGAGAGGCTTCTTTGTCTGAGGCTGACAGAGGTGCTTGTTCTGTGCAGAGACACAGATATGCATTGCTATCTCAGTTTAGGTAGGCCGTCATCTTACTTATGAGAATAGGAGATGAAAACTAGTCGTGTAGGGCTGAGGTCCCAAAGCATCTGTTTTCAGAAATTCCTTCCTACAGGCCATAGATACCAAAAATAGTCCTGCTTTTTGTTGTTGCTGTTGTTTGTTTGCTTGCGTTTGTTTTCAGTGAAATTACAGTAACAGTATTATGTCTTCCTCTCCTCCCTCTTATCCTGGTTCCCATGTCCACCATACTTCTCAAACTCATGGCTTCTTCTTCTTCATTAAACTCTTGTTACCCACGAACAAATAAACATTTAAATGTAATTTGCTAGGTTCATTTCCGTGTTGTCGGCATATGCATATTTCTAGGGCTGACCAGATGGCACTGCAGAACCAAACAAGAGCCTCATCCTGGCAGAGACTATTTCTCCCTTTTTCAGTAGTTGTTCTTCCTCAGGGGTGGACCTCATAAAATGTCTTCCATATTAGGATCACAACCGCTGGAATTTCTCAGATCTTCAAGTAGCTATGTTATTGAGATTTCCTGGGTGTATCCTGGGTTTAGTTTCCCTGTGGTATTTAAAAGGCATAATCTTGTAGCAGACTTCCTAATCCTCTGGAGTTTACAATCTTTCTGTCTTCTGTTCTGTGATTTTTTTTTCCACTGAGCCTTAGGTGCATTAATTGTGTTGTAGCTATATCAATTGAAGCTGGACATATCACCGTTACTTGCTTTGTGTTTTGAGTATTTGTGGATTTCTGCAATTGTCTCCCACTGAAAAGGAAGCTTTTGTTGTTGTTGTCAATGTTGAGAAGTGTAGATTTATGTTAAGGCAAGACATGACTAGACAAGGAGAGGAAACGGAAGAGGAGGAGTCAGGGAGTGAAATGGAAGAGGAGGAGTTACAGGAGAAGGAGGAGAGGAACAAGCGGACTGTTCACTGCAAGTGAGAGGGATTTCTTAGGAGAAGACTAAGAGAGTGTAGTGGTAAATCTGCCCGAAATAGACCGCAGTTTTAATTACTGAGTTGTGTTTTCATTGAATGAATGGGTTTATTTGGATAGAAGAGGAAAATACAACAAATTGGCGATTGGGTTGAAAAGGATTTTGCAACAGAGGAGTGAGAGCTACATTTTTTATTATAAGGATACATATTTAAAATGCACTTAAGGATTGTATTCGTTTCACTTAAGGACTGTATTCGTTTTGGAAGGTGGCAGCATTTAGTTCTCCTCTAGTTTCCATGGTTTACCATGGCTGGTACTAAAGTATTTGTTAGTCTCTGGTCCCGATTTTGTTGTCCTCTAAATGAGCATCTCTGCCAAAAAGTCCATACAAGCCTAGGTGACTAACAATGAGATACTTGAATACCAACCTAACCCTCATTTCTGTCATAATCTTGAAAAAGATTCCAAATAATCAACTTTGATTTGTGAAACCCATCCTGGTATATAAGAGCTGTGTTCCTACTCTTTCTCTCTTTTGCTGACACTCATAAAAGTTTTGATAAAGTTCTTTCTAAAACCTACTTCTTATGATCTGTGCATTTCACCTTCAAATTTATTTATTTATTTTAATTTTCTTTAGTCTATTTTTATAGTCCAATTGTTATCCCATTCTTGGTCTGCCCTCTGATAGTTCCTTTATCTCATTCCTCTTTCCCCAGCTCCAAGAGGATGTCCCCAACCCCCCTCGCCACATCCCTCCAGACACCTCCACTCCCAGGGGCCTTAGGTATTCTTCAAACATGGTTTTGAACAAGGTGAACAGTAGTAGGCATGCCTCACATTAATTAAAAAATGGATGGCTACCTCAATAGCGTCATGTCCCCATTACACCATGGGCTCATTTTGGCTGTAACTTAGAGTTCACAGCTGTCTTGGACAGCTACATAGTGAGCTTTAGAGCAAGATTAAGGTAGCCCAAAGTGGGAATAAAAGGATACCTAGGCTCTGTTCATCATCTTAAATAAAGAGATAGAAAAGAAAGTTACAAATAATGCACAGACCCAATAGAATCTCAGGTCAGCTTTTAGGAACTGAAGTTCTTGGAAAGAGAGTACATTGTCATTAAAAACTAATTATCCCACCCACATCTTTATCTTCTTAACTGAAATTCATGCTGAGGGTGTGGTCACTTGGCTAGGTAGGTGATTGATCTTCCCAATTTTAATAGCTCCAAAAGGAGGAGGCAATGAAAGTCTCCACATGGAGCTAAATTCCTTTCCTTTGGCTAGAAGATACAGCTTTCCTGTGATGGGCCTTCAACTGTATTCTAAAACTAATCAAACCACATCTCTGTACCTTCCTGCAGTCACTAGCAGGCACCCTACTGGGAATATTTTTGTGATTCTGTGGCTACCTGGGGTCCTGAACTTCAGGAAAAGAATTCTAACACCCAGAGACAAGGAAAGTCTTTATCTTACTTAAGCTGCTTCTTTGTCACTGTTGACTCTGGGATCCCAGGTGCTATTGGGAGAGGCATAAAAACCTCTGAGTTTGCAAAATAATGACAGGTTCCAGGGAGCTTGGAGACATCAGGCATCAAAGACTCTGCCCATTCAGTGAATGCACCAAAGAGGTCTTTCCTCCACATCTTCTCTACATCCCCCCAGTCTCCATCCTCACTTCCTCCCCTGCATTTCAAATGCCTTAAATTGGGTCCCTTTGTTTTTCTGGATGGCCCCAGATACCCTTTTGTACATTTTTGAGCATTCTTTCTGGTGTGAAATAAACCTTGAGCCCCAAAAGAACAAATTTCATAAACTATGAGGACACAGATGATCTCTTGGTCCTAATCTTCTTCCAGTTGTGATAACATGTTCACCCAGGACTGTAGTAATATATTTTACTTGCTAGAAGCATCTATTGACTTATCAGTGGAGCTGATATATACCTGATGGGTGACTGAAAAAGAGACTAGGTGGTTTTTTTTTTTTTTTTTTTTTTTTTGTTGCTTCATTTTCTCATCTTTGAATCAGGCTCCCTGAGTTTATTATGTAAACATGCTGATCATGAAAATGTTTGAATCTAGTGCCATGGTAAGAGGATGGGGAGGGGTGTCCTGGGAGGGGACATCTTCTCAGAGAAGGGGAGGAAGATGGGGGATAAGGACTGTAGGAAGTGGTGATGGGGGACAGTGAGCAGGATATAAAGTGAACAAATTTTAAACATTTAAAAATAAAAAAATGCATCATCTTTAACTGTAATATAGGGTGTAATAACCCACTGCTGCTTGGTACTAATGTATGTTTCTTGACAACATGCTGTACCTAATCCCTCCTCCCCTTACTCCCCAAAATTCAAGCACCGGAAGTCTTTCGGCCCTATCATAAGACAATTCTGAGCTATGCTTCAAGAATTACGTAACAGAGTTGGTTGACCTTAGCCCATCTAGCACAAGTCCAGGATGCTCTGAAATAAGAAAGTCTCTTCACATTGTGTCCATGTCCCATGGCAAAGAAAAGTTATCAAGTGTTAGCCATCCCAGACATTGAACTAATAATCTGTGGCCAGTTTGTCCATCTCAACAGCCTGGTCATTCTGGCTGCACTCACTCTCTTTAGCTCAGGACAGTGATTAAGAAGTTCCCACCAGGATCGTGCCTGCTGTACACCAGAAAAACAAAACGTTCTTACAACTGCTTCATGCCATGAGGTCCTGCTTTCATATCTGAGCATGTCACCATGAAAACAGAATGGCTAGTTTCTTCAACTAAAATTCAGTTACTAGTGTTCAAGACTCCTCTGTACTTCGTGATGGACATCATGGGAATCGAAGTGAGCACTCAGCAGTTCTTCCCAATGACGGAGGTACACTACACTGTGGGGCCAGCATGAGATCATCACTGTCTACACTTCAGTTACCTTATCTTGAAGGAGCTGAACACAGGCTGTACAAGAGCCTGGCTCGCTCTACCTCTTTATTGGCGGAAACACAACCTGCTCGCATGGGGGCCACACTTTTTCTTGGTTTCAATATGCATTCACTCAGACTCTCCTTCATTATCTTTCTACGTTCCCTTCACTTTATTTAAAATTTAAAAAAAATTAACATGTCGTTTATGTTTGCCTTTCCTTTGTTCTTGAACATTAGTCTAAACATGGACAAGCACTCATGCATTAATTCCATCTAACTCAGGGATGAGGTCTAGCAGTGTTCACATTCAGATATAGCAGTGTTTCCTTAGAATCTTAAACTTTAAATAATTCAAATGGGCCGCAGAAGTGACTCAATGGTTATGAGCACTTGATTCTCCTCCAGGGCATCAGGATGCAATTTCCTACAATGACACTGAACCTCACAACCAAGTAGGGAATCTGAGAAGCCATCTCTGTTCTCTGTAGGCACTGCATACATGTGGTAGACAGACAAGTAAGCAGGCAAACCGTCAATATACATACAATAAATAAATTAAATAAAAAATTAAAACTTCCTACAAGTTTGCATACTTGTAATCTTATTTGTGATTTTTGTTAAGTTGTATCCTTTTCCCTTTCCTTTTCTTCCTTCCTTCCTTCCTTCCTTCCTTTCTTTCTTTCTTTCTTTCTTTCTTTCTTTCTTCCTTCCTTCCTTCCTTCCTTCCTTTCTTTCTTTTTTCCTTGCTTCCTTCCTTTCTTCTCTCTCTCTCTCTCTCTCTCTCTCTCTCTCTCTCTCTCTCTCTCTCTCTTTCTTTTTTGCTCATTTCCAGAACTCTGTAATCACTGTACTGTGGGAGAAGGGCACTTTGCTTATAGCAGATAACATTACAGAGTCTGTGTGGGGAGAGCATGTACAATTAGTTAAATGCAATCTATCAAATGAATTCCACCCCAAATCTTTCATTTCCTGAATAAGTAGCTTTCTCTATGTGGATTCCTGTCCTTGCCCACTAAAATGTAGAAAGCAAATTCTAGGAAAGAGAATTGCAATGCTTTCATCCTGTTTATTTTTGCCCAGAGTTAATCACAAGGTATTTAGTAAACAGGATGAACAGAATGCCTCCAGGTCTGGAGCTAAATTTTGCTGTGAGGATGGTGACGCTCCATAAGGCTTAGGAGGTCATCCACATGGTTCTGTGTATCGGTAATCATTCTAAAAGGACAGACTTCCCTTCTAGCTGTCTCATCTCCCCACATCAGGTCATGCTGCCTCATCTGGATCAATGTATTCTATCTGCTGAGTCTTAAGTAACTCTAGTTACAGACCCAGAGTCATCAAAGTCCCATGCTGAGTGACTGAGATCTCACTTTTTTCTTTAGAATCATTTTTTCCAGCCCTCCACCCCCTCTAAGCCTGCAGCTTCTTGTGAATTACCAACATGCAGGTTAATTTTCTCAGAGACCAAGGCTTGGCTGAGTCATAAAGCTTAAACTGTGAAACAGTCCTTTTGGGAACAGAGTCCCTTGCTTCTCCCTCTGCCCTGTCAGCTGCAGGTACAGAGATGCCCGCACACTCACCTTTGACTGGTGACTGTGTTTTTCCAGAGTCACTTCCCTTCTCCTCCTGTGCACTCTGGGGAACATCGCTTGCTCCAACTCTACTTGTAAGATATATTTGGGGCACAACTAATGTCTGTTCATGTACTTTGACATTGCACCTGTCACACAGTTTTTGAACTTTCAGAGATGAGGAGGATGAATATAAATCAAAGCAAAACAGGAAGTTAAAAGTCACAATGCATATGCATTACCACACTAGATGAAACAGTTCTTTCTGTCTGCATTCTTAATTCTAGAACCTTTAATATGTCTGGCACTCATTTGTATGGTTTGCTTGAGTGATCTGGTTTCCTGAAAGTAGGGCTTTCCTTTTTTGTTTTTTTTTCAAGGAGCCTTTATCTCAATAAAGTGAGACTGATCAAACAATCATTGTCCCAGATAATTGGATTTTATAAAATGAGATCTAAGCAAAATGCTCTTTTAGTGGTTGCCTTGTTGAAACGTGCCTAAGATCTTTTTTTGTTTATTTGTTTAGCTTAGCAAACAAAATATAATAAATGGGTGACTCTTACTTAGGGATTTGGGTTGGTAGTATGCTCCAAATTTATTCATTCTTACACAACTTACTATGCCATTGCCCTTAATGATGATTTTACAAAGGTAAAAAGAATACACTGTTGTGAGCTCAAGGCAGCTAGTCACATTACTACTTGTGTTCCTTGATCACAAGCATTTCAGTGTTTTAGAAAATGCTTTTGTTTGTCTGTAACCAGTTGTCCAACCCCATTAAGCTGGCAATCAACCAAATCATTGGACTCCCAGAACAGAATTGTTTACACAATTTAAAAAATGCTACAATGTTCTTGCAATTGCTATGTATAGCAAAGTAGACACATCCACAATATTCTTTATACATCTTGATATTTTCAAACATGTTTTTGTTTCCTGCTATCTTCAACTTTATTCTCTTAGTGTAAATAAAAATCACATAAGTGAGATATTTGTTTTCAAGCTATAACATAATCTTTAACCTGTAAGGTCTAGTTTAAAATTAAGTAGGATTTTAAATTAAGTAAAATTAAATAAAGTTTACCTTTTTATACAGACTGCAAGAATCTACAGCAAAATTATTGCAGGCAGTCATCCCATTCGGTGTTCTCTTTGTAGATGCTTTCTGCCTTGTAAGTTCAAACCTAAGAACTTAGAATTTATTTCTAACAAACACAAACAAAGCAACAGTGGTCTGACGCTGCTTCAAAGACCAGTTCCAGCCCTTGGCAGGCACTTTGATACAGTACCCTGGGATAAACTGTACCCAGACATCTGACTTGTAGAAGATGAGATAATCAGTACTGTTTTAAACTAGTTAGTTTGGTAGTACAATTTTATCCATCAAAGTATAATTAATACAACTGATAAGGAGTTATAAATAATACAAAATAATTCTAATAGGAATGTTTTAATATTATCCTGACAATATTATTAAAATATGAAATTATGCAGTTTTAATGCTAAATATAATTATACTATACTAAAGGTTTAATGTGAAAATTAGATTTTAATCAGGGGTAGTGTATGTGTACATCATGATGCTAAGTGGTATTACTGGCTCTTGACCTTAACTTGTGAGTTGCTTCCATTACTCCATTTTACTGATGAAGAGACCATAGTATGGAGATGCATGAGAGCCACCTCTAAGTAGAAGCCTGCATCCCTAATGACGGTGAGATAAGATTTCAAGGATGGAGAAACCTGTCTCCATCTGCCAGGATCACTTGGATTTTGTAAACTTCGTCTGCTTTTTTCTAATATCTTTTTTAACCAGGTAGGGCCTTCACTTGAACTGTCTCTAGTGCTGGTCTCCAGATATTATAGTCTTGCCGTAAGATGCCGGAAGATCTATTTCGGTAGCTACATAGCAGGCACAACAGTGGGAATCTCTTAAAGGCCTGGTTCAGTATCTGCTGGCATGTTTGTCTCTGCCACAGAGAAAATCCTTGCTGTTGCTCTGACAGCTGGTCAGGTGGACAGTGGGGGCTGCGATGCATTTCACTGGCAAGTGCTGGGGCCAGGCTTGCCCCAAGCTCAGGAAGACTTATGCGTCTTAGCCACCTTCTTCAGACTCAGACGATAGCCTCACACAGTCTGTTAGGTTCAGCTTATAACAGAAAGAGAAATGGAGGGAATTTGTCATCTCATGTTTTTTTTTTCCATTGTCATTACAGAGGAGGATAAAGGCTGCAACTTCAGATCCTTTGAACTGAGTTGGAATGAAAACATCTGTTCATCTAAGTGTAGCTCTCTCTGTTACAACCGTTGGGAATGTAAATCAGAATATTTTTTATAAAGAGAAAACTTGTAAGGCAGAACACATTCATTCCTGTGCAGACTCTTCTATTTGTCATTTTTACTTTAATTTACTTAACATAAAAGATTATATGTAAAATTAGTATTTTATGAGCAAATGTTTATGCTTCATTACACGTTATTTTATGCTTATGCGTGTACAGGTGCACATGTGTAATATATATATATATATTACACATCTGATAGCATGTATATAGAGGTCATAGGAAAACTTTCAGAAATCACTTCTCTCATTCTACCATGTGAGTCCTAGGTCTCAGTTCAGCTCATCAGATTTGGCCGTATGTATTTTCATGAGCCAAGGTAGCTTAGTGACCCAAGAACTAAGTTTTAGAAGCAATTTAATTGCCTATCTATGACCCATCTTTCCTTATAGAAATATTACTCAGGTAAAATAACACAGAATGATCAAGTGGAAAATCTTTTCATACTGCTTCCTTGGAATGATCTTAAAGCTATTTTAAATGTAAGAAGTGAAGAAGAGTAATAGGGGTTGGAGTATAAAATTGGTGCCATTAAAACTACACATTATTTATAGCATATCTTTGAAATATCTAGACGAATTATTTGATAGTTTTCTTCCTTGAAAAGTTGGAGCCTAACTCTCTTGCCTTTGAATGTAGCAATATGTACAGCTATCTACATGTGTAAAATGTAGAATACGAAGAGACTCTGAGATTTTGGGTATCTCTAAGAAGGAGCATGTGGTTGCTTTGAACAGGGTGAGGTTTGTTTCCAATTCATCTATTATCCATGCCTGCTGAATTTTGAACCATGTTAGAGGTATTTTAGATGTAAATTCAAAGCCCATGAGACCTTTGCTTGCCTTAAATTTTTAAATTTGATGGATATGGTGACATTTCTTAAAAAAGAGGGGTTGTTAGTAATCAATGCCATAGTAGAGTTGTGTGGTACATAGTAGCTTTCTGTTTGCTGAGGTAGGCTTTGCAGTTGACAATAACCTGTAGGCCCATAGTATGAAGTACTAGATGTTAATCTTTCATTATGTTTGCTAAAACAAGGAAACTAGGTTCAGGCAAGCCAAATCAAGTTTTATAATTCTCTTTGACTTGTACTTTTCTCCAGAACAAGGTGCATGCCCTTGCATAAGCTCCATTGCTCACCAATTAAATTCCCTTTCCATTGGGTAGTTGGATAGTAGTCTTAGGGTGAGCAACATTTTTTTTTTTTTTCTTTTTTGCAGCCTTATAAACTGAACAACTTCTGAGTGTTGAAACCACTTGTAGAATAAGGAGCTGGATTTGGGCATGGGAAGGAGACACAGTCATTTATTCATGCTTAGTCATTAGAACAAGTAAACACAGTGACCTTGGGTCGCATTCAAACACATAATTTCTATGAGACCGATTTAACAATCTTTGACCAGATTATAAGCACACTGAGACTTATCTTTCCACCCATTCGTGTGTGTGTGTGTGTGTGTGTGTGTGTGTGTGTGTGTGCATCCATCTTTTAATCCAGTCTAAACAGGATACCCTCTTGACCAAAAACTGATTTTTAGCAGATAAATACAACTTTCTTAGAAATTACTTGTTAAATCATGCTAAAAAAAAGAAAGAAAAAAAAAACATACATTTCTAAATCAGCATTACCTATTAGACATAACAGTTCTTGAGGCCATAACTTGCTAACACACCTAGAGTAAGACCACACATGTAGAAAAATATAAAAAGCCATTTTGAATGATAGAATAAAGAAATGCTTCTACATTTGAACCATAAAAGAAGAAAACAGCAGCAGGCACAGAATTTTGCCTCATAATCTAATGTTGATTAAAGTGGTTGGAATGTAAATTTTATAAATGCACAACACAATGTTCTTTTTCATTTTTCTACTGGTAGATGAAGTACCCAAAACTCTCAACACTCCCCACAGAGGTAGCATGACTTTACTTGCCTTTTGCCTTTACTAGCATGACTTTCCCAATCCAGGAGACTCTTGCCTGAACCCATAACCTGAATGACTATTCTATTCAGTTCCAGGAAGACTTTATCTCTGCAACAAAAAACACGGGCAGTCAGTTCACAAAGAATTTTGAATCTCTAACCACAGCAATGTTCTCCTCACTCTTTCCACCCATTAATTTAAAGTGCTACCCAATTCTCATCGGGAAGCCCTCACTTCCCAGTCATCACAGATGCACAAGTCAAACTTCTAAATCTCAATACATGCCAACTTTGCCTTCTTTATTGGAGACATAATTGCACCTTTGTCAAAGTGATAAACCTTAGCAATGAACTCAGAAAAATTAGCCTGATCTTATCAAAAGGTTATGATGTATCTATAATAAAATCAGATACTCTATGAAGTATGTATGTAAACAATGAGTATATGCTATGTGGTCTGATGTGATAGGACTTTCAAAGCTCTACTGACCCCAAGTATGATGGAGACTGGGAGCACTGACATGTGATTCTGTATTAACATACTTCTGAAACTATTTTCTCAATGTTGGCCTGTTCACCATATACTCACTATTTTAAGTCACTTTTTATGTCTTGAGCAAATGAATACAAGCAAATGAATACAGGAAAAAATGATGATATTTACTGACCCCTTCTCTAAAAACAACGAAGAGTTTGTTTCAGATCTTCACAGAAAATAGGTGAGTCTTTTTTTAGCAACTCTTTTCAGAAAAAAAAAGTTTTCCTGGGGAATTTTCTAAACTCAAATAACAGTTTTTTTTTTTTTTTTTTTTTCTGTTTTGTTTTTTAAGGCACCCACACCACACAAGAAGCCATGTTATCTGATTTACACAGTCTGGCTTCCAATTGTAATGAAACCCAAGAGTACCCACAGCTAGCCAGAAAAAGTCCAAGCAGAATGCATTATTTATCAGAGGGTAAAGAAATACAGCTAAAAGGACTTTGTAATGAAGAATTTAAGTTTGGAAACATCCCAGTGTCCAGTGGAAGTACCTGGAGTATCAATATGCCAGACTCCTCCCACAAAGAAGTTACTGGGGCTAAATTGGAATTTTCTCATTAACCCAACAAGGTGACATATTCAGACACATCTGATTTAGTTTTTTTTTTTTTTTTTTTTTTTTTTTTTTTTTTTTTTTTTTTTTTTTTTTTGTTGTTGTTGTTGTTGTTTGGGAAGATTTTGGTTGATTTTCGGATTTGCTTGGAGAATGCAGAGATGCGGTAGTTAAAATCAGATGTCATTTAAACTTCTGGAATTGTTTTTTCAAGCCATTCAAAATTGAAATGCAATACTTGTGAGTCACCTTATTTATTCTTTTCTCACAGAAAGGAACATGCTGGTTGCCATAGGAATGCTGAAGAATTTGAGATATGGGGATGGAGGACAATTGGGTATGAGGATTGTTTACAAGGCTCCCGGGGATTATATTCTTGGGCAGGTTGGGTAGCATCTGTTGTCACTCCATGACATGCTGCTAGTGAGAGACACTGGTGCTCTGACTGAGTCTTTCTGAGCCTTTTCCAAAGAGTCAGGCATGTTCCCAAGAGACGGCACTATGAGGCAGATCCTGGACACTGTTGCTGCTGCCAGCCCCGGGGAATTCTAAATCTTCAGAGATGATTGATGATCATTTTTGAACTAAGGAAAATTTCAGAATGAAGTCATCTTGCCTGTGCTTGTTCAGAGAATATGGTTTTGTCAAGAAGTCTCTGACATGAATTCTGAACTCAACATATATTTTGACCACTGGTTTATCCTTGTTGCTAGACTATCTCTCTAAATTGTTATAGTACTCTTTTTCTAATTCTATGTCTACCCAAATCTTTGAAATAATAATAATAAATAATGATAATACCTATAATCTCTTCTGTCAAAATTTTCTTGTTTCTGGCCAACTCTTTTATTTACTTTTTTTCAATGAAAACTATTTCTTATTTTTACTTGCCATTCAATAGTATGAATGGCCAACAAGTGTTAAGTCTGATCATTTTATATTTGCATAATGACAATGCCCAAGAGCTATTTGCAAGAACAGTTTATAGTATATTAATCCAGCCAACCTGATGAAGATTTCACAGAAGTTGGTGAATCAACTACCCCTAACCTAAACTTTAGGTTTAATAGCCACTTTTGTCTCTGAGAAACTTTGCACAAAACATGGGAGATTTGGATTCATGTACTCAAAACATTTCTGTGAATTATTGCTACATCTATCACCTAGAAGAAAACCACAGAGAAAACACAAAAGCATTTGGCAAACTTCTCAGCTGCAAACAAAATAGGCCCATATATCACAGCCACAAAAACAAAACATTAGTGAAGTATTTGCTTTTTTTGTGTGGGCTGTTCTGTGGGAAGGATTAAGCGGGCCTCAATACATCCTACAACATTCTCTCAACTGCTATTATCTACATGTTTCCAGAATTTAGAGGAGCTAGACAGGAAGACGCTAAAATCCCACATAAGCAGAGACTAAAATCCTAAACTGGTTTCCACAGTCCTGTTTAAAAAAAAAGAATATTCACCAAAATAAATTCTCCCACTCTTATCAAAACCTGTGAAGAACAAAGGGCCATGTCACCTCAAAAGGTTGAACTGAAACAGAATTGACAAGTTAGCTCCTAACATGTATTCTTTAGCTTCTACAGATAGTAGTCAGAAAGGAGAGTCATTTTCTGCCCTGAGGTAGCTTAAGCTGGTTTTGGGTTACAGCAAACATACATCTTTTAAAAATAAGAGATTAAGAAAGGCAGAAATAAATCACAGTCTCTGTGGAACGCATGGATAGTGCATCTGTATTGTTTTCTCTTGGAAAGAAATAAAGACTGGAGAAAGAAAAAGAAAAGAGAGAGGGGGAGATAAGTAGATATCAAAGAGACTGGGTAATATAAGAGTTCATGGCATTGGGAGGAATGCAGATTCAAGGATGGATAATCATACAAAGTCCTCTTTGAAAAGTGCCAGACAGTGTTCTTAGGCTTTTAAATTAATTTACAAGTGGAAAACTGTGAGTGTGTCAGGTAGATCTTTCAAGATATAGCTAGAAAGATTACTTTATAGGAAGATGCTTATAGATTTATAATTTGATGAACAGGTTAGATAAGGATCAAGTTTTTCTTTTCATTTTTTCGTCTGTATGATATTTCAGAGGTTTAAAAATAGAAAGAGAATTTTGAGAAGCTCTGAGAAATATTCCTTTCTTCTTCTCTTTATTACCCCCACCTCCTTTATTTTAAGACAGTCTTGCTATGTAACCGAGGCTAGCCTGAAATTTCTGACTCTCCATGATCATAGGCATGTGCTGTCTATTGTGCTTGGTTTCTAGAATCTTCACGTTTGAAACTTCACCTTCTAATAAAAATTTTGAGTAGAAATATTTCATTCCGTATTTTCACAATGTCATTAAAAGGTTGCAACCTTAAGCTAAGACATATGACATTCTTGGGTCCCTTTTAAATAAACTCAGCATTGTGCTTCCATCTCTAATCCCTGGGCACTTACTTAGTAAGGTGGTCTGTGATTCACTGGAGTAGACCTGACTCGTATCATTCAAGGGCTCTATGAATCCAACACAACCATCTGCTGTCTGTAGGTCTCTGGCTTCTGTCTCAAAGAACAAACTACATCTTAGGTTAAACATGGGACTGAGTGTTCCACTGATGAGCTTATGTTACAGGAAGCCTCAGACTTTTTGAATTGAAGACCCTGTTTTCTCAGAAAAAAATGAAAAACTCAATAGATTTTTTTTTGTTCAGTTAGATTATAGCTGTCAGTCTATCCTACTGAAATTCAATATGTCAAAACTTTGAACGTGTTTATTAAGTTGAAAAATAAATTCATATATATCACATTTCATTAAAAATACTTCTCAAGAAAATGCAATCTAAGAATCTAGTAAGAATGCTAAGGAAATTTATTCATTTTTCTTTTGTGTCTGGCCCAACATTTATTGTTGATTCAGAATCTGACTCTAAATTCTTACTGGTGCTATGAATAGCAGCCTGGGAAAAACAACTATAAACTTAGCAAATAATGAGAATGAAAAAAGAAACAAGCACTTTAGCACCATCTCAAGACATGTTTGCCCATATCCAGTGCCTGAAGGATTTTAATACCTCACTTTGCCGCACTTGTTCTAGATAGTGGAATATTCTGCATACATTTAAAATTTAACATTTAATTATATAACATTGTATACTTACACTCATTTCGAAAAAAGCCTCTCAGGATTTTGTAAAGACTCAATCACTTAGATGACTTTATCGCTGGGAATATTAATACAACAATAATTATATATAATAATAATAATTAATACAATAATATATTAATAATGAACATAAAACTCCTTTATATCAAGAACAGTCCTGTGCTAAGACCTTTATTAATGTCACCTTATTTCATCCTCAGTGGAAGATGCACTTGTGCCAGTGGCATTACTGTAAGAGCCAGCATGCAGACTTGAACAGCACAGGACCCTTGTCTAAGCTTGAGTGGACCTCTGTCCTAGCACTCCAGCTTAGGACCTGAGTCTAGATTACATGATATCCTAATCTACATCCTGGTTATCTCTTCAGATGAATCCACTTACCCCTGAAATAGCAATCTTGTACATTACTCACAAAACTCATGGCCATATTCTTTCTGCACTGGGGAGTTGGGCATATGAGGCTGCATAGTTGTTTCTGGCAGGACTGACTGTGTTTTGTGCTTCACGTCACCACTGGTCTTTAGTGTGGGAAAGATATAATTTAGGGTTCTTCAAAGCAACCCAGGGCAAGGGGACAACAGCATCACAGTGCTTACTTTCTGTTTTACCTTTTAAAAATAGGACTAAAGTAACTAATGCCTTCAATTGGAACTTGGGGAGTACCTGGAAGAAAGTGAATACTGTTCTTAAAGAGAGCTGTTGCACAGATGAAATTTCATCACACAGATGAAATTCAGTCAAGGGATAAAGTATTTTTAAAAAAACAAATAATTGAACAGTTAAAAAAAAACCCTTAAAATTTCTTTAAGCAAATGAGCAAATATTAGAAAAAAATAACTTTTTTTGTTTTTGCTGTTTTATTTTTCTGAAAAAAGGTGTCACTACATAGCTCTTGTCCTCCTGTAAGTCACTGTGTACACCAGGCTGACCTCAGACTTCCAAAGAGATGTTTGTCTTTGATTCCTGAATGCTAAGATTAAACATATGCACCACTATGCCTGTCATCACAGAGAACAAAATTATTTTTAAGAATATATATATTATAGATATGAGTGATCTGTCTTCACACATTTCAGAAGAGGGCATCAAACTGAATTATAAGTGGTTGTGAACCACCATGTGGTTGCTGGGAATTGAACTCAGGACCTCTGGAAGAGCAGTCAGTGCTCTTAACTGCTGAGTCACCTCTAGAGCCTCAGAACAAAATTCTTAATATTTCTTGACTATTTTTTTTAAATCAACAAAACCATAAGATACATTTCAAGTAAATTTTCTTATTCCTAGAAATAAAGTTTCTCAAAATATTTAAAATATTCTAAAAATATATGGACAATGGAATTTTACTCACCATTGTGAATAATGAGTCTCAGGAAGTGAATATTGTACAAATGATGATGTGCTGCCACCCTTTCCCTGAAGAAATAATAAATCAGTGTTGAATTTGTTTTTAAGGTGTTCCTTTGAAGTTGCTAGTTTTGGTGTATAACAGTTCATTTAACAATCCAGTTATTCATTTCTGGTGTTTTAGTTACGAGTGGACCATATGTGCAGTGGAGGTCCTCAAGGACTACAATGGAGCTGGAAATGTCTACTGCCTAGTGATGCCAGAGCCACCATAACAGCACAATGTATTATTCACGGGTTTCTCATAAAGCTGATCTTAACTAATATACTGAGCTAAAGCCAAATGAAAGCATAGAACATATAATTACTTACAGGCCATAACACTTAATAATGAGGATAAATGATGATGTTATTAACTTACACATTTTCTATATCTGTACCATCAATCTTTAGTTTAGAGCATATTCATTCTAATTCTTAAAAAGTATGTACTGTAAAAGAGTTCTGTGATGCAGGGAGCAATTTCATGTACTTCATGTTTTTATCATATCAAAAGCTACACGGTGATTGTTTTAGTAAGGTTTCTATTCCTGCAAAATATCAAGACCGAGAAGCAAGTAGGAGAAGAAAGGCCTTATTCAACTTACACTTCCACATTGCTGTTCATCACCAGAGGAAGTCAGGACTGGAACTCAAGCAGGTCAGGAAGCAGGAACTGATGAAGAGGCCATGGAAGGATGGTACTTACTGGCTTGCTTCCCCTGGCTTGCTCAGCCTGCTTTCTTATAGAACCCAGGTCTACCAGCCCAGGGATGGCACCACCCACAATGGGTTGGGCCCTCCCCTCTTGATCACTGGTTGAGAAAATGCCTTACAGCTGGATCTCATGGAGGCATTTCCTCAACTGAGGCTCCTTTCTCTGTGATAACTCCAGCTTGCCTCAAGTTGACAAAAAACCAGCCAGTACAGTGATGTATCTATACTGTCTATGTTTCCATAAGTATATTCCATGATATTTACACAACAATGATATTGCCCTCTGATGTATTTCAGAGCATATCAAGACATTAAGTGATACACACATTCAACAATGCTCCATCTATAGAAGACTTTGACTTTAAGTGCTTGGACAATCTGTTTTGTTTGATAAATGTTCTCTAATTTTACCCTCAAGCACTTGACTTTTACAGTATAATAATTTATAATCACCATTTTCAAGTGCATTGTTTTTAAGTAAATAATAACCTGTTATTAAAACTTTAAGCTTCTGCTTCTTAGTTGAGAACTAAGTTTCCTATAGACAACATCCTTCTAGAATATTCAGTCACAAGGCCCAGAGGCAAGTACATTATTTATTTTCCAGTCAAGTGCACTATTCCATCAATGTCATCACATAACTCACTGAAGTTCAAGATCAAAATTCTCCACTTTTTGGACTTGAAAAATGCTGGACTGTAGCTACTTGCAGACACCTGACTACTACAAGTTTCCTGGCTCTGAAAGCAAAAGAGTGGAATTACACCCCAACCAAGTGATATGATCACCAAGTAACTGCTTTGTCGGTCACTGTTCCCTAAGAGCAACCTTATTCTAAAGACTTCAGCTCATGAATGGCCCCTAACTGATGAGTGTTAAGTTCTTTACAAAAGATGACTATTCTTCTCTGAGGTCTCCACCTTTACTCCCAACAGAGACTATCTTTTAATTCTGAATGTTTCCATGCTGTAAGACCTTTAAACTGAATTGCTATCTTATGGAGGAAACTGTGTCTTATCACTCACAGGAACAGTAACTTTAAACTGTTACATTCCTCTTTATTTAATGAGAAAAAATTTTAAGGAGAATATACAGTAAAATAAGCCTGATTTACAGACATCAAGACATTTAGAGAAAAATTAAAATGATCAATATTCTGTATATATTAATTAATGCTGAAAATTAATATGGAAGCAATTATTCCTTAATCATATTTTTTTCCAAATATCCACAAAGTGACCTTTTAATATTTTAAAGCCTTAGCCCGTAGCTGGGCAGAGTCTCAAGTAGCTCGTCTAAGTTAACCCAACCATGTAGACTCATACAGCCACATGGCTAGTTATACCTTCCAGGCCTGTGATCACATCCATCTCTTCCCATGTCTCCTAGCAATAGGACTTTTTTCCTTCTTCCCAGAATTCTTTTCTTCCTCCCAGGAAGTCCCACCTTTCACTTCCTGCCCAGCTAATTGACCATCAGATTTTTACTAAAACCAAATCTTAGAATGCCTTAGGTGAGGAAGGACAGAGACAATTTCACACAGTGTACTCTGACCGAAGAAGCAGAAGAATAGAAAAATTAAAAGAGGATTTTTGTTGTTGTTGTTTATTTGGTGTGTGTTTCTATGTGTGTGTATCTGTGTGTGTTCAGGAGCTCAGTATTCTAAAATTCTAAGATTCTCAGCATGCCTTAAGTAACTATAGTGATTTTTAGTTTATTCAGTGATAGCCATGGGCTACAAGAGCAGGATATCAACAGAAACTTGGGAACCTTAGATTCTAATGACTCTGGTTTAAACCTCCTAGTTTATAACCTAAATTTCCCAACAGTACTCATGCAAAGTAGAAATCTTATCTGTAATTTTTTTCAGTACCATCGTAGGAAATGATGGCAAGAACAAAAGGAACAAGGTAGGCAGATGGGTTTGATGTGTGGGAGGCAACTGCATAGAACGCTTGGGTGCAGGCAATCCATTTAGATTCAGCCGAGACAGTGGCAGTGATCTCCAGAGTACAAAGCACACACAGAAGCACCAGGTGCTGGTAGAAGGGTTATGAAGCAAGCTGTGACAATAGCTTAGTCACAGGGAGGGGCATGTTGTGATTTTCATTTCTAATTAAACATATTTTCTCTCTTAATAATATAAGAGCCAATTTCACTGTTATTTCCACAGCTGAGAAGTTTTCAAGAGACCTGGAGTAAATGAATGTCTTTGCGTTGTTTATAATCAAAACAAAGACATCACATTAAGAAGATGCTTATTTTCTCTAGTGGGGTTCCACTTCTTTGTCAACATTTGTTATTCCAGTCAGCTGATCATGTGAATATAGCACAGAACACTGGAATGAACATAATTGACTGTTATCAATTAATTGGTGTTTTCCTAAGATACATAGAAGTGTCTACATTCCCATCAAATGCTGTAGATAAGCCCATTAGCTCATCCCACTGCATGTTGTCAATACATGTTCTCTCTTTCTCTAGATTATGAGCACCTTGAAGATATGCCAACTTTCATTATAAAAACTAATACCCATTACTGAGTATTAATAATGTCCAAATGTCCACTGCACACATCTGTCTGTTAACTGGCCAGCATGGAAGGCCCCTAGAGAGCCATAGAATCCAATCAGATTGTTTAAAGTCCATAACATCAATTATACCACCACGGAAAAACAGAAAAAAAAGTATTGCATCAAAGGCAAAATATTGATTGCCTTATTTTAAAGTTTTATGCATTTTTAATTGGAGATTGAAAAGAGTGGATACATGTATCAAGCAGTACTATGTTCAAGAAAATGAATTCAAATTTCAAAAAAAAATATTTTAACGATGCATTCTTCTATTTAGAGATTCAAACTCCAAAGTTAACTCAGAACCTTCTGCTATCTGCTAAGGTTTATTCTTCTCACTGTCGGCTGGCTTGTGTTGCTATTGATGCTATTATTCATTCATTCACGTCTGTTCCTTGATATTCCTCCCCAGGCACATTGATCATATCATTCATGTGAACTCTGGAAAAAGTAACTGGTCAAAAATAGTTCTTTGCTAAATAACTTCCAGAAGAAATCAAGTGGATTCTGTTTGCTCCAGAATAGGTCCATAGGAATCCATCGGAGCCAGCACTTGCTCACCTGCCTCCCAAGACTGTCAGTCCCATGTCATATGAAGAGCTTCCCCAAGGACATTTCTTATTCATTTCAATTTTGTTTTTATTTTCTCTTTAATTGGACATAGACATGCTGAATTTGGGTGCTATTATAACAGAAATTAACTTTCAAAAAGAAAGTTAGTCTAAGTGCATACCCATCAACTGACAGAAAACAGCCTCTACTCTTTGATGGCAAAAATATATATCTTTCGCAGTCCTCAGATCTCTTCTTTCATGATTTGGCATAAAAATGCCCTTCTTATATAATTCATGACAATGTCGTCAATGTTAGGAGACAGCTCCATGAGGTCAGTCATGTCAGGAAAGAGTTCCACCTTGCTGGCAGAATCCAAACTTAATTCACGTTCCCAGGCCCGGAAACTAACTCCTATCTTGCTTCTTAAAAAGTTGTTTGGTGTTGGTCTGTTAGTCAGTAAAGGATGTAAAGAGGAAAGATGCTGTTACCCGTTACCTAAACTAAGGCACACATGTGGGAAAAGCTTGTCTTAACTTGTTCCCTTATCATTCAAAAATCCCCAGCAACAGTCCAGGAGGGGACCTGACTGCCAAAGCTCACTCAAGGACCCAGGTGACCCAGATAAGTCCTAGTCACCAAAGTTAATTTCCTTGCATAAGCCATGTGTCAAAATAAGATTGGTCAATGCAACAGTTCACCTCATCCCCTTGTTTTGAGTTCCCATCCTATAAAAATGTTGTACAATCTTACTTCCAGGACATGGTTCAAATCCGGAAATGGTTGCCTCCCTAAGTGCTCAGAAAATTAAGCTTTCATTTTTAAGCTTCCGTATCTGAAGTGAGTTTTCTCGGCTTCCAATCCGAACCAAACAATCAATATGTTTTTTATAGGAGCAAGATATGACCAGAATCACTTTTAATACCTTTGAAAATTTTTAAGTTTGAAGCTAAGTGGGTTTCATTAGTCATTACAGACAAAAGATATCTGATGTTCAATAATTTCATTGAAGAAGTTTAAATTATAGCTTCATGATTTAAAAATGTTGGACAACCTTCATACTCAACAGAAATGCTAAACTATCTATTAATGTAATCATTTGCTTTGCACCTACACTCATTTTGAATGTTGCTATGGAGACCTGTGAAACTGCCCTGGGAAGAACTAATGGAATTTTTAAAGGATACAATTTAAAACCACCTGCAAACAATAGGCTTCAGATAAAAAGTCCTAGAACAGTTTCTTTTTCTTTTAGAGAATTAAATGTAAGTAATGCCATTCAACTACTTGGGAAGCAGTGAGCTGCGTTTGAATACATTTACAGTGAGTATTTCCTAGGATTGGGATGAATGTGAATAAACAGACTTGTTTCCTGTCTTACTTTCTGATTATTCTCAGCTTTGATGGGCAAAACAAGAACACACAGAAATACAAGACAAGGGTCATCTGAGCTCAAGCTCTTCTAAACCATGTAAACAGGAAGTACTGGTAATCCCATGAGAAGTTAGTTATATTTGTTGAAACAACAACATTTAGGAATAAACGTCAGGCTGATTGACTTTGTTTTTTCAGTAGCTGAACAAAGCCTGTGTACAGAGCTGAATGGACCCATGCAGCTTTAAAAAGCAGTGGAGGGGCAGGTATAGGTGCAGTAGAGTGTACAGTTCCTGGAGGAGCCTCTTTCAAACATTTCCTTGGGGTTTAAGATAAGTGTTCATAATGTTTATCACATGATGGACAAAACAGAAGCTGAATATGATGAATATATGAAAGATATTTCTTAGCAAAATCATAACGTCACTGACAGAGCTCAGAGTTCAGTTAGCACATGGGAAGAGTTTAAGACTTAGAAATAAATTTTGCTGTTGTGTTAGTATGATCTGATGGTATTCTGACTTTTAAAGTGATTTGGGGAAAAGGAATGCCAATGTACATCTCCTGAGACTGTATTTCAGTGGTCACAGGCAAAACACTGCAAGTCTGCTTTCAGTTTGCTTACTCAGACTGAAGGATCCATTCTCGGTGTCTTAAAGTCAAGAAACAAGACAACATTCTACTAGTGAGCATGCTCTCCATGCTGCGGAATATTCTCAGGATACAGAGGAATCTCTTTTACTGCCTTCAGCTATAGTCCGTGCCAAAGCAGATTGAAATTTCCAAGTATTATTATTTTTAGGATGCAATCTTTGTGTTTCAAACTTAGTCTGCTTGCATTCATGCCAGATTAAGTCATACACATTCACCTACCCAGACTATTTCCTTCTAAAACCCCATGGCCTGAAACTAAACTGAAGTCATCAGGCCAGGCAGAATCCTTTCCTGTGAGGAGCTTCTTCAAGTTCCTGCTCATCTTGAGCATCTGCTTTGTCATGCAAACACCAGTTCATCAGATTCCTAGAAACCACTGCACTTCTGAGGAAAGGCTGTGAGGCCCTGGGGAAGGACTGACTAAAACCACGAATGTCAGTAGACAGGTATTCACATCCACGTCTAATCATGTGGTATTTTTTATTCCCAGCATGAGTGCCTTATCCCCACTCCTGAGTTAAAAAGGCAATTTTCTAATATCTACTAAAAAACACTCAAAGTTGATTTATGGTCTGCTTCTATCAAAATAGTGTTTTTAAATTTTTTAAATCATAACTGAAGCAAAACTAGTCCAGAATACCATGAAGCTTGAGATATTTTCTGCTATGGTTTGGAATTGATATCATCAAAATTGTCCATTACTAAAGCTTTTAAAGAAGAATAGTTCTATGCTGAAAACACAATAGAATTTGCTACACTATTTTAACTTGGAGGGAAGTTTACTATTAATAGCACAGAAATACAACTGTCAAATTCTGGAGCATATATGGGATGGTGCTTTATCCAGTATTTGATTCAGTAAGAATGGAAACTTTTAGGATAGCTTTACTTCATTTCTTAACAATTTCACACAGAGAGTAATGCTGGTAAGTTGCTTATATATTTTTTATATCATATAATTTTATTTATTTTAACTGATTAGCATCCTGATTTATATCAATCATCTTCTTGTCAGGATCTAGAACTGCATAGAAAAAGAGCCACTGTGCCTGTTTTTGAGGACTTACCTAAGTTAGCTAAGCCTCTGGGAACGTTTGAGGGGGATTTTCATGATTTGCCAAATTTAGTTAGGATGACCTTCCCTAAATATGGGAAAGACCTTTTTATGGGTCCTACCTTACATGGAATAATAAAAGCAACCAACATAGCAGATGCATTAATTCATCATCCTGCTTTCTAGTGCAGCCACCTCAAGCTCCTGCCTTTGGGGATTCCCACTCTGATGATGGTACCCCTTGAGCAGTGAGCCAAAAATAAACTCTTCTTTAAATCGCTTTTTTTAGAGTCTTTTATCCCACCAACAAGGAAAGTAACTAAATCCACTAGGTGAAATAAAAAAATAGTCACAAAAATGTTTATATTTGACCTTTTAAGTCTTGCAATGACTGTAGTAGCTGTTAGATGAATTACAACAAATAGGTATAACATAGCCCTGCTTTAGAACTTTAGCAGCAATAGTGAGAAACAAAACAAACAAAAGCAAAAAGCAAAAAAACAATTACAGTGGCTTTTAAAAATCATCAAAAACCAAAAATCAGCAGACATTCACATATCTTCTAAATAGTAAAAATCAATTCTAGATTACTTACTATTTTCAGAGAGTGGGAGGGCTTTTGTATTCCTAATTTTTAGGTAGTGTCTGTCACCAATGGTAGTTGATTGGCACTTAGTGTCTTGTCCATCACCTGTTTCGTGGACAGTGGACAGAAAGCTACATATAGAAGCTGGAAAATTTACATGCTTATGGAATGCTTATATCCAGGGTAAGATACATCCCCCCTAAGTCATAGCAGAGATTCTTCTTTTCTATTTCTGTTTCTGCTACTCTGACTCTTAGATTTAGCATCAGCTCAGCCTGGTATAGGGCCTGAGATAGCTCATGGGGTTTGAGTGGCAGGGAACAAGACATCAGGTTATTTGACACAGATGGTAGCAGACACTGAATATTTGGGCCCTGACTGGAGAGACTGCAGTTTGGTGACTTCAGTGACCCCTGAATCTCAGCTTTATTCTGTTGTTGCTATGAAGGTTTGGTTCTAGCCTTGTCTGTTCCCAAGTGGGTATCAAAACTTGAAGCAGAGTTCATTCCACTTCCTGGTAACTTGAAAATACCATGTACAAGGCAATTTCCTTAAAGAACATTAAAAAAAAAAAAAAAAAAAAAAAAAAAAAAAACCAAAAAACTACATGTTTTATGTAACTGAAAATTGAGGATAAATTCATTCTTTGTGAGCATATGGTAATTATAAGATCTGTCATTCATCTTCTGTTTTGCTTAAGAGGACTAATGTTAATTGTCTTCTATGACAAAGTTCTGATAACACTGTTACTCTAGATGAGGATGTTTATATTGGAAGCCATTGGTTCTCTAGATGCACAGATTAGGTTCACTTACTACAAACTTGTTCTCATGCAGAAGGGCCCTCTGGGTCTTTTTCACTTGCACATTGCTTTGGAAAATCTTTTCCACATATTTAGCAGATCCTAGTCCAGATGCTTCCAGGTGACCCATAGTATAACACCTCTAAATTGGACACAATTCATAATTGGTCATCTAAAGTACTTGACACATTGTAGGCATGAGGAAGATAGTGTAAAGCTAATGATCTATAATGCTCATTTCTTTAATTATTTTCTTTGTTTTTTCATGTATAAAACAACCAGATTTCAAAACTTCGTATCTGTTCCACTCCTCACCTGTTTGTCTAGCTGATTCTAATAAGGCCTTCCTAATCTTTGTAATAAAAATTCTGTAGATATACAGATTATCTCAAACTTGTCATATTATCTAAAATACACGAGCAATGTGCATATTGCCTGAATAATCACAGTACAGCCTTTAAAATCCTTAACAAGAAACTGTCATTATTATTTGGAATTCTCATGCTAACACTCAACAGCAATAAAATTTAAAATAAATTAAACAAAAAATATATATATACACACACATACATACTTAAATGGAATTCTTTCTTGGCTTTCATGGCTGAATTTGTTAATCTGCTTAGATTGTCTGATGTTGCTATTGTCTGACCTCCTACACTGACAGTACTGCCTTGATGTTGCAGTAAAGTTACATCAGCAAAACAATGTCACTTCTTAGCAGGTAACATTAGGCATGACAAAGAATATCTTCATAGCTTTGGCAGAAAAGAAGGCTTTGGCAGTTAAATGTGGCATAGTTTGAGCTAATTCAAATCCCTGAATATACTTGGATTAAGAGCTCTTTAACTTGCCCAGAACCATGCTCATTTCAGAGACTGGCGGTGGTGGTCCACCTCCACCAAAACGTCTGGACTAGACACCTATAAAGGATGAGTCATGGTCTAGTGTTCATATAAACAATCCTCTAAACTTTGAAGTCACTACTGTAAAGCTGAAGGCTGGAGGTGGGGCAGAATCAATGTACTTGGAGAGGTCTGAAGTATTCCTGCCACATCAGAATGATTTTTTTTTCTTTTGTGTTCTTCTGTTGTATAAGGCATAACTCATAATTCTCAAGCTACATTTTATTTCCTTGTTATGTTATACAACTGTTCCAATAAAGGCCATAATCTAGACAAATGTTCTTCAGTAAAAGTTTATAAATTCTTCCGTATTCCAGGAAGAGATTCTGTTATTAATAGACATGAAATGAATACTGAGAAGGCAGACATAAGTGATACCCTTATTCTATCTCTTAGCTATATGGTGTGTGTGTGTGTGTGTGTGTGTGTGTGTGTGTGTGTGTGTGTGTGTGTGTGTTTATCTATGAGAGAAATTTCTAATAGAGTTTTCAAATACCTATACAATTTTAAAAAATGACTGCATTTGTGACATAAATAGTTCTTTCATTGGTATTGAAAAAATCAAAGCAACCAAGGGTCTTTCTAGAGACTGTACACAAATTCCAGGCTCTCTGAATGATGTACATTCTTCCTTGTCTATCCAATAAAAACTTTAAGATCTCTACCAATAAGTCTAATTAGCAAAAACTGTAACAAAATTCTCATTTAGGAAGAGAAGGTTAAGGAACATACAGAGCTTCATCTGTCTCAAATGTATTCACTTAGATGAGAACGCTGAATGTCTTCTCAGAAGAAAGAATCTGTTGATTACCCATTTTTCTTGCTGTTGCAGTCATTCCTCTTTCTACTATTGGATTTATTAGATTTTGAACCAAGCTTGAGTGTCCTTTGGGAAGGACTCTCTTGATAATGCCCACTTGAATAGATTTAGGGACCTGGAGATAACCTCAGGTTAGGGAACCTGAGGGCTTTGTTTATTACTCTTATGTTTTATCTGATTCTCCAACCTCAGGAGTCTGAGCTGTTGAGATGGGTTAGAAGACAAATCCCTGGCATAATACTGAGTTCTGAATGTTGGTTCCTATCTATTGTTTTTCTACTGACTTCTATTTCACCCTTAGTCTGTCATTCATCTGGCCATGCTAATATTGGGTGCACTGGAGGGCCATATTACATTATGTCTTGTAGCAAGACATCATTTCACGATAATGCCTTGTAATGGACATAATGTTTGATTTAGGGAGTGAAGATATAAACTTATAAACACTTATAAACATTTTGGTGTTTGGAAGAAATTAAAAATCCACAAAAGTCAAGTTTTGTGGCTTTTCAACTTATTTTCTGTGCTTTCTTTTTTCTGTCTTTATTCTCATTAACTTTAAACAATAGATCAGAAAATCTGTTCTTTCAGCCACCAAATGAGCATATTGTCTGACTCCCAAATGTCTAAAGTCAGGCATGTGATGACAAAAGGGCCCCTTAGCAATGCTGTTGATTGGCTCTGTTTTCGGATGTATCTGTTTTTACTTACTTAGTGTTTTAAGGACTTTACTAATGGCTGCAAGAAATGAGTGAATCCAATATTCGGACATTCTATTGTTATTTAAGGTTTTTCAGTTGAGTGGTAACATTCTGAGTCAGGAGTCATGAGTGGCTAAAGTCAGTAGGTCTGAGCATAGATTAATTTCTCTGAAATGGTGATAGAGAGACTTTTGTTACCCACCACTGAAACTTCAATGAGCCAATTTCATGTTTCTGTGTTTGAAACTTACTGTGCCCTATTCAATATTTTGTGAAGTTTTATGTGATAAGGCAACAGAATCTTGCTATGATGATTTAGACAGGTACAGATACACTTACTAAGTTTTGTTTTGTTTTGTTTTTTGTTTGTTTTGTTTTCATAGACAGAGTGGAATCCAGGGATACAGATGCCCTTGTAGGGTTTTGACTCTGTTTTATTCAGTAATTTTTTTTGAGTGGTGTTGTGTATAATAATTAAAAAACAATTCATGCTATTGCCAAATACACTCCAGTAACATGGTCTCCCTTCCCCATTTGCCTGCCTCCAAACCACCAGTATATTCTGTCTGAAAATCCATAACATCAGGAATTCAAGCAGGTCAGTTAAGCAGGTCTGATGAGATTTACCAAAGCTGTACCATCTGCAATATACAGATATCAAAGCAAAATTTAAGTATCAACAGGATATCTGTTTGGATTGTATTTGTCTGTGCAGGATGCACAGATTAGCTAGTATAAAATTCTGCTCTTATTTTTTTTTTAAGCATGTGAAAACAGTCTTTTTTTATGAGCCAACTTTAATAATAAGTCTTCATTCATGTCACTTGGGGGATGGCACAAAGAATCTACGCTTCTGCTTGATTCTCTTGAATTTTCCTCAGGGGGCCTCCCTCTATCAAATACGATCCATATAACTCTAGAAGGTGTGCAAAGTCTACTCATCTTTTCTAAAGCCACAAAGACAAAGCTTTCCTCCCAAAATCAGCACGTCCTTTTGCCAGTAACCAGGGAAACTTTTAGCTTTACTTCTCTCCCAGAGGACTAATAAAACAACCACAAACTCAAAATCACACCCATGCTGATAATTAAAACAATTCAAAACAAATGAAGCAAACTAAACTCATACTGTATGAGTCTGTTCTTAGGCTTTTTTCCTAATTTGTCGTGTCAGGATATTTAACCTAAAATTCCCATGGAGCACACGTTCAAAGAGTTATCCTGCCGACTTTATACCATTTTTAAACTTTTACTTCTATTAACACCTGCTTATAAGCAGGCAGCTTGTCAACGGGGATATTAACCCAAAATACCTGTGGAGGCAACACTAGAAAGAATATGAATATCCTGCCAGACTTACTAGAGTCTTATATCTTTATACCATCTTTAAAGTAACTAAATCACACCTCTATTAGTACCTGCTTATAGGAAGCAGGCAGTTTCAATCTATTTTCTTTCTGCCTAGAGCCAATGTATTTTTCCCTGTACTAGCTCCGAACCGTAGGCGAAATTTCCCATGTGTATTCTGTATTCTTATCTATCCTTAAAAGCAAATAAGCCAAACCTTAAAATTCTGTCCTGTGATTACCTGCTTGTAGGAAGCAGGCAGCTTTTACTCTCTGGCTTCCTCCTCAGAGCTGCCATCTTGCCTCCTTTCACAGCAGGGGACCTTAGACTGTGAGCTGAGTCTGCCCCTGTGTTTCTTTGTTTTAAGGTTCTCCTGCTTGAGCCACCATGAGACTCCTCCTCTCTGAGAAATCACTACTCCCCTCCTTCCAGACCTGCTTTACTGTGTGAAAAAGGGAGAACTGTTGTGAATTATCCCAGTGTTTTTTTTTTTTTTTTTTTTTTTTTTTTTTTGATGTTAATTCTGCTTCCCCAAGAGGGGTTGCTTCCGAAGAGGAATGAATCAGCACTCTGGTGACTTCTTGTGAACCTTATTCCCCATTTTAACTTGTAAAATATTGGGCAGTGGAAGGGAAGGTGGTGCTAAAAAGTTTTAGAGAAAGAGGGAAAGAGAGGAGGGGAGAGACAAAGGAAGGAGAAGGAGGAAGACAGAAGAAGAGGAGGTAGAAGGAAAACAGAACAGAAGCATGTGGCTGGGGAAAAAAAAAGTAAGGTACAAGGGAATTCATAGATGGGGAATATAGTAATGTAGTGGTAAATTTGCCCAAGCTAGCTGTGCAGCTTGTATTCTAATTGAGTTGTGTTTTCCTTGCACAGGCTTGTTTGGAATGGAGATTTACCACAACAGAGTGGTGGGTCATATAGCAACCACCTTCTCCAGACTGTTCTCCAACAATGGGAAGAAGTAGTATTTCTAATTTTTTAAAATAAATGCCATATAAAGGAAGGAACTGACTGGTCTAGGTTATGTCAGTTCTCATTACATCCAATTAGTATGATCAGAAATAACAGACAATTTAATAGGCCATTTAATAGGCCATGCCTAGCTAGATCCAGGCCTTATAGTGAAGTGGAAACTTCTAGTTTCTTTGGAAAGTTACGCCAAATGATATTTTGCTGGGACATATGGGTAAAAGAATGTCTTGCTAGAGCAAACACGTAAAAGGCTGTTTCCTAAAGCAGACACAGGTAAAAGGATGTTTTGGTATTGCAAACATGTGGAAGGCTGTTTCCTAAAGCAGACACAGGTAAAAGGATGTTTTGGTATTGCAAACATGTAAAAGGCTGTTTCCTAAAGCAGACACAGGTAAAAGGATGTTTTGGTATTGCAAACATGTGGAAGGCTGTTTCCTAAAGCAGACACAGGTAAAAGGATGTTTTGGTATTGCAAACATGTGGAAGGCTGTTTCCTAAAGCAGACACAGGTAAAAGGATGTTTTGGTATTGCAAACATGTGGAAGGCTGTTTCCTAAAGCAGACACAGGTAAAAGGATGTTTTGGTATTGCAAACATGTGGAAGGCTGTTTCCTAAAGCAGACACAGGTAAAAGGATGTTTTGGTATTGCAAACATGTGGAAGGCTGTTTCCTAAAGCAGACACAGGTAAAAGGATGTTTTGGTATTGCAAACATGTGGAAGGATGCTTGACGAAGGAGCATAGATACGACTCCGCAGACTGTGGGGGATGAACACTAAGGTTTGGTTTGTTCCGCTTGTTCTTTGCTAAAGACACATATCTTGGTTCACCTTACACTGTGTTGTTGAGTTCAATGTATGGTAACACTGTCATGGAGAGAAACTTGCCCAAGAGTGGCTTACTACCTCCATGGCCTTGCCTTAGGCCAGTTGGTAAGCCTGGCAGTTTCTTCAGAATTGAACTACAGCTGCCTGATGTCTGCTTGCTGAACTACAGCTGCTGGTTTGTGCCTGGGGTCTCCCTGCCTAGAGGACTGTTCTGCAGCACAGATGCCAAGTCATAGTTGGCATTTGCTCTGGGGCTGAACTGCTGCCAAAGAAGATCAAGATCAGACCCAAAGAACTATTGCTGAACATTCACCCCACCCCCATTCCAATCCTAATATTTTTTTTCTCTTCTACTACTGAAAGACTCTCAAAGTGAGGACCCCCATGCTCCATCCTGGGAGAAGCGACACCCCAAATCACTCACGAGAAGCGATCTTGATGCAAACTGCAAGAGGATTTTTATTCCAAGCATGCTGTGGGCCCACAGTCTTATGCCACACGAAGTGGTAGAGGACTGTGGACCCCGAGTGCAGGATTGGGACAGCTTTTATAGGGTTCACAACAAAGCACTTTAATCCCAAACCAATCATGGCAAAGCCAATGAATCACAAACCAATCATTTTAAATTATCTAAGCCCGCACTTTCTAGGCCAATCATTGTAAACCATCTAAGCCTGTGCTCCGGGGACCAATCGTGTTAAACTATCTAAGCCCGCGCTCCATGGACCAATCAGTTCCCTATAGTCTCGGAGGTCTGTATTTGTGAGGTTTCCTGGGTGGGGGTGACAATGGCAGTCAGGATAAGTCATTAGGGCGGGGCAGGGGGTTTCTATCATGCAAGCAGTTTGCAGAAGCCAGATAAGTGGTTTAGTCAGCTTATCTCCTGTTAACTTACTAGACCCGGCTTGAGTATCCAAGGGCCTGTCCTACGCCCTTTTACCCAGTTTCATACAGAAAGCAGGCTCTGGAACAGCAAGGAGTGTGACCTTATATCTATTATTGGCAGAGAACAGGGTCTGGAATTTGAGGTATTTAGGGCTCTTTAGGCGCTGGGATTAAGGCTCCTTTAGAGTGAGGTAGCTTGGGGTCCTTAGAGGGGTTAGGCTATATTTTTTATCCTTTCACTACCTCTGGTGGGTAATGGGCTATAGGTGAGGTCGAAACCTATTAGAAATAGGTTCCAAAATATATGCTTATCTTATAGTTTGGACAGAATTTATAAGCATAGATTCAACTAAATATGGAATACTGGACTGGTGGAGTGGCTCAGCAGTTGCAGAGGAGCTGTGATAAGTTCCCATTATCCACATGGTAGCTTACAATTGCCTGTATCTCTAGGTCTAAAAATCTGAACTTCTTGGCTTCTGCAGACACTGCATCCATGTGGCACACATACATACATGAAAGTATTCATACATACATGTAACATAAAAATAAAGTTTAAAAAGGTTTAAATATTATAGAATTAATTTTCTTCATAGGAGGAAGTCTGATCTGATCAGCAGTGGGAGTAATCTTTATTTGTAAAACAAAATTAAAAAAATATTCTTTATCTACAGATTGATAAAATATATTAAGTATTCTTTACATACATAAAAAGAGACTATGTGCAGAAAGGTAAAAGGACTTATGGTTTTGCTGTTATATACGTAACTTGTGTTCTATTATTTTTTTTATTTTGCACTAGGAAATCATCTTATTTGATAAAATATATTCTAGTTTTCCCAATGAATGTCTAATCAATGATGAATATACAAGCAGAATAATGACATCATCCAGAGCATCATTTGCTCAGACAGGATATATATTTACTAGGCAGAATCTAAAATATATTCCAGTTTTACAGTACTTGAAATGCAAAGACTCCCCCCCCCCAAAAAAAAAAGATTCACTAACTCCAGATGTTACTGAAATACAGATTTTGTTGAAGCAATTTGAAAAGGTCGTAGGTATTATATTCAATGGTTGGGCTCCAACATGGCTTTGTTACAAAGAGAAAGCTACTAGAATGGCATGGCATTCTTCAATACCAACATGTCCTCTATCCTTCAGTCCCTGCTTTTTTACCCCAGTGCTGATTCAAACTCACAAGGTAGTCCCTGCAGTCAATATGGAAATAAAGTGAAAAGAAAACCATACTCTCTGTTTACTTAGCTCTCTTTAAAGCCAGCATTCTAGAACCATCTCCCAGGATCAGTCACTGACAACAGCAAGACTGTAGTATGGAAGAGCTCTTCATCTTTACAGTTACTATTTTCTACATTAAAGATGTTATTTTTCTAGTGAAGAAGATACTGTTTCCACAGCTGGTGGGCTTTGCCATAGGATATTTGACTCTGATCTACCTTATATTCAAGAACATGACAACTCCATTATTTGTTAAATATTGGTAAATGCCAATGAAAGTCATAGGCATATTTGGACTGAAAACATAGTGTTATCAAGTCTAGAGTTTGTCTAAAATTATTTCCTTCTGTGCTCACTTCATCAGTCTATATAGGAAAACCTGGGATGCCTGTACAAGGGAACACACAAATTCACAAAGCATTCGGTACAAAAAAATAATGTTTTAAGAGATATGTATGCTTTGCTTACTTTAAACCACACATAGCATGTGTGTGTGTGTGTGTGTGTGTGTGTGTGTGTAGAATCATTACTAGACACACTATGGATGTGTAATTATCAAGCTTTATATTTCATTGAATAAAATTGAATCAACGAAAAACCATAGGCTTTCCAACCTCAGTATGGACCAAGAACCCAAACATGTTTATGTAAGGAAGCCATGACAAGTTTGCATGAAATCCTGAACATTACAATAGGCCAACAATGTAATAAAACAAGCATAACACTGTAGAAAATACAATATACATTACTTTAAACTTTGAAATATACAGTGAGAATTGTAATTCAAGAACATTTTACAAAATAATGCACAAGTATTTTAGGAATTAGGAAAAATGTCCATATTTCTGGAGAAAACAGTGTGGTCAAGAGTATTTGAATTGGCCACACCCCCTGGCCCCCGCCTCCCACTGGTGTGTGGGTTTCGGGAGCAGAATGATAGCTTTCAGGGCCTTGTTTGTTCTTAGGAACTGTACAATCAGCTTTGCTTAAGTGATCAGTTAAGGACGGCATGAGCTACATCCACAACTTCATGGCCCAAGTAAAGAATGCCAAATGTGAGTAAACCAGAATAAAGCAGTACTGGCAAACGCATAGAACCATGGTGACAAACCATAGAACTATCTCTAAGACATCTACAGCATGTTAAGAACTATATAAAAACCTGTTTTTGTTAATAGTGCTCTGAGAAAAAGCAGGCTGTTCCTCTGAACTTTATTGTTCCTGTTTTTTTTTTGGGGGGGGGACTCTAGGATTTAAAGGTTTATATGGAAGCAGTGGGACTTTACACTTTATAAATTTATCAGCTTATTACAGTTTCTCCCGATGTGCTGCACATGAATATACTCAAGCATTTTCTTTGCTTTTCAGACACTGTTAATGAAGTGAGAATAAGATGAACCAGGCTCCTGTTTGTTCCCCTCTGCAACAGTCAGGGTAGGTTTCAGGAATTCCTGATATGCATTATCAGAGGGAGGATACCAGGAAGAAGTTAATGAAGAATATACTTTCAGCATCAGAATATAACCAGTTATAATAAATATTTTCAATATATATATTGTTCTCAAAATCCCTACCATTGGTATCGACCCCAGTAGGTACAAATAACCTTTAGTAAGCAATGTGAAGACCGAACACCAGATAGAATTAAACTAAGACAGCTGTCTTTCTGAAGCCTATTAAACTGAAAATTAGAAACTTACTCATGTGATCAATTGTGATCTCTTATTATATTTGGCAATATCATCCTCTTTTGAAGTCCTACAATCATTCTGAACAAAGTCTGTCTTTAGTCCTCTCTGATTAGAATCCATGTTGTCATGTGGAAAGAAAGAGTGGACCAACAGAGGGTACACAGTATCAGGAAAAATGTCCTGTTGAATTAAATATTCACACAGCGCCAGCTCATATGCAAAAACAAAGCAGCATTTATTTACTCCAGTTTCCTGAGAAAAAGATTCACCTCTAGAAGACTGTAGTTTTTCGTTGTGAAGCAGAGGTTATTACGCCCATTAGAAATGGCTTGAAAGGCCTTGAAGATAGACTACAGAACAGGTTCTGATGCCGGGTTATTCTGTGACTTGGGGCTGGAAGAAACCACAGCTGGAATGGATAAATGTATCATAACATTTGTGGTTATGGTGGATAACATATGTAAGGAATTCATAAAGTAACACTTCAAGTGTTAAAAAAATACAGTACAAATCAAGCTCACCAAGAAAGAAAAAGGAAAATAAAAACCAAAATAGGACACTTTACTTCTCCTTACAAGATTAAAAAAAAAATGTTATTGAAAATGAGAAGATGTGTACGTTTTTATTCTAGAAGGTATAATACTGCAATATTCAGGCTATGTTTTTTTGTTTGTTTGTTTTTGTTTTTTTGTTTTGAATGAAACTGAACTTGATTTTTGCACAGGAAGGTTTTTTTTTGGCATTTATATTGTTAAATATTATGTTATATATATGCTAGTTAATTTTTATAGGTGGCTTATGTGTTTACATGGACCAGAAATTCATTCTATACACTTGTAAGAAGGCTTAATTGTGTCCTTTTAAAAATGAAAATATAACCTCAAAACATCCTCAGAGCAGCAGGGTGGGCCTGGCTGCCTCTGCAGCCGCTATTTTTAGCCTGTCCTGCTTTTGTTAGACTGGGTCAGTACAAATGCCAGGGGCAAGATGGCGTCCTTGGCACAGGAAGACAGGAAGGTAGCAATGTTTGAAAGAAGCTGTGTATTGAGAGCTCAGAAGCTGTGGAATAAATCCTAACCTTTTTTTTTTTTTTTTTTTTTTTTTTTTTTGAGGTATTGCTTTCTGAACATTTCAGCATTAGAACTTTTCGAATTGAGATAATACGTAAGTCCCTGGTGGCCTGAATCAGGAACACCTGTCCACTTTGGCTCACCTTTCACAGAATTTCCTCTCTGCTCACTGCTGACGGTGCACACTCCACAAAGGTCAGTGTGCTTTCTATCTTTATTTGGAAAGATTATCCAGGCATCACAATGTCTTCCAGTTCAATGTCTGTGGCAAGGTCAGGAGGAAATCCTTAATTCTAAATTGCAGGCCTTTCTCAGGACTACTGTGACTAATCCTGATTCAAAGTTCTCATAAGCAACACAGAGTTGCCCAGAAGGACTTGGTGTGCTCTTCTGGATTGTTCACTCTTGAAGTTTTGCTAAAGAGTTTAGAATAATTACTGTGCAGTTTGCTGAGTCCAGGTGAAGGGTGATTGATATAAAATTTGATACACTCAAATGGCAGGCTCTGCTTTTATCTCTGGCTGGAATCTGGTGACAGCTTCAGGGTCAACTCCAAGTGGTAGGTCACTGTGCCCTGACTCCAAAGAACAAGAAGCCAGTTCACTATATTCAATTCTATCTACCCCATCCCCTTTTCTCTTTTACTGTAAGTGCTATCCTAAATCATGTCCTAGCACATACATCTGGAAAAACATACCTCTGTGCAAGCTTACCAAGATATTACACATAAGTCTAATTTTTTTTCCAAGTTTCAAACTCTATGAACACTGGACTTTTGCTCACTTGGGTCTAACTTTAGAAAGGCCTATCTTTCCTGACAGATACATAGATGGCAGAAATTGGAATCTCTCTTCCCACCTAAACAATAAGGTAATTTTGAATTTTTTAACATTTTTATTTTTCAGGAATGCTTTCTTTTCCAGGGTGGTTGTAATTATACATTCCCTTCTGCTAATTCTCTGGGAATAAGCCAGTTTCAGATCAGCTTTTGTGCATCATTTTTCTTTTCCTGTGTCATCTCTGGTCCTGTCCTGAGTCTGTTCCATCTTTGAAACTTTCTGAAGTGGTGGTCTTTCCTAGCTGTGGTTGGTTTGAATAAGATGCCAAGCAAAAGTCTCAGGCATCTGTATACTTGGTACCCAGTTGGTGGTTGTTTGAGGAGAATTAGTGCCCTGGATGAAGATGGGGCCTATTTTTCTGTCTCTTGCTTTTGTTCAAAAGAATGGTGAGCTCTCACCTATTGTGGACATCATACCTTAACTCACTCATCATAGACTCTAACCCTCTGGAACCATAGCCCTGTTGCAGTATATATATATATACATATATATATGTATATATGTAAAATTATATATAATATTAATAAACTTATATTTTAATAACATATATTTACTTATACACACATATATAAGTAATATATATATATATTACTTATCTCTTTATCAGCCCCCCAGGTATCACTACTTGGGCGCTGCTTCTAGTATAGAGCTGGGCACACTCAGTCTGGGTCTGCAAACCGTACTCTCTGCAGGGTTCGCTTCTCTGCCGGTTCATTCCCCCTGCCCTATGGCCTCCATACTGGGTGGAATTACTGCCCCAGCATGCTTCTTTACTCCACGCCCAACACAAACATGACTCTAAGGCCTGATAGCTTTTCATACAGGTTTATATATCCAATTTTCAATCCACAAACCCTCGACAAAATAAGATTATACCCAATGGACAAAGATACAAAGTGCCCTTCCATATAAGATAGAAGACCTATAAAATACTTAAAATGTTCGTAGCTACCTATCACCAATTAAGGCCACCTGGATCCAACTCATCCTTCTCCTGCTCCATCTTGATCTTCCTCTGTCCCCTTCTACTCCCCCCCCAACCCTCTCTCTCCACCTTCCCTTCCCCCACCCAATCGCTGGCTCTCGCCTTTATTTTACTAATTAAAATGAGAAGAAGGTTCTAATGAAGTCACCTGAGTATGTGACTAGGTAGCCCTTTTAGGGGAAGTGGAATTAACATAAAAATACAAACGGCTGCAGGACAATCTACAACACAGACCCAATTAAACGCGGTCTTTTACAAGTTGCCTTGGCTGTGGTGTCTTGGATAAAGTAGATCAATAACAAGAGATAAAGTAACACTGTTAGCTTCTTTTCATTTATTTTTCTTTATAATAGCTTGACCAGGACATCCACAGCTTCCAGGGATGTTGGAATGCTTTTTTATTTTGGGGCAGGGATGCTAAAGCTGCTAAAGGCCAGTATCTTAAGAGCTTCGAACATATCTGAGGTGGCAGCATCAGAAGGAACCTTTAATAAATGGGGCCTACTGGAAAGTGTTCCACTTCCTGGAGGCTGTTACTTTTGCTAATACTAATGAGACCCTTCCTCCCATCTCCCTGCTTTCCCTCACCACAGGGCAAGCAGTTTGTTAGTCATAGACTCCCTGCTATGATGTCCTTTCTTCCTGCAGGCAGTAAAGCCACAAGGCCAGAGTGTTAAAGAGCAGAATGGTTTTGGCATGAATATTCATGAAATCATTATTTAGTCCAGTGTATCAATCATTAAACCTTGGTGAGATATATATATACATATATATATATATATATATATATATGTATATATATATATGTAGTGTGTGTATTTTATCAATATTATCATTTCTTATATTATTAGAAATATTATTATTGCTTTCTCATACTGAGCAAAAATGAACAGAACAGCTATTGCTAACTTTCAACAGCAGCATTTTGTGAATCACACCAGAAATGGCAGTGTTGTGTCAGTTATTACAGAAAACTAAGAAGGAGAACATTTCACACTCAGCTACCCCCATTAATATGTGAATAATGTCTGGAGAACTGATTCCTGCTCAGTTGTTCAGCTCAAAGTGGCAATGTAAGGAATCCAACACGGTGCTTCCTGAGCTCAAGGCCATTGTCACTTTCTTCCATAAACTCAGCATTTGTGATGACAAAGAAAACATTTTAAAACAGAAATACCTTTCTGTCACTCAGCTGTCCTGAGTCTCAGAACTTGACCAGCTTTGTACTGTCTGGATTGAGAGACAGACAAAATATGTGACTCTGTGATGCTCTCAGCCAAATTGCTCACTTCACCGGCATGGGTTTGTGATATCCATTTTGATGATTCAATTTGCTTGCAAGCTGCAGTAGCTTTATTCTGGCTCCTGGGAGCTAAATGTAATGTGTTCAGGAATTGTCTTGGCCAGTTATTAAATACACTCATTATTCAAAATTAGTTTACATAAACCCGAAATTCAGTGACTTCTGCTGAAAACAAAAGCAAAGAAATACTTTAGGCTCAAGAGTTCTCAACCATTTTACACATACCTTTGGGTCTCTGCTTATGTTTATGTTTGCTGTGGCTTCCTGGGGGCACACACATCTTGCTTTTGTGCATTTTTTCCATTGTTTGACAGTTTGAAGTTGACTATGGTGGAGTATGTATGCTACAGACAGAAAGGGGCCAGAATTGCCTATTAGAACTTTTGTTGCTTTCTTGACTGTTACTCCTTCCTATATGGCAGCCACTAGGTACCTGCATGGTCCAGAGAGAGATGTGTTAAAAGTATAAAAAGCACATCATATTTAAAAACACTTAGTATAAGCTAAGAAATATTTTACTAGTAGCTTATATAGTTAAAATAATATTATTTTGTATGTATTTAATTATATATTTGGTTATAGTGAGAGTGTCTTACTAATGTGAAAACCTGAGCTATTCTTCATTTTAGAATAATTATTTTCAATCGCAAATGTGAATTAAAATCTTGGCAAAATCAGTGAAAATGTATTCTGAGAATCAAATTGGTACTTGGAACTTTGAATAAATGTACAGGTATTTGTAGATTCTGCATTACATGTCTTTATATCTGTGATGCCTATTAAATGTTTGTCTATGTACAATTTTCTTGAAAGCAGCCTATTAAATATATATTAGCACTCAACTGGACCTGCTCCATCCACATAATGATGAGCTATATTTGTTTCCAAATTCTTATTCTTCAAAAAGGGGCTTCCTAAAATCCATATTTGTCCATAGAATTAGCAAATTAACTGCCTAAAAGTTTATATATATTAGGCAGTTAATTTGTGTATACAATTAAGAATTAGGCCAGATAGATGACTCAGAAGAAAAAACAAAACATTGGTGTGCAAGCCTAAATCTGAGTTGCATCCTTAGAACCTAGAACCCAGAAAAAGATGCAGAGAAAGAGCTGACTCCACGAAGTTGTCCTTTACTTCTACATGTGTGCTGTGGCATAGATATCCCCCTCTCTCCCTCTCTCCCTCTCTCACTCTCTGTCTTTCTCCCTCTCTGTCTCTCTGTCTCTGTTTCTGTCTGTCTCTGTCTGTCTGTCTGTCTGTCTGTCTGTCTCTCTCTCTCTCTCTCTCTCTCTCTCTCTCTCTCTCTCACACACACACACACACACGCACACACACACAAAATAAATGAAATTAAAAAGTGAAGCACACAAAAGTTAAGAAAGTGTAAACATTCATTGATCTAAGTGTGGAGAAGAGATTAGCAGCTGGGGTGGAGCATGAGTGAAAATGTGCTTAATACACCCCAGGCCCTGGCCAATCCTCAGCAAAAATGAAAAGAAAAAGGAAAACTATCTTAAACAGATCAAAACAATATTTTAAAGATAACTGTTTTCAATGTAGTCTGTTAAGAAATCAAAGTGAATTAAATAGCTTTATTTATTGTACTATGTAAATTCAGTGAAAGCTTTTAAAATAACATAACTTTAAGAGAATTTAGATAACTTGGATGTATTTGATGATATTTAGTACTTGTTCATATTTTTCATTTGTTTCTTAACGCAAAGTCTGCTATTGCTGTTTATTTTTAGTCCAGAAACAAACTCTTCCCAAATCTTACCTATAATATGTCCCACTATAAGCAAATATAGCCCATTAAATTTGAAATAGCCTGTAAGTGAAAACCTGTATCTGCTTTCAAGGTTCTTTGCTAACTAAATTATAAAACTAAGCATAAAAAGATACAACTCTGGTAAGTACTATAATCTGTGCCTTGCTCTCAGCAGCGAGAACGGTGCTTCTGAATGAGACAATTCATGTAAATCCAGACTACAGCTTCACTTTCCCCTCTTCCTCCCACTTCCTCCCCACCTACCCTCCCGTCTGGATCCTGTCCTCTTCTGTCTCTCCTTAGAAAACAAGCAGATTTCTAAGGGACAATAGTAAGATAAGATAAAACAAAAACTAACACATTGAAATTGGGCAAAACAAACGAACAGAAGGAAAAGAGCCCAAGAGAGAATAAGACTCACTAGTTCTCACAGTCAAGAATCCCATAAAAGCACAGACTGGAAGCCATATGTAAAGGACCTGGTTCAGACCAATTCGAGTCTTTTTCAAGCTTCAGTTTCTGAGAGTTCATATGAACTTTGCTCACTTGGAATTAGAAGGCCTTGTTTTCTTTGTGTCTTTCATCCCCTCTGACACTTGTTTTTTTGTTTCTTTCTTTTTTTAAAATTTCTTTTCTTTAACAGTAATATTTGGTTTTACAATAACAAGTCCCTGGGTTATTTAATCTCAGGTTCTTGGTCATCCAAGCTGTGTCAAGTATTGGATCCAACTCTCTGAGTAGTCCTTTCATCAGATGTTGGTTGGTCACTCCCACAGTCTTTGTGCCACCTTTGCTCTCGCATAATTTGCGGGCAGGATACCATAGCAGATTCGCAGGTTTGTGGCTAGATTTGTGTTTAACAATTTTCTTTTGGTAGCATGGGTGAACAAACCAGCTCAGACAATCAACAGGTTCTCTAGAGCAAGACCAAGGATTAAAAAGAAAAAGACAATTAGACAACACTGTAACATGACCCCAGCCAGTTCTGAGGCTGAGGATGAGTTTAACTTTTCCAGTCTACTTTTATATCATTCTGGGTACATAACAAAGAATAAGATCAATTAGTCAAGAAACAAACAAAGCATAAATAGAGCAGTAAAGGAACAAATCATAAATAAAGAAGCCAAGGAACAAGCATGGCAAAAATCAAGGCAATAAACAAAGTCCCATGGTCACCATGTTTAGGGGTTTATCAGAATGATCCAAGTACAAGGAATACAATAAAGCCCTCGGCTGTATTAACCTTGAGCCTACTTCATTGTCACTGTCTGATATCAAATTCTTGCTACAGTCCTTTCAGAAAGTGAACTCTTGTAAAAACAAATTCAAGGCGTTTCTGTACTTTCTCTTCTAGGAGTTTAGTGTATCCAGTTTTAGGTTTAGGTTTTTGACTACATCAAGTTGAATTTTTTACAGGGTAATACATATGGATCTATTTGGATTTTTCTACAAACAGCCATCTAGTCTGACTAGAACCCTTTGTTGAGAATACTGTCTGTTTTCTAGGGTGTAGTTCTAGCTTCTTTATAAAAAAAAAATCAGGTGTCCTCTGGAATGTGCCTGGGGCCTCAATTCAATTCCATTCATTGGCATGAGTATTTTTGTGTTAATACTTTACTGTTTATATTACTGTAGCTCAGTGGTATAATTTGAAATTGAGGATGATAACACCTCCTGAAGTTCTTTTATTATTCAAGATCATTTAAACTATTCTGGATTTATTTTTTAGGTTTCCATATGAAAGTGAAAATTGTTCTTTCAAGATCTTTGAAGAATTGTTTTGGAATTTTGTTGGTTCAACATTGAATTTATAGATCAATTTTGGTGGGATGCCCATTTTTTTATTAATCATTTTATTCATTTACATTTCAAATGATATCCCCTTTCCAGTTACCCCTTTCCAAACTTCCCCATCCCATCCCCCCACTCTCCCCTCCTCTTTTCTTCTATGAGTTCTATGAGGTGCTCCTTCAACCACTCACCCACTCCGATCTCACCTCTCTAGCATCCCCTATGCTAGGGCATAAATCCTGCAGAGTACCAAGAGCCTTGTCTTCCCATTGAGGCTAGATAAGGCCATCCTCTGCTACATATATATCTGGAGCCATGAATCCCTCCATGTATACTCTTTGATTGGTGGTTTAGTCCCTAGAAGCTCTGGGTAGTTCAGTTACTTGATACTGTTGTTCTTACTATGATGTTACAATCCCCTTCAGCTCCTTCAGTCCTACACTTAGCTCTTCTACTGAAATCCTTGGGCTCAGTCCATTGGTTGGTTGTGAGCATCTCCATCTGTATTGGTCTAGTGGTGGTAGAACCTCTAAGTTAACAGCCATATCAGGTTTCTGTCAGCAAGTGCTTTTTGGCATTAGCAATAGTGTGGGGGGTTGGTATCTGCAGATGGGATGGATCCTCAGTGAGGTAGTCTCTGGATGGCCTTTACTAATGTCTCTGTTCCTTTTTTTTTTTTTTTTTTTTTTTTTTTGCCTTTGTTTTTCATTTGGACAGGAACTTTTCTGGGTTAAAATTTTTGAGCTGCCTGGGTGGCCTCATTCCTCAACTGGGGGTTGTGCCCATCTACTGGAGGTGATCTCTATGGGTTTTATCTCCCCTTTGTTGGGTATTTTATTTAAAGTCACCCCTATTGGATCCAGGGACCCTGTCTTAATTAACGCTTTACTGCTGTGAACAGACACCATGAACAAGGCAGGTCTTATAAAGGACAACATTTAATTGGGGCTGGTTTACAGGTTCGGAAGGTTAATCCAGTATCATCAAGATGGTAATATTGCAACATCTAGGCAGGCATGGTGCAGGCAGAGTTGATAGTTCTACAACTTTATCTGAAGTCTGCTAGCAGAATACTGGCTTCCAGGCAGTTAGGATGAGGGTCTTAAAGCCCACATCTACAGTGACATACTTACTCCAACAAGGCCACACCTACTCCAACAGGGCCACAGTCTCCAATAGTGACACTCCTTGGGCTGAACATAGACAACCAATTAGAGAACCTCTCCCTTCCCCGGAGTTTGGGACTTTCTAGTGCCTACCCCCAGTTCCACATCACCAACTGCTACACGTTTTTATTCAATTTTCTGACCCTCTCTACTCTCATTTTCCACCCAATACCTGTTTCTATCCCCCTTTCCCTCCTCCTCTTCTCTTCCTCCCAGGTCTCTTCCTTCCTCTATCTCCTCTGATTATTTTGTTCCCAGTTGTATTTAGGGTTGAAGCATCTACACTTTGGTCTTCCTTCTTCTTAGGTTGTAGCATGGGTATTTAGAGCTTTCGGGCTAATATCCACTCATCAGTGAGTACATACCACATGTTCTTTTGTGAGTTACCTTACACAGGATAATATTTTTTAGTGCCATCCATTTGCCTGTGAATTTCATTAAGTCATTGTATTTAATAGCCAAATAGTGCTACATTGTGTAAATGTACTACCATTTCTGAATCTCTTCTTTAGTTGAGGCACATCTGGGTTCTTTCCAGCCTCTGGGTATTATAAATAAGGCTGCTATAAACATAGAAAAGCATGTGACCTTGTTATATGTTGGAGCATCTTTTAGGTATATTATCAGAAGTGGTATAGCTAGGTCTTCAGGTAGAATTTTTTCCAATTTTCTGAAAAACTGCAAGACTGATTTCCCAAGAGGATTTACCAACTTGCTGTCTCACCAGGAACAGAGGAGTATTCCTCTTTCTCCACATCCTCGACAACATCTCCTGTCACTGGAGTTTTTATTTTAACTATTCTGATTAGTGTGAGGTAGAATCTCAGAGTAATTTTGATTTACATTTCAGTGATGACTAAGGATGTTGAACATTTCTTTAAGTGCTTGTCAGCCATTTGAGAAGCCCCACTTGAGACTTTTTGTTAAGCTCTGTACCCAATTTTTAATAGGGTCATTTGGTTCTCCGGAGTCTAATTTCTTGAGTCCCTTTTATATTTTTTATATTAGCTATCTTTCAGATGTAGCAATGGTAAAGATCTTTTTCCAGTCTGTGGGTTGTCATTTTGTTCTATTGACAGTGTCCTTTGCCCTACAGAAGCTTTTAAATTTCATGAGATCTCATTTGAAATTGTTGGTCTTAGAGAATAAGCCATTGGATTTTTTTGTCTAGGAAAATTTCTCTTGTGCCAAGGCATTCTAGGCTCTTTCTCACTGTTTTTTTTTTCTATTAGATTCAGCATATCTAGTTTTGTGTGGAGGTCCTTGATCCATTTGGACTTGAGCTTTTCACAAGAAGATAAGAATGAATCAATTTGCAGGCGTCTACATGTCATTTTCTTAATTTTTTCAGCCTGTTTATTCTTTGAGTAGAAGAAGGCTATTAATTTGTTTGAGTTAGTTTTATATCCAGCCACTTTACTGAAGTTGTTCATAAGCTGTAGTTCTCTGGTGGAATTTTTGGGGTCGTTTATATATGCTATCATATCATCTGCAAATAGTGACTATTAGTTTGCTGTATTATTATGTTAGGTATGGTGCTTGAATTCTTGATCTCTCCAATACTTTTAACATGAAAGGGCATTGTATTTTGTCAAAGGTTTTTTGGCTTCTAATGAGATGATTTTTTTTCTTTGTGTTTGTCTATATGGTAGATCACATTGATGAATTTCTGCATATTGAATCATCACTACATTCATTGGATGAAGTCTACTTGATCATGGTGAATGATGGTTTTGATGTGTTCTTAGATTCGGTTTATAAGAATTTTATTAGGTATGTTTGCATTGATATTCATATCAATTGGAAATTGGCATGAAGTTCTCTTTCTTTGTTCGGTCTTTGTTTGGTTTAAGCATCTGAATAACTGTGGCTTCATGTCACATATTGGGTAGTGTTCCTTCTGGCTCTATTTTGTGAAATAGTTTGATAAATATTGGTATTAGGTCTTCTTTAAGTGGCTGATAAAATTCTGCACTATAACAATCAGGCCCTGGCCTTTTTTTGGTTTGGAGAATTTTAATCACTGCTTATATTTTCTTAACAATTATGGGATTATGGGACTGTTTAGTTGCTTTATCTGATCCTGATTTAACTTTGGCATTTGGTATCATTCTAAAAAAATTCAGAATTTCATCTAGATTTTTCAGTTTTGTTGATTGTAGGCTTTTGTAGTAGGTAGTATTTGATGATTTTTTTCAGTAACCTCAGTTTCTGTTGTCATGTCTCCCTTTTCATTTCTGATTTTGTTAATTTGGATACTGTCTCTGTGCCATCTAGTTAATTTGGCTAAGAGTTTTTCTATCTTGTTGATTTTCTCAAAGAACCAGTTCCTAGTTTTATTGGGTCTTTGTATAATTCTCTCAGTTTCTACTTGTTTGATTTCAGCCCTGAGTAGATTATTTCCTGCTGTCTACGCCTCTTGGGTGTGTTTGTGCCTTTTTGTTTTAGAGCTTTCAGGTGTGCTGTTAAGTTGCTAGTGTATGATATCTCTAGTTTCTTTATGGAGGCACTCAGAGCTATGTTTTCCACTTAGCACTAAATTCATTGTGTCCCATAAGTTTGGGTATGTTGTGCCTCATTTTTGTTAAATTCAAGAAAGTCTATAATTTTTTCTTTCTTTATTTCTTCCCTGATCAAGCCATCAATGAGGAGAGTGCTGTTCAGCTTCTATGTGTATGTGGGATTTCTGTTGTTTTTGTTGCTGTTGAAGACCAGGCTTTGTTTGTGGTGGTTTGATAGACTACATGGGATTAATTCTACATTCTTACGTCTGTTGAGGCTTGTTTTGTGTCTGATTATATAGCCAGTTTTGAGAAGGTACCATGAGGTGTTGAGAAGGAGGTATGTTCTTCGGTGTTAGGTTGATATATTTAGTAGGCACCTGTTACATACATGTATTTTATTTATAACTTCTGTTAGTTTCACTGTGTCTCTGTTCAGTTTCTGCTTCCATGATCTGTCCATTGATGAGATTAAAATGTTTAAGTCTGCCATTATTATTGTGTGATGTTCAATGGGTGCTTTGTGCTTTACTAACTTTTTTTTTTTTACAAATGTGAGTGCCCTTTGCATTGGAGGCATAGATATGGAGTATTGGGAATATATCTTGGTAGATTTTTCCTTTGATGAGTATGTAGTGTTCTTTCCCAGCTTTTAAAACAATTTTTGGTTGAAAGTTTATTTTGTTGGCTATTAGAATGGATACTTAATATTTTCTCCAGCCTTTTACTTTGAGGTAGTTTCTTTCTTTGTTACTTGAGGTGTGCTTCCTGCAAAACACTGGGTACCAATTAGGTATCCGGTTGATTCCATTGATGTTGAGAGATATTGAGAACCAATGATTGTTGCTTCTTGTTATTTTTGTTGTAAGAGTTGAAATTATGTTTGTGTGGTTCTCTTTTTTTTGGATTTGTTGTGAGAAGATTAATTTCTTGCTTTTTCTTGGGTATTATTTCCTTCCTCTTCCTAAAATTTTTCTTCTATTATTCTCTGTAAAGCTGGATTAATAGAAAAATGTTGTTTAAATTTGGTCTTGTCATGAAATATCTTGGTTTCTCCATCTATAGTAATTGCGAGTTTTGCCAGGTATAGTAACCTGGGCTGGCATTTTATTTCCTCTTAGGGTCTATATGACATCTACCCAAAATCTTCTGGCTGTCAGATTCTCTGTTGTTAAGTCTGATTTAATTCTGATAGGTCTGCCTTTATATGTTATTTTGCCTCTTTCTCTTACAGATTTTAATATTCTTTCTTTGTTCTGTATATTTAGTATTTTGATTTTATGTGATAGGAATTTTTTTTCTGGTCCAATCTGTTTGGTGTTCTGTAGGTTTGTTGTGTGTTTAGGTTCATCCCTTTCTTTAGGTTAGCAAAGTTTTCTTTTATAATTTTGTTGAAGATATTTGCTGGCCCTTTGAATTGGGAATCTTTGCTGTCTTCTTTACCTATTTTTCTTCAGTTTGTTCTTTTCATGTGTCCTGAATTTCTTGGATATTTTGAGGTTGGTGTTTTTTTCTGTTTGTATAGTCTTTGACTGTTGTGTCAATGTCTTCTATGGTATCTTCTTTGCCTGAGATTTACACTTCTATCTCTTGTATTCTGTTGGTGATGCCTGTATTCATGACTTCTGTTCTCTTTCCTAGATTTTTCATCTCCATTGTTGTCTCTTCTTGTGCTTTCATTATTGTTTCTATTTTCATTTTTAGATCCTAGACAGTTCTGTTTAATTTCTTCACCTGTTTGATTGTGTTTTCCCTGTAAGATTCTTTTTTAAAAGAACTCTATGTGTTTCCTTTTTAAGAGTTTGTACTTGTTTACCTGTGTTCTCCTGTATTTCATTAAGAAAGTTATTTATGTCCTTCTCAAAATCCTCTATCATTTTTATGAGACGGAATTTTAGATCTGAATCTTGCTTTTTAGGTGTGTTGGGGCATCCAGAACTTTCTCTGCTGGGAGAACTTGGTTCTGATGTTGCCAAGTAACATTGGTTTCTGTTGCTTATGTTTTTGCAATTGGCTCTTGCCATCTGGTTATCTCTGGTGCTAACTTATCTTTCTGTCTGACAGGAGCCTGTCCCTCCTGTGAGCCTGTGATCTTGTGATCCTTATTGTGTCAGAACTCCTGGGCGTCCAGCTGTCTTTGTGATTCTGTGATCCCATGATTCTGAGATCCTGGGTATGTTAGAGCTCATGGGGTCAAGTTGCCTCTGGGTGTGCACAAAGTAGGTGGAGAGCCAGAGCTCGGGGTCCACTCTTGAGCACAGGTGCAAACTGGAAGGAATGTGTACCTCTGGCTGGGCAGGATCCTGAGAGTCCTCGTTATGACAGTTATTGGGGCAGAACTTGAGGCCTCAACTGAGATCTTTGGGAAATCTATTTTTACTATAACAATCCTGTGACTGCATAAGCATTGGAGATCTTCTAATCCTCTGATATCAGCCCCACTTGTCATCTGTGTATAGGAGGGCTACTAATTTTTGTGAGTTAATTTTGTATCCAGCTATTTTGCTGATGGTGTTTATCTGCTGCTGGTGTTTCCTGGTGGAATTGTTTAGGGTTACTATGTAGACTATAATCTGAAAATACAGAATTTGGACTTCATTTCTAATTTGTTTCCTCTTGAACTTCAGTCTTCTTACTGTTCTAGCTAAGGCTTCAAGTACTATATTACATAGGAATAAAGACAGTTATCCACTTTGCCTTGTTCTTGATTTTAATGACATTCCTTGGAGTTTCTTTCCATGTAAGTTGATTTTGCCTATGTGATTACTGTTAATTGTCTGTATTATGTTGGTAGGTCTCTTTTATCTCTAACCTTTCCAGGACTTTATCACAATGAGAAGTACAATTTTGTCAAAGAGTTTTACAGAGTCATTTAAAGGATTGTCATTTAGGAAATAATGGTGCAGAAAATAAAAAGTAGACCTTGGTTCTAAGTGAAAATAGGAACAATTTATAATAAGGCATGAAAAGAGGTGATCCAGTCACTGTAACACAACATATTAATAGTAAACCAGCTTAGTAAGTATATTACCAGAATCTCTTCTGGTTTCTCATTTGCAGGCCCCTTATAGACAACCATGGAAGGGCAGCTAGTCATAAAGAAAAGTGGTAATGGTAGTGACTTTCATGCAACATAAGGGTATATCAGAAAGTGGAGTGAGCCAAGAGTTCCTGTTTCCATGAAGATGGATTCCACAGTCATTTAAAAAAGTAATTTAATATTCAAATATTAAATATTCTCTTGAACTCAGTTGAGTCACTGCATAAAGAAAAACACAAACTTAGTTTAAAATCATCAGGTAACTGAATTTCTGGGCGCAACAACTAACATCCCAATTAGTAAATCATATTAAAGTGAATCCTCCTGTGGCAGATCTTGGTGGATCTTCCATCTTACTGGGAGCCTCTAGTTTGTTACATCTTGTACCCCAAGGTCTCTCCTCATCCTAAAGGCCACCAGTTTCTTTTATTTCTTTCTTTCTTGCCCGCTCCAACCTGGAAGTCCTGCCTACACCTCACCCGGTGATTGGTCCTCTAAATTTTTTATTCATTAGGAGAAGGTCCTTGCCACAATTTTTAATTTAGTTTGAAAATTGATAATAGTGGGCAAATGATGGAAGGGACATTATAAACGATGAAACCCTACAAACCCTTTCATTCCTTGCAGGAGTTGCGCTACTGTTTCCATTAGAAGCCAGGGCTTGAGTACATCAATGGAGTGACGGTCAAAAAACACAAACCTTGAAAGACTACTTTGGCATTATTCATTCTGCAATATGGAGATGCCTAGAAAATGCTGAGCAATTATTTTAATTTCTTTTCAGCAAATAATTCAATATAATGATGTTGGCTTTCAGTCTATGCTTTATCCTTTCTTGGTTCAAATGTTAATTATAGTTTTTTTTTTTTTTTCTTTATGGATTGATGATGGGCTCAGGGTGAAAGGCAGGGCTCCTGGATTTCCAGACAACATGTAATCTTATGATTGCTGAAAACAGCCTTTATTACTCATACTCCTTTATGGGAAACCTACATTTGAAATAAGAAGGTTTTGCAAGGAAAATGGTGACAGCAAAGAAACTACGCATCAAACCAAGTGGTTGGAGTATAAATAACCTTTCTTTTACTGACTTTCTGAGGTTCCTATGCCACCAGAAAAATCCAACCAACTATGTATTTTGAATTCTGATATTTCTTTTCCAAGTTTTAATGATATTCTCACTTTTAAGTTAAAACAACATACTCACAAAAGGTGAAGAAATTAGAATTAATTATTATGTAGTGACCAATTCTACTGATATAATTGGGATTAACTATTGGATTGTACTGTTTAGACAATTTAACATTAAGCTTTAATGAATATCCCTTCAGTTAAATCATTACATCAGGGACAGCAAGGTTGAGACTGGAGCCAGATTGCCTGGTTTAGGGATTGGCAAACTCCATGACATTAGGCAAACTATTTAATCTCTTAAATCCCTATTTCATCCTTCATTAAATGGGATGAATGATAACGTAAACAGCCTAGAATCTCTTGGAGGAACAAAGAAGTTAATGCATTAATGTATGTAGAAAGAGGCTATCTTATAATAAGTATTCTGTAAATGTCAATTATTAAAGTCACATGCCATCTAATCTTGATTCAGTTAACAAGGGCCAGCATGTACAACATCAGACAATAATCTCATTCAAATACGCCTAATTAAATTAAACATAGACAACTTAATTTGTGTGACTGCCATCTATTGTATTTGATTAGAATTTCCAAACAATGTAGTTCTCAAGAAAATATTGTTAACAAGCAACACATGTATATTTGGAAAATACTGAGACTGTATAAAAGACTTTTTGAAATTCAGTGAAACTGTGATGCAGATGTTGATGCTCAGTTTCACAAAGGAGGAAATCTCGGACTCCATGAAGTTTGTCACTAGTGTCAAATAATAAAAATATGATTTTGTGTATTGCTGCATGACTGTCATATCCAAATAGGTAATGTCAACCCAGAATTTATTTGCTCGTTCATATATATGTACTAATCTCAGCATGTATCTTTACCTCTATAAAAATGTAAGGAAATAACAAAGTCATAATTACACAGAAACATTGAAGAGGGATCTAAGCCCACTGTAAGGAAGAGATGGATGGAAGACAGAGTTTAAGCTTCAGCTAACTTGTGTTATACTATAGATGAAGCAGGGTTCTCCGTATCCTGGCAATCAGCACCACAAAGCCCTGAGAGATGTCTAATGATGAGCTTACTCTGGGACTTACATGTTTATGTAACTAGGGACCATTCCAGACCCTGGCTGCTAAACAATGGTCATGCTGGGCATCTAATAAATATTTATTAAATGAACACACCAGTAGCATGTTCAGGGGTGAAAACATATTGAGACATACAGAAAGCCTCTTTTGTAGGGAGATACCTGGGCATGTTAAAGGAGGTCTGAGCAAGTGTATTAGAGGTTCCAAAGAACAGGGCAATCTACAAACCTTGTACCTACTGACAAACCGTCTGTCTTGTATAAATTATAAGTTCTGGTTTTTCTGATAAGATTTCAACCTATCCGTATGCCCCAAGATTTAATTTATTTCAATAAACTTAGAGAAGGCTCCTTCACTATTCTCTGGGATAAATCATTTATCAGTCTGCTGGATTTTAGTGCCTCACAGATGGTACAGTTTCTGGTCTATACAAGGACTGCAGCCATTCTTCTATCTCAAAATGGAGTCAAAGACTGCTTGAAAAATAGGATCTGCTGGGACAAAAATCACCCTTTTGTACAATATGGAGTTATAGAGAGTAGGACGTAGCCTGACAACAACTTAATGAAGCCTAGTTGATTTTCTATTATATAAAAAATATACATCTGAAAAAAATCTTTATTTTCCAACTTTTGCTCTTATCTTTATTATTATATATAGTCACTTCCCCCTTTGGTGAGATGACTTTGAATGGATCTTTTATAAGTAGTGTTTATAATACATTTTATAATATATTGTACATCTGAGAATATATTCATAGTCACTCCTATTAATTTATCTAGAAATAAAAATTTGTTTTAGGTTATTGAGGGTTTCCTAAGTGGTTTTAGACTAGACTGGGAACATTCAGGGTTGTGTGGCCATAGATCAAAGTGTCTTTAACTAATTATTATTCTTCACAAAATTTTGTTTACATATTATTTAAAAGAAAGATTTTGAACTTAACTCCTGTCCTTTCTCCCCCTCTACCTTCTCCCTGACTTTCAACTTGCTTTGTTTTTGTTTTGTTTTTTCCTGGCTAACCCAGTGCTTTAAATTTTCATTGTGAAATGACTTAATGCCTGTTTATCTTAGTCTAATTTATTAATTAACATCTTTTAAGTCCCAGAGAACTGTTTTGATTATGTTATTATCCCTTTTTATATGTGGTTTATCTTTCTGGCTTTTTTTTTACTTTAAAATTTAGTGGGTTGTTTTGTTTTATAGTTTTGGTTTTAGAATTTAATAAGTAAGCACACACACACAAACACATACACACACATACACAATTTAATTGGTATAACTCTTCACAGGTAGTAAGCAGTAATGCTCTCCTCAGCAACCAAAGAGAGCCAGGTATGGGACACTTCCCTGTAAATTGCTGGTTCAGAGGGTGTTCAAGTGGCACACTCCCAAACAACAACAGTCTTCTACAATTTTTTTTAAATCATTTCTAGTTTTCTACCATTGCCCCACCCATTTTGGGGGGAATTTCTAAGTTATTATTGTCTCACCCATTTATCTCATCAAGGATACACCTCAGAGAGAAATTGACTAAAAAGTTATGGTTTGAGTATCCATTTCAAACAGTGAAACCAGCAATTTTAAAGCCAAAGGTAACCAAGGCTGAGACAGAAAGCAACAAGAGACAACACCAAAGTCAAAAGTTGTTTCAAAAGCTGGGGGAAAGTCATAAAATTGACAAATGTGGGATATTTGACAAGAAAAAGATAAGAAGGAAATACAAACAGCAAGTATCAGGAAGCAAAGCAAAAAATAAAAAATAAAAATCATCACTACAAATCGTGCATTAAAGGGAACATGAAAATTGGGCAATCAAGCCTGAGCCAGGCCAAGTTTGCATTAAATCCTAACACCAATAGGAGGAAGTAAAATAAAATCTGAAGCAACATGCAGTTATTACAAAAGACCTTAGTCAGGCCTGGCAATGCATACCTGTACTTCCAGAGAGTTCACAGGAATAGGTAGAAAGACTATTTGAGTTCAGCAAATTAGAGCCAAACAATGAAAGAAAAACAGGCAAAAAGGAGAGGAAAAGGCAGAGCTGGAAACCTGGAATGTTAGGAGCCACAGCATGTAACAAGCATCCAAAGTCCCTGAGCTCTGTTGCTACCACCATCAATCAATAATTTAAAATCTTCCACAACATCAGGGTGAAATGATGTTTATTTTGGGCTGACACTTAGACGATTTTCAAAACCTTATTTAAGGAAAATAATTCAAGACTATAAAGAAATGGTTCAGTGGCTAAGAGACCTTCCTCATCTCTCAGAGGACTTCAGTTTGGTTCCCAGCCAGCACTTTGAGTAGATTCCAACCACCTGTAACTCCACCTCCAGGAGATCTAGCAACCTGTTCTGGTCACTGTGTGTACCTGCACACACAAGGCTTTCACTCACACAGGTATTCACATAAACCAAAAGTAATCTTAAAAAAAGAATTTGAGATTTCATGAGGATTATGTTTTATTAAAATAGATCACAATAAAATAAAATTATTGAAACTGAATAATTATAAAATATAACGAAGCACATAAAGACAACAGAGTTTACACCTCTACAAATACTGTCCTTCCCCTCATGCAGGAAAACAAGTTTACAATATTTTGTATGGTCAGAACATAAACATTTAGGATGTTCTTCTAGTTAATCAAACGATACTACTTAGCAGTGGGTTTGGTATTTTTTCTTTCAGATTATCAACTTGTCATAATGGTGCATTGCGTTTTTAAATTGCAGTTTTGAGCAAAACCACTTAAGTTTGCTTAATGCATGTACTAGACTGTTGTCAGGCATTATAGTGTGCGCTTCTGTGGCAGGAGGACACTTGTTCTGAACACTTACTCAACAGAAAAATGAGAAGATATAAGGCACACGACTAATGGTGGCGGAATGCTCAGTAACCAAGCTCAAGTAGAAAGGCTTTGCTGAACTTGGCCCTTTCTTGTTAACAGTTTGTGCACCATGGCTGTCATAAAGAGCACCCATCTATCGTGTCCTGCGATGATAATCAGCTCACCGCAGACCCAGAACCAACAGGGACATTCTGAAACCATAGGCCACCCACATTACTAACTCCTCTCTTAAGCTGCTAGGTCAGGCATTTGGACACAGCAACAGGAGTGTGTTTCGGTTCGTTAACTCCTGCACCTGTCTCATCTGGTGAGCAGCCCAGGAGTGTTAATTCAGCCAAAGTGACCTTGAAATTTAGACATTCAATATTTTGAGGCATCACTAATGTTATTTCAATTAAATAGTGATAATAAACTTACTATGTATCTGTTGTTGACCACAGTTGTTTTCTTTGTAAAATGATATCTGCAAGGTTATATATACTCACTGTGGTTGGCATGAGTGTGAAATCAGAAAGATGGTTTTTGTTTGAGGAAATTACTTTAGATGCTAGAGGAATCTACCACCCATGAAATTCCATCTATTCTGAGGAAAAATCCTCGTGCTTCCCAAATGCTTCCTCTGGCTCGCTGTACTCCTCTCGCCATGCCTCAACCCTCTCTTTTCCTGTTAAGTCTGAGTTCTAGCTGATGCATTCCCCTTCTGCAGGTACACCTACTGTGTGCATCATTCAGGGTACATAGTGTCTGGAGAGCCACAGACACTTGCTTTCTGATTTGTGCTGATTTAATTAGGCCATTTCTCAGAACCTGCCACTCTGTTGGAACAACCCACAAAGATCTGCAGAGTCCTCTGCTTTGATAATTCTCAGGCATTAAGCCAGAGCCTGTGTGGGCAATCCTTCACAAACTACAGTTTATCTCCACTTGAGAATTATTTAGTACAGAAAATACACATGCATGAAACCATGGTTATTAGGTTTACTACAGGCAGGGAATTTGCTGTCAAGTATTACTTACAATTTTTCAAAGACTTGGTATTATGTTCTGTAGCCTGTCCTTGAAAACTTGTTATGTAGCTGAAAACAACCTTGAAGAGAGAATCTGGTTCTCCCGTCTCTGCTTCCTGTGTTCTGGGTATATTTCTGGGTTTTCTTGTTTTGTTTTGTTTTCTCATTTTTATTTGTTTGTTATTGGGGGGAGGAGGCTTTCTTTCATTCACAACTCACAAGCAACCTGTTGGTCAGACTTTTCCACTCAATTTTGCAAGTCTTTACTTCAAATATACCACAAATATGTTCTTCTGCTAATGGGACCTTAGGGCATTACCGGTTCTTGTTTATGACAAATAATATTTCCATGGAGCCTTCTCAAACATGTTCTTCAGTGGGTTGTGCACATGTGAATCATTGCACATGAGGCTGTCAGGTTACAGGGTCTGCATGGAGTCCACTGAAGTGATGACTCAAGGGACTCCTGACTTTTGACCAGCATCCAGTGCCTCCCATCTTGGAGGCTGCTTAATTTCCAGCTTTTTGGAAATACTGGGGCTCACTCAGACTCTCTGCTGTGAGGTGAGAGAACGTGTAGGAATCTATTAATTGTAGATGAGCTTATCTTTCCTGCTTTAGCCAGATTTTCTTTATCTACCTTTCAAAAGTCCCTAGTTCAGTCAACCCCAGGATTATTAGTCTATGGTCTAATAATGGGTAAATCTATGGGAAAGATGTTCTTCTCTCCTGCTCATCTGAGATTTATTTTCCTCTCAATTCCTGTGTCTTTCCCATGCTTTCAGTGTTCCAGTTGATGTTCACGCCTCCATTTCTGTCTGTCTAGTTCATATTTTTATAACAAACTATACTCTATTTTTGTTTTAAACTATATTTTGTTGGGGATGCGACTTTGATGAGGGCAGTAGATTCCAGCTTTTTCCTCTTTCTTTAGGTTATATCAAGCTCTGTAGTGAACTGCTTTTTCTCTACGATGCTTTCTTGCCATAATGTACTTTCTTACCAGTTCAGAAAAAGCAAAATAAAGGACCATACATATTCAACCACCATTTCTGAAGAAGTAAGATTTCTTTTTTTAATTGGTTATTTTATTTATTTACATTTCAAATGCTGTTTCCCTTCCCCATCTCCCTTCCACAAGCCCCCATCCCATCCTCTCTCCCCTTTGCCTAAGAAGGTGCCTCCCCACCCACTCACTCACTCCTGCACCAGTCCTTTAGCATCCCCTTATTCTGGGGCATTAAACTTCCATAGGACCAAGGGGTTCCACTTCCATTCATGCCAGAAGGCTTCTTAAAAGTTTAATACTGTCCCCACAGTAATAGAGGCTATTTTATGTACATAAAATGGCTTATGGCTTCACAAAATAGTTCTAATCTAATTCATACAGTTTGGAATGAATTCTTTTGTTTTTGTTCTTTTGGAGGTATTTATACATTTTTTTTTTTATCTTGCTCACTGTGTCGTCTTAAGCAAACACACCATCTGCAGCGTGAAGTCTAATATCACTAACCGTATGTTGATAGAATCAGGATATTTATGGGCTGTGACTTCCACAGGAAAGTCTAGTTAGTAAGATGTTCTGGAATTATTTAGACATTTTACTTCTGCTTAATGTCAGTAGTTTAACAAATGTGTAGGTTAAATCTCAATCCACACTGTTTTGCTGGCTCCGATTCAGGGAATGGAAAGCAGTGATGTAGCCGACAATGTGGTTCAAAGGATCGGACTTGCATAATGTCTGGTGAGATAGAATTCTGAACTTTGTGTTTTCCTTTTATTATTACTTGAAAAAAATTCGTATAGCTATGGGAGAAACCCTGCTACTCCTACAGTAATTATGGTGATCTAATCGGATACAACACCAATAGACCACACTGTGCTCCTGGAGATGATCATGCTAACACCATTTCTGATGGGAACTGGACTTGAGGAGATGGTATAAAGAATAATACATTTTCCAAGGAACTTTTTCGATACCAAGATTCTTGTATTTATTTATTTATTTATTTATTTATTTATTTATTTATTTATTTATTTATTTATTTTCAGCATCTCATAAAATCCTCTCCACTTGTTGGGATAGTAAATGTCAGATGTTGTCTGGTGGCAAAAGGCATCACAGGTTTTGAAGGGCAGCAGACCATGGATGAAAGCATACTCTGTATTGTACTTCAGCTTGGAGACTTATAGAGAAATGATTCTGTCACAGTGGGCAGAGAAACCTAAACCTCTTGTTTATTCAAGTCTTGCAAGCATGATGATACTGTCTCAGGATCCATGGTTAAACATGTAAGTGCAAACTAAATGGGTCAAGTAGTTGTGATGAGAAGGTGGGATCAGCTGTGGCACGAAGGATAGAGTCATTATTTAGTGAATGTTGGAAGCTTTGAAACCTAGAGACATTCAAAAGGATCCTATAAGGTGATAGAAGACTCCATAAAATACATGAGAACCGAGGACAGAAGTACACCAGCCAAAGGTTCTTAAGTAGTTCCAAAGAGGAAACACAATATTGATGGCAGAAGAATACAACTCTAGACATTCTAGAAGTGAGCACATGCATGTGCTAAATGATTTACAGAAAGAGAAAGAAGCTTTTATATTTTTTATCTGGAAAAGCAGATTGAAAATATCAATTGTTGTTGATGTGTGTGTTTTGGATAATTAAACAGAAATTAGTGCTAAAAAAAAATGCGTGCTTATTCCAGCACTGTTATTAGGTGTAGAGAAAGTAAAGCATATGAAGCTAGTAGCTTGCCTTTAAATATGCCTTTCACTTAGCCTGTAACCAAGGTTATTATGTGCTATGAGATCATTTATAAGTATGTACTCATTCTGATTACACACTGTATACTCAGTCTTTTAAAAATTAACTGGCCTTAAAGAAAAACACTGCGCTTAAACACTGTATCTTTGACCTCCAATGCACTAACACATACAAACTCAGCAAAATGTACAGCTTTAATGTAGCATAGTCCCCGTTTTTCATTTGTGACCTATCTATGCCCCTTACTAAGAACAATGTATGTGCATGCCTAAGATACAGTGTTTAGTTCTTCATTCCCTTTCAATATGTATTTACCAAGCTGTTCATTAAACAGAGAGGACAATGTTTATTGGAGATATCAGACCAAAATAGAACAGCAATCTTCTGGAGAAATCAGAACCACTCTTTAGTAAATGACAGACACCAAACGTCAATTGCATCGTGTCAAGTCCCAAACAATCTACTCTTGACTTTCTGATCTCAAGCATCTTATAATCTTTCTGAACCTCAGTCTTCAGTCTTCAGGATGATGTATAGCATCCTGTAGTCTAAGAGGTCATGCAGAATTAGTCAGGAAGAACACATAGGGCAACAGTGTGAAATAGTAAAAACCATAACCACTTAAGGCTTCTGACTTTTAGTTTCATACTGAAGAACCAGCAAACACAAATTCTTTAAATATTTATAGTATGTGGGGGATGTAGAAGTCAACCCTGTAAAGGAAAAAGGAATGGAGAGCAGGGCATCACACCCTGCTCTGGTGCCCAAAGAGTCCTGATCTGATGTACTTGGCATGCGATCTAAGATGGCTCCAGGAACACGGATGAATTAGTATAAAGGAACTGAGGCCAGAGTATAACTGCTTTCCCTGTTTTCACTAAAGTTCTAATGGGCAATGATGCTCCCTTTCTTCTGAGTTGCCTCATCAGGTAGGGCTTTCATTGGGGCACTATGATAGTGGGTGAGACACAATTGGCTGAGTATTTAGGGGCTTGGGATTGGCTCAAACACTGTATGTAAGTTTATGCAATTAACTCAGATCTACACCCTGATGGTGGCCTCTAGAGTCCGATTTCCTGGGATTCATTACATGTCTCTTCCCGGGATTCATTACATGCCTCTCAGCCCCCATCCTTGGTCCTGTTCTCACAGTAGTAGCTAATCCTGAATTTGATCTCTGCAAGGAATAGTTTTTCCAATCAATCTTTCAAAAAAAGATAATGATTTGAGATGTATTTGTGTTCTATTACTTCTAGAGGACCATGTTTTTATTGCCGGTGTTTTGTTTTAATAGGGACATAAATCAATGGTCAAAGAAACTGGTAAATATTGCTAGAGTTGCTTCAACTTATGAATCTTTTGTGGTATGGGGAAGTGTCTCCCAAAGGTCTATGGTTAAAAGCTTACTCTCCATTGATAAAGTGTGGAAGCTTTAAAATTGGGATCTATTGGGAGGCCCCTAAGATATCAAAGACAAGGCCTTGAGTAGGGCAGTGGATTCCAGTTCTTTCCCGTTTCTTTAGGTTAGGTAGTGAATTGATCTTTCTTGACCATGTATCTGCCATGATGTGCTTCTTTACATTATTTTTACTTTCCCGAAAGCAATGTGACCAATATCATGGGCTGGACACTCAACAGTAAGTCTTCTACCAATAATCTCAGGTATTTATCAAAGAAACAGAAAGCTGACAAATTGAGCATTTTATATAGTTATTACCTCTAAATTAAAACCATCATGCCCAAATGGAGGAGAAAGGCTCATAAGTCTCAGGAAACTCAGAAAGTTCCAAGACTAATTATACTCAAGGTTACATGAACAGTAAAAATGTACTGGGAAATTGGAGTTTGCCTTTGGTGGAACTGCCCACATGCAGGGCAGAGAGCTTTGGAGTTGCAGCTATAGTGAGTTGTCGCCCATGTTTGTATGGACTTGTCAGTGACATACATACCTTTGATTCATCAATACTTCTGTAAGTACCTTGAATAAATGTATGGGCTGAGCTAGCTTAGAGACCTGACTTGTGCGTGTATTTGTCATTGGTGCATTTCTAAAGTGAATGTGCATTTGTTCATAGCTCTCCTGAAAAGGCCACACAGACAGATCAAAGCCATGGGTCTGATGCTGAGGGTTCCACTGAATATGACTGCTTTTTGCCCCCCTTAAATTCACTAGGATATGTCAAGTTCACGATTTCTACATCCTTATTTGGCAACAAGAATGTTTTCACAATCTGGATCAGGAGGAAATAGCTGGAGCCAACACAAGAAAGTACATGTTAAACAAAGAGATTTGGTATGATGATTCAGCAGTAATCAATGGTAGGGCAGTTGTGTTGTTCCCGAAGGCCATCAATATTGTTTATGAAGAACTGGATTAGCTCAATAACGACATCAGTAATACTTGAATGAAGCCAAGTTTCTAGGCAGGATTTCACAAGGTAGAGGGAATTGTGATCCTCCTCCTTCCCTCCTCGCCTTTAAAAAATCCCTTATAAAAGTAACCAAGTGCATTTTCCATGAACACTGGATAAAGAATATATACCCAGTAGTCAAATGACCAATCTTAGACTGCCTCCAGCTTTTATTGCCCAACTCCCTTTGAGAGTTTCTGCTGCTTAGACTGGGAAGCTGCTGGGAGACCAGGGGCATCCGTGCTTTTGAAGAAGATCCTGCCTATATTTTCCACTGTGTTGATTGGTTTTTGTTGTTACTTGCTGTCATCCTTTCTAACTACGCTTTCCTTGGCACCTTGGATTCTGCTGTTGCCATTCTGCCATTACCTATGAGCTTTTCATAACATCACATTCTGAGCCTTAGCATACTGACCTTACTCCACTCAGTGATTGTCATGTTGGGCCTCTCTCAGATTTCTAGAGGTTTTTTTTTTTTTTTTTTTTTTTTTTCTGTTCCTGCACAAGTGCCTAGTAATCACTCAGTGTGCACAGCTTTCTTCTTTTCCTATATACTGGCAGGGACAGAGATGCAGCCTTTGTGCAGTGGGAGCAGTGGTTTATGTCTCTGCCTAGCTTCTAAACAGAAGGTCTCATGCAAACCAAACCTTACTGTTATTGTAGGTAGAATGGATAATGATGAGAAGTAACCAAACCAAACCAAACAAACAAACACCAAAAGAAAAAAAAACAACAAAAAACCACACATCATACTATGTAGTAATTGGGTTATTTAGCTCTTACTTTTACTGTTAGATCAACTTGAGTCTCTGCTCAGCATTGTCTGTCATGTTGGGGTAGCCATAAATTATCCATCTCCTGATCCCTCACAGGAATCTACTTAACTATTAATAGATTTCCTCAGATGCCTCTCCCATGCCATGCTTTCCAAGACAGTTTATCATAATGCATAAAATTTCTTAATCTCACATTTTGATGTTTGGTCAAATATTATGCAAAATGACTCTTGTATCATTTGCTTTGCTTTTGGAAGGTGCTCCTGTGATTGTGGGATAGTCAGCTATTTCCTTGGTTCTGCACCCTACATGCTAATGAGATTTTCCCCTTCTCTACTTTTTGACAACCGAAGATGTCTTCTGGGGAAATTATCTCCCTACCCTGTCCCCAGGAATTGAGAATTACTGGTCTAGAGGAAGAGGAAATTAGTAAAGGAAGCTCAGTAAAGCAAAAGTAAAGAAGCTCAAGGCATACTCCAAAGGCTTGAGGCTTATCTAAATCCATTCTTTAATTCTCAATGGATGGAGTTCTGTTTTCCTGAGACCTGGTTAGGGCTGCTGGAAAGAACTGGGGACACAGAGAACATTGATCTGATGCTGAAGGGGTCACTGCTTAGGAAGTCGGATCCTAATCCCATGCAACAATCATTTTGAAGCTCATTCTATTAACACCAATGTCTTTTCCACTTTTAAGTTTCATTTCTTCACTGCCCAGATAGCTACTTCTAGAAAATTCTGAGATGTCCTTCAGTGTTTCCTTTTGAGTACACCAATGGATGTGAGTTCAAGCTACCTTTTTATCTCACCTCTCTATGGGGTTGTCAAAGATGATGTTTCCCCCTTTCTTCCTTATTAACAAACCATAAAACTCTCTCATGTTATCATTTCTTCTGTGTCGACAATAATGTTGCTATAGATATATTAATGCATTTTAGTTACTTAACTAATTTACTTTCTGACCTAAATTTCCTTTCTTTCTTCTCCTTTCAGTCCTTCTCTTTCAACCCATTCCCATTCACACCTCCTCCATTTCTTTTCAGAAAAAGGGATGTCTTTCATAGACATCAATCAACCTTGGCTTATCAAGTTGCAGGATGACTAGACACACCCTCTCCTATGAGGTTAGGTGAGGCAGCCTCATAGGAGGAAAGGGTCCCAAAGGCAGGCAACAGTGTCAGAAATAATTCTACTCCTGCTGTTAGGAGTCATACATGAAAATCAAGCTGCACGATTGTTACATATATACAGAGGGCCTAGGTCAATCCATATATACTCCTGGTTGGTAGTTAAATCTCTGCGAACCCCTATGAACCAAGATTAGCTGATTTTCCTTGACTCCTCTGGCTCCTATAATCCTTCCTCATCCTTTTCCACAGAATTCACCAAGCTCCATCCTAATGTTTAGCTGCAGATCTCTGCTTCTGTTTCCATCAGTTGCTGAGTGAAACCTCTCTGATGTTGATTATGCTAGAGTCCTGTCTGCAAGCAGAGTAGAATATTATTAATAGTGTTAGGGTGGACTTTTTCTCAAAGCTTGGGTCTCAAATTGAACTAATAATTGGTTTGCTATTCCCTTAATTTCTTCTCTATCTTTACCCATGCAATTCTTGTAGGCAGGACAAATTGTGGGTTGAAGGTTTTGCGGCTGGGTTGTATACCAGTGTAATTAATTTCACTCAATGTAGTACATTTTTTTCTCTTATAAAAAGCAGTAAGTTGAAAATGTCCATAAATATAAGAAAGTTGAATTGCAGTTAGTCCTGGTAGCCCAAGCCTGTAATCCCAACTACCTGAGAGGCATCTCACAGAACACCCTGAATTCACCCCCTACCCCTAAAACCACAACCCTCATCTCTACTTTCATATAAATGAGGACAATGCAAAGATGTGTGATGTACTACACAGCTAGAAGTTAATTCTGACTCAGTCTCATCTGGATATTCTAAGTACCTGAATTTCCATGGTCACCTTCTTTCGGATACAGTCACCTCCAACCTCTACTACTACCCTTGGCTCTTCTTTTTCTTTTCCTTTAATACATCTCTCACAAGACAAATACAAAATAGTATATCAAGAATAGTTCTTTCTTTCAAAGTCTTTTCTTGGGGAAGTTTATTTTCATGGTTATGAAACAAAGCAAGAGTCCATACATAAAGAATTCACCACCTCTACTTCCTTCTTAAAGACCTTACTATCTATCTGCCAAACTTGTAACATTCATCTTGGCTCACCGTGCTCAGGGGCTTTTATGTTCTGGCAGAAGCCTGACCACACAAGTTTCTCGATCTTCAGGACTGCTTTGTTGCACTGTTTTAGAATCAGAGCTGGATTCTACTTAAGATAGCATCCATTTGTGTTGACATAAAAACATTTGCATGTAGTTGAGATAATATGAGGAAGTAGGAATAGGTTAAAGTACCATTCCAGGAATTCTCTAGGGTAGCACTGCTTAACAGACTTGCACTTAAAAGTGTAGAAGTACTTGCAAAGATAATCCCTTCAATTTTATAGGATTTGAGATAAGAATTCTTAAGGCATGAAACCTGCTTTGGAAGCCAAAGATCATGTTGAATCATGATAGGAAGCCCAGGGCCATGCTTTATTCAAAATGAAAAATAAAAGAATTTGGTTGATACTCATTCTATTTAGAGTCTGTAACATGTCTGACTAAGGACAGCAGAAATTAGTGATGTTTTTTACTTCTCAAGATTTTAGAATAACCAATGAAACCAACAGAATACTTCGATGTTTTCCTCTCCTTTTCCTTTAAAAAAGATGTATTACCTTAGATATATGCTATCTTTCGAGAATATAAATGATAAGTAGTTAATATAATCATATTTGGCAATGGCTATTGCTATATTAGTTAGTTTTTGTCCATTTGAAACAAGCTGTCATTATTGAGGGAGAGGGAACCTCAATTAAAAACAATGCCTATTTCAGAATGCCCTGTAGGCATGTCTATGGAACGTTTTTTGTGATCAGTGGTTGGTGTGGGAGGGCCCTAGCTGACTGTGCGTGGTACACTCCCTAAGTAGGTGGTTCTGAATTATATAAGAAAACAGGATGATCAAGTGATGGGGATCAAGTTAGTAAGCAGCCTTCCTCCATGGCCTCCTACTCCCTGATTTCTGTCTTTGAGTTTCTGCCATGACTTCTCTCACTGATGAACTGTGATCAGGATTAAAGTCAAATAAACCTTTTTTTTTTTCACAAGTTGCTTTTGTCTGAAGTGTTTTATCACTAGTAATAGAAAGCAAATTAAAACAGGTATTTGGAAGTTAGAAACACACACCTGTGGATATAGGAGGGTAGAAGCCTTAAAACAAGAAAAGTTTGTCCATGGCTTTCAGTGTCATCTCTTGTTCTCAACTTCAAAATCAGGCGTAGAGCTGATGAAGAGAAAGAACAGACCTAGGTGTGTGTGTGTGTGTGTGTGTGTGTGTGTTTTATGTTATGTATATGTGGGAATATGAGCACTCTTGCATGTACACAGTGGCTGAAAAAGAATGCTGAGTGTTCTGCTGTTCTACCCTCCGCTTTATTCCTGTGACAAAGTGTCTGCCACTGAACTTGGAACTAGACTGTCTGGCAGCCAGCATCCTCCTATCTCCTCCCATCCCACCACTGGTCTTACAGGAGCACACAGTCACATCTAGCTTAAGACTGAAACTTTTTTATAGGAAAAAAAAAGCATTTGTTATAGAAAGTTTGAATGTGGAGGATACATTTAGTTGTCTTTAAAAACACAGAATGGAAGCCCAACGTGTGCTCTACTGCTGAGCTGTGACTGTGCCATCTTCTACTGCTTCGATGGCAGATTCACTACATCTGGTTCTTGTAGCTCATCAAGTGTTCTGTGAACATCTATGACATCGCCCTGCTGCCTGCATGGCAAGAGTTTCTAGGTTCTGTTTTAGCTCCTCATCCCCAACGGTAGAGAGGAAGCTAGAATATTCGACTTGTACAAAAGCCTCTATGCAGCTTCTTACCTTTGCTCAGTCTTTAGCATGTTGGTTGGTATCTTGCCTGTTAACATAAGAATGGGGGGGGTAACCTTGAATGCCTGGACCTGCTGTTTATTCAGAATGTGCAACCCCCCACAAGTTTCAAGGGTGAGAGGCTAAGGCTGTCCTTTCTGCTGTCTAAAATCTTACTTTGAATGCCCATTTCTTTATCTGAAAACATGAGAAGGCACAGTGTAAAGACTTTGAAGAAGAGGCCCTTGACTTTGAAATCTATCATATTCCAGCTATTCTTTTATGTAGAGTCACTTGATTGTCTCTTATCTGTTAATCCATACAAACTTTCTGAAATGCACACAGTTATTATTTCACATATATTATAGATAAAGAAACTGAGGCTTAAAAAGGTCTTCAGGTCTCACCTAAAGCTGTTGAGCATAGATTTTTCCACTAACAGCAAGAAAATGGGGGAAAATGGAGTGTGATTTGTTAGACACTGAATTCTAGGCACATTCTATTATACTGTGGGAGAGATCACTAACTCTTCTTCCCAGTTAGAAAACAGCACCAGTCAGAAGGAGTGGTCATTACCCCAAGAGGCAGAAAGGAATCAGGATGCTGAGTTTGCTATTCACTTATAGGATTGTCTAAAAGTGGCCCTTTGGTTGAGGGCTGCCCAAGACCTGCTTATCAGGGGTCAGTGGAGACAGGGCAGAGGGTGTAAGTTTCAGGAGACTTTGGAGACACCCCAACTCAGCTCTTCCCCATTACTACAGAGGAACAGCAGACAGAGCCCAGCTTGTTCTGGAGAGGCAATAGCTCCAGTCAGAGTTTCTAGGCTTCATCTATTTGTATTTGTCTGAGTTGCCTATGTGGGTTATTATCCTTGGCCCACACCTCAAACTCCATCACCTACATCATAAAGTGCCAGCTTCACCACAACCTTAGAAGTGAATGGCAAAGAATCATGAACATTTTTTAATGCAGGTTTTTCCTGGATGACTCAGCATCTCTTTACTCAGAAGTATGTTAAATATACGTATTTATTGCTCATAGTTTGCATAGCACATTCGCGTCTGCTCCAATAACACCACCCCCAGAGTGCTCATGCCATGAAATCAGCAGCTTCATTTCCCACACGTGGACGACTCACAGAGGTTGTCATTTCCAATTACCTCCTTGCTCTGGTTCCTCAGAGTCACAGAGATCATTTTTATTATTCCGTGATAAATAAGACACAACCAAGACCCAGCATAGAGAGTTAGTTACAGACTTTGATTTCAAATTTACCTCTTTGTAAAGTTGCCTGCTGACTTAACTGTCTTATTTCAGTTACCTGAATCTGATATTTCCTTCTGGCGCCCCTGACTATGCTGCCCTTGAAATCAAATTGCTTTACTTGTGGTGCCTTTAATTTCTCATCAGTAAATTTAAGTTGCTGCTACTCCAAACCATCTTGGAGTCACTTTTTGCGACAAAGTGAGAAATAATACAAGTCAAACAGCAGTTTCCTTGTGATTAAATATCTAAACGCTCTGTTCAGTCCAACAAACTAGCTCAGTTCAATTTCTTGTGCTTAAACATTATAATTTCATCATATAATTTAGGAAGGGAAAGGGATTTGTGACTCATTTTAAAAAAACATGAAAAAAAGGTAAGTATAACATGTTCAGTTCTGACCAGAACAAGATCATATTTAGCAAAAGGATAGCAGTGACCAGAGTTTCTACTTTATGCAGGAGTGCTAAAATCTATAATGGAGAAATGAAGTAATGAAATTAGTCTGTGTCAGAGTACTTAAAAATAGAAGGAGGCAGAAGTCTGTAAGTTTTTTATGTACACTGCTGTTCTTGGCATTCTTTATTCCAAAATTAAAAACTGCTGTAATCAAATGTCATTACAAGTACACAGAGAATGTTAGAGAATGGCTTTAGGTAATCAATAACTATTTAAAAATATCCATTTCTGCTGAGTCATTTGTCAGAGATTGCAGTAGTTGGTGTCCAAAGCATTTTGTCCAGAAAGTCCTTATAGATGTTGACAGATACTGTTTGCCTTTGAGCCATGTCTGACTTTACTTCCATGTATGTTCTTTGATAGGTGGGTAGGCCATGGCTTTGATTTGTTGGCTGTTTCTTTTACCAACAAGAAAATTTTGTGTAGGGACTAGTCAGGAAAAAATTTATGGAACAAGCAGGCAAACTAACAACACAAACAGAAGTCAATGTTACCTTAAGTCTGTGCTATACAGGGCATGCTACAAGCATAGAAACTCAGGAGGGTTCTACTTTATAATCTTGGCAAGCAAACCTTCTCCAATAAACTTCAGGGTTCAGCTACTTAGATGGCCCACACACATTTTTAAGGGTGATCTCCTACTTATGGCTAACAAGCTGTAAATGTTAATCATATTTAAAAAAAAAAATCTTTACAACACCATCTGGACTAATGTTTTACCAGACTATTGGGAACCAGAGCCCAACCAAGTAACCATGTTAAACTGATAGTCATAGAACATAGAAATGAAATTGTGTTTCCAATGCAACCAGACACAAATACTGAGTTTATCACGTCACTGTGGATACAAAAGGTTTTCACAATTCGTCACAAAGTTCCATGTGCACATGAACTACCAAGGAATTCTTTTTTTTTTTTTTTAAACAACTTTATTTTACAAAAAAAAGAAAAATGTACAGATTTTAAACATTTTTTGCTTAAAATTATACATTTTTGTCAGTACTTTTTTCCGATTTTAACATAATTTTTACATAAAACTATATGAATATATTTTTTAGTCAGTACTTGATTTTTTTCAAGGTTTGATAGTATGCCTTGAAAACTTAATAGTTACAATGAGCATAAAGTACATGTAAAACAAAACGTAACATGGAAATAGTTAAAGTTTTCTTGTTTTGTAACTATTTTTTGTTTTGTTTTGTTTTCTTTATTTCTTGGACTTCATACAGTCTGTGAGTTGGGGGGAGTGCAAGCCTCTGGGGTTAGCATCCCACTATCAGTGACTGCATATTATGTCTGTTCTTTTGTGACTGGGTTATCTCACTCAGGATGATATTCTCCAGATGCAGCCATTTTCTTTTTTTCTTTTTTTTTTTTTTTTTTTTGGTAGAATTATGTGTTTATTCTAGCACTGTTTTTTTTTAAAAACAACTTTATTTTACAAAACAAAGATAAATGTACAGATTTTAAACATTTTTTGCTTAAAATTATACATTTTTGTCAGTACTTTTTTTCCAATTTTAACATAGTTTTTACATAAAACTATATGAATATATTTTTTAGTCAGTACTTGATTTTTTTCAAGGTTTGATAGTATGCCTTGAAAACTTAATAGTTACAATGAGCATAAAGTACATGTAAAACAAAATGTAACATGGAAATAGTTAAAGTTTTCTTGTTTTGTAAATTTTTTTTTGGTTTGTTTTGTTTTCTTTATTTCTTGGACTTCATACAGTCTGTGAGTTGTTTCTGGGGGAGTGCAAGCCTCTGGGGTTAGCATCCCACTATCAGTGACTGCATATTATGTCTCTTCTTTTGTGACTGGGTTATCTCACTCAGAATGATATTCTCTAAATGCAGCCATTTTCTTAAGAATTTGGTTAAGTCATTGTTTCTTGTGGCTGAGTAGTATTCCATTGTGTATATGTACCACAATTTTTGTATCTATTCATCTTCTGAAGGACATCTGGGTTCCTTCCAGCTTCTGGCTATTATAAATAGAGCCACTATGAACATTGTTTTGCATATATCTTTGTTGTGTATTAAAGTGTCTCTGGGGTATATGCCCAGAAGTGGAATAGTTGGGTCTTCAGGTAGTACTATATCCAATTTTCTGAGGTATCGCCAGACTGATTTCCGGAGTGGTTGTATTATCTTGCAACCCCACCAACAGTGGAGAAGTGTTCCTATTTCTCCGCAGCCTCGCCAGCATCTGCTGTCATCTGAGTTTTGGATCTTGGCCAATCTGACTGGTGTGAGGTGGAATCTCAGGGTTGTTTTGATTTGCATTTCCCTGATGGCTAAGGATGTGGAGCACTTCCTCAGATGTTTTTCGGCCATTCGGTGTTCCTCAACTGAAAACGTTTTGTTTAGCTCTGTGCCCCATTTTTTAATAGGGTTATTTGATTCTCTGGTGTCTAGCTTTTTGAGTTCCTTGTATACCTTGGATATTAGGCCTCGATCTGATGTGGTGTTGGTAAAGATCTTTTCCCATTCTGTTGGTTGCCGTTTTGTTTTCTTGACAGTGTCCTTAGCCTTACAGAAACTTTGCAATCTCATTAAGTCCCATTTTTTAATCTTTGACCTTAGAGCTTGAGCCATTGGTGTTTTGTTCAGGAAATTTTCTCCTGCGTCTATGTGTTCTAAGGTTTTCCCTACTTTCTCATCTAATAGTTTCAGTGTATCTGGTTTAATGTGGAGATCTTTGATCCACTTACACTTGAGCTTTGTACAAGGAGATAAGAAAGGGTCTATTTTTATTCTTTTGCATGCTGACTGCCAGTTGGAACAGCACCATTTGTTGAATAGGCTGTTCTTTTTCCATTGAATGTTTACTGCTCCTTTGTCAAAAATCAGGTGACCATATACATGAGGGCTCATTTCTGGATCTTCTATTTTATTCCATTGATCCACATGCCTATTTCTGTACCAGTACCATGCAGTTTTCAGCACAATTGCCTTGTAATATAGCTTGAGGTCAGGGATAGTGATTCCCGCAGATGTTTTTTTGTTGTTGAGGATGGATTTTGCTATTCTAGGTCTTTTGTTATTCCATATGAAATTGCACATTGATCTTTCCAATTCCATGAAGAACTGGGTTGGAATTTTGATGGGAATTGCATTGAATCTGTAGATTGCTTTTGGTAGGATGGCCATTTTTAAGATGTTGACTTTTCCAATCCATGAGCATGGGAGATCTTTCCATTTTCTGAGATCCTCCTCAATTTCTTTCTTTAGAGGTTTGAAGTTCTTGTCATACAGGTCCTTCACTTGCTTAGTTAGAGTCACACCAAGGTATTTCATAGTTTTTGTGACGATTGTGAAGGGTACCTTTCCCCTAATTTCTTTCTCCACATGTTTGTCCTTTGTGTATAGGAAGGCTTCTGATTTGTTTGAGTTAATTTTGTATCCAGCCACTTTGCTGAACTTGTTTGTCAGCTGTAGGAGTTCTCTGGTGGAATTTTTGGGGTCACTCAAGTACACTATCATGTCATCTGCAAAGAGTGATGTTTTTATCTCTTTCTTTCAGATTTGTATCCCCTTGATCTTCTTTTGCTGTCTAATTGCTCCAGCCAGGACTTCCAGTACTATGTTGAATAGGTAGGGGGAGAGTGGGCAGCCTTGTCGAGTCCCTGTATTTAGTGGGATTGCTTCAAGTTTCCCGCCATTAAGTTTGATGTTGGCTGTTGGTTTGCTGTATATTGCTTTTATTATGTTTAAGTATGGAACTTGGATTCCTGTTCTTTCCAGGACTTTTAACATGAAGGGGTGTTGGATTTTGTCAAATGCTTTCTCAGTGTCTAGTGAGATGACCATGTGATTTTGTTCTTAGAGTTTGTTTATATGGTGGATTATGTTGATGGATTTCCTTATGTTAAACCATCCCTGCATCCCAGGGATGAAGCCTACTTGGTCATGATGAATGATCGTTTTGATGTGTTCTTGGATTCGGTTTGCAAGGATTTTGTTGCATTTTTTGCATCAATGTTCATAAGTAAGATTGGTCTGAAGTTCTCTTTCCTTGTAGGGTCTTTGTGTGGTTTAGGTACGAGGGTTATTGTAGCCTCAAAAAATGAGTTGGGTAATATTCCATCTGATTCTATGTTTTGGAATAGTTTGGCGAGTATTGGTGTTATATCCCCAATAAATGTCTGATAAAATTCTGCACTGAACCTGTCTGGACCTGGGCTTTTTTTTACCAAGGAATACTTATTAAATAGAATTAAATCTAACATGTTGAATATAGGACTTAAAATTCTGTTTTTCTTTTAGGGCCTATTCACACTGGCTGGGAGATGAATAGTGAGCCCTTTGGTGGCCCATATAAGAGAAACAAATGGTCCAAAACAGCCACATCTCTAAAATTAGATGGCCTTGGGGTACAAGATGCAGAATAGTTAGTGCATGGAATGATGTTTAACCAAGATGGTCCAGGAAAGGTGTAACAATAGCAGCAACTTCTACAAACCAACAGCAGGAAACTTTAGGACTGAACCAACTAGATCATTTCAAGAATCAGAAGAGTATGAGAAATCCTAGAACACTACAAAGTATGTTAGCCCTAGTATAAGATAGAATGCCAACATTTGACATGCCTCAGATATTAAACTTGGTTAAGTGAATCTACACTGGTTTTCTATGTAGCAGCTAGTTAGGTGAGGGGTACATCAGTGGTTCTTACATTTTCTCAATGAAATCTCCATAATGACAGAGAGAAGCCAAAGATGTATTCCCAAGAGAGTGACTTAACAAGGTTTGCAATCTTTTGTTGTTGCAAGATTTTACTTTAAAGTCATATAAATACTTTATGTTAACTTGTAAAATATCTATGTTTATCTTAAAGCTTTTCATAGATAGGATTTACCTCCAGGGAAAATGACTCAGTAACAAAAACTCATTTCTTTTTATCTTCCTAGCATGTACTAGGTACACCTACACAGACACAGACACAGACACACACACACACACACACACACACACACTCACACACAGACACACACAAACACACACATCTTAGTTCTGTGGCTGTCTATGAGGTTGGCAACTACTACCCAAGGGTAAGGTTAGCCAACTGTATTTCTGCAAACAACACTGTCTGAACAGAGCAATATCAACTATTCAGTGCTATCTGTGATGGATTTCACACTACAGAGAACGACTTGTGTAGTTGCTGCAGAAGTTATGGGGGCCCACAAGCCAAGTGCATTATCTATAGCTCCAAGTTATCTATAGCTTCACAGAATTAATTAGTCCCAGCTAAAACCCAAAGGATTTTATTGGTAAGAATAGAGGTATCACATGAATTGTGGTTTGGAATATAGAAGTTAAGATGGCTCTAAATCACTGTCCTAAAACATAGGAAAGGCAGAGCTTATATAAGCCAGAGAACACTGATCTATTACAAAGCAGTAAACGTTCTCTGTTGGAGAAATGTTTGTTGTAATGGAAAACAGTTTTTATGCCAGACATGATCTGTAAACAGTACAAAGTATGTAGATGAATGTGTAGATATGGATAAAATATTCATTAAACAAGGCCCAATAGATCACTCCAAGGTTGTAGGCAGAATATTATCTTGAAGTCAATCTTCAGTCCCAACATCAACTTGACATGTGCCTTTTTGTGCAGTTTCCTTACTGGCCTCTTGGATACTTTCCTCATGAAATTCCTTTTATATAGTATGAAATGCTTAATTACCTTGATTTAGATGACCCTGTTGCTTATTCCTAATTACTTTTCTGAGTACATATGTAATGATACCCTTAAAATATTATTAACTAGCAAATATGAGCCAGATGGCTCCAGGTAACTATCAGATGTTGGGATCTCAGGCATAAACCAGACCTTTTATATATACTTATATAACCAGGAGGAAGTCACAAGGGGATAGGCCTGTTCACCTGAACCTACTGTGCCAATGCTAGCTAGCTCAAGGACAAAGGCGTGTGATGTTGGGCAAACACAATTTCTTCAGCTATAAACTGCTCTGCAAAGGAACGCTGATAAGAATTGATTTTTAAAACCTAATTTAAAGATCAAACTAGAAGAGTGGCTCTTAAAAAAGAAGAAGTGATCCCCGCCCAAGGCAACTGGAAAGACTCGGTATCTTGAGACCTGAGAGAGCTCAAGTCAGAAAGAATAGTAGCTAGGACAAAATTCAAGCAACACTTTGAGAAAATGTGGAAGGTTAATAAATGGACAAAAGCATAGGTAAGGCTCTGGCTACAAACAGGGCATAGGCCAAGAGAAATGAATCATGGATTTGAAACTGGGCAACAAAAGGAGTAACAGCAAACCAGAAAATATCTTGGTTCATGAAGAAAGGGAAGCCAGTTTTCATAATTGGCTGTCATTTAGAATTAGCTGTTGTTGATTGGTCAGAAGAACCTAATGGTGTGAAGTGGGGTATCGAAAAGGAAGCTTCAAAATGCCTTTGTGGTTTACATACTGAGATTGAGAGAAAAAGTTAGGGAAATACAAAGAAAGGATGTGGGGGGAGGAAAGGATCTAGAGAAAATGGAGGGAGGGAGACAGAGGCAGACATAGAGTGCTCAGGATCTCAAGGTGATCAGAAGTACTTAATCTCAGAAACTCAGAACAGGGAATGTGGTCTCTAAGACAAAATACATATCTTGGAGCAAAGTCTTGGAACTTAAAACCTTAAAGCTAAGATTTACAAAAACAGAACAATTCATACATGGGAAATTTTCAAAGTTTCTACTTTTCATTACTTTTTTCTTTTTCCTCTTTTCTTAAAGTAGCTTAGCATAGTTCCTACAGCCATACTATATATGTTAAGATATTGTACATTAAATGCAATTAGATTTGTATGTATTCTACCTGAGAATCTTTCATTTGGGTAAAGTATTCCAAATGGATATTTTTCCTTCCTGCATTCTGCAAATGGAATGAGTGTTTCAGTTATTGCTGATGCTTATCCACTGTGCCCAAGAGGTACAGAGATTCAAAGGGTGGGGATGTACTTTCCAACAGGAATTATCTCCTCTTCCTATTTGCTTTTCCACTGGCACCCTATGCAGTTATGACTGGCATTTGCTTCAGGCATAAGGACGACCCAGAGGATGATGGAGTGGCTATATTCCACCATGGACCGCATGAGATCAGAGGTTGCATTTCTTCTTTGTTTAGGTGATTTTGAGTTGGAGCCCAAATCATAGTAGTATAGATTGCTATGTGTCATGTCTCCCTGTAAGCACTGAGGCATGGTGATGAATTACTGATAGACAAGGAAGAACTAGAGCAGAAACAAAGGTTAATGTCATAAAATCTATGACAGCTTTTCTTCCTCAATCTGATTCTATTGACAGAATAACTTTAATTTAGGGAAACTAGCATCCCTCAGGCAAACAATGGCAAGCCCGTAGGGAAAGTTATGATTTTAAAGAGAAAAATGAGGATTTATGTCAATAAGGAAAACACTAGGAATAAGAGAATGTTATGTCCAGAGACATAGCTAGGAGCTCCCACCAAAGACCTCCTTTAAAGATCCTACCAAAGGACCTCCTTTGAAGCAGACCAAGAAGTGTCTGAGAATGCAGAAGCCCGGGAAAGTATAGAATCAGGTTGGAAATGGAGGGGTACATCTGTGGTCTCAGAACTCAGGAGGCAGAGGTAGAAATGTAGGTGGCCACAATTCTGGGTTTGGTGGCTTGCCTACTCTATACAAGGGAGTGCTTGTCCATTTAAAAGAGGCAATGGTCAATACTGTGAAAAGTAGCCAAGGGATGGAGAAACACATGAGCTCTAATCTGTCCATCAGATTTGAGGCGGTTAGATTGGTGCTCAGTGTTAACTAGGGCAAATGCAGTTCAGTGTAGATGAAGAAAGCATTAGATGAGAGTAATGCACACGATGGAAATTCCGATTGTGAGTATGTTCTCAGGAAATTTATCAGTGAAAGACATGGGAAATATATGGAAGATTTGTGTATTGGGTAGAGGAAGAAGGAACAAAGGTCTCAGCCTGTCTTTTGCTTCCCAGTAAGGATCTCCAAACAAAGGTGTTCAACAGGCTCCTGGAGCCTCTATTATGGCTATATATCATGCAGCAGGTGATTGGAAAGGGTTCACCCTGTGATTCATATGGTTAATAATAGCAATTTTATAGGTAGGTTAGCATTTCCCAATAATACAGGGCTGAGGTAGACATGAAAAGATTTTTGGTTCTTGTGCAAGATTATACTTTCAATAATGTCTTCAGTGGGACTTGCTTGCTTGCTAATTTAGAGTAGGTTTATAATCCAGCTCAACTTGCCTGTTTTACACACACACACACGCACACACACACACACACACACACACATACACACACATACACACACACACACACACACACACACACACACACACACACACACACATACACACACATACACACACACACACCCCAATGTATCTCAGTGTACCTTTCAGGCTTTGGCCCCATAAAAAGTAGCTGTTTTTGAGGATTAGAGACCATCTTGTTAAGTTATCAATATATTCAAAAAGATAACTCACAGCCCAAGAGGGAATGATGGGCTAAGGCTAAGAATGCAGGAGGGAACTATGGTGAGGATACATGGTAGACTGTAGGATCAACCCTGCTTTTCATTTAAAGTGATGTTTTACTCACTAAAGCTTTGCCATGTGCTGATTTCTGTTGTTGCTGGCCAGGATCTTACAATGTAGCCCTGCCTGGCTTAGGATTTTATTAGACTAGGCTCAACTGGATGGCTGACCTTCTCAAGCTATTGTTGAGCTCATATCTTCATTTGTCAAGTGGAGATGATCAAAGTAGTGTAGAATGTATCAAATACAGATAAAGTACTTAAGAATATAGTCAATGAATTGAGTATCATATTAGGACAAAGCAAGGAACCCATATATTTGCTATACAACACTGAACATTAGACAATGAACACCAACCTACTGTGCTTTCAAAAACAGCTATTTTTAAATCATGGAAAAACAAATGATAAAATTAGTCATAAAAATTTCATTAAACAAAATATGTCTACATATTATTTTAGCATGTAATCCTTACTGATTATTATTGGTTTGCTTTAAGTTTTATTCAAAGTAATAAAAAATAAAATGCGTATTATAAAATTACATGCTTTGTAATTCACCTCTTAGTTTGCACAGAACCCCTCCCTAAGTGTTGAGTGATATGTGGTCCATGGCGCCTTTTGCTATGACATGTTCAGATCATTACAAAAGAGATTCACTGGACTGTTATATGGGAAAGAGGGAATCATTTTTAAAAAATCTTTTATTGACAAAAAAAAATCAAACAACTTTAGAAAAACCACAAATTCCAAGTCCATGACAGTTTCTATCATCCTCGTAAAACTCTTATATAATCTTTGGGAAATCATTGTTTGAAAACACAACTGGAGGGCTGGAGACATGGTTCAGTGGTTGAGAGCGCTGACTGCTCTTCCAGAGGTTCTGAGTTCAGTTCCCAGCAACGACATGGTGGCTCATAGCCATCTGTAATGGGATCTGATGCCCTCTCCTGGTGTGTCTGAAGCTACAGTGTACTTATATAAATAAAATAAATGAATCTTTTAAAAAAAAGGAAACACAACTGGAAAATAAACACTTGCAAAGAGTATATTTTTTTATGTCTATCAATTTAACACACCACTTCTATTTGTGAAATATTCCTCATACTCTCACTTGATTTCTACTAGATGCTAAAGACTTTCTAATGTGGTTTATGATATCAGAGATTTGAAATTTCTTCAACTCTTAGCTACTGTTAAACATTTGAGAATATGACTCAGAGTCATTAATTTATTTTTAAAGCCTCAAATAAACCAAACCTGAGAGGAGAAAACACACATATATACAAATACATATGCATATGCATATACATATACATATACACACATACACACACCAGAAACATAAACAAAAGCCTTTATGAACATATTAATATGTGTATTTGTTTAATGCAGATCATGGTAAGTCAAGATGAGAAACTGTTTTCTGAGGAACATGTAACATATATGCTCCTGAGACAGCATGTAGCTTCAGAAATATTCTTTTAGATGCTATCTTCAAGTATGTTGGTTTTCTGGCCTCCTTCAAAGTGTTCCAAGGAACCTATATGTTCTGTGCTACTTATATGCCACCAGATGTTTGCAGTGACTGCAGACAGGGTATTGAGTTTGATGGAAAAGAATGAGCCCGAATCAGCAGTCAGAAGACACTTTTGTACAACATGCAAAAAATCACTTCTGTGGGATCCTAGTTTATTTACTGTTTTTGTTTAAACATTTTTCTTTTTGACATAATTTGAAAGTACATAATATGACACAGGTATGGCATGGTGATACTTTTATTAAGGTCTTAACTATTTTATTTATTGGCTGAAAATTTTTTTACAATATTTTTTATTATATTCATTTCCCCTCCCAAGTCTTCAACATCTCTCCACCTACCCAACTTTGTCTTTTTTCTCTCAAAACAAACAAGCAAAACAAACAAAAAAACCCCCAAAAGCAACAAAAGACCCCACACTAATAAAAACAATCCTAAAATAAAATAAAACAAAACAAAATCAAGAAACATACATCCATAAAACCATTTTGTGCTAGCCACCTACTCCTAAGTGTGGAGCTTGATCTGGATTGTAGTTTACATATTCACTGTCATTCTGCTGGACAAAAATTACTTTCCCTCTCTCAGCACATTTCAATTGCAAATAACTCATTGGTGAAAGTGGTGACCTACAGCACTTCTCCTTCTCTGTGCTGGGATAATTTTTTCCAGTTTGAACTTTTGCACACTTTATATGTGGTATCATAGTTTCTGAGTTTAGATGTGCACCAGACCTTTTTTCCTTGGCATCATCCACCAACTCCAACTATTACAATCTCTGCACCTTCTCTTCAGCAAAGATCCCTCCAAGGCTTCTGGTGAGTGATTTGCTAAAGGCCTGACTTTTCTAAAATATTTGGGTCTCTTTGTTAATTTCCATCTACTGCAAGGAGAAGCAAAAAGTAGGCTGTGGTCTGCTAACATAGCATTATGTTACTAAGAGTCATTTTATTGCTATGTCCCTTAGCAGTGTCATAGTAGAAGGTTTCCCTCTACCTCTGATGACCTGTCTAGTCTCAGGTTCTTAGTCACCTTGTCAATGTCAGTATTGGTTCTCCCTCATAGAATGTGTTTTAATGTACTTTTTAAATGTTCTTTTAGGGCTGGTTATTTGGTTGCTCCCACAATATTTTCACTATTATTGAACCTACATATCTTGTAGGCAGTTTGCTACCGTAGGGCACAGTGTCCATGGGGGCGTGATATTGATGATTATTTCTCTCCTCTGTTAGTGTATATTGCACCTTCAAGCACAATGAATGGTAGTTAATAGGGGTAAACTTTCTAGTTGGCATCAGCTCAATTTTTCATGATAAATGAAATGCATATGTTTTATCCTCATCAATAAGACCTTGTCCTCAAGCAGTGAAGGAAAGCAAAGAGCATTAGATTTATTCTGTAATGCTCTGAGGGACACCCACCCCTGTGATCAATGACTCAGCAAGACATAATCTATTTTTGGTACTGGGGGTGTTACTTGGTAGGATAGCATGTCTGGTTTGTGATTTGTCTTCTCCTAGTCTCCTGGATTCTTGTGTGCACACATTAACAGTTTGGGCCTGCATTAAAAATGTCAAATATCAATCCCCAGATTAAAATCAGAACTTGAATTTTTATAAATTTTAAATATGATTCACATTCACATTGAAGAGGCAGAATGCTGATATATAGAGTACAAAGGTTGCCATACTTCAAAGAAAATAATCATTAGTGAAAGGTTCTATGGTAATTTATCTTATAACTATTAATCAAATAGTTTTCAGCTGAAATAGTCTCCACATTTAGCATTAACTGAGATATCCCTTATAACACTATGGTGCCATTTAGAAGTGTCTGTGTCCTGTGTCCTGAATAATCCATTAAGAAAGGTTTTTAGTGATCTGCAGAATTGTAATGTACACAGGTATTTACAGCATAAAAATACCTGCTGCACAATGAGAGGAAGACCCAAATGGAAGCTGGTTCCACCAGGAACTGAGAATCCTATCTCCATAATTTTTGCCTTTAGATCTCACGCTTCTGAATTCGTTCGGCCTCAGTGTGTCCAGTGACTTTTCATCCAACAGAGTCCTTCATATTACTATACGTGATTCCCCTGTGGGAATGTGCAGGTGAAGGCATCTTTCCTGTCTAACCCTGATGCCTTAGTTTAACCATCCCTGTACTCCTGTCCTGATTTCACTCATAAATCATTTCCTGTCACACTTCTTGTTGGTTCCCAACTTTTTAGAGTCTTTCTGAAGTCCTGGAGCCTGAAAATAGCTTCCCAGATGTGTCTACTGCCCGCCTCTGGGATATTCTTCAGAGACAAGCTTAAAATAGTGCTGGCCTTTTGAGCTTGGGACTTCAGCATTCTCAGGCAATTTTGCATTTTCAAAATTAAAATAAAAGATTGGATATCTCCACTAACCACATAATATTCAGTTCACCAATTTGTTTTGTACAAGGCCACAGGGCATATTTTAAAGCTAAAGATTATGTTCGTAGAGGGGTGGCAGGGCTCATGACAGAGTAAGATATTTTAGGCTTATTCTATCCTCCAAACCATGTCAGTGGCTAAAAAGCATCTCAGAGCATCTAGGCTTGATGTGCAACAAGATGACACCCAGACCTTAATATGTTATTATAAATATTTAAAAATTCTTCCTGAAAAAATATAAATCCAAACAAAATGAAATGAAGACAACTTAGTGAAATTTATAAAACAAGTAGGAATGAATTAACACAGCAAAACGGAGAGCTTTCATTTACCCAGATTTAGAGTGGATTGGATGTTATGTTAGAGAGAGAGAGAGCCCTTGTGCAGGGGTTACAGGTAGTTATGTGCTGTGATAGTCTAGTTATGTGTTTCGATATGCTCTTTCATGGACTGTCTCCAGCTATCCTGGCACTGTCCTAATTCTACTGACTTTCAGCACTTTAGTCCTGGAAATATAAGCTTCAGTGTGAGATTGGCATAGAGAGCATCGGTATCCAGGTTACACAGAGTACACAGAGTAAACACTAGAACTCATCTCCAACAGGTGAATATGTTTATCATATGAGCTTCAGTGTCCCCTTTGTCAAAATTGTTCTGTGTCTTCTAAGACTTGATGAGCTCATCTGTTCAAACCAAAGGTGCTTTCTTTTCTTTTACATTTATTTTTTGAGATTACAAGCACACACACATAAACACACACACACACACACACACACACACACACACACACACACACACACACACACGAGAGGGAAAGAGGGAAAGACAGAGACAAAGACAGAAATACAGAGAGAAAGAGATCATGAAGTTGGGTGGAGAAAGACTTGGAAGGATCTTGGAGGAGTTGAGGGAGGAGCAAGAATATGATTAAAATATATGGTATGAATTATATTGTTCTATGAACAAATTTATAATACAATTTAATTTATAAAAATAACTTAGGTGCAAAGCCACTTCTTTTAACCAGAGCTGCCAGTTACTATCTGCTCTTCTGTGTCTAGACAGTGGAATGATGATTCTGGTGTCTGTTCAGAAGTCATTTAGAAGTTTTACCATTTGCCTTACCTCCAACCTCAACAGACACCTAATTTTGGATTGGGCTGGTAGGGCTCTGGGACCTATAATCTCTCTGTTCTACCCAACCAGTCTGCTAGTTTTATCATTAATAATTCACTTAATCATTGGCATCAAGACAGGGAGGTATGTCAAGCATAGCAATGAAAAAAGAATATGCAGTTCAAAGATGGTAAAGAACAGCCAATAACTGCCTCCAGTTTAGACTTCATCAAGAAGAAGGTCCTAGTTGATGCAACCTCTTTCACCAACATCTTGGTCAGCCAAAGGGCTTGATATGAAGTAGAACAATAAAACCATCTTAGAAAACAACTTTTTTTCTGGAAAGTGCTTTCAAGATAAAAATTACTTCATTGAATTTTAATGGCAATATTTTCATCCAAGCTAATGCATCAGAAGTAAACTTTTACTAGACATTACAAATAAAGACAATGGTAGTTACTGGAGTGCAAAAGACACTTTTGATATTTTACAAATTTATAAATGGAACAATAATTTATTTTAAATTTTAGAGAAAAAATTGTGATGCTATTGATTATATATATATAATTCAAATATATATATTCAATTCTAAGCAGCATTAAATAGTTTGTATACAAATCATGCAAATCTTGAAGGAAATTCTAAAAGAGCAAATTTTTTTTAAAAAAGTATGTTTTCATAGGTTGTCAAGACTTATTAAAAATTTATTTTTATCCTTACCTATGTATATGAGTGTTTGGTCTGCATGCATATTTATGTACCTACCATGTATACACACCCAGTGCTAGTGAAAGCCAGAGAATGTGCTGGATTCCTGAATGTGGAGTTATAAGTTATTGTGTTCTATCATGTGTTTAAGACTGTGTCTCTCCCTTCATCCAACCCTGCACCCGTTTAAGCTCATACTCAAGTTGGGGTTTGCTAATTGGAACTGACTGGTGGGGCTGGGAGTGGGTAAGCTCTTGGGAACAGGGTTCCTTCTGCAGTCTGTGTCTGCTCACCCTGCTGCTTGCTCCATGAGCCCTGCTGTGGTGATCTGCTTGTATATCATGGATAGGAGAAAGCCAAACCTGAAAGCACCTTCATTTGCTTCCTTGGGAGTTGAAACAACTTTTACTTTTATAGGGAAGAGATCTGCCTCCAAGGACTGGTTCATACTATACCCTCAAAAATGGTCTAGGAGTGCCTCTTAAGGAGTACTTTCTGTTTTCTTTTAGCATTGCAGTTTTAAACCCTCCCTGTCTCCCCCCCCCCCCCCCCCCCCAGTGTCTGGTTGCTTTCAGAGCTTTTAAACACACAGGTCTGAAATTGTAATTCTATTGGTCTGTGGTTAAATTTGGCTAAGTGATTTTGAAAAAGACTCTCCAGAGATTCTAATGTAGATAGTCTTTTGGTTTCTTCCCTGTCTGCCCCTCCCACTTTTTCTATTCTGTTCCCAACCCCCTTGGGAGCTCCATTGTCTGCTTGCCACAGGCCTTACCCTGTAGACTTCCACCAGGAACAAATGTCTCTTGCTCACTGAACCCACTTAACAGATGTAGTTCCTGGCTGCAGAATAGAACATGAAGTCACTTAGGTGCTGCTTTTTTGAACCAGGTCTACTTCTTTAAAAGGAGTAATGATTTTTTTAGTAACTCCCAGATGAATGTGGGAATGTTGCAAATACTACAGGATTGCATCCACACCCCTGCCTTACAGTGTACACATGACATTACCCCAGGATTATAAGTGACACTGGCACTTAGAAGAACGCTTAGAATTCCCAACTCTTTCCTGTCAGTGCTACTGTGAAGAAATTTTACACGGGTATTGTTAAAGAATAAAAGACATGAAGGTAGTTAAGATCTAAACAGGGCTCTTTAAAAGTGGTGTCTCTAGTTAGCACCAGGAGAGACATAAGAATGTCACGCATATGATGAGACCCATACGCTGCTGCCGGCTTCTAGAGTGTGAGAGGACACGTAACATGGAATGTAGAAAAAGCAGTCGTCATGACTTACAGTGAGTGACAAAAGTGACTTCAGTTGTATGACAGCCACAAACAGGATTATGCCAGCCCAGTGAGTGGACCTGAAAATCAAAGCTTCCCCTGAGTCTCCAGATTAGAAGTCAGCCCGTCTGAAAGCTGGACCTTGTCTCTAAACCCCAGAGAAGAGACTAAGCCGAGGGCCTAACCTCATGGAAATTGGTTACAGAGCAATACTTCCTGAGTTGGCAACCAGCAGAGCTTCACACTGGCAACCAAGACTGAATTAGAGCAGAGAAAACAAGAAAGTCAGGACTAAAGTCTAAACAATGCAGGGCAATAACTCTTCTAGTACAGTAAGTCCCCGTGTCCATTGCTGGGACACTTTCAGGAAAGGCCTACACCACGCCTGTGCTATGAAACTACCCACTGTGCTTTTATTTCCATATACGTATATACTCAACTTTAGGACCTTCACTAAGTGTTCAACACACCCTGTGGCTATGAGGTTGGCAGCTTGAAAGGCAACAACAAAATTAGCACACATTCCCTTCTTCATGATTTTCTGGATAGAGACGTTTAGTTCCACAGCTTTAAGCATCATTTGTTGTATTGTCATTTCCCACAGAGGACTTTCTTCACCATCTCTGCTCTATGCTTGCTATGCTCCCAAAGCTGCACCTTTTATAGGCCAAGTAAAGATAATACTAAGACATTACACTATTCTTCTTGTGTACTGTCTGAGACTTGACAGTGAGAAGTCATCCTAGATCCCGGAGGTCAAAAATCCCCTGGGGAAGCTGTTTTGATATGGTCTCAATTATCCAGGTAGAGACTCTCTGTTTACTTGTTGGCCCTTTCCTGGAACACAACACTAAAGCAATCTTGACTATTGTAGAAATAGTTTTTGTTTGTGGTATTCAGTCTTGCTGGTGGTTACCATTATCTACCTAGTAGAAGCCTTTATATTTAGGAAAGTTAGTTGCAAGACACAAATGTGAGGTTCACAAAGGGCAGAAGAATGTTTTATTCTTTTTTTTAAAGATTTATTTATTTATTATTTATGAGTACATTGTAGCTCTCTTCAGACACACCAGAAAGGGCATCAGATCTCATTAAAGATGGTTGTGAGCCATCATGTGGTTGTGGGATTTGAACTCAGGACCTCTGGAAGAGCAGTTGGTATTCTTAACCACTGAGCCATCTCTCCAGCCCCAGGATGTTTCATTCTTGATCAATCCAGCAAGCACTATATATCTAGTTGTTCCACTGTGAGACTCAAAGTGAGTCTTAACTACGAAAAGACCCCCTTTCCCAACTGACACAGGAGAACAGAATTCAATGCAAAAACAAGAGGTTTATCTTCCACCTCATTTGGGTCGGCCCTCCTGGTGAGTTACTAGACAGCAACCCCTATAACAAGCAGTTTTTTTTATTTTTAGGGGTACAGTTTCATGAGCACGGTTACAGTTTAAACGTTTTGGCTAAGCATGTTGACCTTTGAATCTATTGGCTAGCTTGCATGGGCAGATTATGATATAAATTCAAACTTTATCTGGGACCAGAGGGTCAGGTGACTCTCATTCAGTACATTCTGCAGTTTTTCAAGAATGTTCCGGCTCCTCCCGAGAACTGTGGGTGGAAAATGGAACTTGGCCTAGCCCTGACCCAAGGCAGGTGGGTTTACAACTGGCAAAATCCTCTAGGATCCTTCACCACAAAGTAATAAAGGAAGGGATGATGTTGTATTCCCCAGTGAAGTTAAGAGTCAGTGGTAGTCCAGGACAGAATTAGAGAAATATTTCTTCTAGTTTCTTCCAGAGGTTGATCATTAGAACTAGTGCTGCTACAAAATCAAACTTAGGTATAAATTCTCTTAAGACCACAAAGTTCAACTACTTTGTTCTGTTTTTCTATATTGGGGGTTTTTGTTTTGTTTTGTGTTTTTGCTTTTATTAAAACCAACACAGAGCATTCGGGCAATAAGCCATGTTTTCTTTAATGGTTCATAAATGAGTCCATAGACTATTTGGGGAGACTAGCTCTGCAGTGTTGTGAGCCCTGTCTGCATCTGTAAAAGTTTCATGTAGGGCTGTCTAGGAGGATCAGGCTCATGCATGATGGGAAATTCTTAGAGTAGCTCAAAAATTCTCATCTTGAAGTCCAGGTTCTAGTCCTTCCTAGAAGTACACAGCACTAACTGCATTTTCTTTTCTTTTCTTTTCTTTTTTCACTTTACTGAATCTAGGAGAAGGAATAGGGGTTGTGGTCTTCACTTAAAAATCTTCCCTGTCTTCCTTCGTTTAGGCAACAAGGCTCAAGGCAGCTTAGACAAGCTGCTGGCAATCTAAACAGCTGCCTAGCTTCTCTACGTCCTTAAAGTAAAGGGGCAAGCATCTGAGGCAGAAGCCCTTGGATGTGAATTCCAGATAGCAGCTGCAGCTCTCTGGCTGGTGATGATTATCTGTTACTAAGCCAAGAAGTAAATGTTAGTTCCGTCATTCAAAGACCAGAAAGACCAGAACCATTGGGTTAGCCTTACAGTGCCCCTTGGCCAGGCTGAGACATTTCACCCTTAGGGGTAAACACCATATGCAGTGTGCTACCAGAGCACAGGAGATAGAAATCACAACCAGCTGCTATTACGTTTGCCTTTTGTGCCCATGGCTAAACTATTACCTACCACCAGGGCTCTGCATTCCATAGTTATCAAATAATGAGGCAGTCTACAAACTTCTCGGCATGAAGGAAGTAGCCTACAAAAAAAAATTATCAAAAGTAACCTTTACTCTTGGCCTGCTAGCGCTCATTTCATCTGCAGCTACTATGTAAAGAAATGGAATATGACCCACCCTTCATATTGTAAGGAGGTTTCTGAAGTCGGCCAAGTACCAGTCTTGGCATGGAGAAGGGTTCTGAGGAAAGGGTATCTGGAAGTAGCTAAAACAAGACTGGAAGTCAAATCGTGGGTCCAAGCTGGCTGGAGACACCTCTCCAGCCTGATTCTCACTATTCTGCTTTCTTTCTCTCTGGTCTGACTTCTCTTTCTCCATCCCAGACAGCTCTCCCTTTTAATCTGCTTGAGACCGCTTTGCAAGTAGTTCTTTCTTACTATTCCAAAAAATTCTCTGGACAACTTATCTCCTGCAGATCATAAGCCCATTCTTTTATTTTACATAATAATCCAGCCATTTGTTTGAAGTTTTCTTTTGAAAACTTTTGAGTATCCTATGAATAAGTGTTCGATTCCCAGCCCCTAAAGCACAGACATATATATTTAACATTACAAAAGAATTCAATTAAGCACAGAACAGAAGCAACTGCTAGGAACTCTGTCCCGAAATCACCATTTCTACCACACCTAGGCCTAACCTTCACAGTTCTAGGCTGGCCCTGAACTCAGGAATTTGTCTGCCTTTGTATGCATAAACAAAAATACTTAGCTGGGTGGGATTTCCTGCAATCACCACTTCCTAGATCTCCTCATCTCCTTCCTTAGTATCTTTCTGACAAGTTGTCTCATAGTGTAGTTACTTCTGTTCCTTTAGATTCATGAAGCTCCTCATACAACCCATATTGGATTCTATTTTTTTTCTTGCATAGTAGAAAATTTATATATTTTAAAACTCATGTTTTTAGAGTTCTTTTCCATAGCCTTAAGGGCTGTCCTGAAGGTCCTAGCATTTGCCATTTTGCTGCGACATAAACCACTCCTGCGATTTCTAGACTCTGCTGTCTCTGATTATCATGGAGTCATTAAACATTAACAAGAAAGACATTCCTTAAAGGAGGAATGTAAAATATGTACATTATCATACAAAGAAGTCTTTTCGAGAGCTGTCTCAGGGTCAGAAACTGTGTCATTCGGTCCCCACCAGGGCCATTCAGGATCCAGCAGGAGATAGTGGAGTCCGGTGAATCCCTCTGAAGTGAGAAAGAGATTAACATTTCAAAATACCAAACCTAACATCGAAGAAAATGGAAAACCAAAGGTGGATAAATACACCGTAGTGATTATCAACTGGCAAACACAACAGCCAAACAAATCGGTGAAACAAAGCAGTTGTGAGTGTGATAAATGCCGTTTTAGTGTGGCGTTTTGTCATGCTGGTCTCTAGAGTTAGTTCTAGCACCAGAGCGCCATCTGGAACCAATCATAATTTATCTCTGGTTAGTATCTCTTCCAGTGGCTCTCTAGTAGCCACAAATTCTCTGGTTTCAGCTACCTGGTAAAATCAGGACTCTAGAAGTCCAGCATAGGCTGGTCTATCATGGCTCCCTGCCATGGACTATGCCCACACTTCCTACAACTACCCCCTGGTAGTTAAGGTATAAGCTCCCAACTACCCAGTGACATCATGACTCAATAAGCTGTCATTTATCAATCAGATTTATAGGTTAAATTCTCAGTCCATAATACATCCACATAATAAACTCACAGTCAGTTGATAAAGATAAAAACCACCCACTTAGATAAGATAAATTGACCTATAGAAACCCATCTCTTAAAAAATATACATAACTACTTAGGGCCAGTTAAAACCACCCGGATCTGGGTCATCCTTCTCCATCTCCATCTTGATTCTCCTCTCCTCCCCTTTTCTCCAGCCTTACAAAAAGCTTGTCCCTGTCTTCCTTTTTAATGTCTATTCATGTATGGCCTTGACCTAACCTGTACAATCCCTCACCTGCTAAGACATCAACCTACAATACCAGCCTGAAAGGAAAATATAACATTGTTCACAATATAATGATGTTTATGATTTTGATAATTATCTTCACATGACTCTTATGCCAAAAAATGCCCATACTCCATTATCCAGGTGATGATGAATTTTAAACTTCTTTGCAGAGATGCAAAGCCTTTCCCTCAAATCTCATCCCCTACCATTTCCTTCCCATCTGTAATAAAATCCCCTGAATCACTCTGATTATCTGAGTACTATATTGCTTTCTTGCATACTCTAGCCTCTCTGGTCTTCACTCTATTTCTCATGGAGGCTCTTTTTTCTATTTATATCTTTGTCTTCAGTGCTCACATCTCTCTCTTTGGGTATCTTATTCACTGTATTCTCGTCTTTGTCTTTATAGCTCTCACACTGAAGCAGAAAAGACATGGCTATCTAACAGCCTCTATTGAACTCTAAGCTCTTTGTTGATAAACACAAGCCAGCCTTTTAAGTCATTCTGTTTGAAATGTTTATAACACTGCCTGGTATGTGGCAACACACAATAAATACAAACCGAAAAAGGTGGGGAGAAAAGAGGGGGAAGAGAAAGAGAGGCTACAGCATTGCTACTTGATATGGTATATGAAGCCAGGAGAAGATACTGACACTCCTAGGAGTTCTGCAAAAACTGGATAAAAATTCATAGATGAACATGGAAAGTAAGTTGCAAGATCAGCTTTCCCAATTCTGTTCAAATGCAGACAACTAGCCATGTAGAAACAGTTCTCAGATCCCACTTGTTCAAACTTAGCAATTTGATGAAATGGGCTTGAGAGTGGGCATCAGTAAAATGCTGTGTTGGTAAAATGTTTTAAAGCAGCAGGCCCACCACCCCTCTTGTCACCAGTGTCCCCCAGTCAGGAAAATTATCTCAAATACAGCATCAATTTGTCTTTTTATAAGTGATGTGCATCAAGTCTGACTAATTTCAGGAGCAAGACCAATCTCTTCATCTATAAAATTTAGAAGATATGTGCACGTGTCTGACTGTTAGAGTCCTGTGAACTTGAGGATCTACTTTAACTTGGTTGGGCACCCATCTGTTGGAGTGTCTTCTTAAAGATAATTTTAGAGGAGTTTCTTGGACCCCCCCCCCCCCCAGCATGCTAACAGTTTAGAGAAAGGGATGAAAACAAAGATGAGGCTTCTGGACAAGTTTAGGAGAACAATTGATGTGTGTGTGTGTGTGTGTTTGTGTGTGATTGAATACATGGTTTTACATATACTAGACAAGAATTATATATCTGAGCTGTATCTTTAGACTCCACCTTGCTGTTTTGACTAAGAATCACACAAATTATCCAGCCAAGTAGACTGAATAGAAAGGACACAGAAAGCACAGGCGTTATCTCCTTGCTTATTAGAACAACAGTGTAAAATGCATTAGGCAGTTTTGCTACCTTCTGACTCTGTTATTAATTAGACTCTTTAGCATCTTTGGACTGAAAACAAAGCACAGATGCTTTAAAAATAGTGTTGAAGAAAATTAGGAGAGAGTAAACATTTAATAAACTAATTTAAGCAAATATTCAACATATATAGTAAAGACTTTTAAGTGAATGTTTAATTCGTCTTCCATTATAACATAAAAAATGTATAAATAGCAGTTTTTAAATTTTGGTGTCATAGAGTCAGGTACAGAGAACTGTACCTGCAATCATGGTATTCTGGAGTCTGGCACATGAATTCAAGTTTATCTTTGATACACAGAGAGTCTTTGACTCCATCTTCCTACCCACACATGCATAGACAAGTCAGAGTTGTAGCTGCTGTTTGACATCGAGGCTGAAGATGAAGCCATAGTTTAACATTTTGTTTACTCACGAGTGACAGAAGTGAGGAGTTGCACAAACACGGTAGCATACACACAGAAATCTACACACATAGACACAGACGCACATATAAAAAGTACACCCTAAAATTATGCATATGTGTTCTGTATCTTTTTCCAATTATGCACTTTCATTCTCCACATTAAATCTCTTAGCTTTTATAAATATTGCCAACTCTCTACCTTTATATGACCTAAGTAAACCCTCTGAAAAGAAGAGAAAAACACAAAATCATTTCTATATTGATACCTACATATTCTCAAGTGAAAATTTATTTATTGAAATGAGTATAACTAATGAAATTTTTTTCAAAACCTGCAGCTCTGGGGACCAGATGCTATCTGTGGAGTTCTTTGGCCAGGTCTGGAGCATTCAAGGATGAGGGGCCCAAGCAAAGGGGCAGAAGTACAAATATCATTGCTGCTCTGGTGCTGCAGCTGCCCCAGGTGTTGCTCCATGACAGAGATCAGCTAGCAAGAAAGATGCAGTGGAGCTTCCAGCAGTGAAAGCTTTGGGAGAGCCATCTCTGCCCAGGAAGTGGTACATCTCTTATATAACAGATGCTCTCAGGTGATGGAGTAATTCTCTCTCTCTCTCTCTCTCTCTCTCTCTCTCTCTCTCTCTCTCTCTCTCTCTCTCTCTCTCTCTCTCTCTCACACACACACACACACACACACACACACCTTTATTACTTCTGGATAGGATCTTATATACAGTTTTGGGGTTGGTGGAGGGGTGGAATGCCTCATCTGCATGTTGTAGGGCTTGGGGGCACTGCCCCTACAGGACTGATAGTCATGATCCTCTTATGGGGGGCCATGGTTCCATGACAGGGGCCTGGTTGGGAGCAGATGAATCTCCTACCATCCTTATGGATTCTAGGGCTTCCAATCCAGCTCAGCCTTATCAGATTTCCTAGCAAGGTCTCTGCTCCACAAAAATGTACTTATGTGTCACAAAAGACCATTCTATACCTGGCATTTTCCCTTGTGTATTTCCCAAGGTGTTTGATGGAACAGAAAGAAAACAGTATGTGTTTATTGTATTTGCTGAAGGGAGCCAGGTTGGATGGTATGGTAATTTCTTAATCTGCTCTAAACTTCCTGTTTGCTGTCTCTGCGTTTCTCGATACCTTGCCAGTCTGCCGCTACACGAGTGCCTCCTGTCCCTTGCCAGAGTGCCCTGGGTTCATGAATGAAAGATACACTCACCGTCTTCTATTATAGTATGCTTTGAACAGTGCAATGGCTGGGCACTTCCAAACTTCCCATGGCTAATGTTGGGTATAAAGACTAAGGAGAAGGAAGGTGTCTAGGGAAGAGCTCAGACTTCCAGCCTAGGAAGCTGTAGGGGTGATGAGGACATCCCTGTGATGGCTTGTGAAAAAGGTCAAGCTTGAATGTGCTACTTGAGGACCTTAGAAGAATGGGTCTTCCAGATGCAATGGGATTTAAGATGCTGTTTTAGAACAGTGATCATAGCTAAAGGTGGATATTTCAACAGCACCTGTGTGTCAGTGGCTGGGCTCTAGGTATTAAGAAATTCAAGTATTAATCATGGGTTAGTAGCACACCCTGTATTATTTGCTCACGCCCATAAAGAGCTGAGTGCCTGCAAGATTTCAGCTGCGGGGCTCAGGGTGTCCTGCCTCAATGTGTTGTCACTGTATCCACAAAGACAGTCAGAGCTTAGTTAACATTTATAATTTATTATTTTGTTCCGTTCGCTTATTTGTTTATTTTATTGCTGGGAACTAAACTTAAGGTCTTGTCCTTGCTAGGCCAACACTTTCCCATCAAACTAAATCCCTAATCCCTTAATCTATGTTTATATGTATGTTCTTTATTTTCATACTTTTATAAATTCATTTGATCAATAAAAAAATGTGATTTGTCTGTAGAGACCAATGGATCTAACTACTGGCATTTGACTAAGAAAAAGATTTGACATCTATATTTTTGGCTTGTTCTTGTACATGATAGGAGAAATCCCCTTCTGTCTGTAATTTTCCATCTCTGCAATGATAAAATTATAAGATGGTATCTTGTCCAGTTGTGCTATTTTGTACAGACTATAACTTCAGTAGGGAAATGTCTCTTTGTCTGGAAGTTGACCTGGTAGTGTATCGCCTTTTAAAGATTTCAGTGTGGGAAACCTTTTCTTATTCAGCAATATATAAGGCAGTAAATGAAGATTTCTTCTCTTTACATAATAAATTTTTCATGGAGAGACTATAATTATTATGTTGGTTCTGAAATTGAGGGTAGGTGGTCTGTGGCTAAACAGTGATGTTGGATAGCATGCTCATTTCCTGTGAGCTGAGAGGGCAGAGAGTGGGTGGACTGTGGGGAGGAAGAGAGCACAGAGATACAAGACCACCAGGCTGGAGAGAAGATATCCCGACTCCATGAAGCTCATTCCGATGATTTATTCAGTCTGTGTTTTACGTAGAAGAAAATAATTTTAGTGAGGTTTTTAAATCAGAATACTTGCCAGAGTTGTTACTTAAATGTTTCATTAATGTCTTGTTCCTTTGCACTGAAAATAAACTTAAAATAGAATTATTGTAAATTATTCATCTCTACAGAGATATTAAATGTACAAGGGCTGCCGAGTAATTTGTTTTCTAATTAAAAAAAACCATTTGTTTGGTCCCTGCAGTTGTGGTGTGGGTCTGATCTACAAATGATGGAGCTTGGTGTCCTCCAGAAGGCTTTGCCGCAGCAGGAGAATGGCTTTGTATACACGTGTTCAGTACTTTTGAGAAACTCTGAACATGTCTGGTGACATTGATGTTAGTGGTTATTTTCAGTATTGATAAAAAAAATGAACAAACAAGCAAATGCTAAAACCTCCTGAAACAGAAATTTCTCTGAACGTAAAGCAATTTGTTTAACTTAAGGTAATATGTAACTAAAGTCATCTCTAAGGTTTAGTTTTATTTCACCTAATTTTCACAATGACTCTGGGTCACCCTAAGAGCAAAACCATCCCTCATATATTTGGTTTTTTATTAAAGTCATCAACTGCTTATCTATTCCTTGAATATCTAAAAACAAAACAAAACTAAAAACCTCAAGTAACAAAGTAGGAGATAGCAATACATCAGTTGTTCTGCGTGTCTCTCGTGTTTGAGGGAAAATGAACTGTAAAAAGGTGAGGACTGGTTTTTAAGTGCAGGACTTTTCGGAGTCTTTATATGGTAACATACATCTTAAATCTCCAATGAGTTTTTAGATATAAGTTGTGGTGTGAGTATTTTTTTCTCCAGACTATCTCTGGTGAATACCAACCCAGAGAAAATAGACTTTTGTTCTCTACCTTCTAAAATCTAGTCTGGATACAGATTAGAAGAGATTATCCATTAGAACCAAACAGCATTATCTAAATTATTTTAATCACTTTAGCAAGATAATTTGCCAAGGCACAGACCTTTAAAAAAATCTTGTGTGTGCTTTTTGGCTCTGTACTAAAGAGCTTTCTTATTATATTCTCTTTGGTTTGTTTGTTTGTTTGTGTTCTGAAACAGGGTCTCCTGCATTCTAGAATGACTACAAACTTGCTACACAATCAAAGATGACCTTGAACTTCTGATCCTTCTGTGTTTATCTCCTGAGTAACACATATGTGGTATTGGTGATCAAACCAAGGACTCCAAGTATGCTAGGATAACCTCCTTCCAAACTGAGCTATTTTCCCACTTGCTAAAGTGGGGCTGTGGTCCTTAAGAGAAAATTTTCTAAATTCTTTCTTAATTGAATTTTTTTTTTAAATTCTTGGTCCCAAGAAATGTGCTTTACCTTTTTGCAGCTTTGCTTCTGTCATTTAGAAACAGTGAATCAGATTTTCCCCTAAACATCTGCTGGTAAACTAGTTTGAACCAATTTTGTGACTTGCTTCTTACAATCTTACCAACTTTGAGCAAGAATGTATATAATTTGTTTTGAGTGTAGCTTCATTCCCAAGCTCTATTTTTCTTAGATTATTTGATTTCCCCAACCAAAATATAGAGAAGTAGTTCTGTTCTACTGCTGTCCTCTTGAAAGTTGTTTTATAATGTTTCTGACTGTTCAGCAGTGGACGAAAATCAGAGAAAAAAAATAGGAGTAAATAGAAGGAAAAAAGAAGAAGAAAGGAAAACATCTTTCCTCTTGTGTATACCTAAATCCTGCCCAATCCTCATTCTGGGCTAAAAAGGTTTTGTACCAAGTAGTTTGGAAGAAACTTGTCAGAAAATTGAATGTGTGCCATGAGCATCAAGTGTCTTAAAGAGGAGTAGCAAGCGCAACTCATAAGCTAAGCTCGTGAGGAAAGAGAAAAGACATTTGTAGATAGCAAAGAATGTAGAAGAAGAATCCACAATAAGTCAGAGGAGGAACACAGAGACTGAGGCTGAAGCCAGAAATGACTGAAGCATGATATAAAACAATTTGACAACAAAGCAAAACACAGAAATGCTGAGAGGACAGAACTGGCTTTTAGGATCAATGTCACCAAATCAGGAAACCAAGAACAAAGGAGCCAGGGTGTAGCACAAAACTGTAGCTCATAAAAGTCTAAATAAACAGTAAAACAAAGCAACATATATCAAATACCCCTTCCCAATAATGTAATTACCCAAGGAAGTCCACAAGGTTCATCTTAACAGGGTATTATTAATCTTCTTCAATCTCACTGTAATAGTGATCACCCTCCCTTTTAAATGGAATCTATGAGATTCTCCTAACAGCTTTAGGAAAAGGGCCCTCACCTTTTCTTCCTTATCTCTTCTTCTCATATCTTATCCTCTGAGACTTAGCCTTATGCCTATTCAACAGTGAAAGTGAGACAGCCTTTTCTTGGCCTTTATGGTAAAGAATGTGGGGCTAAGATTCATCTGAAACCTTTTGTCATTCCATGTAACTTTGGGTATGTGACTTAATCTCTCTATGCCTGCACATAATAAAACAGGAACAGTGATGTGTCTACATCCAAAAGGATATGCTACATTGAAAAGACTGTATGTGTAAAGTTCTTAGAAACCTGCAGGCACATACAATAGTACATATCATATTAGCAACTATTATTATTATTTCTACCAGTAAAATGTTGAAAATAATCCTGAAGTCCTAGAGCTAAAGTAAATGATTGATTTCTTTCTGTCCTTCAGATCCTAGCATAGGACCTGGCACAAAGTAAATGCTAGAAAGTGTTTTATATGAGAATGACAGCAATCATGGATGAAAGATTCAGTGTAAGCCATGGCTTGTTTTCCTATTGATCATTAGATTTGCATAGCTGCTCACAGTAGAAGATATTTGAGAAATGACAGTAAGATACATCAGTGAAGCAGGAGAGTCACATTCTGAGACAGGAAAATCTAACTTTATGCTAACGTGCTCATGAGTTCTAAAATGTTCTGCCTCGTGCACTTGAAGCCATGGTTGAAACCAGAATGTACTTATTTACTCTAACAGAACAAGGAAGAGAGTTTAAACTATTTATTCACCATACAAAACTGAGCCTGTTTACCTCTCTTCAACACTTGCTCAGAACTCCTACATATAAACTTTTATATTGTTAAAAATAGATATCTTGCTATATTAGTATTTATTATAATGTAAATATAAGAAACTAACTTTAATGTTTATTTAAGTATTGTTTTATTTCATCAAATTTAATCAATTAATATTGATTATTAAATGGTAACTAGGAAGAACATGTTTTAAATGTATTAAGTTCCAAAGTCTGTTGGGAATCAGGTGATGCTTTCGACACATGATCAAATAAATTCTTTCTGCTTTGAACTGAATGATCTGATTGGAGAGTTAGGGGAAGGAATGAATGGAAGAATTTTAAGCTGTAAATAGCCCTATCTGTCCTCATGACAGCACAGACAATGACTGTTATCTGTGTTATGAGCTTTTTTTCCCATCAAAATGAAAAAAAAAAAATGTCAGTATTCTGTTGGAGTTCTGATCCTGTCTCATGGGTGAACTTTTGTCCTCTGGCCTTTGTTTGGTTTGTACACAGGCAGCTTGGAGCTTTTGTAACCAGATATGGAAAGTCTAGTAACTAAGATTAACAATAGTGCCAAGACCAGAGTCCAGCAGCACTGACAGAACAAAAGACAAGATATCTTTTGTGTTTTCTATTTGGAGACACAATAAAAAAAATCGTAACTTGTTAACAATCTAGTCTTCCCTAATCTAGGGTTTTAAAGTCACATAAAAGCCCCAAACTGTTTGTAGATTATTGGCTTGGTTTGCCTTTCTGTCAGGCTTGGGAATGTTTTAAGTTTGGAACAGAGCCTGTGTTGATAACATAGCACAGGCTAATGTGACTGACTCGAGCTGGTCATCTCTGGTCTACAAGACCTGTAAATTCTGCTCTCTTCCACCTACTTCTTAAGATCTCAGTGGTAGTGAATGCTCATTTCAAAGGGTATCTCATTCTTTGGGTTCTATTTTGATTAAGGAAATAAGAAACAGAAGTTTTATATGCCCACCAGGTGACCTTAGGATATATTAGGGAGTCTAAAAAGATTTGCTGAAAATAACTGTTCCAAACTTCTCCATTTGTGAGTAGACAGTGACTTCATAAAAATTTAAAAATGACCCCTTGAGTTTTTCCTGCCCTTCCAGGGCCATCAGCCAAAGGTTTTTTCCACTGTTCCTTCAGCTCATTCCTTGTCTTCCATTATCTGCCTTTTGCTCTCCAGTTTCACAACTGCTATTAGATTATGGTCTTTCCATAAGGTTCCATTAACATCCCAGTGCACTTGTTTTGTGGCTTTACATGACACAGGAATTGGTATTAAATACATTCTTTCTCTTTAAAAAGGGGTTAACTTTAGAACCATCCTCAGAGTATGATGTCCAGATTATAAAACAGGGCAGTCCTTATAATAGTTTTAAGTTGGATCTTTAGAAATGGTCAGTAACCACAGAATTGCACTCTTTCTGTCACAAGTAGCTCACCTGCTTGATTTCACAAAAAGAATGCAAGGCTTACACTCCCTCCTTTCTAGATTCCCACAAAAGAAAAGGGTTCTTTTTTTTTTTTTTTTTTTTTTTTTTTTTTCTGGCTGCTGCTACTGCTGACACAAACAAGCATCTATTCCCCACCCCCAAAGCAAACAAAAGTTGAATCATGCCAGAGTAGTGCAGAATCACAAGAGAAGCACATGACCCAGTAATTGGGTGGTGAAGAAGCTTTTGAATAATGACTTCTGGTCATTTGAAAGCTGTAATTATTGTGTTTAAATGCCCACAGTGTAATTACCAAGAGACCCTTTGCAGAAAAGAATGTCTCAAAAACTTCTTTTTATAATAGTGTTCCTATTTAAACATTTAATCTCAATAAAATATTTAAAGGTTTTATGTCTGAATTCAGACTTAAAATTTAGTATTTTCAAATTTAAGAGAACAGATGAAAGAATCAGAATGAACTGTAGTTGGGGTGCAGCTAAGAATCCTAGTGCTAAAACCTTATTGAACAAAACAGAATCAACATTTCAATTCTCAGATTACAAGATCGTTTATTTATTGTGTATAGATGCCTTGATCATTCTGAAATTTTTAAAATCAAATTAACTCAATCTGTGCTTCTTTTTTATTGAAAAAGTTTATTTTAAAAAACAAAGATGAATGTACAAATTTTCAGCATTTTTGCATAGAAGTATACAAATACATTTTTAAGGTTGTAATTAAGTATTTGTGAGTACATATACATACACATTTGTATATATGTAACAATAATATAGGAAAAGAGGGTATTAATTTGAGGGGATAGGAGAGAAACTGGGAGGGGCTGAAGGGAGGAAAGGGGGATGTGATACAGTTCTATTTTAATTAAAATATATTCTTTTTTTTCTTGAACTTCATACAGTCTGTGAGTTGTTTCTGGGGTGTTCAGAGCTTTCTTGGGTTAGTATCCCATTATCAGTGACTGCATATTATGTCTGTTCTTTTGTGACTGGGTTATCTCACTCAGGATAATATTCTCTAGATGCAACCAATTTCTTAAGAATTTCTCAATCTGTGCTTCTAATTTGGAGTCTAGACTAGAATTTTCAGAATAGGTTTTGTGATCTTATTTATCCTGTTTCTCAAATTAAGCATGTAGGCGAGATTAATTATAACAAGTATTTCTTGATTTCTACTTATAAGCAAAACTGAATCTGTGGGATCAGCTTTTTAGGGGTGGGGGGGAAATGCTAGATTTTCTTGCCCTCCTGTGTCTCAGGGTGAGCACTTACCTACTCCTGAGTACCATATATTATTATGTTTGTCACGGTCCCAGGCGATGCCAGACTTTCACTGCCCAAAACACTGACTGTAGCAAGACCAGTGGACGAGGATCTACTGTTCTTTCACAGAAGGGATAGGTCCTGCCTTTGAACATCATTATGTCATCTGAAAGACAAGTTCACTTGCAAACACCCAAGACCTTAGATCCAGAAGAATGGTTGAGTCACTTTTTTTAAAGGCATATGATCCTTACAGGAGCAGCTACTAAGGAAGTACAGACAGAGCAGGAAATTAAATAGCTCTTGCCAACAACACTGCTTAGACAGATGAATGGAACTGAAATGTCATAAGAAGAACTTTACCATTGAGACAGGCCACATAGTGTGACTAGAAAACTATGAGGTTCAACATTGCCAAGAGCTCCCTTTGTTTCCATGGGAATTTCCTGTGCAACTGTCCCATTCATCTTTCACTTCCGGAAGTAATGCAAACTTGGCTTACCTAACCCTGTTCACTGAGTGCACATTAAATGCACACATTAGTCCAATGCTAGGTATAAAGTTTCTGATCATTTCAAACCTGGGAAGTTTCCTTAAAGGAATGAACAGAACTCTTTTGAAGAACATGTTTAACTATAATTAACCTCCTTTGTTAGTTGCTAAGAATGTGATTACCAGAGAATGAGTATAAGAGCTGATGGTTTTCTTTCTAGGATTAAAGAATCACTTAGGGGTTGCCTTCATAAATTAGCTACGTTATTGGATACACTATTTATAAAGCTATCAATAAATTGATTTCTACTGCATGATGTTGCTGTAAATATTTTTTAAAAAGCAACCAAAACAACAACAAAAACCTTCAATGACTGGTTCTACTTGTCACGCTCCACACTGGTCCCAGGTACTCTCTGACCTGGATGGTCTAACCCCTGTTTTTTCTGGCACCTTGGGAATGTATAGAACTAATATTAATTCATCTCAACTGCTGTCGCCCTCTTGTTAGTATCTCTCCCAGATGCCTCTCTGCTAGCCAGGAACTCTGTCCATATTCTCTGCTGCCATCCCTTGGTCCCAGCAGTGGCTACCCTCTCATAGTTCTCTTGGTGTTGAGTCACCCTGTAAAGGAAAAACACCATAATGGTAAACTAGGAGCCATGAATTTGTTATTTGTCCCCTAATTCCTATGTTTAATCAACTCAGAAGTTTGCAATGGCATCAATAGAAGGACTGGGTCCAAACCTTGTACTTTTAAAATTTTGTAACAAATAAGTTCTATATCAATGTAAAGATATGACTTTAGTTTAGTTACCAAATGAAATTAGGGCTGTACAAATCAATTTAGCTAATTCTTCCCTGTTAAGTTATCACCATTTCTAAATTCCTCATAAAAAAAAAACTTAGAATAACCACCTTCAGCTCCCCAGAGTCCAAGGAATAAGGACAACGACTCTTCAATGGTTTCTTCAAGCTGTAAATAGGCATTAAGATATTTTTAGGTGGGGAGGATAGGGAAAATGGGGGAGTTGAATGGCTTCAATGGAGGCCGTCCAATGATTGTTGTTACCTCTGATTTCAAGTCCCTGAGATTAGAAATTCAAGCAGGCCAGTTTAGCATTCTGATGCTTTACCAAAGCTGTACATTCTGCAATATATAAATTTCAAAACAAAATATTTTTAGTGTCTTCAAGATATCTTTTAGCTTGATTCTCTTGAATCTAGTTTTTCAGGTGGTCTCCCGCTATCAAATCTAATCCATATATTTCTGAAAGGCATCTAGAACCTCTTTTCTAATGATGCAAATAAAAAACCTTTTCTAATTAGCATAACCTTTAGTCGGCAACCAGAAAAGCTTGTATCATTTAATCTCTCTCAGAGAAATAACATATGACAAAACTGAAGATGACACCCATTTTGAAATTTAAAACAATATAAAATAAATGAATAAAATGAAACACTATCAGAGCCTATTCTTAGGCCTCTAACAATCTATCATGTCAGGAAATTAACCCAAAATTCCCATGGAGCCCACATTAAGAGACTATGAGCCTCCAGCTGTGGTAATTTTAAAATAACTACAAACCCTCACTGGCCGACATCAACAGGCCATATGGCAATTAGTGCAGTGATTCATACAATTTGAACACCTTCTATCAATACCAATACCAAAGAGAAGTATGCAACCTATCAAACCAGGACTTTAGCCCAAATTACATCTATCTGTCAAGCTCTCAGATTTTTATTTATTAATCACTTTTATAATATGCTTATATTCACTCTGCCTGATTACAGACTTCTATTTTTAATAACCTTATTAAATACCACCACTTTCTACTTGGAGTCAGTGATTAATCTTTCCTATCTTAATTCCGAACCATGGGTGAAAATCCCCATGTGATTTGGATAAACTGTGTACTCTCTCCTTCTAACTATAGAAACAAATTTAATCACAATTCCATTAATGCCTGTCATTAAGAAGAAGGTAGCTTGTCAAACTAGGATTTTAACCAAAATTCCAGTGGAGCCCACATACAAAGAATATGGTTATCCTGAAAGACTTAACAGGGCATAAATGTTTCTACTATCTTTAAAGCAATTAAACCAAACCTAAATTAAATTATTTTCCAAACAACTTTTGGTATAGAGGCAAGCATCTTCTAAGCTCGAACTCTCTGAGCTGCCAGTATTTATCATAGCATGGGACCTACAGCCTGCAAGTCTAGGCTGCTTTTGTGTTTCTTTTGTTTAAGGTTCCTATGCTTGAGATATCACCTGACTCAACATGGCGCTGGTCCCCACTTACTTAGAAAATGAAACCCTTCTCTCTAACTCTTAGGCTGATACTCTTAACTTTCTTGCCTAACATGTTGGTTCTCCACCTGTTGTGGTAGATAAAAAAAAAAAATCAGCTGCTATCAGTTCCCAAGCATTCTCACTCTACTTGCATCCACAAGGAGCTGTGGGCTACCAAGCCAGATCTGTTTACCCCAGCTATTTCTCTTCCATGTAGTCCATGAGCTGTTCTCCCCCAGCTGTCTCCCTGCCAGCCAGAACTTTGCTCACATTCCCCACAGCCTGGTAAAAACATGACTCAACAATCAATAATTTATCAATCACATTTATATGTTAAAATCTCAACCCACAATTCATCCACATAATAAGCTTACAACCAGTTGACAAAGATATAAACCGCCCACCTAAATGAGACAAATTGACCTATAGAAACCCTTGAAAATATTCACATCTACCTATAGCCAATTAAGACCACCTGAATCTAAATGTCTTTCTCCATGTAGATCATGATTCTCCAGTGCTCCTCCTCCTCTCTTCTTCTTAGACTTTTCCCTGCCTACCTTTTCTTCTCATCCAATGATAGGCTGGATCTGCCTTGCTGCATAATGACATCATCTTACATCATGATTGTACTTAACATGCCATTTCTAATGCCCTATAGAAAGTTCATAGAAAGAAAATATAAAAGGAGTAATTACCCAGGGGCTGAAAGAAGACAGGATGGGAAATTGAGTTATGCCAGGTAAAGGTTGGAGTTTCTAGAGATCTATATATACAATTGTGTTATCAGAAAAACTATGTTTAAGACTTAGAAGGTAAAGTTTATGTTAAGTAACTTTTGTTATACTTAAAAAAAGTACCAATAAAATGATTTTGATTGATGGGTTAATATTCAACAGTGCATCTTTTTCTGAAATGGTAATCAGTTTAAAAAGAACTGTCATTTATTATAAATGAGTAGTTTGCAGAGCATTGCACATCCATTGTATCTACATTCACTTATTCTAAATGTGTTACAGGCTGTTGTGAAGCATATTGCTTTTTCTCAAATATTTGCTGCAACTCTCTGGGTTTGAATGAAAGGATGAGATATATGTAACCCACCAGCACAAGAACTCAGTGGGGGCTATGTGACCAGCTTTTCCTGCCTTCCTAAAGAGAGGAAGGTTGTAAAACCAAGCACTCACCTGTCTAGAGTCCAGAAACATTATGGTAGAACACAGTTCTCACCATTGTTCAACATTATCTTTGCAGGGAGGCATAGCTTCTTTCCTTTTGTCTTAACAACAAATGGGAGCATTATGAACTATTAAAGCAAAACTTGGTGTGCCTTACTTGATGTGCACACACCTAATTGGGACAGTCGGATGGTTACAAATGATGAATCATTATACTTATCACTCCTCATTTCCAGTTACCACCAGTTTTTACACTTTCACCTGCTACTTCTTCTGCATACAACTAAACTCAGTGCAGTTATTTCACATTCTCTAGTTTATCAGTTTTGCACACTTATTTTGTACTGTGATAAGTAAAGGCTAATTCTCTCAAACTCCACCTCTATTCTGTTTCAGTCACTATTTTATTATGCAAACATTTTACTTCTTAGATATTAGCAAATACATTCTGAATGTGTCCTATCCACAAGTTTACAGTAAAAATCAATCTCTAAGATGATAGAAATATGATATGTGGCCTCTGGATTGGGAGGGGAAAACAATTCAAGGAACAAATTGTCTCCTATGCTATGTGAGCAAGCAGTAAAAGATGTCACTTATGGATAATGGATCCTTGCCAGATGTTGGTACCTTGGTGTTGAATATCTTAGCCTCTGCAATTGAGGAAAATAAAACATTTCTAAAATTGTTGTTCTTTTGTTTTCTTCTCTGATGGATTTTTGTGTAGCCTGATCTCTGAAGTAAAGGAATGATAAGTGTGCTAAACTATGCACTGCTCTCAAACTTTTACAATTTTATAACTCCAACAAATATGATATTTTTCTTGTAGTAGCCTGAACAGACTAATGCTAGCTCTTTCTGTTTTAAGTTAGACACTTCCTAAAATCTCTCCTGGAGAGAGCTTCTCTGACTTCTTATATCATGAGACATTATATGATTAATATTTTGGCTAGATACTACATTCATGATGAAAACCATTCCTTCAAAAAGGTATAGTGCCCCTCCCCCACCACATTATCTATGTCTATGGAAAAATCAGATAGTGTATTGATGTTAGAAGTGTTTTGCTGTCAGAATTTCCAGGTTTGGTAGTTAATGAATTTCAAATATTTCCCCTCAGCAGAATTTTAGACTTCTCTTTTCTTTTCTTATTTCTTCTTCTTCTTCTTCTTCTTCTTCTTCTTCTTCTTCTTCTTCTTCTTCTTCTTCTTCTTCTTCTTCTTCTTCTTCTTCTTCTTCTTCTTCTTCTTCTTCTTCTTCCCCTCCTCCTCCTTCTTCTTTTTTTGTTCCTTCTTTCTTCACTATATTTCACAACAGAAACTTTTTGAATTTTGAATTTGGTTTTGTCATTCATAGAAATGACAGTTACTAAGGGTTTTCTTTATTCTGATGTGAGTGTGTGTCTCTGTGTGTCTGTGTTTGTCTGTCTGCCTCTCTCTCTCTCTCTTTCTCTCTCTCTCTCTCTCTCTCTCTCTCTCTCTCTCTCTCTCTCTCTTTCTCTCTCTCTGTGTGTGTGTGTGTGTGTGTGTAAGAGAAGAGGTGGCAGACTTTTGTAGTTATTTGCATATAATTTCTCAGATAGCCTTTTTCTTTTTTTCTCTTAGATATTTTTTCCTATTATGTAAGTTAATTGTATTTTGCTTCATCATTTTAGAGTTCTTTGTATTTTCAACCTATCATTAGACATTATTCTTTCAGCAAGCACATTTTTAATGTCTGTGAGATGTTTGTGGTTGTAAAATTATACACAATTTTTCCTCCATGCATGTTCCTACTTGTGTACTATTGCCTTTTCACTGTGAGTCCAAAGCACTCTGCCCCTCAGTGCTCTAAATTGGCCCAAGTACTGTATTTTATGTTATTGCCTTATAAATCTAGTTTAGCAGTTTCCTTTTTGTCTACATTTAAATCCTCAATAGGTAAGTTGAAATCATTTTTTCTGTGAAAACTGCATGTTTAAAAGGCTTGGCCTTCTTGAGATTCTGTAAATGAAGGAAATTGAGAGAATATAGCCTTCTAAATTCCCAGTTTGAAAACAAATATGCTGGTAAGTGTTTAACAGAAGAATGCCAGTGACTGTGCTCTTTAAACTGGGGACATAAGAAGATGGAAACCTTGGTCAAAATCAGCCTGCTTCTGTAACTTACAAACTAAATGGCACTGAGTCAGAGACAGGTCTACTTTAAATGAAAAGTGTGGTTCATAAGGCAGAGCCCAATAGGTAATTTGGAGATAACCATTGAGTAAGAAGAAAGAAGAGTAGGTTTTGTTATGGTTACAAAAGCAACTTCGCAGATTTCAAAAGGTCAATAAGAAGCATGAAAGAATCAATATCTGCAAATGACAAGGTAAGGACTCTGACTGTGCTACATGCTAGATGACTGGCTACAGAAATGGTTAACAAGGATCTCCTAAAAACATAATGTAAGCACCAAATAAAATAATAACTATAAAACGTTGAACCTACAATAGTTTAAGACATGGTGAATACAATGTCAAACTGATCTTTAAGTTAAGGAAGAACCAAGACTTATTAAAAGCATTAAGAACAACAACAACAACACACTTTGCTATAAATACAGTCTCCGGAAAAAGAACAGTAGATGCGACAGCTGAAATAGTGTCCTGTGGAGAAATGATAAAGTGGGAAATGATAGAATGAATCATTCCCACTTTTTATTCTCAGTCAAGGAAATGGATGATTACATCATGTTGGGGGAAAAAAGTTAACAATTCACTAAATAACAGGAAATTCTAAGAAAGCAAGCTGTTTATTCTAAAAGAGATCATATTTTCTGGGTGAATCCTTTCTCACAAAACAGTGAAAATTTGCAATGTGGCCTTGCCTGTATGTCTAAGGAATTGTTGATGTCATAACAGATGAAGAGAAAAAAGAGAAAGGAAACTACTGCTTCAAATTTGGAGAAAAGAATGATTGAGTTATCACCTGCCAGGGCCTTAGCATCAGCTTTTTATCCAAAACTATGTGCAGAATATGTAGCCACCCAGGAATTGCTAATCCTAACTAATAAGAAAACATGCTCTTTCGGTTTTTTTTTTTTTTTTTTTTTTTTTTTTTTTTTTTTTGTACCAAGGGGCTCATTCAGGTGGCTGACAAAGAATCTGTTGTAGGGCTGGAGAGATGGCTCAGTGGTTAAGAGCACTGATTGCTCTTCCAGAGGCCCTGAGTTCAATTCCCAGCAACTACATGGTGGCTCACAACCATCTGTAATGAGATCTGATGCCCTCTTCTGGTGTGTCTGAAAACAGATACAGTGTGCTCATATATAATAAATTAAAAAATCTATAAAAACTCTGTTGTAAATGGTGCAAGCAAAATATTTATTAATAAACCTGGCATTTTATCCAAGATACTGCATAGATGTGTCTTACATGTATATGTATAAAAAAAATTTATCTCGTGACTTCCAAGTCATCAGTTAGGACTTCAAAGAAGGTATAAACTCTACATATAGCAAATTAGAAAATTACTATGGTAATGTAAAAGTAGAAGAAATGAAAATATACCAGAATGACTTTGTAATGATGATAAAAGATGTAACAAAACCAAATTAATAAAGAAAATATAAAGAAATAAACAAACATAAAAAACCCACAAAATAATTTTACCCTTTAAATATATTACATGTTGAATAAATAATAAATAAATTTCATTGATAAAATAACACAAATACATAAAATTTATAATAAAGCATAGTTAAAAACTTAAATCTATGGGGGCATCTGTAGGATAGGGAGGCTTCTGAAAGTTTTGGGGGTTTGACACTATCTGAAACGTCCAGCACTTCAAGTGTCCACCTCCTCTAGCCAAGTGGGACTTCAGTGAAAAGAGGGGGTCCAAAATTTGTCCTGCCTACAGGATGTCCAGAAATAATGATGGAGCAAAGATGGAGGGAATGGCCAACCAATGAGTGGCCCAACTTGAGACCCATCCCATGGGCATGTACCAATCCCTGACACTATTAATGATGCCCCATTATGTTTGCAGACAGGAGCGTGTTGTCCTCTGAGAGCCTCCACCCAGAAATTAACTTAGACATATGTAGACACCCACAACCAAACAGTAGCTAAAGTTTTGAGTCTCTTGCGGAAGAATAGGAGGAAGGATTATGACTCCAAAGGGGATAGGAACTCCACAATGGTCAACTAACCTGGAACTTTAGGGCTCTCAAAATCTGAACCACCAATGGAAAAAGAAACACAGAGGCTGGACCGAGGCCTCCCAGCACATATGTAGCAGATGTGCAGCTTTGTCATCATGAGGGTCCTGAACAACTTGAGGGGGGCTATCTAAAAAGCTGTTGCCTGTAAATGTTTTTGCTGGGCTGCCTTGTCTGGCCTCAGTGGCAGAGAAAGGCCCTAGCCTCACTGAGACTCAAAATGCCAGGGTGGGGGTATAATGGGTCCCCACCCACTCAGAGGAGAAGGGGAGGTGGGATGGGTGAAGGCTTGTGGGAGGGTGTAAGTGGGAAAGGGGCAGTAAGTGGCATGTAAAGCAAGTAAGTAAAAAATAAAATAAATTAAATTAAACTTAAATTTTTGAAAAAAATAAGTAAGTAAAAGCAACCTAAGGAGAGTCATAATTAAAAAAAAATAATTTTACCCTTCAAATATATTACACGTTGAACAAATAATAAATACATTTTATTGATAAAATAACACAAATACAAAAATTGTATAATAAAGCATAGGTAAAATTTAAATACAGAAATATAAAACCTTTAAGAATAATTCCAAGTCATAGCTAGTTTGTCTTGTTTGATATTGTAGCTATTACTACAGTATTATGATTGTGAATATAAATGATCTAACACAGCTGGACCCAGTCAGACAACTTCATTGAAACTATACCTTGTAGTACTAGTTCAAGAGAAAAAAGGTTTATTGTGGGTAATGGTGTCAGAGTGTTCTGTTCATCTTTCAGGAAGGCACAGTAGTTGACATCATGGTGACCAAGAAGCAGAGAAAGCAGGAAAAGACAGCGGTAGCTACATCCCATAGTATTCTGCTCATGGCTCCCTTCCTTCAGGCGGGCCACCTTTTCTGCCTTCTGAGATCTAATTGTATTATCATATAATGAATCCAGCAAGGGATTAATACACTCAGCAGGATAAAGCAATCACATTCTAATCATTAAAGTGCCATCACAGATACAGCAAAGGTGTGTTTCACCAACCCAGGTACCTCCTCATCTGATAGAGTCAAAGGTCAGAATTTTAACTATCATAACAGTTAATCTGTATACATAGAATTTTAGAGTCTAGAAAAATAAAATCAATATGTTTTCTCATATAAAGAGTTGGGTTAAGGCTGGTCACAAGAAAGATAAAATGACAAAGAGGTTGTAACTTTCCATCTACATAATAAGGTTATAGGGGTGGAATTGGGTAGAGACCAAGGTCCGTACAAACTTCTGAACAAGGAAATGCTATATACTTCCTGGTTGGCAAAAAAACATCAATGTGTTGGTTACCCGAGGTAACCTGCCTCTATCCCAGACCTGGAGGGTTATTTCTTTCATTGTGCTAGTCACCAACTGTGCCCTTTGTGGTAAACTAGGAAACATTAATGGGGGGAGGCTAGAGGATGGGAGAGGGGAAGTAATCACATGGTGGCTCAAAACCATCGGTAACAGGATACCATGCCCTTTTCTGGTGTATATGAAGACAATGACATTGTACTCACATAATAGAAAAAAATGAATATATATATATATATATATATATATATATATATATATATATATATATATATATATATATATATATATATATATTGCTTTGTAGATTTATTTATTGTGATTGTATTTTTTTTTTTTACACTCCAGATTTTATCCCCCTCCTGGTCCACTCTCTAACTGTTATACATCCCATACCTCCTATGCTCCCTTGCCCCCCCCACTTACATGCCCACAAGAATGTCCCAACCCCCCCAACCCCAACCCCAGCAGACCTCCCCACTCCCTGGGGCCTCCAGTCTCTTGCGAGTTAGGAATATCTTCTCTGACTGAACCCAGACCCAGCAGTCCTCTGCTGTATGTGTGTTGGGGGCCTCATATCAGCTGGTATGTGCTGCCTGGTTGGTGGTCCAGTGTCTGAGAGATGTCCCCGTGTCCAGGTTAATTGAGAATGTTGGTCCTCCTACAGGGTGGCCCTATTCCTTAGCTTCTCCAGCTTTTTCCTAATTCAACCACAGGGTTCAGCAGCTTCTGTCCATTGGTTGGGTGCAAATATCTGCATCTGACTCTTTCACCCGCTTGTGGAGTCTTTCAGAGGGCAGCCATGATAGGTCCCTTTTTGTGAGCACTCCATAGCCTCAGTAATAGTGGCAGGCCTTGGGGCCTCCCCTTGAGCTGGACTCAACTTCGGATCTGTTGCTGGACCTTTTTTCCCTCGGGTTCTTCTCCATTTTTGTTCCTGCAGTTCTTTCAGACAAGAACAATTAGGTATCAGAGTTTTGACTGTGGGATGGCAAACAAGGATCCCTTGCTTGATGCTGTCTTTCTGCTGGAGGTGGGCTCAAGTTCCCTCTCCCCACTGTAGGGCATTTCATCTAAGGTTTCTCCCTTACATCCTGGGAGTCTTCTACTTCCCAAGTCTCTGATATATTCTGGAGGTTTCCCCACTTGTAACCTCCTGAGGTTGCCTGTTTCCATTCTTTCTCCAGGCCCTCAGGGCCTGAGTCCTGTTCCCCCTACCCAATACCTTGTCATGTTTCCCTCTTTTCCTTCCTGTCCCCTTTCCCACCCAGGGCCTTCTCTCCTTCCCCACTCTCTGTAATTGTGTCTCCCTCCCAACTGAAATTGAAGCATGTTCACATAGGCCCTTCAGCGTTTTAATTTTTTTTGAGTTCTCTGAACTGTGTCCTGGTTATTCTGTACTTTTTGGCTAATATCCACTTATTAGTGAGTACTTGCCATGCATATCTCTTTGGGTCTGAATTACATCACTCAGAGTAGTAGTTTTTAGCTCCACCCATTTGCCTTCAAAGCTCAGAATCTTTTTAGAAAACATCCATAAAAAAATAAAGTACAGTTAGGCTGGAATTCAGAATTGTCTGAAGCAGAGGTTGCTTGTAGGACTGGGTCTTTTAACTTATGGATTAAAACAAAGATTGTGACACATCCTGCTAGCATATGGGAGCAGGATTCAATTAAAATAAACTACTGGAGATGTTGGCACATGGGAGACATGGTTGGCATTAGGAAACATTGCCACATAGGGGAAAGGGATGATTCAAAGTTAATAGTGGATTAAATAACCAATTTGAACAATTATGTTCTTGCTTTCTAATAAAGCACTCAAGAATTTTAATTTCACTTTGGATTTTCAGAGATGACCTTTGCTCAATGTAAAGATGGTTGAAAAACAGAAAGATGGAGAATTTAAGTTGTTTTTCGTAAAGGCTGTTCAGGCTGCTAGTGTGGCTCAATGTGAAGGCATCTTATGTGAAGTTTATATGACTGTTATTGTCCTATACCTCTGTGCTATATATTTGCTATTGCCTTAGCGGATAAGATCAACTAAGATTATAAATAAAGTTCTATCACTTCATGTAAGGGAAATGGCAAATGGCAGAATATATATCTCATATAGAAATTAATAAATTGTGAGGTGAAAGACAGTGGATGGAACTTAGGGACTCTTATGGAAGAAAAGGGGGGAAGGATTACACCCTGAAAAGAATAGGAACTCCATGGGAAGGTCCAGCAGAGTCAACAAACCTGGAACCTTGGGGCTCTCAGCAACTGAACCACAAATCGAAGAACATACACAATGTGGACTTAGACCTCACCACACATATGTAGCAGATGTGCAGCTTGGTCTTTATGTGGGTCCCAAATAGTTGGAATGGGGGCTGTTCCAAAAGCCTGTGTGTGGGGTATGTTATTCTAGCTGGGCTGCCTTGTCTGGCCTCAGTGGGAGAGGAAGCGCTAGCCTAGCAGAGACTTGATATGCCAGCGTGGGGAGTATACCCAGTGCGATCCTGGGGAGGGGATGGGGGAAGTATTGTGGTGGTGGGGTGACCAGGGAGGGTTGCGGTAAACGGGATGCAAAGTGATTAAGTAAATGAATAAATAAATACATTGAGGTGAGCTGGGGGTATCTTTGTACAAATACTGTGTGAGAGAGGACTGGCAGATGAACAAGGACATCTCAGAAGAGGGAAATGGAGGGCATGTGAGTGATTGTGTGTGTGTAATGTATGTGTGTGTGTATATATATATGTGTGTGTATGTATATGTGTGTGTGTGTGTGTGTGTGTGTGTATGCACATGTGCTTGTTTATATGAAACCGTAACATTTTATAAAGTTTTATATAGGGATGAGACTTACATTGTGCATGATTTCTTAACATATCCAAAATGTTTTTATTGACTCTTTGTGAATTGCACATCATGTACCTAAATCCCATCATCTCCCTTGTAATTTGACACCCCTATCAAAAAAAGAAAAAAAAGAGAGGAAGAAAGAAAGGGAGGAAGGGAAGCTTATAAAATAGGTTCCCATATGACTTGCTCAGATTATCCATTTTGACTCCTTCTCTGCCCTACCCTTCCATAATAATGTTCACATATTTACCACATTGTTATTCACTATAGTAGTACAGTAAGATCCCTGGATTTACTTTTTCTCTGAAATATTGTATTCTTTGTGGTGCTCTTCATTCCACTGACAACAGTCAACTATGGTTCCTAGCAGATATGTGCTAACTGGCATAGGAATCAAGGCATTGTTTTATTAACTGTACATTTAACATAGATTTTTAAAAATATTTATTTATCTTATTTATATGAGTACACTGTAGCTGTCTTCAGACACACAAGAAAGAGGTCATCAGATTCTATTCCAGATGGTTGTGAGCCACCATGTGTTTGAACTCAGGACCTCTGGAAGACCAGTAAGTGCTCTTAACCACTGAGCCATCTCTCCAGACTCCTTTAACATAGAAGTGTAAAGAAGAACATCTATATGGTATATTCTCTCAGTTCTAGTCTCTCTGTCCTTGACATTTCAGATGCTACTTAATTGATGAAATCACATATATCATTTGAGGTGCCTTCCCTGTCCTCAGTTTCCCTTCATGACTTCACGCCTGGGTTGCTCCCTAGACCTCAGGTGAACCATGCATCATCACCAGCTCTCAGATTTTATTTTCATCTGTCCTGGAGTACAATTTCTCGCATGTGCTCCGGAGAGACCTTAAGACCTCTGTGGACAGTCACCTCTTCTGTGAAGTCTTGTACTTACTTGTTTCGGCCTGCTTGTTCCTCCAAGTCTGACATGATCATAATGCAGTCCAGCTGAGAAGGTTAACTCTGTGACTTGATCATGTGCATAAATTACATAAGCCTGTGGTCTCAGTCACAGAGTGGTGGTCTGTGATAATTGGAACTATCTTATTGTATCGTTGATTTCCAACTCCTCACACGTGCTGATTGGTGCTCAGCCAAATAAATGGAATTCCATTAATATCCTAGAGTTGGCTCTCCTTCACAGCGACCTTCTCTAATGTCTAGACTATAAACAAAGCTGGTCTCAGATGTCTTACAGATTCAGAAAACTGACTATCTGTTAGATAAATAGTTTTAAGAAAAATCTTAATTTGTCCCCCTCTAGTGTATTTGGAGACGGGGGATACACATGTGTGCAGATAAAAGTCAAAGGTCAGTCTTGGGTAATGTACCTCAGGCCATGAGATCCAACTAGTATTTTTGGTATAAGATCTCTCATTGGCCTAGGGCTCACTGGTGTGGATAAGCAGGTAGACTTGTGATCTTCAGGTATTCTTGTGTCTCTTCCTGGACACTGCTCACATTACAAGTGTGTACTACCATGCCTGGGTTATTACCTGGGTGCTGATAGTGAAACTCCTTTCTTCATGTTCCAGCAGCAAAATCTGTGTAGACTGAGTGGTATCCCCAGCCCCAAATCCTAATCCTTGAACTGTTTTTCATCAGTGCTTTCCAATGTGTCATGCCAGGAATTCAACTCCAGTGAGACTGAGACTTTAAGTAGAATGAAATAAAGTAATTCTCTGTGTGTGCTTTAATATTTAACGGATTCAAGCTAATAATGATGTATTTTAAGAATAAGGTACTACCACTTGTCTATTATTTTTTTTCTAAGTCATTTTAATCTATGCTGAGTCATGCTCAGTGTAGCAGTCTATCAGCATGAGGGGAACCCAGATTTACCCAGACAGAGTGAGTCCCTGTCAGGAAGCACTCAGGCAAGAAAGCAACAACATGGCCTTGAATGTGTCAGAAGCAAAACTGTCCTGCCACACAGGAAATAGTGGCAGTGCCACAGGACAGCCAGTAAGCAGCAGCTTTGTGGTTAGAGTTAATGAGTACCTTCCTATACTCAAAAATAATCATGGTTGCTCTGAGACTAAGAGAGCACTGCTCAGTTAGCTGGGTTCTAACTCAGTGGTGAAGATAAGATGGACTCCATCTAGGGCAGAGTTCTTTTTAACCTTTCATCTGCCAGTGACTTTGAGATTCGGAGTGGAGAGCTAACATCTTTATGAATGGAATTCATTCATTTTTCTGGGGAAAACCCTGTTCCCCTGACACAACTTCGTCCTGATATACCACATTCCTGGCACACCACACTCCAAGCTGCTGAAGGACCCTTGATGAGATCCATGGGTAGGGATGTTTCAAAATCACTTGGAATATTAACCTACTTCCTAGAACTCTGACATTCACATAAATATTTTGTAGCGGAGATATCAAAGCCTTCAAGTTTAAACATTTTGAGAGGTTTGTTGAAGCTTAAAAAAAAACACAAGTGGAAAACTATGTATTATATTTTTATAAATTCACATATACAACTTTCTAATAAGATGAGGAATGAACAAATGAGCTTTTAATGTGGGCAAATATTAGGATTTTTTTTGTAAATATTAAACCTGGGCTCTCTTATGTCACTAGCTGTGAGTAGAAATCTATATGTCCAAATTTCTAACTATACCCTCATAATACAGTGCTCATGTGGTCACACAATAGGTTTGAATTATGCCTATTGTTTTCCTTATTAAATTCAAAGGAATAGAAATAATCTTTGAGTAACATTACATTTCAAAAATTTTATTTATTATTTTATTTTTCACTAAATGAGTAAGAAAAGAAGAAAGGGAAGGGGAAGGGAAGAAAAAGGGGTAAAGGAGAAGAGGGGAAATTGAAGGAAGAAGGAAGAAAAAATAGAAGGGAAGGGGAAAAGGAGGAAGGGTGGGGTTGGGCACTATAGATTTAGAAAAATAATTAGCAGTACTGAGCATTCAAGTGAAGAGAGTATTAGTAGCAAATGAATGTTTTCAAGATATTAGTATTTTACCTCATAACAGGCTGGTATATCTACAAAGTCTTAAACCAGTGAATTTTTCTGATTATTCCTCTTTTTAGAAGTAGAAATATTTATTTTTTTATTTCTTTTTTAAACATTAAAAATAGATTCTTTTTATATAACACATCCTAGCCAATTTCCCCTCCCTCTACCCGTCCTAACTCCTCACAACTTCCCCTCTCCCTGAGATCCACTTCCTCTCCATTTCCTCTTCAACAAAGAGCAGGCCTCCAAGAGAGAACAGCCAAACAGGACAAAACAAGGTACAATAAGAGAAGAGGGGCTACTAACAGTGGGAGTGAGAATATCTCTGGCTTCTTTGTCTGCTCTTGGAACTCTCTTCCTCCTATCTGGGTTATCTTCTCCAGCCTCAAGAAGAAGGCTTTTGCCTTTTTCCTTTTGTAACTTTTAAATAATGGCCTTTATATATATGTAAACAGGCAGGCCAGCATGGTGCCGACTCAAATGGTAGCCGAGCACTTACATCCTGATCCAGAAGCATGAGGTAGAAAGCATTAACTGAGAATGGATGGCATGATCCTTTGAAACTTCCAATCTCACCGCCAGTGACAGATCTTCTCCAACAAGGCTCACCTCTTTAACCTTCCTAAACAGTTTCTCCAACTGGGGACCATGTGTGCAAATATATGGGCCTAAGGGGCCATTGTCATTCAAACCACTACAACTTTGGGACAGGCAAGCTCACTTGCGTGCCTCTGACAAGCCTTCCAGACTAGAGTCCTCTCTGTCATTTACTGTTCAGTATTGCTGTCATAGATTTCATTTCAAGGTATCAATTACTTGATGGTAGAAGTATTGATGTCTATTGGCTTTACAGGATTATCTGATATGTCTGTCACTCAGCAGACTATGGTCAACCCAGGAAGCAGAGAGAACACGGCACATTCAGTTCTCGGGGTTCTGTGCAATGATGACTGGTATCTCGAGTGTATGCTAAATTCTGGATTCTTATAGCAATTTTAAAATTGATGTCTACATTTCTCCTATGATTGGTACTATCTGTGGCCTCTTTCTTCTTTAGGCCAGATAGAGAATTTTATAACCATTTGGCTTCAGGTGTCTATTCTGCCTAAACAGTAAAGATACACATATACATGACCTTCAAATGAGTTAGTATCTACTATTCATGCACAAGACTTAAGAGCACATACTTTGTTTGAGATTTCCATATTGATCGGCAATTTTGACAGAGAGCTCCTCTAATGCACAGATACTAGGGTTATAGCTTTAATAGCGGAGAACAAGTTTTTATCCCTCTTACCACACCTGGATATCGAAGGTCTAAAAACAACTTGGTTGTCCTTAAACACATTCATGCCTGAAAAAAATGAATAAAATAGAAAAATCATGTGGCTATACATTTTCACAAATAAACCATACATAATTTGAGCCAATAAATATGTTGGCTATTTTATTCTTATGAGAAAAAACACACTATTTAACATTTTGCTATCAATAACTTTCTACTGAATAGACTGGTTGAATTCTCAGTCTGTCTCTCTCCTAAGCTATTTTCTGACAATTAAAACAAGTCAACCCAGGAAGAAGAGTACAGAAAAAGAATGTACAAATTAAGTGCTATTCTAACAGGAAAAGACATTAGGTTAAGGAAATTGTCTTTGATGGCCCTCTCTACCCCTTTGAATTTTGAATCATAAACTAAACACCGGATAACCCAATGTAATTCAAGTGGAACAGACATGTAAACAGTGATATGTCTGTTGCTTGAAGATTTGCAGTGAACCGGAGATATAAATAAAGCAACGAGAGAAAAAAAGAGGGCAAGCAGGCATGAGAGTCACAGAGTACTGACTCCATATACTCACACACTTTATGGTAATCAGGTCAGACGAATACCAGCTGCAGGTATTCTCTCTCACATTACACACACACACACACACACACACACACACACACACAATGGGTAGTGCTTGATTTAAAATAGAAATAAAAAGAGAGAGAAAGAGAAAAGTGTATACTGTAAAGGGCTCCCAAAGCCATACTTTCTCAAACTCCCAGTAAAGCTACAGCAAGACCATAGTGGTTGGTGAAGCTCACAGGCCATTGGGAAACATAGTAGAACATTCTCTTAGCCTATAAAAATAGAGTACAAATGATGATTCCACTAATTTATTCATTTATTTAGATTACATGCTGATTGCAGACCCTCTTCCTTTCTTCTAAGTCCCACCCTCACACTCCCCTCCCCCATATTTCTCTGAGGAGAAGGGAAGGCCAGCATGGATACCCATTTACCCTGACACATCAAATTGCAGCAGGACTAAGAGCAATACTGAGGCCAAATAAGACAGCCCAGATGGGGGAAAGGAATCCAAAGACAGGCAATAGAGTCAGAGACAGTCTTCACTCCAGTTATTAGGGACCCACATGATCAACAAACTGCATATCTGCTACATATATGTAGGGGTCTAGGTCCAGTCAATGCATACTCTTTGGTTGGTGGTTCAGTCTCTGCAAGCCTCCCTGGGCCCACATTAGTTTACTCTGTAGGTTTCATGTGATATCTTTGACCCTTCTGGCTCCCTCAATTCTTCACCCTATTCTTTCAGAGAACTCCTTGAGCTACTGGACAGCTAGTCTCCTGTCTTCAAGTATATCAGAGTATCATTCAGAGTGTCAGGATTTGGCTCTTTCCCATGAGTTGGGTCTCAAGGTGAACCAGTCATCGATTGGCCATTCTTTCAATCTCTGCTCCATTTTTATCCCTTAATAACATACTTTCTTTCCTGGACATCTTGTAGGCAGGACAAATTTTGGGTCAAAGGATTTTGATTTGTGAATGGGTCTTCTCCACTGGAATTCCCACCCAGCTACTGGAAGTGGCCATATCAATCCCTACATACACAGCTGCTAGGAGTTTCAGCTAGAGTCATCCCCATAGACTTCCAGGAGCCTCCCTGTCACGGGGATGTCCCCCACTGATTTTAGTTCTCTCTCTAAACCCCCTCCCACACCACTCTCCACACACCTAATACCCAACCCCTTTTCAAATCAGTTCCCTCTATCCATCTTCTTTAGATATCCATATTAGGTAAAATACAGCTCACTCAATAGCATAGGCATTGTCAACATTATGTACTTTGTTTTTGCACTAGGAAAAGAAATACAGTACTATATTAAAACACTTGTCATTTAAGAAACAGTCCAAGCAAAATAAACATGGAAATAATAACATATCTTTAAGTAGGTTTTCATGGTTATGTTTAGAAAAGAACAACAGCATGCTCCTTGTAAAACTGGCTTTCAACTACTCTTTATCTTGGTGAATATTACTAATGAAAGCAGTATGTCCCTCTATTGTTTGAGGAGATGGGGTAGCCCAGATGTTGTTTTATTCCTTTTTGAGTCCTTATCATGTTTACCCTGTCATGAGAGAAAACTTAACAGAAAATAGACAGGTTTTTCAAGATTATCAACTATAATATCTAGCACCAGTTATTATCTGAAGAATATCTGGTCTTCGGTGAAATAAGTATATTGCCTATAGAGTCAGGTCTTCTTGGTACCAGCCTTCTTTTCTATGATGTGACCTCAATTTTATTACATAATCATATTTTCAGACTGTGACAAAATACCAGATACTTTAGAATTGTTTGAGAATTAATTAATAGAATATTTTAATTATATTTTTAGATAATAAAGTTTATTAAATGAAAGACTCATATTGGGACAAGTAATTTTGATCATGTTCATTCATTATCTCCTTCCAACTCCCAGTAGAACCATTTTCCACTGAATGTCATGTTCTTTTTTATTGATATTTATAAGTCTGAAAATGTTCCATGCTGCCTGTATTCCCATGGGCATGTAACCATCACTATCTACTGGACAATGATCAACCTACCAGTGTCCATGTCCCCAAGGATGAGTGATTCTTCCTCCTTCAGCAGCCATCTTTTCTTAATAGCTACTTGGAAGAAGAATTTACATAATACCTTGAAGGCACAGTCTCTTTTACATAAATTTCATGATTGGCTGTTTTAGCTTCACTGTTGTTTAATTTAATTTTTATTCATTATTTAAATTAGTGTGTGTTTGTGTATGTGTCTTTATGTGTATGCATGTGTCTGTGTTTGTGTGTCTGTGTGGGCATGTGTGTGTTTGTATGTGCATGTGTTGGCACTCACATGTCAAGGTGCACATATTGAGGTCAGAAGAAAAATTTCAGGGGTGGCTTCTGTGTTGTCAGAAGGCCATTGGTTCTGGGAATGAAACTCAGCTCATTAGGCTTGCACAGGAAGCCTTTTTATCTATCATCTTTCCAGCTTTTAGCTTTAGTTTTTATTGAAAAGCCAATAGCTACATATTTACAGAAAACCAAGTAATTTTTTTTATCATATCTTTACCACATGGCTATAATTATCATGCTTGGGATATCCACTACCAGAAGACTGACTGCTGAGCTGTGGTTTAGAACACACCTGCTCTGGGAATGTTTGATATAACTCTGGTCCCTGGATATACTTTGGATAGATTTGTAATGTGATATTAGTATGTGCATAAATTTTTAGCTGTCTTACTGTTTAATGATGGTGACACAGTCTGTAATACTTATCCTTATGCATTTCCATATGGTGGGAATAGCATTAAGCTTACACAAACCTTGATTGTATAGGTCAGGATCCTGACTCAATCAACAGAGGAAGTGAAATGAGGCTGTACCCTGGTCTGAATCAAAGTTACTCAGTACAAGGAGTCTTCTATAAAACTTAAAATAAAATGTATACGTAGTGAACATATTAATCAGTGATTTATCAGGAACTACTCTCATTGATGCATATAATTTTACATGTTATACTTATATGCCTGGGAGCTCAGTAAATTTGTGTATGCTAGAATTATCACAAATGTGCTATTTTATACATTTATTATAATGTTACTGGATCATTGTGATATATGTCATATATGGCACAGAACAACATACCTCAATGATACAACATGCTACAAGTATTTGGTATAGCATACATTTATAAAATGATTTGCTGCTATGATTCTTCTTGAGAAATAATGCCAATACAAAACTCACATTAAGACAGATAAAACACTTCTTGATGTGTCTAACAATACTCATGAGGAAGGAATGTTATACCTAGATAAAAGATGGGTTTTTTTTTTGTATTTTTCTTTAAACCATACAGTTTATCAGGGAATATATATACATACAGAAGAGAAGATATTGTTTTAAAGAAAAGGTAAATAAATTTCTGATAGATTTTCAACCAAACTGCAGCTTCCTAAACTTCTAATACCTGAAAAGGAAAGATGGAGGAAAGTAAGAAAAGAAAAGAAAAGAAGGGAAAGAGGAAGAAAGGATGGAAGGAAGGAAGAAAAGCTCCTACTGTTGAGGGGTGTTGAATCTGTCTTGTTTCTGTGGTAGGTGCTTTCATTCATGCTAAATCAGCTTCAAACCTTGCAGAGAATATGCTATAAAGAGTTTTCAAAAAGTTGAGGGACATTTAATGAATAGCTTTGTGGCGTTAATTTAAAAGAAATACCTATTTTTAAAAGCATCTGTGAAGCCTTTGAATACTGACATGTCACAGGAGATTAAAGCAAATGGTTTCTAGCCATGTGTGCTTTGGTAGGAAAATGACACACTTCAGCCCTCACTAAAAATGTCTGAGCTGGGTTCAACCTCCACCCACAGCATCTGTACGTATTACCTTGGCAAAGTTCATTTACCTTTGGACCTCAGTTTCTTGAAGAATAAAAAGAATTGGAAAGAGACCAACTCTTTGATCCTGTTTGTCATAGTGACCTATTCCTTTCCTAGTGTAAAGTAAGCCATACTTAAACTTCAGCAAATACAACTAATGTCAGCCTGATAGTAATGGTTCAAGGAAAAGAATGGGGCAGATGCAGACAGAACTCTGAATCTGAGCCTAGCCTTGTGTGCAGAATGAATTTTAGAATAGCCGGGGTTACATAGGAAAAACCCTGTCTTAAAAATAAACCAACCAACCAACCAACCAACCAACCAATCAACCAATCAACCAATCAATCAATCAAACAAACAAATATACAAAAATGAATAGTAAGAATTAAACAGAATCGTAGCCTCTTTATTCAGTGGATATTGTTGTGGCTCATTATATACAGGCACAAGAGTCAGAGACATGCCTACTCCTCCTATTAGAAGTCCCGCAAAAATTCCAAGTTAAATAATCATAGCACACATATAGAGGACCTAGATCAGACCCACACACAGTCTGCAACTGACCGTGATCCACAATTACAAATTATCTGGGAATAATTTTATTGAACTAAAATGTTCAAATTAGTACTTTGACATTTGACAGGTTATTTCCTATGGAAAGTTATATTAGGATACTATTTAAAACACACATGCACACACACACACACACACACACACACACACACACACACACAGAGAGAGAGAGAGAGAGAGAGAGAGAGAGAGAGAGAGAGAGATGGGGGGAACAAAACATGACAGTCTCTACAAACAAAAGTTAATGGAATAATTCCTAATGATATTCTGCTATACTGATAGATGCCTAGTGAGCATCAGAGAGGCTTCCTCCAGCAGCAATTGAAGCGAATACAGAAACCCACACCCAAACATCAGGTGTAGATCAGGAAACCCTGAGGAGGAAGGGGAGGGAGGGGAGGAAGGATTATAAGAGCCAGAGTGGTTAAAATGTCAACTAAGCAGGGCTAATAAGGACTCAGAGAGACTGAAGTGTCAATCACTGAGTCTCGTGGGTCTGCTCTAGGTCCTCTACATACATGCTATAGTTGTTTAATTTGGGATGTTTGTGGCCTTCTAACAACAGAAGTAGGGGTGTCTCTGACTCTTGCCTGCTATCGGGACACTTTTCTTCCTACTAGTTTGCCTCAATCACCTAATCTTATTGTATCTTATGCCATGTTTGGTTGATATCCTTGGGAGGCCTGCTCCTTTCCGAAGGCCAATAGAACAACAGTGGATCTGGATCTGGAAGTCAGAGGTGCTGGAGGGGTTGAGAGTAGAGGGAGTGGAATCTGAAGTCAGAATGTGTTGTATTAAAGATGAAGAAATAAAATGAAAAGAGGAAAATAATCAACACAGAAGAGCACAAGTAGTAAAGGAAAATTAAGTGCAAAAATGATGATGGCAAAAAGTGGTGATAGAAAATGATACAAATGATAGATGGAAAGATGGTAGATAAATGATAGATGATACACAGATAAATAGATGATGGATAGATGATAGGTAAATGATAAATAGATGATATATAGACAGACAGACAGACAGGTAGATAGATGATAGGCTTTTGATGGACAGACAGAGAGACAGACAGATAGATTTCAAAATGTGGAAAATGTCTCCTCTGGATGTGAGAGAATACCCACATAACCAAGAAGAAAAATAGTTGCAAACCCATAGCTGATGCAGAAGTTGTGGCCCTCTGATATTTTGATTGTTAGGTTAAAATTATGTGAGGCTTGTGCTCAGACTACAGGCTTTCCTTTTCACAAGACAGCTTTGAAAAGTACCCTTCCTGACAAGTTGAGAATCAACATCCATCCTCCTACTCATCTTGTTTTTAGTTTCTTTCCTGTCCTCTGCAGGCCACAGAGATGTGGCTGGCAGAGTGGGAGGTAAAAGACAAGTAGCCATGCCAAAGTGGTGTTTTGAGTCATCACCTTGCAGATGAGCTCTCCAAGCAAATGGGTGAGTCAGATCCTCTTTGCTGTTCAGCATCTTGATTCTGAAGAAAACAGACAGATCAGTTGGCCTTGCCATCCCAGGTAGAAGTTGTCAACCCTACTCTCTCCACATAAGGAAAGCAATTATGCTATTACATACCAACACTTCTTTTCAAATAGTTCAGCTTTTACTTAAAAGTAAACGTTTAAAACCGAACTTTTGTCTACTAGTTTAATCTATGAAAATTAGAAGTCAAATATAAAGACTTTATCAATGAATGCTATGTTATATCACTTAGTTCACACTAAGCCTTCTGTTGCTTGTTGTTCAGTTATGTTTTATTAACTTATTTTATTACCAAGACCCTAGTGTCTTATTAACCAGGACTTGACATAACCAGAAAGAATAAGAGGTATTGAGAAGGAGAATTGTCTTGCTTGATAATTCACAGCTATTTAATGCCTGGGCCATAAATTGTTAATGTTCTTTCCATATAAAGCAGGATAAAACCGGAATGGAAGCAGAGTGGCTTTAGCTGATTTTGCACAAAGTAAAAAATTTATTTGTTCTAAAAGACTCATAAATTTTAGATTGCTACATTGAAAGCTATCTAGCCTTTCTCTTTACACAAGTTACTCTTGTTTCTCTACTTAAAAACCTCAAGGTGTTAAAAGAAGATAGAAGAAAATAGATAGAAAGCAAACCAAAATCTTTGTTCTTAATGAAAATTTTATAGTTTGTTTTGAACCTGGAGCAACCACTTGACCAATAGAGAAAAATGTCACTGGCTGTTGAGGTAAGACTGCACACTAACTGAGCCTTTGCCATTCTTATAACTCTAGAAAACCATCTGCTATCCACTAGATATTAAGCAGTTTGCAAATACCTGACTGAGACAATTCACCAGAGACTGAATACTAGAGGCCAAAGGAATGAACCAGGAGGATTTAATCTATATGTTTTGCATTTTCCTTCAGATTCTTCATCTGCTACAGGGTTTTTATGTAGAAATATCAGTACATTTTTAAACCCCCCCAAATAGCAGACTTTCCTCTTTGTCCCGCTGGAAGAATTCACTGCAGCCCACGGATGCAGGAGCATCTATGTGGGTGCTTCTTTCATATTTTGCCTAGCAGAAAGTGCTATCTAACAGCCTTGGATAAAACTCCATTGATCTACCCCATCAGCAACAAAGCTACAAAATCAACATGGACAATTACTTTTTAACCATGACAGTGACCAGTTCACATTAACTATTCCTGTCAAAGAGTATTGTGTGCTTAGACATGAGAACAGGATATAAACAATTTATTTTCCAAACGTCAAACTTAAACTGATACGTGACTCAAAACCAAAGGCTACGACAGCAAACAGCCTGGAGCTCAGCAAAAGCACACGCAAATGTCCTCTGCATGACAAGTATGACGTCAAGGACAGAAACCTGTATTGCTGCAGGGCCATTCTCAACAAAATACATCTGTCTTTTGACTCTCTTGCCTTTTTCTTTCCTCACCTGGCTCTGGCTCTTACGTTTGCATTATCTAAAACATCATTCACAGAACAGCAGCTGTGAGCTGAGAAGTCAAAACTTATTAACAGTCATTCACGTCTTGTTTGTGAGTTAACTTTAAACCAGGAAAAAAAGAGGAACAATTTTGAAAAATTAAAACACAAACAATTACAACTGTTTTCACACCTAGCTAATGTGCCGGATTGTTAGGTGAAGTCACCAGGGCACCAGTATGTCTCAGCACTAGCCACGTATTCCTGGAACAAACATTTATGGTTACCCCACATCTGGAAGTGACATCACTGGGCCACACACAGCCAAATAAGAACTGCTTTCTCCGGTTTCCCCATTTTTATTTAACTTTTGTAGTTATCATTTAAAATCAGGGAGAGAAATTTGATCACTAGTTGACAACATCAATAATTCAATGCCTGAATTAGAAAAACTGCCTCTCACACAATCAGCTTTTCTGGTTGTCAACAGATAAAAATGGTTAAGATCTCTTAAAAACATGAGCACAAGTCCTGCCCCCAGAGCCCTGATTGCCCCCCCCCCCCCGCATACAAACTCCAGGATGGTTCAAATGTACTGGCAGCATTGAGAGCGGTTACTTTTGGGTGAGACATTCATCAGTTCAAAGTGAACACACTGTAATTCCTTGCAATAAGGTACAAAGTAGAAGTATAGAGCACTTGTCTTGGAACATTCATGTGGACACAGATTTAATTACATAACAGTACTCCATCAAATTCTCTGTAAAACACTGTAGAAGTTCTCACACTACTAACTGAAAATAAAACAAAAGAAACTAAACTTTAAGAAGTGATGAAGACAAAATTAATTTCAGTTGAAAAATAAATTGTAAAAGATTAGTTTATTTCCTCTATTTGCTTAGGCATTTTACTCTAAGAAGACCTGATGCTGGGTCATACACAGATGTAATGACATTCTGACTTATTTTCAGGATCACTTACTAAAAGAAAACTTACTTGTATATGTTGCATTTTTTTAATTGAGTAATTAGGATCTACACACTGTTGACCATAAATACAAAATAAACTTTAATAATGATGATTGAGGAAATCTCTTAGAGTTGATGGTAATTACTCATTTTTGGCTTCTTTGTCTTAAGATCTACAAAATAAATCTATGTGCAAGATATTTTAAAATATATATAAAATAAAAAATAAAAATACTTATGAGGATAAAACAGTGTTTTCTAATAAAGAGAAAGCTGAGAGATTATTATTACCAAATCTCTGTGTGTCTGACATCTTCTTAGGAGACTGTCGCAAACACTGTGCAGATCAGGCTCCAACAGTATATGACAAATGGTCCAAACTGTATGAGTGAATCAAGGTCTCATCAATCTATTCGATCATTTTCATTCCAATTTGTTTCATTTGTTCATTTGATTGTTTATACACAAAAGGGACTTAGCAATTGCTCTGGAGACCATATGACCCGAAAGGCTGAAATATCTCCATGTAGCCTCTTAGAGAACCAAGGCTGACAACTTCTCTGCAGTGTATATAGCATCCTTTCTTCAGACACAGGGAAACAATTCACCTCAAAAGCAGTAGTCTGGCTTCTAAAGCCATTGTGAATTAGGCAAGTAATTAAATAAATTTTACATCCAACTAAAAATTGTTTTCTGTAGTTTTCCAATAATAGGCATTTTCCCTTGTGTTCAGATGACACATGATCACTTTTTGAATGAAAGCAAATACAGAAAAATAGATGGTAATCATAAAGTTTATGCAATTGGGTTACACCCAACAGCTAGGAAGATAGAATTCATTAATTTCATTATGGAGATGCCTTAGAACTTGAAATGTGAATATACTCCTCAGCTGGAAAATTCTACAGCAGGGTTTCTTGAGCTTTCTTTATATTTTACGTGGGTGAGAAGGACAACGTTCTCCTTGCTTTTGGTCTTCCTGTCCATGTGGACAGAATTGAAGCAGCCAGGCCACCATCCGTACTGCCTTTGAGCATACTCTCTTGTTTTTACCAGGCTAGTGAGGAACAAAGGCAGGAGTCCAACCCTCTCCTTTCTATTCTTCTTCCTTTGTAATATTGCACACAGAAATTATTGTAAGATCTGCAGATAGTGAATCTTCAAGACTGGATGGATGCAGCTGTTTGGTTCTGGATCCAACACTGAGACACTCAAGTGTCTACTCCACTGAGTAATGACCAATGTCATTTCATCAGAATCAAAACTTATATTTTTACTCAATAATTTTACTTATAATTTAATTTATTCAAAATTAGAGTCAAGTATAGGAAGGGAGATGTTCATAAATTGTACTAAAGTACCTCAATACTACATTCATTGTTCAGCGGCTTTGAAATTTTTGAACAATACAGGGCCAGGTCCTTGAGGAACAACATATAATGTGGGGCTTTGGAATTGAATGTGACTTTAGGAGATATTGGTCTTGGTGGTTTATAAAGGTTATTAGTTATTGGAGGAAGCTGAGGAGGAGGGCAACCCCATCGAAAGACCAGTAGTCTCAACTAACCTGGGTCCCCAAGATCTCTTGGACACTGAGCTGTCAACTGAACCCCATCACATAAACAGTGGAGGATTGTCTGGTCTGGCCTCAGTGAGCGAAGGCACAACTAAACCTCAAAAGACTTGAGGCCCTAAGGAGAGGGGAGGTCTGGTTGGGTGGGAGTAGGAGGGGTGGGGGCATCCTCTTGAAAATGAGGACTGGGATGAGAAACAGTTGGAGGAGCAGACTGGGAGGGAGATGACGATTGAACTGTAAAAAAAAGACTTAATAATAATGATAATAACGATGATGATGATGATGATGATGATGATGATGATGGTGATGATGATGAGTTTCTAGCTTTGAGATTAGAGCCTGTTTCTTATACCTATCCATGTGATTTAAACTGCATCCATTCATGTGGCAGCATTAGGCCTTAGACACATACAGTTAAGGGAACTTTGCCCACAGGGAGTTACTGAAGCTTATAGAAACTGCATACTATTGGTTGAATTTTGAGATGATTAGTAATAAACCTCATAAAAATGGAATATAGACCCTGGGAAAAGCTCAGATCCTGAGACAGCAAGTACTGAGAGGCAAAATAAGACTAGCTTCTGGCATTAGAGGTAATAATTAAATGCATTGCCTCCAACTGAAAGACAGGCTTTTTTGAATATTAGAGAAGTAAGGCTAGTCTAGTGGAGAGAATTGTAAACATAGCTTCACAGACAGACTGGTGTAGCTTACAAACATTCAACACTTCTGTTAGTTTGTGCAGTTGTTAATGGCCACACATCAATGAAAGGCATGAAGGTTGTGTTCCAGTAACATTTTACAAAACCAGTGCTCTAACCATGGCTGGACAGTTATAAGTATGGGTTTCATTTGTCCTTCATTTCCCAATGGGTGCTTCTGGAACCAGTGAAATTTGCCCACCCTCCACAGTTACGGCCTCTTGTGATGGTTTCAAGTTGATTTAGATTGGTTATATATTGTCTTATTCATTTTCTGCTGCTCTCACATCCTGGACAGATGGATTTACTTAGAACTTAGTTCACAGGTAGTACTGTGAGATTTGGGATTACACTCAGAAAGGGTTTTATGTGTCTGAAGATGAAGAAAGAATGATTGACAGGTGGATATATATAGAAGAGGCAAACATAATGATGTGTTGGCCTTGCTTTATAATAATCCATTCTTATAGTAACAAATTTCTTTCATTGAGAAAGGCATTAATTGTAATTACAAACCTTCACCTCTTTTAAGGCCATGTTGAACCAAATTTCAGCATAAATTTTAAAGAAAACAAGCCACATTCAAACTATGATACATGTAAAATATATTCCTGGAAACATGGTTTTAAATGAGAAACATTTCTATGAACTGTAGTAGAAGCAGCCAGTGTGGTTCCAGCCTGGAAATGTCTGCTCCTTACAGAGTGAATCTCACACTCTCTCAGGGCAGGTTATCAGAATCACAGGCTCAAGAGGAAAATGAAAACCAAGAAATTTTCAGCAGAATTGATAGAAAAGAAATGCTTTATGAAGCCTCACCACCAGTGGTGACAATTTTGAAGCTTGGAAGGGGAGTCAGGGTTGATTTGTTATCCTCCAGGAGAGGAAATGTGTAGTTGGGTTAACAATCAAGATTCAATAAATGGAAGAGTCAAAGTTATACTTTTGCCGAGAATCATTTCCAAAAGTTCAAAGTCAGTACTAGTCTTTGTGTCACTGTCTCTGAGTGATATTCAGTGTAGCCATTCAATGTTTTATCATCTGTCACCCAAACATGTACTAAAATCGTTGACAACACTAGAGATGGGGGGGGGTCTTTTTTTATTTCTCAGACTATATCCTTGGCTGAAGTAACTGATCTGGAGGCCTAGAAACTGTCTTATCTTGTTTGTTTGCTGTTGTTTTAAAATATATATATTTATAGTATATTTCTCTCTCTCTCTCTCTCTCTCTCTCTCTCTCTCTCTCTCTCTCTCTCTCTGTGTGTGTGTGTGTGTGTGTGTGTGTGTGTGTGTTTGTGTTTGTGTTTCCAGAAGACATTGGAGGTCAAAAGATGGTAACAGATTTTCTCAAACTAAAGTTACAATAGATGGTGAGCTTCCATGTGGGTGCTGGGAACTGCACTCAGATCCTCTTCAAGGTCAGTGAATGCTCTTAACCACAGACTGAGCCTTCCAGTCCTGGTCCTGTTCCTTAAATGTAGTGGATAAGGGGTGCTTCCAAGAAAGTCAGGTTGAGGTGGACCTGGATGTAGCCTTCACAAGGGTCATAGCCTAGTCCAGCATTAGAAATATCTACTTAGTAGGCCCAAAGCAGGATCCAGCTCAAGGGGAGGTCCCAAGGCCTGACACTATTACTGAGGCTATGGAGTGCTCACAAAAAGGGGCCTATGATGACTGCATCTGAAAGACCCAACAAGAAGGTAAAAATGTCAGATGCAGATATTTGTAACCAATGGACAAAAGCTGCTGACCCCTGCCGTTGAATTAGGGCAAAAGGGAAAAAAGCTGAGGAGGAGAGCAACCCTGTAGGAGGACCAGCAGTATCAACAAACCTAGATCTCAGAGATCTCTCAGACACTGGACCACAAACCAGGCAGCCCAGACCAGCTGATATGAGGCCCCCAACACATATACAGCAGAGGACTGCTGGTCTAGGTTCAGTCAGAAAAGATGTACCTAACCCTCATGAACCTGGAGGCCCCAGGGAGTTTAGAGGTCTGGCAGGGTGGGTGGGGTGGAGACATCCTCATGGAGACAGGAAAGCAGGGAGAAGTTATGGGATATAGAGCAGTCCGACAGTGAACTGGGAGGGGGATAAAATATGGTGTGTAAAAAACTATTAAAAGGGGCAAAAAAGAATTTTTTGCATCAATATTCATGAGGAAAATTGGTCTGTTAAAAAAGAAATAAGAAAAAAGAAATATCTACTTAGAACCAAGCACAGCAGTAGATGAAGAAGTCAGAGAAGTTGTAAAGTCTTTTAGAATTTTGTATGCAGTGATAATGGACTTCAGTTATTAATGAATTTAAATTCATGTCCGGTCATTTTCCTGGCAGCCTGTCAATGGTACAGTATTTTATATTCATGTGTGCATACTTTATTTCTATCATTTTATTGTTGGACTATATGATAGGCTTTATTATTGTCTCAGCCATTGCCCTGATGGCTTAAATGTAGGATTGTTCCAGAGTCACTCTATTTCTGCTACCGTTTGCTTCATATGAATAATATGTCCTTTTTATAACTCTTCTGGTTTCTCCAAATTAAAATGACCTGTAGGTCTGAGAAGAAAACCAAATAATTCAAGTTTAAAATCCAACCCCCTTTCTTTGTCTCTTGGGTATACACTGCTTATGAATATTCTGCTCAGCATCTCCGAGTGTACATTAGGTGAACATTAGGACCAATATTCACCCCATGTAAGGTTGCTCCAGTTCTCCCCAAGCCTCAGGGACAACATCATAGAAAGTAACGAAGTTTTGTAAGATTCCTAAAGCATAATTATTAGGAACAATCTGTACACCCACCCCTTGCTGTTAGAACAATATGGATATGTGAACAGCTATGGTGCTAACTTCTCTGCAAAACTGAAAGGCAGCCATATGTGGAGACTTGTCATAAGAAAACTGGTGAGTTTAGCTCGGAATAACAGGAAACTGATGTATGGTGAAAATGTCAGTATTGCAAACAGAGAAGAAGAAAAAGGTTAGAGTGTGATTTAGAATCTTGAGCATCGTAATATGGAAGCCTCCAGGGTAGGATGAACGTAGTTTTGCAAAGAGAATCATTAAAAATACCTACAGACCTATGCACAGGACAGGAAGATGAAGCATCAGTGAAGCTGTCCTGGAATGTTCAACAAAACAAAGATAGTAATGTTCCAAAGAAAATTTCCTGGAGCATGCAAAGATGTTAAATGCTATGGGGTCATCAGAGGGGATGGATTGAAAACTATTTTTTAAATGGCATCTCACTGACATTCTCATTCAGACCTACAAGTGTCAGGGGTTACTTGATGGCAGAGGAAATAGAATCTAGAAGAGTTCTCTAGCATGCCCATGTCTGATATATATATATATATATATATATATATATATATATATATATATATATATATATATATATATATATATATATGACTATATATAGTCTTAGTTAGGGTTTTATTGCTGTGAACAGGCACCATGACCAAGGCAAGTCTTATAAATGACAACATTTAATTGGGGATGGCTTACAGGTTCAGAGGTTCAGTCCATTATCAGGATGAAAACATGGCAACAACCAGGCAGCCATGGTGCAGGAGGCATCTTTATCCAAAGGAAGCCAGGAACAGACTGAACATCCTCAGGCAGCTAGGTGGCGTGTTTCCAAGCCCAGCCCCAGAGTGACACACTTCCTCCAACAAGGCCACATCTTGTAATGGTGCCACTCCCTGGGCCAAGCATATGTAAACCATCACATACACACACACTTGTGCTTAGAACCCTTGTGCTTAGTGTTATCAAGAGGCACCAGTTTCGCTTATGCAACATTTCAGGATAGTATTTGTCTTAATCAGGCATTTGTTACTGTAACAAAATATTTGAGACATTCAACTTAAAGGTGGAATTTTTGTTGTTGTTCATGGTTACAAAAATGTCAGTTTGTGGTTGGTTACTTGGATCCATTGTCTCTGAGCTATAGCAAGGAAGAACATCAAAAGAAAAACAAGCTGTGAAACCAAGCTGCTCTTCTCATGGTGGCCAGGAAACAGAATAAATGGCTGCTGCTGAAATGTTTCCTAAAGCCTCTTACACAATAGGCTTCATTTTTTGTCCTTTCACCACTGAGTCTGTGGGATGATGAGTACATCAATGGATTAATCCTCAGGTTATGTGGGAACTGTAGTGATTCAGTCATGGCCCTGTGGTCATACCTCTTCGCATTGCTGCATTGGAGACCTAGTCTTCAACACATTTTAGGAGTATTTTAAGAGCCATCAGCCAGTGTGTCAGAAGGTTTTTGAGTAATATAATTTTAGCCTTAAATATATTGTTATTATCATCAAGGCAATTTTCTCCTAAGGCCCACAAGGAAAATATGTTCTTAAGCACCAAAGCTGCCCATTTTACTATGTGCTTAACTGTCCTCAGTTTTTTCACAAATATTTCCAGATCATGGCTTCTGCCATATTGTAACAATAGTTATCAATCTTTTTGCCTTCTCAGAAGTGTCTTCTTTGAATGATAAGCTACACAGGCATGCTACTGCTACCTCTCACTTTCTCTGTGTTTTAAGGAAAGACCTATTTATCAGAATGTTCTTAGAAAACATTGCACATAAGCCCAGGGACAATAAAATATGTGATAAATATTATTCTATCCATGTGTTCATTGGGCTTTGAAGCTGAGTGAAAGGCACTGTTTAAGATAAATGTATAGATTATAAAAATTAAGAAATGAAAATATATGGTAGTGAGAGGATCATGTAGAAACAAGGACACCAAATATAAAACTTGAGAGTAAGGGTAACTGCTACTGCCATTTAGAAAAGTTGCAATCCTTTGGAGCTGGAGAGACTGCCCAGTAATTCAGAGTGTTTGCTAATCTTGCAGAACACCTTGGTTTGGCTCCTAGCACCCAAGATCTATAGGCTTACAACTACCTGTAACTCCAGTTCTAGAAAACCTGACATCCTCTTCTAGAATATGTTTCACATTCAAACATGAAAACACATACACACACATGCACACACACAAATGACAATAAATATAACTTAAAAATCTAAAATCATTTACAACAGATATAAAACATCAACGTTGTTATGGCATCTACAAATTCAAAATAACTTGGCCAACTAGGTCTTAACTGGTACCATTCATCTCCACCTCTTTTACAAAACTCTTTCCTGAATCTCAATGTAAGCATCTTTTCTTCATTGACAACATCCAACTGATGCATTGTGTGTGAGGCCACAGCAATGTTTCCCAGCTTCTCTTTGCATGTTCAACCACATCTTTTCTGGCATCACTTGGCTCAGAATCAAGATTACTATTCTTACTGAGCACAAATCACCTAGACTGTATAATTCAACCACCAGTTAGTCATCTGAGTAAAGTAACACATTTTCAGAAGAAAGTCTTCTACCCATATTTCTATTCTTATAGATCTGATTGTCTGAGAAAAGATTCCAGGAATCTGTGCTTTAGAAATTCTTTAAGCTGCTCTCATGGGCAGTGTCTGTATTTTGCACTGAGCACTGGAATTCTGTTCAGTTAATATTTTCCACAGTGTCTGTGCAAGTCAGGTACGCTGTCCCACAAAACATTTTGCTGCTATGTATAGCATCTAGGTTTAGAGTCTAATCTCCTTATTCTGCATACTGCCTTTGACACAGCCCATACAGTCTGTCCCTTTCTCCCTCCTCCCTTCTGTCCTCCATTTTTTTCATTTCTTCTCCACACTCCCTTCCTTCCTTTCCTCCCTTTCCTTGGCTTCAGCTCTTGCTCTGGTTTTATTTTCTTACTAACTCACAGACTATTCCTTTAACTTCCTGCCAATTGTTTGTTTTTCTACTTTTTCAGATATCTCACTCTGAAGATCTAAGGCATGCATGTCCTTTGGCTGTCTTCCTTTTTTCCTTATACATTATTCTCTACCTCATTTTACTTGGCGTCCCAGATTTAAATACTGTGTATACTGGCAAGTTTAAATCTTTTTTTTTTTAAATAAACAGGTGATACAATGTTGGGAGGCCTAGGGACACTGCAGAAAGTATAGACACCATGGAGAAACACACTTGTGTTTCATAGTTTCAGAACTCTCTTTGTGTCATTAATTCTCCTGAAAAACAAGTTACTCTTCTAGGCAGCTACACAGAGACAGGACCGCATGCCAGTATTATCAAGGAAAGCCACCAGTTTGAAGCCAAAAGGATTTGTGATTGCCAACAAATAAGGAGGAAATTAGTTTGGCTGATGTGCATGCATCTACCCATTGAACATTTTAAGAGTCTATTACAAAAGGAAAATTCCAAGCTTCCCATAACATTCAAGTGCAGTTTTGATTTTGAGTCACTTTTATGTTTCCACAACATGGAGGCATTAGTATGTTCCATTTTCATGAGTGAGAAGTCATATTCAAAGAGGAGAGTGATAGTCTATTCATGGGCATAAATAGCCGAGATGTACAATATGCTATTCCCACCTCCACCACCAAATAGCCATAGACCTTTTAGTTATTGTTTTCACACCCATAGGAACATAGCTCACCTCACTACTTTCTGTCAGCCTTGCCATGAGTCTTTTACCAGACCTTTTTAGTTCTCTGGGTAAAGTTAGAGTCTCCACACTGTTCTCAGAAGATTCTTAAAGACATGAACACTTCGCTTATATTGGATTTAGTTTATAAAACCAAAATCAGGCTTAGAGTTAGTATCAACATCAACAAAACTACATGTGAGGACTTTATTCCAAAAAGAAGTTTCAGAACATCCTATAAAAGCAAACAAGAATTACTACAGAAGGTTTTGGTTTTACTCACTGCATTTATTTATATTGTGATAAAATTCCCATTGTTCGTTGATCACATTAGGGGCATGGTTCTGTCAGATTGCTGAGGACAGAAGTCCAGCTTCCCTTGTCTTTCCACAGTCCTGGATCAGACTTACTCTAACACTGAGTTTGCATTGGAATTATAGTAGACAGTTGGCATAGTGCCAACTCTACAAGTTGGTGGTATTGTTACAAAGGAAAGTGTGAAAACATTTACTTAAAGCTTTTATGAAATTTGGAAACTGCAAAGAGAAAGAAAGGTCTATAGTAAAGTGATCACTGAAGGACCCAAATTAAATTCTGTAATAAAGCATTACTCGTGGATATGGAAACCAGAATATGGCTAGCCATAATTCTCTTGGTTATTTCAAGATTTTTTTTTCTAAAGGAAGAAAGTATATGCATTTTAAGACAAAGCCTGTGGAATAATGCAAATTCATGGCAGATGTGGCATACATCACTTTGTGGCTTTTCAGGCATGTTGGCCCTTCTTCTGAACTTTTGCTGAAGGGCTGCAGAGAGTCATTTTACAGCTCCAAGAGGCTAGATTGCTAGCTGCACATAGCATGTGTTCTGAAACAGCTTGATGAAATATGCTTTGACTGCCAATAACCCAGAGTTGGCAGTCTCTCATAGTCCCTAAGCCAAAATTGTTCAAAGCCATTCTACCTAAAAGCCTTTGCCTAACACAGTTTTACTATATCCCTTTGCATGGATTCCTTCTGACTAAAAGCACAACAGAGCCAAATAACCCAGAGCTTAAGGTCTTGCTCTCTCTATCAACATGCATGTTTTACATTGTCTGTGGGTCTTAACAACTTTCTTAAAGGAAGTAATAAAATTATAAATGAAAAAGATCTAAAGAGCAACAAGTGAAAAACATAAAATGGAAATAGAAAACATTTAGTTTATATTTGATAGTCTATGAATGATAATTCATACTAGGAACCTTTATCAATGCTTTATTTTATCGAAATAAAAGCCTAGGCTGCAGTTAACTGTCGCCTGTAATTAATGGCTTAATGTTAGGCTTAAGCTTATCACAGAGAGCCTCACAGCCTTTAGGGCGCATCGAAATTTGTGTTTTGAGAGAATCACGTCACTCTGGTTAAATTAGTGAGTATGAGTATTATCAGCATTCACATCTTTATTTGAATGTTGGTAATCATATTATTTTAGTTTCAGTTGTAAAGTGGAAATCATATTACACCAGCTTGTTGGTAGTTTTGTTAAATATCTGACACATCGTGATCTACTTTTATTTCGTTGCTGTAATAAACTGCTCTGACCAAAAAAACCTCTTAGGGGAAGAAAGCATTTATTTCATCTTAAATGTTCAGATTACAACCCATCATTGATTGTAGTCATGGCAGAAACTCAAAACCAATAAGGTAGAAACCAACAAAGAACATTATTTTTAGCTACCTCTCTGACTAGCTCTTCCTCTGGATCAACCTTGTCTAGATTTTTAAAATATATCTAAGGACCACCTGCCTAGGGATAGTGTTTCCCATAGTAGGCTAAGCCCTTCTGCAATAATTAATAATATAACCCCCTAAAATGCATCCTTAGGCCAATGCGATCTAGGCAATCTTCAGTAAAGATTTTGACTCAAATGACTCCAGGCTGTGTCAAGGTTGACAAGGTTGACTAGGATACAGTATGTTTCACAATCACATAACCTTGTGTTTAGAATTAAGAATGAGTGTTATATCTGGATAACTCTTATTAGCAACTACAATCAAATATTCTTGGGATCTTAGAGGTTATTTTTTAATAGCCAGCAACCTGCATATTGTAGTAGTTTAAAATTGTAAAGAATTCTTTTCACCTGATGCCTGGGTCAGAGGAACTTTCCTCATTTCTCTGTCCACCATAGTCACTCATGAATCCACACTGAAGGCAAATCCTGCTTCACACATGCTTCCACTGTTATTACAGAAGGACTCTTTGGAGGATCTGGCATCAGCAAGTGGCTGCTGAGGTCTGGAAATTCGCCACTGCCTAAAGTCAGACAAAGGCACAGCCAAAGTGCTAAGGAAGTGATTTGAAGTAGAGGGGGATGGAATATTGATGAACACTTCCAAGTTAATATATTTTCAGTTCCTTGTGTTAGACTCTTCCTATTGGTGATTACATTAGCAAAGCAAGAAACATTTAGAGAAAGAAAAAAGAAGAATATTTCCTTTCTCAAACTGAAAATTGTTATGTAAGTAAGGGAGAGAGAAAACCACCAGTATGGAGCATTTTTCATTTCTTTGTAGTCCTACCACTTAAAGAAATGATTATACTGGAGCTCTGGGCTTTAGTTAATTACCAAAAATGCTGAAAGACTGTATTAATAATATTCTTTGATATGGATCTAATATAAAGAAAATAAAATGATTATTCAAAACTTTAACCAAGAAATAATTGTCTTCCTAGTCAACAGATAATATAAATTAGCTATTAATTTTAATTTTTATATAAAAACATGTTTTCATGAAGGTTAAGCTATCACACTTAGTCCCATCCTTCTTTATGAACTCAATTGTCTAAGGAAATATCCCTTTAATGAACCCTGTTGATCTTCTGGCTAGGTCATTAGTTCCTGAAATCTGATCTACAGCATATCACTAAAATGGCAGCAATATGGAAAATTAAAAACAAAACAAAACAACAAGACAAAAACTCAAGTATGCAATGATATATGCAAGTTAAATATACTTTGTTGACCTAATGCCCATTATTAACCCACAAAATACCAAAATACCTTCAACAAATCCTCCCCAGAATTGTTCTTACTCTGTGGGAACAAATGAGTAGAGAAGCTTGCAGACTTTTCTCTTTCCTGTTAAAAAATCCAAACATTCTCACTGTGCTTTTCCCTCTGACACAGTCTTAAGAATCATTTTGCAAAATTGACAGTTAAAAAAAAAAAAAAAAAAAAACTGAAACAACCTCAGCTCAAGACCAGTTCTTTTCCCTTTAATTAAGTGGTGAATATTACAGTTAAGAGCTCAGACTGGGTGTTTCATGCTGCCCACACTCCTCTTCAACACCGAGGTTATTAAGCATGGGCACAATCCCCTGCTGACAGACAGAATACACTTCCTCCTTTCTCTTGTTCAGCAATCACAACTTGGCAGGCTATACATGAAGGCACTTTAGAAACTGATTTTTGAAAAACGCCTTTCTTACATATTTTAAAAGCACATATGAACAGAGCCATGGTTTGCCAAGTAATTAGTACTCTTCATGAAATAGAGTCTTCATTCGATGTACATCTGGTAGAAACAACCGGGGTGGTGCTTGGAAGCCACTATATTAGCATTTTGGGTGCCTTCCAGTTCTTTGTACCTCAACCATAGAAATCTGTCAGGCCACTAGATATGGATTCTAAAGTACCTTGATTTCTTGACATTAGATACATTAAAAAATAATGGCATTAGTACCATTTGATATAGATTATTTGGTAATTTTCAGTGGTGAATGCAATGCATTTAGTTTGTATCTCCCATTTTCCTTTTTTGACACTTTCTGAACAGTACCCAAGCTTCATATCTTCCCCTTTTATATTTTTATAATCCACTGAGTATAATTAATGTATGCAGATGGATGCAAGACCATCCACTAGTGATGGGAAACCCACTGTTGGCCATTTTTAACTTTTATACACACCGTTGTTTCTTCTGAGATAGCTTTTTAGTTAACTTTACCTGCTCGTCAGAAGTGATCTGCACTATTTCACAGCAGTGCCATGGCCGTTGCTCTGCATGTGACAAACATGAGTACCTGCTTCTCCTTGGGAGGATCCATGTTCCTTGAGGATGCTTCTGGTTCTGTCTCTACCCCATTCAACTCATGCTACATACAGCGCCAAATGTACTATACTGAAAACACTTCCACCTTAGAATAAACGAATGCATCATAGATTCTGGTCCTATATATGACAGGAGGGGGCAGCTGCCTTTTTCGAAATGTACAGATTAAAGAAATGATAGAGCCTCACAGAATCTGCTTAAAGTTGTGTTCTTCTAATTCCTTCTATCTATGGGACATAAAACCTGCTCATGGACTTTTCAAACTTATCTCAGAGTCCATTACTAATGTGGCAGAGGTAGATTTTGCCTGGCCTTAAAGGAAGTACCAGCCATCAGCTAAGGGGTGACCTAACAAGTCAGTCTTCATCCTCATTCAGGGCTCATCTCACACAAGTCTCTCCAAACAGCCATTTTCTCAAGTTCTGACCCTATGTTATCAAGCAGCTCTTCTCCCCGGATCCTTGTACTGTTTATCCCACTGGAGCTACACCTTGACAACTCCACCCTTAATTCCTGTCTTCACGTCCATCATCTACCAGGAAGCACTGCAGATAAATGTCTTTCCCAGGGCCGTCTGCCTGGATGAGAGAACTCATCCTGCTCATGGACCTTCCTTACTCAGCCTTCTGCCAGGTGGCTACTAATACAGGATATGCTTGTCTCCCCCACCCCATACCGATGGCAGCAACAATACTTCTGTCCGTTGAAAACTTTCTGTTTTAAGACGTTCCTTGCTTAAATAAAAGCGCTCATGTTACTTACAGCTGATGTTCTTCCAAATGCCTAACTCCAGCCCTTGTCATTTTGTATTTTCTCCATTGGCTGTGTGCTTCTGCAGGGCCAAGCCTACAAAATCTAAGAGTCAAACCACAGTTTGAGCTTTGGGGCCAGAAAGAAAAGAAAGATTTGATTGCTGTCTGTTAACATGTTAAAAGAAACAAAAACCAGACAATTATTGCATGAGATGTTTTCTGAGAGTTGAGAGTCTGGGAACAGCTTACTGTTCTGGTCTGGTTTACTCTTTCTGGGAATCACAATGTAGTTGCCAGCTGTGAAACATCTTGAAGCATCCAATTCCCAGATGACTCCTTTATATAACTATTGTAGTGTGTTGTCTGTACCACCGAGAAGCCCACAGACCTTACAACACGTGATCTGGCTTCCATCTGAGTGATCAGTTTAAAAGAGGGAACAAGATAATTTAAAAAGTCCAGGTCCTGATGTCCTCTAAGTACAGATATCCCATCCAACCCTTCTGCTGTATTCCACCTGTCAGAAAAGCAACCATGATGTTAGACCCTGCAAAATACGGTCTCAATCTACCATTATCCAGATACCTCTTCTGAGCTTTGTGAAAAATAAGTAAGGGAGCTGAAGAGATGACTCACTGGTTAAGAGCATTGACTGCTCTTCCAGAGGTCCTGAGTTTAATTCCCAGCAACCGCATGGTGGCTCACAACCTTGAGTAATGGGATTTGATGCCCTCTTCTGTTGTTCTGAGGACAGGGACAGTGCGCTCACATATTTAAAAAATAAATAAACCTTGAAAAACATGGGCGAGTCACTGTACCATACTTCTTCTCTGACCTTGTTTGTGCAGCCCAAACCCCCACACTCTATAGGAGTGGGCAGTGGATGGGGGAGGTCAGGTTGTACTTGATGGGCCTACAAGTCCAACTTCCTCTTTTCCTGATGAGAACCTGCCCAGCAAGTACCAGGGATTCCTGGAATGCTTCTCCATCCAAAGGAGGGGTTCATAGAACTTTAAACTCAAGCCAATGATTTTCATTTACCCTAAAACCTACTTCCCACTCTCCAATGTCCATATATACCCCCAGTTTGCCTTAAATAAGTGTATGCATACAAGCATATTCCTCCAGAATAAATGGAGATGTGCAAGAATAAAGGGATAGACATAAGCTAAAACTGTCTCATAGAGCTGTTTCAATGAAGACTCTCAGATCAGGCCCTTTCCCCTCACCCTCTTGCCCCTTACAATCCTTCTCTGCCAGAGCAGGATCCCGTAGAACCCCTCCCATTCCATACTCGGCTCCAGCCTTCCAGCCTGATGTGTAGTGGAGTCCCAACACTCTGGAAGGGAGGAAGCTAAGGATGCAGAACCACAGCTGAAACTCCCCAAATGCATACAACACCATGACATAGCATGGGGCCACTGCACAATGGTTTAAATGTCATGCAGGAATTGTTAGGCACCACTATATGATTTACTGGACACAGATTCTGTACAAACAACACAAGCAATGAACAAGGCACAAACCACAAATTATTTCTTAGGTTGCATCTGAATATGTTACAGTTGCCTACTGTGGCAAAATTCCACAAAAATAAGACACAGAAGTGAACTAGGTCCAATATCATTTGGATAGTTGCCCATAGATCAGTGTCTACTGATCTTTTTCCTTTTCTGTTACTCTTCTTCTTTTGGTTCTTGGATCCACAATAATCTCAGTGAAGAAGGGTTACCAAGGGCATAGGAATCTCTAATTCCTCATTATCTTACCAAACATTAATCCAGGCATGCTGAGGGGAAAAAAGAAGTCATCAAGTGATAGGCAATGTTTGACTATTTGTTGAGGCCACAACAAAACCTAGTGTTGTTATTTTCTTCTGCTAAGACAGATGACACCTCTGGAACTTGTACATATTTCCCAGAGGCTACTCAATTTTCTGCAATTTTATCTGGAATTTTATTTATCCCAGAAATGACTCTCAGTAAAATGATTATACTAATAATTTAATTAGTAACAGTAGCAAAGACAGTCTTTTTAATATGATTTTGAGCTTCACTTGAAGTATATTTAATCTAATAAAAAACTATCATTGTTTAATATCTATCTCCCTCTTTTCCCTCTCTTGTTTGTTCTCCCCCGTCCATTTCTTTCTTTCCTCTACCTTATTAAAACTTAAAACTTAAAATCTTGCTTTTCTTGACAAATGACTAAGAAGTACAGGCACATAGGCAAGACATCAAGTAAACATGATCTGACAGTTTTATATTACTCTTCCCCACCTGTTATATATAACCCATGAACTTGGCCTTTTCTCTCCCAGCTCAAATCCCTGACACAACCTGAGGTAAAGCATAGAAGATGTGGTGCAATGTAGAAGAACATAGAGAAGCTATAGGAGAACAAATCTAAGACCTGAGTAAATGTGTGTTAATTTGCTTCTTCACAAACAGAAATCCAAACCCCAGGATTCCCATCATTCAATTGGGTCTGGGTGTGTATTGGATGTTGTTCTTCCTCTGTGTCCCTAGTGACCTCTCCTCCCACTTTGTATGCTGGTGTTTGTCAATGTTTTGTCCTAAACGCTGAGCTCTTCTTTTCCTACTTCTAAGTCTCTTCACTCTTTTCTTGTTGCTTCAAGTTTCTTCTGTATCCTACCCATACTCAGCATTTTTCCCGAGACTGAATTACCTCAAAATTTCTGTGTCTTCAGTAAAACTGTCAGCAGAGATGTGCTTGTCCCTAAATTATTCATCTCTATAAGTGACACCACAGCTGTACACATAAATATAGCAAATTATCCTCAGATCCTTTTTCTCGGTGGTACATAAAACATATTACAAAGTTCTGCTATTTATGACTTCAAAATGGAGGGTTCACTTTTTATTTTTTCCATCTTATTGTTTATTGTACTATCCAAGCACTGACATGTTCCTTCTTTGCTTTTAATGATTTCCTTTTGTGTCCATAGACCAATTCTTCATAAGCAATTAGTATTCTCTCTTTCAACTGGTGCTATCCTATGACTTTACATGGTATATGGAAGAAAGTTATTGGAAAGTCAATAAATTGTAGACTACCACAGGGACATTTAAAAAAAAAACAAACAGAAAAGAGATGTTGGTGGAGGCAAAATACAGTTGATATTGTGGAGTGAATGGCTGTAAAATGATGAAGTTGGGGTTTCTATTATTATTTTTCTAGGTCAGCCATACTAAGGAGCTAAGGAGGAAGCTTCTGGAAACTAAGCGTCCTTCATTCAGGAAGGGGTTAATTTCTCACAAGTAAGTATCTTTCTGGTTCTTGTCTGAGAACTTTCTGTAAAATGTAAGAAAAGCACGGACAAGTGTGTGTGTGTGTGTGTGTGTGTGTGTGTGTGTGTGTGTGTATGTGTGTGTGTATGTGTGTGTGTGTAGGAATGGTGGTGGTGTTAGCATCTTTCCTTTCCTCAGTTTGCTAAAACTGCAATAAATCTAGCCTCCCCTGTCATGGTTTTGTCTCTCAGTTTAGCCTTTAGGATCCAGGGAACAACAGGCATGAAAAATAATATTCCCAGAGCAGAGTTCATCTAATTCAAACTGTGCTTGGTTATTAAGACAATGATAACAGGCATAGAATAGGAGGGAGACTAGGAAACTGAGAACTTAGGGGGAAATGGCTATAAGCAATATCACAAGGAGAAGCCCCAGAGACAATGCTACAGTTAGATCTTAAACACAGACAACATCTGGATATATTCCATTTCTCTTAACACCTTCAGAAGTTCAATGAATCAGTACTATGGCAAGTAGTTATTTGTTGAGTTTCTTCTCTAGGAATTATGTTAACTTTTGCATGTAGTATCTTGAAGTAGTTAGCTGTTCACCCATTTGGTAACATAGTTAAATTTTGGAAACTAGCAGCTTCCCCTTGCTGAATAATTTTGCTAAGGAAAAACAACCTTCTTTTGCTTAGACATTTTGATTGACTTTCCCAATTTTGACCAGCTAGAGGAATAGTCATTTCCTTAAGCCATGTTGTTGCTTTGAGGGAGACTGAACAGAAGAGCTCAGAGAGCCTGCACTACAGAAAGTGTCAGGGTATCATCAGCAATCTCTCCAATAATGTAAAAGAGGGTTAAAGTGAAACCAGAAGCAAAGACAGAGCTCTGTGTTGTGCTCCCAGGGGTTTAGGTAGGAAAGAGGTGGCCATCTGTAGACCTGGGCAATTCTGCATGAATGCCGAACTTCTCTCTGAGCCTCTCCTCCCTCCCATGGCATGTGGTGCATTCCACACTCGGGAGAGCACATGCAGATTTTCTACAAGCACTGAGTCAAATACTGTATCTCAGGTAGAGCTCTGTGGATTCCCATTGTGATCCATGGCCTCAGAGATACACACTCAGCCTTTTCTAATACCTCAAAAATCCCGCCAGAGCAGATATTAGCCATCCATCACTCTCCTGAACATTAAAAAAATGACAGAGAACAAATATTTGGGGGTTATTTCTGGTTTGGACCTTTTTTCATTTTATCATATGGTAGACAGTTATTTGTTCCTAAAGGAAAAGTCACAAAGCCTTGCCCAGGACTCAGTGAGGTCAAAAGGCAGTGATTTCTATGGCCCGTGTCCTCACTTCACTTCAAGTGCAGGAGAGAATGTCTGAGGCAGGAACAAAACCTCCCCTTTTCACTTGAGGTTGAGAAATATCCAAGGAGAAAATCTGAATTGTTGAGTTTAGTCTGTACTTTTGGCATTTTCTATTTTCACTGTGGACAATTTATTCCACCTCCTAGTACCCTAAGGCCCTCACTCCAGTTCACTAAGATAATAATAGCCTCCTTAGGAGTAATCTTGAGCCTTAATGAGTCAATATGCTTTATACTGGATGACCTTCAAGGTCAGATGCATCAGAACATATATAGTGTATCATTTATATTGATTGTGCTTAGGGGATAAATATAGATTCATTGTTCTACTAAATACTAGGTCTAAAATTTGTCTCATTTTATAAACTTAACAAGGTTCTTATAAGCCTCAGGGAACCTACTCAAATCCTCCTCTCACAGGTCAAATGGACTCCGGATAAGTACTGACAATCAACAGCCTGTTTCTCTCCCCACCTGTCTATTCCTGAGGGTGGGATTCCTGACTGTACCCCACAACTACCATGGCCTAAATGTACCCCCAAGGAAAAAAAATTCTATAAACTACTTAACCTCATCTTCTGCCTCTAACACACACACACACACACACACACACACACACACACACACAGACACACATACACACACACACACACACACCACACACACACACACACACACACACACCACACAGACACACACACACAGACACACACACACACCACACAGACACACACACACACACACACACACACACACACACACACACACACACACAAAAAAAAAACACTGCCAAGTCCAGATTTCTCCTAGAACTTCATCAAGGCTACTCACCATTGCTGCAACTAGGCTTTCACATCTCTAGCCCCAGATGGCCCCACAAACTGGACAGCAAGCAAAAGAGCCTGCTGTTCCACGACTTAGCCCACATTTCAGCCTTTTGCACCCCTTCCTCCTAACAACAATGTGCCAGTGTCAGCAGGAAGTAGTCATAGATGATTGTCCCATATTAATTTATTATCAACAAATGGCTGGGCTATTGGGATTCAGACCTGGGCAAAGGGCTGTGGTGCATATTTTACATACCAAAGCTGACCTCAGATTCTTCTGGCATCCCCCAGTCTTGACCTATTACTGGCATGGCTGGCAGACCCTGCCCTCTACCCTGAACTTTTCAACCCAGGGGCTGGATTTCCCTCCCCCAGAAGTTCTTCCATTTATAATCCAGACATTTTGGTCTCTTGACCCTTCTTTCTTGTGCCTTCCTCTCTGCATTTTCTGTCTCCCTATGTGATTATCCTCTTTCTATCTCTTCACCTTCTGTCTCTGCCCACAGCAACTTCCCCAACCCCAGCAAGAGTGGCTTCCCAATAAACCAACCTTTGTATATGCTAATTTGACTTCATTTGTCTCATTTCATCCTAAAAGAATACATATTACCTCAAATTGGTCACATGAAATTTTTATTTTTAAGTGACTTTGCACGAGTCAATATTTTTTCTTCTTCTTTAATATAAGCAGCAAGGAAATAATCTTTTGGTAGCCAAGAGGTGATTTAAGGCTAGCATATATTAGCTCTCAGAAGTTGTGTAAGAGAAAAAGAAAAGCAGTGCAGGTTCTTATCTGTGGCTCAACCAACCAGAGCTGAAGGTACTGGAAGGGGTCCATCTTCACCTCTTCACTGAATATACCCCACACAAGGTTATTGGGCCTTCCCAGAGTCTGGTGAGAAAGAGGAAGGAGGGCATAGGGCAAGTTCCCAGCCACCTTGCTGTCCAGCACTGCACAGATGTAGGTGCTGGTTCCATGGAGAACATCCTTTGACTGATAATCATTTGTTTCAGGAGTGAACTAAAGGAGTTGGTGATGCATATGAAAATCAGGAAAGTTTAAGATATAGGTTTTTTTTTTTTTTAAATTTCCAGATTTTTGGAGCCAAGGCTTTAAAAAATGTTTTTTTCTAAGTCTTTTGTTTGTTTGAACAATTTTTCAGAACAAAGAAAGGGTAGCCCAAAGAAGTCCTTGTGGAGGTACTGCTGCTTTTAATAAAATTGCCTGGCTTTGTCACTAAAGCTGGGAAGCACGACTTTCATTCTATTAGACTATTTTTTAAAAGTCCCAGTGCAGTAATGGTCTTGGTTTTATAAATTTATGTATGTAAAAAATTAAACGTGTTTCTGTGTTGAAATGACTAAGCACACTGGGAGTTCTTACTAAAGCTACTAAAATCAAAATTACCTGGTTTTCCTTTCCTTTCAGGAATGCTGAAGTGCCCTTGGGTCTGTTTTTTGCTTTCTTTGCTTTGTTTTTTCCTGTGGGAGAATTTGTTCAAGGGAACGCATCACCTGGAAGAGGATTATCCACTAAGGAAAGCTTAGAAGCCATTTGTGGAGCCCATGTGTTCTGATAGCACACAGATTTCTCCTTTGCATAAAGGGGAAATGCAGGGATAAAATACATCTGGGGCTTTGGGGGACTCATTCCTTTACATTGAGTTAATTTGAATGTAGAAGCTCAACCACAACAGTAGTGCAAACATTGCTTCTGGGGAGCAGCTGACTGCATGCATTGTTGGAGCACATATACACAAATATCACATATTAGTAAAGCTCAATCTTGTATATGGTATACATGGGTATTCCTTTATAAATACGATGGTCTCAGAGGCAGAATCTGGTCTTCTAAGCCACAGTTTCTTGACCAAATTAAAATTTACTATGACCTCTTGTAGATAACAGGAAGAAACCTTGTCTCTCAGTTTTTTCTTTTACTTTTTTCACTGTTACTACTTTTTTGATGAATGGAATAACTGATATTTGTAGAATCCCTCAAAATTCTTAATTTTTTAGTGTTCTTTTATCATAACACTTTCATTTTAGAACAAGTTTGACATATTAATATTTTCATACTATATTTATTTTTTAATTACAGTTTTTGAGATTGCAACACAATTACATCATTTCTCTCTTCTCTTTCCTCCCTCCAAGCCCTCCCATATATCCTTTTGCTCTCTTTCTAATTTGTGTCTTTCCTCCTTTATATTAGTTGTTACGTACATTCCTATACACAAATACAACTTCAGCCTGTATAGCTGATACATTATTTTTCCACTGGTGAAATGAGGGATTCCAAGCCAGATTAAAGCATATAAGGGCAGCCACTCTAATTGGTCCCAAGGAATAAGGCTAGAGAAGTAGTCATGGGGAAGAAGACAGGGGGAAGGAGGAGGAAAAAGAAAGATTATGTACACACAGGGAGAAAGAAAATTTAAGAGGGGAAGAGAAGAAAGAAGGAAGGGGCAACAAAATGTCTGTCTTATATAGGAAATATCCTTTGGGAGTCTGAGGCAGGGTAAACTGAGTCCCTGGACAGGAAAATCCAAGACAGAGTGCTGGGTAGGTACGTAAGTAAGAACTGACAGATGCTTGGAGAACCTGGAGATTAGGTCTGACTTGGTATGTAAGTTTGTACCTCAGCTGTTGGTCCTCTGTCTGAATCCCAACAATGTTACTTCTGTGAATGTTTTCAGGGCTGGATGTTTTGTATTTGATACCCAATTGGTATAATTTTCCTCGAGGAAGTCTATTAATCCTGTTCTTGTTATTTTCTAGTTGCCTGCAGTTCTTTTTGTAGTATTGAGGTTTCCTAGACATTTTCCCTATGCATGTTAGTATGTTTATAGTTATTGTTCATTATATAATACACATGGTTCTGAAGGATCCTAAACAGAGGACATGGAGCTGAAAGATGATCCAGGTGGGAGAATTTTAGGAGAAACAGATGTCCTACTTGGCCTTCTCCAAGCAGGGCTGTGGTATTCTTCTATCTTTGATTTATCCGAACCACATGTGGATATCAGTTGTGTTCAATATCAGAGAGGAAGAATGATGGATGAATCGAGTGGGAAGTCACAACAGGAAACAAGGTGTGAGTAGGTCACAAGTTCAATGCTAGAATAATTTGGTCCTTTCAAGGAGGAAACAAAAGAAAAATTATTTTGGTAATAATGGCTTTCAGTTTATTGAAGAACACTTATAAGTGTAAAGAGATAGGTTATGTGGGTGGTAGCCCAGGTAACCAAGTAGGCAGTGGCTTAGAGATCTTGATGCATTCATGGTGAGAGACTGCTAAAAAAAAATTGAAACTTGTCTGTGCCCTTTGGCTTTCCCCACCTGTAACAGTAATGTGACTGTGAGCTGACCAGGGAGGCAGTTAAGGAAAAAAAAAAAAAACACACACACACACACACAGGCTGGTGGGGGATGAACCCAGCCTGATTTATATGTCAGGAAAGAGAAAAACAAATGAAGAGAAAAAATATAAAGAAAAGTAAAATGGGACAAATGTGTTTATATTTAAACATGTACCACTGTAGTGCATATAGAACCTGTAAGACAGTGAGCAGGTGCTTTGGAGCTGCTGAAGACCACCTCCTCAGCTCCTTCTAGCCACTGCCAGACCTAATATGGGACGTCCACATGTTTTTAAGCCACCAGTTGATGACTACTATGACTATTATAACTGTCTGATGGATATAAAAAATGTCATCTACTGAATGTACCCCATGGAAAATAATGCCCAGCTATTAGAAATCTTCAGTCAAGTATGGTAGATAAACATAGGACATAAAGTTCACTAGCATATTTGTAAGAGCTTGAATGAGTTACCAAGTTATAGGCTATTATATTAGCAGTCCCAGGGGGAAAGACTTAAGGATTAATATGATTAAACATATTACTCATACATTTTCATCAACAAATATATAGAAACTGCTGCATTAGCAATAAGCCAGTCAGCCTTTCAGTCCTTGCCAGTCTCATGGAGAGTCTAATTTAGCTGCATTAGCACTAATCACTTAGCAATTACCAAATTATTTTAATTTTTAATGTGTCCATGCTTTAAGACTCTTTGACATAGAAGGAGCCTCCCCAAATCAATTTTGTTAATCTCAACAGAGGATGGTATTGGGAAATAACCTAGTCTTTCATCTGCCAGCCATTCTTGGGTTCTATGGTCTCATGTTCAAGATTCACTGTTGTTTTGGGAGAGCTCACAATGACAGCACTTGCCAATATAAAGTACTGGAAAGACTATTGACTTCCTCATAGAGAATTTAAAAACAAATAAGGCGAGAAGGCCCAGGAAGACCTTAAAAAGCAAAGCATCTGGAACAGCTGGCAGCACTTCTTACCACTTCTCATTAAGAAAATAGTGACCTAAATATTTCTTCCCATGAGATTTCCACCAGGGATTTCTATAAACGTCACTGTATTTGTCATAATAAGAACGTGAATGCTATATTTCTTATAAAACTTATTTCTTACATGAAATACAAATAAGCCTGGTGAACCACTGGTTGAGAAGCATCAGTAAAGAATTTGCTCCCAAGGGCCTAATAAAAGTGCAAGAGTGAGTTTGCGATCTCTGTAGTCTGTTCACCAATCTAGTGATGGCCAAATTATTTCACTATATACTCTAAACTCTCCAAGACTCAGCAATGAAATAAATGATACCAAGTCTCCAAATTAAACAAGAAATAAAATTTTCAAATTATCATAAAAGTCTGTGTTTTGGGGATGCCGAGATAGATGGCTTTGCAGTTAAGAGTACTTGCTGCTCTTGCAAAGGACTTGGGTTCAGTTTCCAGAAACCACATGCCAGCTTCCAACCATCAGTAACTCGCCTTCCAGAAAATCCAGCTCCTGTATGGCCTCTATTGGCTCTAGTCACACACATAGTGTACAAGTATACATACTCCAGCAAAACACTGAAACACATAAAAGTAAAATCAAATATTCAAAACAGAATCTCCCATCTTTTCAAGAGTCACAAGCAGGATATTGTAGAGATAACTAGACAAGTTAATATCATTTTAGAATTGATCAAATTTGTCATCGGGAGATAAGCTTTTATATATCATGGTTCTAGTTTTGAAGCATGAAAGCACCACAAAATTAAAATAAACAGCAGCTTCTGAGTATTTCAGAGAGTGGAGCTCAAGCCTGACTTGACTCTAAGGGGCTCAACAGCCTGAGGTACTGTAGTGTGCACATACTGCTGTGCAGCAGGCCTCTGGACAGTGTCCATTCCAAATTCCGTTCATTCTTTCAGTGAGTCAGTCACCAACTCCTAACTTCTCATTTGATGTGTGACTCACTACCATGTACACCATCACCTGTAGACGTCCGCATCCCCTGTGTTTGGAGATTCATGAGAATTGAGTAAGAAGGATGTTAAAGAGTTAGACAGTAATACTGTGTAGAGTTTTAGTTCTGCAGAGGTGTATCTTGGGAAATAGGTCAAATGCTTTACAAACAGTAAAAAAATTTTTTTGTGGACGTGGTACTCTTCTTCATATTCATAAACATGTTCCAAACATGTCCACTCCTCAAACTCCAGATTATGAATCTTAAAGGAATAAAGGCTTGAAGATTTCTGTTTCAAGTAAGCAACAAGCTACACATGGGACAAATTTCCAGTTGGAACAAAATAATAAAAACAATTAAAATATTTTTGATGAGTACATAATTTGATAAACCAGAGATCACCAAATCATACCCTAAAAGATAATGGAAATAGAGAAGCAAGTAAAGCAGCTTTAAGGACATTTGCTTAGCACAGCAAGCATGGATTTAGAGGATTAGGAGACAATTGCATCTTATGCTAAAAATATACCAGCATTAGTCCTTTACCAGCTCCCTCAGGATATCAGCACCACATACACACATGGAGATGTAGACAGACCCAGACACATAGACACACACATAAACACCTGTGCATAAACATACACACAAACCCAGACATACATAGATACACAGACATATGCACACACAAACAGATATAGAAACAGACACGGACAGACAGACATATACAAACATATACACACAGATATAGACATATACACACAGACACATAGACACAGACAAACATAGACACACAGACACACAGATAGATATGGACACAGATACACAGAGAGACCCAGTCACACAGACAAGAATACATAGACACAGACACATAAACAAACACAGACCCACAAACATAGATAGACAGATAGACAGACACACACACACAAAACACACATAGACACAGTCAAACACACACAGAAACAATGACACACAACATAGATATATACAGACACACACCTAGATACACACACACACACAGACAAGCAAGCACACAAAGAAGCACGCATACAGACATACAGACATACTCACATGCACACACACAGATATATATATAGACACATAGACAAACATACAGATACATACATAGACACACAGACACATACAGACAAATAAGAAGACAAACAAGAACACACATACACACAGACATACAAATAGACATATACAGACACACACACACACACACACACACACACACACACACACACACACACACTTCATAGAATTGTAGGAGAGGATATTATGGCACTGAGTAAATGACCAGAATGAGGCTGAAAAACAATCTTCAAGAAGCTGTGGTCACCACAGCTCAATCCTAGTACAGGGTATCTTAATTTGCAAGAACAGAGAGTAATACATAACAATAAAAAAGCTGATTGTCACAGCTTTACTAAGCCAGCACAATTTTTACTACATTTTTAAGTATTTGTCCTTATACTCACAGATGAGTACAGCCCTCACCCCTCTTCCCTCCAATAAAAGTTTCTTTTTGCAACAGATGTTCATAAAAGATCAAAAATGCAGAGATGCAGAATAAAATTCCAGATGATCCACATAGAACACAACTCCTGTGCCAAAGGCTCAGGGATCACCATGGAAGATGAAAGATTTTGAGAGCCAGATGAACATAAAGTTTGTTATGGAAATATTGGAGAGGCTGTACCCATAACCTTCCTCATAATTGCCTAAAGAAGAAGAACACTAAGGACATCCTAAGAAGGAAAGGAGAAAGCTTATGAGGCCTTAACCTTAGACAAAGAACTACAGGTAACTAAGAAATTCTGAGGACAGGAGAAATAGTCTTCCCTAGGGAAGATCACACCAATTAGTTTTCCAACGGCAAATGGCCTGTCCTAAAAACATAGGCCATGAAGCTAAAAAGAGAGTGGGAGGAGAAGGGGTAGTACATGAAAGAATTTGGAGGGAAGAAACTGGAGGAGTAAGTGATATAGTTACATTATAATCTCAAAAGATATTTTAAAAATCCGGTTGTCCCTGTTGCATTGCATGCTTTCTGTTTACTTTAACTCACTTGCCTTATTGCTGCTATGAATTCTGTTTGCAAAGTTGGACAATTGCTTCCTGATTGCTCTCTGTCACTACTTTCAGGCTCAGGGAACATTTCAGAAGGTGGGCCATGTGACATTTTAAAAGCCAGTTGTTGTGAGGGGAGGAATGTGCAGATTCAGGTCAACTTGACCTGAGCGATCACGATCCAAATTGCCATTGAGTGTCTTAGAATAATACTAATCTTCTGAAAATTACAGAGAGACAAATTCATTAGAGGTACATGGAGTTTTATAATGACACTTGGGTTAAAAAATGTGCTTTCCTCGCACATTCATCCCAGTGAAATAAACTCTATTTTGTCTTACTCTATATGTGCTTTTTGAAACCCAAACTGTAGATAACCAATTACCTCCTAAGCACACACACTCAATAAACCACAACCTGTACAACCTTAGAAAAAAAAATTTAAAGGGAAGAATACAAAAGCAAGGCACCGTGAAAAATGGCCAACTGAGAAACAAAGTTATAAAAATAAATAAAAAATATTTTAATATTGAAAATATTTGAAATAGAAAAAAAACACTTGTTTTCTTTTAAAGATACAGCTTACTTTTTAAAGTATATTAGATACTTAATTTGTGATGACAGAAAGCCGTAAAACCATACTTAAGATATTTAAGAAGTATAAAAAAACAAACAGAAAACAAAGGTGAGTATTAAATGTAATTACATTAAAAAGTTAATAACACTCAAAGACATTTTTATAAAGTTAGGATACACAATTAACCAGAATGGTTTCATGGACGAAAGGTGAAAAAAATAATGAAAAGGAAAGAGACAAAAGTGAAGAGACCATAGCTATTAATTTCTAGAGAAAATTAATTCAGGAAATGAAATGCTACATGGGTGGCAATACATAGGAACTGAAAAATAATTCAGTTTTCTCAAAACAGCCATAGAACAAAGGTATCCTGAGGGTTAAAAGGCTGACAAAAGAAAGGGAAGTTGAGGTTTAAGTACGACACGTAGAATTTTGTAAAGAGAAACTAAAAAAAGAAACAGCACAATTATTTCTGCATGCAGAAATATATTAATTGCTAACTAAATATTACATTGCATACAATAATTGTTTTAAAAAAACAAGAATGGAGTGTTTCAATTAAAAGACAGAGTTTGACTGATGTTTTTGAAAAAAAAAATGTGACAGAGGTGGTAGATGAGAACAAGCAAGCAGTGTTTTCTGGACACTACAGGGTAGCTGTGCACACAAGTGTGTGGTTATTCTAACACCCTGTCAAGACCTGACTCCTCTTAAGGGAGATGAAAATGTCAGCATTGAACATAAAAATATGATTAAAATCCCACTCCTCACTGATGATATTTTACAGCTCATGGGAAAATAAGAGTATTTTCATTAAGGGTATCTTGATCATATTCTAGGGCAGGCTCTACACACAAGAGTATTTGGGCAACGCAGATTGGTCTCAGTTTAAAAGAAGGAATGAAGAAAGGGAGGAAGATAGTGAGGGAGAGACAGAGACAGAGAGACTAACAGAGACAGACAGTAACAGAGAGACAGAGAGACAATGACAGAGGGCAAGATAGTGACAGAGACAGAGGCACACCACACACACACATGAGAAAATGAAGGCAGATAAAGGTTGGAGGGTGGTGTGTAGGAAGATGGCACTGGATCTGAGAAGAGGAGTGAATATAATCAAAGTACAGTGCATAAAAATTTAAAAGAATTATTCAAAAATATTTTAAGAGATTTGAAGCTAAAAATAAAGTCTTTGTCCATCCATTCAGTAGGCTAAAACATCCTATGTACCCACATGGACCAAATTCACAAATATGTTGATTAAGAAAGCAAACAAAATACAAATCTGTGTAAATTAGAATTTTCCAATACATGCTTTACAAGTAAACAAAATCGGTTGCCATTGCTAAGAGTTGCTTGTGTGACTCAGATATAAAAATCCATAAAATAATTTAAATGTTAGGTTAGTGATTTCCTTCTGAGTGATAGGTGAGACTGAGGAAAATGCCCTGCAAACTTCTGGCATGTGAATAACCCTGTGCGCTTTGTTATTACTTATTGAAGCATGCCAGCAAGTTATTTTCATGTTGGCATGCTATGTTTCATCAGGAAAGAATAAAAACATCAGGACAAAGTACATGAAGATATATACATGAAGATATATACATGTGTAGTAACAGGAAGCAGCTGTAGTACAGAGAAGACAGTCATAGATTTGAAAAACATTAATATTATTTTACTTCTCTGAGTCTATTCCTTTATGAAATGATAACAAAGTACACCGTGGTACTTTGAACGTTGTATCATACTATTGCCACAGGGGAGGCTATGATGACCATTACAAGACAGGATGCCTTTTCCCAACAGGAAACTAAGGTGGACAATCAGGTACTCTACTGTGGTATAAAAGGACAGCTGGCCTCCAGTTTCAGTGTTTGTACCACAGGATCTACTGCAGTGACCAGCCATGGTAGGAGAGCTGAGCAGACATTATCCCAGCCCCATGTAGGGCCAGAATGAGACTCTTTTAGAGCTATTCTGAGTTTCCCTAGTCCTCCTTCATTCTCTTCTCTTTCCACATGTCAGCTGTGCTTTGCTCTGCCTGAATACTTTTCTTCTGCCTCTTGTAGGGAAACACCCTTGCAAATAATCTCTTACATTTCTCTGGGTCTTGGCATATCTGCTTTGCATCTCAGAGGACCAGACTGACTAGGGGTTGCAGAATGGTGCTCTCCATTAGGAGTAACTATGCAAACTGAAAAAAAATTAAAACACAAGCAATTCTATGAGAGGCTGTTTGTAAGCACTGAAAGTTGGAGTCTCTAAGTGAGCAATCTTATCCTAGAGGATGTGAGATAAATTTTTGTTTCTATTATGGTCCATGCAAACATGGCTAGATGCATAAAAGATTAACAAAATAAGTCTATGAGTAGAACCGGTGTTCCAAATAGTCATTTTGCATAGTAGGTGACTCTAAGGGTCACTTCCTTTTCTTGCTTTGCTCTTTGTTACTGACACCCATTTCAGGTTTGATTGCAGTGAATGTGGGAAGAGTCTGTGAAATTTTATTTTACAAAGCATATTAGGTAGTCACCTATGTAAATGCACATGTCAATGTATTAAGCTCTAGGAAACAGATGTAGGGAACACTTAAAGATTACAGTAAACAGGGGATGGCAAGAAGTATCTGTGCTCATAATTTTCATTTATGATTAAAATGTTTAAAAAGTCAATCCAGGAACACAGGCCTGGTGAGACTGCACTGCAAGTAGCCAGGGCACAGAGACGTCTGGGCCAAGTGTGCTGAAAGCACCCCCCCTCCCATTTTTTAAGGGAAGCAGGAACTCTGCCAAAGTGACTCGGTTTCTACCTGGAAGGCCCGTTCTTGCAGACCAAACGCTCAGGCCATCTGCCACTGGGAACAGCAGAGAACCAGGAACACAGGCCTGGTGAGACTACACTGGGAGCAGCCTGAGCGCAGAGGGGTCTGGGCTGAACACATGGAAAGCACGCACCCCGCACCCCCAATTAGTTCAGGGGAATGGGAACTCTTCCACAAGGACTCAGTTTCCACCCGGCGGGCCCGTGCATGTGGACCAAACTCTCAGGACAGTGGAGATCCAGGAATACAGGTAAGGTACATGGAAGAGACAGGAACCAATCACTGATAACAAGACCACATATAATCACAGACAACAAGATGGCAAGAGAAAAGCAAAAGAACTTATGCAATGGAAACCAAGATAATCTGGCAACACCAGAACCTAGCTCTCCCATCACAGCAAACAGCTCATGCCAAACACTCCAGAGAAAGAAGACTCAGACCTGAAATCATACCTCAAGATGAAGATAGAGATACTTAAACAAGAACGGGAGGAAAAGCATAAAGAAATAGAAGCTTTTAAAGAGAAAACAAGAAAAACACTCAAAGAAATCAAAGAACTAGAACAAAACAGAACCAAAGAGATGAAGGAATTGAACAAGGAATTTAATATGGAAAAGGAAACAATAAAGAAAACACTTAAGGAGAAAACCCTGGAGGTAGAAAAACTAAAAAAAGAAATCAGTAGTCACAAATACAAGGATCTTCAACAGACAACAAGAGATGAAAGAGAGAATATCAGGGCCTGAAGACAAAATGGAAAACATAGACAAAATAGTCAGAGAAGATGCAAAAGCCAAAAAACTCCTAACCCAAAATGTCCAGGAGATCCAGGACACAATGAGAAGACCAAACCTAAGGATAATAGGAATAGAAGAGGGAGACGAATATCAACTAAGAGGCACAGTAAATATCTTCAACAAAATTGTAGACGAAAACTTCCCTACGCTTAAGAATGAGAAGACCATGAGCATAAAAGAAGCCTACACAACTCCAAATAGAGTGGATCAGAAAAGAAATTCATCCCGACACATAATAGTCAAAATGCCAAGTGCCAAAAGCAAAGAAAGAATACTAAAAGCAATAAGGGGAAAAGGTCATGTAACATATAAAGGCAGACCAAACAGAATCACACCCAACTTCTCAACAGAGATTATGAAAGCTAGAAGATCCTGGACAGACATCATGCAGAACCTAAGAGAACAAAAGTGTCAGCCCAAGCTGCTATACCCAGCAAAACTCTCAATCACCATAGATGTAGAGACCAAGATATTCCAAGACAAAACAAAATTTACACAATATCTGACCACAAATCCAGCACTACAACAAATTAAAGGTGGAAAACCCAATGCAAAGAGGGGAACTACATCCTAGTAAAAAAAAAAAAAAAAAGAAAATACCTAAGCAAGAAAACCAAAAGAAGAAAGACACACAGGCACAATTCCAACTCTAAAAGCAACAATAGCAGGAAACAGCAACAACTATTCCTTAATATCTGTTAACATAAATGGACTCAATTCCCCAGTAAAAAAGACATAGGCTATCAGAATGGACACATAAACAGAATCCAGCATTTTGTTGCATACAGGAAACTCAACTCAGAGACAACAATACACAATTTCTCTGAGCAAATGGTTGGGAAAAATCCTTCCAAGCAAACATCCCCAAGAAGCAAGCTGGAGTGGACATTATGATATAGAATAAAGTAGATTTTCAACCAAAAGTTATCAAAAAAGATAAGGAAGGACACTTTTTACTCATTATAGAAAAAATTTGTCAGGAGGAATTCTTAATCTTTAACATATATGCTCCAAAGACTAGAGCACCCATATTCATAAAAGAAACCCTACTAAACCTCAAAAAATACATTGCACCCCAAACAATAATAGTGGGAGACCTTAACACCCCACTCTCATCAGTGGGCAGATCATGGAAAAAGAAGCTGAACAAGGATGCAGTAAATCTAGCAAAGGCTATGAACCAACTGGAATTAATAGACATCTACAGAACATATAATCCTAAAACAAAGGAATACAACTTCCTTTCAGCACCTCACAGCACCTTCTCCAAAACTGAACATATAACCGGTCACAGAACAAGCCTCAGTGGATATAAGAAGATTGAAATACTCCCATGCATCCTTTCTAAGGCTGTTCTTTAATAACAACACAGACAACAAAAAGCCCATATACACATGGAAACTAAACAATGCTCTATTAAATGATACCAAAGATAAAGAAGAAATAAAGAAAGAAATTAGGGATTTTCTAGAATTCAGGGAAAACAAAAACACAACATACCCAAACCTATTGGATGCAATGAAAGCAGCACTCAGACAAAAACTCATAGCTCTGAGGGGTTCCAAAAATAAACTGGAGAGAGCATACGCAAGGAACTTGACAGCACAGTTGAAAGCTCTAGAAAAAAAGGAAGCATATATACCCAAGAGGAGTAGACAGGAAGAAATAATCAAACTCAGAGCAGAAATTGACTAAATAGAAACAAAAAGAACCATTCAAAGAATCAATAAAACCAAGAGCTGGTTGTTTCAGAAATTAACAAGACTGATAAACCCTTAGGCAGACTAACTAGAAGGCAAAGAGAGAGTATCCAAATTAAGAAAATCAGAAATGAAAGTGGAAGCATTAAAAACTAAAACTGAGAAAATCCAAGAAATCATCAGATCCTTCTACAAAAGCCTGTATTCAACAAAGCTGGAAAATCTGGAGGAAATGGATGAATTCCTACACAGATACCAGATTCTAAAGTTAAACTAGGACCAGGTAAACCATCTAAGTAATCCCATAACACCTAAAGAAATAGAAGCAGTCATCAAAAGCCTCTCAAACCAAAAAAAAAAAAAAAAAAAAAAAAAAAAAAAAAAAAAATTCTAGGTCCAGAGGGGTTCAGTGCAGAATTTTATCAGACATTTATTGACAACATAATACCAATACTCTCCAAACTATTCTACAAAATAGAGTCACATGGACCACTACCCAACTAATTTTTCGAGGCCACAATAACCCTCTTTCCTAAAGCACTCAAAGTCCCTACAAGGAAAAAGAAGTTCAGGCCAATCTCACTTATGAACATTGATGCAAAAATACTCAACAAAATCCTTGCAAACCGAATCCAAGAACACATCAAAACGATCATTCACCATGATCAAGTAGGCTTCATCCCTGGGATGGTTTAATATACAGAAATCCATCAATGTAATCCAGCATATAAACAACTCAAAGAAAAAAACAACATGCTCAACTCACTAGATGCTGAAAAAACATTTGACAAAATTCAACACCCATTCATGTTAAGTCTTTGAAAGAACAGGAATCCAAGGCCCATACTTAAACAATAGCAATATACAGCAAACCAATAGCAAACATCAAAATTAACAGTGAGAAACTTGAAGCAATCCCACTAAAATCAGGGACCCGACAAGGCTGCCCACTTTCCCACTACCTATTCAACATAGTACTGGAAGTCCTGGCTGAAGCAATTAGATATCAAAAGTAATACAAAAAGATACAAATTGGAAAGGAAGAAGTAAAAACATCACTGTTTGCAGATGACATGGTAGTGCATGTAAGTGTCCCCAAAAATTTCACCAGAGAACATCTACAGCTGATAAACAAATTCAGCAAAGTGGCTGGATATAAAATCAACACAAACAAATCAGTAGCCTTCCTCTACTCAAAGGACAATCATGTGAAGAAATAAATTAGGCATGAGATACCCTTCACAATAGTCACAAATAATGTGAAATACCTTGATGTGACTCGAATTAAACAAGTGAAGAACCTGTATGACAAGACCTCAAATCTCTAAAGAAGGAAATAGAGGAAGATGGCAGAAAATGGAAAGATCTCCCATGCTCATGGGTTGGAAAAACCAACATTGTGAAAATGGCCATCTTACCAAAAGCAATCTACAGATTCAATGCTATCCCCATCAAAATTCCAACCCAGTTCTTCATTGAGTTGGAAAGAGCAATGTGCAATTTCATCTGGAATAACAAAAGACCTAAAATAATGAAATACTTCCCCAATAACAAGAAAACATCTTCAGGAATCACCATCCTTGACCTCAAGCTATATTACAAGGCAATTGTGTTTAAAACTGCATGGTACTGGTACAGAGACAGGTACATGGATCATTGGAATAGAATAGAAGATCCAGAAATGAGTCCTCAAATATATGGTCACTTGATTTTTGACAAAAAAGCTGAAAACATTCATTGGAAAAAGGACAGCCTCTTCAACAAATGGTGTTGGTCCAACTGGCATTCAGCATGCAGAAGAATGAAAATAGACCCTTTTTATCTTCTTGAACAAAGTTCAAGTGCAAGTGGATCAAAGATCTCCACATTAAACCAGGTACACTGAAACAATTAGATAAGAAAGTAGGGAAAACCTTAGAACACATAGGCACAGGAGTAAATTTCCTTAACAGAACAACAATGGCTCGTGCTCTAAGGTCAAAATATCACCAAATGGGACTTAATGAGATTGCAAAGTTTCTGTAAGGCTAAGGACACTGTCAAGAAAACAAAAAGGCAGCCAACAGATTGAGAAATGATCTGTACCAACCCCACATTTGGTAGAGGCCTAATATTCAAGGTATACAAAGAATTCAAGAAGTTAGACACCAGAGAATCAAACAACACTATTAAAAATGCGGTACAGAACTAAACAAGAAGTTTTCCATTGAGGAATATAGAATGTCTGAGAAGCATCTAAGGAAGTGCTTGACATCATTAGCCATCGGGGAAATGCAAATCAAAACAACCTTGAGATTTCTCCTCACACCAACCAGGATGGCTAAGATCAAAAATTCAGATGACAAGGGATGCTGGCAAGGATGTGGATAAAGAGGAACACTTCTCTACTGTCGGTGGGGTTGTAAACTGGTACAACCACTCTGGAAATCAGTCTGGCGATTCCTCAGAAAATTGGACATAGTACTACCTAAAAACCCAGTTATTTCACTTCTGGGCATATACCCTACAGATGTTCCAAAATAAAACAAAGGCACATGCACCAGAATGTTCATAGCAGCCCTATTTATAATAGTCATAAGCTAGGAAGAACCCAGATGTCCTTCAGAAGATGAATGGATCCAAAAATTGTGGTACATTTACACAATGGAGTACTACTTAGTTATCAGAAACAATGACTTTATGAAATTCTTAAGAAAATAGATTCATCTAGAGAATATCATCCTGAGTGAGGTAACCCAGTCACAAAAGAACAGACATAATATGCAGTCACTGATAATGGGATACTAACCCCAGAAAGCTCTGAACACCCCAGAAACAACGAAGTTCAAAAAAAACAAAGGCCAAAAAAAAAAAAAAAAAAAAAGAAAGAAAGAAAGAAAGAAAGAAAGAAAAAAGAAAATAAAAGTAAAATCATTATGGTTAATCTTTACACACCAAGAAACTTTCACTATTTCCAGGTTACATCTTGTTTTACATGTACTTTATGCTCATTGTAACTTGTAAGATTTTAATGTGTACTATCAAACCTTCAAAATACCAAGTACTAACAAAAATGTATTCATATACTGTTATGCAATAATGCTTTTAAAATCTGTACATTTATATTTGTTTTTGAAAATAAAGTTGTTCAATTAAAAAAAAGAAAAAATATTTACTAAGTCAACAGCCAAGTGAAAACCATTTTGTCATAAACTTCAAATTTTAAATCTGAGGAAACAAGAAACAGGCATTTAAATTTATTTCATTAAAAAATGGTTGGGTTTTGAAGAATTTCTCTGATAACTCTTAAGGGAAGAAATGGCAATATAATTTTTGAAAGGGTTACTTTAAATCACCAGTATGTTTTCAAAAAATTAATTGTATTTTACTCAGCTTCATCATAATTACATTGGAAATTCAACCCAAATTTAAACCTGTGTTTTTCCATTATGTGGGGACCACATGTTCCCATTAAAAGTTCAATCTATGAAATCTGTTAATTTGACTGTGTGTAAGGAAAGCCTGGCCGATCATGTGCATTATGTATTTTGTGTCGTATTTAAGCCATAGGCAGAACAGATCAGACATGCTGGTATGAACCAAACCTGGAAAAATGATAAGAAATCTGTCACTGACCCAGAGATGCAGGAAACAATGTCACAGCTAGTATTTGTGCAGGCCTCCATCACAACTCTATCAGTGTTCTCTCCTATATGTCATGTGAGTCTTAGTTCCTTGGTAAACTAGGTCTTTCTTCCAGCTTTCTTTCTGCTTGCCTGTGTGCTTTCTTTCTGGTTCATAGATGAAGTATGTGTATGAGGACACACACACACACACACACACACACACATACACACACGCAAGCATCATATACACATATGTATATATATACATATATGTATATATAGCTATATAGCTATACGTACACATATATATGTATATATATATATGCATGTGTGTAGGTTTATGTTAAGTTGATATATGATTGGACAGTGGAGAGGTAGGCAGAGAAAAAGTAGGAACATGAAAAAGGAACAGGGATTGAGAAGGAAAATCAAGATGAAGCTGGGGAAAGCAGACTTAAATCCTGATGGCTGTAATCAGACATTGGTAGATATAAATACTCTAAAGGTGTCTGTAGGTCATTTTTATCTCATATAGCAGGGTAGTTTGTGTGATGTAATCTTATTGTGTAGAGTGTTTGTGAATTGAGAATCTGTTATATAAACCTGTTTGGAAAGTTACCAGGCTTTGAAATGATGTTTATGAAGGGCAGTAATTCCACCCAGGACGGAGGCAGTAGGGTGAGCAGCATGAATCACCTGGGAAGGGAATTATGTGGAGAGGGCAGCTCATAGACCAAGTGACAAAGTCTGTGTGCACGGCTCCATACTAAAAGCAGTGCCCGCAGATTGAGACCAGGAGCACCGATAAAGAGATAAATCATCCATTTTTAATATTTACTGCAACATATATACATATATAGCTATATACAAATTCATAGCTGAGCCTAATATTCATTTCTTTGTGTCTGTGCCACAGTTTGTCAAAACTGTTTTCTGTTTTAATTGCATTCCCTTAAATGACACTCTGGGAGATGAGTCCTTCATCTTTCTAAATTTTTTTCTGTTCATGTTCCAGTGTTCACTGTTTCATTTTACATGTCATACTTAACACGCTGACTACAAGTCAAAACTATTGCAAACCAATACAAAAGACCAGTTTGGTATTGATATAATTGACAGTATTTGAAAGATATCAAATAGTAATAGAAATAGTCCCTTTAACTTTTTTCAAAGATAGTAAAATGCCTAAACGCCTCTTCTTTAGGCCAAATCATATTTTAGACAGGTTTCAAGAGAGCAAGCACCACACCAATGAGCTCCTGCAAGGCACATGGCTCATCTGAAAACAAGCCAAACCCTGAAATGCTTGCTTCCCTCTGCTCCTGCTACAGTAGAAAAAAATGGGTAGTAGTTTCTTAGGAAGGACCAGTCAAGACTTATGAAATATTGTTACCTCTCATTTCTAAAACTCTCTAATAATTATTACTGTGTTCTATCCTAAAATATTTCAGAGATCTCCAAAACTGTACTATACATCTTTTTACTTAATCACTCATTCACTCGTGCCCATACCATAAAGCAAAAGCCATGTCAGTTCCTGCTGGCTCTGCTCTCAAAAGGTGTCTTACAACACACAAGTTGGGAGTGGGGAGGCTTCTTAAACCTCTCAGGCATCATAGCATTCTCGTTGGCACAAATTCCCAGTCACATGTTGTAATCACATTGGTTCAACGAGCATACATAATCTGTACGGACTACGAATAGATAAAGACCTAAGAAAGTTTTAGGCACATAGCTTTGATCTTGCACAAGGAGGGGAGCTCTAGAGGACTTTAAACCATATTGTCTCATAGATATGGAGTTGGGGCATTATTGAGATGCCTAGCCCAGTCTTCTGCACACAAAATTTTTATTTCTGTTTCATACTTGGAGTTCAAAGCTAAGTGGTGTCCAGCCTGAGACTATCTTTTCAAAGAAAGAAATGGATCTAGGTGACTACAAAATTTGAGATACAAAATCATTCATATTACCTGAAACATGCAAATCCCTCCTAAAGTGAAGCAAACATGCACCATCATCAGCAGCTATAAAAACAGGCCAAACATTTAGCACTGTATGGAAATGTCAGGCCCTCAAAACCAATCAGGCCCAACATATCAGCTACTCTCAAAAGGGCCAATTTGTCTTGTGACCAGAGTTATATTCTCACTGACCAGAGATTCAGGTTCATGTTGCCTATGAATCCAGTGGTCCAGCACAGAAATAGACTTGAAACACTCTATCATACAAGCCATCAAGTGTTGCCCTGCTAATTAAGGTTGGAGTCAACCACTGTCAGATAGCCTTCTGGGCATCAATACAATATGGAGGACTCCCTTCATTGGCAGGGCTTCCCATTCTCTGATCTTGTTTAGTGAGTTCACCCCCACCCCCAAACACACACTCATATCTCTAGCTGCAGAATATCAAGTAGCTTTAGTTAGATTACAGGTTCAACTTCTTTTCTCCAATAAAAACCTATTCAGCTAGCACATGAGATTCCTTAGAATGCCTTTTCACGCTAAAGAGGCAGTTTTGATACTTTACACATTCTGCCACTGACCTTTGCCCATCTGGGATGTCCTCACCCCCAGTCCTCAAAACTATATAAGGCTTGAGTCACCCCAAGTTCATCTGTCTCCAAGCAGTTGACCCTGGTGTCATTTACAGCATGTACTCACAGGGCTTCCAATCCCCAGTCTGTTCTCTCTGCTCCCTTTGCCCTCTTGGACTGATATCCCAGCGGACAGGGTGGGTTGCAAACAACCTGCCTTCCAGAAGGCCGCCATCCTACCCTTCTTGATGATTCTTATGCTTTCAGCACCTTTGATTCTCCTCCACTCACTGTCGGTCCATCTTGTTGGTTTCTATTAGTTTAAATATTCTAGGTGGGTCTCTTGCTGCAGCCACGCGAGTGGGAGCACCTGGAGCGCGAGCTCGGAACAAGAATCCACGAGTTGTAAGAAAATGGCAGACAAACCGGACATGGGGGAAATCGCCAGCTTCGATAAGGCCAAGCTGAAGAAAACCGAGACGCAGGAGAAGAACACCCTGTCGACCAAAGAGACCATTGAACAGGAAAAGAGGAGTGAAATCTCCTAAAAGCCTAGGAAGATTTCCCCACCCCACCCCGCCCCGTCATCTCCAAGACCCCCTCGTGATGTGGAGGAAGAGCCACCTGCAAGATGGACGCGAGCCACAATCTGCACTGTGAATCCGGGCACTGATGCCTCCAGCCCGTGGGTCTCTGAAGGACCCCCCCCCCCCACTAATCGGACTGCCAAATTTCACCGGTTTGCCCTGGGATATTATAGAAAATTATTTGTATAATTGATGAAAATAAACACACCTCGTGGCATGGTAAAAATAAATAAATAAATAAAAATAAATATTCTAGGTGTATCAAATCACTAAATTGCAGTTCCTCTCCAAGAAATGTCTCAGTCCCTTAATTAATAGATCATGTAGGTCAAATACCTTATGAAGCTGCTTAAGTGACTTTGTATGAGATTAGTTATAGCCCATTAGTTATGCAACTTGGCATTGGAATACCCTGGAAAGATAAAGACCACCTTTCTGTGCACCTCTATCTTAGGCGCCCACCTGACCTACCTCATCTGATCTCATATTATGGCTTAAATTGTCACCTTTAAAAAGGTATTTGTTTGCCTCACCCATTGAAAACATTGAATGGTACAGGCAGGACTCACTTCTTTCTGCTGCTTTCATAAGTTGCACTTCGTTCAATGGTGATGTTGACACTCTGTTTTGTGTCTTTATAGGCCAGTTTCTATGCATGCTAGACATATGGGTACATATTTTAAAATATATTTTTATGTATTTAAAAAAAACTAAAGAAAGAATTTAGTGGCATTTTTGTCATCTTAAAAATTATTTTTAATTAAAGTAGAACTCTACCAGATTCCTCCTTCTTTTCTTCTCTCCAATCTCTCCCATGCCCTCCACTCTCAAAGACATAGTCTCCTTTTATTGTCATTTTCACTACATGCATTTATGAATATGTACACAATAAATTAATATAACCTTCTGAATTCATTTTTGTTTTATGTGTATTTATAGTTTCAGGGTTACCACTTTGTATTGGAAAACCTTTTTTATCTAAGCTAATATTTTTTTTAAATATTTTTAACTGTCCAAATATGAATTGCTATTTTTTTACCTGGTACAGTTTGCTACTTCCTTACTCTTTTAGCTGGTGCAGCAATTGTACTGAGTTGTCCTAATGTATATTTATCAGGCACTTCCTTAGCAATTTTCATTTCTCCCAGTAAGGCCAAAATAAATACTACATTGATGACCTTTGGAAGTATTTTTCTAGTATATATAATTATTTGGATAAAAATTGCCAAGTCTTCCCAGAAATGTTCTTAACCAATGTGCATATTATTTCTCCTTTCTGGTCTGCAGTGGAGCACTTGATCTCCATTTGTGTTCATTTTGTTTTCCTAGTGAGAGATTTAAAAGGAAAAGCATATGTCATGCTTATTTTAATATGTATTTTCCTGTTGCTGATACAGATACACTCTTGGCATTTTCTCTACTTTCTCTACTGTTTGCTGTGCCTGTTTTACTGTCTTAATATTTTCATTCGTCTTTGTCAGAACTTTTTATATATTCTAAATATTATACCATCCCTCTTACAAACATCTTCAGTCTTAACATCGGCTAAGTAGTCACAAAAGTGACGCAGAAGAGTAGACATGATTCAGGTCCATGATTTTATTTTATAGATGAATGAATACCAATGAGCAATGAGAACAGGGCCTGAGTAAGACACTCTGATGACCACGTGGCTTTGGGATCAAACACAGCAGCTTGGAGGTCTAGTTATCTCTTTCTCACTCTGCTGTTGTAACTTTGAGAACTCACTTTCCATTTTATATTGTCATATTTAGCTCTATGAAAGCCACACATTGTCACTCAGACCTTTTGTTTGCGTTAAACAACAGAAAGTGGGTTAAATTTTAGGTTCTTCTTTGACCTGAGTGTTCTGATTTTGTTTATTTGCCGGGAAATCTGCAGACACCCCGGAAGTCTGTGCCCTGGCTGAAGCTTCTGAAGTTAGAAACATTCCTTAGTCATTGTCAATGCCCATTCATCCCCAGTGGGTTCCTCTGCATGCGATACTCCCTGCTGCTCTGCATGTGTCCAGCACCTGGTCCCCAGAGATAACATTTATTGCTATGCTGTTGTTAACTTGCCACGTGTTTTGTGCATAGCAGTTTTCAATAGCCATTAATTTTACAAAGTGGTTTCTCTCCTGGAAGAAGGGCAGAAGACATATTTGGGAAAGGCCAAACTCTGCAAGTGATTCCTGGTTTTGAATAACAGGAGTCACTTGATGACATTTTACCTTGAAGATCAACTTGAAGGAAGTTTCCACATGTCAGTCCAGCTTAGACTGGAGTGCTGTTTAAGTCACTCAGTAGGAATAGAAGAATAATCCCAAAGGTCAAGCCACATATCCAACTATCTTGTGGCAAAAGAAACAAACTGATTCTCAGTCTACCTGATGCTTTCAACTAGGACTGAAATCGAAATTACCTAGATTGACATGCAATTGAGTTGAAGTAATTTAAAATGAAGAAATTATTCCTGTTGATAGTCTCACTTTCTTTTTTGAGAAAATGACTGACAGCACTGGCTTCAGGAATAAAGATCCCACAAAACATTTATACTAATTTTTTTTAATGTGAGTGCTAAGGGAAGAAGATAACCAGGGCATTTGGGGAAAAAAAAAAAGCATAGATGTTTCTCTGTAAAGAGGAATATTAAAGTAGTTAATTTAATATTAATTAGAGTTTTACTAATTTTGTGGATTTGCTTTAAGGAACTTAATGCATGCTTTCTCACCAGTCCCATGAAATGGAGGGGTCACTTGAACTGAAGAGTGCCACTAGTCACAGAGTCCAAGATGTTGATCCCTCACTGATGATAAACTTACTCCATCCTCTGCAACATATCCATTTTCTGATCATAAGCAAAATGTTCTTTGAAAATGTAAAATAAAAGTGCTAATTTCTCAAAATCCAGAAAGGAAAAACTAAAAGATAATTAATTCTACCTAGTTTTTTACCACTTGACACATTTGAGATATTTATCTCCACTTAGAACACATGCATGCTCACATGTCTACATGTATAAATACACAGGTATTTGAGTCAGACTGCAAATATATTTTTTAAACTAGGAACAGGACATATATGCATGCATGAATACACAGGTGTTTGAGTCACATAGAAAATATATTTTTAAAAAATAGGAATAAATATGACACCAAAAACTGAATGGAAATTGAAAACTGGTACAGATTCAAGTGGAAGCACCTTTTAAATAAACATTTCCCCCCATTTCCACTATAGGCTGAGAAATGTTCATATTTACAAACATAATGGGGTTAACTACAAGTACTAATTCGTCACAAATCAGGGTCAAGAATATACTAATAAAGCTGAATTGTAGACAGTCATGTTTTCTTAGTCATCTTGAATACGATTACTGGGGAAGCTCCCAGATTTATCTATGTATAAAAAATCAATTATAGTTGAATCATAATTCCAGTTTATTAACAGAGTCTTAAACTCTACTAATATTGAGTAATAATTCAGAAAAATAAGATTTTTATTACATTCCATATTAGACCAACCAAAAAACAGACGTATTTTTAAAACTGCAAGGAGAGCCGTATGAGCCAGAGCCTGAATTTTCCAGCACTCAGAGCTACTTCCATGTGTGCAGCAGTTTTTAATCACACTTCTCTGCTGGCTGTGAGATAACTTTTCAAGGATTCTCACTTCTTTCTGGCAGTTGGTAAAATTTTTCAAGACCAACTTTATAGGCCTACTGTCAGGAGTTGAAGTGATAAAGTTATTGGAGAGATCTTATTTCTTTATTTTTTTTCATCAAAGAGATTACTTTATACTTAGTTGTAAAGAAAAAAATTATTTTCTCATTTTATTTGAAAGGAAAACAAACAAACAAATGAAAATTAAAAACAAAAAAAAAAAACAGACTCTGCGGTATCAATCCTAGTATGAAAGTACAACAGAAAAGCTATTTTGCCCTTATGTGTTTGGTTGACCAGATGTCTGCATACTCTTGCCTTTCTATCATCACTTGTGATTTTGGAAGTTTCATTGTCCTATTAGGAAGACTAGAGTATACCTGCATTTAACTTGTTAGTAAGGCTCCCTAACCTATTTAATATTGAATGTGATGAAGTTTAAAGCTTATTAACAGGGAAGAAGCAGAAACAGAAGCAGAAGTGATACCGAACTATTTCTTTCCTCATCACTGCACACTCACACAGGAGCCCTGAACACACCGTGTATCTGATCCCCAAGGTTAGCCATGCTGTAGAGAATAGCTATAGTGAATTCCAAGGCTATGAAAAACCCTAGTGTCCATTGTATTTCCAGGTCATTTCCTGTAGAAAACTTCAAAATCATAGCACCCCAAAACATTCCAGTGAGGTCTTTTCCTTAATAGTTGGATCACAGAAACTAAAACATAATAAAATTGTGCATTTTAAGATACTAAATTTGAATGTTATACAACATAATTCCTGGAAATAAACTCAATTGCAAGTCAATACCACGTTACTAAGTTCAGAAATTAATTGGCAGAAGAAATTCTAGAGCAAGTCTATTTGAAAAGAATCACTCTGTTTAGCAACCTGAGCATGGACCACTCAACATGTAATCTGCAGCCAATAGTTCACAAATGAGTGTGAGGGTGGATTCCGAAAGTTTACCTTATTTTTTTTATTTCTATAGCAAACGTTAATAGGGATATGCGACTAGCAGATTCAAATAAATTCTAGTCAAACAAAATTTACTTTCAGTCTCTGACAAGTAGACACCTAACACCATAACAGAGAAGTCTAAAATAGAATGCTCTGCTATGGTATCCCTTTGGTTTTACAATCCTTCTTAGGAAAAGAAGCCCTGACTAAAAGGTGATTAGTCTAGGATATGACTCTTCAATTGTCCTTTCCTACAGACAGTTTTGCATTAGCTTGTCTTCTCTTTAGTTGTTTTGTAAATAAAGCTGTCCTCCACAGTTGCCTCATACAAATGGTATGTGCTGCCCTGTAAGCACAAAAGGAGAATGAACTGTATCTTCCCTCAGTTCCTGTTTCATTCCCACAGCTTCTGAAGCAGTCCTGCCTCCAGGTTACCTTGAGAGTGTCTGAATGGTAACATTTAAATAATGTACAATCCATCAATATTGTGCAAATGTTATGATGTAATTACAGCACCCTTAGTCATAACACTATCTATGATTTATTGAGCATTTACCATATCTCAGGCAATGGAAATTATTTTTTAAATATTAATTTAATATATTTGTAGAAATTTCCTTTCTTCTCTTTCCTTCCTTCTCTTTGTGTGTGTGTGTGTGTGTGTGTGTGTGTGTGTGTGTGTGTGTGTGTGTGTGTCTGTGTTGTGCTCTGGGGCTCTGACATGAGTAAAAGCTTGAGAAAAGAACTACTTTCAATAGAACCACACAAGGCACACAGCGTGAGACTCAGATAGTCTAAGCCACATGACAGCCCTATGGATAAATATAGAAAGTAGAATAAAATGAAAGAGGATGTCACCACCTCAAAATGGTTTTTTTGCCCATCCCATGGAAATTAGCCTTCATCCTAGTAGCTCTGAGATTATAACAAGTGGACCTTTATAACTTGTGACACTTTTAATACACAGTGCATGCATGCTCAGTGGAAGTAGAGGTGACAGAGTCACACTGCTTTCTTAGTACAGTACTTGACATGAAGATATTCAATAAATATATGTTAACTATATGAATAAGTGAATTAAAGTAGAAAGGGTGCTGTATGAAGGAAACAGGAGTCTAAAGGGAAGGGAAGGAGAACTTTGATGGTAACAGGAGTGAAAATATGACAAAATAGTGTATGTTTTCTGTCATATGCAGAAAAATATAAATGTAAATATGTAAGCATGTGCCAATAGATGGGAGCTATTTGAGGATAACTGTATGAGGGGGACAGAGGCAGAAAGGGTAATGTGGAGAGTTGATAAGAACAAAGCACGGTGGCCTTCAGATACAAAAGTGTCATAATGAAAGATATTATTTTGTATATTGACTAAAATTTATATTAAAAGAAGAATCAAAATGGGTTAATTAAATGGGAGAAAAGGGGTAAAGAGAAGAGAGAAACATGATTCTGAGAATGGATAGGATCTTGGCAGAACAACCCTCTTTCCATAGCCATAGCTAACATTACTTAGTCAAGCACCAGGCACAAGATTCAGAAACACACTCCTCTGGTCATACCAAGAAGCCCTTTAGTGTCCATGGAGGAAGCATGGGCTGTTTTCTCCTTACTGCTAGCTGCAGCTGATATCTTTTCATTTTATGAGCGGCTTAATAGATTTGTTCTAACACAATGTCTAGTACTCCTCTCAGCTCTGTACCAGAATCTACAGGTCAGGCAAATGTAATGCTCCTGGGATTACTTGAGCCTGTCTCTAGGAAAGTTGTTGAGATTATTCCTTTTCACATCCACTTAATCAATGTTCACTCAACATTCGGCTGGCATTAGGCCATGTCTGGATGCAGAGGGTAGCCCAGTAAAGATTCTTCTTTCAGAAGTCTATGTGGATCCCAGTAAGCCACATCAGTTTTGGTGAACATCTGTATAATGTGTTTCTTCTGTCGATACAAGCGACGACTTATATTAAATCACTGAGTTTATTTTCCATTCATCTCACCAGCTGTATAGCCACTTTCACAATATTTTTTAATGCCATGGAGAATTTCCTGTGGATTGTGTTGTTTTGTCCCTTCCCTTTTTTCAAGAAGATTGTGGGGGTTGTTAGGCACTTAGGACATATGGTCCATGTGCCTGTGGGAAACAAGGCTGAATACTAGACACACCGTGTTCTTGTTTTTCCTTCTGACTTTACCACTTTGACCCTGAGCATGAGTCATTTCAACAGAACTCTAGAATTCAGAAATTGGTTTTAAGACGACAACTTCATAACTTCATCTATTAAATTCATTTCGGTGAAATTTTAAGAAAGATTTTTGTCAGTCCACTGCCTCTTGGGGAGGTGGAATGCAGGGAGTTTAACTGTGCTTACCCCACACTTATCCCACACTGGTACAAGGGCAGTGCAGGGCTGTAGGGAAGCATCAGGACCCTGCTCACAGGTGGGAAGGAGCAATCTGATGTATGGGAAAGCTGAAGCTGGTTCAGGGGAGCAAGGAGGCTGCGGCCATAGGGTTTTTGGACATCCAGGTGCTGTTCGGAATTGCAGAAGAGCTGAGAACAGTAGTTGGTGGACCAGAGTGTTGGGGACAGCATCTAGTTCCAGGGCTGTGGGTAGGGTGGGAGAGGGGAGCACCAGGTTGTCCCAGTGGGAATGATTGTTCTTAGCTTGGCAGAGGCACGCTTGTTACTAGGAGTGCTGCCTTCTACAGAATTAAGCTGTGGCTCTGTTGGCAAATGCTTTCTTCATGCCCCCCCCCCACAGTGGATCTTGGTAAAAAAAGACAGTTTATTGATTGTTTATAGAGGAAAATGGATGCATAATGTACCATACCCATTTCTCAGGGTAGGTCTGATATTAAATACCATTTGCTGGAAGGACTCTCTGGGAAGAGATGCTTATTGAACATGCTCTACAGGCCTCTAGGTACCTAATGAGCATGGAGAACTCTGTTTTGGACCTACATAACCATAGGACATGTTTATGTGAGATACACAACACATGTCCAAGTCAGGAGTCTGGCAGGGAGCTGGAAGTCACCCAAGCCTCAGTTGTGTGCTCTCCGAGTCTCAACCTGCTGTACTTTACCAAACTTCCTGACATGGTTTTATGACCCACCAGACTTATCTATTTATTTTATGTAAGTACACTGGTGATATCTTAAGACATACCAGAAGAAGGCACTGGATTCAGTAATGAGCCACCATGTGGTTGCTGCAAATTAAACTCAGGACCTCTAGTAGTCAGTGTGCTTAATAGCTGAGCCATCTCTCCAGCCCTTCCTCTAATTTGTAAACAAGCACTTCTTTTGTAGCTATTTTCCATTAAGTGGAATCCAACTGTTAAGGAGCCTGTGGTCTGAAGGGTATATAAGCATGTATAATATATCCAAAAATGTAACCTTTTCTCACCACCTTGATAACAAGCAACACCAAGTTCCAAGACATTTGTCTCCCATGTGGACCTTCTCAGAAACCTGCTCTCATAGCCCAGTAGTTTGCAATTCATGCAACACCTAAGAGTGAACCTTTAAAAAGGAATGTTGACCATTTTACTCTCTTTTAACAATTCTTAGTGGATTTTCATATCCCTCAGAGCAAAAATGCAAACTTTTGCTTCAGTTTTAAATCTCAGGGTGGTGGTAGGTGGCCCAGGCTTAACTCAAACTTATAATCTTTTCAAGTTCTAGGATTATAGACAGGTGCCAACATATACAGTTAAATCCAAATTCTTCACAATGGCACACAATAAGTTCTCAAAAATTGTACTGAATTCAGGAAGGAAAACTTCAAAAGTTTGAAATCTAGAGAGCACTAATTTTAAGGGGGAATATAGAGAAGACCCAGAAAAGCAAAGTCGGTGAGCATATTCTGGAAAACAAGGAGGGGATAGATGTCCAAGGTAAGGCTCACCCACTAATGCACAGCAAAGTACAAATAAAACAGCAGCTGTACAGAATCCAGTTGATCTTGGGCCCACAAAATAGTTGCTGGTTAGCAAGATGACTTAGGAGTTAGGTCAGGTCTTAAGTGTGTTGGAAAGGGCAGACAACTGATTCCGTTTGGCTGTGAGTGGATAGGGAGATTGTGGCCAACCAGACTGTAGAAACTTTCTTAGATAGTAGGTAACAAAGAAAAATATAGAAGAATAAGGTAAGCAGATGACAATTATGGGGATAGTAGACAGGTTTTTATTTTGTTTTTCTATTTTTGGAAATGAGAAGTCTAAGAAAGACATGAAGATATCTCTGTGTGTAGAAAACAGCCAAAGGGGAGAAAAAGAATGATGGAGCTTTTCCTCAGCAATGGTGGTGGTGAGAAGCACTTATTAAAGTTTAGGTCAAGTGGAATATGAATCTGCATCCCTTCTGAAAAGGACCAGGAGAGAAAGGAGGCTAAACTGCTAACATAAAGAGCAAGGAGAACTTGAGTCTCTCTTCTTGGGATGCTTAATGTTCCAGTTAAATAAAAAGTGAGGTCAAATACCAAGAAAAGGGCAACAGAAGGCTTGGAGAAATAAGGAATTTGAAAAAAAAGGGGGGGTAAGAGGCTATGGGAGAGAATGATTTATTGAACAGTGACTCATGCTAATAAAGATTATCATACATTTGTTTCAAATTCCATGTATAAATCAATGATTAAGTCTTCATAGTTTAAGTATTCCAAATCTACAGAATTTATTTGTTCTTGAATTCCTCATAGATATGTTTCCCTGTGCCATTCAGTCCTAGCAGAGTATAAACTCCCAGAGTTTGAAGGCTATGAGAAAAATTAGAATCTATTGCCTCCACAGATGTTTTGCTCCCAGGCTCAAGAAGGCATACTCAACAGGTCAGGCAGATTTAATAACCATGGGATGATTCAGATAGAGAAAACCAGAGAACCAGGAAACTAATTTCATGGCTAAGGGAAGACTATCTACGTAACTCTGATATGGTTCAGAAAATTCTACATAAAAACTTTTCAAGCATTAATTCATCTAATGAGAGCATAATATATCTGAAAGACTTTAAATAGATGTTAAGCTGTGTTCATAAAACTCAAGAAATATTTCCAGGAAGGAGAGATGACTCTATGAAAAGTGGAAAATCTTGGTACAAAATATAGCATAAGCAATATGCTGTGTGATACTGTTCCCTGGAGGTTGAGAACAAGCATCTACTCAACCCAGATAGGGGGCCATGGCAGACCAAAGTATAGATGGCACCTTAATTCATCTTGTAATATAATGAGTTTTATTTTTAATACCTACAGGAATATGGGTGAGAAGTTACTTACAAGGGCAGAAATGACTCAAAGACAGCTGCATCTCCAAGGCCCACCCAGCACGGGTGATAACTCACAACAGCTGGAAAACAGGACCATATTCCACAGCCTACAGGCAGCTCTCTAGGTTAAATTATCCTTCCCATGTGAATTGTTCTGAGCCACTTCCGGACAGTTCAGCTGGTCTTTATTGCTTCCAGACTGCTAGGTTTGCCCAAGAGCAGTTCTCAGCAGATGTTACTGTTTATATACTGTTGAAAAGAGAGGGACCTTATGAATCTAGTGAGTTTTAGGGACTTCCTGAGTTATTTCAGTATGACTCTCGTATTAAGAAGTTCCCTCTCAGGATTGAACATTTCTGTCTTGGAGGAGACTGCTACATATCACAAGGGAAAATGCTAATATTTTCATATTTGTAAAATTTCCAATTTTTAACTTAAAAAAAACTGTTGCATTGTATTTGCATTCTCAGGTGGTCAGGAAAACAAATGTCACCACATTCACTCTGTTTTCAATGCAGAAGTGGGTGAGTTCACACCGAGTACGGTCTTTGTTAGCACAAGTGCTAAAAGAGCAGCTCGGCAAGGAAACAGATGCAGAATAGTCACAGCAAATCCAATAAGCCAACAGCATAGGTATCATCTAAAACCATTTTGTGCTGCCACCACTCAATGGTTTTGAGGGACCTAAGAACTGTTCTCCCATGTATAGTAATTGATCACGCCTTACAATGTAGACAGCAGAAAGGGAAACACATTAAGATTTGAATGTCACCCAACCTCAAACATTCAAGGGCAGAAATGACTCAAAGAGAGCTGCATCACTGAACGTGTCTAATGACACATTATTATATTGTGATGCACCGATCGGCTTCTGCTGTATGTATATGTTCTATACAGGCTGAAAGAAACATGAAAACTGACTTTGTTTGCTTACAATAGTTAGTAGAATTCCAACCATGAAGTAATTATAAGTTATCAGTGATCATTATGCAACTACAAGTTTTAGGCAGTAATTGAATTGTGTCAGATGTGAAAAATAAGGACTTTTAGTTTTATACAAGGAAATATACAAGAATGGACATAGAATCATCACAGCGAACACCAGAAACACGAAGCTAGATTTATATCAGCTATAGGACTCATTTTCCTTAATATTGGTATATTAAAATAGTTTATCCTACAGGTAAAGTCATTGAAGTAAAGACACAGAAGATTACATAATTATACCAAATGTGTATTATGCTGAGAAATATCATCTAATCACAGAAAAATACACACATTGTGTTTTCATTCTACAAATTATAAAAGCATGTGAAGCAATCAGGTGGCTAGCTACAAAGGGCTATGGGCAAATGATGAACACTACATAGAATTATTTTGCTGAGAGCAGGAAGAACGTGGGTAAAGGAGAGATAACATGTGGTCAAAGATCCCAGCACGGCAATGCCCTGAAGTTAAAGTGCACGTAGGCGCAAGAGATCGGTTAAGTCATCATCCTGCAGTTTATAAGCTATATTTACTTTAAAAAATGTGCTTGTTTATTTGGCTACTGAAAACTCAAAAAAATCAATTTAAGAAAGAAAATAATGAATTGGGGCATTTATATTCTTATTAATTTGGCTCTTGAATTGCACTGAATAGAAACCAGAAATGAACCTGCTTTTATATGAGGGAAATACAAATAAAAACTACATTGAGATTCTCTCTCAGCCAGGTTAATGTGGATATTGTAAAAAAAAAAAAAATAATGACAGGAAGATGTGAATACAGGAGGAAATAACCTCATACATCTAGATGTAAATGTAAATTAATGCAGTGACTGAGAAACTGAAAAAGTAGAACTACTTACTATACACTGATACTGTTTGTGGATACATACATGAAGGAAATGAAGTCAGTATTCAAAAAAATCAAAACAAACAAATTCAAACCAAATAAGCTAACAAACAAATAAAAAGTCAAGGTATAAAATTAGTCTAGGTGTCTGCTAATGGATACTGTAATAAGGGGAATGTATAAGTATATATATATATATACATATATATATTAAAATATATATCACACCAGAGCATTGCTTAGCTATAAATAAATTGGAATTCTATTATTTGGCAGATAATTTGATTGCAAGGCATCATGTTAAGTGAAAAAAGTCACATACACAAGGACAGCTATCGTGTTTCCTCTGATATGTGGCATCTAAGACAGATTATTGGAAGACAGAGGAGCTGTTGGGCACTGATCAAGGGCACAGGAGAAAAAGAGATAATTAGGCTATTATAAGGAGAGAGTCTTCACTATGTAACTGCTGACTCGGATCAGTGGGCACTGGAAAGACAGGCTGCAGAGTTAGGAGGAATACAAGTTTTCTGATAATAAAATTTAAGGCAATCTAAGTAGATTGAATTTCAACCCTCTTTAACTAAAAATAGATGACCAATAAGAAACTTACCAAAAAAATAAGCTGAGACATACAGTTACTACTCCCATTAAAACTGGCATGGTTTCCAGTACCCACTGTATCAAGTGTTATGAACATGATTTATGCACAAAAATTTGTCCACAAAGTACATGGTACAACGATTCTCTTTTGATCTGTCTCTCTTTTCCATCAAATGACTTCAACTTCCTGTACTGTTCTAGCTGATGCCCTTGTGTCTTGTAAGAAATACATCCATGTTTTTGACTAAATAAGAGTACAGTGCAGTTCCCTCAAATTTTTCCTTTGACTATGTTTATCCAATGCACCCAATTATGTTAATGAAAAGTAAAAGGTGGAAGATAACCTTTACACAGGTAGAAAATTGCAGAGCTAATTATCCTGCCTAATTTATATTGCTCCTATTAATGATGGCTTTCATTCTTACTTAACAGGATTTCGAGAAAATATTAACAGATTACAAACCCTGTTCCTACTTTAGTGCTCTAGTTAATAGCCTACTGAATATTAATAGCCTGCTAATGCTTTTACATAGGACAACGCTTGAGACTGCTGGGAACAGCATGGTTTTCCTGTGTGCCTTCGATGCATCATATGATGGGTTCTTCTAGAGACCAGTATCAAAGTAAACTGGATGCATTCCTTGGGGGCATTCTGCCTGCTTCCACTTTGCAGTTGGGTTATGTGCTGCAGGCTGTTGGGCAGACACAGGCTCATGTGGATGTGATGTGTTTGTACTGAGACAAATCTAAGCTGAAAGACAAATTCTTTTACATACATCTACTGATAACAGATGTCTGTGACAGCTACTTTGATCATACACACACACACACACACATACACACACACATACACATACAGACAAATATACATGTACATATACATACACATAAGTGGGTGTGTCATATGTGTCCATACAAGAGAGAGAAGCTGACATGTGAAGTATGGAAGCCAGGTCCTCCAGCATTCCAGGCAGGCTCTGAGTGAGTCCCAAGCACAGCCATTGGAATGCCATGTGCACATCAGAGTTTAGTTCATGAGAGATGCTCAGAACATTGTTGCTAAACAAAATTCCTGTTTCCTCTCTTTCTTTTAGAATATTTACTTTTTTGCATCAATATTGGGGAAATGAAGCTATTTTGTTTCATCTCAATTTTGGTTGAAATATATGCACCTGACTTCTCAAGGAGTTCCATAGATGTAATAAAAACAAATATGGCCACCAGTTAAAGTAATTCTTTTTAAGAAATTAGAAACATGACTTTAAGAAATTAGAAACATGAATTATTTTGATGCTTGAATTTTAACATGATCATGTGGTGTCTCCTTTTAGCAATTATTTATAATTTATGAATCATGCAGTTTGTTATGGTGAAAGAAACTTAATTTCTGTGGTAAATTTCAGATCATTCTAAAAAAGCAGAATAGAATAATTTGTATATTTAATTATTAAGTGGTAATGTGCACATAGTTGTTTGCCTTTTAAAATAAGCTCTCTGATGCTGATTATCACTTGAGGTTGAAAGAAGAAAGAGAGGGAGGCTTGGCAGGAAGAGGAACATCTGGAAAACAGCAGCAGAGTAGGGTGCTATATCCAAACGGTCCTTACAGCTCATTGGCTAAAAATCAAAACTCCATTCAATCTTCAGTAACAGGTCAGTCTTTAAATATATAGTTTTAAGTGTTCAATGTAAGCATAATTTTAAACCTTCTAAATAACTAAATGACATCGACAATAACTATATTATATGTGGATGTACATTTGCTAAATAGATATCAATGTGGCAAAGAAAAATAACTACTTCCAGTTTAATATTCAGGAAAAAAAATTATCAAAAGTAAAGCACAAACCATAAGTAAAGCACAAATTTTTCATAGAAATATTTGGAAAACTCTAGGTATAACTTTCCACTAAAAATCTCTGGATCGGAGAGCATCATTTTGAAGTTTAGAGGGACAAGTACAGTGAGAACATATAGGATATACAAACCAACAGTGAGGACAGTGGACAATTAACAAAGCTACTTACCAGACAGAAGATAGAGAAACAAAGCTGTAAATAGTTGTAATCCTACAGCTGACATTTGCTCTGAGCACAAATCATGGATACATTGCATCTGGAAAGGATGGAGGTGGCCGTGTTCTGTCTGCTATGTTGTCTTTATTACATAGTAAACACATTCTTAATTGTCAAGAAAGCTAACAGGGATTCTAAATTTGAAACTTATTACTTAAATAGATAAACACTGCCTTGTTACGATTTTATGTCTATGAATTTAAAATGTTTCCATTTTCTTTTTCATGAAAATGAAGTTTTTATAACTGCTACATGAGTCCCTAAAATGTATTTCAGGGAACTACCCTATGATATTTCAATATGTACACCAATATGTAAATTTAAATCAGGGGAAAAAATCTGTCTCCTAACATTTTCCATTTGTAATTAAAATACTTAATAATCGAAGTTTTCTCCTTTGAAATACAGGACACAGCACTGCCCACAATTGTGCAGTCACACTGGGGAGCGAACTCTTGCTGTTTCCTAACCACTTTAAGCACCATCAATACCCTGTCCTCACCCCTCTTTACTCTCCTCAGCTTTACCTCCTTCATCCCCCAGCCTCCAGTAACCACCCTCTTCTCAGCTTTCCTTGGCAACACTCTGGCTGTTTGCTTTCTTATTAATGCAACATTTCCTCATCATAAGTTTCAACTGTCATTGCTATTTTGTGTTAAAACTTAGTCATCACACTGCAGTAAGGTGGTTGTGGTTGGACTAAAACTACCACGGGCTTCTTATCAGCCCACCAGGAATTCGTCTTTATAAAAGGCATTTTCAACACAGCCTGGGAGTTCTGGGTCGTGGATTAAGTATATTCCTTGAGGAGTTAAGATTAAAAAAAAAATGACTTGAGAGATCATCCAAAGACTCTTCTTCCTTTTAGCAGTCATGCCATGGTATCTGACACTAAACTACTCTTAACTCTGAAACTTTAGAAACAAACAAAAAACTGAAAAACTCTGTCAAAGAAATAGCCAGTCATATCTATTCCTCATTGTCTTGGAATTGAAGTCTTGTAATTTGATATCAAGAAAGCAACTAAACTTCAAGTCATCTTTATATTTCTAATTAGGAATATGTTTAAGAATAATACTTTTCATGGTAATGAATTATGAGTACAGCACTCATTAATGTGTCTTAAGCATTTGCAAAAAATATGCCTTATGTCCTGTACCAAAGTTTCAATAACTCAGCATAATTTGGGGGTAGGCTGTTTCCTGTCCTATTTCTAGATGAAATGAGAGCAACAATTACCCAAACAGTGAGTGGCCCTATCAGATTGTTGAAGTTGCTGAACATAAAATGGTGGTGGCTATAAACATTGGACAACTCCGTAGAAAAGGATGGCCTGTTTGTTTCTACTCATGAGCCTTTACACCCCACTCTTAGTCTGCATCCCTTAGAAGGTCCATTCTTTTTAAAAGACCCCAAGACTCTCACTTTTACATACTGTTGCCAACACCTGATCAGTAAGGCAAACGCCTACAGCAGAAGATGGCCTGCAACAACCACAAGTAAAATCCAGTTCAGTCTTAAAGTTTCTCCTCCCAAATATCTGCAGACAGGCCCTAGGACAGCAACACCTTTCAGAGAGGAAGAAAGGATTTATCAAAGGGCTCCAGCTCAACAATGAAGAGGCTGTAGGCATGGTGTGTGTCCTCAGGAGCTTATGCAGAGAGGCAGTGGTACCCCTGGAGACAATCAAGAAAGACAGAGGGAAGAAGAAAGCAATCGAAATGCTCTGCTTCCATTATAATTACAAATTCCTCCAGTGAATGTAAGAAGTATCAAGCCAACATTTTCCACCTAAGCAGAAAATGAGCACCAGGATAACATTACTGATCTTGTGGAAATTTCATTTTTTCATGCTTGTTTGTATCTGCTTTTGATTCCTAAATCTTTCATTCTAATCTGGGCCTAATTAGTTGACAATGAGGTATGGTTTAAGATTTTGTGTCTAAGCATTATCAAATACGTAGAGAAAGAGAGAGGGAAATAAGGCAGGGAAGGAAGGAAGAGAGAGAGAGACAGAGGGAGGGGGAGATGGAGAGATAGAGGAAGAGAGGGAGGGAGGGAGAGTGGGAGGGAGGGAGGGAGGGAGGAAGGGAGGAAGAGAGGGAGGAAGGGAGGGAGGGATTGAAGGGAGGGAGGGAGGGAGGTAGAAGAAGATGCCTTTGGCCTTTCTTGCACATCATTTACTGTAGTCGTCACCAAGGTTCTATGCACGAGTATAGTTTATAGTTTGCCCTTCTTTTACCTTCGGCAAATGTGGTATTTCCAGACACCGTTACCAAGTGAAGACAAGCCTAAGCCTAAGTCTTTTAGCACCAAACAAGGCACTGTGTGGTGTTCGTATGGTCTTATTTTCTTTGGGTGTCAAAGACTGATATACCTGCAAAGAGTCTTTGAAGAATACAAATTTATTTTGGAGAAAAAATTCAGGTTCCCAATTTTTTGGGATTTTTCAAATTTAATTTCATGGGATTTCCAGGAATTGTTTAGTTTATGACCTGAACTTTTATTTTTGTTTCTTTACTTTTCTTTCTCTTTCTCCCTCCCCCATCCCTCTCTCTTGCTTTGTTTTGTTTAGTTTCTATAGATCCATATACCTTTGTTCTTTTATTCTGGACCCTTTTTAATAATTGTTGTACATATAACTATGGTACCTTTCATATCATTAATAAGCCAATATGAATTATATTAGTACTAGCAAATTATAGTTCATTTCATCCATTTTCATTTTTATATAATATTCTTTTCTGTTTCACTATTCTACTTGAGATGTCAAAATCCATTTAGACATTATATCTCTATGGATTTCTCTAGGACATGACAGGTTCATAGACTCTCCTTGGTTTTGTCAGTGCAATGGTTTTGAATTATATAGGTTTTCTTTGAACTTTTGAACACCTTGACATTAGCTAATCAGATGATAGCTAGAAGGTAGTAAGTGGCAATTTAAAAGCTATATGATTACTACAGATTAATTGAAAAAAGTTAGAAAGGATTAACTATTTCCAGATTATAGGAGATAGAGAAAATGTGTAACAATTAGAGGGAGCAGGTATTAGGTTTATTAATACTCACACTTTGGTGTTGTTTTCAAAACCCAATTTTTTAATGAAACAGTTTCTGATTTTAAAAAATTTTTCTGAGACTTTATTACTCAAATTGTCTCTGCTTCGGATAGGTAGCCAATCAGTGTTTACTCTAAAAGAAGGGAGGACAGAACTAACAAGGGAGTCTTCAACAGTGAGCACTTTAAACTGTGAACTCTTTCACCGAATCCCTGTCCTGTGTGCTGTCTTCTTTTCTTTTGTAAACACTTTTGATCACAGAGCATTTGCACAACTGACGCGCCATCTGGTGGCAACAAGTGGAAAAGAATCACTCTGGAGATGGGAGCTGAGCAAGCTTTTCCTTTGAAGTGGATACTTGATGAAATGCACCATTTTTCGAAAACTTTAAACCATCATCCATTGTATGCCTCTGGATGACTTATTGACCATCCATGTTTGCCAAATTGGCTCTCCATGGCAAGGGGAAGGCCAATTCTGGATCTCATGTTCTAGATGAAAGTTTTGGAGACAATTCCCACTGAGTCTGGAGTATGCTGATGACAGAGCTACCCAAGTGTTCATTGTTCAGACCATGCAATCAGTTAAGTTGGGATAAAAACTCTGCTCCTGCTTCATATAATCTGAATAATGGACTCTGGTAAAGGTTTCTAAGATTTCTAGTCTGTATTCCTGTGAAACTTTCTTTTTTAAGTGAAATCAGAAACCACAACTTACACATCCTTGACAAATCATCAGATAGTAAATATTAGGCATGTTGAAGATTATGAAACACATGTAAAATGTGTAACCCTCTTATCCCATCTGACCAATATAAAGCAGCAGAAATTGTTTCAATATTAGCTTAGGCCTACCACTCACCATGGCTGTCTGCTCCAGGTAGAATTTGCAGACTCCCTTGGTTAGTCACAGAGCTAACACAGGCCTGGATCTACCAGTGTACTGTATCATGTATAGCATGTCCTGGGAAGTCAGGGATAGAGAGCAGGTAATGGAAGATGTAATTTCTGCTGCCTTTACTTTTGATTTTTAAATGTCTGTTGGTTCATTCTTGGGTCAACCACAGAACTGTTGTTTCTAATCTTCTGCTTTTCAGACATGTGCCTGTTCACTGCTCATTAACGGGACACTGAAGAATAGAAAGTGATAGAAAAATACATTCGAATTCATTTTGTATTTCTGATCTCTTGAGAAGCACACATCCTTCATTGTTGGAAGCAATATACACTGAGCAAGTCTTTTCAGGAAAGAAGTGTAGGTTTGATGGATGGAAAGAGAGAGACTACATGAATTCCAGTGTCCTGGGAGATGCCACACAGGTTTCAGAGCAGCATGTAATTGTATAATTTCTGACTGTTGGATGTTGGTGCTCTTAAGCCTTCTAATCACTGTACTTTGCTTTACCCTGGAGTCAGAGTTTGCTAAATATTTCCTAAACCACAGACTCATTGTTTGCGACTATTCTCGGCTACCTGCTAAATGAGGTTTTTGCTCTTTAATTTATCCAAAAAAATGTTATTGAACATCTGTTTCATAGCCACAGACTGAGATCAGGAGGTCACTAGTAATGGTAATAACTCGATTAGTAACTTGTAGGTGTTTGCGTCATGAGTGTCACACATGGCCTGCCATTCAAATAGAAACGGAACAGATATTTTTAATGCTTCTCTGTACTAAATATATAAGTATGTTACCTGTGGAGATTCAGTGACATGGTCATAAAAGTTCCTGCTCCCTGGAAACTTACAGGCTGGTGAAGGGAAACAGACACACAAATGCATAAAACAAATGAGTGAAAAGAAGCAGCAAGCACTGAAGGCAACTTTGGGCCATTTGGTCAGAAGCTAAATATCTGAACAATGAGGATCCTGTTAGATGAATATGTCATGTGTGTGTGACTCCAGTGAAGGAACCAGCTAGGGGCAGATGGAGGAAAACAAGTTTGGAATACATTAGAGATAGCAATTTCTCAGATGAAGGTTTTTGTTGTTCTTGCTTCCATTTTCGCCAAGAAGAGACAGTTTTCAGCTAGCAATCTGACAACCCAGATAAACCCAGCTGTGTTCTGAACACCATCACATGGGTTTATGATAAAGCCTTGCTCAATATAATTCTGTACCCAAAGAGTAGCCTTAAAGAAGCCTGTGTGACCTTTGAGCATCTGTTGGGAATGTTTGCAAATTTTGCTCACTGTACCAAACACTGCTCACAAAGTCCATTTGGCTTTATTGTCACAGAAATAAGTAATATTGTTATTTTATAGACATGTGAGCTGGGGAATATGCCTCATAAACAGTTTAGATTTTACTCTCATATTTCTTTTGAACATCAAAGGAAAGGAAAACAGAAGAGCCATGGCCAATGGTACTGTGTTCAGAAGCAATCTTAGTCTAGGGAACCACTGAGAGTCTTAGCAGTCAACAGAAACTGTGGCCATGCGTCTGTATCTAGCATGTACCTGCCTTTCCAAATTCAACAACCCACAGCCATTGATATTCTTCTCATTTCTGAACGATGATATTTCTACAAAGATTACTACTAACACAGGTGCGGCCTTAAAGAGTACATTTATTTAGGTTAACAAATTAAGCCTTAGAAATTAAGAAAAATATATACATATAAAAGTTTTTAAACTATGCAAAACAAGAAATCACCAATTTAGACTTTTGTTGTTGTTGCTTAGTTTAAAAAAAAAAAGGCAGCAAAAATTATAAAATTATTGGTCAAGAAATTTGTCATTCATATGAAGCAAAATAACATACTTATTCTTGCTGAGTACTCAATTATGTGTAATATAAATTTCCATTTTGAGAGATGATACTAAGAAAGAAATGCAGATTATTCCAGAACTGGGTAGATGGCTCAGTGGTAAAGTGTTTACTGCCCAAGCAAGAGGGGCAACGTTCCGCTCTTCAGCAACCATCTAATGGTTAGGTGGGCTTGGTGGCTTTGCTGTGATTCCAAAACTCCTTTGGCTGAGACAAGTGTTACTAAAGCAAGCTGACTAACAAGAGTAATTGCAATAGGAAGTTCTGGGTTCACTGTGAGATGCTGGACCACGAACAATATAGGCAGTGAGCAAGAAGACTTCTGATAACATCCTTGTACCTTCACATGCATGTGCAGAGGTTTGAACATGCAACCGGACACATATAGATTCACACATATACGAATATGTATGTATACCACAGACACATGCAGAAACACAAACAACAAATAAACAGTTCAAGAGTATCAAATGAATCACTACACGGCAATCTTTATGCAGATTGTTACTAATATAGAAGGCATTTAACTAAACATTAAAATTATCAAAACAAACATATTTTGAGCACACTCCTATTTGGAATATAAAGTGCTTTGCAGACAAAAGACAGCTTCTTTGAGCAAATGCGGTATACAGATGGCTTAGAAGATTACAGATAATTTAAAAGAAAAAAAAAGAGAGAGACTGGAACAGGGTACATTCTGTTATCTGAACATTCACTGTGACAAGCATTTTAAAATGAGCCGTCCTTTGATGTCGGCCCCATGGCTGTGTTTCATCAGAAGTCTTCAGATGGAAGCTTGTCAGTAACAATATGTAGTGATTCACAGCAGGACTGAATCCTACCTTGCTACTCAAGCCGAGGATCCTGAATCTCGGATGTAGCTCATCAAGTACATCCACATCAAAGGAGAGACTGAGGCAGATGATGACACTGCCATGTTCTCTAAACCACGGTTCACTATCAACACAGGCCTTCCCTATACAGCAAGTTTTCTCCAACCCTGAATGGCCTGGTGATTTCTTCTGGTTGTTGTCTGTTTGCCGGTTAACATTCCCAGGAATTTGGCCCATGTGCTCTTCATCAGACATATTATTTGGATGTAGGAAGAGAAAACCTGTGATACACTCTCCAAATATATGGCCTCAGAGAGTTCCTAGATATTAAACCAAGAGAAAAGTGTTTTCAAGGAACTCAGAGAGTGAAATCGAATAACTATGCATTAAAATAAACTACAAAAGGACTCAAAGGCAAAAGTTGTATAGCCTGGTAGAAGGCCAAATCACCCTCCTCTTCCAGTGTTACAAGGAAGGAGGAAGTGGGAGCAGAAGCCAAGTGTTCCTTGTAAAAGCAAGCAAGAAGCTTCCGCAGCGCCATGAGAATGCTAACAGAACACTGTGCCTCGTTTATTAGAAACTGAACGTTTGTCTCGTAAGATACCAACAGTCCTCAGACATTCAGGCAGCGGCAGCCTGACTCACAGCACACAGGAACTAAAGGCAAAGAGACAGGCTTTAAAGTAAATACCTGTCAACTTGCATTTTATTTTATCTTATCTTCTGTTTTTATTGGATGTTCTCTGTATTCATATTTCAAATGTTATTCCCTTTCCCTCCACTCCCATCCCCCCTTCCAAATTGCATTTTAAAGTAAAGGAGCTGTTAGGACAAGAAAGTTTCTAGTAACTGACATAAAGGTAATTTTAAAGAATCTTAAAGGCCTTTTGCTCAAGTCTACTTAAAGTATCACATGTTGAGATAATATCCTATATATGTTTGAATTCATTAAAAATAAACTCAGCCATCAATAATCTGTGGGTATTGTTGCACTCTGTTCAGGAATAAGAATTCTCCCTCTTGGTGTCCTTTAAAACCCAAACCAACCCAGATCTGAATGTTCTAGTTCATTCTTCCCGTCTTTTATTGTCCCAGCCTGTCTGTCATGCAAGTCTGAAACTGTGCCTGCCTGAATGGTGTTCCTGTGTTTGTGGCCCTGTGATTCTGAGTGTGTGTGCCCCTAACAAAAGGCTTTGCTCTCTCATTTAATGAACAATACAAAAAGTCTTGCATGGGGAAAGGAGTGGGGGAAATGTTTAACAGACTTTTACAAGGGATTAAGTCACCAACTACAACAAAGCCAGATAAGAAACAAACACTAATCAAGCGATACCTGGACACTGTTTTCAGCATTTATGATGGACATTCACTTTATCAGGCCACTTTTAGCCTATTTTCTGTTTCTAGAAAATGATTACCACAATACACATGCAATGCACCCTGGGTCAGGTGAATGAAAGAATACATATTTTAAGAGTACAGCTCTGCCTTAGCTTAGGTTGTAAAAGCTCATTACACTGGAAATATAAGGCAAGTAATGTTGGCTGCTATACTGTTCTCTTAACAGGCTGAGTACACAGAAGGATATCAGTCTTACTTACGTGACCTCAAGGGATCATATTAACTGGCTGTGAGGTCCAGCAAAAGTTTCAGTCTCTTAGAATGTAAGATATATATTTATCATAATGCACGCCACGGTTACCTGCTTATTTTGCTTCTCATTAGTTGCATAAGATAAAGTAGTTAATATAAAATATTTGCTTCAATGGGTGCATTCAACCATGTTTGTTATTTGTTCATAGCAAGCAGATATGCCTCTAGAGGTTTCATTTGGAGAACTCACCAATTACTTACATCTATCACCATGAAGACAGGTGTGTAACTCCTACACTAGGAATGAGAAAACATTATGATAATAATATGAAGGCCTGTGATAATAGGATTTCAGTGACACTTGAAACTCAACTTATTAAACTGTGGCTTAATTATAAGCATTTCATAACCTCAGTGAACCACTATTTCTCTTTTAAATGGCTTAACTAGAAATCTAGTGTTCCCCAAGTGACCTTTCCTGAGAGTGTCTGAGACGGGAAACTACTTCCAAACTGCATTTCAGACATCACCCCTTGGAATTTTCCATGTCATCTTGCCACCAGGACTGCAATGTCGCTTCCATCTGCTCACTAATGTGCACCCTCTCAGAATTAGAGGTTCCTTAAAAATGCAGGGCCTGTGCAGAATGTACCGAGTGACTCACTGCTACTGTCGCCTATAAAATAAACATGGAACTGATTAAATATATAGTGAAAGCATATGCACTAGGGAATGGCCAGTCTTTAGTGAAAAGAAGTAGAAATCCAATAACCTAACAAAGTAGCTCAAGGAGGTGCTGTTATTACTCTTTCTACATTAGTCTTCCTGTGCCACTTTCTCCCAAGTCTGTCTTCGCCTGCTCTTCCTTTTCCCCCTCTTTCTTTCATTTGTTCATTGAGCAAACATAGTATTTAAGGAGACTGGCTTGAAGTAGCCCTTATTTAGTCTTACCTTCTGGAAAAATCCAGATCGGAGAGAGTGTCAATTAAATGCAGGGTGAGGGGAGATTAAAATATCTGTGCTATGTTCTTTTTCTCAAACACTTTAAGAATAAACTTCTAGAAGATTCACTGAAAATCTGATGAGGTAAGGAGTTCACGAATACTCAGATTTCTCAGCATGCATTCTCTGCGCTCAGTCATGCTAATTGTCTCTGGCTTTGCAAAGAATCCACATCAATGTTATTCTTGCATTCCCATCCTCTGCTTTGTCTGGCATTCAATAGGTTCTTCACAGACATTTGTTTTCACTATTGCAGGAAAATTAGTCATACTAGATAATTGGAAACGTAAGGGAACATTTCCAGTCATTTACCATTTTTTCTTTCTCATTACACAGCAAGTCAAACAAGGATGAATATGTGGGACCTGAGAAAATAAATCATTTCTAAGAATTTATTAGAGCAAGAAACTTTTGTCGGTCAGAGAACTCTAACAAGTCTTGATCATTAAAATAGTGGACCTTTGTTTTCTTCCTGGATGGATGAATTTTTTTAACAAGGAAAATTAAAGATGTAGATTTAGCAATATAGTCAATAATAAAGTACTTATCTAGTATGTATAAGGCACTGGAGTCAACATCCAATGCTAGACTGATTACTTAATATCTATAAAATTCTAGATTTAATTACAAGTATCATCAAAAATTTATCGATCAATCAATAAAAACTGTCAAAATTAAAAGTCCAGAATAAAACTCAGCCATACAGAGAATAGCAGTTATTTTATCATTATGTTTATGACAAGATTTTTCTTCCCACTGCACAGTGCTTGAGAGCTGGAACTTAGTTTACATACCTTTAAAATAAAAAATGATACCATGTTTAACCATCTGTACAGCAGAAGCAATTACCAATCAGTGGTGCAGGCCTTCAATGGGACGCAGAGGCAAGTAGATCTCTGAGTTTGAGGCCAGCCTGGTCTATAGATTGTGTTTTAAGACAGCCAAGGATCATTACACAGAGAAACCGTATTCTAAAAAACCAACCAAGTAAACAAACAAGTAAACAAAAACATGACCACAACTATATTCAGGTTAAAGCCTAGTCTGTCTCTAGCACAATTCATACTACACTAGGAAAAGAAGGGATAAATGACTGTGTAAGCAATGCAGGTAGATCTTCTCAGCATTGCCCAACTTCTATATTTTCAACATTCACACTGTGATCTGGAATAAAAGAACTTTGCCCACTTTCAGTTTTGAAACATCAAGAGCTAAATACCCTACTCCCCAAACCCAACCAAAAAAAGAAAAAAGAAAAACAAAAATCAGCTAAGAGAAATAAATGAAGGGCATCCAAACTGGAAAGGCGGGAATGGAATTGTCAGTGTTCTAAGAGGATATGTCATCATCGTATGGCCTGAGAAAATCCAGTCTCTGGCTCAATATCTCTGAATTTTTCAGAAACACAAAGAAATGAGTGGTAGATATTCTTACATTTTAGCTTCTGTAGGCTGTCCTGAAGGGAGATCTGACATGCTTTTTACTACTGGAAATTTCTGGACAAGGCTAAGTGGCCCAAGCACAAATCTTCAGCCTTTTCTTTATCTTCTCAAGTGTAGACATATATTTTTGATAGTTTAAATGAGTTAAATAATGTGAGTTTCTGCTGTTGTTTGAACTACAAAACTGTAAAATATGAGTTACTGGTGGTGAGCAATAGCACTCGTGTCCTCTGTGGCATTAGAGAAGATCATAATCATTCAGTCAAAATGCAGCAGCAAACAAGAGTCGGGTAAAATGAAGAAAAGAATCTGAGAGGATTTAGTAACCAAGTTGTTTGAGATTGAAATGTCCTTTCCCAATCTCATCGGTTGATGGATACCTTCAGGCTTAGTATACATGATATGCAGGCTTGCAGGGAGATACAGGAGGAGTGGACAAAATGGAGGTACAATGCTACCTGCAGAAAAGGTGCTGCCTTATAGAGGTGACTCGCTTCAAACTTAAAAGTTTAGAAAAACCTGCACCGGGACAATGCTCTGCTTTAGTCTTGCTGCTCAGAGAGCTTAGCCATAATACTTTAGGAGAGGATGGAGGCAAAGGACTAGTAGAAACAGCGTTGGAAAGAGAGGAAGCTGGTGTTCAACCCATTCCAAGCTGCCCTAAACAGCACTTTGATTGAAAACAGTCAGTTCACTTAGTTGCATCTTTTTAAAAGTAACTTTTATTGGCTATTCTATGTACTTACATTGCAAATGTTACCCCCTCCCTGCTCCCACCCCCCACCCTGCTTTCACCCCCCTCCCTGCTCCTACTCCCCCTCCCTTGCTTCAATGAAGATGTTTCCACTCCCAACAAACCACTTTTACCTCATCGCCTTGGCCATCCCCTACACTTGTAAAATGAGCCTTCAGTTCTTAGGCAAGTGGATGGAACTAGAAAATACCATCCTGAGTGAGGCAACCCAGTTACAAAAGAACACACATGATATGCAGCACTGACTAATAAGAAGGTACTAGCCCAAAAGCTCGGAACATCCAAGAAACAATGCACAGACCTTACGAAGCTCAAAAAGAAGGAAGATACTTGGTATACCTTAATGTATCTGACTGGAAAAAAAAAATCTCATCATCTGTTTGCAGTATTGAAACCTATGGAATTTGCTAGTATGATTGTCAGTAGACCAAAATAGAGTTAAGACAAAATGAATTCAATCTTTCTGTTCAAATTCAACATGGAATTCTGATGATAAAATGTACAATCAACTCTGTCCTTCAAATAAAAGAAGAAATGCTTTACTTTAAATCTTAACAAGTAATTTATTATGAAAAGAGTTACTGGTGTAGAAGTCAAATATGAACTAGAGAAATAAAATAAGGGACTTGATTCAGGATGTTCTGCGATACCAGCACTCATGGAAATGCAGAGAGAAACCTGAGATGTCCACACAGGCTTGGACAAAAGACCTAGCAGTGGAGGATGTGTGTGCAGAACACTCTCTCTGGAACAATTGAAAATGGGAAGGTCTCATACGATGATGCTTTTAAAAAGTGGTCTTGTGAAATTGGAGGACAAAGGTGGCGGAGTACATGGGGAAGAGACATGAAACTAGAAACAACTGCAGAGCTGGTTGTTGCTGAGTGGGATCCGTCCGTGGGGATTGAGGGGGAGAGCACAGGCCTCAGTACCCACTCCAGCTGGCAGCATGATGGTTTTGCCTGATGAGATGGTTTTCCAGCTGAGGGCAGGCAGGTGTGCAGCAGTCTGGGGCTTGGGCCTATCCTGTTCCTCAATGCACTGCCCAGCAGCATGGTCATTCTCACTGCAAGCAACAACTGGATATTGGAGATAGATCTCACTGACATTCCAGGATTTATGGTGCTCCAGAAACCAGACCAATGACTCACTGCTGTATTTACATGCGAAGCTGTCAGGAATATACAGCACTTTGCAATGACATTTTAATGAATGCATATGGAAAAGAAAACTAAATGGAGTGGTGTGAGCAAGGCAGGGGGAGAGAGAGAGAGAGAGAGAGAGAGAGAGAGAGAGAGAGAGAGAGAGAGAGAGAGAGAGAGAGAGAGAGAGAGAGAGAGAGAGGCAGAACTAGAATTAGAGCAGTTATTGCAATGGGTGTGAGAATGCAGCTACATTGCCTGGACGAGCATATTGTTTCCTTTGGATGGGGCTGACAGGATGGAGTGCAGAAACCTGAAACTCACACAGGTTCTGCCTCTAAATGGACCCAGCATCACTCTGCCTCTGAGCAACAACATAGCTATCCAATCATGGGTTATTTTCTGGAAACGAGTCTCTGCTGAAATGACTAAGCCTGCTGGAAAGGCTTCTATGGTTCATGCTGCCAATGGGCCTGTTGATTTCCATGGTCTGTGCTGTAGCCAGGGCTCATGCTGGTGTCCATGACTCAAACTCCTGAGGGAGGCCATGTTGATGTGGTCTATGCTGCTGCTGGAATCAGTAACAGTACCTATGGTCCTTGCTGCCACCAGAGGCCGTGTTGATGACTATGATCGGGAGATGAAATGATCCTGCCGCTGATGGAGACTATGTCTGTGTTTCCTGCTTCCATCAGAGGCTGTTTGTTGCATGTAGTCCATGCTGCCTCCTGTAGCTATGGGCAACAAAGTTTTTTTTTTTGCAGCACCATGCCATCTATGACTGCAGACTCATAACTGAGAATAAGAGACACTGAACAACCTCTCCTCCTGGACAAGAAGATACAATATAAAACTGAAGCAGTCAAGACAGGAAACTGTTGAAGTGAGTCCTTAAAAACCATGTTAAAGATGATGAAGTGTAGCTGTTTCCTCATAGCTGATGGCTTCTGGCAGGAAAGTGGAGAAGTCCTTAGTTATCCTTAAAAGGCTGACCACTGGGAACTTGACAATGCTTCAGTGAGTATAGAAGCAATATAAAATTGACTTGCTGGGTTTGTTTATTTGTTTTTGTTAGAGGGGAACAAAAGGGTAAACCTGAGAAGAATAGGAAGCAAATATGATATGGGTACATTTTATGAAACTCCCAAATAATTAATAAAAATATTACGGTTTAGAAAAAATTATACTAGAACAGAGCGCATGTGTTAATTTATTGGTTTTTTTTTTTTTTTTTTTTTTTTTTTTTGATGGCAAGTGTTAAATAACTATTCCAGGATGCAGATAAAGAATTCCTTAGTCAAATAATTTGTAAATTTGTAAGTATGCCCATGCTGGAAGATTCCAAGACATCAAAATGATGTCTCTGAAGGTGGTGTTGGAGAGAAAACCTTGCATTTCAACTCCAGTGACACTGCCCTGCCTTGTCACACTTAGAAATCAAGATTATAGGCTCAAAAGAGGCAGAGTATATCTGCAAAAGAAACTAAAGGCCAGTCAGCTTGCCTAGTGCCAACATTTGAAGAAGTGATATACACAGTTGTCCCAAATGTAAACTACTGGCAGACCTATGGTTCCACTGACAGTGAGGGCTAGCTGGAGCCTGGGTAGGCAACAGCCTAGTTCTAAGCAGATGAGTAGTCTCCGTCTGAGATTGTACCTGTGTACTCAAGCAATTCCAATACTCCTCCCCTATGGGCAACACACGACTTTTAACTGAGTTAGTAAATTTGTCATCTGAATTCTCAGAACTCATTTGTCAGGGTGTTAAGTAAAATGTTTGGTTTCCTAGGTCCTTTGGCATGAAAGATCCCTGGGAGAATAATTACTTTGCCTTGAGTATTAAAGAAAAAAGAATCCGTAAAAAAGAGAAATCAAATATGTTAGAGATGTTTTAATTCACCATAGATATTAGAAAAGAATTGGGAAAGCTGGTAAAACTTTGCTGTGGTTGGGTTTTATGCCATTCTTTACTCTTTACATACATAAAGATTTCAACTGTGAAACAAACTAAAAGAAAAGTACTGATCACTTTCATGAACTATAAAAAATGATACTGTTCTTCTTTTGCTTAATTATTTTTAAAAGTTAGTTAAGAAGAGCCACCTTTGTCCACCTTAATGTTTTACTTTTAAACTATTCATCTTTTGCTCTGTTTATTGGGGCAGTGAGGCTGAACTGTTAAGGGCTGGGATACTTCTTACTAATGTGTGACTTTGCTGGCGTCAGAAGTGCTTTTGATACGTGGTTGGGGATGAGAAGAGGGCACTTCCCTTTTGAAATAGTAGAGTGAGCTGTCTGCCTATCGTCATGGTGAAAGGCAATGCGCTCAGCTGACTGCTCAGCGCTGTTTGCTTTGGCAGACAATGTAAAAAGGATAATTGCCTTATCTGTGAAATACATATTTATTGTAATAATAAGTAGAACATTGTCTGTCAAAGTGGATGAAAAGTGATCTGTTTACTCTGAAGTTATCAAATCATCAATCTTATGGGTCTCAATAATAAGTAAACACACACACACACACACACACACACACACACACACACACACACATCTATCTGATTAACTCCATGGCAACCAGGATTATAGAATTAGTCAAGTAAATCCTCCCCACTCCATTTTGCCTCCTAGTTTAGCATGTGATCCTCTCCTACCTGCTTGCCTGCTTCTTCCCTTCCAGGGCTACTGTGAAGTTGCTGAAGTTGCCTTGACTGTGTGCCTTAAGACAACTATCACTCTTTCCTTCACTACCTGGACTTCATTTTAGGAGAATACGTTCTCATTCCCAAAGGAGCTCTCTGATTTGAGCATCAAAACTCAAAGTCAGGGCAACTCGGCATCTCCTGCCTGTAGTGGATCTATTCTCGCAGCTGAGTGGTTCTAAAGGCTCACTCTTCAAACCCTGAGACTATGTGGATTTTATGAGAGCGTACATCCACATCAGAATAAATTGCTTTGCTCTTTAAGGAACAGAGAGCTAAAATAAGCACTCACATTAATAAGAAATAAAAGAGGACAAGCCCTTAAATATATTAAAAATGGATTTAGCCTGTTGTATAATCTTGGTTTATTTTATCTGCACCACATTCTTACATGACCTCAGAAAGCTAAGGATTAAGCAGAATTAACACAGATAGGCAGAGAGAGATGAGGCAAAAAAAAATAAGCAAAACAAAACTACAAAGGGTCAGGTTTTCATGTATGGATTGATTAATTTAAGGAAGGGAGAAATGAATTACTTAGGGACTTAGCTTTATAAGGGTATCTCAGACAATTACAAAATTTTGCATACAAATACACCCACGCACTCTTCACTATATAGATGTGTAGGGATGAAGAAAAAAAAAAGACCCATTATCTTTTCTGTGAAGTAAAGTCAGTAGAATTTGTTCTAGTTATTTAAATTTTGTTTTCCTGAACTATTCTTTTACATGAAGTGAAATTTTTAGTTCGGTTGGAAGTTAACACATATCCCCCATGAGTCCATCTCAGAATACAATAATTCCTTTGTGATGAGGGAATGTTCATTCAGAAATTACTAATAGAAAATACCATAAGCAGTCCAATTTTATAATTTATTCATGGAGTGAAAGCATGTTTGACTTAATATTGAAATATTTATAATTGAAATGAGGATTACTCTATAGAGACAGCAGTCTCTAACACCAGTGGATGACTGGGCGAAGGCTGTGGGGAGGGTTTTCTCCTCTATGCCTTCCCTACACGCTACTCTAATCTTCCTATGCAGTTAGTGTGTAGAAAATGTGCTGGTCAGTACACCTCCAACCCTAAATCTCTCCTGCTCCATGGCCTTTATCATCAGTAACTGCTGTCATTTGTGCTGTGCCAATGGAACTGTGTCTGATAAATGTTTTTCTGACCAATTTTGTCATTAGAAAAGCATCATAGAATGTGCTTAGCAAATGTAGATGACGTGGATCTGTGAGGCTGTTGCTCTGACACATACACTGTTCTATAGTAAACTCTGTAAGTACATTGACCAGAGTTACCAGGAAGAATTCTTATTGACATTGGGACATAATTGTGAGATTCTGCAGGTTTTCACAGGCTCTCATAAACAATCACTGTACATTTTATATATGAAACTGAAACCTCGGCAGGCATGAGTGCTGTGTCTGGAAACCAAACACTCTAAGATCCTGAGGGATGCTGTGTAACTCATAAACAAGCAATGGCACATATCTCAAAAGTACATTATAATCCTTTGGTATATATATATCCCCATAGTCATAATACTAATCACATTCATCATGTTGGGATGTTTTCTGAGCCTCTCTGTATTCGCTCACCTACCTCTCCCATCTCAAAAATCAAACACTGCTTTTTCCTAATGTTCAGTATAATGTGTAGATACATTTCTATCTAACTCCCTTTACCCAGCATCAACATTTTGATCTGTCCATGTACTAATTCTTATACAAAGTATTCCTAGCCCACCCTTCCAAGCCCACCCTGATTAGTTCCTCCAGATTTATGCTGCTTGTTTGGGGGCTGTTGCAATATTCTTTTCAACCCAATTGCCAATTTGTTGCATTTTCTTCTTTAACCCAAGTAAACCAATTCAATGAAAATACAACTCAGTAATGAGAAAAACAAACTGCTGTCTATTTTGGGCAGATTTACCACTACACTCTCTATTCTCCTGCTAAGAAATCCCTCTCACTTGCCGTGAATGGTCCTCTTGTTCCCATTCCGTCCTCTCCCCCTTCTCCTCTCTGTCTAATCATGTATTGTCTTAACATAAATCTACAGGGGACTTCTGCTCCTTAATCTCAAGGTCACTTCATTTCCTAAAGGGTTTTGGGAGTGTGTGTGTGTGTGTGTGTGTGTGTGTGTGTGTGTGTGTGTGTGATGAACATGAGTAAGAGGTAGTCTAAAATCTTTCTCTACAGGTCTGTCTGACCAAAGCACTGCTTGTCTGATAAAGGTAGCCTTGGGCCCGAGTGCAAAGATAAAGCACTATTAACTAAGATCACATTATGATGATAATGTTTTCAACCAATTAAATGAAGTGTTTGCTAGCTCTAATAGCTATTCCTAGAGGAGTAGCCCCAGTTCAGCTTAGTCCATAGAAACAAAACACTTGAAGGTCTCCTGGCTACTATTCCTCATAGTCTCAATTCATTTGGTAGACCAACAAGGAAATAAATTCTTTGTAAGTTTTATTAAGACAGAAACAGTTTTATATTCTTTAAAATACAACTATACCTTACATTTCCTGCTGAAAACAATTTATATGCTCCATGAATATTTAGAAAACCTATACTTCCATGAGTACCTGATATCCTGAGATTGAAAGAAATTTAGCTAGAAAAAAAACAAGGTGATTTGAATCGGGGTTAGAAAAATATAATTTTTTTATCTTTTTTAAACAAATAATATAACATCTTCTCTGAACTCATTTGTGTTCTCTAGTAACTGTATCCTCTCTAGTAACTTCAGAGCTGAATGTATTCCTCCCTGGCTTCACACTACGTCAAGGTAGCCTTGACTACAGAGATTCAAGGCATTAGTTAATATTACAGAGAGGGAGTGGAGTCTAGTCCCAACAAAGAACACTCTGAGCCTGTGATATATCTCTCTGAGTAAGGCAACTCAGAGCTTGGTCCAAACAATGGCAAGCATACCAACAATGATGTACCCACTCCAGAGTTTTAATAGATTATGAAAATGTATCAACCTCTACAAACACCGTGAGTTCAGCATGGGAATCGTCAAGCTGGACATTCCATAACATGGGCAGATCAGAAGAGGCTTGAGCCAAGCTTGGCAGCTGAGTGTGAGCTTGTGGGTCACCTAACAACCTATGGCTATGGTTTAATATTGTTCTCAGTGAATTCTTACTGTAGGTGACAAAGAAAAATATCGAAACATATACTTATATCATTCAATAGTGAGAATATATAAAAAAGACATTCAAACTAGAAATGATTTCTTACCAGGACTATAGGTTACTTTGGTTTGACACTAAATTATTTTCCTTTATGGATGTCTATGTTCTTGACAAAAACTCATTAATGACAGATTTTTTTAATCCCAAGTAAATATTAGCAGTGTTTTAGCAACAGAAATTGCTAAATTATTTGTTCACATTAATGAACAAAGTGCATAGTAATGTCTGTTGCTATGGGACTCACACTCTAAAGGGCAAAGAGAACAATCAAATCATTGAACAAATGTCTTTCAATGAACGCTTCTATTGCTGCCTTTAACAAATCATAACACATGCTGATGTAAGAGGTGTAGAGGTCAAAGCACAAGGGCACTACAATTCAGTTTAACTTATGAGAGAACCAGACAGATGTTAATATGAGAATAATAACCTGGTCCACATTAAAAAAAAATCAGAAATACTGAAATGAATGTGCAAAGCTAGTTTCCTAAAAAAGAAATGTGGTAATTAGGAAATTCAAATGAATCTTTGTCATAAATGATAGAGTAAGAATCCTTTTTTTTTTTTTTATTACAATGCTTTTACTAGCAGATCTCAAAAGATATGTGTGCCCTTGTCATATTTCCTAGACCTGTGAATGTCAACTTCTTCGGAAAAGGATTTTTTCATGAGTTATTGAGTCAAATGGTTTTGAGATCATGATCATCACAGACTTTTAGGGCCTCAAAGAGATGGCAAGAGTCTTACCAGAAACACATGAGAGAGAATCCATGATCCCAGAGCAGAAGGAAAAACAATGATGCTGCAGAAGTAGGAGTGGGAATGTTGGAGCATGAGACAACTGAAGCCTGAGGTCACCAAAGCTGTGAAAGGCAAGATAGATAATGTTTCTGAGAGCCTTCAACAGAATCACAATCCTGCAGTGACTCTATTTGCGGTGGTATGAGGAAGCATGTTTCTTTGTATTTCTTTAGATTAGGGACCTCTGGAAACTACGGCTGGCTCCCAGACCTTACAGAGTAATAAAATGGCACCCATAAGGTCAGATAGCCAGGGAAGGTACTACTCTCGAGATAACGCAATTTCCCTTTTTACAAGTCAAATTGTACTGTTTTAACAAAATACAGGAAGAAATAGCTTAAATGAGGGAGAAAAAAATTATTTATGGTTTCAGAGATTATTTTCTTTTTTACAACTTTATTTTAAAAAAAACAGAGACACGAGAGCGGAGCCTGGCCTACCTGCCAGGCGGAACGGCGGATCATAGAGGCTGAGCAACAGTGATTGGGAACAAAAAATTAGAACTTCTGTTTCCACCCGGAGGCGACTTCCGGACGCAGAGCAGAGCCTGGCCTACCTGCCAGGCGGAAAGGCGGCTCATAGAGGCTGAGCAACTGGTGAGTGGGAGACCAAGACTGCAGGGGAGCAGAGAGATCTCTGCGGAGTGCACACGAAAAGTGCACACTGTAACTCGCCCTGCCCCGCTCTGCCCGATCCAGTAATTGGGAACAGAAAATTAGAACTTCTGTTTCCACCCGGAGGCGACTTCCGGACACAGAGCAGAGCCTGGCCTGCCTGCCAGACGGAGCGGCTGCTCATAGAGGCTGAGCAACTGCGATTGGGAACAGAAAATTAGAACTTCTGATTCCACCCAGAGGTGACTTCCGGACGCAGAGCGGAGCCTGGCCTACCTGCCAGGCAGAACAGCGGATCATAGAGGCTGAGCAACTGTGCCTGAACCAACAAACAGAAACAGAACCTGGGAACTTCTGCTCACACCCGACGACTCTGAGGCATAAAACAGGGCTTGACCCCTCTGACACCTCAACCAGTGGAGAACCAGGGATACAGACCAGATACAAGGGAAAGGTAAGAACATATCACTGACAACAAAATGGCAAGAGGAAAGAGAAAGAGTATATCCCAAGGGAACCAAGACAATCTAGCAACACCAGAGCCCAGCTCTCCCATAACAGAAAACATCAGAATTCCAAACACTCCAGAAAAAGAAGACACAGACCTGAAATCATGCCTCAAGACGCTGATAGAGTTAATTAAACAAGAAAGGGAGGAAAAGCAAAAAGATTCAGAAGCTTTTAAAGAAGAAACAAGAAAAAAACTCAAAGAACTCAAAGAACGAGAGGAAAACAGAACCAAAGAAATAAAGGAATGGAAGAGGGAAATTAAAACAGAGATTGACACAATAAAGAAAACACTAAAAGAGATAACCCCAGATTCAGAACACCAAAAAAAGAAATCAGGAGTCACAAAAGCAAGCATTTCCAATAGATTACAAGAGATCAAAGAGAGAATCTCGGGGGCAGAAGACAACATTGCAAGCATAGACAAAACAGCCAGAGAAGATGCAAAAAACAAAAAGCTCCTAACCCAAAATGTCCAGGAAATCCAAGACACAATGAGAAGACCGAACCTAAGGATAATAGGAATAGAAGAGGGAGAAGAGTATCAACTAAGAGGCACAGTAAATATCTTAAACAAAATCATAGAAGAAAACTTCCCTACCCTCAAGAATGAGATGACCACGAGCATAAAAGAAGCCTTCAGAATTCCAAATAGGTTGGACCAGAAAAGAAATACCTCCCGACACATAATAGTAAAAACATCAAGCGCCCAAAGTAAAGAAAGAATACTAAAAGCAGTAAGGGAAAAAGGTCAGGTAACATATAGAGGCAGACCAATCAGACTCACACCCGATTTCTCAACAGAGACTATGAAAGCTAGAAGAGCCTGGACAGACATCATGCACTCCTTAAGAGAGCACAAGTGCCAGCCCAAGCTGCTATACCCAGCAAAACTATCAATCACCATCGATGGAGAGACGAAGATATTTCAAGACAAATCAAAATTCACACAATATCTGACCACAAACCCAGCACTACAACAAATTATAGGTGGAAAACCCAATACAATGAGGGAAAATACAGCCTAGTAAGAACAAGAAAACTCCTAAACAAGAAAACTAAAAGAAGAAAAAAAACACAGACACAACTCAACCCAAAAAAGCAAAAATGGCAGGAAACAGAAACAACTATTCCTTGATATCTATTAACATAAATGGTCTCAACTCCCCAATAAAGAGACATAGACTATCAGACTGGATACATAAACAAAATCCAGCCTTTTGCTGCATACAGGAAACTCATCTCAGAGACAGAGACAGACACTATCTCAGAGTAAAAGTGTGGGAAAAAAACTTCCAAGCAAACAGCTCCAAGAAGCAAGCTGGAGTGGCTATTCTAATATCGAATAAAGTAAATTTCCAACCAAAAGTTATCAAAAAAGATAAAGAAGGACACTTTTTACTCATTACCGGGGAAATCTGTCAGGAGGAACTCTCAATCCTTAACATATATGCTCCAAATAAAAAATCACCCACATTCATAAAAGAAACCCTACTAAAGCTCAAAAAATACATTTCACCCATACAATAATAGTGGGAGACTTTAATACCCCACTCTCACCAATGGACAGATCAGGGAAACAGAAACTGAACAAGGACACTGCAAAACTAGCAGAGACTTTGAACCAACTAGAATTAATAGATATATACAGAACATACTATCCCAAAGTAAAAGAATACACCTTCTTCTCACCACCCCATGGCACCTTCTCGAAAATTGACCACATAATTGGACACAGAACGAGCCTCCATCGATATAAGAAGATTGAAATACTCCCATGCATCCTCTCAGATCACCATGGTCTACGGCTGGTCTTTAACAACAACAAAGACAACAAAAAGCCCACATACACATGGAAACTAAACAATGCTCTGTTAAAGGATAGCAGGGTCAAAGAAAAAATAAAGAGAGGTGCCAGGCATGGTGACAGTCACCAAGTGTCCGCCAAAACCTATGTTCTCGCCAGCCATAGTAGTGCAATTGTAGCTGAGAGGCAGCCATCCATCCTACTTACTCCTGGATGTATACATATTCCCTTAAATTCACATCTTTGCCAGCATCCATTGTTATTTATTTTCTTAAGGATCACTGTTCTGACTGGGGATGGAATTTCAGTGTAGTTTTGATTTGTGATTGGTTCCCTGGTACCTAGCTACATCCAACATTTATCCATATGGTTTACTGGTCTTTTGCTCTGGAGGCTCTTATCAGAAATGAGTGAACCACATCTGTAAGTGGCCTAGCCACAGGGTGGCTCAGTGAGTGTATCCTCCTGCCCTGTCCCTGCTTCCTGTGATCTGTACTCAGGAATCCAGTCTTAGATTCTGTCCTGTTCTCTACCTGCCTGTCCCACGATCAGCTGCAGCCCGTTATAGCAGACACAGGGCCTGTCACCCAGCACCAAACAGCTGCGTGTTTTTCTTACTGTCCACAACACAGCTGGGTTTGTTTGTTTTATCTCTTTGCTCTGTCACTGTTGCTCCCCAATGGCTCTGATTCTTGATCTCTTCTTGTCAGTGCTTTCTAGAAGAAGAAAAGAAAACTGTAACATTGGGCTCGTTTACTATGTGAATTCACCGGTAAAGGTAAAATTGTATGAGGTATGGAGAGATGGCTAAAATATTTGCTGTACAAACATAAGGATCTCAGTTCAGATCCCCAGCAACCTTGTAAGAGCCTGTTGTGAGGAGTAACCATTACCGAAGCACTGGGAGAAGAAAGAACATCCTGGGGGCTTGATGGCCAGCTAGCTCAGCCAAATATCACTTTCTCTTTACTGCAGATAGATAGATAGATAGATAGATAGATAGATAGATAGATAGATAGATAAGTAGGTAGGTAGGTAGGTAGATAGATAGATAGATAGATAGATAGATAGATTTATATTTAATATATTATAATATACATAAATATATATAAGAACACAATATACAAAGATACCCAGAGTTGGCCTCCGGTCTCCACAAGTTCAAATACAGATAAGTGTAATTACACTCACACTCTCTCTCTCTCTCTCTCTCTCTCTCTCTCTCTCTCATACACACACACACACACACACACACACACACACGTGCGCATTAAACTATGCAAAGTCAGTGGAGGTGGTGACTTCTGAGATCAGAAGGTGCCCACTAGAATGTACCTTCCAACTCCATCATCCTGATGAAACTGAGGTCCAGGGATAAGAAAGTAACCCAAAATCACAGCAGAAGTTAAGCAATCTAGCAGCAAAAGCCATCAAAATCAGGCATAGCCACTCATGTTTTTAAAGCTTCGATAAATACCATTGTATCTCAGGGAGCAAAGTACAGGCTGGGTGAAGAGACTCAGCTTCTCTGAGTTAACAGAATAAGCTTTGTGGGAAGTATACCCTCCGGTACTTCAAAGCGCGACTTCAGCCCCAGATAGAGACTGCACCTGGATGCCTGTTCCAGTTGTTCTCTTAGCACAGCCCTAAAGAATCACTGACACACACAACAAAGTGTCCTCAGCCCCTCGGAAGCCATGCTTCATGGCAAAACATCTCTGAAGTCATCCTAATATTGAAACTCAAGCAACTAGAGCTCCACACAGAACAACAGGGAAACCTCGGCAAAGAGGGACGGATGGGCCTGGAATGTGCAGCTCTCTGGGGAAGAGACCCTACAACCTGAGAGGATATTGCAAAGTCTGTTCCCTTTTCCCATAGGACTGATTCAATAAGCACTAATTGATCACTTCCTGCATACATGACCTCATCTAAGGCACAAAGGATATTACACTGATCAATCCGAATAAAACTCCCACTAAAATGGTAAAAAAAAAAAAAAAAAAAAAAAAAAAAACAATAAAATGTTGATCTTTCCAATCCATGACCATGGGAGATCTTTCCATTTTCTGAGATCTTCCTTGATTTCCTTTTTTAGAGGTTTGATGTTCTTGTCATGCAGGTCCTTCACTTGCTTAGTTAGAGTCACACCAAGGTATTTCATATTGTTTGTGACTATTGTGAAGGGTATCTTTTCCCTAATTTCTTTCTCCACGTTTGAACTTTGACTACAGGAAGGTTACTGATTTGTTTGAGTTAATTTTATATCTAGACACTTTGCTGAACTTGTTTATAAACTCTAAGAGTTCTCTGGTGGAATTTTTGTGGTCACTTATGTACACTATCATGTCATTTACAAATAGTGATGTGTTTACTTCTTCCTTTCTAATTTGTATCCCTTTGATTTCCTTTTGCTGTCTAATTGTTCTGGCTAGGACTTCTAGTACTATGTTGAATAGGTAGGGGGAGAGTGGGCAGCCTTGTGAGTCCCTGATTTTAGTGAGATTGTTTCAAGTTTCCAACTGTTAAGTTTGATGTTGGCTATTGGTTTGCTGTATACTACTTTTATTATATTTAGGTATGGACCTTGCATTCCTGTTTTTTCCAAGACTTTTAAGATGAAGGGTTGTTAAATTTTGTCAAATGCTTTCTCAGCATCTAGTGAGATGACCATGTGGTTTTTCTCATTGAGTTTGTTTATATGATGGATTACATTGATGTATTTCTGTATATTAAACTATTTTTGCATCCCAAAAAAAAAAAACAGAGACACATACAGATTACTAAAAGCATTTTAGCATAAATATATAGGAATATATTTTTCACAGTATTTGATTTTTTTAAAGGTTTGATATATGCATTGAAATTTAACTATTTTCAAAGATCATAAAGTATATGTAAAATGAAATGTAACATGGAAATAGTCAAAGTTTTTGATATGTGAAGATTAAACATGATGATTTTTAAATACCAAAATTTGCCACAAGGCTATATTTTTTGATGTTGGCTTTTGGTTTGCTGTATATTGCTTTTGTTATATTTAGGTTTGGGCCTTGGATTCCTGTTCTTTCAAAGACTTTTAAAATGAAGGGGTGTTGATTTTGGTCAAATGCTTTCTTGGCATCTAGTGAGATGATCATGTGGTTATTTTTCTTTGAGCTTGTTTATATGGTGAACTACATTGATAGATTTCTGTGTATCAAACCATCCCTGCATCTCAGGAATGACGCCTACTTGATCATGGTGAATTATCATTTTGATATGTTCTTGGATCATTTTAATGTTGGCTATTGGTTTGCAAAGATTTTATTGAGTATTTTTACATCAATGTTCATAAGGGAGATTGGTCTGAAGTTCTCTTTCTTTGTAGGGTCTTTGTGTGGTTTAAGAATAAGTGTTAAGTCCTGGCTGGAGCAATTAGACAGCAAAAGGATATCAAGGGGATACAAATCAGAAAGGAAGAGATAAAAACATCACTCTTTGCCAATGACATGATAGTGTACTTAAGTGACCCCAAAAAATCCACCAGAGAACTCCTACAGCTGATAAACAAGTTCAGCAAAGTGGTGGGATACAAAATTAACTCAAACAAATCAGTAGCCTTCCTATACTAAAAGGACAAACATGTGAAGAAAGAAATTAGGGAAAACGTACCCTTCACAATTGTCACAAAAACTATGAAATACCTTGGTGTGACTCTAACTAAGCAAGTGAAGGACCTGTATGACAAGAACTTCAAACGTCTAAAGAAAGAAATTGAGGAGGATCTCAGAAAATGGAAAGATCTCCCATGCTCATGGATTGGAAAGATCAACATTTTAAAAAATGGCCATCCTACCAAAAGGAATCTACAGATTCAACGCAATCCCCATCAAAATTCCAACACAGTTCTTCATGGAACTGGAAAGATCAATGTGCAATTTCATATGGAACAACAAAAAACCTAGAATAGCGAAATCCATCCTCAACAACAAGAAAATATCTGCGGGAATCACTATCCCTGACCTCAAGCTATATTACAAGGCAATTGTGCTGAAAACTGCATGGTACTGGTACAGAAATAGGCATGTGGATCAATGGAATAGAATAGAAGATCCAGAAATGAGCCTTCACATATATGGTCACCTGATTTTTTGACAAAGGAGCCGTAAACATTCAATGGAAAAAGGAAAGCCTATTCAACAAATGGTACTGGTCCAACTGGCACTCAACATGCAAAAGAATGAAAATAGAGCCTCCCTTATCTCCTTGTACAAAGCCCAAGTGTAAGTGGATCAAAGATCTCCACCTTAAACCAAATACACTGAAACTATTAGATGAGAAAGTAGGGAAAACTTTAGAACATATAGGGACAGGAGAAAATTTTCTGAACAAAACACTTATGGCTCAAGCTCTAAGGTCAAAGATTAACAAATGGGACTTAATGAGATTGCAAAGTTTCTGTAAGGCTAAAGACTTTGTGAAGAAAACAAAATGGCAGCCAACAAAATGGGAAAAGATCTTTACCAACTCCACATCAGATAGAGGTCTAATATTTAAGGAATACAAAGAACTCAAAATGCTAGACACCAGAGAATCAAATAACCCTATTAAAAAATGGGGTACAGAGCTAAACAAATCATTTTCAGTTGAGGAACACCGAATGGCCGCGAAACATCTGAGGAAGTGCTTGACATCCTAAGCCATCAGGGAAATGCAAATCAAAACAACCCTGAGATTCCACCTTACACCAGTCAGATTGGCCAAGATCCAAAACTCAGATGACGACAGATGCTGGCGAGGTTGTGGAGAAAGAGGAACACTTCTCCACTGTTGTTGGGGTTGCCTACTAATACAACCACTCTGGAAATTCGTCTGGCGATACCTCAGAAAATTGGACATAATACTACCTGAAGACCCAGCTATTCCACTTCTGGGCATTATACCCCAGAGACACCTTAGTACACAGCAAAGATACATGCACCACAATGTTCATAGCAGCTCTATTTATAATAGCCAGAAGCTGGAAAGAACCCAGATGTCCTTCAGTAGATGAATGGATACAAAAATTGTGGTACATATACACAATGGAATACTACTCAGCTACCAGAAACAATGACTTGACCAAATTCTTAAGAAAATGGCTGCATCTAGAGAATATCATTCTGAGTGAGATAACTCAGTCACAAAAAAACAGACATAATATGCAGTCACTGATAATGGGATGCTAACCCCAGAGGCTCGCACTGCCCCAGAAACAACTCACAGACTCTATGAAGTCCAAGAAATAAAGAAAAGAAAACAAAACAAAACAAAAACATCTTTATATAACAAGAAAACTTTGACTATTTTCATGTTACATTTTGTTTTACATGTACTTTATGCTCATTGTAACTATTAAGTTTTCAATAAATACTATCAAACCTTAAAAACAATCAAGTACTAACTAAAAAATATATTCATACAGTTATGTAAAAATTATTTTAAAATCTGAAAAAAGTACTGACAAAAATGTATTGTATAATTTTATGCAAAAAAAATGCTTAAAATCTGTACATTTATCTTTGTTTTGTAAAATAATGTTGTTAAAAAAAAAAAGAATAGACAGGCTGAGCAACTGGTGAGTGGGAGAACTAGGCTGCTGGGGAGCAGAGGGATCTCTGCGGAGTGCACACGGAAAGGGCACCCCCTGCCCTGACCTGCCCTGTCCTCCCCGATCCAGTGACCGGGAACAGATCTTAGGAACTTCTGTTCCCACCCGGAGACGACTTCAGGACGCAGAGCGGAGCCTGGCCCACCTGCCAGCCGAAAAGGCGGCTTGTTGAGGCTGAGCATCTGTGACCAGGAACAGATCTTAGGAACGTCTGTTTCCACCCAGAGGCGACTTCAGGACGCAGAGCGGAGCCTGGCCCAGCTGCCACCCAGAACCTGGGCTGCCGGGGAGTAGAGAGATTTCTGCGGAGTGCACACGGAAAGTGTACCAGGGACACAGACCAGATACAAGGGAAAGGCAAGAACATATCACTGACAACAAAATGGCAAGAGGAAAGAGAAAGGGTATATCCCAAGGAAACCAAGACAATCTAGCAACACCAGAACCCAGCTCTCCCATGGTAGCAAACATCAGAATTCCAAACACTCCAGAAAAAGAAGACACAGACCTGAAATCATGCCTCAAGGCGCTGATTGAGTTACTTAAACAAGAAAGGGAGGAAAAGCAAAAAGATTCAGAAGCTTTTAAAGAAGAAACAAAAAAAACACTCAAAGAACTCAAAGAACGAGAGAAAAACAGAACCAAAGAAATAAAGGAATGGAAGAGGGAAATTAAAACAGAAATTGACACAATAAAGAAAACGCAAAAAGAGATAACCCTAGAGTCAGAACACCAAAAAAAAAGAAATCAGGAGTCACAGAAGCAAGCATTTCCAACAGATTACAAGAGATCGAGGAGAGAATCTCGGGGGCAGAAGAAACATTGCAAACATAGACAAAACAGCCAGAGAAGATGCAAAAAACAAAAAGCTCCTAACCCAAAATGTCCAGGAAATACAAGACACAATGAGAAGACGAAACCTAAGGATAATAGGAATAGAAGAGGGAGAAGAGTGTCAACTAAGAGGCACAGTAAATATCTTAAACAAAATCATAGAAAAAAACTTCCCTACCCTCAATAATGAGATGACCACGAGCATAAAAGAAGCCTTCAGAACTCCAAATAGGTTGGACCAGAAAAGAAATACCTCCCGACACATAATAGTAAAAACATCAAGTGCCCAAAGTAAAGAAAGAATACTAAAAGCAGTAAGGGAAAAAGGTCAGGTAACATATAAAGGCAGACCAATCAGACTCACACCCGATTTCTCAACAGAGACTATGAAAGCTAGAAGAGCCTGGACAGACATCATGCAGTCCTTAAGAGAGCACAAGTGCCAGCCTAAGCTGCTATACCCAGCAAAACTATCAATCACCATCGATGGAGAGACAAAGATATTTCAAGACAAATCAAAATTCACACAATATCTGACCACAAACCAAGCACTACAACGAATTATAGGTGGAAAACCCAATACAAGGAGGGAAAATACAGCCAAATAAAAACAAGAAAACTCCTAAACAAGAAAACTAAAAGAAGAAAAAAACACAGACACAACTCAACCCAAAAAAGCAAAAATGGCAGGAAACAGAAACAATTATTCCTTGATATCTATTAACATAAATGGTCTCAACTCCCCAATAAAGAGACATAGACTATCAGACTGGATACATAAACAAAATCCAGCCTTTTGCTGCATACAGGAAACTCATCTCAGAGACAGAGACAGACACTATCTCAGAGTAAAAGTGTGGGAAAAAAAACTTCCAAGCAAACAGCTCCAAGAAGCAAGCTGGAGTGGTTATTCTAATATCGAATAAAGTAAACTTCCAACCAAAAGTTATCAAAAAAGATAAAGAAGGACACTTTTTACTCATTACCGGGGAAATCTGTCAGGAGGAACTCTCAATCCTTAACATATATGCTCCAAATAAAAAATCACCCACATTCATAAAAGAAACTCTACTAAAGCTCAAAAAATACATTTCACCCCACACAATAATAGTGGGAGACTTTAATACCCCACTCTCAACAATGGACAGATCAGAGAAACAGAAACTGAACAAGGACACTGCAAAACTAGCAGAGACTTTGAACCAACTAGAATTAATAGATATATACAGAACATACTATCCTAAAGTAAAAGAATACACCTTCTTCTCACCACCCCATGGCACCTTCTCGAAAATTGACCAAATAATTGGACACAGAATGAGCCTTCATCGATATAAGAAGATTGAAATACTCCCATGCATCCTCTCAGATCACCATGGTCTACGGCTGGTCTTTAACAACAACAAAGACAACAAAAAGCCCACATACACATGGAAACTAAACAACGCTCTGTTAAAGGATAGCAGGGTCAAAGAAGAAATAAAGAAAGAAATTAAGGACTTTCTAGAATTCAACGAAAACGATAACACAACATACCCAAACCTATGGGATGCAATGAAAGCAGTATTGAGAGGAAAACTCATAGCCCTAAGTGTTTCCAAAAAGAAACTGGAGAGAGCTTACATCAGCAACCTGACAGCACAGCTAAAAGCCATAGAAGAAAAGAAAGTAGATATACCCAAAAAGAGTAGACAGCAAGAAATAATCAAAATTAGTGCAGAAATAGACCAAATAGAAACAAAAAGAACCATTGAAAAAAATCAACAAAACAAAGAGTTGGTTCTTTGAGAAAATCAACAAGATTGATAAACTCCTAGCCAGACTAACTAAAGGGCAAAGAGAGAGTATCCAAATTAACAAAATCAGAAAGGAAAGTGGTGACATAACAACTGAAACTAAGGAAATTCAAGAAATCATCAGATCCAACTACAAACACTTATACTCCACAAAATTGGAAAATCTGGAGGAAATGGACAAATTCCTAGACAGATACAAGGTCCCAAAGTTTAACCAGGACCAAGTAAACCATCTAAATAACCCTATAACACCTAAAGAAATAGAAGAAGTCATCAAAATCCTCCCAACCAAAAAAAGCCCAGGTCCAGACAGGTTCAGTGCAGAATTTTATCAGACATTTATTGGGGATATAACACCAATATTCGCCAAACTATTCCAAAAGATAGAATCAGATGGAATATTACCCAACTCATTTTTTGAGGCTACAATAACCCTCGTACCTAAACCACACAAAGACTCTACAAGGAAAGAGAACTTCAGACCAATCTCACTTATGAACATTGATGCAAAAATACTCAACAAAATCCTTGCTAACCGAATCCAAGAACACATCAAAACCATCATTCATCATGACCAAGTAGGGTTCATCCCTGGGATGCAGAGATGGTTTAACATAAGGAAATCCATCAATGTAATCCACCATATAAACAAACTTAAACACCAAAATCACATGGTCATCTCACTAGAGGCTGAGAAAGCATTCGACAAAATCCAACACCCCTTCATGTTAAAAGTCCTGGAAAGAACAGGAATCCAAGCCCATATTTAAACATAATAAAAGCAATATACAGCAAACCAACAGCCAACATCAAACTTAATGGTGACAAACTTGAAGCAATCCCACTTAAATCAGGGACTCGACAAGGCTGCTCACTCTCCCCCTACCTATTCAACATAGTACTGGAAGTCCTGGCTGGAGCAATTAGACAGCAAAAGGAGATCAAGGGGATACAAATCGGAAAGGAAGAGATAAAGACATCACTCTTTGCCGATGACATGATAGTGTACTTGAGTGACCCCAAAAATTCCACCAGAGAACTCCTACAGCTGATAAACAAGTTCAGCAAAGTGGCCGGATACAAAATTAACTCAAACAAATCAGTAGCCTTCCTATACTCAAAGGACAAACATGTGGAGAAAGAAATTAGGGAAAAGGTACCCTTCACAATCGTTACAAAAACTATGAAATACCTTGGTGTGACTCTTACTAAGCAAGTGAAGGACCTGTATGACAAGAACTTCAAACCTCTAAAGAAAGAAATTGAGGAGGATCTCAGAAAAAGGTAAGATCTCCCATGCTCATGGATTGGAAAGATCAACATCTTAAAAATGGCCATCCTACCAAAAGCAATCTACAGATTCAATGCAATCCCCATCAAAATTCCAACCCAGTTCTTCATGGAATTGGAAAGATCAATGTGCAATTTCATATGGAATAACAAAAGACCTAGAATAGCGAAATCCATCCTCAACAACAAGAAAACATCTGCGGGAATCACTATTCCTGACCTCAAGCTATATTACAAGGCAATTGTGCTGAAAACTGCATGGTACTGGTACAGAAATAGGCAGGTGGATCAATGGAATAGAATAGAAGATCCAGAAATGAGCCCTCATGTATATGGTCACCTGATTTTTGACAAAGGAGCAGTAAACATTCAATGGAAAATGGACAGCCTATTCAACAAATGGTGCTTGTCCAACTGGCACTCAACATGCAAAAGAATGAAAATAGACCCGTTCTTATCTCCTTGCACAAAGCTCAAGTGTAAGTGGATTAAAGATCTCCACATTAAACCAGATACACTGAAACTATTAGATGAGAAAGTAGGGAAAACCTTAAAACACATAGGCACAGGAGAAAATTTCCTCAACAAAACACCAATGGCTCAAGCTCTAAGGTCAAAGATTAACAAATGGGACTTAATGAGATTGCAAAGTTTCTGTAAGGCTAAGGACATCGTCAAGAAAACAAAACAGCAACCAACAGAATGGGAAAAGATCTTTACCAACACCACATCAGATAGAGACCTAATATCCAAGGTGTACAAGGAACTCAAAAAGCTAGACACCAGAGAATCAAATAACCCTATTAAAAAATGGGGTACAGAGCTAAACAAATCATTTTCAGTTGAGGAACACCAAATGGCCGAGAAACATCTGAGGAAGTGCTGGACATCCTTAGCCATCAGGGAAATGCAAATCAAAACAACCCTAAGATTCCACCTCACACCAGTCAGATTGGCCAAGATCCAAAACTCAGATGACAGCACATGCTGGCGAGGCTGCGGAGAAATAGGAACACTTCTCCACTGTTGGTTTGGTTGCAAGCTAATACAACCACTCTGGAAATCTGTCTGGCGATACCTCAGAAAATTGGATATAGTACTACCTGAAGACCCAGCTATTCCACTTCTGGGCATATATCCCAGAGACACTTTAATACACAACAAATATATATGCACCACAATGTTTATAGCGGCTCTATTTATAATAGCCAGAAGCTGGAAGGATCCCAGATGTCCTTCAGAAGACGAATGGATACAAAAATTGTGGTACATATACACAATCGAATACTACTCAGCCACCAGAAACAATGACTTAACCAAATTCTTAAGAAAATGGCTGCATCTAGAGAAGATCATCCTGAGTGAGATAACCCAGTCACAAAAGAACAGACATAATATGCAGTCACTGATAGTGGGATGCTAACCCCAGAGGCTTGCACTCCCCCAGAAACAACTCATAGACTTTATGAAGTCCAAGAAATAAAGAAAACAAAAAATATACATATATTCACAAAACAAGAAGACTTTGACTATTTCCACGTTGCGTTTTGTTTTACATGTACTTTACGCTTATTGTAACTAGTAGGTTTTCAATGCATACTGTCAAGCCCTTGAAAAAAATCAAGTACTGACTAAAAAATATATTCACATGGTTTTATGTAAAATTTATTTTAATGTCCGAAAAAACAGTACTGATAAAAATGTATAATTTTAAGCAAAAAATGTTTAAAATCTGTACATTTATTTTTGTTTTGCAAAATAAAGTCGTTAAAAAAAATACTGTGTAAAAAAAAAATAGAATAAGTGTTACTGTGGCTTCAAAGAATGAGTTGCATAGTGTTCCATCTTACTCTATTTTGTGAAAATAAAATTTCTCTTGTTGAGACAAAATACTGCACACAAACAATTTAGGGAACAATAATTTCTCTTAGCTTTCAGATTAACAGCAGGTGAGGCATAAGAGCTGGGAGAAACTCTATAGTTGCAAACCCTACAGTTTGACCTGCTACATTTCTGCAGATCAGAAAGCAAAGGTAATACCTTCTTACACACATATACACAAATGAAGTTGCAGCTCTGCCTGCAATCATCTACTTTAGCTTTGCCCCTACATCTGACAATTAGACCCCATACCCAAATGATTTTTTAATCTTCTAAGACAGCCATGCCAACTGTGGGTCTAGATTCAAGCATGACAAGTTGGGGACATTTTTTATTCACACCAAACTGTGCTGCAATCATCTGATGTTTAAAAATATAATCAGTCTTTTAATACCCATATACCATTGTCACAATTAAGCTGAAACAGTTATATTAAGTCATTTCTCCCATAAGACCATCTTTGTTCAGTAAAACTAGCCAATGTCTTCCAATTTCTCTACATGGCAGATCTCAAACACTGCACATACTTTATAAGCAGTGAACTATTTACCCATGACAGGTATCACTGAGTCTCTACAATTCTGAGTTTTCTGGGAACTATTGAGGCATCTGTAAATTATTTTAAAGTAGAGCTGGTAATTCTTTCCTTTAATTGGTCACCCTAGTTGTATTAATGCTGTATATCCGGCAACCACTTTTTGGCACTGATCCTGGTCAGTTCTGAGCTCTTAGCCAAAGATAATTTGATAAAGTTCAACTGCATATATCCTCACCAAAAATCTAGCTAAAGGTCTAAGAAGACTTCAACGTTGGTTCCATATTAATAATAAAAAAAATAATGAAGGTCTTCTTCCTCTCCATGGCATCTAGAAGCAAGCCCCACGAGCTCTCAGAGAGACCAAAAATCACATCCAGACTTTTTCTTTGTATTTCTTCTTTCCAACATGTATTTCTGTAGCATAGGATGTATATAATTGTCTAAATGTGGTATGAGGAACCCAATCAATCCACAAGTCTTATTTATGCTATACCTAAGTTATTTTTATTCAGGATGCTCACCCTTAGGTGTCCTTGGAATACAAATATTGTCTGTCCATGAAAGACCTTTCATTTGACTAGATGATATGTATGTTTGAAGCTCAGTTTTAGATACACAGAGACATTTTTCCAGGGATTCTTTTCATCTTTTATACAGTTCTGGATACACAAAAGTGTCTCCTCAGCAGTCAGTAGAATTACAATGTAATTTATTTAAGTGCTGCTTTTTGTCCCTGTGTTTATGTACCCTGCATAGGAAAAGCCACATGGTTGGGTTTCTGACTTTGTTGTATTATTTCAACAGCCTCTCACTTCCTTCCATGCCCTCCTTCCTTCCCTCTCTTGCTCCCCTACTCTCTTCCTCACTACCTTCCTTCTTCCCTCCTCTCCTCTCTTTCTCCCTTCTCCTCTCTTTTTCTCTTTCCTATTTTTCCTCTCTCCTCCTTTCTCCCTGTCTCCCTTCTTCTCTCCTTTCCTCCCTTTTCTTCCTTCATTCTTATTAATTCTTTCTCAAGCCTCACTCAGATTTGTTCATTTCGTGGTTTCAGAATCTACAGAATAGTAATACATTTCTTTGCTCTAATCCATCAAAATGCCTTCAATCTTAAACAGTTTTTGTCTGTTCTTTGTGCCTTGTCTGTGCCTCTTTTGATTATGAAACCAATGAAGATGGACTGTGTCTAATGCTGTGTTTACAGTTGAATCAGGCATAGAACTGAAAATAACATCATTAATAACTCTAACCTTGATAACATTCATAATTTTAACTTACTGATAATTACATTAATATAGTTATATCAAAAGTTTCTTAGAATATATTTAGTTCATTTTATTCATTGCTAAAGTAAAACAGCCAATGAGTAAAAGCTGATGCAATGGTAGCAATCTCAGGGAACATTCTATGGAACAATCCTCAAGGTGTCCTTATGTTTCAGAACACATAATCTCTATTGTTGCTAGGCCACTCAATTCTGGAAGCAATCAGTATCAAGCATCCAAAATAACATTTCACACATAGTTCTATGTTTTAGAGACAGATAAACAACTATCCTGATTGCAAGCAAACATTAATAATAAAATTATATGCTTTATTCTCCATAAAAGGGAAAGTCTGTATCTAAAAGCCCAATGATGCCTTACTGTCTTCTCTTTATGAAATAAGACAATTTGTAAAGGTTCATTGTTCTTTGATATTTTTCATTATTCATGGCATGTACAATCTCAGAAATGTGACTGGTATGTCCTGGTCTGCAGCCAGCAGTAGCATAGAGTAGAAAAAGTGGGTGATGGCGTCTTGATTGCCACTGAACGTAAACCTGCTCATTTGGTACAACAGAAGACTTCCATCTGAAAGACACCTTTGTCATGGTACCCCAGTTTATATAAAGACTGATTTCAATGATATTGGAGACTCTGACATTCTTTTCTTACTTTTCTACATTGTAAATCTAGGTGTGCTAGATTAATCTTACACATTTACAATAATGAAGTTAAATGATAATTTAAGTTATTGTTATTAAATAATATCAAGTGATCATTTTCTTTTGAACAGATTTTTCTTCCCCTTTCAGTTTCAAATTTTATTTTCTAATTTCTGCTGTTGTTTATTCGTTTGCTTGTTTTTGGTTCAAGACAGGTCTTCATGTACTTCAGGACAGCATCAAACTTACTATGAAACCAACAGCAACCTTGAAAACTTGATCCTCCTGTGTCTGACATTTAAGTGCTAGGATTGAAAATACATATTACTACACCTAATGATGACCACACTTGATGATCCAAGTCTGGTGATCTTTCCCTTCTTGAAAGACAGCCAAGGTAAACACATTCTCTATGAAACTGGAGGGCTCATTGATGCTAAATATGGAGGAACATTAAGAGGAGCACAAGGAAATACTTTAACAAGAGGTCAACATTCCATGTTTGCCTGGAAGATGATCCTTTGGGCAGAGAACCTTTCCATGAAGCAGTCCAGGACTGGCTTTCTTCTCACCAGACAAGTGAGTGGTAGGGCAAAAGGAAAACTAGTCAGCCCTATTAAGTAGAATTGTTTGTTTCAGATTGCTTGACTTTCTTTATTTGGAATAAATTCTTCCCTTTCTGTTTTTTTATCTCTGCTGCTGGCCCATGTTTGTAACAACTAAGTGTAATCACAAAAGAAACCTGAAACAAATCCCACTCTCCACTTGGCAAGATATTAAGCAGCCTCTGATTGAGTTAAGAGATCTATTTATGAGTGAGGTGGAAACATCATCACTAAGACAATAGCTTGGAAACACTCCTAATTTAGAGAAAAGAATTGAGGCTGGTTTTTGTTTGTTTGTTTTGTTTTGTAAGCTTTTTTATATAAATGATTTTTAAATATTTGAAGAAAAGGAAAATGTAATATTTGTTGGATTAGAACCAAAGGTATGTACTTTAAGAGATGTAATTTACAGTGAGTTTTCAGATATAATTTAATTAATTAATATGAGCTGAGTGATCAGGTTCAAGCCTTGACCATGCCAAGTGACTTCTTTGAAGAACCAAGCTTGCCTTTTGACAAGCATGCAAGCAAGAGCTACCTATGTTGGCAAAGTATCGTTCTTTCTCAGTTTTCCTATGGACAATCTCTTTTCCATGTCTATTTCAGTATTGGTTTTCTTTTTAAGAGAAGCCATTATAGACAAGATCATTTCCAAAATATCACTCCAGGCTCAGATGAGATGGCTAGACTGGAAAGTTCACAACAACCCTGACTCAGTATGCTGAGCAAACATCTGCTGTACTCACTAGGATATTCTCTCAGTAGGCACTTGAAGGAGAGAGGGAGCAATGGAGATGCTTATTTCTAATTGTCATACACTCATAGCTTCTGGATCAACTGGGGTTACATGTTCTGTTAAGTGAATCAGACAGTATCATATCCCAGGATTGATTCTGCACCTTAATAACCATGTAGCACCAGAGTAAATGGGTATGTAGTCCACTTCCTTTCATTCTGAACAAGTGATCACAGGAAACTGTATGTGTAATTCTACCTGGACACTGAAATCTTGCACAGATGGTCCCCATGCAGGTTATGCCTGGGCCTTAGAGATGTGATAATACTACTGTAACGATAGGCATGAACCACTTGATGCTGTGCTATTCAAGTTGCACCAGAGCTGAGAGCATTTGGATGCTGTGTTACTACATCCAAAAAGAGTTATTTCAGAAAATATTGACATGACTAAATAACACTTCTTCGTAATTGAGCAGGAATAGAACCAATCAAGCACGAATTGTCCTAGTCTTGAACATCTCAGCTAGACTTGTCAGTAGGAAGCTTATATTGCTGTGACCAACTGTGAATGCTTCGTAAAAGAAGCAAACATGTTACTAGGAATAAATATATCAACCAAATATTTGATACCTTGAAGTTATTGTTTTCCTAAAAAAAATTGCTTTTCATGACTCATAACTTTGATGGTACATAAGAACGTTTAACATAGGCTGAATGATACATATATTCTTCTGATATAATGTTCCTATGAAGTCAAGGTACAGAAATGAATGGCATGCACTCTTAAGCAGTGATTTTCTTAAGAAAAATAGAAATATCCATAAAGGGATAGAAATGAGAACTGGTGATGTAGTGACTACTTAGTATGTGCCAGGCACTGAGTTCCCAGCATGATATAATGTACACTCACACACACCTCGTATGTTGGGGAGAAACAGAGCTAGAGATATCAGTTACAATTGCTAACAGTCTGAATATATTTAAAGATTCACTTTAATTGTATGATACAATTATCCTATCAGTCATCTCAGATATTTATAATTTCTTAGTGTTAGAAACATTCAAAATCTTGTCTGTTAGTGTTTTGAAATATGCAATTAATTTCTACCGACTATGTAATTCTACTCTTCTCCAGAAAGTTGTGAACTACTTCACAATGCAATCATATACCTTGGAATTCCTGTCAAGACACAACTTGAACAGAAAAACCAAAGCCTCTCACTATACTGCCAGTGCTTTGCTAGAGTAGCTCCCATTCTTCCTGGCCACAGCCATGGTGATGAAAGCACGCTGCCAATCTCACAGCTAACACATGGCATCAATTAGGGAACCTCTCCTGTCTCAGACTTTTGGGCTGATCTGTAGTCATTCCATGATGCCAATGGTCTGCAATTTATGTCACACTCTAGATTGTACTTTTTGTCACTTTATGAAACTCACCCCATTCTCTAAACTAGTCAGTACCATGGCAGGAACGTTGCCAGTTGTGGCTAAAATTTGGCACAAAGAAGTTTTCCAGCCTTGACATCAGGAGTGAGGGCTAGTGATGGCAGATGCTTGTAGATGAGGACAGGTAAGGGCTAATTGATGCTTATAGATAATCTAAGGCATCTCACTCCTAAAGAAAAGTTGGACACTTCTGTCTTTTTTTCCCGAAGACTATCTTATTTGCTCCTGTTACCCAGTCCACTGCTTAGTGACTCAGAGTTTAGATCTATTGGAGTCTCAAATGTCTTTCCGTAGTCTGTAGTATATGGGTGTTTCCTTGCTTTATATAAACACCACTTAAACTACATCTACCCTGTACATAAGCCTGGAGTTTCAAAATATCTTACCATTCCTAATTCTCTTGAATTTTGGAAGAAAAATATCATTAATTATAACTACGAAACTTGGAGTTTTACTATAACTGTGGACATTTTATATATCTAAAATGTTCTAAAATGTTTGGAATGATGTATAAAAATGCTTATCAAAATAAAAGGTAAGCAGCATATTCTAAATGTTACCTTCTCACCTGAAAAGCAAAGTAAATTCATACAATATCACTTATGAGAACTAGGCAACAGAATTCCTGGTTCATATGGAGCATGTGGAAAAGATTTTCTAGCTAAAGGGTTCTAAAGGATGTATGCAGAGGGAGCTGAGGGTAATACTGAACTTGCCTTGCCTGCTGCAATTTCTACTGTTGATCTACATCATGACAGAAACAAGACACACTAGCAAAAACCTTTAGCAAACGAGTATAGTAAGCCATGTTAAGCATATTATTAAAACTTTCATCGCTACCTGAACACAATTTAATCTTTTAAAATTATACATCAGATGGAGCTCTAAAAATGGCTTAGCAAAAAAAAAATATTCACTTTTCTTTATATTACTATTGTTCTGTTCAAATTTACTCTTAATATAGTTTAGGTCTAATTTCTTTTAAACAATTCTGAATAAGGATGTTTTCCTATCCAGAAAGAGTTCAAAAGCCTTTGAAGGAGTAAATAGGAAGCTATAGGCAGAAAATGAAAGTGAGGCAGAGGCAGCCAGATTTGCTGGCTGAGGGTTTTGTATTTAAACATGACTTGAACAATTGACGGACATGATGAGCTGAAATGCTATTTTTGTGATGGGCTAAGACATAACTCTACTTATCAAGCATTTTTCTAAGTTGGGCTTTCAGTGGGTTTATATGCTTTTTAAAATTCATTATCTAAACAGTTAAGTATAGAGTCATTCTTAGGTTAAATTTAACAGCGTATTTTTTTTATTATTGTGACCTTATGGTATGTTTTATGACAGGCTGTGTGTTGGGAATGAAGCATGGACATTGGCAAAAAGATTATCTGAGACAAGAAAGCTTCCTTTTCTCTAAGCTAAATAGATCTGTTTGACTGGCAATTACATGAATTATTACACAGGCTGGGGGTCCGAGCTGGGCTTCTGAGTTACAGTCTTAGAAGTCTTTTAGAAATATATTTTTTATTTTGTCTTTTAACATAAGTTTCTTTTAAGATTTGCTTATTTTATGTGTATGAATGTTGATACTGTACCCCATCCCTACAAAAGGAGGCATTATTGTGAATACATCTTGTTGACGTATTTTCCATATTATCAACTTGTGTTATTAAGCTCAGAATAAGTGCTGTTTTATTTCAACATTAGATTGACGCCGATTGTGCTTCTAGCTGATTTATGTAAATCTCATATCATGAAAAGTAAAACTCCCATGTGCCTGTCAGTTAACAAAGTAATCACAACCTTTGGCAAGTACCACAGTATTATGACATCAAATAGTTTTTTTTTTTTTTGCTCAAGTCATCTTTTAAGAAGGAATTTTAAAAAATTCTTTTGTTTCTGTCTGACCTAGTTTCTAGATATTACATGATGATATCTTCTAAAATGTATGATATTGTGTTTGTAGTTGTTCTTGCTTTCTCACAAAGAGAAAGGACTTTTCCCATGTCTGTGTTCCAAGTTCTTAGGAAACTGTCTGGCACATGACTGAAACTTAAAAAATGCATGCCAAATGAATGGATGAGTATTCTAGATGCTGGGCTGCAATGCTCTGTCTTATCTTTATTGGGAGCAAACTAGTTCTTCCTCATGGGTGCTTGGAGTCTGCTGTACTAAGGATTCGTTTAAGAAGAGATAAAGAGGGTGTGTGTGGTGCTTGTCCTGTTTACTGGACTTTCAGGGCTGTGACTCAATGCCTATAGGGAAACGGTCTAGATAAAATCACACAACTGAGCTGACCCCCAAACTCTGACTCGCCCAAACGTAAACACAAGGACTTAAGCCACTGAGGTTGGAGATGAGTTATGATATGTGACTAGCACAAACCTTAGTGAAAACGACCTTCAACATTTACAGTTGTAGAAGGTTAACTAAAGCTAGACACTGCTGAACATTTTCTAAAGATGTACTTAATATATCCTTATCCAAGTAAATTTGTCAAGTGCTGTGAATCTATGTGCAAAGTTCCTAGTTACAACTCCAGTTTAGCATGCTAAGTTTCCAGCTATGTACAGTGGTGCATGCCTTTTATTCTGGCACTCAGAAGGAAAAGGCAAGCGAATCTTTGTAAGTTCAAGCTAGCCTGATCCCCATAGTGAGTTTGAGGACATCCATAAATATGAGACCGTGGTTCAAAAAGGCAAAACCAAACCAAACCAAACAAAACAAAAAACCCAAACAAACAAAAGCACAAACTAAAGTTCCAAACTTGTTGAGAATGAAATAATTTTCTCAGTAATAAACACCCAACAGAAACTGAACTGGATTCACAATGGATAAAGTAATATGTGTATATAACACTCTAAGAGTGTTAGTCTCTGACAAAATAAAGTTTATGCATAACTACATAACAAAATTATCTGACTTACATCAATTTCAGTATTAAGTGTAAACATACAATACCATGATGATAAAAATGCACCTTAAGTATAGAGAATAATTGTAAAACCTGTAGGTATTTCAGGATTAATTTTATTTGACCATAGCTACTGCTGCCTAGCACATTTAGACTTCACTTTGTCATCAAGGATCTCTGAGATAGAACATATATATGTATATATACACATATGTATACACACACTACATATATAGTCTGTTATAAAGAAGTGTTGTATAGTCTTAGAACAGAGAATGTATAGTTCAGCAATGGCTGACTGCAAGGTGCAGAAGCAGTGATCTTGGTATGACTTACTCCAGGTTACCTTAGCAGTTGGGTGTGATGCTGGAGACTTAAATGCTTCCTTCAGAGCTTTTGCTGCTGATTCCACTTTGGGAGAATAAAAATTCTGAAGTCCAGTATCCATGCAAGGACAGTAGTAAAAGGAACATTCACATATGAAGACAGAAGTCATACACCTGTGTTAGCTTTTGTTTCCCATCATCTAGTCTGAAATTCTGGTCTGCAACTACTATTAAATGAATGTCAATTGCTATGTCATTACCATCATTATTTGTATCCATTATGATCAACATTATTTCTACCATCATCATCATCATCAACAACAACAACAACATTATTCCCACCATTATCATCATTATTATTTAACTTCAAAACAGAAAAATTACATATGAATAAAATGATATTAAAAGATTATCTCCCTGAATTTCTCGGTCACGCAAGTGTGTGAATGCTGGAGAACCAGTGGGCTTACCAGCTAAGATACCTCTCAGGCCCAGATCCAGGACTTTTAATTGGTACATAGCAACATCTACTCCATATGTAAACTGCAGGAATGAATTAAGGGACCAGTTCTACAGACCTAAAACTACAGATTTCTCATGACTCAGGGCAAGAACAGGAGAGTCAAGAGGAGTGGTAATGAGGTTCCAGTATTGGTAGAGTTGTAGAAGTCAGAGGCCTCAGACCAGGTCCATGAGTCATTTGGAAGCAACAAAGTGTGGACAAATGTGTATATTGTGGGACACACTCTGACACACCACAGCTTCCACGATGAAATTTTTTTTTTGTTTTTCTCTGTTGGGAGGGAAGTTTCAAGGGTATAAGAAAAGCACAAAGAAGGGGAAACTAGTGGGATTGGAGAGAGTGATAGGAAGGTCACGAAAAACTAATAGAAGATTGAAAAAAAATGAAGAAAATAAGCGCTAGAACATTAACTACTAACTTCAGAACTGCCTGGTTTTCAGACATTGTAATACATAATTTCACATTATATAATGTTTAAAGTTTTTCATGAAGGTGGACCATTTTCAAATATAAACTTATTTCCTCATAAGAATAAAACTATCATCCTTTCTTTTTGCCACAAAGAAACTTTGACCTATTGTGCTGGGATTGTCTCTGGTCTGCAAAGTAGAGCTAAAAAGACCCTCTGGTCCAGCAGAAAGAAGAAGCCATGGGCCACCAGCAGCTGGAGAAGGTGACATAGTCTCTTTCCACTGATTTAGCACTACATAAAGAGAAAGGTAATTTCTAGACATATGTTTACTTTTCTTTCAGGAGGGGTGTGTGTGTGTGTGTGTGTGTGTGTTGTGTTTTGTTGTTGTTTTTGTTTTTTGGTTTAGGTAAGGGCAGAGATAGGAAATAAAAACCTCTTAAGGACATCTTTTGGAGTTTACCTTCTTAAGCATCTGAACATGTTGGAAACATGAACCGAAGTCCTGTGCTTTCAATGATGATATTTTATTTAAAAATATAGTGGCTATGTCATTACACACAGTTACACTTTCCAGATGCAGAGATCAGTACAGACCCTCTGACTGACCTGGAGTCTCAAGCTTTGTTAATAATTTTAGGTGTCTTTTCAATAATTTCTTGCCTTTTAAGCAATCCATATATATTAACACACGCTTAAATCATAACGATGCTTTAGTGGGATCATATAGCATCTCAATAATTTAGCTTTGTTCTTTATAGTCTAATCATATTAGTACTAGATTGCTGAGGGAGCTCATGGTCTTGCCATAATATCACTCCATTATTCTTTTCTTCTTTTCTAGAGTTATTTCTAAGTTGTTACTTGATATCCTTTTATTGATAGTTTGCTCACTGAACTTATTCTTCTAGGATGTTTATCAATAGTAAGATGTGGGAATCATTTTTCACTTTATGTCATAGAGTAGATTAATATGTGGCACTAATTAGCAAAATATTTGTTGACCATTGGTTATCTAATGAATCAATAAATAACTAATTGCATGACTGAACAGAGGAAACCACAAACTATGATTACCAAATTCCTCTGACGTTCATCAACTGTTTTGGGGAGTGAAATTTGAGTAGCTGCTAGACATGATTCAGAACTCTGAAACCTGATATCAGCTTGCCTGGGCTATGTGCACTGCACACACTGCTAGTTTGAATATTGTATTACCGGAAACGGTGCATTTGCTATCTCAAACCTCAACATGAGCTAGATGATTTAAACCAGCTCAAGAATGATGAACTCGTTCTTCAGCCTTGTAAAGGTAAAAGGCTGCACGCTGGTGGCTGTGAGCTGAAAGACCACACCATCCCTCAAAGTTTAGACACATCCTGTTACACAAAGGGAAATGATACCATGAAGATACAAGTAAAAAGTAATCACACCGTAATTATGTCCATTCTATTCAACTCCAAGCTTTTCATGACAGTTGATGAGTAGTGTATTTTATTTTCTATAATAGTCATTTGTTTTCTTCTGTGAAAAAAAACCTAAGATGATGTAGGAGGAAGCATTTACTTTGATTCATGCTTTTAGAGGCTACCATGGTCAACTAGATCTATTGCTTCTGGGCTTGCAGTGGTTCAAAGCACCATGGTGGAGTAGAGGTGCTTGTGTGGTGGGGTAGAGGTGTTCATTTTATGGCAGATGAGAAACATAGAGAAAGATCCAGAAACAAAATGGCCCTCATTCTTTTGCCAAAATGACATACATCCTCTCACAAGACACATTTTACTTTCTAACCCTCTCAATATTGCTTTTAAATTATGGATCCATCTGGATTAATCTATAGATTAGGAATTCTTTTATTCATTTCTCTTTATTTTTGAGAATTCTATGTGTATATATATATATATGTGTGTGTGTGTATGTATGTATATATATATATATATATATATATATATATATATATATATATATATATATATATATATATTTCAACATATACTGAGGTATTATTATATCTAACTCCAGGTATCTCTTCCAACTCCTTCCATGTTCACCTCAACTTGACCCCCTTAGAACTTCAACTTTTTCTCAAACTCACAAGGTCTTGTTAGTGGCGTTCATATGTAGATGAATGGGGCGCCATCCTCCTGAACATGGGAAACCTACCAGAGGCTCACATCTTCAGAAAAATAATTATTCTCTTTCTGCTAGTGAACTTTGGCTGGATTGATCCTCTATAATATTTTTTTTTTGTGCAGGTAACCACAACTGCTATAGGTTCATGAATACAGTTGCCCTGTCATGCCTAAGAGACAGCACTTCTCCCTGTCCTTTAACTCTTACATTTTTCTCCACTTCTTCAATGAGTTCTTTTTCAACTTTTTGAGCTTTGATAATTGAGAGTTAATATAAATGTTTATTTTTAGGGGTGTCAGAGCCATCTTGAGTCAATATCCCTTCAATGATTAGATCTAAAAACTGTGGACCAAGAGGTCTGCATATGTAACTATCTTTTGGTGGAAACACATCATATCTAAACTGTAGCCCTTTCTGCTTTCAATATCTCTGCCTTCAAAAGAGAAATTAAGTGAATTTATCATACCAAAAAAGAATAGATAGTAAATGAATGTTAACTATAAAATCTTATAACATATTCCCTGATCTCTCTCTCCCTTACCCTCCCCTTCCCTCTCTTCCACACTCTCCCTCTCCCCACACTCATACCCCCCCACACACCAAAATTATGCTCCATGCTAGAAGTAGCTGATGCTTTTTTTTGTACTTACTGCAAACCTGTTTATTCAGTTTTCTGCAGTTCAGTTTTCTAATAAGTCTGCTATGCCAACAACATAGACAGATACATCTTTTTCATCTGACCGAACTGTATACTTTATAATAAATAAGTTAAAATAAATAATGTGTTCCTGAGCTCTGTGAGTTACTTTATAAAATGAGCATAATCAGAAGGGAATTTAAAAGAATTTCTGTTTTTCAATTGATAAATCAGGAGTTGTGAATAATATAGGGACATACTAATTGTTATTTAGGGATAAGGGAAGTATTGTGGCACCCAGCCATTAGCCTGAGAGATTTCTATAACCACTGTTAACATAAAATTAGAGAATGGTGTGACACAGGAAAAATATTCACCACTGGATTTTGTTGACTCAGCGTTGTAAAAGAATGATGAAATCCCTTTAAATATCAACCAGTATCTCAAGAAACTGGTAGAATTACTATTATCCATATTTTGCAAGTAGATGCACTGAGACTGAAGAGTTACTGAATTTCACTATGCAAACAGCATCTGGTGGGCTCTAAAGCTCACACCACAAAATTTCTTCACTATGCTGTCTGCCATCTCCCCTCAGAGTGGAATGTCTTGGAGGGACCTCTTGATTTCTATATAAAGAAGATTTGAATAATTACATGTCAAAGAAAAGAAGGTTGATTAAAATTAGCAATGAAATATACTCATCCAGGCAAATGCAGAAAGATAAAAATGGATTGGGAATCTAAATGGGATGCTTACAATTCAATAGAAATGCTGACTTCATCAGATGAGATCACAAGGGCCTTTGTGTTCTGCACTAACAATCACTCAGTGTAGTAATTATCTTCCAGAAAAGCTGCAGTCACCACCACAAACTCCCAAAACCATCCATTTTTTTTTCTGCACAAACGTTTGCTTTTCAAAAGTACTTTGTGTATATTTTCTTGAAACATTTTTATATAAGTAACTCTGGAAGATGCAGAGACTGATGAATGGGTGCTGTGGACATCGGAGCCCATCATCTGCAAATATCTTGTTTCCTCAGGAACATCCATGCAACACTCATAGGTGACTCTAGAGTAACTGGTACCCAAGACAGAAGAGTGGTGGCAAGTAATGCCTGTCAAAGTAGACAAATCACAAGGACCATGGCCAGCTTCCAGTAGAGGACAGAAACTGTAAGCTAAGATTATCTTCAAATAGTCTACACAGAATGGTTTTCCACTGAAATACCTTGGACACAGACCCCACCTCTCAGAATGTGTTTTTTAAGCCCAGAGCAGGGACTAAAGCTCCTGTTATTGGGAGCAGTGAGGTCATGCAGGAGATTTGATTAGTGTGGCTTGGAGGCTGCGTGCAATGGTGAATTAAGCAGTCGTTCTGAATTCATTTCTGGGACCTCAAAAATGGCTCTCTAGAGTACCTCTGCCACGTCTTCCACAGAGTACACAGCTGTTCATTTCTCCTGCAAGGCAAAGGTGTGCTAGACTTTCCTGTATACAAGCTTTGCTTTGTCCTGTTTTCAGCTTTTGATAGTTGACCTACTTCTAACTGGATTCCCACTCTTTCTGGAAATCTCCTTCCTCCATGACTGAATAAGCAAAAGACAAACTAAACCACAAAAAAAGAAAAGAAAAGAAAAGAAAAAGAAAAATCCAGGTCCTCAGTGAACATGTATCTGCTATTATCACAAGGATATGTCCCTGGTGCTAGTTACTGCTTCCAGTTGCCCTTTGTAACTGAATCACCCATGTACAGCAAAGCCTGAACAGCAAGGTAACTCTGGTTTTAGATGAAAAACCAATACAAAATTAGCAGATATATTTAAGTAAAGCAATAGTTATTAGAAACTAAAACTATCTCTTATTTAAGGACCGATTGTATTGGAAGATGTGCTGTGGAACAGAGGCTTAGTATCCTGCTGTCTTACACAGTTAAGCAACAATTCACTATCTGCTTGTAAACGATACTTGATGATCATGTGTAGTTATACAGTTAATGATTGTAAATGCAACACTATAGTGACATGCATGATGTTCCCAAAATAGGTATGTTGACATTCTAACTTCTACAGTCTTTGGGGGAGACTTCACTTGTAAGTAGAAACATTGGAAATATAATTATTCAAAATGGATGGGATGAGGCTACAACCTAATATGATTATTGTTTTTATGAAAAGAGAACTATATATACATTGAGTGCCTATGGCATGGAAGAAGAAATTGAAATCTGTTCTAACAAGCTAAGGAACACCAGGATTGGACAGCAAAACCACAGAAGCTGGGATGAGAAGAAAAGACTCTTGGGGGGGGGGCCAGTGTAGAGGCCTTGTGGCTGTGCTGACACCTTGATTTTAGACTAGAAATCATTATAATAGATCTAAAAGATCATAGCTTCTGACATATTAATTCACAGGGTTTGATGCCCTTTATTTTATTGTCAACAGTAGCTCTAGGAAAATAACTCACAGAATAAAGTTAAAGTTAGGAAATTTATCACTATGAGTGCAAGGTTGAGCAGAGTCATTATAAAGCTGGATCAGCAAACAGGGCTTCTGAGCTACACACCTTTTGAATCATCACTATGTTGGATGAACTATACTTTATCACTACAGGTAAAATATGCAATAGGCTGCTGTCTATTGCTTGTAATTTGCACAACCATGGCACAACTTAAGTTGCTCACTTTGGGCACACTATCAGCAAAAAATAGGTATAGTGAAAGTGTCAGGGTACTTAATGCCCTTTGCCTTTCAAAACACTAAAATATGAGAAAATTTGATGAATAGCCAAGGCATACACACATGTAGTTTACTCTCACTCTGGTTTTGTTTTGAATGTTCATTACAACAAAACCATACAATGTTAAATTAAACTTACTTAACAGGAGAAAGGAATAAAATATAATCCTTAGCAGACCATATGAAACTTAAACACAAGTCAACCAAGTTCATTAAATAATCACCATGGGTGAAAAAAATTGGTTTTTATAATTCCCCAAGTGACATCACAGTTGACTTTAAGTGATTATCTCAGTTAATATCATCCATCCTGACATATTCAATATTTACCTGTATTTTAACATGTCTGGGCATCTGTCCCCCTTGGGAGAGTGTGGCTTCTCTAATTGGCTTCTCTATGTCAATATGTACTTTTGAGGTTAGTGGAAGGTGCTATTTGAACACTATTCCTTTATAATAAAATGTAAATTGGTGCTCTACATAATTTTTTTTCTTTTTTTTTTTTTTAAGGTTTGATACTCTGCATTAAGGTTTTACTAGTTACAATGTGCAAAAAGTACATGTAAAACAGGATGTAACCCGGAATTAGTCAACGTTTTCTTGGTGTGTAAGGATTGAGCATAATGTCTTTTTTTGTTGTTGTTGTTTTCTTTTCTTTTCTTTTCTTCTTGAACTTCACAGTCTATGAGTTGTCTCTGGGGCAGTCCGAGACTCTGGGGTTAGCATCCCGCTATCAGTGACTGCATATTATGTCTGTTCTTTTGTGACTGGGTAAAAACAATGGTTTGCTATTTTGTTTGATTTTCTTTTCTTTGTTTAAAATATTGAGATACCTGGAGTTTTCTCCCAGGAGTTATCATTGTACTTACCTGTGATAAGACAATAAGTTAACCCATTTCCCCACCCACATATCCTTTCCATTCATTTCTATCCCTTCTCTCCTTCCCCTCCTTCAGAAGGAAGAATGGTTAAATCACAGAAAGAAGGGTAAAAATCTGTCTTATCCACTATATCCTTAAAGATCTACTTTGGAATTTTTGTTTTGTTTTGTTTTCTCTTCCCATCTTTCTTAATTCTTATATAATAGTAACACTTCTTTTAATTTTTAAAGCCATGTAGTTTGACATTAAATATGCCCACTCACTTTTCTCTCTCTTTCCCTCCCTCCCTACCTCCCTCCCTCCCTCCCTTCTTCCCTCCTTCCCTCCCTCCCTCTCTCTCTCTCCCTCTCTCTCATGGAGACAAGAGTAATAATTCCTCTGAAATATCTCCTATCCTTTTGCTTCACAAAAACAAAAAAAAGCATGAATTTAAAATTTCTACAGTATTACAAGAAAGGAGAAGGGAAAATATTGTATACTTAGAGTTCTAAAGTGATTCCAAGGTATTGGAGTAAAAGACAAACAGAATGCCTTTTTCTCCAGAGTTATTAGAATTTCTTTGTAGATTGTGGGAATGGTTATTTAATACAGATGCAAGAAAACAATACTAACTTCCAATGCCAGTGAATTTCCAGTGAGATCATTTTTAGATTAAACACTGACTGATTCAGAATTCTTGGATGAAAGACTATTGTGTTACAAATGTGTTTTGAACTTTGGACTTTTTGTTAGTTTATTTGTATTAACTCTTTCAAATAGCAGTTTATAGAAGTCATTTGACCTTATGCAACTCCATGAAATGAGTAATAGAATACTCTTATATTTCTCACAGAAGAGAGACCTGAGATTCTCAAGTTACATACTTTCAGAGCTAAAGTACAGACAGATAATTAAAACCCAGTTTAATTTGAAAGACTATATTGGACTAAGTGTTCCATGAAACATGTTCTGATGTGGGGCTTTGTGGAAGCAATTGGATCATGAATGTTCTTCATGGATGGATTAACTCCAATGCACTGACTGGGCAGTAATGGGGAAGGAGACCTGTTGAGGGAACTGGGATTTTGAGGACATGGCTTTTGAGGGAGGGATCTTTTGCCCTGTAGTATTCCCTTGGTCTCTTTCTTCCTGCTTCAAAATTATCATAAAAGAGATAGCTTCTGTTGTATGCTACTGCTGCCATGAAAACTTAAAACAATAAGTTCAGTCTGTCTTAGACAAAAACATCCCAAGTCATGAGACAATATTACTTTTATTTGCTTAAGTTATATGCCCCAGCAACAAAAAACATGAAAAATATATTGTCTTCCTTGGGCTCTGTTGTGGTATCAGACATGTTACAAAATCTGAAAACCTCCTAAGGTACAGGTAAGAAATGCAGTTACAGTTTTACTAGTGAAACTCTTGTCCTCCTTACTTCCCATGTAGAAACTTCAGACGGGAAGTCTGCCACAACTCCACTAGCCAGAAAATATGTCCCAGGAAGTGTATGAGTTACCATGGTGCTTCTGTATGCTGTTTTTTAGTGCTGTCTCTGGAGATCTTACACATTTCTCAGCATAAAGTACAGCCCATATCTGTACAGCGTCAAATTATTCTCCGTTTATCCCATTGCTCAGAGCCTTAAGTCACACTCGGTCCATATTTTCAGATATTTCCCAGTCCATTATGTACCCATAACATATCATGTATGTTTCTTCTTACTAAAATGTCATTCGTTCCTTCTGTATCATGGCAAATTCCAAATGTAATGTCATCTTCCCTTTGTAGCCTCTCCTCATTTTTCCCTGTCGTGCACCTTTAAATGGTAGTCAAAGGCAGTCCTGGAAGAAGTTGTTTCAATGCCACCATCTTTCAGTTGCTCTTTGTCACAAAAGCTTGTCTGCAAACCCCAGAAACACTGTAACCCACGCAAGAAAAAAAATGTGGTTAGAATGGTGTTTCCCCAAATTTCTCTTTCTCTAACACATGCTCACTTTTATGCTTGTAATTTCTCCCTATTTTAATCCAGCCAACCTATTATCTTTCCCAGTAAATGCATTTTTCACTTTCATGTTCATCAGTGATGATGATTACACAGTGCACTTATAACTTCACAATTAAAACTAAAATATTTCTTCCTTGGCCTGGAGCCACTGGGTTATGCAGGCATCCGAGCAGAGGTAGGCTGTGACCAGTCTGTGCGTTTGGAATTCTCTGTGATTAAGGTTGCAGTCCAACATGTCCACATAGCTCTCTGAGCTTAGTGCAAAATGAATGACTCCCTTTCATAGTGGGGCTTCCTCTTCTCTGCCTGATCTTATCTGGAGAGTGTGTCTAAGCACAGTTGCCTGAACTTATCTACAGGACGATCCCCACATAACGCTTCCTGCCAGCTCTGTATGATTCAGCACATATGTTCTGCTTAGCCACTCTAGCTATATGATAATTAGGTACTCTGCTATGACCAATGAACCCTTCCAGCCCATAACCCCCTAAACCTCCGAGGAAAGTCTCATAGCCCATGGCAGATTACAGGTTTAACTTCCTCCCTCTGAGAAGAACCTGCCCAACAGGTTCTTGGCATTCTTCATCATGTATGTGAAGCATTTCAAGTACCTCAGCCTTAGCCAATAAAATACACCTACCCTGGAAATTCCTACCATTCCCCAAAATCTATACAGCCCTGTTGACCACTACTAAACATGAACTGTCTTACTTATGACTGGCCCACAGTCTTTGTGGACTGGTGGCTAATGACTTCTGAGGAAAGGGAGACGTAGGATGTGCTTCAGAAAACAATTTCAAACAGAAATGGGTGTGAAGGAAATGATGCTGATTAACAAAAAAAAAAAAAAAAAGAAAGAAAAAAAAAACCTAAGTGAAAGATACAAAGAAATACAGGCAAATTTACAAAGTCTATATAGAGGAAAGGCAGTAAACATTGTATATGGATTTTTAGGGTGAGTTTTAGAGTGAGGTTTGCTAGGCCTGATGATGGTTTCGTGGGATGTAGTGGGGCAGGATGGAGAGATAGAAGGAAGAACACTTACATTACTTAAGCATAGCATTGTTTGTTTTACCATCTTCATTTATCTTTTTCAGTGAAGGTTTTTTTTTTCCCAAGAGCTGACAGTTGACTTCAATTTCACATTGCTGACTGGGCCACTAGGAGAGAAAAAAAGATACAAAGGGGAGGCCTGAGTACAAACTAAAAAGCACAGTTAAAAAAAAAAAAAAAAAAAAAAAAAAAAAAAAAAAAAAAAAAAACAGATATTGATGCCTAGATCCAGAAAAAACAAAAACAAAACAAAACAAACAAACAAACAAAAAAAACCTTTAAAGGCTGAGAAAATCTGAGTCTGACCTGTGCTGAGGCTTCAGAGATGGACAGGAAGGTGTGGTGGTCCATGCAGTGGGATGTGTGATACCCCACTGAGAAATGTTCTAAAACTAAACCTAAAGGTAAATTCATCCCCCTTAAGCTCCAGGACAGTGTAAAAAGTACATAGAAGGAGAATTATTCCCACATATTCAGAATACCAAATCCCACTTGTATGAATGTGAGACAGAGGGGGCATACTGCCCATGGGAGACCCCACCGAAGCAGAAATGATGTTTGTTGTTGGTCCAGACCTATAAAATGAACTGTGAGCACATTCCATCAGGCTATGTTCACAGCCAGGGTGCTTGCACAAAAGCCATGGGAAGCAGCCATGTTGCGGGGAAGTTCTAGGTTAAGTCACAGACCATGTAAGGAAGCAACCGTCATGGAGAAAAAAACAAATAGCAGATTAACTTGTCAAGAACTTTATATCTTGGAGCCGTCAGGACAGAGGATGACACAGTGAAGAAGATGGCCCTTACTGAGCTCTCACTATATATAGAGTAAGGAGCTGACCATTCCACATGACTTTGTGTGTTCCAGTGACCAGTGGTACTTTTTTGTAATAATTGAAAGTCAAGTGACCTAAGTGAGAATACACACACTGTGTCACTGTGATACAAATCAGGTTGTCTTGCTCCATAACTTCTATCCTTATTTAGTTTCTGCATTAAACTCCCTTTCCTGTGGGGCCTCTAAGAAAAAGGCTTCGTTTGAATACTGAACAACAAAGGAATAAGGCTCTGGATTTAATTCACCCATCAGGGGAATGGAGGGAATTAACAGACTGGGCAGCTAAATTGGAAGAAGTTACAAAATAAGGTTGGAGGAAATTATCCAGAGCACAGCAATGAGTGATAATGGAATGAAAAGCAAGACCTTTGGAAGAGAGAGGAAGCCATGCTCCCTGCAGCCCACCCTCCTACATTTATGTCATAGAACCAGCTGATGAATAAATAAAGAGACAAGAGAGAGATTTGAAGAGGAAATAAATTTTACATTAAGGTATGTACTTCATACAACATCTTCATACATATCTTCAACAACCTGATACTAATTCTGTCATTCTGCCATTAATTAACAATACAGTCTCTTAAAAATTTTAACTTTTTTGATATTAGCTTTTTCCCCCTCAGAGAGAGAATCCTAGTGCCCCGTTCCCCTAGAAAACTATCATTCTAAGCTCCAATACATAGAGCACTTTAAAACTCCTCCCTGTTCAACTGAAATTGAAATCACCAAATAGTTCCTTTCATACTATAAATATAATTCTGCTCTCTCCAGTGTGTTCAGTTCTTCAAATTCTTATGAAAAGTCACTCATTGGAAAGCATCTTCATTACCAGAAGAAACATTAGACTCAGATGTATAAATTCTTACTCTGAAAACAGCAACTATTCACACAAGAGCTGTGCTTGAAAATAAGAATACTGGAGATACATATTGTGTGCTAAGTAATTTAAATGAAAAACGTGTATTTTGAAATCACATGAAATGTATGCGACACTCTTAGGTTTAGAAAGGAATATGACTCTATGAACATGAAATTTGTTAACTTTATGGTGTCATTTCTGTAACGAATCTTTCAACCTGGCCCAAACACTAACATATAATGTCTTATGGCTCCATCTAGTGTCTGATGGCTGACAGTACAGTAGGACTTATTGGAAATCAGTATCATAGCACAGACATCCACTATTCTGGAATAGTTTGCAAAGGGTCATACGTGCCATCAGTGGTAGCATTTCTTTCGTTATCAGTATTACACAGCACATATTTCGAAGGTACTGCTGGTGATTCAGCATGTGTTTCTCCACTAAGGCCTACTGCCATTGTCCTGGAAAGATATGACCCTGGATTCAGTCTTCTCCAAGGCCAGAAACCCTGGGCAGTGCCTGAGACAAGGGAGGTGCTAAGTAAAAATGAATTCGAGGGGGCACAAATATCAAGAATCTGGAAGAATCACACTCCCATTCAAAAGGAAATTGGCGGTGCTCAAATGATTATATCACAAGACAAACATGTATCTTTACAGAATGTAACAAAAGTACCTCGTTGAAAAACCTTGCCACCATTTCTTCCGTAAGTTGCTCTACTGAAGACATTTGCCATTTGATCCTAATGAATAAGTCATGTGGCTTTCAAGGGTCTGCACTCATAGAAAATGACTCACTGTGGTAGGTGTAGGGCACTAGAGAGAAGAGATCAGTCTAAACTTGTGTGTCTCTAAATAGAAGGTTATGCAGTATCAGCTCTGTTCAGATAGCTTTAGGAAAGGTACATCTGGTTCCACTGAGGGAAAACCTCACTTTATTTGACTTTTCCTTGCTTTTTAAATTCAAAGATGTGAAATGACGATTTAATTGTAAATTGAACTTTTATTTCAAAGAATAAGAAGTCGGTTTTTCATTACTTGTAGGAAGTTGTCTATGACTGGACAAGTTTTTACATTTTTTTATCTTTGATTTTTAAAAAAGTATATAAATAAAGGCCCAGGATCACAGGTCTATTAAAATGTGGCCAAATTGTGGGAATATATCTGTACACTTTTTCTGAGAATAGAGATACTATGAAGACAAAATCAATGTAATCCCCCTACTTTTTAAAAAGCAACAATTATTTTCTTCATTTTCATGATGTTTTTTTTTTAATTCTTCTTTTAATTAAACAACTTTATTTTAAAAAACAGAGATAAATGTACAGATTTTAAAAGCATTTTGCGTAAAAGTATATGAACACATTTTGTCGGTACTTAATTTTTTTAAAGGATTGATAGTATGCACTAAAATCTTACTACTTACAATGAGCATAAAATACATGTAAAACAAGATGTAACCTGGAAATAGTCAAAGTTTTCTTGGTATGTAAAGATTAAGCATAATGATTTTATTTTTGGCCTTTTTTTCTTGAACTGCTAATAGTCTATGAGGTGTTTCTCTGGTGTTAAGAGCTTTTTGGGGTTAGTATTCAATTATAAGTAACTACATATTGTCTGTTCTTTTGTGACAGGGTTACCTCACTCAGGATGATATTCTCTAGGTGCATCCATTTTCTTAAGAATTTCGTAAAGTCATTGTTTCTGATAGCTGAGTAGTGCTCCATTGTGGAAATATACCACAATTTTTTTATTCATTCATCTACTGAAGGACATCTGGGTTCTTTCCAACTTCTGGCTATTACAAATAGGGCTTCTATGAATATAGTGGTGCATGTGTCTATGTTGTATGTTGGAGCTCCTATGGGGTATATGCCCAGAAGTAGAATAACTGGGTCTTCAGGTAGTACTATGTCCAATTTTCTGAGGAACCACCAGACTGATTTCCAGAGTGAGTGGCTGTAATAGTTTACAACCCCACCCACAGTGAAAAAGTGTTCCTCTTTCTCTGCATCCTCCCAGCATCTACTGTCATCTGAATTTTTAGACTTAGCAATTCTGGTTGGTGTGAGGTGTAATCTCAGGGTTGTTTTGATTTGCATTTCCCTGATGGCTAAGGATGTCCAGCACTTCCTTAGATGCTTCTCAGCCATTCGATATTCCTCAATTGAGAAATTTTTGTTTAGCTCTACACCCCATTTTTTAATAGGGTTGTTTGATTCTCTGGTGCTTAACTAACTTCTTGAGTTTTTGTATACCTTGAATATTAGGCCTCTATCAGATGTGGGGGTAGTAAAGATCTTTTGCCAACCTATTGGCTGCCATTTTGTTTTTTTGACAGCATTCTTAGCCTTACAAAAGCATTGCAATCTCATTAAGTCCCATTTGTCGATATTTGATCTTAGAAAACGAGCCATTGGTGTTCTGTTCAGGAAATTTTCTCCTGTGCCTATGTATTCTAAGGTTTTACCTACTTTCTCATCTAATAATTTCACTGTACCTGGTTTAATGTGGAGATCTTTGATCCACTTGCACTTGATCTTTGTACAAGGAGATAAAAAAAGAGGGGGTCTATTTTCATTCTTCTCCATGCAGAGTGCCAGTTGGACCAACACCAATTGTTGTAGATGCTGTCCTTTTTCCTTTGAATGTTTACAGCTCCTTTGTCAAAAACCAGGTGATCATATATGTGAAGGCTCATTTCTGGATCTTCTATTCTATTCCATTGATCCACGTGCCTATTTCTATACCAGTACCATGCACTTTTCAGCACAATTGCCTTGTAATATGGCTTGAGGTCAGGGATAGTGATTCCCACAGATGTTTTCTTATTGTTGAGGATGGATTTTGCTATTCTAGGTCTTTTGTTATTCCAGATGAAATTGCACATTGATCTTTCCAACTCAGTGAAGAACTGGGTTGGAATTTTGATGGGGATTGCATTGAATCTGTAGATTGCTTTTGGTAATATGGCCATTTTTAAAATGTTGATCCTTCCAATCCATAAGCATGGGAGACCTTTCCATTTTCTGAGTTCTTCCTCTAATTCCTTCTTTAGAGATTTAAAGTTCTTGTCATGCAGGTTCTTCACTTGCTTAGTTAGAGTCACACCAAGGTTTTTGTGTGACTATTGTGAAGGGTATCCTTTCCCTAATTTCTTTCTCCATGTTTGTCCTTTGAATATAGAAAGGCTACTGATTTATTTGAGTTAATTTTATATCAAGCCACTTTGCCTAAATTCTTTATCAGCTGTAGGAGTTCTCTGGTGGAATTTGTAGGGTCACTTAAGTACATAACAGTGTACTTAAGTGACCCTACAAATTCCACATCACGTCAAATAGTGATGTTTTTACTTCTTCCTTTCCAATTTGTACCCCCTTGATCTCCTTTTACAGTCTAATTGCTCCAAGCAGGACTTCCAGTACTATGTTGAATAGGTGGGGGGGGGGAGTGGGCAGCCTTGTTGAGTCCCTGATTTTCATGGGATTGCTTCAAGATTCCCACTGTTAAGTTTGATGTTGGCTGTTGGTTTGCTGTATATTGCTTTTATTATTATGTTTAAGTATGAGCATTGGATTCCTGTTCTTTTCAAGACTTTTAACATGAAATGGTGTTGAATTTTGTCAAATGCTTTCTCGGGATCTAGTGCGATGACCATGTGGCTTTTTTTTTTTTTTTTTTTTTTTTTTTTTTTTTTTGAGTTGTTTATATGGTGGATTACATTGATCGATTTCTGTATGTTAAACCATCCCTGCATACCAGGGATGAAGCTGACTTGATAATGGTGAATGATCATTTTGATGTGTTCTTGGAATTGGTTTGCAAGGATTTTGTTGAGTATTTTTGCATCAAAGTTCATAAGTGAGATTGGTCTGAGGTATTCTTTCCTTGTACGTTCTCTGTGTGGTTTAGGAACAAGGGTTATTGCAGCCTCAATAAAATGAGTTAGGTAGTGTTCTATCTGATTCTATTTTATGGAATAGTTTGGAGCGTATTGGTATTATTTTGTCAATAAATATCTGATAAAATTCTGCACTAAACCCACCTGGACCTGGGCTTTTTTTTTTGGTTGGGAGGCTTTTGATGACTGCCTCTATTTCTTTAGCTGTTATAGGATTATTTAGATGGTTTACCTGGTCCTGATTTAACTTTATTATCTTGTATTTGTCTAGGAATTCATCCATTTCCTCCAGATTTTCCAGCTTTGTTGAGTATAGGCTTTTGTAGTATGATCTGATGATTTCTTGAATTTCCTCAGTTTCAGTTGTTATTTATCCACTTTTCTTTCTGATTTTGTTAATTTGGATACTCTCTCTTTGCCCTCTAGTTAGTCTGGCTAGGGGTTTATAAATCTTGTTGATTTTCTCAAAGAAGCAGCTCTTGGTTTGGTGATTCTTTGAATGGTTCTTTTTGTTTGTATTTGGTCTATTTCTACCCTAAGTTTGATTATTTCTTTTTTTTTTTTTTTTTTTTTAAACGACTTTATTTTGCAAAACAAAGATAAATGTACAGATTTTAAACATTTTTTGCTTAAAATTACACATTTTTGTCAGTACTGTTTTTTCAGACATTAAAATAAATTTTACATAAAACCATGTGAATATGTTTTTTAGTCAGTACTTGATTTATTTCAAGGGCTTGACAGTATGCATTGAAAACGTACTAGTTGCAATAAGCGTGAAGTACATGCAAAACAAAACGCAACATGGAAATAGTCAAAGTCTTCTTGTTTTGTGAATATATGTATATTTTTTGTTTTCTTTATTTCTTGGACTTCATACAGTCTGTGAGTTGTTTCTGGGGGAGTGCAAGCCTCTGGGGTTAGCATCCCACTATCAGTGACTGCATATTATGTCTGTTCTTTTGTGACTGGGTTATCTCACTCAGGATGATCTTCTCTAGATGCAGCCATTTTCTTAAGAATTTGGTTAAGTCATTGTTTCTGGTGGCTGAGTAGTATTCCATTGTGTATATGTACCACAATTTTTGTATCCATTCGTCTTCTGAAGGACATCTGGGTTCCTTCCAGCTTCTGGCTATTATAAATAGAGCCGCTATGAACATTGTGGTGCATATATCTTTGTTGTGTATTAAAGTGTCTCTGAGGTATATGTCCAGAAGTGAAATGGCTGGGTCTTCAGGTAGTACTATATCCAATTTTCTGAGGTATCGCCAGACAGATTTGCAGAGTGGTTGTATTAGCCTGCAACCCCAACAACAGTGGAGAAGTGTTCCTCTTTCTCCGCAGCCTCGCCAGCATCTGCTGTCATCTGAGTTTTGGATCTTAGCCAATCTGACTGGTGTGAGGTGGAATCTTAGGGTTGTTTTGATTTGCATTTCCCTGATGGCTAAGGATGTGGAGCACTACCTCAGATGTTTCTCGGCCATTCAGTGTTCCTCAACGAAAAATGATTTGTTTAGCTCTGTACCCCATTTTTTAAAAGGGTTATTTGATTCTCTGGTGTCTAGCTTTTTTAGTTCCTTGTACACCTTGGATATTAGGCCTCTATCTGATGTGGTGTTGGTAAAGATCTTTTCCCATTTTGTTGGTTGCCGTTTTGTTTTCTTGACGATGTCCTTAGCCTTACAGAAACTTTGCAATCTCATTAAGTCCCATTTGTTAATCTTTGACCTTAGAGCTTGAGCCATTGGTGTTTTGTTCAGGAAATTTTCTCCTGTGCCTATGTGTTCTAAGGTTTTCCCTGCTTTCTCATCTAATAGTTTCAGTGTATCTGGTTTAATGTGGAGATCTTTAATCCACTTACACTTGAGCTTTGTACAAGGAGATAAGAACAGGTCTATTTTGATTCTTTTCCATGTTGAGTGCCAGTTGGACCAGCACCATTTGTTGAATAAACTGTCCTTTTTCCATTGAATGTTTACTGCTCCTTTGTCAAAAATCAGGTGACCATATACATGAGGGCTCATTTCTGGATCTTCTATTCTATTCCATTGATCCACCTGCCTATTTCTGTACTAGTACCATGCAGTTTTCAGCACAATTGCCTTGTAATATAGCTTGAGGTCAGAGATAGTGATTCCCGCAGATGTTTTCTTGTTGTTGAGGATGGATTTCGCTATTCTAGGTCTTTTGTTATTCCATATGAAATTGCACATTGATCTTTCCAATTCCATGAAGAACTGGGTTGGAATTTTGATGGGGATTGCATTGAATCTGTAGATTGCTTTTGGTAGGATGGCCATTTTTAAGATGTTGATCTTTCCAATCCATGAGCATGGGAGATCTTTCCATTTTCTGAGATCCTCCTCAATTTCGTTCTTTAGAGGTTTGAAGTTCTTGTCATACAGGTCCTTCACTTTCTTAGTTAGAGTCACACCAAGGTATTTCATAGTTTTTGTGACGATTGTGAAGGGTACCTTTTCCCTAATTTCTTTCTCCACATGTTTGTCCTTTGAGTATAGGAAGGCTACTGATTTGTTTGAGTTAATTTTGTATCCAGCCACTTTGCTGAACTTGTTTGTCAGCTGTAGCAGTTCTCTGGTGGAATTTTTGGGGAGACTCAAGTACACTATCATGTCATCGGCAAAGAGTGATGTTTTTATCTCTTCCTTTCCGATTTGTATCCCCTTGATCTTCTTTTGCTGTCTAATTGCTCCAGCCAGGACTTCCAGTACTATGTGGAATAGGTAGGGGGAGAGTGGGCAGCCTTGTCGAGTACCTGATTTTAGTGGGATTGCTTCAAGTTTCTCGCCATTAAGTTTGATGTTGGCTGTTGGTTTGCTGTATATTGCTTTTATTATGTTTAAATATGGGCCTTGGATTCCTGTTCTTTCCAGGACTTTTAACAAGAAGGGGTGTTGGATTTTGTCGAATGCTTTCTCAGCGTCTAGTGAGATGACCATGTGATTTTGATCTTTGAGTTTGTTTATATGGTGGATTACATTGATGGATTTCCTTATGTTAAACCATCCCTGCATCCCAGACATGAAGCCTACTTGGTCATGATGAATGATGGTTTTGATGTGTTCTTGGATTCGGTTTGCAAGAATTTTGTTGAGTATTTTTGCATCAATGTTCATAAGTGAGATTGGTCTGAAGTTCTCTTTCATTGTAGGGTCTTTGTGTGGCTTAGGTATGAGGGTTATTGTAGCCTCAAAAAATGAGTTGGGTAATATTCCATCTGATTCTATCGTTTGGAATAGTTTGGTGAATATTGGTGTTATATCCCCAATAAATGTCTGATAAAATTCTGCACTGAACCCGTCTGGACCTGGGCTTTTTTTGGTTGGGAGGCTTTTGATGACTTCTTCTATTTCTTTAGGTGTTATAGGGTTATTTAGATGATTTACTTGGTCCTGGTTAAACTTTGGGACCTTGTATCTGTCTAGGAATTCGTCCATTTCCTCCAGATTTTCCAATTTTGTGGAGTATAAGATTTTGTAGTAGGATCTGATGATTTCTTGAATTTCCTTAGTTTCAGTTGTTATGTCACCACTTTTTTTTCTGATTTTGTTAATTTGGATACTCCCTCTTTGCCCTTTAGTTAGTCTGGCTAGGAATTTATCAATCTTGTTGATTTTCTCAAAGAACCAACTCTTTGTTTTGTTGATTTTTTCAATGGTTCTTTTTGTTTCTATTTGGTCTATTTCTGCCCTAATTTTGATTATTTCTTGCTGTCTACTGTTCTTGGGTATATCTGCTTCATTCTGTTCTAGGGCTTTTAGCTGTGCTGTCAGGTTGCTGATGTGAATTCTCTCTAGTTTCTTTTTGGAAGCACTTAAGGCTATGAGTTTTCCTCTCAATACTGCTTTCATTGCATCCCATAGGTTTGGGTATGTTGTGTTATCATTTTCGTTGAATTCTAGAAAGTCCTTAATTTCTTTCTTTATTTCTTCTTTGACCCTGCTATCCTTTAACAGAGCGTTGTTTAGTTTCCATGTGTATGTGGGCATTTTGTTGTCTTTGTTGTTGTTAAAGACCAGCCGTAGACCATGGTGATCTGAGAGGATGCATGGGAATATTTCAATCTTCTTATATCGATGAAGGCTGGTTCTGTGTCCAATTATGTGGTCAATTTTCGAGAAGATGCCATGGGGTGGTGAGAAGAAGGTGTATTCTTTTACTTTAGGATAGTATGTTCTGTATATATCTATTAATTCTAGTTGGTTCAAAATCTGCTAGTTTTGCAGTGTCCTTGTTCAGTTTCTGTTTCCCAGATCTGTCCATTGGTGAGAGTGGGGTATTAAAGTCTCCCACTATTATTGTGTGGGGTGAAATGTATTTTTTGAGTTTTAGTAGAGTTTCTTTTATGAATGTGGGTGATTTTTTATTTGGAGCATATATGTTAAGGATTGAGAGTTCCTCCTGACAGATTTCCCCGGTAATGAGTAAAAAGTGTCCTTCTTTATCTTTTTTGATAACTTTTGGTTGGAAATTTACTTTATTCGATATTAGAATAGCCACTCCAGCTTGCTTCTTGGAGCTGTTTGCTTGGAAGTTTTTTTCCCACCCTTTTACTCTGAGATAGTGTCTGTCTCTGTCTCTGAGATGAGTTTCCTGTAGGCAGCAAAAGGCTGGATTTTGTTTATGTATCCAGTCTGATAGTCTATGTCTTTTTATTGGGGAGTTGAGACCATTTATATTAATAGATATCAAGGAATAATTGTTTCTGTTTCCTGCCATTTTTGCTTTTTTGGGTTGAGTTGTGTCTGTGTTTTTTTCTTCTTTTAGTTTTCTTGTTTAGGAGTTTTCTTGTTTTTACTAGGCTGTATTTTCCCTCCTTGTATTGGGTTTTCCACCTATAATTCGTTGTAGTGCTGGTTTTGTGGTCAGATATTGTCTGAATTTTGATTTGTCTTGAAATATCTTTGTCTCTCCATCGATGGTGATTGATAGTTTTGCTGGGTATAGCAGCTTGGGCTGGCACTTGTGCTCTCTTAAGGAGTGCATGATGTCTGTCCAGGCTCTTCTAGCTTTCATAGTCTCTGTTGAGAAATCGGGTGTGAGTCTGATTGGTCTGCCTTTATATGTTACCTGACCTTTTTCCCTTACTGCTTTTAGTATTCTTTCTTTACTTTGGGCACTTGATGTTTTTACTATTATGTGTCGGGAGGTATTTCTTTTCTGGTCCAACCTATTTGGAGTTCTGAAGGCTTCTTTTATGCTCGTGGTCATCTCATTCTTGAGGGTAGGGAAGTTTTCTTCTATGATTTTGTTGAAGGTATTTACTGTGCCTCTTAGTTGATACTCTTCTCCCTCTTCTATTCCTATTATCCTTAGGTTCGGTCTTCTCATTGTGTCTTGTATTTCCTGGACATTTTGGGTTAGGAGCTTTTTGTTTTTTGCATCTTCTCTGGCTGTTTTGTCTATGTTTGCAATGTTGTCTTCTGCCCCCGAGATTCTCTCCTCGATCTTTTGTAATCTGTTGGAAATGCTTGCTTCTGTGACTCCTGATTTCTTTTTTTGGTGTTCTGACTCTAGGGTTATCTCTTTTAGCGATTTCTTTATTGTGTCAATTTCTGTTTTAATTTCCCTCTTCCATTCCTTTATTTCTTTGGTTCTGTTTTCCTCTCATTCTTTGAGTTCTTTGAGTGTTTTTCTTGTTTCTTCTTTAAAAGCTTCTGAATCTTTTTGCTTTTCCCCCCTTTTTTGTTTAAGTAACTATATCAGCATCTTGAGGCATGATTTCAGGTCTGTGTCTTCTTTTTCTGGAGTGTTTGGAATTCCGATATTTGCTGCTATTGGAGAGCTGGGTTCTGGTGTTGCTAGATTGTCTTGGTTTCCTTGGGATATACTCTTTCTCTTTCCTCTTGCCATTGTGTTGTCAGTGATATGTTCTTGCCTTTCCCTTGTATCTGGTCTGTGTCCCTGGTACACTTTCCGTGTGCACTCCGCAGAGATCTCTCTACTCCCCGGCAGCCCAGGTTCTGGGTGGCAGCTGGGCCAGGCTCCGCTCTGCGTCCTGAAGTCGCCTCCGGGTGGAAACAGACGTTCCTAAGATCTGTTCCTGGTCACAGATGCTCAGCCTCTCCGAGCCACCTTTCCAGCTGGCAGGTGGGCCAGGCTCCGCTCTGCGTCCTGAAGTCGTCTCCGGGTGGGAACAGAAGTTCCTAAGATCTGTTCCCGGTCACTGGATCGGGGAGGACAGGGCATGTCAGGGCAGGGGGTGCCCTTTCCGTGTGCACTCCGCAGAGATCCCTCTGCTCCCCAGCAGCCTAGGTCTCCCACTCACCAGTTGCTCAGCCTGTACGAGCCGCCTTTCCGGCTGGCAGTTGGGCCAGGCTCTGCTCTGTGTCCTGAAGTCGTCTCCGGGTGGGAACAGAAGTTCCTAAGATCTGTTCCCGGTCACAGTTGCTCAGCCTGTATGAGCCGCCTTTCCGGCTGGCAGTTGGGCCAGGCTCCGCTCTGCGTCCAGTTTGATTATTTCTTGTCCTGTGCTACTCTTGGATGTATCTGCTTCCTTTTGTTCTATAGCTTTCAGCTGCGCTGTCAAGTTGCTGATGTATGCTCTCTCCAGTTTCTTTTTGGAAGCGCTCAGAGCTATGAGTTTTCGTCTGAGTGCTGCTTTCATTGCATCAAATAGGTTTTGGTATGTTGTGTTTTTTTCCATTGAATTCTAGAAAATCCTTAATTTCTTTCTTTATTTCTTCTTTTACCCTGCTATCGTTTAATAGAGCATTTTTTTGTTTCCATGTATATGTGGACTTTTTGTTTACTGCGTTGTTATTAAAAACCAGCCTTAGACCATAGTGATCTGACAGGATGCATGGAAGTATTTTAATCTTCTTATATCTATTGAGGCTTATTTTGTGACTGATTATGTGGTCAATTTTCGAGAGAGTGCCGTGAGGTGCTGAAAAGAAGATGTATTCTTTTGTGTTTTATTAGGATGTAGTTCCCCTCATTGTATTGGGTTCTCCCCTATAATTCGTTGTAGTGCTGGATTTGTTGTCAGATACTGTGTAAATTTAGTTTTGTTTTGAAATATCTTAGTCTCTCCATCTATGGTGATTGAGAGTTTTGCTGGGTATAGCAGCTTTGGCTGGCACCTGTGCTCTCTTAGGGTCTGCATGATGTCTGTCCAGGCTCTTCTAGCTTTCATAGTCTCTGTTGAGAAATCGGGTGTGATTCTGATTGGTCTTCCTTTATATGTTACATGGCCTTTTTCCCTTACTGCTTTTAGTATTCTTTCTTTGCTTTGGGCACTTGGTGTTTCAACTATTTTGTGTCAGGAGGAATTTCTTTTCTGGTCCAGTCTATTTGGAGTTCGCTAGGCTTGTTTTATGCTCATGTTCATCTTATTCTTAAGGGTAGGTAAGTTTTCTTCTATGATTTTGTTGAAGATATTTACTGTGCGTATTATTTGATGTTTTTTTGCCCTCTTCTATTCCTATTATCCTTAGGTTTGGTCTTCTCATTATGTCCTGGATCTCCTGGACATTTTGGGTTAAGAGCTATGGGGGTTTTGCATCTTCTCTGACTGTTTTGTCTATGTTTTCTATGTTGTCATCGGCCCCCGAGATTCTCTCTTCCATCTCTTGTAGCCTATTGGAAATGCTTGCATCTGTGACTCCTGATTTCTTTTTTAGGTTTTCTACCTTTCAGTAGTTTTTGTCTCTTTTAGTGTTTTCTTTATTTTGTCCATTTCCGTTTTAAATTCTTTCTTCCATTCCTTCATCTTTTTGGTTCTGTTTTCCTCTAGTTCTTTGAGTTCTTTGAGTGGTTTCCCTGTTTCCTCTTTAAAAGCTTCTAATTCTTTATGCTTTTCCTCCCATTCTTGTTTAAGAATCTCTATCATCATCTTGAGGTATGATTTTTGGTCTGCATCCTCTTTTTTGGAGTGTTTGTCATTCAGCTGTTTTCTGTGATGGGAGAGCTGGGTACTGGTATTGCCAGGTTGTCTTGGTTTCCCTGGGGTATGTTCTTTCCCTTTCCTCTTACCATCTTGTTGTCAGTCTTGTGTCCCTGTATCACCACTGGTTCACTGCTGATTCACCGCTGGCTCACTGCTGTTTTAGTCCTGTGTCCCTGGATCACCGCTGGATCACTGCTGGCTCATTGCTGTTCCGGTCTTGTGTTCCTGGCTCACTGCTTGCTCACCGCTGGCTCACAGCTTTTCTTATTGTTGGATGGTCTTAGTGCGTGTTCTGCACTCTGTGTTGTCTGGCTGGGAATAGCCCAATGCCGGGTTGCTGGTTCCCTGAACCACACTGTTGTTGGGAGGGGGAACCGGGGGACCGCAATTTTTTTTGTGGGCTCAGCAGAGATCTCTCTGCACCCTGGCTAGTTGGAATGCCTCCTTGCCAGTCCTGTGTCCCTGAATCACCTCTGGATCACTGCTGGCTCACCCCTGTTCCAGTCTTGTGTCCCTGGATCACCACTGGTTCACTCCCTGGGTTTTTTGTTACTCCAAATAAATTTGCAAATTTCTTTTTCTAACTCTATAAAGAATTGAATTGGAATTTTGATGGGGACTGTATGAATCTGTAGATGCTTTTGTCAAGATGGCCATTTTTACTATATTAATTATGCCAATCAATGAACATGGGAGATCTTTCCATCTTCTGAGATCTTCAAAATCTTTCTTCAGAGACTTGAAGTTCTTGTCATACAGAGCTTTCACTTGCTTGCTTAAAGTCACACCAAGGTATTTTATATTATTTGTGACTATTGTGAAGGGTATATTTCCCCTAATTTCTTTTTTAGCCTCTTTATCCTTTGCATAAAGAAAAGCTACTCTTTTGTTTGAGCTAATTTTATATCCAGCCACTTTGCTGAAGTAGTTTATCAGCTGTAGGAGTTTTCTGGTGAAATTTGTGGGGTTACTTAAGTATACTATCATATCATCTGCAAATAATGATATTTTGACTTCTTCCTTTTCTATTTGTGTAGCTTTGACTTCCTTTTGCTCTATGATTGTTCTGGCTAGGATTTCCAGTAGTATATTTAATATGTAGGGGGAGAGTGGCCAGCCTTGTCTAGTCCCTGATTTTAGTGCCTTTGCTTCAAGTTTCCATTTAGTTTGATATTGACTACTGGTTTGCTGTATATTGCTTTTACTATGTTTAGGTTAGGTATGGGACTTGAATTCCTAATTTTTCCAATTTTAGCATGAAGGGGTGTAGAATTTTTTAAAATGCTTTCTAAGCATCTAATAAGAAGAGTTTGTTTATATTCCTTGAGTTTGTTTATATAGTGGATTATTTTGTTAGATTTCTGTATATTGAACCATCCCTGCATCTCTGGGATGAAGCCTATTTGATCATGGGGAATGATTGTTTTGATGTATTCTCAGATTCTGTTTGCAAGAATTTTATTGAGTATTTTTGCATCAATGTTCATAATGGAAATTCCTTTAAAGTTCTTTTTCTTTGTAGGACCTTTGTATGGTTTAAGGTCTGGGTAGAAGAGCTGTGGCACAGGGTCAGCACAGGATTCAGACAGAAATTGGAAGGATCCTGTCCCACACTGCTTCTGCATTCCTATGTCCTAGGGGCTCTGGGAGGGAAACTCAGAAGTGGTGTTCTAGCCTTTGCTCTCAGTTGTGTCAGCACTCCTGTGAGAACTAGCTTTCTCCCAGTGGGGTCTGGGTATAGAGTGCTCTGGCACCAGGTGAGCCGAAGGCACCAATCTATGGAATTTGTTATTGCATTTGGGTAACTTTGTTTGCCTTGTGTTTTGAGCAATGCCACAGGCTCTCATTTCTGAAGAGAATGTTTTAGGCAGCCCCAATGGTGACACTCATCCTATCTAAATGTGCAGATTAAAACTGACACTTGGTCTATGCATGTGCACTTGCTGGCCTAATTCCACTTCTGACTAAATCATGTGTCCTCAAATGGGTTGTGCCCATCCTTCATTCAGGTCCTGAGTGCAGCCTAGAATCATCACTGAGCTACAAACTACAAAGGCAAAGCAAGAACCTACCTTAAAATTTGCATGAGAAGCATAAATGCTATCTGCTGTAACTAATTAGAATGAATTTGTGTTAATTCTTAGTGAACTTTAAAGCATACACAGCTTACTTGTTAAAATAGACTAATCAAAAACTGAGATTCTAAAAATAAAACTTGGCTTCAAGACATAATTATTTATAATTTGATATTTAATTTTGAAAATTTTTTATTTTGTATGCTAATTTTAATCTTCTAGCTGTTTTCTCTCACTTATAGTTTGCATTCCCATTTGACTCAAGGAAAATATATAAAATACTTCAAAACATTTACAGTGGAAAAACAAACAACTAAATAAGGATTGCTAGTTATTTCTGAAATAGTTTCATGAATTAATATAATGAGGAATATGGTGACTTTACATCACTGTTATCATGTTATATACTATTTTTTATACAAATCCAGTATTTAATACCAAAATTACCATTTCATAAAACATTGAAAGGAAAATCTAAAAAAAAAGTCATGGAGGGTGGGAGCAAATAATGCAATAATTTAGGAAGTTAGTTTTGAGGTAAGACTAATAATTTTATTCAATTAATATAGAGTAATTTGGATGTAAAATAATTTGTTAGGGTTTGAATCTAAAATGTTCCGTACACGTTCTTGTGTTGAATGTCTGCTCTTCAGCTCTAAGTGCTCATTTTGAAAACTTTGGAACATTTAGGGGGTATTGTCTATATAGATAATGTAGGTTGGGCTCCCTAAGTACAACCTGACTTTGTTTTCTGTTCTGCTATAATCTGGAATCCCTAACCAACAGCTAACCACTATGGCTGAGTAGATCCACAATGCCTTCCTTTATGGATAATAAGCAGAATTATCATATGTATTAGGATGAGAAGATGACTATATTTTACGTGGGCATGTTCTCTGACCTTGGTATTATGTCACACACACATATAAGTTTTCAAATATAAAAGTATTTGCACCCTGTACATGACATGGGAAAGAGGAATTGTAGACAGACTTTTTTTTTATGAAAGAGATCATGAAGCATTTATATTTTGCTCCTGGGTTACCACATTCACTGTAATATACTTAAAGATATTATGGTTCCATTTACATTCATACTTTATTTAATTTTCTTTATATTACATGTAATACCATCTTGTATACATATAAAATTTTCACTATTCATTTGATTCATATTTAGGATGCTTCCAGTTCCTAGTTAGTATGAATAGAATAGCAATGAGCTTGCATGAGAATATATTTTTGATATAAGATACAATCATTGGCTATAGGCCCAGCAATGAATAAGACTGTTGATAACATTTCTTCCATGGCAGTATCCTAGCACTTTCCAACAGTATGAAAGTTTATCAGTTAAGAAAAAAAAGCATATAGATTAGTACTAGCTTGATTTGTCTATATGTTGCAACAGAGCTTTGAGATATCTTTAGCAATTGGATTGCATAAACTAGTTCATAAAGGCAATAGAGCAGAACTGTAAGATTCTTCCTATGAGAGTCTGTGGAGCTTCTCTGAGCATAGGCTATTATGAGGTATTCCACATCGTAGACAGACTTTTTAAAGTATGACAAAGGTCATAATAAGATACATCACAGAAGCATGGAAACTTAGAAAAGAGTAAAAGAGTAAATAGGAAGATAAGAGCTCTCAGGGCACGCAGTGAATCAAGAAAAATCCCAAATGCATAAGGAAATAGCGACATTAGGATTTGAAAATTTTTATTTTATTTGAAAATATAAGTATGTTGCAGTAAATATTAAAGAATAGTTTTATCTCTTTATTAGCCCTGAGGTCTCACTTCTCAGGCCCAGTTTTAGTTCGGAGCCATGCGCATCTCTGTCGCCTGGTCCAAGCTGCCACCTGGATCTCAATCTGTTCGCACAACAACCTTCCATGGCGGTTTTCTACCGCCTGTTCTCCTCCTCCTTCCCGGGGTGTTTCTGTATCCCTAAATCCCATAACAACACAACTCTACAGCCCGATAGCTTTTCATACAGGTTAATATATTTGACTCTCAATCCACAAACCCTCTACACAGAATATTGCATCAAATAGACAAAGATACAAACCACTTTTCTATATGAGATATTAGACCTATAAAACCCGTAATGTTCATAGCTATTTAATGCCAATCAGTCCCAACTGGGTCTAGCTGGTTCTTGGGAACCTCCATGTTGTGAAGACCTCCACCTTCCATACCTTGACCTCCTCAGACCTTTCTTCTCTCCAACTCCCTCGTCTGGCCTTGTCACTGGCTTTCTTGTTTCTTACTAATAAAATGGAAAGGTTCAGATAAAGTCACATCAAGAGTATGTAACTAGGTAGCCCTTCTTGGGGAAGTGGAATTAACATTAAAATACAAGCAGCTTCAGGACAATCTACATAACTACAATTTGTAAAATTATGGAGTAAAAATATTTTGGATCTTAATATGCTTATTAGGAAATAATCTGGTAGTTCTTTTTTCGTCTAATTATATGAACCTGCTGAAGGTGAGACACTGTTTTGACATTGGATTGCAATACCACACAGTGCCAGAAGATGGCAGAATATGCTCAAAACATGAAAAAGTGCCAGAGAATGATATCCCTCTGTTGCATATGCACCTGGGCCCATGGGTCTCTCCATAATAACTGGTTAGTTGGTGTTTTAATCCCTGGGAGCTGTGGTGGGTTTGGTTAGTTGATAATTTTGTTCTTCTAATGGGGTTGCAGACTCTTTCAGCTCCTTCAATTCTTTTTCTAACTCCTTCATTGGTGTCTCTATGTTCAGTCTGATAGTTAGCTTCAAGCATCCTCCTCTTTATCACTATGAGTCTGGCAGAGCCTCGGAGGAGTCATCCATATCAGATTCCTGCCAGTTAGCACTACTTGACATCAGCAATAGTGCATGGGTTGAGTGGCTACATATTGGGTGGATCTCCTGGTGAGGCTGTCTCTGGATGATTTTTCCTCCAATCTCTGCTCCTCTATTTGTCCCATTATTTTCTCCCATGAGTGTTTTGTTCTTCCTTCTAAGAAGGACTAAGTCATCCACCTTCTGGCTTTCTGTCTCTTTGAACTTCATAAGTTCTGTAAATTGTTTCTTGAGTATTCTGAGCTTTTGTGGTGGTTGGTATCCACTTATCAGTGAGTACATATCATGAGTGTTCTTTTGAGCCTAGGCTACCTCACTTAGGATGATAGCTTCAAGTTCCATTCATTTCCCTAGGAATTTCACAAAGTCATTGTTTTTAATAGCTGAATAGTACACAATTGTGTAAATGTACAACAATTTCTGGATCCATTCCTCTGCTGGAGAAAATCTGTTTTTTTCCAGCTTCTGGCTATTATACATAAGGCTGTTATGAACATGGTAGAGCACGTGTCCTTGTTAGATGTTGGAGCTTCTTTTGGGTATATGCCCAGGAGTGTTATAGCTGGGTCCTCAGGTAGTACTATGCCCAGTTTTCTTAGGAACTACCAGACTAACTGTCAGATTGGTTGTATGAGCTTACAACCCCACCAACAATGAAAGATTGTTTACTGTCACCTGACAGCATCTGCTGTCAGGTGAGTTTTTGATCTTAGTCCTCAAGCTTCTTTTTAAATTTAAGTGAGGACATTCAGCCTACCCACATAGATCTGAGGACAAAAAGGAAATACAGGAGAGCTCTCCATCCTGAGCCCACAGGCCTCCATCTGCCCACAGAGGCTCAAGAGACACAAGCTCCATTCAGAGACATGATCAACCAACATCAAAGATAAGAAGATGGCAAGAGGCAAGCACAAGAATCTGAGCAACAGAAACAAATACAACCTGGCAACATCAGAACCCAGCTCTCTTGCCACAGCAAATAGTGGATATCCCAACACACCAGAAAAACAATATTTGGACTTAATATCATGCCCCATGCTGAAGATAGAAGGCCTGGAGAAGGGCATGAATCACTCCCTTAAAGAAATATAGGAGAGCACAGAAAAACAAGTACAAGTACTTAGAGAAACACAGAAAAGCACAAGCAAACAGATGAAGGAATTGAACAAAACCATTTGTGTCTAAAAATAGAAAGGGAAACAATAAAGAAAACATAACGAGAGACAACACTGGAGATAGAAAAACTAGGAAAGAGGTCAGTAGTCATAAGCATCAGCAATAGAATACAAAATATGGAAGAGGGAATCTCAGGGGCAGAAGATAACATAGAAAGCATTGACACAACAGTCAGAGAAAATTTAAAAATTAAAAAGCTCCTAACCCAAAATATCCAGTAAATCCACGAAACAATGAGAAGACCAAACCTAAAGAAAATAGGTGTAGAAGAAAGTGAAGACTCCCAACTAAAAGGCCCAGTAAATATCTTCAACAAAATTAGGAAAGAAACTTCCCCAACCTAAAGAAAGAGATAACCATACAAGAAGCATACAGACTTCGAATAGATTGTACCAAACAAGAAATTACTCCAGACACATAATGGTCAAAACACCAAATGTTCAAAACAAAGAAAGTATACTAAAAACAGTAAGGGAAAAAGGACAACATATGAAGGCAGACCAATCAGAATTACAACAGACTTCTCAGAAGAAACTATGAAAGCTAGAAGATCCTGGACAGAAAATATATAGATACCAAGAGAACAAAAATGCCAGTCCAGATAACTATATCCAGCTAAATTATTAGTTACTATAGATGGAGAAAACAAGATATTCAAGACCAAGATCAAATTTGCACATTATCTGTCCACAAATTCAGCCCTGATAAGGATAATAGATGGAAAACTCTAACACAAGGAGAAAAATTATACTCTAGAAAAAGAAAGAAAATAATCCTCTTGCAACAAAACCCAAAGAAGAAAAGCCTACATTTATTTAAAAATAAAACTCTACTAAAGCAAGGAGCATATATTGCGTCACACAAAATAATAGTGGGAGACTTCAACACCCCATTCTCATCAATGGACAGATCATGGAAACAGAAAATGAACAGAGACACAATGACACTAGCACAAGTTATGAACCAAATGGATTTAACAGACACATGTAAAATATTTCATTCTAAAACAAAAGAATACGTTCTTAGCACCTCATGGCACCTTCTCCAAAACTGCCCATATAGTCGGTAAGAAAACAGGCCTCAACAGATACAAGAACATCAAAATAATCCCATGCATCCAAGCAGATCACCATGGACTAAGACTGGTCCTCAATAACAACAAAAACAAGAAAAAGCCCACTTACACATGGAAGCTGAACAATGCTCTACTCAATGATAGCTTGGTCAAGAAAGAAATAAAGAAATAAATCAAAGGCATTATAGAATTTAATGGAAATGAAGACTCAACATACCAATATCACAACAACATATGTGATACAATGAAAAGCAGTGTAAAGGATGCAGAGCAGAGCCTGGCCCACCTGACACCCGGAATGGCGGCTGGTAGAGGCTGAGCAACTGGCGACTTCAGGACACAGAGTGGAGCCTGGCCCACCTGCCACCCGGAACAGCGGCTCAGGCTTCTGGAGGCTGAGCAACTGGTGAGTGGGAGACCTAGGCTGCTGGGGAGCAGAGGGATCTCTGCAGAGTGCACACAGAAAGTGCACACCCTGCCCGGACCTGCCCTGTCCTGCCCGACCCAGTGACCAAGAACAGATCTTAGGAACTTCTGTTCCCACCCGGCGACGCTGAGGCATAAAACAGGGCTCTACCCATCTGCCACCTTGACCAATAGAGATCCAGGGACACAGACCAGATACAAGGGAAAGGCAAGAACATATCACTGACAACAAAATGGCAAGAGGAAAGCGAAAGAGTATATCCCAAGGAAACCAAGACAACCTGGCAACACCAGAACCCAGCTATCCCATAACAGCAAACATCGGAATTGCAAACACTCCAGAAAAGGACGGCACAAACCTGAAATCATACCTTAAGATGCTGATAGAGATACTTAAACAAGAACAGGAGGAAAAGCAAAAAGATTCAGAAGCTTTTAAAGAGAAAACAAGAAAAACAGTCAAAGAACTCAAAGAACTAGAGGAAAACAGAATCAAAGAGATGAAGGAATGGAAGAGGGAATTTAAAACAGAAATTGACACACTAAAAAAAACACGAAAAGAGATAACCATAGAGGTAAAACACCAAAAAAGAAATCAGGAATCACAGAAGCAAGCATTTCCAATAGATTACAAGATGGAAGAGAGAATCTCGGGGGCAGAAGACAACATTGTAAACATAAACAAAACAGCCAGAGAAGATGCAAAAAACAAAAAAATCCTAACCCAAAATGTCCAGAAAATCCAGGACACAATGAGAAGACCGAACCGAAGGATAATAGGAATAGAAGAGGGAGAAGAGTATCAACTAAGAGGCACAGTAAATATCTTCAACAAAATCAGAGAAGAAAACTTCCCTACCCTCAAGAATGAGATGACCACGAGCATAAAAGAAGCCTTCAGAACTCCAAATAGGTTGGACCAGAAAAGAAATACCTCCCGACACATAATAGTAAAAACATCAAGTGCCCAAAGCAAAGAAAGAATACTAAAAGCAGCAAGGGAAAAAGGTCAGGTAATATATAAAGGCAGGCCAATCAGAATCACACCCGATTTCTCAACAGAGACTATGAGAGCTAGAAGAGCCTGAACAGACATCATGCACACCCTAAGAGAACACAAGTGCCAGCCCAAGCTGCTATACCCAGCAAAACTATCAATCACCATCGATGGAGAGACGAAGATATTTCAAAACAAATCAAAATTTACACAATATCTGACCACAAACCCAGCACTACAACGAATTATAGGTGGAAAACCCAATACAATGAGGGAAAATACAGCCTAGTAAAAACCAGAAAACTCCTAAACAAGAAAACTAAAAGAAGAAAAAGACACAGACACAACTCAACCTACAAAGCAATAATGTCAGGAAACAGAAACAACTGTTCCTTGATATCTATTAACATAAATGGACTCAACTCCCCAATAAAGAGACATAGGCTATCAGACTGGATACATAAACCAAATCCAGCCTTTTGCTGCATACAGGAAACTCATCTCAGAGACAAAGACAGACACTATCTCAGAGTTAAAGGGTGAGAAAAAAACTTCCAAGCAAACAGCTCCAAGAAGCAAGCTGGAGTGGCTATTCTAATATCGAATAAAGTAAATTTCCAACCAAAAGTTATCAAAAAAGATAAGGAAGGACCCTTTTACTCATTACCGGGGAAATCTGTCAGGAGAAACTCTCAATCCTTAACATATATGCTCCAAATAAAAAAGCACCCACATTCATAAAAGAAACCCTACTAAAGCTCAAAAAATACATTTCACCCTACACAATAATAGTGGGAGACTTTAATACCCCACTCTCACCAATGGACAGATCATGGAAACAGAAACTGAACAAGGACACTGCAAAACGAGCAGAGACTTTGACCAAATAGAATTAATAGATATATTCAGAACATATTATCCTAAAGTAAAAGAATACACCTTCTTCTCACCACCCCATGGAACCTTCTCGAAAATTCACCACAGAATTGGACACAGAGTGAGCCTCAATCCATATAAGAAGATTGAAATACTCCCATGCATCCTCTCAGATCGCCATGGTCTACGGCTGGTCTTTAACAACAACAAAGACAACAAAAAGCCCACATACACATGGAAACTAAACAACGCTCTGTTAAAAGATAGCAGGGTCAAAGAAGAAATAAAAAAAGGAATTAAGGATTTTCTAGAATTCAACGAAAATGAAAACAAAACATACCCAAACCCATGGAATGCAATGAAAGCAGTACTGAGAGGAAAACTCATAGCCCTAAGTGCTTCAAAAAAAAAATTGTAGAGAGCTTACATCAGCAACCTGACAGCACAGCTAAAAGCCCTAAAACAGAAGGAAGCAGATATACCCAAAAGAGTAGACGGCAAGAAATAATCAAAATTAGGGCAGAAATAGACCAAATAGAATCAAAAAGAACCATTGAAAAAATCAACAAAACCAAAAGTTGGTTTTTTGAGAAAATAAACAAGATTGATAAACCCCTAGCAAGACTAACTAGAGGGCAAACAGAGAGTATAAAAATTAACAAAATCAGAAATGAAAGTGGGGACATAACAACTGAAACTGAGGAAATACAAGAAATCATCAGACCCTACTAAAAAACTTATACTCCACAAAATTGGAAAATCTGGAGGAAATGGATGAATTCCTAGACAGATACAAGATTTCTAAGTTAAACCAGGACCAAGTAAACAATCTAAATAACCCCATAACACCTAAAGAAATAGAAGAAGTTATCAAAAGTCTCCCAACCAAAAAAAAGCCCAGGTCCAGATGAGTTCAGTGCAGAATTTTACCAGACATTTATTGGGGATATAACACCAATACTCTCCAAACAATTCCAAAAGATAGAATCAGATGGAATACTACCTAACTCATTTTTTGAGGCTACAATAACCCTCGTACCTAAACCACATAAAGACCCTACAAGGAAAGAGAATTTCAGACCAATCTCACTTATGAACATTGATGCAAAAATACTCCACAAAATCCTTGCAAACCGAATCCAAGAACACATCAAAATCATCATTCATCATGACCAAGTAGGCTTCATCCCTGGGATGCAGGGATGGTTTACTATAAGGAAATCCATCAATGTAATCCACCATATAAACAAACTCAAAGATCAAAATCACATGATCATCTTACTAGATTCTGAGAAAGCATTAGACAAAATCCAACACCCCTTCATGTTAAAAGTCCTGGAAAGAACAGGAATCCAAGGTGCATACCTAAACATAATAAAAGCAATATACAGCAAACCAACAGCCAACATTAAACTTAATGGCGAGAAACTTGAAGCAATCCCACTAAAATCAGGGACTCGACAAGGCTGCCCACTCTCCCCCTACCTATTCAACATAGTACTTGAAGTCATGGCTGGAGCAATTAGACAGCAAAAGGAGATCAAGGGGATACAAATCGGAAAGGAAGAGATAAAAACATCACTCTTTGCTGATGACATGATAGTGTACTTGAGTGACCCCAAAAATTCTACCAGAGAAATGCTACAGCTGATAAACAAGTTCAGCAAAGTGGCCGGATACAAAATTAACTCAAACATATCAGTAGCCTTCCTGTACTCAAAGGACAAACATGTGGAGAAAGAAATTAGGGAAAACATACCCTTCACAATCATCACAAAAACTATGAAATACCTTGGTGTGACTCTAACTAAGCAAGTGAAGGACCTGTATGACAAGAACTTCAAACCTCTAAAGAAAGAAATTGAGGAGGATCTCAGAAAATGGAAAGATCTCCCATGCTCATGGATTGGAAAAATCAACATCTTAAAAATGGCCATCCTACCAAAAGCAATCTACAGATTCAATGCAATCCCCATCAAAATTCCTACCCAGTCCTTCATGGAATTGGAAAGATCAATGTGCAATTTCATATGGAATAACAAAAGACCTAGAATAGCGAAATCCATCCTCAACAACAACAAAAAAAAAAACATCTGCGGGAATCACTATCCCTGACCTCAAGCTATATTACAAGGCAATTGTGCTGAAAACTGCATGGTACTGGTACAGAAATAGGCATGTGGATCAATGGAATAGAATTGAAGATCCAGAAATGAGCCCTCATGTATATGGTCACCTGATTTTTGACAAAGGAGCAGTAAACATTCAATGGAAAAAGGACAGCCTATTCAACAAATGGTGCTCGTCCAACTGGCACTCAGCATGCAAAAGAATGAAAATAGACCCGTTCTTATCTCTTGTACAAAACTCAAGTGTGAGTGGATCAAAGATCTCCACATTAAACCAGATACACTGAAACTATTAGATGAGAAAGTAGGAAAAACCTTAGAACACATAGGCACAGGAGAAAATTTCCTGAACAAAACACCAATGGCTCAAGCTCTAAGGTCAAAGATTAACAAATGGGACTTAATGAGATTGCAAAGTTTCTGTAAGGCTAAGGACATCGTCAAGAAAACAAAACGCAACCAACAGAATGGGAAAAGATCTTTACCATCTCCACATCAGATAGAGGCCTAATATCCAAGGTGTACAAGAAACTCAAAATGCTAGACACCAGAGAATCAAATAACCCTATTAAACATGAGGTACAGAGCTAAACAAAACGTTTTCAGTTGAGGAACACCGAATGGCCGAGAAACATCTGAGGAAGTGCTCGACATCCTTAGCCATCAGGGAAATGCAAATCAAAACAACCCTAAGATTCTTCCTCACACCAGTCAGATTGGCCAAGATCCAAAACTCAGATGACAGCAGATGCTGGCTAGGCTGCGGAGAAATAGGAACACTTCTCCACTGTTGGTGGGGTTGCAAGCTAATACAACCACTCTGCAAATCTGTCTGGCGATACCTCAGAAAATTGGATATAGTACTACCTGAAGACCCAGCTATTCCACTTCTGGGCATATACCCCAGAGACACTTTAATACACAACAAAGATATATGCACCACAATGTTCATAGCAGCTCTATTTATAATAGCCAGAAGCTGGAAGGAACCCAGATGTCCTTCAGAAGATGAATGGATACAAAAATTGTGTTACATTTACACAATGGAATACTACTCAGCCACCAGAAACAATGACTTAACCAAATTTTTAAGAAAATGGCTGCATCTAGAGAATATCATCCTGAGTGAGATAACCCAGTCACAAAAGAACAGACATAATATGCAGTCACTGATATTGTGATGCTAACCCCAGAGGCTTGCACTCTCCCAGAAACAACTCACAGACTGTATGAAGTCCAAGAAATAAAGAAAACAAAAAAAATATACATATATTTACAAAACAAGAAGACTTTGACTATTTCCATGTTGAGTTTTGTTTTGCATGTACTTTACGCTCATTGTAACTATTAGGTTTTCAATGCATACTGTCAAGCCCTTGAAAAAATTCAAGTACTGACTAAAAAAATATATTCACATGGTTTTATGTAAACATTATTTCAATGTCTGAAAAAACAGTACTGACAAAAATGTATAATTTTAAGCAAAAAAATGTTTAAAATCTGTAAAAAAAATTATGTTAAAATCTAAAAAAAGTACTGACAAAAATGTATAATTTTAAGCAAAAAATATTTAAAATCTGTACATTTATCTTTGTTTTGTAAAATAAATTTGTTTAAGAAAAATGACCTTAAAGTACATGTAAAACAGGATATAACCTGAAATGAATCAAAGTTTTCTTGGTGTGTAAGGATTAAGCATATTAATTTTTTTTCCTTATTTTTCTTCTTCTCTTGAATTTCATATAGTCTGTGAGTTGTTTCTGGGTATTCAGAGCTTTCTGGAATTAGTATCCAGTTATCAGTGACTGTATGTTATGTCTGTTCTTTTGTGACTGTGTTGTCTCACTCAGGATGATATTCTCTAGATGCATCCATTTTCTTAAGAATTTCATAAAGTCATTGTTTCTGATAGCTGAGTAGTACTCTAGTGTGCAAATATACCACAATTTTTGTATCCATGCATCTATTGAAGAACATCTGGCTTCTTTACAGCTTCAGGCTATTATAAATAGGGCTGCTATGAACATTGTGGTGCATGTGTCTTTGTTATATATTGGAGCTTCACTGAGGCATATATCCAGAAGTGGAATAACTGGGTCTTCAGGTAGTATTATGTCTAATATTCTGAGGAATCGCCAGACTGATTTCCAGAGTGGTTGTGCCAGTATACAACCCCACCAACAGTGGAGAAGTGTTCCTCTTTCTCCATATCCTCACCAGCATTTGCTGTCATCTGAGTTTAGGACCTTGTCAATCTGACTGGTGTGAGATAGAATCTCAGGGTTGTTTTGATTTGCATTTTTTTGATAGCTAAATATGTCCAGCATGTTCTTAGATGCTTCAGAGTCATTCTATATTTCTTGATTGAGAACTTTTTGTCTAGCTCTGTACCTCATTTTTAATAGGGTTGTTTGATTCTCTGGTGTCTAGCTTCTTGAGTTCTTTGTATACCTTGGATATTAGGCCTCTGCCTGATGTGGGGTTGGTAAAGATCTTTTCCCATTCTGTTGGCTGCCGTTTTTTTTTTTCTTGACAATGTCTTTAGCCTTAAAGAAACTTTTTAATCTCATTAAGTCCCATTTGTCAATCTTTGACCTTAGAGCACGAGCCATTGGTTTTCTGTTCAGGAAATTTTCTCCTGTGCCTATGTGTTCTAAGGTTTTCCCTAATTTCTCATCTTATAATTTCAGTGTACCTGGTTTAATGTGAAGATCTTTGATCCACTTCAGCTTTGTACAAGGAGATAAGAAAGGGTCTATTTTCATTCTTGTGCATGCTGTGTGCCAGTTGGACCAACACCATTTGTTAAGTAGGCTGTCCTTTTTCCATTGAATGTTTCCAACTCCATTGTCAAAAATCAGGTGACCGTATACGTTAGGACTCATTTATGGATCTTTTATTCTATTACATTGATGTACGTGCCTATGTCTCTTCCAGTACCATTCAATTTTTAGCACAATAGCCTTGCAATATGGCTTGAGGTCAGGGATAGTGATTCCCGAAGATGTTTTCTTATTGAGGATAAATTTCGCTATTCTAGGTCTTTTGATATTCTAGATGAAATTTTACATTGCTCTTTCCAATTCCATGAAGAACTGGGTTGGAATTTTGATGGGGATTGCACTGAATCTGTAGATTGCTTTTGGTAAGATGGCCAATTTTATAATGTTTATCCTTCCAATCCATGAACATAAGAGATATTTTCATTTTTTGATATCTTCTTCGATTTTCTTCTATCGAGATTTGAAGTTCTTGTCATACAGTTTCTTCACTTGCTTAGTTAGAGTTACACCAAGGTATTTCTTAATTTTTGTGACTATTGTGAAGGGTTCTTTTCCCTAATTTTTTTCTCCACATATTTGTCCTTTGAGTAGAGAAAGGCTATTGATTTGTTTGAGTTAATTTTATATCCAGCCACTTTCCCTAAAATCTTTATCAGCTATAGGAGTTCTCTGGTGGAATTTGTCGGGTCACTTATATACACAATCATGTCATCTGCAAATAGTGACATTTTTACTTATTCCTTTCCAATTTGTTTCTCTATGATTTCCATTTGCTGTCTAATATCTCCATTGAGTACTTCCAGTACTATGTTGAATTGGTAAGGGAGGGAGTGGGCAGCCTTTTCGAGTTTCTTATTTTAGTGGGATTGCTTCAAGTTTCCCACCATTAAGTTTGATGTTGGCTGTTGATTTGCAGTATATTGCTTTTATTATGTTTAGGTATGGGCCTTGGATTCCGGTTCTTTCCCAGACTTTTAACATGAGGGGATGTTGAGTTTTGTCAAATGCTTTCTCAGAATCTAGTGAGATGATCATGTGTTTTTTTTTCTTTGAGTTTGTTTATATGGTGGATTACATTGATGGATTTTCATATATTTAACCATCCCTGTATCCCAGGGGTGAATCCTACTTCGTCATGGTGAATGATCATTTTGATATGTTCTTGGATTCAGTTTGAAAGGATTTTGTTGAATATTTTTGCATTAGTGTTCATAAGTGAGATTGCTCTGAAGTTCTCTTTCCTTGTAGGTTCTTTGTGTGGTTTAGGAATGAGGGTTATTGTAGCCTCAAAAAAAGTTAGTTAGTGTTCCATCTGGTTCTATTTTGTGAAAGTTTGGAGAGTATTGGTATTAGGTCATCAATAAATGTCTGATAATATTCTGCACTGAACCCATCTAGTCCTGGGCTTTTTTTTTTTTTTTTTTTTTTTTTGGTTGGGAGGCTTTTGATGACTGCTTCTATTTCTTTAGGTGTTATGGGATTATTTAGATGGTTTTCCTGGTCCTGGTTTAATTTTAGTATGTTGTATCTGTCTAGGATTTCATCCACTTCTTCGAGATTTTCCAGCTTTGTTGAGTATAGGCTTTTATAGTAGGATCTGATGATATCTTGAATTTCCTCAGTTTCAGTTATGTCTCCACTTTTATTTCTGATTTTGTTAATTTGGATACTCTCTCTTTGCTCTCTAGTTAGTCTGGCTAAGGTTTTATCAATCTTGTTAATTTTCTCAAAGAACCAGCTCTTAATTTTTTTTTTGATTTTTTGAATGGTTCTTTTTGTTTCTATTTGGTCTATTTTTGCCCTAAGTTTCATTATTATGGAGAGCGGGTTTGTGGCAGTCCAAAGATGGCACTTGGGACTCTGGCCTAGTCTTGTGACTAGCACCTGACTTTTTTTTTTTTTTTTTTTTTTTTTTTTTTTTTTTTTTGCTCCAAGATTACCCACTCCCACCATACGAGCTGCGCAGGCACGCCCATGATGTGAGATAAGGCCAGATGACTCAGACCTATGAACTGCAGCCATGCAACATGGACTGATGAGGTAGAGTTGAGAGAGAATAAAAGAGATTGCACTAGGGGGCCAAGGGGGACAGAAAGAGAAAAAGAAAGAGAAACAGAAAGAGAGACAGAAAGGAGAGAAAAAGGTTTTCACTGGCATGCTGTAAGGTTCCTGAATAAACTGCTTTGAGAAGAATGCTGTGTCCTTGCTCCTTTTTTGCTGGTTGGAGACAGTAGGGACAAGTGGTGGCCCATACACGGAAACTCCCCTTCAGCATTCAAAACTCATCTTGTTCAGTCGGTAAGCTCTCAGGTAAGTGGGACAATAAATGTTCTCGTTTTGAGACTATAAAGCTCCCCAGTAAAAGAGACTAGGAAGGTTCTCAGTTTGAGACTATAAAGCTCCCCGGTAAAGGGGATGAGGAAGGCTCTCGGTTTGAGATGATAACGTTCCTGTTACAGGGACAAGTTGCTCCCAGCACTATGGGAAACACAACATTAGTTCAGACACTTCGCCAAGCTCTTAAGGATTTGCTGAAAGCTAAAGGAATCAGGCTAAGAAAAAAGACTGTAGAGAATTTTTTAAAGAAGTGGACCTGTTAGTTCCCTGGTTCCCGGTATCTGGACATTTCACTATGTCTAGTTGGGAAAAATTAGAAAAAGGATTTGCCGTTTGCCGAAGAGCAAAGGGGTACTAGCTAAAGAAGTGTTGCCGGTATGGAAATTTTTAAAAAACTGTATAGGAGATGAGGAACAGTGTAGTACCAAGCTGGAGAAGGGAAATGAGGCTCTGAATCGGGTTAGGGAAGAGTGCTCCCAGAATTTAGAGGCATGAAGAATTCAGGTGCTAGTCACAAGACTAAGATAGAGTCTCAAGCACCATCTTTGGACTACCGCCACACCCGCTCTCCACAGATTATTTCTTGCTTTCTACTCCTCTTGGGTGTATCTGCTTCCTTTTGTTCTAGAGCTTTCAACTATGCTGTCAAGTTGCTAGTGTAGGCTCTCTCCAGTTTCCTTTTGGAAGCACTCAGAGCTATGAGTTTTCCTCTCAGTACTGCTTTTATTGCATCCCATAGGTTTGGGTATGTTTTGATTTAATTTTCATTGAATTATAGAAAATCCTTAATTTCTTTCTTCATTTCTTCTTTGACCCTGCTACTGTTTAATAGAGCATTGTTTAGTTTCCATGTGCATATGGGCTTTTTGTTGTCTTTGTTGTTATTAAAGACCAGACTTAGACCATGGTGATCTGAAAGGATGCATGGTAGTATATCAAAGTTCTTATATCTGTTGAGGCTCATTTTGTGACCAATTATGTGATGAATTTTTGAGAAAGTGCCATGAGGTGCTAGAAGTAAGTGTATTCTTTTGTTTTAGGATGAAATGCTCTGTAAATATCTATTAATTTCAGTTGGTTCATAACCTCTGCTAGTTTTACTGTGTCTTTGTTCAGTTGCTGTTTCCATGATCTGTCCATTGCTGAGAGTGGGGTATTGAGGTCACCCACTATTATTGTGTGGGATGCAATGTATTTTTTGAGCTTTTGTAGGGTTTCATTTATGAATATGGGTGCTTTTGTATTTGGAGCATATATGTTAAGTAGTGAGAGGTCCTCCTGACAAATTTCCACTGTAATGAGTAAAAAGTGTTCTTCCTTATCTTTTTTGATAACTTTTGTTTGAAAATCTACTTTCTTCAATATTAGAATGGCCACTCCAGCTTGCTTTTGGGGACCATTTGCTTGGAAGTTTTTTTTCCTAAGCTTTTACTCTGAGAGAGTGTCTGTCTTTATCTCTGAGATGAGTTTCCTTTAGCAGCAAAATGCTGTGTTTTATTTATGTATCCAGTCTGATAGCCTATATCTTTTTATTGGAGAACTGAGTCCATTTATGATAACAGATATTAAGGAATAGTAGTTTCCTGCTATTTTTGCTTTTGGAGGTAGAATTGTGCCTGTGTGTATTTCTTCTTTTGGTTTTCGTCCTTACAATTTTCTTGTTTTTACTAGGGTGTAGTTTCCCTCGCTGTATTGGGTTTCCCCACTATAATTTGTTGTAATGCTGAGTTTGTGGTCAGATATTGTGTAAATTTAGTTTTGTCTTAAAATATCTTAGTCTCTCCCTCTATGGTGATTGAGAGTTTTACTGGGTATAGCAGCTTGGGCTGACACTTGTGCTCTCTTAGGATCTGCATGATGTCTGTCCAGGCTCTTCTAGCTTTCATAGTCTCTGTTGAGAAATCAGCTGTGATTCTGATTGGTCTGTCTTTATATGTTACATGACCTTTATTCCTTACTGCTTTTAGTATTCTTTCTTTGCTTTGGGCACTTGGTGTTTTGACTATTATGTGTCAGGAGAAATTTCTTTTCTGGTCCAACATATTTGGAGTTCTGAACACTTGTTTTATGCTCGTGGTCATCTCATTCTTAAGGGTAGGGAAGTTTTCTTCTATGATTTTGTAGAAGATACTTACTGTGCCTCGTTTTTATATTCTTTGCCCTCTTCTATTCCTATTATCCTTAGGTTTGGTCTTCTCATTGTGTCCTGGATCTCTTGGACATTTTTGGTTAGGATCTTTTTGGTTTTTTCATCTTCTCTGACTGTTTTGTCTATGTTTTCAATGTTGTCTTTGACCCACGAGATTCTCTCTTCCATCTCTTGTAGTCTGTTGGAGATTCTTGCATCTGTGACTCCTGATTTCTTTTTTAGGTTTTCTACCTTTAGGGTTGTCTCTTTTAATGTTTTCTTTATTGTGTCCATTTCTGTTTTAAATTCTTTCTTCCATTCCTTCATCTCTTTGGTTCTGTTTTCCTCTAGTTCTTTGAGTGTTTTTATTGTTTCTTCTTTAAAAGCTTCTAATTCTTTTTGCCTTTCCTCCCGTTCTTGTTTAAGGATCTCTATTATCCTCTTGAGGTATGATTTTGTGTCTGAGTCTTCTTTTTCTGGAGTGCTTAGCATTCTTCTGTTGGTTGTGTTGGGAGAGCTAGGTTCTGGTGTTGCCAGATTGTCTTTGTTTCCCTGGGGTATGATCTTTTGCTTTCCTCTTGCCATCTTGTTGTCTGTGTTTATATGTGGTCTTGTTGTCAGTGATTTGTTCTTGCCTCTCCCTCGTACCTGGCCTGTGTCCCCGAATCTCTGCATGTTCCTTGTGGCAGATGGCCTGAGCATCTATTCTGTATGCACCTGCTGCTGTCTAATAACAGACAGCCCAAAGTAGAGTTCCTGCTTCCCTGAACCAAGCGAGAGGGGGCACACTTTCTGCACAGTCGGCACAGACCTCTCTGTCCCCTGGCTACTTGACTACTCTAAGCACCGTCTCACCAGGCCTGTGTCCCTGGATCTCCACTGTTCTTGGTGGCAGATGATCTGAGTGCCTGTTCTCCATGCATGGACTGGAAACACACAACTCTGAATCTGGGTTCCTGCTCTGCTGAATCAGTCGGGGAGGGCACTCTTTCTGTGAGCTCGGTAGAGATCTCTTTGCTTCCTGGCTACTCGAAACTCCTTCTTACCAGGCCTGTGTCCCTGGATCTCTGCTGTTCCTGGTGTCGGATGGCCTGAGCACCTGTTCTGCAACCAAGGGCCACCACTGGAAGCATACAGCCTAATGCAGGGTTCCTTGTTTCCTGGACCAAGCAGGCAGGGGGAGCACATTCCATGCACTCATTAGAGATCTCTCTGCTCCCTGCCTACTAGGAATGCCTTCTCACAAAGTCTGTTCTCCTGGATCTCCTCAGCTTATTCATTCTTTAGTTTAATGACTATAAAAAGCCTGAAGCCAGTTTTTTATTTACTAGAGCTACATCATCAAGGTTTTCCTCATTGTTAATAATTACTAAAAGTTCTTGAAATTACATAAACTCTATGAGTCCTGGATCAATAATCTCAACCCCTGTTTCCTTAGAGCAGAATTAAACACAAAGCAAAAGCACTTTTCGTTATAGGTTTAGCCAGCCTGTTCTTCATGGGGAGTTGGGCATAGGTCTTGTGGTTTCCTAGTAGAGCAGACATCAGTCTTTACTATCTATTCTCATGTAAAAACAGAATGATAACACTACTAAAATTAAAATGATTTGTTACAAAATTTTTAATTTATGTAAGTAAAACAGGCATTGTTATCTCCAATTCTCCAATCAGCTAGAAAAACAAAGTCATAACTTTTTACATGCTTCTATATCATCTTCTAATTCTTCAATCTTCATTTCTTTATTCTAGTAATTTCATGGACTTCTATACTCTCCTTCTAATACTACTTAGTCATAAATCATATATAATTTTTTCTATTCATTCCTTTTCTTCCTGGGGCCACTTTAACTTCTCATCTTTAATGTGCCCAAGTTTACTCTGGCTAATTAATATGGCAGTCATTGGACTGCAGGCGATATGTGCTTCCCCCTGATTCCAAATTTAAGGCCATGTCTGGCAATGAACTATTTCTACAGAGATCCTTCTGTTTAAGCTGCCTCCATCATATCCCATGCATCTAAATCCAAGTTCTTCATCCTCCACAGCTCCATGACAATCCCCGTTGCTCATTCCTAAAAAGCACATCTGTTTAGATTAGAATGATGTGATTATCTCTGAGTAATGGGGGAATGGAGTATAATCCCCCAAAACAAAGATTGAAAATTGAGTAGTAAGGATACCAGATCAGCCTTGAGATAAGAGCACCCATCAGCCCATGTGAGGACCATGGGTAAATATGATGATGTTCTAGGGGCAGGAACTCTGGCACAGCTTCCCTTACACAGCCATGCTCGTCCTGGCACCAAAGAATCTGAGCTTTTCAAAATCATTGGCTTTGTGAACCTCCCTATTGTTTCATGAGAGGGCAAAAAACAATATTAATATTGATAGATTTTTATATGACTAAAACTCTTACATAGTAACAAGTTCAGGAGACTTACTTTATTGCAAATTTGTCTTCTACACTGATCATAGCTGTGCTCTCAAGAACACTATTTTTTATTTTATTTGACCAGATTATATGTTCTCAAGGCAAGAAATAAAAATGCCTATTGCTTCTCAACTCATAGATTCTTGACTATAAAACTACTGTTTCATAAGGTGGTTGAAAAAGAGAAGAGTTTGCAGATAAACTAAATGTTTCATGTAGTTGTCAGGTTACATATATATTAAGCATGAATGCTACCCTTTTCATTAAGAAAAGGCCAATTTTACACATATCCACTAATGTAGGGTGAAGACCTCACAAGAGATGATAGCATTTGCCTGCTCCCTTTGATTTGTATTGACCAAGACACTATGGGTTTTAATAACTGGTGGCTGTACATCATGCTCAACCTAGCATGTGAGTACCATGTCATCTCCATGGACATATTTACCAAGAGCCATATGGTTCAGTTGTAAGTTCCACCCTTGTTTACTATGAGTGTAGAGTCCAATTTTAACTGTGACATATTTTGATTCTCTAACAGTCAACTGATGACTCAAAAGAGAGAACTTCTGCACCTGGCACATAATATTTATCAGATTCCATATTGATGTTGGCTGTTGGTTGACATAAGGAGAATGGAATTGAAAAATCACTAATAGAAGCTAAAATAGATGGAAATAAGACGTTGGCAGATCTCAGAGAAGAGCTGAAGTTCTGAGAACCCACTGTGTTACAAATGCACTTTGGGGACAGAATTAATGTTTGGTGCAGAGCATATCACAGCTGAGTATAGCTCTTAACCCAGAGGAGCTCAGACAGTGGTGGAGTGAGGTTCCTATTGAGTGAAATTAATAAGCATAACTTTCAGGCATATAAATGCTTGAAAATGCTGGGTATAAGGTATGTGAATCATAATTAATACAGCTTCAACTACCTCTGTTAAAATAAATACAATTTCCTTTAGGTGCTGATCATAGACAACGATCCTTTCTGTGTGGTACCCATGAATACTTGCTTGGGAACTGTGGGACTGTTGGAACACATGTCCCTCAGATGGTGTAATACAAGTTGGCTCACCCACCGAATGCTTCCTTTCAAGGTGGTATGGATCACCTTACAGAAGATCTTAGTGCATATTTCCCCAGTTTCCAGCACCATTTGTGCTGAAGACATTGTAGGAGATGCTCTCTTCCTTGGGGTCCACATTAGTTTGAAAGTGAGAGATATCCTTTCCATTTTTTAAAATCATTTCAGTCTGATGTTCTGAAGTGAGAAAGTGTGTGATCTTCATGTGAAACTCACTGTCTGCTTAGGTGAAGCTCTGCTTGCAGAATTTGAGACCGCAGGAGGAAGTGGTTTAGCTACAAAGGAACATGTAGACAGAACATCATTGTGAGCGCCACCACTGATCACATACACTGTGAAGAACTTTAATAAACAGTAACTATAATATTATAATTATCATAGGTTGTTGTGTTGCTTGAGATTACCAGAAGTTCAGTCATACTCTTACCCCCTCTAATTCCATGTTGTCTATGCATTTTAGACACAGACATTAGGGTTTCCTGTTCCTCTGTGGTTTTTCTCAGGGTTTTTCTTGTTCCTTCTATGGTATCACTTGTTCTGCATTTACACAGTTTAGCACAGATGCCCAAGAGAAAAGAAGGAAATACAAGGTCAGGTAAAATTCTAGTCCTGGCTAAGAAAGTCAATTACCACAGCATTTTATAATTTATATCATCTATTCCTCATAAAATCTTTACAATCTAAAGTAAACTTTTCCATATTTACAACTATATAATCCAGAAAATTAAAAAAAGTAATGCCCACAAAACTGGAGCCCTTCATAATTTCCATAGTTTACTTTTCCTCCCATTCTTTCTTTAATTTTCTTTTTTCTATCTTTCTTCCTTTTTCTTTCTTCCATCCTTCCTTCCCTCCTTATTTTCTTTTTTCTTCCTTCCTTTCTTCCTTTCTTTCTTGCTTTCTTTCTTTCTTCCTTTTGTACATATAAGCCTTATGTCTAATCTTTTTCAACTCCTGAATTTAAATTGAGAGTCCAACTAACTGTATCTCCATATAGGAACATAATTTCTACTTGGTCTGAAATTAGAAACAGAGTTTACCCTTGGTCACTTAACCAGAGTTGGTTAATTTTCTAATTGTTATTATCAAGGGACAAAGACAGAAGTCTGTTGAACAGACATGAATACTCTTTGGTCTTAAAAGCACACATATGAATAAACTGTTTGATGGAAAGCAGTGTGTACTGTAGATGTTTTTGCTGGTGTTATTATATGAAACAAGCTGTATTTGATGAATATCATACAGTGTTTTAATCGTACATATGTGATTCCTCCTTAAATGATCATCCACCAGAAGGATAGACTAGTGTTATTTAAAGTCAAACTATCAAAACACTAGTACATATGATGTCCCTACAGTTTGACAGAATATAGCCAGTTACCATTAATTGGAAGTTTCTGGCAGTTTTGACACTGCCTAGAATCCAGTAAATAAACCTTTTGTAAGATAATGATTATAGTACATGTGGTTGGGAAGTTAGGCAGGTTAATGGGCAAAGTTCTTCTGACACCAAACAGGTGTTTCAAATACTTGAATTCTCATCCTAATCCAATGTGTATCAATATCTTCTTTGATGGCACTATAGCCAGTGTGTGGGTGCAGATGTCTGTGACAAGCCTTGCCCATCTGCCCTATTCCCTCTACATTGCTAAAAATATTAGATTGCATTCCTAAACCTAGCCACCATTTCCAGTTTCCTTATCTTGCCAATTCCTACTCCCAAGTCTGTCTACCAGTGTCCAGGTTTCAAATGTTTGAAGTTCAGCAATGAAAACTTCCCTTTGGATCACTTAATGAACCTGCCCAAATAGACACTTTATCCTAACATAGGACCTATAACCTGCCATTTTTCTTTATGTCACATTTGCCTCATCTCTACCTAGAGGCAGTCCTTTGTTTTCTGGACAAAAGACTTCTCCTCCCTCTCCTTTGTTACCTTTCCCTTCTCCCTCACCCTGTATTTCTTTTCTATACTTCTCATTCCCTGATATCTTTTTTCTCTGGTGAAAATAAATATACTCTGTGCTGAGAAATAGGGCATGATCAGGTCCTGAGTAGATATTTATCTTAATAACCATCCATAGAGGCCACCCGGAAAGGCGGCTCGTAGAGGCTGAGCAACTGGTGAGTGGGAGACCTAGGATGCAGGGGAGCAGAAAGATCTCTGCGGAGTGCACACAGAAAGTGCACACCCTGCCTTGCCCTGCCCTGCCTTGCCCGATCCAGCGACTGGGAACAGAAAATTAGAACTTCTGTTTCCACCCGGAGGCGACTTCAGGACACAGAGCAGAGCCCGGCCCATCTGCTACCTGAAATGGCAGCTCGTAAAGGCTGAACAACTGGTGAGTAGGAGACCTAGGCTGCAGGGGCGCAGAGAGATCTCTGCGGAGTGCACACGGAAAGTGCACTCCCTGCCTTGCCCTGCCCTGCCATGCCTTATCCAGCAACCAGAAACAGAACGTTGGAACTTCTGCTCAAACCCGATGACTCTGAGGCATAAAACAGGGCTCGGCCCATCTGACACCTGGACCAGTAGAGAACCAGGGACACAGACCAGAGACAAGGGAAAGGCAAGAACATATCACTGACAACAAAATGGCAAGAGGAAAGAGAAAGAGTATATCCCAAGGGAACCAAGATAATCTAGCAACACCGGAACCCAGCTCTCCCATAACAGCAAACATCGGAATTCCAAACACTCCAGAAAAAGGAGACGCAGACCTAAAATCATACCTCAAGATGCTGATAGAGATACTTAAACAAGAAAGGGAGGAAAAGCAAAAAGATTCAGAAGCTTTTAAGGAAGAAACAAGAAAAACACTCAAAGAACTCAAAGAACTAGAGGAAAACAGAACCAAAGAAATAAAGGAATAGAAGAGGGAAATTAAAACAGAAATTGACACAATAAAGAAAATGCTAAAAGAGATAACCCTAGAGTCAGAACACCAAAAAAAAAAAAAAAAAAAAAAAAAAAAAAAAAAAAAAAAATCAGGAATGACAGAAGCAAGCATTTCCAATAGATTACAAGAGATCGAAAAGAGAATCTCAGGGGCAGAAGACAACATTGCAAACATAGACAAAACAGCCAGAGAAGATGCAAAAAACAAAAGGCTCCTAACCCAAAGTGACCAGGAAATCCAAGACACAATAAAAAGACCAAACTTAAGGATAATAGGAATAGAAGAGAGAGAAGAGTATCAACTAAGAGGCACAGTAAATATCTTCAACAAAATCGTAGAAGAAAACTTCCCTACCCTCAAGAATGAGATGACCACGAGCATAAAAGAAGCCTTCAGAACTCCAAATAGGTTGGACCAGAAAAGAAATACCTCCCAACACATAATAGTAAAAACATCAAGTGCCCAAAGTAAAAAAAAAATACTAAAAGCAGTAAGGGAAAAAGGTCAGGTAATGTATAAAGGCAGACCAATCAGAATCACACCCGATTTCTCAACAGAGACTATGAAAGCTAGAAGAGCCTGGACAGACATCATGCACTCCTTAAGAGAGCACAAGTGCCAGCCCAAGCTGCTATACCCAGCAAAACTATCAATCACCATCGCTGGAGAGATGAAGATATTTCAAGACAAATCAAAATTCACACAATATCTGACCACAAACCCAGCACTACAACGAATTATAGGTGGAAAACCCAATACAATGAGGGAATATACAGCCTAGCAAAAACAAGAAAACTCCTAAACAAGAAAACTAAAAGACGAAAAAAACACAGACACAACTCAACCCAAAAAAGCAATAATGGTAAGAAACAGAAACAACTATTCCTTGATATCTATTAACATAAATGGTCTCAACTCTCCAATAAAGAGACATAGACTATCAGACTGGATACATAAACAAAATCCAGCCTTTTGCTGCATACAGGAAAGTCATCTCAGAGACAGAGACAGACACTATCTCAGAGTAAAAGGGTGAGAAAAAAACTTCCAAGCAAACAGCTCCAAGAAGCAAGCTGAAGTGGCTATTCCAATATCGAATAAAGTAAATTTCCAACCAAAAGTTATCAAATAAGATAAGGAAGGACACTTTGTACTCATTACCGAGGAAATCTGTCAGGAGGAACTCTCAATCCTTAACATATATTCTCCAAATAAAAAAATCACACTCATTCATAAAAGAAACCCTACTAAAGCTCAAAAAAATATATTTCACCCCACACAATAATAGTGGGAGACTTTAATACCCCACGCTCACCAATGGACAGATCAGGGAAACAGAAACTGAACAAGGACACTGCAAAACTAGCAGAGACTTTGAACCAACTAGAATTAATTGATATATACAGAACATACTATCCCAAAGTAAAAGAATACACCTTCTTCTCACCACCCCATGGCACCTTCTCGAAAATTGACCACATCACTGGACACAGAATGAGCCTCATTCGATATAAGAAGATTGAAATACTCTCATGCATCCTTTCAGATCACCATGGTCTAAGGCTGGTCTTTAACAACAACAAAGACAACAAAAAGCCCACACACACATGGAAACTAAACAACACTCTGTTAAAGGATAGCAGGGTCAAAAAAGAAATAAAGAAAGAAATTAAGAATTTTCTAGAATTCAACGAAAACGAAAACACAACATACCCAAACCTATGGGATGCAATGAAAGCAGTATTGAGAGAAAAATCTTTAGCCCTAAGTGCTTCCAAAAAGAAACTGGAGAGAGCTCACATTAGCAACCTGACAGCACAGCTAAAAGCCCTAGAACAAAAGGAAGCAGATATACCCAAAAAGTGTAGACGGCAAGAAATAATCAAAATTAGGGCAGAAATAGACCAAATAGAAACAAAAAGAACCATTGAAAAAATCAACAAAACTAAGAGTTGGTTCTTTGAGAAAATCAACAATATTGATAATCCCCTAGACAGACTAACTAGAGGGCAAAGAGAGAGTATCCAAATTAGCAAAATCAGAAAGGAAAGTGGTGACATAACAACTGAAACTGAGGAAATTCAAGAAATCATCAGATCCTACTACAAAAACTTATACTCCACAAAATTGGAAAATCTGGAGGAAATGGATGAATTCCTAGACAGATACAAGGTCCCTAAGTTAAACCAGTACCATGTAAACCATCTAAATAACCCTATAACACCTAAAGAAATAGAAGAAGTCATCAAAAGCCTCCCAACCAAAAAAAGCCCAGGTCCAGACTGGTTCAGTGCAGAATTTTATCAGACATTTATTGGGGATATAACACCAATATTCGCCAAACTATTCCAAAAGATAGAATCAGATGGAATATTACCCAACTCATTTTTTGAGGCTACAATAACCCTAGTACCTAAACTACACAAAGACCTTACAAGGAAAGACAACTTCAGACCAATCTCACTTATGAACATTGATGCAAAAATACTCTAAAAAATCCTTGCAAACCGAATCCAAGAACACATCAAAACGATCATTCATCATGACCAAGTAGGCTTCATCCCTGGGATGCAGGGATGGTTTAACATAAGGAAATCCATCAACGTAATTCACCATATAAACAAACTCAAAGACCAAAATCACATGGTCATCTCACTAGATGCTGAGAAAGCATTCGACAAAATCCAAGACCCCTTCATGTTAAAAGTCCTGGAAAGAACAGGAAACCAAGGTCCATACTTAAACATAATAAAAGCAATATACAGCAAACCAACAGCCAACATTAAACTTAATGGCGAGAAACTTGAAGCAATCCCACTAAAATCAGGGACTCGACAAGGCAGCCCACTCTCCCCCTACCTATTCAACACAGTACTGGAAGTCCTGGCTGGAGCAATTAGACAGCAAAAGGAGATCAAGGGGATACAAATCGGAAAGAAAGAGATAAAAACATCACTCTTTGCAGATGACATGATACTGTACTTGAGTGACCCCAAAAATTCCACCAGAGAACTCCTACAGCTGATAAACAAGTTCAGCAAAATGGCTGGATACAAAATTAACTCAAACAAATCAGTAGCCTTCCTATACTCAAAGGAGAAACATGTGGAGAAAGCAATTAGGGAAAACATACCCTTCACAATCGTCACAAAAACTATGAAGTACCTTGGTGTGATTCTAACTAAGCAAGTGAAGGACCTGTATGACAAGAACTTCAAACCGCTAAGGAAGGAAATTGAGAATGAACTCAGAAAATGGAAAGATCTCCCATGCTCATGGATTGAAAGGTTCAACATTTTAAAAATGGCCATCCTACCAAAAGCAGTCTACAGATTAAATGCAATCCCCATCAAAATTCCAACCCAGTTCTTCACTGAGTTGGAAAGATCAATGTGCAATTTCATATGGAATAACAAAAGACCTAGAATAGCAAAATCCATCCTCAACAACAAGAAAACATTTGCGGGAATAACTATCCCTGACCTCAAGCTATATTACAAGGCAATTGGGCTAAAAACTGCATGGTACTGGTACAGTAATAGGCATGTAGATCAATGGAATAGAATAGAAGATCCAGAAATGAGCCCTCATGTATATGGTCACCTAATTTTTGACAAAGGAGCCGTAAACATTCAATCGAAAAAGGACAGCCTATTGACAAATGGTGCTGGTCCAACTTGCACTCAGCATGCAAAAGAATGAAAATAGACCCTTTCTTATCTCCTTGTTCAAAGCTCAACTGTAAATGGATCAAAGATCTCCACATTAAACCAGATACACTGAAACTACTAGATTAGAAAGTAGAGAAAACCTTAGAACACATAGGCACAGGAGAAAATTTTCTGAACAAAACACCAATGGCTCAAGCTCTAAGGTCAAAGATTAACAAATGGGACTTAATGAGATTGCAAAGTTTCTGTAAGGCTAAGAACATTGCCAAGAAAAGAAAACGGCAGCCAACAGAATGGGAAAAGATCTTTACCAACTCCACATCAGATAAAGGCCTAATATCCAAGGTATACAAAGAACTGAAAAAACTAGACACCAGAGAATCAAACAACCCCATTAAAAAATAGGGTACAGAGCTAAACAAAACATTCTCAGTTGAGGAATATCGAATGGCTGAGAAACATCTGAGGAAGTGCTCGACATCCTTAGCCATCAGAGTAATGCAAATCAAAACAACCCTGAGATTCCACCTCACACCAGTCAGATTGGCCAAGATCCAAAACTCAGATAACAACAGATGCTGGTGAGGTTGTGGAGAAAGAGGAACACTTCTCCACTGTTGTTGGGGTTGCAAACTAATACAACCAGTCTTGTGATACCTCAGAAAATTGGACATAGTACTACCTGAAGACCCAGCTATCCCACTTCTGGGCATATATCTCAGAAACACTTTAATACACAACAAAGACATATGCACCACAATGTTCATAGCGGCTCTATTTATAATAGCCAGAACTTGAAAGAACCCAGATGTCCTTCAGAAGATGAATGGATACAAAAATTGTGGTACATTTACACAATGGAATACTACTCAGCCACCAGAAACAATGACTTAACCAGATTCTTAAGAAAATGGCTGCATCTAGAAAATATCTTCCTGAGTGAGATAACCCAGTCACCAAAGAACAGATATAATATGCAGTCACTGATAGTGGGAAGCTAACCCCAGAGGCTCGCACTGCACCAGAAACAACTTACAGTCTGTATGAAGTCCAAGAAAAAAGAAAACAAAACAACAAAAAAAATAATCATGCTCAATCCTTACCCACCAAGAATACACTGACAAATTCCGGGTTGTACCCTGTAATACTGTCTGCTCATCGTTAAAAAAAAATCTTTACACACCAAGAAAACTTGACTATTTCCAGGTTGCATCTTGTTTTGCATGTGCTTTTTGCTCATTGTAACTGGTGGGATCTTGATCACACTATCAAACCTTTAAAAAAAAACAAGTACTGACAAAAATGTGTTATATACTTTTATGCAAAAAATGCATAAAATCTGTACATTTATCTTTGTTCTTTAAAATAAAGTTGTTTGTGGGGCCCCGCCCACACATTCTCCATTACAAGATGGCGCTGATATCCGGCTGGAGTTAGCAGTAAACAAGCCATGTGTGCACGTGCTGGGTAACTTTCCACTCCTTGAGCTCTGCCTCTCCTGTGGCGTCATAGGGCCTGATGAGTTTTAACCAATCAGGGGGCTCCGCGTCTAAGGCAAGGACTGATCCCTTTATAAGGGGACGGGCTAATTAGTTCCCCTCTCTCGTTGGTTTCGTCCGTCTCGTGGATCTTGTTCGTCTTGTTCGTCCTGTTCGTCTTCTTGGATTTCTTGGTTTTCTCCGTCTTTTTCGTCACGTGGAGCAAGTACTGGTTCTCGAGGATAATAAAGTTTACCGCAGAAAGATTCTATTTCGTGTGTCACGTCGTTCTTGCAGGCGAGACGGTTGCGCGGGACAGTTGTTAAATAAATAAAGAAAGAAAGGTCAAATTCCAGCATGGGCAACATCAAAAAAAATTGTAATCCCTTTAAAATACACAATCTCTTTTTAAAAGCTAAGTCTTTTCACAACTCAAAGTCTCTTAACTGTGGGCTTCACTTGTGCACAGGTACAACTAAAAGCAAAATCAAATTCTAACCATCTAATGTCTGGGATCCACTCACAAAATTCTGGGCTCTTCCAAGCCTTTGTGTCACTTCTCCTGCTCTGTACTTTGCAGCACACACATTGTCTTCTAGGATTCAGTTGCCTGTTCTTCACTCCTGCTGATGTTCTTGGTGGTCATTCCATGGTACTGGAATCTCCAAAACACTACTGTCTTCTAGTGCAACTCTGCTTCACCAAAAGCCTCTCATATGCTCTTCTCATGGTGCAAAGACTCAGCTCCTTTGCATGATCCCTTTAGTCCTGGGACCTTAATTGCAACTGAGGCTGCACCTTCAGCAAATGGCCTTTCATGGCCTCTCACAGTGCCAAGCCTCAGCTGTTCTTCACGTCCCCTTCATTCCTTCCAAATAAGTACCACCTGGGTGACTCTTACTCATAACCAAGTTCAGACACAGCATGAGGTACAACATTGGCTATCTTTGAAACACAGGCTCTTTGTGATCTCAAAAAACACTTCCCAATGAAAACAGCAACAGCCCTGATAAGAGTCTTTAATCCTCCTCTGAAATTTCACAAGCCAGTCTTCCAACTTCTGCACAGTTCTCAACAATGATTTACCAGCTCACACAGAACAGCCCACAGAGCTCTTAATATCCTAATGGCTCTTCAAGCTCAGAGTTCCAAAGTACTTCTACAATCCTCCTAAAAACATCTTAGAGCAGTAGTGTCCCTGATACATCTCTCCTACTAGCACTTCTGTCCTGAGTGAATAAAATTCCCATGTCAACAAAGTGACATGTATCATTTTAGTCTAGCTTCTGAATCATACAACCTTCTGACTCTATCTGTCATGATCACAGACAGTAAAAGTAGAAATGGTTATTTTCACAGGCTACCTGATATATCTAAAATTTTGACATATAACCTAGAATGATCTTTCCCATGCATTCCATGGCTTTTATTGTAATAACTCAAATAGGGGCTCTGAGATCAGTATATCATAACTTACCCCTGGAACTATTGTCACCATGGCTTCTAGGATACTTTGAGCACCTCTACTGACTATGTACTGAAAAATTCTACAATACGAACAGACTTTTGAGGAAGTTAGTACGTCTCAAAGGGTATCATGAGACTCTAGTAGATGTCTTAACTTTGTGTGATAAATGGCATGGCACTCCTACTGATCCTGCTCCTCCTGTGTTACTCCATATACTAATATCCATCTGGTATTTTGAATATGAATTGTTCCATATATACTAGGCAAAATATGTGAATCTATGTTCCCAGTTAGTGTTACTTTTTCAAAGATTAAGTAGATACATCATTGCTAATGGAAGTACATAACAGATAGTATACTTTGAGATTAAATGCTTATTACACTTCCAGTTTGTTCAATCTGGTTCAAGCTTTGTCCTTAAGAATGTGAGCACTCAGCTGTCTGTATTGGCTGCCAATACTCCTCAGCATGATAGACTCATAAAATACAAAAATAGTAAGGGGCCAAATAAGATCGTTCATCTACAAACTATTTTATTCATGGGATTTTTCATAGTAATAGAAATTTAACGAATATATCTCTATCCCTTCTAATTTACAGTCAGGCATTTTGCTTCTTGTACATGTAAAGGACAGTGGCAGCAATTATCAGCAGTAGTTTGAATCCAAGGAGCACAGCTACAATGATTTTAGGAATACCTCTTATCTTCATATCTGAAAATCAAGACATAGAACAATCCATTAGGGAAAAAATCATATCAGTGGTGTACTCTTGGCCCATTGGTTGACTTCTAAACCCAACAAAGCTCTGCAGTGTTTGAGTGTGTTCTCTTTCCCCATTACATAAACTAGTTCAATTTAAAATATATGGTAAAGAGATTGTCTACATGTAGAAGAATGTAAATGAATGTATATTCATCACATTGCAAGAAACTCAATTCTAACTGGACCAAAGAACTCAACATAAAGCTGGATGAAAAATTTCATAGAAAATAAACTAGGAAATACCCTTGAACACATAGATACTAGAGATAATTTCCTAAACAGAACATCAAGAGCTCAGGCTTCAAGACCAACTGATAAATGGGATCTTATAAAAATCAAAGATTCTGTAAGAAAAAGGACACTATCAATAGGACAAAACAGTAGCCTCAATACAGGGAAAGGGTTTTTAGCAACCAAACATCTGACAGAAGAGTAATATTCAAAATTTATGAAGAACTAAAGGAGATAGTCACTAACAAAACATGTAACACAATTAAAAAATGTTCATAGAGCTAAACAGAATTCTCAACAGAGGACTCTGAAATGGTTGAAGAACATTTGAAGTAATGTTCAAAATCATTATTCATAAGGGAAATATACATCAAATCAACTCTGATGTTCCATCTTACACCCATTAGAAGAACTAAGAAAAATTCAAGAGATAGAACATGCTGGCAAGGAAGAGGAGCAAGGAGAACACTTTATTTTTGGTGAGAATGCAAATTTGTATATCCACTTTCAAAATCCATTTGGTGTTTTTTCAGGAAACTGAATGGTTCTTTCAAGACCCACCTATAACACTCCTGGGTAGGTACTCAAAAGATGCTACAACATTCCAAAAAGACATATTATTAACTATGTTTATAGAAGCTTTATTCATAATAGCCAGAAACTGGAAACAATGTAGAGGTCCCTCAATTTTTTAATACATATTATGTGTATATATATATATGTGTGTGTGTATATATATACAATATATATCATTATTGTAAGTCTACACAATAGAATATTTATTTGACTAAAAAACAGAGTCATTATGAATTTTGTAGGCAAATGAATGGAACTTCAAAATATCAACTTGAGTTAGGTATCCCAGTCCCGGAAGAACATGTGTGGTATGTACCCACTATTAAGTTGATATTAGTTATAGAACACAGGTATCATGCTATACTCCACAGACACAGAGAAGCTAAACAAAAAGGAGAGCACTATCAAGGAAGCTTGAATATTACTAAAAAGGGTGAAGAAAATAGTCATAAAAGGCAGATTTCAGGAGAAATTTGGGAAGGGGGAGATTGCAAGAAGTATTAGGGCTTCAGAGTAAGGTGTGGAAAAGACAGGAGAGATGGATAAATGGACATAAAAATTTTTGCAGATCTCCAACTGATAGGAATGTGCATGTAGGACTATCTCTATGATGAGACAATGACCTAGAATAAGGAAGGCATTGAAGAATCAATGTGGTTGATTTTATTTGTAACTCACTACATTGGGAATGTGGCACTTGTAGAAGTCACCATTGTAGCCCCAGTAGGACAATGTAACCACCACCCATATACAAAACCTCTAATCTAAACTATTTCCTGTATCCAAGAAATGCAGGAATGAGTGAATAGAACAGAGTCTGAAGAAATGGCCTTCCAATAAGCAGTCCAGCTTGAATCCCATCCCACGAGCATGCACCAGTTCCTAACCCTACTAATGATACTATTATGTTTGCACAGAGGAGCATGTTGCCCTCTGAGAGGCTCCGCCCAGCAGCTGACTGAAACAGATACAGACACCCACAGCTGAACCCTGGATGGAATTTGAGTATGCTTATGGAAGAATAGTGGGAAAGATTGCAGGCGCCAACTCCAGAGCAGAATGACAGTCAAAAAAACATCAGGGCTCTCAGGGTCTCCAACTTATAGCCCTCTATTTTATCAATAACATTTTAACCAAAGTAGATGAGCTTTCAAATTGAAACTTTTACAAGAGTGATTGGATCTTTAGAACTGGAATGATTTTTGGCAAGGTGCAAATCCAGAACAAATTATTTTGGATCATATTTATTTCTCTTAATACCCATATACTGTTTTTCTTTGCTCCAAAAAACTAACTTGTGACAATTTAGGTGAACCATCTGGTGTGTACAAGCAGAGTACTGGTTTACATTTGAAATGTACTAACTTGGCAGATTACTAGTTTCAACCAACCCAGATACTTAAGTCACCATCTGAAATCGCTACAGGCTTTTATGCCATATGTTAACCTACTTCTTCCATATTTTCACCAATTAATTTCAAGAGTCTTGATTTATGGCTTTCTCCTCTTACTACAAAAAGAGTTATAAATTGCTTGAACAGTTGGCTTTTAGGTGACCCAATCTGTGTTCTTGAGACTTGGTCACGGATAGGTAGATTCTGAATGAAATATTTCTTTACTTCTTTGATAAAATAGGTGTGGTTCTATGATAAATGCTTGATTTTCAGAATCCTATGGGAGGGGTTTGCTGGGGGGAAAGGCTGAAATTAGGGGATTTTAGAGATGAAATTGAAGCCAATCAATGTAAATGCCCAGGAATCAGGAGGGAATCCTAGTCAAGAAGCTACAATTAGTAATAAGGAGATATCACTGGCCATCACATATATGATATGCTTAAGATTTTGTAACTGAATAATGTCATCAAAAAAGGAAATAAGAACTTTGTTTAAGTTTATGAATTAAAGTATAATATATTTGTGCATTGTCTGATATATAATATGATGTGTCCTCTGGAAGAGCAGGAACTTAATCCATGAACCACCTCTCTGACCCCTGAATTATATTAACTTTAATGTAATAGCTTCCTATAAAGTTTGTGGCTTCACACAAGAGGCACTTATTTTTTTATCCTGTGTGGATCAGAAGTTTACATTCGGTGAGTCAAGGCAATGAACGTGAAATTCAGTAATTAAACATAGTGTATTCCCTTATATCTACCTTCCCATCACTGCACCCCATTCTCTCAGAAACTCTGACTCCTAACTCTGACTCTCATACTCCCTTCTTGCCTGGACTTTGATGATCAGGAAAGAGTGTATTATACTGCAGTCACAGTACTATACTATTTGACCAAAACTATACAATCTTCAAATGAAATATGAGAAGAGCAAAGGGAAATCTGAATGGCAAAGTAAGAATGCAAAACAAAGAGAACATGTAAATGGGAACGAAATGGTGTTGGAAGTCATGATGTAAGGTGAATTAGACATTAAATTTACAAAGTATACAGTAATTTTTAAATTTTATTTAAAAATTACAAGTATATAGATAGATACAATAACATTACTTAATGAGAAGTTCAAGGACATTGGTCAAAACAGTGAAGAAAATAAATAATTTTTATTGTGGACACATTGAAAAAAATATTGTCTCACATCTTTTTAGTTTGATAAAATAGAAGTAAAAATCTAACATTGTGAACTAATTTATTTGACATAAACTCAGAAAGAATTGAACCAGCACACATAATGATCCAACTCACAAAAGCCAACTATGAATCTGAGATAGGTTAAAAAATGTAAGTTTCGTGGGGCAGGAGGACAAATGTAGGAATTTACACTTATTACCCAGAAGGAGAAACATCTCACACATAGCATGTCTCTCTTCTTAGCCTCCTTTGTCCAGAATTAGGATAAAGTAAACATTTGTATGTTAGGGTCCCTTTGACACTTGTTTCATACTCGTTGTTCACAGAGTATTAGACACTGTTTCTACCTGGAAAAGAAATGAAGAATAAAATAAAATGTATTACTTACCAAATACTAACAACTCAGCGCCACCTCCAGACTGAAACTCAATGTCAGGTCCAACAGCTGTCATCCGGAACTTCACACAGTAGTAGGTACCCTCATCAGCAAGAGTGACATTACTGATGCTAATAGAAAAGTCCATGTTGTCTCCCTTTCTTGTATCTGAAAGAGGTGTTACTCTGGGAAAGTGTTCTGATGTGAAACTAAATATCAAGTGTCTATTCTGTCCTGTACCCCGAAACCAGCTGATGGGCCCCACAGGCAACAGGGATGTCACTGTGCAATTTAGAATGGCTGTCCCTCCAGCAACAGCAGGAACTAACTTTTCAGGCTGCACCACCTTCAGTTCTTTTATAGCTGCTCCTGCAGAAAACACCAGTTATTGATCATCAGATGGAAAAACACAAGCTCCACAAGTTTGTGGTTATATACAAACAAACAGACAAACAAAAACAAAAATCCTGTTGCTCACTAGAACTCACCAAGTACATGAACATAGTTCCTCTAACGTGGACATTTTAATACAAGAATATAGTACAGAAGAGGGAGTTTAATAACATAGATACCTGGAAGTTTGCAAGATTCTGACAAAACCTCTAATTTTGAATCAAATTATCATGCTTCGTCCAGTATCTGTTTCTGTTTCACTTTCTGTGAATGTGGCCTGGGGAAATTCTGTTGTAATAGTGTTGGATGTGATTATGCAAATCTATTACACCAATGGGACATCAAGATAAAAAGTCACTGCTATCAATTTTTTAACGAGATTCACTGTATTTTGTAACACTTTATTCTTTATTGAGAAGGAACCAGTATCAGCACTGTTATGTAAACAATGACAAATATCAAGGGAACTACATCAAGGATCATGTAGACAGTAATATACATTTTCCAATATATAATCAATGTACAAAAGTTAAGGAGAGTTTTATCCTTATTAAGCAAACATTCTTGCACAGAGAGCCTTCTCTTTATCTTTCTGTACCTTTATCATTAGTTTGTCTTTAAGCAAGTCTACCTGAATAGCTTTATCTCCTGGGGCTATCTCCTGTGCATTTTTAAGATTGCCATTGCTTGACCATATTGTTTTAATCCTTGCGCACCCTTGCATTTTTCTGGATAGTGCTTTAGTATTTAAGGGGTCCATTTCAAGAGGCGACCAAGCAACTGTCAATTGTCCCCTGCCAATCTGATATCTTCAGTTTACAAGCACCAATATTTGGCACACAACTTAAGGTTATAAGTTGCAGTCTGGAAGTGTCTGCTTTCTCAATAACAGCCTTTGAACTATCCACATACCTTAAAACATTGGAATATTTTTAAATATCCGTCTCCCAGTTGTGAGCCTTGAAAAAAGTATTTCCAATGATTTTAACTCTTCAGATATTAACACAATTTTATCTACATCTTTTATGTCTATATCTTCATCCTCAAGGAAATCTGAATGAATGTCACCAGAGCTATCTTTGGGTAACATTCCCAGTCATCCCCTTCTTTCAATTCTCCACATTCTGCAATAACAGAGTTTGGCAGGTTTTTCACGTTCATTTCTACATTCTCAAGCATCCTTACCACACAAAGTTCTTTTATTACTTGATCAAATACCACATTTCCCATCCAAATGAGGAGTTGGAACTGCTGAGATAAAGAACTGAGAACCATTTACATTGGGGCCTGAATTCTCGGTGCTCACCAAACCCTCCCAATCATGCTTATAATGAAAATTTTCATCTTCAAATTTCTCACCATAAATACTTTCTCCACCTCTCTCATTCTGATTTGAGAAGTCTCCACTATGAAGCACATAATTATTATTTTTTCTTTTTTTAATTGAACAACTTTATTTTAAAAAACAAAGATAAATGTACAGATTTTAAAAGCACTTTTACATAACAGTATATGAATACATTTGTTAGTACTTGATTTTTTTTAAAGGTTTGATAGTATGCCTTAAAATCTTACTAGTTACAATGAGCATAAAGTACATGTAAAACAAGATGAATCACAAAATTCTTAATGATTCTGTGAAAAGGACATCCATTAAATGGAGAGGTTTCCCAGTTGTGGATCCAGTGCCTTTTTCTCTTATACACAATGCACAATAATTTTGTGAAATTTTTGGGAACACTATCTGCAAACATTTCTAAAACAAACCCTCCAACTCGCTCCACACTGATATCTACATCAAAGAAGACTCATGGGTATTTGGTATTGGAGGGCTTGGCTGCTGAGCATGGGTAGGACATCTTCACCGCAGGCTCTGGAAGTGTGACATGAGTGCCTCATGAGCGAGAGGGTCACGAACTCTACTGAACCTTTACGTTATGGGTCATTGCTTTAATATGTTGTTGGATGGTTTGTCTTAAGAAGCTCTGCCTCATCCATTCAACTATCCATTTATCTATCCATCCATCCAAATCTCTATACCTGTTTGTCTATATGTACATGTGAAGGTATATTCTGCATGTAAATATTTGTGAATGTTTGTAGAGCTGATTGTGAAAGAGAAGTGGACCCAGTCAGAGCATAGGTGTATACATACACCTATATAAAGGTATATATAAAGAATTTTAATTTGCCTATATGAAGTATTTAATCCAGCTTTTCATTCCTATCTGAGTCAAAAATTGGTACTAAACCTCATCAGAGAAGAAAGTATTGATAAACCTCATCAGAGAAGCTTCTGGCTGCAGGACAAAATAGAAAGCAAAAGCAATTAAATTTTCACTCATTTCCCTGCTGCTAGGCAAAAGGGATTAATCACCCAAGCCAGTGTTTTTTAAACACAGAATAAACAAGAAAGGTTTTTAGGATATTTTAGATGTTATAAGCAACAATCCTATATAGTTGGAAGGAAGGAAGAATGGAGACCACACGCCTTCAATGATGTCCAATGATGTGTCCCAATTTAAATCATTCCAGGGAGAGCTGTCTCCGAGCACCAACATATACCTACACTTCTATACCACTCCATCACTCAAAACCCCTGCTATAAATATAATATATTTATATATATTCAGTCTCTGCTCCAACTTTGTCTCCATATTTTGTTCTAAGAATATATCTATAAATATAGATATCCATTGCTCAGCTGAAGGTCCTGATACCCATAAGAGATAAAAACCGTACCTGCTGTATATCGTATATATATTTTATTTACATTTCAAATGTTTCCTCTTCATACAACCTATTACATACCCCATCCTCATGCTTTTTGAGGGTATTCATTTACCCACCCCCTTCTCTCTCCCCAGTCTAATTTTCTCCTACACTAGGTCATTTAGCTGTGGCACATCCAAGGGCTCCTTGTCCCACTGGTGCCCAATAAAGCCATCCTCTGCTACATGTGCAGCTGGAGCCATAGGTCCAAACGTGTCCATTTGGGATAGTGGTTTAGTTCCTGGGAGTTCTGGCTAGTTGGTGTTCTCATTCTTATGGGGTTGCAAACCACTTCAAATCCTTCAATTCTTTCCCTATCCCTCCATTGAGGACCACATTCTAAGTTCAAATGTTAGCTGCAAGCATCCACCTCTGTATTTGACATGCTCTGACAGAGCCTCTCAGGAGACAACTACATCAGAATCCACTCAGCATGCACTTCTTGGGTTCAGTGAATATTTTCTGGGTTTGGTGGCTGTATATGGACTGGATCCTAGGTAAGACAGTCTCTGGATGGCCAATGCTTCAGTCTCTGCTCCAACTTTGTCTTCATAATTTGTTCAAGAATATTTATGTTCCCCCTTCTAAGATAGACTGAAACATCCTCACTTTAGTCATCCTTCTTTTTTTTTTTTTTTTTTTTTTTGAACTTTAAAAAGAAAATATATTAGATACTCTGTATTTACATTTGAGATGTTATCCCTTTCACCCGACCAGCTCCCAAATTATGGGATGCAATAAAAACAGTAAACAGTACTAAGAGGAAAACTCATAACTCTGAGTGTCTCCATAAAGAAACTGGAGAAAGCAAACACTAGCAGCCTGACAGCAAACCTCAAAGCTCTAGAAGAAAATGAAACAGATCCACCCAAGAGGATTAGACTGCAGGAAATAATCAACTTCAGAGCAGAAATCAACCAAATAGAAAAAAAAAAAGAACTATACAAAGAATCAACAAAGCCAAGAGCTGGTTCTTTGTAAAAATCAACAAGAGGAGAGCGGAGCCTGGCCTACATGCCATGCAGAACGGCGGCTCATAGAGGCTGAGCAACTGCGATTGGGAACAGAAAATTAGAACTTCTGTTTCCACCTGGAGGCTACTTCCGGACGCAGAGCGGAGCCTGGCCTACCTGCCACCCCGATCAGCGACTCATAGAGGCTGAGCAACTGGTGGGTGGGAGACCTGGGATGCAGGGGAGCAGAAAGATCTCTGTGGAATACACAAGGAAAGTGCACCCCCTGCCTTGCCCTGCCCTGCTGTGCCTGATCCAGCAAACAGAAACAGAACTTTGGAACTTCTGCCCACACCCGACGACTCTGAGGCATAAAACAGGGCTCGACCCATCTGACACCTCAACCAGTGGAGAACCAGGGACAAGAGCAGATACAAGGGAAAGGCAAGAACATATCACTGACAACAAAATGGCAAGAGGAAAGAGAAAGAGTATATCCCAAGAGAACCAAGACAATCTAGCAACACCAGAGCCCAGCTCTCCCATAACAGCAAACATCGGAACTCCAAACACTCCAGAAAAGGAAGACACAGACCTGAAATCATGCCTCAAGACGCTGATAGAGTTACTTAAACAAGAAAGGGAGGGAAAGCAAAAAGATTCAGAAGCTTTTAAAGAAGAAACAAGAAAAACACTCAAAGAACTCAAAGAACTAGAGGAAAACAGAACCAAAAAAATTAAGGAATGGAAGAGGGAAATTAAAACAGAGATTCACACAATAAAGAAAACACTAAAAGAGATGACCCTAGAGTCAGAACACCAAAAAAAGAAATCAGGAGTCACAGAAGCAAGCATTTCCAATAGATTACAAGAGATGGAAGAGAGAATCTCGGGGGCAGAAGACAACATTGCAAACATAGACAAAACAGCCAGAGAAGATGCAAAAAACAAAAAGCTCCTAACCCAAAATGTCCAGGAAATCCAATACACAATGAGAAGACCGAACCTAATGATAATAGGAATAGAAGAGGGAGAAGAGTATCAACTAAGGGGCACAGTAAATATCTTCAACAAAATCATAGAAGAAAACTTCCCTACCCTCAAGAATAAGATGACCACGAGCATAAAAATAGCCTTCGAAACTCCAAATAGGTTGGACCAGAAAAGAAATACCTCCCGACACATAATAGTAAAAACATCAAGTGCCCAAAGTAAAGAAAAAATATTAAAGCAGTAAGGGAAAAAGGTCAGGTAACATATAAAGGCAGACCAATCAGACTCACACCCGATTTCTCAACAGAGACTATGAAAGCTAGAAGAGTCTGGACAGACATCATGCACTCCTTAAGAGAGCACAAGTGCCAGCCCAAGCTGCTATACACAGCAAAACTATCAATCACCATCGCTGGAGAGATGAAGATATTTCAAGACAAATCAAAATTCACACAATATCTGACCACAAACCCAGGACTACAACGAATTATAGGTGGAAACCCAATACAAGGAGGGAAAATACAGCCTAGTAAGAACAAGAAAACTCCTAAACAAGAAAACTAAAAGAAGAAAAAAACACAGACACAACTCAACCCAAAAAAGCAATAATGGCAGAAAACAGAAACAACTATTCCTTGATATCTATTAACATAAATAGTCTCAACTCGCCAATAAAGAGACATAGACTATCAGACTGGATACATAAACAAAATTCAGCCTTTTGCTGCATACAGGAAACTCATCTCAGAAACAAAGACAGACACTATCTCAGAGTAAAAGGGTGGAAAAAAAACTTCCAAGCAAACAACTCCAAGATGCAAGCTGGAGTGGCTATTCTAATATCGAATAAAGTAAATTTCCAACCAAAAGTTATCAAAAAATATCAGGAAGAACACTTTTTGCTCATTACCGGGGAAATCTGTCAGGAGGAACTCTCAATCCTTAACATATATGCTCCAAATAAAAAATCACCCACATTCATAAAAGAAACCCTACTAAAGCTCAAAAAATACATTTCACCCCACACAATAATAGTGGGAGACTTTAATACCCCACTCTCACCAATGGACAGATCAGGGAACTGAACAAGGACACTGCAAAATGAGCAGAGACTTTGACCAAATAGAATTAATAGATATATTCAGAACATACTATCCCAAAGTAAAAGAAAACACCTTCTTCTCACCACCCCATGGCACCTTCTTGAAAATTGACCAAATAATTGGACACAGAACGAGCCTCCATCGATATAAGAAGATTGAAATACTCCCATGCATCCTCTCAGATCACCATGGTCTACGGGTGGTCTTTAACAACAACAAAGACAACAAAAATCCCACATACACATGGAAACTAAACAATGCTCTGTAAAAAAATAGCAGGGTCAAAGAAGAAATAAAGAAAGAAATTAAGAATTTTCTAGAATTCAACGAAAACGAAAACACAACATACCCAAACCTATGGGATGCAATGAAAGCAGTATTGAGAGGAAAACTCATAGCCCTAAGTGCTTCAAAAAGAAACTGGAGAGAGCTCACCTCAGCAACCTGACAGCACAGCTAAAAGCCCTAGAACAAAAGGAAGCAGATATACCCAAAAAAAGTAGACGGCAAGAAATAATCAAAATTAGGGCAGAAATAGACCAAATAGAAACAAAAAGAACCATTGAACAAATCAACAAAACCAAGAGTTGGTTCTTTGAGAAAATCAACAAGATTGATAAACCCCTAGCCAGACTAACTAGATGGCAAAGAGAGAGTATCCAAATTAACAAAATCAGAAAGGAAAGTGGGGACATAACAACTGAAACTGAGGAAATTCAAGAAATTATCAGATCCTACTACAAAAACTTATACACCACAAAATTGGAAAATCTGGAGGAAATAGATGAATTCCTAGACAGATACAAGATCGCAAAGTTAAATTATAACCAAGTAAACCATCTAAATAACCCTATAACACCTAAAGAAATAGAAGAAGTCATCAAATTCCTCCCAACCAAAAAAAGCCCAGGTCCAGATGGGTTCAGTGCAGAATTTTATCAGACTTTTATTGAGGATATAACACCAATACTCGCCAAACTATTCCAAAAGATAGAATCAGATGGAATATTACCCAACTCATTTTTTGAGGCTACAATAACCCTCGTTCCTAAACCACACAAAGACCCTACAAGGAAAGAGAACTTCAGACCAATCTCACTTATGAACATTGATGCAAAAATACTCAACAAAATCCTTGCAAACCGAATCCAAGAACACATCAAAACAATCATTCATCATGACCAAGTAGGCTTCATCCCTGGGATGCAAGGATGGTTTAACATAAGGAAATCCATCAACATAATCCACCATATAAATAAACTCAAAGACCAAAATCACATGGTCATCTCTCTAAATGCTGAGAAAGCATTCGACAAAATCCAACACCCCTTCATCTTAAAAGTCCTGGAAAGAACAGGAATCCAAGACCCATACTTAAACACAATAAAAGCAATATACAGCAAACCAACAGCCAATATCAAATTTAATGGTGAGAAACTTGAAGCAATCCCACTATAATCAGGTACTCGACAAGGCTGCCCACTCTCTCCCTACCTATTCAACATAGTACTGGAAGTCCTGGCTGGAGCAATTAGACAGCAAAAGGAGATCAAGGGGATACAAATCGGAAAGGAAGAGATAAAAACATCACTCTTTGCCGATGACATGATAGTGTACTAGAGTGACCCCAAAAATTCCACCAGAGAACTCCTACAGCTGATAAACAAGTTCAGCAAAGTAGCTGGATACAAAGTTAACTCAAACAAATCAGTAGCCTTCCTGTACTCAAAGAACAAACATGTGGAGAAAGAAATTAAGGAAAACGTACCCTTCACAATCGTTACAAAAACTATGAAATACCTTGGTGTGACTCTAACTAAGCAAGTGAAGGACCTGTATTACAAGAACTTCAAACCACTAAAGAAAGAAATTGAGGAGGATCTCAGAAAATGGAAAGATCTCCCATGCTCATGGATTGGAAAAATCAACACCTTAAAAATGGCCATCCTACCAAAAGCAATCTACAGATTCAATGCAATCCCCATCAAAATTCCAACCCAGTTCTTCATGGAATTGGAAAGATCAATGTGCAATTTTATATGGAATAACAAAAGACCTAGAATAGCAAAATCCATCCTCAACAACAAAAAAACATCTGCGAAAATCACTATCCCTGACCTCAAGCTATATTACAAGGCAATTGTGCTGAAAACTGCATGGTACTGGTACAGAAATAGGCAAGTGGATCAATGGAATAAAATAGAAGATCCTGAAATGAGCCCTCATGTATATGGTCACGTGATTTTTGACAAAGAAGCAGTAAACATTCAATGGAAAAAGGACAACCTATTCAACAAATGGTGCTGGTCCAACTGGCACTCAACATGCAAAAGAATGAAAATAGACCCGTTCTTATCTCCTTGTACAAAGCTCAAGTGTAAGTGGATCAAAGATCTCCACATTAAACCAGATACACTAAAACTATTAGATGAGAAAATAGGGAAAACCTTAGAACACATAGGTACAGGAGAAAATTTCCTGAAGAAAACACCAATGGCTCAAGCTCTAAGGTCAAAGATTAACAAATGGGACTTAATGAGATTGCAAAGTTTCTGTAAGGCTAAAAACATTGTCAAGAATACAAAATGGCAACCAACAGAATGGGAAAAGATCTTTACCAACACCACATCAGATAGAGGCCTAATATCCAAGGTGTACAAGGAGCTCAAAAAGCTAGACACCAGAGAATCAAATAACCCTATATAAAAAATGGGGTTCAGAGCTAAACAAAACGTTTTCAGTTGAGGAACACCGAATGGCCGAGAAACACCTGAGTAGTGCTCGACATCCTTAGCCATCAGGGAAATGCAAATCAAAACAAAGCTGAGATTCCACCTCACACCAGTCAGATTGGCCAAGATCCAAAACTCAGATGACAGCAGATCCTGGCGAGGCTGAGTTGAAAGAGGAGCACTTCTCCACTGTTGATGGGGTTGCAAGCTAATACAACCACTCTGCAAATCTGTCTGGCGATACCTCAGAAAATTGGATATAGTACTACCTGAAGACCTATCTATTCCACTTCTGGGCATATACCCCAGAGACACTTTAATACACAACAAAGATATATGCACCACAATGTTCATAGCGGCTCTATTTATAATAGGCAGAAGCTGGAAGGAACCCAGATGTCCTTCAGAAGATGAATGGATACAAAAATTGTGGTACATATACACAATGGAATACTACTCAGCCACCAGAAACAATGACTTAACCAAATTCTTAAGAAAATGGCTCCATCTAGAGAATATCATCCTGAGTGAGATAACCCAGTCACAAAAGAACAGTCATAATATGCAGTCACTGATAGTGGGATGCTAACCCCAGAGGCTTGCACTCCCCCAGAAACAACTCACAGACTGTATGAAGTCCAAGAAATAAAGAAAACAAAAATATACATATATTTACAAAACAAGAAGACTTTGACTTTTCAATGTTGCGTTTTGTTTTGCATGTACTTTACACTTATTGTAACTATTAGGTTGTCAATGCATACTGGCAAGCCCTTGAAAAAAAAATCAAGTACTTACTAAAAAAGTATATTCACATGGTTTTATGTAAAAATTATTTCAATGTCTGAAAAAACAGTACTGACAAAAATGTATAATTTTAAGCAAAAAATGTTTAAAATCTGTACATTTATCTTTGTTCTGTAAAATAAAGTCGTTTAAAAAAAATCAACAAGAGGAATAAACTCTTAGCCAGACTAACTCAAGAGAAAATTGAGAGTGTATCCAAATTAACAAAATCTGAAATGAAAAAGGAGACATTACAACAGAAACTGAGGAAATTCAGAAAATCATCAAATCCTACTACAAAAGTCTATACTCAACAAAATTGGAAAATCTAGAGGAAATGGACAAATTTCTAGAGAAATACCAGATACCAACATTAAATCAGGATCGGATAAACCATCTAAACAGTCCCATATCACCTAAAGAAATAGAACAAGTCATCAAATGACTCCCACCTCAGCCTGCCAATAAAAAAGGCCAGGACAAATTGGGTTTAGTGGAGAATTGTATCAGACTTTTATAGAAGACCTAATTAATACCAATGTGCTCCAAAATATTTCATAAAATAGAAACAGAGGGAACACTACACAACTTGTTCTTCGAAGCCACAATTGTGCTCATAGCTAAACCACATACACTACAAAGAAAGAAAACATCAGACCAATTTTCCTAATGAACATCGATGCAAAAATACTCAATAAAATTCTTGAAAACAAAATCCAGGTTTATTTATGTTTGAGTTACCTCACTCAAGATAATATTGTCTGGATCCATCTATTTGTTATGGATTTCATATTGTCATGGTTTGTAATAGTGGAGTAGTCCTCCATGGTGGTAATGTGCCACCTTTTTTATCCATTCTTCTGTTGAAGAATATGAGGTACTGAGAAGACAGCATATTATTTTGTTTTAGAATGAAATGTTCATAGATATCTGTTAAATCTATTTGGTTTATAACTTTGTTATTTTTACTCTTTCTCTGTTTAGTTTCTGTTTCCATGTTCTGTTTATTGATGAGAGTGCAGTGTTGACGTCTCCCACTATTATTGTGTGAGGTGCAATGCATGCTTTGAGTTTTAGTGAAGTTTCTTTTATGAATGTGGGTGTCCTGATTTTGGACCATATATATTCAGAATTTGGATTTCATCTTGGTGAATTTTTCCTTTGAAATTATTTTTCCTTATGTTTAATAACTTTTTGTTGGAAGTTGATTTTATTCAATATTATAATGGGTACTCTGGCTTGTTTCTTTGTACAATTTGCTTAGAAAATTTTTCCAGCCTTTTACTCTGATATAGTGTCTGTTTTGTCATTGACATGTATTTCCTGTGTGCTGCAAAATATGAGGTTCTCTTTTGCTTTCCAGTCTAGTAGTCTATGTCCTTTTATTGGAGAATTGAGTCTTTGATACTGAGAGATATTACGGACTGATGATTGTTGCTTCCTGTTATTTTATTATTAAAGGTAGAATTGGTGTGACTGTATGCTTTGAGTTAGTTGAAAAAAGATTATGTTCTTGTTTTTTCTAGTATGTAGTTTTGCTCCTTGTGTTAAAGTTTTCCATCTGTTATCTTTTGTAGGGCTTGATATGTGGGAAGATAGTGTGTATATTTGGATTTCTTTTGGTATATATTGGTTTCTCCATCTATGTTAATTGAGGGTTTTGATTGATATAGTAGCATGAGCTGGCATTTTTGTTCTCTTAGGATCTTTATGACATCTTCCCCGAATGTTCCAATTTTCAGTCTCTGTTGAGAGGTCTGATGTGAACCTGATAAGTTTGATTTTATAGGTTACTTCACCTTTTTCCTTTACTGCCTTTAATATTCTTTCTTTGCTTTGAGCATTTAGTGTTTTGACGATTATGTGATAAAAATAATTTCTTTTCTTTTTTATTGAAAAGTTTATTTTAAAAAACAAAAAATGTACATTTTTGCATTGAAGTAACAAAATACATTTTAAGGTTGTAATTAAGTATTTGTGGGTACAAATACATACACATATGTATATATGTAACAATAATATAGGAAAAGAGGCTAGTAGTTTGAAGGAATGGGAGAGAAACTAGGAGGGGTTGTAGGAAGAAAAGGTGGATGTGATACAGTTCTATTTTAATTAACATATATTCTTTTTTTCTTGAACACAGTCTGTGAGTTGTTTCTGGGGTGTTCAGAGCTTTCTGAAGTTAGTATCCCATTATCAGTGACTGCATATTATGTCTGTTCTTTTGTGAGTGGGTTATCGCACTCAGGATGATATTCTGTAAATGCAGCCATTTTCTTAAAACTTTTGTTAACTCATTGTTTCTGATAGCTGAGTAGTATTCCATTTTGTATATATACCAAAATTTTTGTATCCATTCATCTACTGAAGGACTTGTGGGTTCTTTCCAGCTTCTGGCTATTAAACATTGAGCTGCTATGAACATTGTGGTGCATGTATCTTTGTTGTAAGTTGAAGCATCTCAGGGGTAAATGCCCAGAAGTGGAATAACTGGGTCTTCAGGTAGTACTATGTCCATTTTTCTGAGGAACCGCCAGAATGATTTTCAGAGTGGTTGTATCAGTTTACAACCCCACCAATGGTGGAGAAGTGTTCCTCTTTCTCCACATCCTCACCAGCATCTGCTGTCATCTGAATTTTGGATCTAGGGTGATCTGACTGGTGTGAGGTGGAATCTCATGGTTGTTTTGATTTGCATTTCCCTGATGGCTACAGAAATTGACCTCTTTCATAGATGTTTCTAAGCCATTCAATATTTCTCAATTGAGAACTTTTTGTTTAAGTCTGTACTCCACTTTTTAATAGGGTTGTTTGATTCTCTGGAGTTTTGCTTTTTGAGTTCTTTGTATACTTTGATTATTAGGCCTCTATCTGATGAGGGGTTAGTAAATATCTTTTCACACTCTGTTGGCAGCCTTTTTGTTTTCTTGACAGTGTCTTTAGCCTTACAGAAACTTTGCAATCTCATTAAGTCCCATTTGTCAACTTTGACCTTAGAGCTCGAGCAATTGGTGTTCTGTTCAGAAAATATTTTCCTGTGTCTATGAGTTCTAATGTTTTCCCTAATTTCTCATCTAATAGTTTCAGTGTACCTGGTTTAATGTGGAGATCTTTGATCCACTTGCACTTGAATTTGTACAAGGATATAAGAAAGGGTCTATTTTGCTCATGAACTGGAAGGATCAACATTTAAAAATGGCCATCCTACCAAAAGCAATCTACAGATTCAATGCAATCCCCATCAAAATTTCAACCCAGTACTTCATTGAATTATAGAGATCAATGTGCAATTTCATATAAAATAACAAAAGACCTAGAATTGCGAAATCCATCCTCAAGAAGAAGAAAACATCTGCAGGAATCACTATCCCTGACCTCAAGCTATATTACAATGCAATTGTGCTGAAAACTACATGGTACTGGTACAGAAATAGGCATATGTATCAATGGAAAAGAATAGAATATCCAGAAATGAGCCCTCATGTATATGGTCATCCGGTTTTTGACAAAGGAGTGGTAAACATTCAATGGAAAAAGAACAGCATATTCAACAAATAATGTTGGTCCAACTGGCACTCAGCATGCAGATGAATGAAAATAGACCCTTTCTTTCTTTCTTTTTTTTTTTTTACAAGAGTAGTCAACGACTTATTTTTTTAATTTTTTATTTTTTTTTCTTACTGTGTAAAGATTTTTTTTTTTTAACAATGAGCATACAGTACATGTAATACAGGGTACAACCCAGAATTTGTCAGTGTATTCTTGGTGGGTAAGGAATGAGCATGACTATTTTTTTGTGTGTGTTTTGTTTTTTTTTTTTTTCTTGAATTTCATACAGTCTGTGAGTTGTTTCTGGGGCAGAGCGAGCCTCTGGGGTTAGCTTCCCACTATCAGTGACTGCATATTATGTCTGTTCTTTTGTGACTGGGTTATCTCACTCAGGATGATATTTTCTAGATGCAGCCATTTTCTTAAGAATTTGGTTAAGTCATTGTTTCTGGTGGCTGAGTAGTATTCCATTGTGTAAATGTACCACAATTTTTGTATCAATTCATCTTCTGAAGGACATCTGGGTTCTTTCCAGTTTCTGGCTATTATAAATAAAGCTGCTATGAACATTATGGTGCATGTATCTTTATTGTGTATTAAAGTGTCTCTGGGGTATATGCCCAGAAGTGGAATACCTGGGTCTTAAGGTAGTACTATGTCCAATTTTCTGAGGTATCGCCAGACTGATTTCCAGAGTGGTGGTATTAGTTTGCAACCCCACCAACAGTGTAGAAGCGTTCCTCTTTCTCTGCAACCTCGCCAGCATCTGCTGTCATCTGAGTTTTTGTTCTTAGCCAATCTGACTGGTGTGAGGTGGAATCTCAGGGTTGTTTTGATTTGCATTTCTCTGATGGCTAAGGATGTCGAGCACTTCCTCAGATGTTTCTCAGCCATTCGATATTCCTCAGAGAATGTTTTGTTTAGCTCTGTACCCCATTTTTTAATAGGGTTGTTTGATTCTCTGGTGTCTAGCTTTTTGACTTCTTTATATACCTTGGATATTAGCCCTCTATCTGATGTGGAGTTGGTAAAGATCTTTTACCATTCTGTTGGCTGCCATTTTGTTTTCTTGACAATGTCCTTAGACTTACAGAAACTTTGCAATGTCATTAAGTCCCATTTGTTAATCTTTGACCTTAGAGCTTGAGCCATTGGTGTTTTCTTCAGAAAATTTTCTCCTGTTCCTATGTGTTCTAAGGTTTTCCCTACTTTCCCTACTTTCTCATCTGATAGTTTCAGTGTATCTGGTTTAATGTGGAGATCTTTGATCCACTTACACTTGAGCTTTGTACAAGGAGATAAGAAAGGGTCTATTTTCATTCTTTTGCATGCTGAGTGCCAGTTGGACCAGCACCATTTCTTGAATAGGCTGTCCTTTTTCCATTGAATGTTTATGGCTCCTTTGTCAAAAATCAGGTGACCATATACTTGCGTCCTCATTTCTGGATCTTCTATTCTATTCCATTGATCTACATGCCTATTTCTGTACCAGTACCATGTAGTTTTCAGCACAATTGCATTGTAATATGCAATGTCTCTGGTGATTGAGAGTTTTGCTGGGTATAGCAGCTTTGGCTGGCACCTGTGTTCTCTTAGGGTGTGCATGATGTCTGTCCAGGCTCTTCTAGCTTTCATAGTCTCTGTTGAGTAATCGGGTGTGAGTCTGATTGGCCTGCCTTTATATGTTACCTGACCTTTTTCCCTTACTGCTTTTAGTATTCTTTCTTTACTTTGGGCGCTTGATGTTTTTACTATTATGTGTCGGGAGGTATTTCTTTTCTGGTCCAACCTATTTGGAGTTCTGAAGGCTTCTTTTTTGCTCGTGGTCATCTCATTCTTGAGGGTAGGGAAGTTTTCTTCTATGATTTTGTTGAAGATATTTACTGTGCCTCTTAGTTGATATTTTTTGCCCTCTTCTATTCCTATTATCTTTAGGTATGGTCTTCTCATTGTGTCCTGGAACTCCTGGACATTTTGGGTTATGAGCTTTTTGGTTTTTGCATCTTCTCTGACTGTTTTGTCTGTTTTCAGTGTTGTCTTCGGCCCCTGAGATTCTCTCTTCCATCTCCTGTAGTCTATTGGAATTGCTTGTATCTGTGACTCCTGATTTCTTTTTTAGGTTTTGTTTCTCTAGAGTTGTCTCTTTAAGTGTTTCTTTATTGTGTCTATTTCCATTTTAAATTCCCTCTTCCATTCCTTCATCTCTTTGGTTCTGTTTTCCTCTACTTCTTTGAGTGTTTTTCTTGTTTCCTCTTTAACAGCTTCTAATTCTTTACACTTTTTCTCCTGTTCTTGTTTAAGGGTTTCTATTATCATCTTGAGGTATGATTTCAGGTCTGTGTCTTCTTTTTCTGGAGTGTTTGGTATTCTGCTGTTTGCTGTGTTGGGAGAGCTAGGTACTGGTGTTGCCAGGTTTTCTTGGTTTCCCTGGGATACGTTCATTCCGTTTCCTCTTGCCATCTTGTTGTCAGTCTTGTGTCAATGCTGGGTTACTGGTTCCCTGAACCGAGCTGGTGCGTGGAGGGGGACCGGCGAACAGCTCTTTTAACATGCTCTGCAGAGATCTCTCTGAACCCAGCTAGTAGGAAAGCCTCCTAGCCAGTCCTGTGTCCCTGGATCACCACTGGCTCAGTGCTGCTCCAGGTGGTGGAAGGTCTTGTGAGGCACGCCCTGCACTCAATGTGGTCCAGGTGCCTGATGCTGGGTCACAGGTTCCCTGAACCGAGCTGGGCGGGGAGGGGAACTGGGGAACTGCACTTTTTTGCGAGTTCGGCAGAGATCTCTCCACAGAGATTTCTCTGCACCCTGGCCAGTCGGAATGACTCCTCACCAATCTTGGGCCCCTGGACCACCGCTGGACCACCGCTGGCTCACCCCTGTTCTAGTCCTGTGTCCCTGGATCACCGCTTGGCCACTGCTAGCTCACTGCTGCTCCTGGTGGTGGACAGTCCGAGAAGAATTTCTTTTCTAGTGCAATATATTTTTAGTTCTATAGGCTTCTTGTGTGGTTATGGGCATCTCTTTCTTTCTGTTAGCAATGTTTTCTATAATTTTGTTGAAGATATTTACCAGCCCGTTAAGTTGGGAATCTTCACTCTATTCTATGCCTATTATCCTCAGGTTTGATCTCATTGTGTGCTAGATTTCCTGTACATTTTGAGTGAGAAGCATTGTGGTTTTTACATTTTTTCTGACTGTTTGTTCAATGTTTTCTATGGTATCTTCTGCCTCTGAGATTCTTCTATCTCTTGTATTCTGTTAGTGATGCTTCTTTCTATGATTCTTGATCTCTTTCCAAGATTTTCTATCTCTAGTGTTGTCTCTTTTACTGATTTCTTTATTGTTTATACTTCTATTTTTAGGTTATGGATCATTTTGTTCAATTACTTCACGTGTTTGATTGATTTTTTTTTTTTTGTTTCTTCCTTAAAGTCTTCTACCTGTTTACCGGTGTAGTTCTGTATTTTTAGGAGAGTTATTTATGACCTTCATAAAGTCCTCTAACATCATCATGAGTTGTGATTTTAAATCAGAATTTTTCTTCAAAAGTGTGCTGGGGTATCCAGGACTTGCTGTGGTGGGGGAACTTTCTTCTGATACTGCCAAGTTGGCTTGGTTTCTGTTGCTTAAGTGCTTGGACTTGCCTCTCATCATCTGTTTATCTCTGATGTTATCTGGTATTGCTGATTCTGACCCTCCTGTTAGCCTGTGTGTCAGCACAGAGAGACCAGCTCTCTCTCAGCAATTTCTGGGTACAGAGTGCTGTGGCACCAGGTCAGCTCCAGGCACAGACAGAAACAAGGAGAATCCTTCCCCAGGCTGTTCCTCATTTCCTGTGTCCCGGGTGCTCTGGGAAGTACCCTCAGTGCAGAGGTGGTGGTCTTTCCTATGCTCTCGGGTGTTTCTGCACTTCTGGAGGACCAGCTATCTCACAATTGCGTCTGGTTATAGATTGGTGTAGCACAGGGATAGCTCCGAGTCCAGGCAGAAACCAAAAGGATCCTGTCCCAGACTACTCCTTAGTTTTTTTTCACCTGAGGGCTCCCAGCAGATTTCTCTTGGGCCAGTAATTTTAACAGAGTTGGTGGTCTCACCTGTTCTATCATTTGTATCAGCACTCCTGTGAGACAGGCTCTATTCCAGTGAGGTCTGTGTACAAAGTGCTCATTACTAGATCAGCTCCAGGTTCAGTCAGAAACCAGAAGCATCCTGTCTGAGATTGTTCCTTGGTTACTATGTTCTGAGGGCTCCAGGAAGGTTCCTCATGGGTCAGGAATTTGAGCAGAGGCGGTGGTCTCACCTGTGCTCTTAGATGTGTCAGCATGCCTGAGAGACTGGCTTTCTCCCAGTTCATAACTTCTCTATTATCCCTTCTATTTTCTCTGTTTCAAAGTCATGACACAATTCACTGATTCCTCCTTCTGTCTACTAGCCCTTTCCATATATATTCCCCTAATTGAACAGACAATGAAAGTCTGGATGCAGGTCACACAAGGAAGACAAGATATGAGCCATGCATGCCATCTGAACCCACCAACAACTTTCTTTCAGGGTAAATAGACCCAAGGTTCTGACACCTTTTCTACTCCTTGCCTCCTGTTGCTATACCACACCTCTACATAAATGGATAATGTATTCTGACATACAGGACATGTCAGACATAAGAAAAAAGTTGAACCAAATACCATGCTAACTATCAGAAATCTATCCCCCAACTCTAACTGATACTCCCTGCTTGACCAAAGTTGAAGCTGCATACCAGAGATATAGAACACAAAGAACAGAAAGCCAAAGGGAAAAAGAGCAAGAAAAAAACACTATACAACAACAACAAACTCAGAAATTGGTTCCTAGAGATTGTTAAATGACAGTGTAAGAACATAATCAAGAACAGAATGGCAATAAGGCATCACCAGAGTCCACCTATCTACACCAATCCCTGAATATTCCAATATTGCTAAAGCAAAAAAAATCATAAACTGAACTAATTGAAAATGATAGAGGTCCTTAAAGAGAAAATAAATGGATGAAATGAAATCAATTAAACAAATGCAAGAAGCAAAAATAAAAAATAAATGTTCCAATTAAGGTAACCCAGACCTAGAAAGAAAAATATAATATATACTCACTTATAAGTAGATTTTAGCTCTAAAATAAACTAGAATCTTTCTAAAATCCAAAGACCAAGTTTGGCTATGTAAAAATAAGTGCTATTTTACTATATCATTAATTTTCCAACACAGCTAATTCATAAGAAAAATGATCAGAAGCCCCGAACAACCTCCTTCCCAGGGGGACCTCCATTCTCTATCAACATCTCCTCCCACTTCATGAGACATGCATGGCCTGAACCATACAGGTATGCTTCCTTTCACCCTTCCATCTTCCCTATTTGCAGAGTGCTTTGGTCCAAGCCATTCTGTGCTAAGAAGCTGCTGTCTCACTGGAACCTCCATTCTACTGCCACCTCCCTTCACCAGAGCTCTGGATAATGAACCAAACAGGTAAGCTACCCTTTCCCCATCAATACTGCCTGCTCTAGGAACCACTTGAACCACACCAAGTTGCCCTGAGAAACTTGTTCTCCCAGGGGACCTCATTCTTCTGTAACCCCTCCATCTACCTTCATCAGACCTGAGAATTCTGAACCATACATGTTAAGCTCACTTCCCCCAACCCAAATCTTCCACAATCTCTGAGCCCTCTGGGCCAAGCCACATGCTCTTGAGCAGCCTACTAGCCCAGTAGGACCATTATTTTCCCACCTCCTGTCCTCCACTTTCATCAGACACCTGAGTAATACATGTAGGCCTTCTTTAGAACACTCATCTTTTCAGATCACATGGTCCTCCCAGACAAGCTCCAAGCCTACAGGTTCAGGAAGCCCTCTATTCCTCTGTTACCTCTCTTGCCAAATTCATCAGTCCTACAGCTCCTGAACTATATAGACCTGAAGGTCCCAAACCACATAGCCAAAGTAGAGTTATCAGAGACCTGTCAAATCAGGACCATTGATGTTTATATCCCTACTAATACCTCTGACAACAGGAACAACCAGGACCAAAACCATCCAGGTGACTACAGGACTTTTAAAGAACACAGTCACCAAAGCTAGGACAATATGAACCCTCCAAAGCACTGATACCACAGGCCACTAAGAACTAAATATCATAACACAAATAAAACACAAGAAAAAGACCTAACTTAAATCTAATATTATAAAGATGATAGAGGCCTGAAAAAAGAAAATTAATTGATGCCTTACATAAATACAGGAAAAATTGTATCCAACTGATAGAACTCTTTAAGAGGGAACAAATAAATCCATTTAACACATATAAAATATGACTAAATAGGTAAAGGAAGTATTTAAAAGCGGTGCAAGTCCTAAAAGTGGAAATAAACAAAATATAGAAGATACAAACTGAGAGAATTCAGGAAATAGAAAACCTAGGAAGATAAACAGGAAAAACAGATACAAGCATGACCAAAAAAATACAATAGAAAGAAGAGAGAATTTCAGAAGTAGAATGTACAATGAAAGAAATTGATATATCAGTCATAGAAGATGTTATATTTTAAATTTTCCTGAAAGAAAACATCCAGCAAATATGGGATACCATGAAAAAAAAACTTAACTGTCTGTCTTTGTCTCTTAGATGAGTTTCCTGTATGCAGCAAAATGCTGGATTTTGTTTATGTATCCAGTCTGATAGCCTATGTCTCTTAATTGGGGAGTTGAGTCCATTTATGTTAATAGATATCAAGGAATAGTTGTTTCTGTTTCCTGCCATTATTGCTTTTGTGGGTTGAGTTGTGTCTGTGTCTTTTTCTTCTTTTAGTTTTCTTGTTTAGGAGTTTTCTTGTTTTTACTAGGCTGTATTTTCCCACATTGTATTGGGTTTTCCACCTATAATTGGTTGTAGTGCTGGGTTTGTGGTCAGATATTGTGTAAATTTTGATTTGTCTTGAAATATCTTCATCTCTATATCGATGGTGATTGATAGTTTTGCTGGGTATAGCAGCTTGGGCTGGCACTTGTGTTCTCCTAGGGTGTCCATGATATCTGTCCAGGCTCTTCTAGCTTTCATAGTCTCTGTTGAGAAATCGGGTGTGAGCCTGATTGGCCTGCCTTTATATGTTATCTGATCTTTTTCCCTTACTACTTTTAGTATTCTTTCTTTGCTTTGGGCACTTGATGTTTTTACTATTATATGTCGGGAGGTATTTCTTTTCTGGTACAACCTATTTGGAGTTCTCAAGGCTTCTTTTATGCTCATGGTCATCTCATTCTTGAGGGTAGGGAAGTTTTGTTCTACGATTTTGTTGAAGATATTTACTGTGCCTCTTAGTTGATACTCTTCTCCCTCTTCTATTCCTATTATCCTTAGGTTCAGTCTTCTCATTGTGTCCTGGATTTCCTGGACATTTTGAATTAGGAGATTTTTGTTTTTTGCATCTTCTCAGGCTGTTTTGTCTATGTTTACAATGTTGTCTTCTGCCCCTGAGAGAATCTCTTCTATCTCTTGTAATCTATTGGAAATGCTTGCTACTGGGATTCCTGATTTCTTTTTTAGGTGTTCTACCACTAGGGTTATCTCTTTTTGTGTTTTCTTTATTGTGTCAATTTCTGTTTTAAATTCCCTCTTCCATTCCTTCATCTCTTTGATTCTGTTTTCCTCTAGTTCTTTGAGTTCTTTGAGTGTTTTTCTTGTTTCCTCTTTAAAAGCTTCTGAATCTTTTTGCTTTTCCTCTTGTTCTTGTTTAAGTACCTCTATCAGCATCTTGAGGTATGATTTCAGGTCTGTGTCTTCCTTTTCTGGAGTGTTTGGAATTCTGATGTTTGCTGTTATGGGAGAGCTGGGTTCTGGTGTTGCCAGGTTGTCTTGGTTTCCTTGGGATATACTCTTTCGCTTTCCTCTTGCCATTTTGTTGTCAGTGATATGTTCTTGCCTTTCCCTTGTATCTGGTCTGTGTCCCTGGATCTCCACTTGTCCAGGTGGCAGATGGGTCGAGCCCTGTTCTATGCCTCAGAGTCGTCGGGTGGGAACAAAAGTTCCAAAGTTCTATTCCTGGTAGCTGGATCGGGCAGGGCAGGGCAGGGCAAGGTAGGGGGTGCACTTTCCGTGTGCTCTGCAGAGATCTCTCTGCTCCCTAGCAGCCCAGGTCTCCCACCCACCAGTTGCTCAGCCTTTACAAGCTGCTGTTCCGGGTGGCAGATGGGCCAGGCTCCCCTCTGTATCCGGTTGCTCAGCCTCTATGAGTCGCCATTCCGGGTGGCAGATGAGCCAGGCTATGCCTGGAGTGGCTATTCTAATATCGAATAAAGTAAATTTCCAACCAAAAGTTATCAAAAAAGATAAGGAAGGACACTTATTACTCATTACTGGGGAAACCGGTCAGGAGAAACTATCAATCCTTAACATATATGCTCCAAATAAAAAAGCACCCACATTCATAAAAGAAATTCTACTAAAGCTCAAAAAATACATTTCACCCCACACAATAATAATGGGAGACTTTAATACCCCACTCTCACCAATGGACAGATCATGGAAACAGAAACTGAACAAGGACACTGCAAAACTAGCAGAGACTTTGAACAAACTAGAATTAATAGATATATACAGAACATACTATCCTAAAGTAAAAGAATACACCTTCTTCTCACCACCCCATGGCACCTTCTCAAAAATTGACCACATCACTGGACACAGAATGAGCCTCATTCGATATAAGAAGATTGAAATACTCCCATGCATTCTCTCAGATCACCATGGTCTACGACTGGTCTTTAACAACAACAAAGACAACAAAAAGCCCACATACACGTGGAAACTAAACAACACTCTGTTAAACGATAGGGGGGTCAAAGAAGCAATAAAAAAACGGAATTAAGGATTTTCTAGAATTCAACGAAAAGGAAAACACAACATACCCAAACCTATGGGATGCAATGTAAGCAGTACTGAGAGAAAAACTCATAGCCCTATGTGCTTCCAAAAAGAAACTGGAGAGAGCTTACATCAGCAACCTGATAGCACAGCTAAAAGCCCTAGAACAGAAAAAAGCAGATAAACCCAAAAAGAGTAGAGGGCAAGAAATAATCAAAATTAGTGCAGAAATAGACCAAATAGAATCAAAAAGAACCATTGAAAAAAATCAACAAAACCAAGAGTTGGTTCTTTGAGAAAATCAAAAAGATTGTTAAACCCTTAGCAAGAGGGCAAAGAGAGTATACAAATTAACAACATCAAAAAGGAAAGTGGGGACATAACAACTGAAACTGATGAAATTCAAGAAATCATCAGATTCTACTACAAAAACTTATACTCCACAAAATTGGGAAATCTGGAGGAAATAGACAAATTCCTAGACGGATACAAGATCGCAAAGTTAAACCATAACCAAGTAAACCATTTAAATAACCCTATAACACCTAAAGAAATAGAAGAAGTCATCAAAAGTCTCCCAACCAAAAAAAGCCCAGGTCCAGATGGATTCAGTGCAGAATTTTATCAGACATTTATTGGGGATATAACACCAATACTCTCCAAACTACTCCAAAAGATAGAATGAGATGGAATACTACCTAACTCATTTTTTGAGGCTACAATAACCCTCGTACCTAAACCACACAAAGACCCTACAAGAAAAGAGAACTTCAGACCAATCTCAGTTATGAACATGGATGCAAAAATACTCAATAAAATCCTTGCAAACAGAATCCAAGAACACATTAAAACGATCATTCATCATGACCAAGTAGGCTTCATGCCTGGGATGCAGTGATGGTTTAATATAAGGAAATCCATCAATGTAATCCACCATATAAACAAACTCAAAGATCAAAATCACATGGTCATCTCACTAGATGCTGAGAAAGCATTTGACAAAATCCAACACCCCTTCATATTAAAAGTCCTGGAAAGAACAGGAATCCAAGGTCCATACCTTAAACATAATAAAAGAAATATACAGCAAACCAACAGCCAACATCAAACTTAATGGCGAGAAACTTGAAGCAAACAACTAAAATCAGGGACTCGACAAGGCTGCCCACTCTCCCCCTCCCTATTCAACATAGTACTGCAAGTCCTGGCTTGAGCAATTAGACAGCAAAAGGAGATCAATGGGATAGAAATCGGAAAGGAAGAGATAAAAACACCACTCTTTGCCGATGACATGATAGTGTACTTGAGTGACCCCAAAAATTCCACCAGAGAACTTCTACAGCTGATAAACAAGTTCAGCAAAGTGGCTGGATACAAAATTAACTCAGACAATCAGTAGCCTTCCTGTACTCAAAGGACAAACATGTGGAGAAAAAAATTAGGAAAAAGGTATCCTTCACAATCGTCACAAAAACTATGAAATACCTTGGTGTGACTCTAAATAAGCAAGTGAAGGACCTGTATGACAAGAACTTCAAACCTCTAAAGAAAGAAATTGAGGAGGATTTCAGAAAATGGAAAGATCTCCCATGCTCATAGATTGGAAAGATCAACATCTTAAAAATGGCCATCCTACCAAAAGCAATCTACAGATTCAATGCAGTCCCCATCAAAATTCCAACCCAGTTCTTCATGGAACTGGAAAGATCAATGTGCAATTTCATATGGAATAACAAAAGACCTAGAATAGCTAAATCCATCCTCAACAACAACAACAACAACAACAAAAAAACATCTGCAGGAATCACTATCCCTGACCTCAAGCTATATTACAAGGCAATTGTGCTGAAAACTGAATGGTACTGGTACAGAAATAGGCATGTGGATCAATGGAATCGAATAGAAGATCCAGAAATGAACCCTCATGTATATGGTCACCTGATTTTTTACAAAGGAGCAGTAAACATTCAATGAAAAAAGGACAGCCTTTTCAACAAATGGTGCTGGTCCAACTGACACTCAGCATGCAAAAAAATGAAAATAGACCCTTTCTTATCTCCTTGTACACAGCTCAAGTGTAAGTGGATCAAAGATCTCCACATTAAACCAGATACACTGAAACTATTAGATGAGAAATAGGGAAAACCTTAGAACACATAGGCACAGGAGAAAATTTTCTGAACAAAACACCAATGGCTCAAGCTCTAAGGTCAAAGATTAACAAATGGGACTTAATGACATTGCAAAGTTTCTGTAAGGCTAAGGACATCGTCAAGAAAACAAAATGGCAACCAACAGAATGGGAAAAGATCTTTACCAACACCAAATCAGATAGAGGCCTAATATCCAAGGTGTACAAGGAGCTCAAAAAGCTAGACAACAGAGAATCAAATAACCCTATTAAAAAATGGGGTACTGAGCTAAACAAAACGTTTTCAGTTGAGGAACACCGAATGGCCGAGAAACATCTGAGGAAGTGCTCCACATCCTTAGCCATCAGGGAAATGCAAATCAAAACAACCCTGAGATTCCACCTCACACCAGTCAGATTGGCCAAGATCCAAACTCAGATGACAGCAGATGCTGGCGAGGCTGAGGAGAATGAGGAACACTTCTCCATTGTTGGTGGAGATGCAAGCTAATACAACCACTCTGGAAATCTGTCTGGCGATACCTCAGAAAATTGGATATAGTACTACCTGAAGACCCAGCTTTCCACTTCTGGGCATATACCCCAGAGACACTTTAATACACAACAAAGATATATGCACCACAATGTTCATAGCGGCTCTATTAATAATAGCCAGAAGCTGGAAGGAACCCAGACGTCCCTCAGAAAATGAATGGATACAAAAATTGTGGTACATATACACAATGGAATACTACTCAGCCACCAGAAACAATGACTTAACCAAATTCTTAAGAAAATGGCTGCATCTAGAAAATATCATCCTGAGTGAGATAACCCAGTCACAAAAGAACAGACATAATATGCAGTCACTGATAGTGGGATGCTAACCCCAGAGGCTTGCACTCCCCCAGAAACAACTCACAGACTGTATGAAGTCCATGAAATAAAGAAAACAAATATATATATATATATATATATATATATATATATTTACAAAACAAGAAGACTTTGACTATTTCCATGTTGCATTTTGTTTTGCATGTACTTTACGCTTATTGTAACTATTAGGTTTTCAATGCATACTGTCAAGCCCTTGAAAAAAATCAAGTACTGACTAAAAAATATATTCACATAGTTTTATGTAAAAATTATTTTACTGTCTGAAAAAACAGTACTGACAAAAATGTATAATTTTAAGCAAAAAATGTTTAAAATCTTTACATTTATCTGTGTTTTGTAAAATAAAGTCATTTAAAAAAAATATATATATATATATTTACAAAACAAGAAGACTTTGACTATTTCCATGTTGCGTTTTGTTTTGCATGTACTTTACGCTCATGGTAACTATTAGGTTTTCAATGCATACTGTCAAGCCCTTGAAAAAATCAAGTACTGACTAAAAAATATATTCACATAGTTTTATGTAAAAATTATTTTAATGTCTGAAAAAACAGTACTGACAAAAATGTATAATTTTAAGCAAAAAATGTTTAAAATCTGTACATTTATCTTTGTTTTGTAAAATAAAGTCGTTTAAAAAATAAAATAAAATACCATTATGAATAAAAAAAGAACAAAAAAACATTATGCTTAATCTTTATACACCAGGAAAACTTTGAATAATTCCAGGTTACATCCTGTTTTACATGTACTTTATGTTCATTGTAACTAGTAGTATCTTAATTCACACTATCAAACCTTTAAAAAAAAAAAGGCCAAGCACTGACAAATATGTATTCATATAATTTTATGCAAAAATGCTTAAAATCTGTACATTTACCTTTGTTTTTTAAAATAAAGTTGTTCAATTAAAAAAATTAAAATAATAAAACTATAAAAATATAAAAATAAGTAAAAACAATAACTTCATCAAAATTGAAGTTATGGATAGAACTAGAAAATATCATCCTGAGGGAGGTAACCTAGTCACAAAAGAGCACATATGTCTAGTACTCACAGATAAGTGGATATTAGTCAACAAGCTCAGCATACAATTACACAATACAATTTACAGACCACATAAAGCCCAAAAATAAGGAATATCAAAGTGTGGAGGCTTCAGGCCTATATAGAAGGTGGAACAAAATGATTAGGTCATGTAGAGAATGGGAAGGAGAGACCTGGGGGAGGAGGGAAATAAAGAGGAACAGGATTATGTTCAGGAGGAGAGAGGGAGGATTACAAAAGGCAGGAAATTAAAAGGAGGTGTGCAACCTATGGGGATTAAGAATTGGGGGTAGCAACTGAAAATTCACAGTTTCAAGAAAACAAGAGGCTCCCAGGAACCAGAGAAAATAGCATAAGCCAAAATACACAAACAAGGCTGAACCTGTAGAGACCATATCCAGAAGTTATGCACAGGCCCAGATTGAGGAATGGGGCCACCCACCCATCTCAAAAATATTAACGTAGAATTTTTCCTGTCTAAAGAGAATGCAAGGACAGAGAGTGGAGCAGAGACAGAAGGAAAGGCCATCCAGAGACTATACCACTTACAGATCTATTCCATATGCAGCCACAATAGGCAGACACTATTTCTGATGCCAAGAAGTGCTTGCTGACAGGAATTTGATATAGCTGTCCCCTGAGAGACTCTGCCAAAGCCTGACCAATACAGATGCAGATGTTCACAGACAACCACTGGACTGAGCATATGGACCACAATGACGGAGTTAGAGGGAAGACTGAAGAAGCTGAACGGGTTTTCAACACGATAGGATGAACAGCAATATCAACAAACCACAACCCCACCCCAGAACTTGCAGGCACTAAACCACCATCCAAAAAGTACACACGGCTGAACCCACAGCTCCACCTGCTTATGTTGCAGAGGATTATTTTTCTGGCATCAATGGGTAGAGTTCCCCTTGGTCCTGCAGAGGATCAGTGCCCCAATATAAGGGAATGATAATGTAGTGAGGTGGGAGTGGATAGGTGGATGCGGGAGCTCCTTTATAGACTCAGAGCCAGGGGCGAAGAGATAGTGATTTTGTTTAGGGAAACCAGAAAAGGGAAAGGACAATTGAAATGTAAAAAAAAAAAAAATAGTCAATTAAAAAAGAAAGAAAAGAAAAACCTGAAAACATACAGGCACCCTGCAGAATATCACTAATTCCATTTGTCATAAAAAGAAAGAATTAAAGCTCATTGGAGAAGGTCAAGAAGAACAGGGATATGGAGAAAATGTAATGGATGAGTCATTAATACTCTATTTATCAAAGCTATAACCTCACGTGCCAGTTGTACTAAGTATTCTGGATCTTTTATGTGAGACAATACTCTGACCATCTCTCCTGTTACAGTCCAGGTAATTAACTGGAGTCCTTTACTTTCAATAGTAAGCCAAGAGGAAGGGAGATTCTTCTATTGCTGGAGAATGCTCACCATTAAGTCCCAGAAGCAGCATCAACAGCAGGACACTGTGACGAATGTGGGCACAGGCATCTAGGAGAAGCATGGTTGGAGTTAAAAACCCTGTTGTAACCAAGATCCGTTCTCATGAGATTCCAGGTTCTTATATGTAGAGAAAGGAAGTACTGTGACTTCTTCTGTATAAGAGTCATACCAATGTTTTGTAAAAACAGGAACCATACTTTTATTTTGAAATAAACAATGTTACATGCAGCTGCAAGAAAGGATTTTGTGTTTTTCATTTGTTTTTAGTCAGAATCAGATATACATAACAAAATTCTTTCTATTTCTCTTAACCATTATCTGAAGCCTTGTTGTCTCAATTATCTTGCCTTGGTAACATAACAGTTAGAATCAAGTAAGACATAATGTTTAGCAAACACCTAACATCCTAGTTGTTTTTGATTTGTGCCATATACATTCCCAGTGTCGCTTAAAAGTTCTCAGTTGGGCCCATATAATATTTGTAAGAACAACTCAATGCTGGAGTAAACCAGCTGTTCTCTCAGGATGATCCCTTATATATCCTTTCTTGGTATCAGGGTAAATATAGTCCAGTTGAAACTTGGGAGTCTTTCCTTACAAAAGTACAGGAAACTATGTGATAATTAGTATTAATTGCCAACTTCTCACAGATAAAGGAAGCCACACAGACATCTATGGAGAACTGTTGAAGTTTGACTGTATCTGAGCCCATCTGTGAGAAATTATCTTTAGTTAACTTATTTGGAAAATTCATCTTAATTTTGTATAAAATACTGTCTAACACAGGGCATCTTGAGGTATAAATTGGAGAGAGCCAGATGAATACTAGCATGCTTGTATTAATTTATTGGGCTCAGCTACTGTCTGTGGATATAATGTGACACCCTGCTTCAATATCTTGCCACCTTGAAGTTTGCAATGATAATCTGTAATCTAGAGATATAAACTCAATAAACCATGATTTTTTAAATTGCCTTTCCAGGGTATTAGGTCATATCATTTTATTTCTTCTAGATAGTAAATGGAAATATATTAGTTAGTATATGATTAATGGAGTTTGAAAGGATTTACTGCCAAGAATATTGAATAGGTTGCATTTTGAGACAGGCAAGACACATTGACAAAATGAAGTCAAAGTCTGTTTTAGATAGAAAAACAATATATTTCAATTCTTACTATATGAAGACAGGAACTATGGAAAGAGAGGTATAAGTGTTTTAACCAAATTCATATATGTGTATCAAAAAAATGAGCAGGAGACCTATCCCTCAAAATCCAATTTCCTTCATGTCACCCAGGTGTAAGAACTCTTTGCCATCTAAGGCACATCCAGCTGGAGCCATGTGTCCCCCTATATGTATTCTTTAGTTTGTGTTTTAGTCTCTGCTTCTCAGGCATTAAATGGGTGCTGTGGAGGCTCAAGGACCAGGCATAGGAGAACGCTAGGGTGCAGAGGTAGGAGTGGGTGCATGAGTGGGTAGAAAAGCTTCTTGTACAGGCAGGGGAGGGAGGACAGGATAGGGATTTTGCAGAGGGGAAACAGGGTAGGGAAAATAACACTTGAAATGTTAATAAATAAAATAAATACTTGATTAAATGAACACCACTTTTTCCTTTGGTTTTTCAGTGTGTGCAACTGTCAAATCTTGGCTGTGAGCTCAACAGCTGAAAACGGGAAACCTCAATTGAGCAATTTCCTACTTTACGCTACCCAATGGGTGGCACAGCCATGTCTGGTAAAAATATGACAAAAGCCATGATGTCAGCACATCTCTTTGACAAAATCCAGCAAAGCTGAACCAAATGCTGTTTTAGCCATTGTGATGTCTTTCCCCTTGGGTTTCAGAACTCATGTGTTTCATTTTTGCTAAGGTGAAATACTTCTATTTTAATATGATGGTGTTGTACTTGAAGCATATGAAAGTTAACAAATGTAACCAAATTTTGAAAACATTTTTGTCACATTAGCAATTGTCCATAAAATTTTTCCAATGCCATAATTTCATACACAAAACAAAAAAATAATGGAGATGTATTACATGATTGAATTTTGGCCTTCTATGCCATTGCTATTTATACTGAGAGGAAAATATATCCAGACGGTAAGAGGATATTTGCAGTCATGAGTAACAAAATCCCTAACAATCATACCTCATAGTAAGTCAACAAAGACTAATGAATATACTTTATGTGAGCAGAAACTCAGGGTTCATTATGATATATACTCAGAATATTGGATATGGCTTGGTCTGTAGCAACAAATTGCAAATCAAACAATTGTTCTACACTATAGTAATATTGTTAAATGAAAATTTAAAATTAATTGTAGTCACTGTGATGCTAGTTTCTAGTCAGTAAATTCCTGAACTCACCATCAGATGAACTCACCTTTTTGTGAGAATTTACATGAGACACAAATATCTTCACATCCTTTGCCCATTTGAAGAGATCAATCCACATATGTGTACCCCAGAAGACTTTCTCACCATTTTCCACTTGTGATCTTTTAAAATCCCTGACCATTCGGCCAATCCATTGGGAACAGCCAATGAATTATTGTACAATCTTATATCTGTTCATTTCTTTTTCCAAAAAGTGTAATAGCATGTGTACCTCCCATAATTTTGCCCAATTTGAAGGTTTTCCTTCACCAATATCTTTCATGGTTGTCCTAGAAAGTGCTTGTAATGCTGGAGCTGTCCACTTCTGGGTGATGCCTGCATAAAGTGGAGAACAGTCAGTTACCAGGATAGTAGGCTTTTTCTTTTCTCTTAGCCAAACATAGGGAATGCCTTCTGAAACTAGGGGTGCATGCTTTGCAGTAGATTGCCTTGTAACAGAATTAGAAACCATAGGCATTCAAGGAACATCTATTTGTAATTTGCTTGGCTCTTCAAGACATGCTCTGCCCAATTGCACATATACTATTTTCTTTTGGTATTAGGCTGCCTCTGTGCACATCCTACTTTAAGACTTAAAAGGTCTGATAATACTCAGTTCATGAAGGGCAATTAAACTTGCATGGTAACTTGATGTTCTATTGTCAAATATTCAGTTTCCACTAAGGGCCAATAGCAGGCTAAGAGATGTTTTTTGACAGGAGAATTGTTGTCTGCAGATGATGGTATAGCTATGTTCCAAAATCCAAAAGGTGTTTTCTGTGATTCACCTACATGGGCCTGCCAGAGAAAGCAGAAAACATTTCAGCCTGTCACTGACACCTCAAGTACCACTGGATCTGCTGGGTCATATGGTCTAAATAGTAGAGCAGCCTGAAAAGCAGCCTGGGTCTATTGGAGTACCTTCTCCTGTTCAAGGCCCCACACAAAGATAGCAGCTTTCCAAGTCACTTCTTACATGAGCCTTAGTAAAACACCCAAATGAGCAATGTGCTGTCTCCAGAATCCACATAAACCTTTTAAATATTGTGTATCATTCTTGGTGGTGGAAAAGGGCCAGGTGCAATAACTTATCTTTTACCTTGGAAGCAATATCTCTGTGTGCCTCACACCACTGGACTCCTATGAATTTCACTAAGGTTGATGGTTCCTGAATTTTGGTTGAATGTATTCCTCATCCTCCTATATACATAAGTTTTACTAATGAGTACAAAATGGTTGCTACCTCCTACTCAGTTGGTCCAATCAATATGTCATTCATATAGTGCACCAATGTGATATTTTGTGGAAGACACAAGGATCAAGATCCCTTCTAAATAAGTTATGACACAGAGCGGGAGAGTTAATGTATCTTTGAGGCAAAGCTGTAAATTTAAACTACTGGTTTTGCCAATTGAAAGCAAACTGCTGCTGTGTGTACTTATATACAGGTACTAAGAAAAATCCGTCTGATAGTTTAATAGCTGCATACCAGTTACCAGGAGATGTGTTGATTTGCACAAGTAACAAAACTACATCTGGTACAGGAGCTGGAATTGGTGTTTCTACCTGACTGTTTTTCAATAGTCAACTCTCATTCTCCATGATTCAGCTGTCTTCTGCACTATCCAGATAGAAGAGTGAAAGGGAGATGTGGTAGGAGGCAACCAGCACCTCTGCTTCTTTCAAGTCTTTGATGGTGAGAATAATTTCTGCAATTACTGCCAGAATGAGATACTGACATTTGTTTACTATTTTATTGGGTAGAAGCAACTCTACAGGCTTCCATTTAGTTTTTCCGTCCAAAATAGACTTCACTCCATGGGTCAGGAAACCAACTGAGAATACTGACAACTTCTAAGTATATCTATACCAATTCTACATTCTGTGACCAGATAAATGTGTTTGAACAGCAATCCAACATTCTGTGATGCAGATATCAGCCAAAGCTCCATTAATCACCAACCTCCATAAGCCTGTACTTCTACTGGAGGGCAATAATGTTTCTGGGAATCTCCTGGGATGTGTCAATTCAGAACCAGATTTCAATAGACACTAGAATGTCTGATTATTTCCTTTTCCCCAGTATAGTTACACTTGTAAAAGGCCACTGATCCCCTGATAAAGAAGAAAAAGGTTAAGAATAAAACTTTTAGGTGTCTTATCAAATCTTCAGAGCATTTTGGATTCATTCAAGGAGTTCTGAGTCTGCAAACTGGCACAAGTCTGAAAATTTATTCAATGGACAAGATTAACTTTTGCAATACTCTAGTGAAGCCTTTCTTCCTTTCTTTCATTTGATTTAGGTTGTTTCTGCTTATACAGAGCAAAGAGATATACAGTAGACTTTCTATCTATTTCATGTCTAGAAACACCATCATTGATTAACCACTACCAAAGATCCATACAAGTCATGCTATTTTAAATTTCTCCTTTTCTGTGCTGATCATTAAGGTCTAAGTCATTATGAATACACTGCCCATTTCAATAACTATGATCACCTTATCTGTGGTGATTCAATATTGCCACCTGGCTCTCACTTTCTACGGGCCTAATTAAAACCACTGCATTTAACTCATTCAATTTAGTAATAGTATCTCCAAACCTAAGGTTGGTTACAAGAAAAATGGCAATTACAAAACTCTTCAAAGGCACTTGTGCCTCTGTAATAAGTTTGTCCTTATAATATTCATGAAGGACATATCTACTGGTCATTTCCATTGGGGTGGGTTAGGTTTTGACTTAGGGTTTCTATTCCTACACAAAATATCATGACCAAGAAGCAAGTGGGATGGGAAAGGGTTTATTCAGCTTGCACTGTTCACATTGTTGTTCATCACAAAAGAAATTCAGGACTCAAACTCCAGCAGGCCAAAAGATAAAAGCTGAAGCAGAGGCCACATAGGCATGTTACTTACTGGCTTGCTCAGCTTGCTTTATTACAGAACCCAGGTCTACCATCTCAGGGATGGACCAACCACAATGGGCTAGGCCTTTGCTCCTTGATCACTAGTTCAGAAAATTCCTTACAGCTGGATCGCATGGAGGCATTTTCTCAACTGAGGCTTTTTTTTTCTCTATGATAACTCCAGCTTATATCAAGTTGACACAACACCAGTCAGTACAGGTTTTATATAATGTATTTGTTCCAGCATTGAAATTTCCCTGAGCTTTAAAATCCTATCATCAACATTAAGCCAAGGAAGAACAGGTATCTCCAGATCCTTTTCAGTAGATGTGCCCTCCAATTCTGAATTGTAGTTCATTCCAGTTATAGTCAAATTGATAGCCAAGAATATTAATTACCATGTACATCCTTAAATTCTTTTAATCATGAAAATAAGGACACCAAGAATACAACTCAATATATACACAACATTAAGGCACTAGGCTAGCAAGACATATGCAGAAGAAGAAGAAATTCTGAGTTGAAGTTGTTCTTCTAATGGTATCCTTCAGAACAGTCTTTAATGGCTTCTCATCAGATCTTTTTCCATGTCGAGTCTCTACAAGAAATGCAATGGCAGATATTTAGGCTCCAATGAGGTGGAGGTATAAAGGGAAAACTACGGAGAGTCAATTATGACTGGATACTTCTTTCATCGTGGACACATTATCTTAGTACTATAGTGTCCATGATTCAGATCTCCCACTAGCGCTCCTGTCCTGAATGAATGAGTTGTCTATGTCAACAAAGTAATATGTTTTAGTCTAGCTCCTGAATCATGCAGTCTTCTGAGTCTATCCCTCATGACCACAGATAATAAAAGTAGAAACAATTATTTTTTATAGGCTATCTGAAATATCTAAAACTTTGGCACCTAACCTAGATTGATCTTTATCATGCACTCCACGTATTTTAGTGTAATCACCTCAAACATGAGTTCTGAGTCCAATACACCATACCTTTTCCCTAAGCATATTGTCATCACAGCTTCTAGGATACTTTGGGGACCTCTACTTCCTATTAACTGAAGAATTGTAAAATCATAAACAGACGTTTTGGTAGGTTATGTGTCAAAAGGTATCACGAGATTCTTGAAAAGATGTCTTAACTTTGTGTGATGAATGGCATGGCACTCCTGTTGATCCTGCTCCTCCTGTGTTACTCCATATACTAATATACATCTGGTATTTTGAATATGAATTGTTCCATATATACTAGGTAGAATATGTGAAATTTAGTTCCCGGTTAGTGGTAGTTTTCAAAGATTTAGGAGATACAGCATTACCAGAGGAATTACATTAAAGATAATACACTTAGAGATTAAATGCATTTTACAATTCCATTTTATTCAATCTGGATCATGCTCTGCTTAAGAATGTGAGCACTCAGCACTCTGTGTTGGCTGCCAATACTCTCCAGCATGATGGACTGATAACATACTGAAATAGTAAGGGGCCAAATAAGATCTTTCATCTACAAACTATTTTATTCATGGAATTTTTCATAGTAATAGAAATTTAACTAATATATCTCTATCTCTCATAACTTACATTCAGGCATTTTGCTTCTTGTGCATGTAAATGACAGTGACAGCAATTATCAGCAGTAGTTTGGATCCAAGGAGCACAGCTACAGTGACTTTAGGAATGCATGATATTTTCACTTCTGAAAATCAAGACGCAGAAGAATCCATTAGAAAAATCTTATCAGCGGTGTATTCTTGACCAAGTTGGTTGACTTCTAAGCTCAACAAAGCTCTGCAGAGTTTGAGTGTGTTCTATTTTTCCACTAAATAAATTAATTCATCTTAAAATACATGGTAAAAACGTTGTCTAAGTGTAGATTAATGAAAATACATGTACATTTATCACCCTGCACAAAACTTAACTTCAAGTGGACCAAAGAACCCTACATAAAACTGAATACAGCAAATTTCATAGAAAATAAACTGGTAAATACGCTTGAACACATAGATACTGAAGACAAGTTCTTAAACAGAATACCAACATCTCAGGCTCTAAGACCAACTGACAAATGGATCTTATGAAACTGCAAGGCTTCTGTAAGCAAAAGGACATTAGCAATAGAACAAAACAGTAGTCTAAATACTGGGAAAGGTTCTTTAACACCCAATGGCTGACAAAAGGGAAATATTAAAAATTTACAAAGAACACAAGAAGATACTCACTAGCAAAACATGTAACAATTAAAAACTGTATATAGAGCTAAACAGAATTCTCAACAAAGGACTCTGGAATAGTTGAGGAACATTTCAAGTAACATTCAAAATCTTTAGTCGTAAGGAAAATACATATAAAATCAACTCTGATGTTCCATCTTAAACCCATTAGAAAACCTAAAGAAAATTCAAGAGACAGAACATGCTGGCAAGGAAAAGGAAGAAGGGAAACACTTCCTTGTTGGTCAGAATGCAAATTTGTACATCCACGTATATGGTAAATCTACACAATGGAATATTATTTGGCTGTAAAAAAAAGTCATTATGAATTTTGTAGGCTAACGGATGAAACTTCAGAATATCATCCTGAGTGAAGTATCCCAGTCCCCAAAGGACATGTGTGGTATGCACCCACTTATCAGTAGATACTAGCTATAAAATACAGGTATCATGTCATACTCTACAGACACAAAGAAGCTAAACAAGAACAAAGGCACTATCGAAGAAGGATGAATATCACTTAAAAGTGTACAGAAAATCGTCATAAAAGGGAGATGGCAGGAAGGACTTGGGAGGGGGGTTTGCAAGAAGAAGTACTAGGGCTTCAGGATCAGGTTTGGGGAAGACAGGAGAGATGGCAGGATGGACACAAAAATTATTGCAAATCTGCAACTGATAGGAATGAGCATGTGGGAATATCTCAGTGACGAGACAAAGACCTAGAATAAGGGAGGCATCAAAGAATCAATGGGGTTGATTTTATTTGTAATTCACTATATTAGGGATATGGGACTTGTAGAGGCCAACACCAAACTATTTCCTGTATCCAAGAAATGCAAGAATGAGTGATTGGAACAGAGACTTATGAAATGACCTTCCAGTAAGCAGTCCAGCTTGAAACCCATCCCATGGGCAAACACCAATCCCTAACTCTACTAATGATACTGTTATGCTTGCAAACTGAAGCATGTTGCCCTCTGAGTGGATCCACCCAGCAGCTGACTGAAACAGATAAAGACACCCACAGCTGATGGAGTTTGGGGATTCTTATGGAAGAATACTAGGAAAGATTGCAGGCTCCAAGGGTATGGGAACTCCAGAGCAAAATGACATTCAACAAACCTGAACCGTTGGGGCTCTGAGGGTCTGAAAAACCAACAAAAGGATATCAGTGCTGAAATTAGGTCTCCCTGCACATAAGTAGCAGATACACAGTTTGACTAATATGTGGGTCATGTTCTCCTGTAAACATGAGATATGTTCTTATAGCTGGGCTTCCTTGTCTGACTACAGTGGGAAAAAAATACATAGACTCACATAAATACAATGTGCCATGTTAGTGGACGATTACCAGAGAGAACCCAATCTGCTTTTAAAAAGAGGGTAGGGGTGTGGGGCAGAGGATTTGAAAGGGAGTGACTAAGAGGGGGGCAGCAAGAGAAATATAAATTGAATAGTAGAAAAAAAGAAAGAAATAGATTTCCATTTTTTCATCGGCCCCATGTCATGTCTCCAACTAATAGCCCTATAATTACAAACAACATTTTACACAAAGTGGATGAGTTTTCAGAATGAACGTTTTACAAGAGTGATTGGATCTTTAGAACTTGAATAAATTCTGGCAAGTTGCAAATTCAGAGCCAATTATTTTGAATCATATTTATTCCTCTTAATGGCCATATATTATTTTCTTTTTTCCCTAAAACCAGCTTGTGACAATTTAGGTGAACAATCTGGAGTGTAAATGCAAAGCACTAGTTTTCCTTTGGACTATATTAACTTGGCATATTATTAGTTTCATCAAACCAAGATACCAAGTTACCATGTAATATCCTTACCTGTTTTTTTCGGCCTAATATTAACCCACCCATTCCATATTTTCACCAACTGATTTTAAGACTCTTGATTTATAACTTCCTTCTATTACTACTAAATGGTATAAACTGCATGAACAGGTGGCTTTCAGTTGACCCAAATTTGTAATCTTGGGACTTGTTCAATAATAATTAATTTCACAATGAAATAATTTATGTCCTCTTTGATAAAATAGGTGTGGTTCTATGTCAAATGCTTGGTTTTCAGAACCCTGTGGGTCAGAGAATACAGTTCCTACTATGCTGGGAGAACTATTCCTTAGGGAAGGTTACAAGATTATTGGGACCTAGAGATGCTTCTAATTGCTAATACTTTGGATGACCCCTGAGAGCCTGTCCATGGACCAAGAGGGTTTCAGTATATCAGGTACTTAGGAATAGCAAAAAAAAAAAAAAAAAAAAAAAAAAAAAAAAAGGACATACATATGAAAGAGGAGGATAAATGGAAAGAAAGAGAGTTCACAGACTTTTTTGTTTAGATTTAAGCATACTGAAAAATCCAGATTTGGGAGAATGAAAGAACCATAGTGAAATAAAACAGCCTGATGGAAACAATTGCTGGAAAACATGAAAAAATGTAAACTGTGTAGATCAGGGTCTATACCACAGATCAATAAGGATAAAAATTGCATGGAGTTGGTACTGAGAAAGATGCATTGATCAATGCAATAAAATTAAAGACCCAGAAATAAGACCACACATTTATAAACACATGAGCCTCAAACAAGTTCAGCAAAGTGCTGGATATAAAATTAACTCAAAATAATCAGTAGTCTTCCTCTACTCAAAGGGCAAACATGCATAGAAAACAATTAGGGAAAAGATACCCTTCACAATAGTAACAAAAAATATGAAATATCTTGGTGTGACTCTAACTAAGCAAATAAAGGACCTGTATGACAAGAACTTCAAATCTCTAAAGAAGAAAATCAAGGAAGATCGCAAAAAAATGGAAAGATCTCCAATGCTCATGAATTTGAAGGATCAACATTTTAAAAATGGCTATCTTACCAAAAGCAATGTACAGATTCAATGCAATCCTCATCAAAATTCCAACACAATTCTTCATAAAGCTGGAAATAACAAAGTGCAATTTCATCTGGAATAACAAGAGACATAGAAGAGTGAAATCCACCCTCAAAACTAAGACAAAATCTGAAGGAATCACTATCTCTGACCTCAAGCAAGATTACAAGGCAATTGTGCTAAAAACTGCATGGTACTGGTACAGAAATAGGCATGTGGATCAATGGAATAGAATAGACAATCCAGAAATGAGCCTTCACATATATGGTCACCTGATTTTTGACAAAAGAGCTGTAAACATTCAAGGGAAAAAAGAAAGCCTCCTCAACAAATGGTATTGGTCCAACTGGAACTCAGTATGCAGAAGAATGAAAATAGGCCCTTTCTTATCTCCTTATACAAGGCTCAAGGGCAAGTGGATCAAATATCTCCACATTAAACCAGGTACACTTAAATTATTAAAAGAGAAAATAGGAAAAACCTTAGAACTTATAGGCACAGGAGAAAATTTCCTGAACAAAACACCAATGGCTCGTGCTCTAAGGTCAAATATTGACAAATGGAACTTAATGAGATTGTAAAGTTTCTGTAAGGTTAAGGACACTGTCATGAAAACAAAATGGCAGCCAACAGATTGGGAAAAGTTTGTTACCAACCCCACATCTGATAGAGGCCTAATATCCAAGGTATACAAAGAACTCAAGAAGTTAGACACCAGGAAATCAAACAACCCTATTAAAAAATGGGATAAAGAGCTAAACAAAAAGCTCTCAATTAAGGAATATCGAATGGCTGAGAAGCATCAAAGAAAGTGCTTGACATCATTAGCCATCAGGAAAATGCAAAACAAAACAACCCTGAGATTCCACTTCACGCCAACCAGAATGGCTAAGATCAAAAATTCAGATGACAGCATATGCTGGCAAGGATGTGGTGAAAGAGGAACACTTCTTTACTGTTGGTGGGGTTGTAAACTGGTACAACCACTCTGGAAATCAGTCTGGTGATTCCTCAGAAAATTGGACATAGTACTACCTGAAGACCCAGTTATTCCACTTTTGGGTATATACTCCAGAGAAACTCCAACATACAACAAAGACACATGCACAGCAATGATCATAGCAGCTCTATTTATAATAGCCAGAACCTGGAAAGAACCCAGATGCCCTTTAGTAGATGAATGGATATAAAAATTGTGGTATATCTACACAATGGAGTACTACTCAGCTATCAGAAACAATGACTTTATGAAATTCTTAAGAAAATAGATGCATCTAGAGAATATCATGTTGAGTGAGGTAGCCCAGTCACAAAAGAACAAACATAATATGCAGACACTGATAATTGGATACTAACGCCAGAAAGCTCTGAACACTCCAGAAACAACTTACAGACTATAGGAAATTAAAGAAAAACAAAGGCCAAAAAATAAGTAAAGAAAAATCACTGTACTTAATCTTTACACATCAAGAAAACTTTGACTATTTCCAGGTTACATCTTGTTTTCCATGTACTTTATGCTCATTATAACTAGTGAGATGTTAAGGCATACTATCAAACCTTTAAAAAAATCAAGTACTGGAAAAATGTATACATATACTTTCATGCAAAAATGCCTTTAAATCTGTACATTTATCTCTGTTTTTTAAATAAAGTTGTTCAATTAAAAAATTGATAAAATGGAACCTCATGAAACTGGAATGCTTCTATAAAGCCAAAGATATAGTCAATACAGCAAATTGGCAGCCTAGATATTGGGAGAAAATCTTGATGAACTGGACATCCAATAATGTACTAATATTCAATATGTATAAAGAACTCAAGAAGCTAACCACACACACACAAAAAAAAACCAACCCAATCAAAAAATGGGGTATAGAACTAAACAGAGAATTCACAGCATAAATCTTGAATGGCTGAGAAAAACTAAAGAGGTATTCAAAGCCTTTAGTGATCAGAAAAATGCAAATAAAAACCACCCTGAGATTCCACCTTATACACATCAGAATAGCTAAGATCAAACCTCAGTTGACAAGCACATGTTGGCAGGGATGTTGAGAAGGAGTAAAATTCCTCCATTGCTGGTGGTATTGCAAACTGGAAACACCACTCTGGAAATCAATTTAAAGCTTTCTTAGAAAAATTGGAAATAGATCTACCTGACGACCAGCAAAATCTCTTTTGGGAATATACCTTAAAAGACACCTGACCAGGCCACAGGGACACATGTTCCATTATGCTCTTAGAGGCTTTGTTTGTGATAGCCAGAAGCTGTAAACAACTGAGATGTCCACAACAGAATAATGGATACAAAAAATGTGGTAAATTTACACAATGGAATACTAAGAAGAACAAACACATCATGAATTTTGCAGGCAAATTGATGAAATTAGAAAATACTATCCTGAGTGAGGTAACTCAGACCCAAAAGGACATGCATGGTATATACTCACAAATAAGTGGGTATTCGTTTTTTATATGTCCAGAATACCCAGTACATAATCCACAAACAATTAGAAAAATTAGAAGCCAAAGAGCCCAAGTAAGGATGCTTCAATCCCATTCAGGAGGGAAAAGAAAACAATTATAGAAAGAAACATAGAAGGAGAAACATGGGTGCCAGAGTGGAAAGGGGGTGAAGGGGGATGATGATAAGCTATTGCGTGGGGGAAAATAGGACTAAATACCTGAGGCCCAGCAGAATGCAAAGAAACAGGCAACCTTGGAAGGCAGGAGGTGAAGAGGACTCTCCAGAATGTACCTGAGACCTGGAAGACGGAAGATTCTCAGGACTCAAGGGGGAAGGGGCATAGATGAAGTGCCCTACAATCAGAGGGAATTTGTAGAGCCCACGTCCAGCAGAAAATGATGGATGTGTTTGCCAGGCCACAGTCAAAAACTATGACCCATAATTGTTTCTGCCTGTAAGAACTGCATGGACAATAATAAAGAAGAACCTGAGAAAAAGGAGATCCAGCAACAGGCCCAATGTTTTATCTAGCTCTGGGGAGGCCTCAATTTCTTACACTATTAATGAGCCTATGGTGTAGTCACAAAAAGGGTCCTATCATGGTGGCTCTCTGAAAGACCCAACAAGGACCTGAAAGACTCATATGCAGGTATTTATACCCAACAAATGGACAGATGCTGTTGACCCCTAGGGTTAAATTAGGTAAAAGTTGAAGAAAGTTTAAGAAGAGATCAACACTGTAGGAAGGCAAGCATTCCAAACTAACCTGGACTCTTGAGATGTCTCTATGATATCACATGTTTTGTGTCTCCATAGGATAGTAAAAATACCCAGGAGAAAAGAAGGCAGTTTAGGAACAATTAAGGCCAAGTAAAGCAATTACCAATGTATTTCAAATTTTGTATCACATATTCCTGCTGGCCTCCTCATGAAACCTTGACAGTCTAAGGTAAATATTCATAGATTTACAAATATTGCAAGCCACAAAGATACATATAAAACAAAATTGCCACAAAGCTGAAATCCTTCCTCATTTACCTAGTTGTTTTCCTTCTTCTTTTCATTCATTTATTTTTTCCTTTCTTTTTTTTTCTTCCTTCCTTCCTTTCCTTCTTTTTTTGTATCTATATGCCTTGTGTCTAGTCAATGCCAAAAATTTTTTAAATTGAGAGATTAATTATCTGCATTTCCATTTGTAAATGTCATTTGTACTTAGTCTGAAGTAAAAAACAGAGATCACTATCTATCAATGAAGCCATACCTAGATTATTTTTAAATTTTTAATTTCAAAGGATATGATGCAAGGCCACTGATTAGACAAAAATAACATCTGGTCTTAAAATCACACATAGTGCTGGATTTTTGGGAGGAAGAGAGTGTGCCCTGTATGTGTTGTGCTGAGGTTATACTGTGTAACAGGTTGCATTTGACAATTCTCATACACAATTGTGTTTGTACATATATGATTCCTTCTTTAGTAACCAGCTAGTCATGAAGGTAAACAAGTGATTTTTAAAGTCAGGCTATAAAAATACCAGCACAACCAATGCCCCTACAAGTTTGAGGGTGGATAGCCAGTCACAGTTTATTGGAAATTTCTGGCTGATCTGACACTGCCAAGATTCTAGCAACCAAGCCTTTGGTAAGATTAAGATCATAGTACATGTGGGTGGAGAAGTTACACATGTTAAAGTCAAAATTCATTTGACATCTAACAAGTGATTGATTAAATACTAATATTTATTTAATAGACATTATTGTCCCCTTTGATAGGACCCTCGTCCATTTGAGCCTGGGAGGGCATGTTTCCCAAGGAAGGAGAATGCCAAGGCAATGGGATGGAGAGGGTTATTAGTGCACCTTCCAATAGACAAGTGCAGGGGGGGGGGATAAAAGCAGAGTGGGGGAAGGAGATGACATTTTGAATATAAATACAGGCAGTATCTAATTTAAAAAAAAAAGGAAAGGAAAATATAGTACTTACCTAATACTGATAGCTCAGTGCCACCTCCTGACTGAAACTCAGTGTCAGGTCTAACAGCTTCCTTCCAAAACTTCACACAGTAGTAGGTACCCACATCAGAAAGAGTGACATTATTGATGCTGATAGAAAAGTCCATGTTGTTTCGCATTGTAGAATCTGCAAGTTGTGTTACTCTGGGAAAGTGTTCTCCTGTGAAACTAAATATCAAGCGTCTACTTTGTCCTACACCTCGGAACCACCTGATGGGCCCCACAGGCAACAGGGATGTCACTGTGCAATTCAGAGTGGCTGTCCCTCCAAGAGCAACAGAAACTGATTTCTCAGGTTGAATCACTTTCAACTCTTCCATATCTGAAAAAAAAATAAAAGAAGAGTTGGTGCTCATCTAGATGAAAAGCCATGGACTCCTCAAGTGTGTGATAAAAACAAAACAGAAAAACCTTACTCATTAGAGCTCAGCATGAACATGAGCATAGGTCTTCTAATATGAACATTTAATACAAGAATACAGTACAGAAGAGGAAATTGAATTACAGAAACTTGGAACTGGGTGGGATTCTGATTGAAGCCCTACTTTTGTTTGGAATGATTACCTTTCATCAGTGTCTGCATCTATTTTATTTTCTGTGAATGTGGCTTAGGTAAATTCTGTTATAATAGTGTCAGATGTGATTATGTGATTCTTTTACACCAATGAGATACAAACATGAGTGCTTAAGCATAATGAGGTATACATTTGATTGCAAGATCCTTATGATGACATTTACATTATCAGGTAGAGTGACCATGTCATATACAGGTCCTAATAACATGCATTCTAATTAAGAATTAAAACCTCAGGCAGAAGAGGTAAGAGCCTCATTTGGTGTCTTAACTCTTTCATCCCCACTTCCTTGATTTAGAGTTCAAAGAAACAATTTTCTCACAGAGAACACAAATCTCCACCTACTGACCCAGTTTTCTCCCCTCACTCCTATTTCCACTACCCAGATGAGCATTCACTATTCAGGTGCAGGCCATTCCATCCAGAAAGGGCAAGAACCCTACCTAAAGTCTGAACTTACCACTCTCTTGGTTTGGAAGCCATTACCCTAGGTACTGAGTCATTTCCCTACACACTGCCCCTGCTCCATTCCATTTACTCTCCCCTATTTGGGCAGTGGCCCTCTGCTCATGTGGAGGGTACATATGCCAGAACAGGCAAGATAGTCAGTCATCAGTAATCTGAATCCTCCTACTCCCTACTTTCAGAACTAAATGACCAAATTTTCTGACACCTTGACAACCATTTGGTTTCTGCTGACATATGTTGTTGGATTGTTTGCTTTAGGGACCTCTGCCCCATTCATCCATCCATCCAAATATATTCCTTTGTCTATATTGACATGTCTATCTATATGTATGCATGTAGCCATGCATGAATGCTTGCCAAGCTAATTGTGACAGACAGATCAGACAGATAGGTCCAGTAAGAATGTGGGTATGTGTGTGTGTGTGTGTGTGTGTGTGTGTGTGTGTGTGTGTGTGTGTGTTAACAAGCCTCACCAGAGAGGGTTCTAGATGCCTGAACAGATTAGAGAAGGAATAGCAATAACATTTTCACTTACTTGTCCACTGCTCAGAATCAGATACTCATCAACCAAACCATTGGTTTATAAACACAGAATAAGCCAGGAAGGTTTTTAAGATATTTTTCATGAGGTATAAGCAACTATCTAGTATAATCAGAGAGAAAGAATGCCAGAAACCATCAGTCTTCAAAGCTTCCTCTATGTTCAATGATGTTCCCCTTTTCAAATTAGTCCTGGGTGGGCTTTCTCCTGGGACCAACATATTCCTACACTGCAAGACCACCCTATATCCTCACACTCCTGCGATTTATGTACATATTCATTCCTCAGGTGAAGGCCATGGCAGTCAGAAGAGGAAGAGCCATACCTGCTGCATTAACTCCCCTACTCTTGCAGTCTGGAAGTCATGAACCAAGCCACTGACACCTCCTCCTTACTGGCATACACCAACCTATACATAGATGGATAGATAATGTATACTGAAGTATAGGCTGTGGCAGTCAGAAGAACAAAGATGGACCAAATGCCATGCTAACTACTAGAAATCTAGCCACCATATCTAAGCAAGACTCTCTGCTTGACCAAAGTTCAATCTGGGCACAAAAATATAGACTACAAAGACCAGAAGACCAAGGATGAAACAAAGACAAGAAACAAAACACCATACACCAACCACAAACTCAGAAATTGGCTCCTAGAGTGGTATTTATCCCCAAGACAGATGCAAGATGGAAGTGTAAAACATAATCACCAACATCCATGACAATATGGCATCACCAGAGTCCAGTATCTAACTACAGCCGTCCCTGTATATTCCAGTATTACTGAAGCATAAAATGATAAAATGATGTTGAAAATTATAAAAGTCCTTAAAGATAAAATAAATGGATGATATGAAATGGAAGGAACTAAAAAAATGTTTCTGATTTAGGAAACCAAGAGGCATAAAGACATAGTACAAATTCACTTACAAGTAGATGTTCACTGTAAAATAATTTATAATAATTCAGAAATCCAAAGATCCACATAGGCTAAGAAGAAAGGAGGCCTCAAGTGGTGACATATAAATCTCCCTGGTATTCAGAAATAGAATAGATGCAAATCTGGTGTGAAAGGGGGGTGAGTACGGAAACAGGAAGTATCATGTAGTGATAGATAAGGGAGGGGTATGTTGGGAAAACGTCTAAAGTTTGGGTTTTTTGGGGGATGAAGTTGAAACCAACCAATCAATGGAAATGCCTAGGATTCAGGAGAAGTGACCCTAGACAAATGACAACATTCACAATAAGGAGAGATATGGAGCCTAAACTGGCCATCACATATATAATATGCTTAAGATTTTATTATTGAATAAAGTCATCAAAAAGATCTTTGTGTAAATTTACCAATTAAAATAAAATATATTTGTATATCATATGATATATATGTTCTTTGGAAGAGAAGGAACTTACATAACCCATGAACCATCTCTCTGATCCCTGAATTATAATAATTTTAAATCTAATATAATAGCTTCCCATAAAATTTATAACTTCACACAACAGGCATTTATTATTTTATCCTGTGTGGTTCAAAAGTTCACATTTGGTGAATCAAAGCTATGATCATGGAGTGACATATTCCCAGTGTCCAGGAGGCCCAGATTCTGTAATTGAACATAATGTGGTCTCCTAAGTGTAGTCTACTATGTTATATGTCTTCCCATCACCACACCCCATTCTCTCAGTAACTCTGACTTTCTTAACTCTGACTCTCATACCCCCTTCTTGCCTGAACTTTGATGATCAGAAAAGAGTGTATTGTACTGCAGTCATTGTACTATACTACTTGACCAAAACTATACAATCTTCAAATGAAATATGAAAAGACCAAAAGAGAAATCTGGACAGCAAAATAAGAATGAAAAACAGAGAGAACATGTAAGCAGGAACCAAATGGGAGGTCAAGATGTAAGGTAAATTAGACATTTAGTTTAAAAAGTATACAAAGAATTTGAAATTTTATGAAAAATTACAACAAAGATACATGCACCACAATGTTCATAGCAGCTCTATTTATAATAGCCAGAAGCTGGAAAGAACCCAGATGTCCTTCAGTAGATGAATGGATACAAAAATTGTGGTACATTTACACAATGGAATACTACTCAGCCACCAGAAACAATGACTTAACCAAGTTCTTAAGAAAATGGATGCATCTAGAGAATATCATCCTGAGTGAGATAACCCAGTCACAAAAGAACAGACATAATATGCAGTCACTGATATTGGGATGCTAACCCCAGAGGCTCGCACTGCCCCAGAAACAACTCACAGACTGTGTGAAGTCCAAGAAAAAAAGAAAACAAAACAAAACAAAAAAAAGTAATGCTCAATCCTTACCCACCAAGAACACATTGACAAATTCCAGGTTACACCCTGTATTACATGTACGGTTTTCTCATTTAAAAAAAAAATCTTTACACACCAAGAAAACTTTGACTATTTCCAGGTTGCATCTTGTTTTACATGTACTTTATGCTCATTGTAACTAGTAAGATCGTAATCACACTATCAAACCTTTAAAAAAAATACCAAGTACTGACAAAAATGTATTGTATACTTTTATGCAAAAAATGCTTAAAATCTGTACATTTATCTTTGTTTTTTAAAATAAAGTTGTAAAAAGGATGTAATGTAAATTAGACATAGTTTAAAAAGTATACAAAGAATTTGAAATTTTATGAAAAATTACAAATCTATAGACAGATACAATAGCATTACTTGATCAGAAGGTCAAGGACAATGGTCAAAACAAGGAAGAAAAGAAAAAAAATTGAGTGTGAGCACATTGAAAAATATTGTCTCACATCTTCCTAGTCTGATAAAATAAAAAAATCTAACATTGTGAATTAATTCATTTGATATAAACTTAAAAAGAATCATACCAGCTCACATTATGATCCATCTCACAAAAGCCAACTACGAATCTAAGATAGATTGAAAAATGTAAGTTTGGTAGGGCAGGAAGACGAATGTACAAATTTACACTCATTATCTAGAAGGAGAAACATCTCACACATAGTATGTCCTCTCTTCTTAGCTTCCTATGTCCAGAATTGGGATAAAGTAAACATTTTATATTAGGGTCTCTTTGACTCTTGTTTCTTATTTGTTGTTTACAGAGTATTAAAAACTGTTTCTACCTGGCAGAGAAATCAAGAATAAAAAAAATGTAGTACTTACCAAATACTAACAACTCAGTGCCACCTCCAGACTGAAACTCAGTGTCAGGTCCAACAGCTTTAATCTGGAACTTCACACAGTAGTAGGTACCCACATCAGCAAGAGTGACATTATTGATGCTGATAGAAAAGTCCATGTTGTCTCCCTTTGTAGTATCTGAAAGTTGTGTTACTCTTGGGAAGTATTCTCCTCCAAAATTATATATCAAGAGTCTACTCTGTCCTACACCCCGGAACCACATGGTGGGCCCCACAGGCAACAGAGATGTCACTGTGCAATTCAGAGTAGCTCTCCCTCCAAGAGAAACAGAAACTGATTTCTCAGGCTGGATCACCTTCAGCTCTTTCATATCAGCTCCTGCAGAAAACATCAGTTACTGACCATCAGATGGAAAAACACAAGATCCACAAATTTGTAGTTATAAACAAACAAACAAAAAAACCCGGTTACTCACTAGAGCTCACCATGTACATGAACATAGTTCCTCTAACTTGGACATTTTAATACAAGAATATAGTACAGAAGAGGTATTTGAATAACACCAATACCTGGAAGGTTGCAGGAATCTGACAAAACCCCTAATTTTGTATGAAATTATCATGCTTCATCCAGTAATTCCTTCTGTTTAATTTTCTGTAATTGTGGCCTAGGGAAATTCTCTTATAATAATGTTGGATGTGATTATGTAACTATTATACCAATGGGGAATGAATATAAGAGGTCTCTGCTTTCTATTTTTTAATGAAATTCACTGTATTTTATAACACTTTATTCTTTATTGAGAAGGAGCCTGTATCAGCACTGTTATGTAAACAATGACAAATATCAAGGGAAACACATCAGGTACCATGTAGACAGTAATATACATTTTCCAATATATAATCAGGGTACAACAGTTTTAAAAAAGTTTTATCCTTATTAAGCAAACATTTTTTTTTCAGAATATAAAAAGATTCTAGTCCCCACTTCTGAAGTCACTCAATTGCCCGGCAGAGGTAGTGCTACAGAACAGGAGAGGGCTAGACCTATTGTTTTTTACAGCATGGGGGTCACTTTAGTTTCAATTCTGATAAGACCTTTGATCATTCTGCTGTTGCTTTTGACCTTCGGGCCTTGCATTTTAAATTGCTTGCTAGCTTTTAATCAGAAAACACATAAGTACAGTTCATGTTATGATGCTTAGACAACAATATTAAGAATTAAACCAGAATAACCTATAATTTCAAGATGGAAATAAAATATCCAAAAAAAGGGAGGAATGTGGGGCCCAAAAGTCACAGAAATGGCTGAAAAGGATATCGGTGTCTCAATCTATCTGTGTCTCTGTGCAGTGGACACCCTGATCATTGGGCCATGTGGGTCCAACATTAATAATTCAGTGAAAAGGATGTCCTTTAAAATTGTGAGGTTTCCATGTTGTGGATCCAGTGCAGTTTTCTTCTGTACACAGTGCACGAAAATTTTCTGGAGTTTTGGAGACAACATTTGCAAAAAATTCTAAAACAAATCGTTCAACATGTTCAACACTGATATCTTTGTCAAAGACTCGAGAGTTTTTGGAATTGAAGGGCTTGGCTGCTGGGAATGGGTGGGACATCTTCATTGCAGGTGCTGGAAGCTTGACACAAGTGCCTCATGAGTAGAGTAGCTCAAACTCTACTGAACCTCTATGTTATAGGTTGCTGCTATCATATGTTGTTGGATGGTTTTACTAAGAAAGCTCTGCCTTGTCCATTCATCTATCCATTCATCTATCTATCCATCCAGATCTTTATAGCTGTTTGTCTATATGTACATGTGAAGGAATATTCTGCATGTAAGCATTCATGAATGCTTGTAGACCTTATTATAAAAGAGACGTAGGCCTAGTCAGAGTGTGGGAGTATAAATATATATATATATATATATATATTTATACATACATACATACATATATACATATATATACATATATATGTATATATAGCCTTTAAATTAATTTCCTTTCTTTCCTCTGAGTCACAAAGTGTTGACAAGCCTCATCAGAAAAGGTTCTGGTTGCCTGGACAAAGTATAAAGCAAATCAATAAAAATTATACTCAACTCCATGCTGCTAGGCAACAGGGATTAATAGCCCAAGCCAGTGTTTTTTAAACACAGAATAAACAAGAAAGGTTTTTAGGATATTTTAGATGTTATAAGCAACTATCTTGTATAGTTAGAAGGAAAGAAGGCCAGAGACCACATGCCTTCAAAGCTACCTCTATGTCCAATGACATGTCCCAATTCAAATCATTCCAGGGATGGCTGTCTCCTGGCACCAACACACACCTATACTTCTACACCACCCCATAGCTGAAAACTCCTGCTATAAATATAGATATCCATTGCTCAGGTGAAGGCTACGACAGCCGTAAGAGGTAAGAGTCATACCTGCAGTGTATCTTTGATATATTTTATTTACATTCCACATGTTTCCCCTTCATACAACCTATCTCATTCCCAGTTCCCTGCTTCTTTGAGGGTGTACATCCACCCACCCCTCTCACCTACCCAGGCTGACATTCCCCTACACTGAGACATCTAGCCTTGGCAGGACCAAGGGCTTCACTTCACATTGATGCCCAATAAGGCCATCCTCTGCTACATGTGCAACTGAAGCCATAGGTCCATCCATGTGTCCAATTTGGATAGTGGTTTAGTTTCTGGAAGCTCTGGTTAGTTTGTGTTGTTATTCTTGTGGGGTTGAAAACCACTTCAAATCCTTCAATTCTTTCTCTAATTCCTCCATTAAGAACTACATGCTCAGTTCAGAGGTTGGTTGCTAGCATCCTCCTCTGTATATGACACGTTCTGACAGAGCATCACAGGAGACTGCTATATAAGAATCCTATCAGCATGCACTTCTTGTCATCTGCAATATCTTTTGTGTTTGGTGGCTGTATGTGGACTGGATCCCCAGGTAGGCAGTCTCTGGATGACCTTTGCTTCAGTCTCTGCTCCAAACTTTGTCTCTGTGTTTTGTTCTAAGAATATTTATGTTCCCCTTTCTAAGACAGACTGAAACATCCTCACTTTAGTCATCCTTTTTCTTAAGCTTCATGTGGTCTGTGAATTTATCATGGTTATTCCAAGCTTTTGGGCTAATATCCATTTATTAGTGGGTCCTAATATGAGTGGATTGGCTTTTTTCTTTTCCTTGTTTGTTTTTGTGTTTGGGTTACCTCTCTCAGGATGATATTGTTTAGGTTCATCCATTTACCTAAAAATTTCATGTTGTCATGGTTTTTAATAGCTGAGTAGTACTCCATTGTGGAGATATACCATATTTTCTGATTCCATTCCTCTGTTTAAGGACATTTTGGTTGAGTTCAGCTTCTTGCTTTTACAAACAAGGTTGCTATGAAAATAATAGAGAATGTGTCTCATTTATATGTTGGAACATCTTTTGGGTACATGTCCAGGAGTGGTCTAGCTGGATCTCAGGTAGTATTATGTCAAATTTTTCTAAGGAACCTCCAAACTGATTTCCAGAGTGATCGGACCATCTTGCAATCCCAGCACCAATGGCAGAATGTTCGTCTTACACTACATTCTCACCAGAATCTCCTGTCACAAGAGTTTTTGATCTTAGCCACTATAATTGTTGTGAGGTAGAATATCAAGATTGTTTTGATTTGCATTTCCCTGATGACTAAGGATGCTGAACATTTTTAGGTGATTCTTAGCCACGTGATATTCCTCAGTTGAGAAGTCTTTGTTTAGTTTTACCAGCCATATTTTAATACATTTATTTGATTATCTAGCTTCTTGAGTTCTTTGTATATATTGGATATTAGTCCTCATCAAATGTAGGATTGGCAAAGACCTTTTCCCATTCTGTTGTTTACAGTTTTGTCCTAATGACAGTGTCCTTTGCCTTGCAGAAACTTTGCAAGTTTATGGTATCCCACTTGGCAATTTCTGATCTTAGTGTACCAGCCATTGGTGTTCTGTTTATGAAATTTTTTCCAGTGATCATGTCTTTGAGGGTCTTCCCCACTTTCTCTTCTATAAATTTCATTGCATCTGCTTTTATATAAAGGTTCTTTATCCCCTTGATTTGAGTTTTTTACATGGTGATAAAAATAGATCAATTTACATTCTTCTATATGCTGACCTCCAGTTGGACTAGCACTGTTTCTTTAAAATGCTACATTTTCCCACTTGGTTAGTTTTAGGCACTTTGTCAAACATCAAGTAACCATAGGTGTGTGGGTTCATTTCTGAATCATCAATTTTTTTCATTGATCTGCTTTCCTGTCTTTGTACCAATACCGCGTGCAGTTTTTATCACTATTGCTCTGTAATACAGCATGAGTTCAGGGACGGTGATTACCCAAGAATTCTTTCATTGTTGAGAATGGGTTTGGGTACCCTGGGTTTTCTGTTATTCAAAGTGAATTTGAACATTGATCTAACACTATGAAGAATTGAGTTGGAATTTTGATAGGGTTTGCATTATATCTGTAGATTGCTTTATGTAAGATGGCCATTTTTATCGTATGAATCCTGACAATCCATGAGCATGGCAGATCTTTTTATCTTCTGAGATCTTCTTTAGTTTCTTTCTTCAGAGTCTTGAAATTCTGGTCATACAAATTTCACTTTCTTGATTAGAGCTCTATCATGTTATTGTATATTATTTGGGACTTTTGTGAAGGGTATCATTTCTCTAATTTCTCTCTCAGTCTGTTTATCCTTTGAGTAGAGGAAGGCTACTGATTTGTTTTAGTTGATTTTATATTCAGCCATGTTGCCACAGCTATTTATCAGCTGTAGGAGTTCTTTGATGGAATTTTGGGGTCACCTATGTATACTATCATATCATTTGTGAATAATGATACTTTGACTTCTTCCTTTCCAAATTGTATCATTTTGACAGCCTTTTGTGGTCTATTTTCTTTGCCTAGGAATGGATTACTACATTGAATAAGTAAGAAGAGAGTAGGCATCCTTGTCTAGTCCCTGATTTTAGTGGGATTATTTCAGGTGTCTCTCCATTTAGTTTGATTTTGGCTGCTGGTATGCTGTATATTGCTTTTACTATGTTTAGATATGGGTCTTGAATTTCTGATTTTTCCAAGACTTTCAACATGAAGGGGTGTTGAATTTGGTCAAATTCTTTCTCAACATTCAAATGAGATAATCACATTTATTTCCTTTGAGTTTGCTTATATAGGAAATTATGTAGATGGATGTCTGTATATTCAAACATTCCCGCATCTTAGGGATAAAGCCTATTTTAAAAAAAAATAATTTTATTGGCTATTTTTGTATTTACATTTAAAATATTTTTCCCACATCTATATCCCATTCCCCCTCCCTATCCACCTGTTTACATGAATGTGCACCCTCTCCACTTCAGTGGTTCACATTCCCCAACACTGAAAAACATACCTTGACTGGACCAAAAACCTCATCTCTTATTGAAGCCAGACAATGCTATCCTCTTCTACATATTCAACTAGAGACATGGGTCTTTATATGTGTGCTGGATGGTTGGTGTTTTACTCAAAGGGATTTGTGGCAGGTTTAGTTGGTTGATAATGTTGTTCTTTTCATGAGGTTGCAAACCCTTTCGGTTCCTTCGGTCTTTTCTCTAGAACCTTTATTGGGGTCCCTGTGTTTCTTCAGATGGTTAGTTGCAAGCATCCTCAGCTGTATCTGTATGACTCTGGCAGAGCCTCTGAGGAAGCATGTATATCTGGATCCTGCCATTAAAACCTTCTTGGCAGGCCTGGTGAGTTGGAGATCTGAGCAACCAGGGAGCAGAGAGATCTCTGCCGAGTGTGCACAGAAAGCATGCCCCTGCCCTGCCTGATCCAGGGACCAGAAACCCAGCATTGGGACCTCAGTTGCCACCTGGCGACTTTGGGGCCCAGAACAGATCTCAGTCCATCGAGCACATGGACCAGCAGTTCCAAAAGGTTAAGGCCTGGTGAAAAGGAGATCTGAGCAGCGAGGGAAGAGAGACCATTGATGAGTGCACACAGAAAACCTGCCCCTGCCCTGCCAGACCTAAGGACGAGGTACCCAGCATTGAAAATTCTGTTGCCACCCGGTTGCTTTGGGTCACAGAACATGGCTCAGGCCATCCACCACCTGGACAAGGAAAGATCCAGGGACACAGACCTGATACAAGGGAAAAGCAAAAATATATCACTGACAAAAAGATGGCAAGAGGAAAGGGAAAGAATATATCCCAAGGAAACCAAGACAACCTGACAACACCATACCCAGCTCTCACATCACAGCAAATATTGGAATGCCAAACACACCAGGAAAAGAAGATGCAGACCTGAAATCATACCTCAACGATGATAAAAATCCTTAAACAAGAATGGGATGAAAAGCAAAAAGAATCGGAAGCTTTTAAAGAGGAAACAAGAAAAACACTCAAAGAACTCAAAGAACGAGACGAAAACAGAACCAAAGAGATGAAGAAATAGAAGAAGGAATTTAAAACGGAAATTGACACAATAAAGGAACCACTAAAAGAGATAACATTAGAGGTAGAACACCTAAAAAAAAAATCAGGAGTCACAGAAGCAAGCAATTCCAATAGACTACAAGAGATGGAAGAGAGAATCTCGAGGGCAGAAGACAACATTGTAAACATAGAAAAAAACAGCCAGAGAAGATGCAAAAAACAAAAAGCTCCTAACCCAAAATGTCCAAGAGATACAGGACACAATGAGAAGACCGAACCTAAGGATAATAGGAATAGAAGAGGGAAAAGAATATCAACTAAGAGGCACAGTAAATATCTTCAATAAAATTGTAGAAGAAAACATCCCTACCCCTAAGAATGAGATGACCACGAGCATAAAAGAAGCCTTCAGAACTCCAAATAGGTTGGACCAGAAAAGAAATACATCCCAACACATAATAGTCAAAACACCAAGTGCCCAAAGCAAAGAAAGAATACTAAAACCAGTAAAGGAAAATGGTCAGGTAACATATAAAGGCAGGCCAATCAGAATCACACCCGATTTCTCAACAGAGACTATGAAAGCTAGAAGAGCCTAGACAGACATCATGCACATCCTAAGAGAGCACAAGGGCCAGCCCAAGCTGCTATACCCAGCAAAACTATCAATCACCATAGATGGAGAGATGAAAATATTTTAAGACAAATCTCAATTTGCAAAATATCTGACCACAAACCCAGAACTACAAAGAATTATAGGTAGAAAACCCAATACAATGAGGGGAAATACATCTTAGTATAACCAAGAAAACTCTTAAGCAAGAGAATCAAAAGAAGAAAGAGACACAAACACAACTCAACCTACATAAGGAATAAAAGCAGGAAACAGAAACTACTATTCCTTGATATCTATTAACATAAATTGACTCAACTCCCTAATACAGAGACATAGGCTATCAGACTGTATACATAAACAAAATCCAGCATTTTGCTACATACATGAAACTCATCTCAGAGACAAAGACAGACACTATCTCAGAGTATAAAGGTGGGAAAAAAACTTCCAAGCAAACAGCCCCAAGAAGCAAGCTGGAGTGGCTCTTCTAATATCAAATAAAGTAAATTTCCAATCAAAAGTTATCAAAAAAGATAACAAAGGACACTTTTTACTCATTACCGGGGAAATCTAACAAGAGGAACTCTTAACATATATGCTCCAAATTCAAAAGCACCCACATTCATAAAAGAAACCCTAATAAAGCTCAAAAAATATATTTCACCCCACACTTAATAGTGGGAGACTTTAAAACCCCACTCTCACCAATGAACAGATCAAGGAAACAGAGACTGAACAAGGACACTATAAAACTAGCAGAGACTATGAACCAACAGGAATTAATAGATATCTACAAAACATACCATCCAAAAGTAAAAGAATACACCTTCTTCGCAGCACCCCATGACACCTTCTAAAATATTGACCACATAATTGGACACAGAACGAGCCTCAATCGATATAAGAAGATTGAAATACTCCCATGCATTCTCTCAGATCACCATGGTCTAAGGCTGGTTTTTAACAACAAAAAAGACAACAAAAAGCCCACTTACACATGGAAACTAAAAAAAAAAAATGCTCGGCGGCTCGAACAGGCTGAGCAACTGGTGAGTGGGAGACCTAGGCTGCGGGGAAGCAGAGAAATCTCTGCAAAGTGCACACAGAAAGGGCACCCCCTGCCCTGACCTGCCCTGTCCTCCACGATCCAATGAGTGGGAACAGATCTTAGGAACTTCTGTTACAACCCGGAGGGACACAGAGCAGAGCCTGGCCCTACCTGCCAGCCGGAAAGGTGGCTCGGAGAGGCTGAGCATCTGTGACCAGGAACAGATCTTAGGAACGTCTGTTCCCACCCGGAGGCGGCTTCAGGACACGGAGGGGAGCCTGGCCCAGCTGCCACCCGGAACCTGGGCTGCCGGGGAGTAGAGAGATCTCTGCAGAGTGCACACGGAAAGTGTACCAGGGACACAGACCAGATACAAGGAAAAGGCAAGAACATATCACTGACAACAAAATGGCAAGAGGTAAGAGAAAGAGTATATCCCAAAAAAACCAAGACAATCTAGCAACACCAGAACCCAGCTCTCCGATAGTAGCAAACATCGGAATTCCAAACACTCCAGAGAAAGAAGACACAGACCTGAAATCATGCCTCAAGACGCTGATAGAGTTACTTAAACAAGAAAGGGAGGAAAAGCAAAAAGATTCAGAAGCTTTTAAAGAAGAAACAAGAAAAACACTCAAAGAACTCAAAGAACGAGACGAAAACAGAACCAAAGAAATAAAGAAATGGAAGAGGGAAAATAAAACAGAAATTGACACAATAAAGAAAACACTAAAAGAGATAACCCTAGAGTCAGAGCACCAATAATAGAAATCAGGAGTCACAGAAGCAAGCATTTCCAACAGATTACAAAAGATCGAGGAGAAAATCTCGGGGGCAGAAGACAACATTGCAAACATAGACAAAACAGCCAGAGAAGATGCAAAAATCAAAAAGCTCCTAACCCAAAATGTCCAGGAAATACAAGACACAATGAGAAGACCAAACCTAAGGATAATAGGAATAGAAGAGGGAGAAGAGTATCAACTAAGAGGCACAGTAAATATCTTCAACAAAATCATAGAAGAAAACTTCCCTACCCTCAAGAATGAGATGACCACGAGCATAAAAGAAGCCTTCAGAACTCCAAATAGGTTGGACCAGAAAAGAAATACCTCCCAACACATAATAGTAAAAACATCAAGTGCCCAAAGTAAAGAAAGAATACTAAAAGCAGTAAGGGAAAAAGGTCAGGTAACATATAAAGGCAGACCAATCAGACTCACACCCGATTTCTCAACAGAGACTATGAAAGCTAGAAGAGCCTGGACAGACATCATGCACTCCTTAAGAGAGCACAAGTGCCAGCCCAAGCTGCTATACCCAGCAAAACTATCAATCACCATCGATGGAGAGACAAAGATATTTCAAGACAAATCAAAATTCACACAATATCTGACCACAAACCCAGCACTACAACGAATTATAGGTGGAAAACCCAATACAAGGAGGAAAAATACAGCCTAGTAAAAACAAGAAAACTCCTAAACAAGAAAACTAAAAGAAGAAAAAAAAACACAGACACAACTCAACCCAAAAAAGATAAAATGGCAGGAAACAGAAACATTTATTCCTTGATATCTATTAACATAAATGGTCTCAACTCCCCAATAAAGAGACATAGACTATCAGACTGGATACATAAACAAAATCCAGCCTTTTGCTGCATACAGGAAACTCATCTCAGAGACAGAGAGAGACACTATCTCAGAGTAAAAGGGTGGGAAAAAAACTTCCAAGCAAACAGCTCCAAGATGCAAGCTGGAGTGGCTATTCTAATATGGAATGAAGTAAATTTCCAACCAAAAGTTATCAAAAAAGATAAAGAAGGACACTTTTTACTCATTACCGGGGAAATCTCTCAGGAGGAACTCTCAATCCTTAACATATATGCTCCAAATAAAGAATCACCCACATTCATAAAAGAAACTCTACTAAAGCTCAAAAAATACATTTCACCCCACACAATAATAGTGGGAGACTTTAACACCCCACTCTCACCAATGGACATATCAGGGAAACAGAAACTGAACAAGGACACTGCAAAACTAGCAGAGACTTTGAACCAACTAGAATTAATAGATATCTACAGAACATACTATCATAAAGTAAAAGAATACACCTTCTTCTCACCACCCCATGGCACCTTCTCAAAAATTGACCACATAACTGGACACAGAACGAGCCTTCATCGATATAAGAAGATTGAAATACTCCCATGCATCCTCTCAGATCACCATGGTCTACGGCTGGTCTTTAACAACAACAAAGACAAAAAAATGCCCACATACACATGGAAACTAAACAACGCTCTGTTAAAGGATAGCAGGGTCAAAGAAGAAATAAAGAAAGAAATTAAGGACTTTCTAGAATTCAACGAAAATGATAACACAACATACCCAAACCTATGGGATGCAATGAAAGCAGTATTGAAAGAAAAACTCATTGCCCTAAGTGCTTCCAAGAAGAAACTGGAGAGAGCTCACATCAGCAACCTGACAGCACAGCTAAAAGCCCTAGAACAAAAGGAAGCAGATATACCCAAAAAGAGTAGACGGCAAGAAATAATCAAAATTAGGGCAGAAATAGACCCAATAGAAACAAAAAAAAAACCGTTGAAAAAATCAACAAAACAAAGTGTTGGTTCTTTGAGAAAATCAACAAGATTGATAAACCCCTAGCCAGACTAACTAAAGGGCAAAGAGAGAGTATCCAAATTAACAAAATAAGAAAGGAAAGTGGTGACATAACAACTGAAACTAAGGAAATTCAAGAAATCATCAGATCATACTACAAAAACTTATACTCCACAAAATTGGAAAATCTGGAGGAAATGGATGAATTCCTAGACAGATACAAGGTCCCTAAGTTTAACCAGGACCAAGTAAACCATCTAAATAACCCTATAACACCTAAAGAAATAGAAGAAGTCATCAAAAGCCTCCCAACCAAAAAAAGCCCAGGTCCAGAAGGGTTCAGTGCAGAATTTTATCAGACATTTATTGGGGATATAACACCAATATTCGCCAAACTATTCCAAAAGATAGAATCAGATGGAATATTACCCAACTCATTTTTTGAGGCTACAATAACCCTCGTACCGAAGCCACACAAAGATCCTACAAGGAAAGAGAACTTCGGACCAATCTCACTTATGAACATTGATGCAAAAATACTCAACAAAATCCTTGCAAACCGAATCCAAGAACACATCAAAACCATCATTCATCATGACCAAGTAGGCTTCATCCCTGGGATGCAGGGAAGGTTTAACATAAGGAAATCCATCAATGTAATCTACCATATAAACAAACTTAAAGACCAAAATCACATGGTCATCTCACTAGATGCTGAGAAAGCATTCGACAAAATCCAACACCCCTTCATGTTAAAAGTCCTGGAAAGAACAGGAATCCAAGGCCCATATTTAAACATAATAAAAGCAATATACAGCAAACCAACAGCCAACATCAAACTTAATAGCGAGAAACTTGAAGCAATCCCACTAAAATCAGGGACGCGACAAGGCTGCCCACTCTCTCCCTACCTATTCAACATAGTACTGGAAGTCCTGGCTGGAGCAATTAGACAGCAAAAGGAGATCAAGGGGATACAAATCGGAAAGGAAGAGATAAAAACATCACTCTTTGCCGATGACATGATAGTGTACTTGAGTGACCCCAAAAATTCCACCAGAAAACTCCTACAGCTGATAAACAAGTTCAGCAAAGTGGCCGGATACAAAATTAACTCAAACAAATCAATAGCCTTCCTATACTCAAAGGACAAACATGTGGAGAAAGAAATTAGGGAAAAGGTACCCTTCACAATAGTTACAAAAACTATGAAATACCTTGGTGTGACTCTAACTAAGGAGGTGAAGGACCTGTATGACAAGAACTTCAAACCTCTAAAGAAAGAAATTGAGGAGGATCTCAGAAAATGGAAAGATCTCCCATGCTCATGGATTTGAAAGATCAACATCTTAAAAATGGCCATCCTACCAAAAGCAATCTACAGATTCAATGCAATCCCCATCAAAATTCCAACCCAGTTCTTCATGGAATTGGAAAGATCAGTGTGCAATTTCATATGGAATAACAAAAGACCTAGAATATCGAAATCCATCCTCAACAACAAAAAAACATCTGCGGGAATCACTATCCCTGACCTCAAGCTATATTACAAGGCAATTGTGCTGAAAACTGCATGGTACTGGTACAGAAATAGGCAAGTGGATCAATGGAATAGAATAGAAGATCCAGAAATGAGCTCTCATGTATATGGTCACCTGATTTTTGACAAAAAAGCAGTAAACATTCAATGGAAAAAGGACAGCCTATTCAACAAATGGTGCTGGTCCAACTGGCACTCAACATGCAAAAGAATGAAAATAGACCCGTTCTTATCTCCTTGTACAAAGCTCAAGTGTAAGTGGATTAAAGATCTCCACATTAAACCAGATACACTGGAACTATTAGATGAGAAAGTAGGGAAAACCTTAGAAAACATAGGCACAGAAGAAAATTTCCTGAACAAAACACCAATGGCTCAAGCTCTAAGGTCAAAGATAAACAAATGGGACTTAATGAGATTGCAAAGTTTCTGTAAGGCTAAGGACATCGTCAAGAAAACAAAACGGCAACCAACAGAATGGGAAAATTCTTTACCAACACCACATCAGATAGAGGCCTAATATCCAAGGTGTACAAGGAACTTCAAAAGCTAGACACCAGAGAATCAAATAACCCTATTAAAAAATGGGGTACAGAGCTAAAGAAATCATTTTCAGTTGAGGAACACCGAATGGCCGAAAAACATCTGAGAAAGTGCTCGACATCCTTAGCCATCAGGGAAATGCAAATCAAAACAACCCTAAGATTCCACCTCACACCAGTCAGATTGGCCAAGATCCAAAACTCAGTTGACAGCAGATGCTGGCGAGGCTGCGGAGAAATAGGAACACTTCTCCACTGTTGGTGGGGTTGCAAGCTAATACAACCACTCTGGAAATCTGTCTGGCGATACCTCAGAAAATTGGATATAGTACTACCTGAAGACCCAGCTATTCCACTTCTGGGCATATACCCCAGACACACTTAAATACACAACAAAGATATATGCACCACAATGTTCATAGAGGCTCTATTTATAATAGCCAGAAGCTGGAAGGAACCCAGATGTCCTTCAGAAGACGAATGGATACAAAAATTGTGGTACATATACACAATGGAATACTACTCAGCCACCAGAAACAATAACTTAACCAAATTCTTAAGAAAATGGCTGCATCTAGAGAAGATCATCCTGAGTGAGATAACCCAGTCACAAAAGAACAGACATAATATGCAGTCACTGATATTGTGATGCTAACCCCAGAGGCTTGCACTCCCCCAGAAACAACTCACAGACTGTATGAAGTCCAAGAAATAAAGAAAACAAAAAATATACATATATTCACAAAACAAGAAAACTTTGACTATTTCCATGTTGCGTTTTGTTTTGCATGTACTTCACGCTTATTGCAACTAGTACGTTTTCAATGCATACTGTCAAGCCCTTGAAATAAATCAAGTACTGACTAAAAAACATATTCACATGGTTTTATGTAAAATTTATTTTAATGTCTGAAAAAACAGTACTGACAAAAATGTATAATTTTAAGCAAAAAATGTTTAAAATCTGTACATTTATCTTTGTTTTGCAAAATAAAGTCGTTTAAAAAAATTGCCTTCAATTAAAGCAAAAAAAATGCTCTGTTAAATGATAGCAGGGTCAAAGAAGAAATAAAGAAAGAAATTAAGGTTTTTCTAGAATTCAATGAAAACAAAAACAACATTCACAAACCTATGGGATGCAATGAAAGCAGTAGTGGGAGGAAATCTCATAGCTCTGAGCAATTGCAAAAAGTAACTGGAGAAAGCATACATCAGCAACTTGATAGCACAGCTAAAAGCTCTAAAACAAAAGGAAGCAGATATACCCAAGAGGAGTAGACAGCAAGAAATAATCAAAATTAGGGCAGAAGTAGACCATATAGAAACAAAAAGACCCATTGAAAAAAATCAACAAAACCAAGAGCTGGTTCTTTATGAAAATCAACAAGATTGATAAACCCCTACCTAGACTAACTGGAGGACAAAAAGAGTATACAAATTAACAAAATCAAAAAGGAGAGTGCAGACATAACAACTGAAATTGAGGAAATTCAAGAAATCATCAGATCCTACTACAAAAACCTATACTCCACAAAGTTGGAAAATCTGGAGGAAATGGATGAATTCCTAGACAGATACAAGAACCTAAAATTAAACCAGGACCAAGTAAACCATCTAAATTATCCCATAACACCTGAAGAAATAGAAGAAGTCATCAAAAGCCTCCCAACCAAAAAAAGCCCAGGTCCAGACGGGTTCAGTGCAGAATTTTATCAGACATTTATTGTGGACATAACACCAATACTCTCCAAACTATTCCACAAGATAGAATCAGATGGAATACTACCTAACTCATATTTGGAGGCTACAATAACCCTCGTTCCTAAACCACACAAAAACCCTACAAGGAAAGAGAACTTCAAACCAATCTCATTTATGAACATTGATGCAAAAATACTCAAAAAAATCCTTGCAAACCGAATCCAAGAACACATCAAAACGTTCATTCACTATAAACAAGTAGGCTTCATCCCTGAGATGCAGGGATGATTTAATATAAGAAAATCCATCAATGTAATCCACCATATAAACAAACTCAAAGAACACAATTCCATGATCTTCTCACTAGATGCTGAAAAAGCATTTGAAAAAATTCAACACTCCTTAATGTTAAAAGTCCTGGAAAGAACAGGAACCCAAGGTCCATACCTAAACATAATAAAATCAATATACAGCAAACCAACAACCAATATCAAACTTAACAGTGGGAAACTTGAAGCAATCCCACTAAAATCAGGGACTCAACAAGGCTGCCCCCTCTCCCTCTACCTATTCAACATAGTACTGGAAGTCCTGGCTGGAGCAATTAGACAGCAAAGGGAGAAAAAGAGATACAAATCAGAAAAGAAGAAGTAAAAACATCAGTCTTTGCAGATGACATGATATGTACATATGTGACCCCAAAAACTCCACCAGAGAACTCCTACAGCTGATAAACAAGGTCAGCACAGTGTCTAGATACAAAATTAACTCAAACAAATCAGTAGCCTTCCTATATTCAAAGGACAAACATGTAAAGAAAGAAATTAGGGAAAAGGTACCCTTCACATTAGTCACAAAAACTATGAAATACCTTGGTGTGACTCTAACTAAGCAAGTGAAGGACCTGTATGACAAGAACTTCAAACCTCTAAAGAAGGAAATTGAGAAAAGATCTGAGAAAATGGAAAGATCTCCCATGCTCATGGATTGGAAGAATCAACATTTTAAAAATGGCCATCCTCCCTCCCAAAAGCAATCTATAGTTTCAATGCAATCCCCATCAAAATTCCAACCCAGTTCTTTATTAAGTTGCAAAGATCAATGTGCAATTTCATCTGGAAAAACAAAAGACCTAGAATACCTAATCCATCCTCAACAACAAGAAAACATCTGCAGGAATCACTAACCCTGACCTCAAGTTATATTACAAGGCAAATGTGCTAAAAACTGCATGGTACTGGTACAGAAATAGGCACGTGGATTAGTGGAATAAAATATAAGATCCAGGTTTCCACCCGGCGACTTTGGGGCACAGAACAGGGCTTGGCCCATTTACCACCTGGACCAGCAGTTCCTAAAGTTTTAAAGACTGGTGAGTAGGAGATCTGGGCAGCAAGGGAGCAGAGAGATCTCTGCAGAGTGCATGAGAAAAGCGTGCCCCCCGCACAGAAAGTAGGAACAACCTTAGAACACATAGGCACAGGAGAAAATTTTCTGAAGAAAACACCAATGGCTCAAGCTCTAAGGTCAAAGATTAACAAATGAGACTTAATGAGATTACAAAGTTTCTGTAAGGCTAAGGACATTGTCAAGGAAACAAAACGGCAGCCAACAGAATGGGAAAAGATCTTTACCAACTCCACATCAGATAGAGGCCTAATATCCAAGGTATACAAAGAACTCAAAAAGCTAGACACCAGAGATCAAAACAACCCTTTTAAAAAATGGGGTACAGAGCTAAACAAAACGTTCTCAATTGAGGAATATCGAATGGTTGAGAAACATCTAAGAAAGTGTTCGACATCTTTAGCCATCAGGGAAATCAAATCAAAACAACCCTGAGATTCCACCTCACACCAGTCAGATTGGCCAAGATCCAAAACTCAGATGACAGCAGATGCTGGTTAGGTTGTGGAGAAATAGGAATACTTCTCCACTGTTGGTGGGGTTGTAAACTGATACAACCACTCTGGAAATCAGTCTGGCGATACCTCAGAAAATTGGACATAGTACTACCTGAAGATCCAGCTATTCCACTTCTGGGCATATACCCAAGAGACACTCCAATGTACAACAAAGATACATGCACCACAATGTTCATAGCAGCTTTATTTATAATAGCCAGAAGCTGGAAACAACCCAGATGTCCTTCAGTAGATGAATGGATACAAAAATTGTGGTACATTTGCACAGTGAAGTACTACTCAGCCATCAGAAATAATGACTTAACCAAATTCTTAAAAAAATGGCTGCATCTAGAGAAGATCATCCTGAGTGAGATAACCCAGTCACAAAAGAACAGACATAATATGATGTCACTGATAGTGGGATGCTAACCCCAGAGGCTTGGACTGCCCCAGAAACAACTCACAGACTGTGTGAAGTTCAAGAAAAAAAGAAAAGAAAACAAAACAAAACAATAAAAGTCATGCTCAATCCTTACACAGCAAGAAAACTTTGACCAATTCCGTGTTACATCCTGTTTTCCATGTACTTTTTGCTCATTGTAACTAGTGAGACCTTAATGCAGAGTATCAGAACTTCAAAAAAAAAAAAAAAAAAAAAAAAAGAAAGAAAGAAAGAAAGAAAGAAAGAAAGAAAGAAAAAAAAAAAAAGCCAAGCACTGACAAAAATGTATTTGTATACATTTATGCAAAAATGTTTAAAATTTTTTTCTTTTATCTTTGCTTTTTAAAATAAAGTTAAAAAAAAAGAAAGAAAGAAAATACTATCCTGAGTAAGGTAACCTAATCGCAAAAGAACACACATAGAATGTACTCACTGATAATTGGATATTAGGAAAAGCTCAGAATATACACAATACAATTCACAGACCATATAAAGCACCCCCCCAAAAAAATATGGAATTGTGCATGCTTCAGGCCTACTTAGAAGAAAGAACAAAATAATGAGATGATGTGGAGAATGGGAATGAAGGACCTGAGGGAGGAAGAGGAGAAAAGAGGAACAGGCTCATGTGTAAGAGTAGATGGGATAAGTACAGGGAGTCAGGAAATTGAAAGGAGGTGTGCGGTCTCAGGGAATGAAGAATTGGGGGTAGCCACTGGAAACTCCCAGATTCCAAGAAAGCAATAAGCTCCAAGGTCCCAGTAAAAACAGCATAAGATGAAAAACCCAACAAAGGAGAGAACCTGTAGAGAACTTATCCAGAGGTTAGGTACAGCTCCTAATTGAAGGATGGTGTCACCCACCCATCACAAAAATATTAATCTTGAATTGTTCCTGTCTAAAGAGAATGCAGGGAGAAAGAGGGGAGAAGAGATGGAAAGAAAGATCAACCAGAGACTGTCCCACTAACAGATCCATCCAAAATGCAGCCCCCAAACCAGTCACTATTGCTGATGCTAAGAAGTGCTTGCTGACAGGAATCTGATATAGCTGTTCCTTGAGAGGTTCTGCCAGAGCTTGACCAATACAGAAGCAAATGCCAACCATATATAAACAGCCAAACAATACATCCAATACTGCAAACCACTGGACTGAGCATGAGGACCACAATAAATGAGTTAGAGGAAAAACTGATAAACAGAAAAGATTTTGCAACTCCATTGGAAGAACAGCAAGGTCAACAAACCACAACGCCACCCCAGAGCTATCAGGCACTAAACTACCATCTAAAGAGTACACAAGGAGAGTACCATGACTACAGCTGGTTATGTAGCAGAGGATTGTTTTAACTGGCATCAATGGAATGTGTTTCTTCTTGGTCCTGTGGAGGCTCAATGCCCCAGTGTAGGAGAATGCCAAGGCAAATAGGCAAGAGGAGTTAAGAAGGTAGGTGGTCACCCTCATAAAAGCAATAGAAGGAAGATGGAATAGGTGGTTTATGGAGGGGAGTCCTGGGAAGTGGATAACATAGGAAATGTAAATAAAATATATCTAATAAAAGTAAAATGAAGAAAAAATAGAAATGTTCAATATTCCTAGTCATCAGGGAAATGTAAATCAAAATGACACTGATATTCCACCTTATACCAGTCATAATGGCTAAGATAAAAAGTTCAGGTGACAGCAGATGCTGGCAAGGATGTGAAAAAAGGGGAACACTCCTCCATTGTTGCAAGCTGGTACAACCATTCTGGAAATCAGTCTGGAGTTCCTCAGAAAATTAAACATAGTGCTACCAGAGGACCCAGCTACACAACTCATGGGTATATATCCAAAAGGTACTCCAACATAACAAAGACACATGCTCCAGTATGTTCATTACAGTCTTATTCATATATCCAGGAGCTGGAAACAAGCCAGATGTCCCTCAACAGCAGAATGGATAAAGATAAAATATGGCACATTTACACAATTAAGTATTACTCATCTATTAAAAAATGACTTCATGAAATTTGGAGGGTTATGGATATAACTAGAAAATATCATCCTGAGTGAGATAACAAAGTCACAAAATAACACACATGGAATATACTCACTGATAATTAGATATTATGCAAGAAGCTCACAATACAATCACACAATATAATTCACAAACCATATAAAGCCCAAAAAGAAGGAATAACGAAGTGTGGATTCTTCAGACCTATGTAGAAGGAAGAACAAAATAATTAGCAGATATAGAGAATGGGAATAAAGGACCTGGGGGAGGAGGAAGAAAAACAGAGGAACAGGATCATGTCTAGAAGAAGATGGTGAGAAGTACAGAGAGTCAGGAAATTGAAAGAAGGTGTGCAGCCTGTGGGGTTGAAGAATTGGGGGTAGTCACTGAAAACTCCCAGGTTCCAAGAAAACAAGAGGCTCCCAGGTACCAATGAAAATAGCATAAGCTAAATTACCCATCAAAGGGAAGAACCTGTAGAGACCATGTCTAGAATTAGGTAAAGTCCCCGATGTAGGAATGGAGCCACACACCCGTCTCCAAAATATTAACCTAGAAATGTTCCTGTCTAAAGAGAATGCAGGGAGAGAGTGGAGCAGAGACATAAGGTAAGGTCATTCACATACTGTCCCACTTACAGATTCATCCCATATGCAGCCACTAAACCCAGATACTATCGATGATGCCAAGAAGTGCTTGGTGACAGGAATATGATATAACTGTCCCCAGAGAGACTTTGCCAGAACCTGAAAAATACAGATGCAGATGCTCTCAGCAACCACTGAACTGAGCCTGGGGACTGCAGTGAAGGAGTTAGAGGAAGGACTGAAGTAGCAGAACAGGTTTTCAACACCATAGAAAGAACAGCAATATCAACAAACCACAACCTCACCACAGAACTTGCAGGCCCTAAACCGCTGTCCAAAGAGTACACACGGCAGGACACAAGGCTCCAGCTGCTTATATCACAGAGGGTTGTGTTATTTGGCATCAATAGTTGGGGTTCCCCCTGGTCCTGTGGACGCTCAGTGCCCCAGTATAAGGGAATGTTAGTGAAGTAAGCTAGTAGTGGGTGGGTAAATATGGGAGCTCCATTATAGACTCAGGGCCAGGGTTGATGGGATAGTGGTTTTGCATAACAGAACCTGGGAAGGAACAATAACACTTGAAATGTAAATGAATAAAATAATCAATTGAAAAAGAAAGAAAAGAAAGAACTGACAACATACAGGCAGAGTATCACTAATCCCATATGGCACAAATAGAAGAAACTAAAGCTCATTGGAGAGGGTCAAGAAGAACAGGGATATGGAGAAAATGTTATGGATGAGTCATTAATACTCTATTTATCAAAGCTATAACCTCACATGCCAGTTCAAGTTGTGCTAAGAATTCTGGATCATTCATGTAAGACAATACTCTGATCATCTCTCCTGTTACAGTCCAGGTAATTAACTGGAGTCCTTTACTTTCAATAGTGAGAGTAGCCAATGGGAAGGGAGATTCTTCTATTGCTGGGGAATGCTCACCTTTGAGTCCCAGAAGCAGGATCAACAGCAGGACACTGTGAGGATTGTGGGCCCAGGCATCTAGGAGAAGCATGGTTGGGGTTAAAAACCCTGTTGTTACCAGGATCAGTTCTCATGAGATCCCAGGTTCTTATATGTAGAGAAAGGAAGTACTGTGACTTCTTCTGCATAAGAGTCATACCAATGTCTTGTGAAAACAGGAACCATACTCTTATTTTGAAATAGACAATGTTACATGCAGCTAAAGGGAGTGTGCACTTATCATTAGTTTTTAGAGGGACTCATATATGCATAACATAATTCTTTCTCTTTCTCTTGACCCTGAGCTGGAGACATGTAGTCTCAAGTATCTTGTCTTGGTAACACACCAGTTAGAATCCAGTAAAACATGTTTACCAAACGCCAAAACCCTAATTGTTGTTGATTTGTGTCATATACATTCCCAGTGTCACTTAAAAGTTCTCAGTTGGGCCCATATAATCTTTGTGAGAGCAGCTCAATGCTGGAGTAAACCAGCTGTTCTCTCAGGATGATCCCTTGGATATCTTTTCTTGATATCAGGGTAAATATAGTCCAGTTGAAACTTGGGAGTCTTTCCTTAAAAAAGTACAGGAAATTATGTGATAATTAGTATCAATTGCCAACTTCTCACAGATAGAGTAAGCCACAGGAACATCTGTGAAGAACTCTTGAAGTTTGACTGTATCACAGCCCATCTGTGAAAAATCATCTTTAATTAACTGATTGGAAAATTCATCTTAATTTTGTATAAAATACTGTCTAACACAGGGCATCTTGAAGTGTAAATTGGAGAGATCCAGATGAATACTAGCATGCTTGCATTAATTTATTGGGCTCTGCTACTGTCTGTGGATATAATGTGACACCCTGCTTCAATATATTGCCACCTTGAAGTTTGCAATGATAATCTGTAATCTAGAGATATAAGCTCAATAAACCATGATCTTTTAAATTGCCTTTCCAGGGTATTAGGTCATATCATTTGATTTCTTCTAGATAGTAAATGGAAATATATTAGTTAGTATATGCTTAATGGAGTTTGAAAGGATTTACTGCCAAGAATATTGAATAGGTTGCATTTTGAGACAGGCAAGACACATTGACAGAATGAAGTCAAAGTCTGTTTTAGATAGAAAAACAATATATTTCAATTCTTACTATATGAAGACAGGAACTATGGAAAGAGAGGTATAAGTGTTTTAACTAATCTCATATATGTGTATCGAAAAATGAGCAGGAGACCTATCCCTCAAAATCCAATTACTCTCACCCAGGTGTAAGAACTTTTTGCCATCTAAGGCACATCCAGCTGGAGCCATAGGTCCCCCCATAAGTATTCTTTAGTTTGTGTTTTAGTCTCTGCTTCTCAGGCATTAATGGGTGCTGTGGAGGCTCAAGGACCAGGCATAGGAGAACGCTAGGGTGCAGAGGTGGGAGTGGGTGGATGAGTGGGTAGAAGAGCTTCTTGTACAGGCAGGGGAGGGAGGACAGGATAGGGATTTTGCAGAGGGTAAACTGGGCAGGGGGATAACACTTGAAATGTTAATAAATAAAATAAATACTTGATTAAATAAACACAACTGTTTCCTTTGGTTTTCCAGTGTGTGCAACTGTCAAATCTTGGCTGTGAGCTCAACAGCTGAAAACAGGAAACCTCAATTGAGCAATTTCCTACTTTATGCTGCCCAATGGGTGGCACAGCCATGAGTAGTAAAATGTGACAAAAGCCATGAAGCCAGAACATCTGTTGGACAAACTCCAGCAAAGCTGAGCCAAATGCTGTTTTAAACATTGTGATATCTTTCCCCTTGGGTTTCAGAACTCTAGGTTTTTCATTTTTGCTAAGGTGAAATACTTCTAGTTGAATATAATGTTGTTGTAGTTGAAGCATACGAAAGTTAACAGATGTAACCGAATTTTGAAAACATTTTTATCACATGAACAATTGTCCATAAAAATTTGTCCAATGTCATAATATCATACACTAAAAAAATGAGGAATAGACATGTATTGCATGATTGAATTTTAGCCTTCTATACCATTGGTACTTATACTGACAGGAAAATATATCCCGATGGTAAGAGGTTCACATTTGCAGTCATGAGTATCATAATCCCTGACAGTCATAGGTAAGTCAAGCAAAGACTAATGAATATACTTTATGTGAGCAGGAAGTCAGGGTTCATTATTGTATATACTCTGAATATTGGATATTGCTTGGTCTGTAGAATTAGATTGCTAGCCAAATGATTGTTGTACACTATTGTAAAATTGATAAATGAAAATTTAAAATTAATAGTATTAATTTTGGGGCTAGATTCTAGCCAGTGAATTAACTGAGATAGAACTTTGAAAAATCATTAAGGTGTGAATAACGTGCCAATGGTGTTCCCTTAGTTCCCTGAGAAGATAGAAATTTGCCCAGTAAAACAGTAAATCTAAATATTTTTCTATGAAATGATTTAGAATTTATCAAGAAAGAGGATATATAAGCTAGCTTACCTTTTAGCAAATGCACAACAAATTTGTTAATATTTTTTAAAGTGCTGTTCCTGGTAAATCTTGGTAGGCTCATCAATGTGGCATGCTCTTTCAAAACAATTGTCACTAGATGTTGCCTAAGAGGAAGGTAGTTTTAAGATAACATAAGCCAATGGGACAGAAAGAATAAGAAGCCAAGATACATCACAAGCTTAGAATCATAACCAATCAGCCTTATTATGATCTGTTGAAGTGTAGCCAGCTTGCAGATAAGTGTTGAAGTGATACACTCATATTATTGTATGTCACTGAGTGAAATTTCAGCTCTGTAGATTGGTAATAAAAATGCACTCTGAGGTACTGTTACTGTGGCATGCCAGACACAGACCTATGCCTATCTTAAGTCATCCTCACTATCTTTTCTAGACACTGTATGCCAATGCCTCCTAAATTTCTACCTATTCACAGTCCTGGTCTTAAGACCTGAAATTTATATAAAGCCTCCTAATTAATATCTTCACTTAACCTTTGATAAGTCAACAAAAATATAATACTTTCAAAGGAAATTCTACTACCCTACACAAAGTCATGCATGATGAAAATTTTTATACAAATTATCATCCCAATCAAAAACACTGACATATTTCAAGACATTCACACTTTTTTCTTCTGTCTCTCCACATGTTCTTTCCCACAAATTCAGGTGAGTAAGTGGAAAGCTAGGACCAAGCCAGAGTCCAGAATACTGTTAGGTGATTGCAGCAGAAAGGAAACATTGTTCATTGCTGGTGGATTAGGATATAGGAACCAGCTTCCAGAGCATTTCTGTGTCTATAGCCCATAGAATTATTTCTTTTAGAATACTGAGACTGATAAATGTACTGTTCTTATGATGCTCAGATCTAACTTGTCTTCACTATCACTCCCTCATCCCCTGCTCCTGCCTTAGCACAAATCTTACTCTTCTAAATACACAAGTATTGTCATATGGTACTGCGAACACAGTGTCTAAAATGATAATATTTTGAATAAGTCAAATCATATTTCCCTTTTATACCCAGAGAGTTGGACTATATTTGTTAAGATTTCATGATTTATAAATATACATTTAAAGATGTATGTTTTTTTATGTTTATAGTAGTTTTATTTGTAATAGGCATCATCTAGAAAAAACTCAGATGTCCTTCAACAGAGTAATGGATACAGAAAACCTGGTACCTTTACACAGTGGAGTACTACTCAGGTATTAAAATAATGTATATTTTTATAAAAAGCAATGCTAAAACATTGGGTCTCATAGCCATGACATGTTAATGAACATCTATTACATGTTATTTATGTTGCATCTTCAGTTAGGTAAATCTAGGATAAATCATAACAGCTCAAAGACAGGCACACCAACTTAAGCAAGAAACCATTCCTCCACCTCAGAAAGAATGCAAGCAAAGGCGAACAAGTTATAGTGGGAAGGTGCCGTGGATATATGTTTCTCAGAATTATTTTACCAGTGACATCTGTGGTTCTTCCCACTTTTACTTTCAGTATTTTTTTTTTTTTTACTTTAAGTATTTTCAATGCAGGTGTTTCAAATCAACAATTTTAATCACGAGATTCAACAATATATTTTTTATTATTTTTAATTTTTATTACAGTCCAGTCGTTATTCCTCTCCCCATCTGCCCACCGACCATTCCTCATCTTATACCTCCTCCCTCTCCAAGCGAATGTCCCTAACCCACCGCACCCCATCCCTCTCACCCCATTAAACAGCCTACTCCCTGGGGCCTCAAATCTCTCAAGGGTTAGGTACATCTTCTATCCCTGGGGCCAGACCTGGCAGTCCTCTGCTGTCTGGGGCTTCATATCAGCTGGTGTACACATTGTCAGAGATCTCAGGGTTCCAGGTTAATTGAGACTGCTGGGTTTCCTATGGGGTGGCCCTCCTCCCTGTCTTCTTCCACCCTTCCCCTAATTCAACCACAGAGGTCCCAAGATTCTGTCTTTGTTGAAGACACTTTCTTTATGAATGTATATTTTGGGTTTCTTTGTCATAGATCAAGTGCCTCTAAGTTTGTGGGTTTTTTTTTTTTTTTTCCTGCATCACTATTACTTCATTGATCAATCTGTCTGTTTCAGCACCAATAACATACAGTTTTTATCACTATTGCTCACAATTGTAGTATAGCTTGAGGTCAGGGATGTTGATTTACCCAGAAGTTCTTTTATTTTTAAGAATTGTTTTCTCTAATCTTTTTTTTTTTTTTTTTTTTTTTTTTTTTTTTTTTTGCTTTTGTAGATGAAATTTGATTTGGATAGAATTTAATTTGCAGATTGCTTTTGATAAGATGGTCCTTTTTACTATGTTAATTCTACCAATCCACAAGCATGGGAGATCTCTCTATTTTCTGAGGTCTTGGATTTCTTTCTTGAGAACCTTGACGTTCTTGTCATACATATCTTTCACTTGTATGGTTAGAGTTACCACAAGATATTTCACATTATTTGTAATTATTGTGAAAGATGTCACTTCCCAAATTTTTCTCAACCCACTTATTATTTATATAAAGAAAGGCTGCTGATTTATTTCCTCAGTTTCTATTGTTATGTCACCATTTTCGGTTTTTTTCCTCTCTTACAACTTTATTTAGAAAAAGAAGGATGCATATACAGATTTTTAAAGGCATTTTGGCATAATACTATATGAATATTTTTTGTCAGTACTTAATTCTTTTAGAGGTTTGAGAGCATGCATTGAAATCTCACTAGTTACCATAAGTATAAAGTACTTGTAGGACAGAATGTAACATGGAAACAATTTTCTTGGTGAGTATAGATTAAGCATAATGATCTTTGAATACCAAAAATTGCCACAAGGCTATATTCTTAGCCCTTGGATTATTGGTGATTTAAGGTTCAGGTGTACCACACTCTGAGAGGGTGCTATACATTGTTTTTTCCTAAGAAGGATTTAGGCTTTTGTTTTTTGGCCTTTGTTTTTCTTAAACTTCACACAGTCTGTGAGTTGTTTCTGGGGTGTTCAGAGCTTTCTGCGGTTAGTATCCAATTATCAGTGACTGCATATTATGTCTGTTCTTTTGTGACTGGGTTACCTCACTCAGGATGATATTCTCCAGATGCATCCATTTTCTTAGAAATTTCATAAAGTCATTGTTTCTGATAGCAGAGTAGTACTCCATTGTGTAAATGTACCACAACCTTGTATCCATCCATCTACTAAAGGACATCTGGGTTCTTTCCAGCTTCTGGCTATTATAACTAGGGTTGCTATGAACATTGTTATGTCACCCTTTCATCTTGATTTTGTTTCCTTGGATACTGCCTCTGGGCCCTTTAGTTAGTTTGGCTAGGTGTTTACCGATTTTATTGATTTTTCTCAAAGAACCAGCCTTTTGGTTTTATTGATTCTTTGTGTTGTTCTCTTTGCTTCTATTTGAGTTTTTCTCATATAGATACCAGTTTGAGTATTTCTGATGTCTACACCGCTTGGTTATTCTATCATAACTAACCTTTTGAATTATCTTTACAATATACTGTGTTGAAAACTCACTGAAAGGCGAGATTTAACATCCTTTATAAATGAAGTATTCATGTGAGGGGAATGTTGCCCTTTTGCTCTACATAAAAAACTGTCTTAGAAAATAATATGACACAAACACACGTATCTTCCTGGATAACTTTCATATATTCCTGGTCAAATTTGAGCTATTTACTGCAAAGGAGTTGTCTACCAGACAGGAAAATGAAATCTAGTATAACTGGTAACACTGACATATTAATTCACCCAAAGAAATAGAAACAATGGATATATAATGTAAGAAAAAAAATTTCCAGCTTGGGACAAACCCATATTTCTTAGAACATCTGCTTCTCCTTTATATAATTGGTCAACTACTTTAAATTTTGAAGTTGTGCTGGTACTAATAAGATCTGCTGAAGTTACCTCCTACATTAGATATGAGACAACATCCCTGTTTATCTCTGGGTTTTGCACCCCACTTTGTGTTCTAGTGCACCCTTTCTGGAATATAATTTTCTAAATGACACATTTGCTTTCCCTACGTTCCTTTACTTCTTATAGAAATTACTCATTTTTCCCTCTAACATTTATACAACGGAGAACAGAGATTTCTTTTTTAAAAATGGATAACCAGATTTTGTAGGTGTTGGCTAAAGATCCAAGAAGAAGCCTAAAGCCATGTGCAGATGCTTCCACCCTACTCACAGAAGTCTGCTGGGACGGCCTTCTTTATTCAATTGTGGTAAATTGATTCATTAGTAAGATTAGAGCTCCATATTAGAGAGTGAAATTAGTTTACTCCAAGTTTATCTATTTAAGCTGATCTTACCCACAAATACAAGAAATATTTATAAAAACATCCAGGTTAATTTTTTTTAGTATCAGAGCATTGAACCAATGTAAATGTTCATGTAAAATTAACCATCAAAAGCCAGTCACGTCTGGGATGTGTACACAAGACAGCCCCAAATTCACTGTGCTGATTAACAGGAACTTATTAAAATAGATAAGAGAAAAATTGCTGATCATCTTGTACTACAAGAACATAGTAAGAGGGGAAAACCCAGTTCTTTTTATTAAAACTGAGTACAGTATGAAAATTATAGGAGACCAAAATCAGCAAACAAGTTTTATGAATTACATGAGCAAAAATGTGCCAGCTGCTTTTCATCAGTCTTTGGATGTTTGGATCGTTTTGTTTTTATTTTCAGGAGATTGTCAATTATCAGAGGTTTTCTACCATTCCAGGTTTTTCCACTTTTTTTTTTTTTTAACGGTCATGCCCCTCCTGACTTGGAGAAAGTCAACATATGATTCTCTCTTGTCTTCCTTACACACTCCCTATTCAAAAACTTCAAGTTCTATGTTCCTTTTTAAAAAAAAAAAATATCTTGAATTTAAGAGTTCTCATAGCCATTCCTTGGACACCTGCTTTTCAGGGACGTGTCTTTCAAATTGGTCACACACAGAAAATAACAAAAATACTGCTTTTCAAATTCAGAATGTGAGTAAAAGACTTTCTTCATCACCAGAGGGTTTTGCTTTGCTTCCTGGTTTCTCTTTCCATGAAGGAAATTGATTGTGGCAGAGAAGCAGGCTGTTTTGGTGTTTTCTTTTAAGTTAGAACTTCAGTGCTTTCTCAACTAGCATATATCTTTGTCTTTTCGGAGCAATTAGGGGTGCCTTCAGCTTAGAAGACTTGGGGGCTCTTATGTCTACTATGGTTTTCTTGAATTCTCAAAGACCTGTGGCCAGCTATCTGTATTTTTTTAAGTTGCCCATTTCTCTCTAATGCATCAACTTTCACACTGTTTAACTATGTATAGTATTTAGAATGAACTTCCCAGTTCTTTCTGAGCAGCTATTTTGTATATTTTTTCCAGCTCCTCCTTAATTTCCTTACAGGAGCTCTTCTGACAAGGAATGTGGCTGTTATGTTTACTGGATCATCAACATCAATGTTGTGATTCATCCCTGTTGGTCTCTGAGATATGGAGACTATTACACCACTCACTAGTTACTCTTTAAATAATTTTTAGGTAGATTCGTTCCTACTAGGATGCTCTTGATACCACCTTCGTCATCTTGAAAGCGGGTCCCTGTTGTGAAACTCTTAACTCCTTGAAAACTTGATGGTGTTTCAGCAGAAAAACTAGCCAGACTATTAAGGGAAACTGTTTATGAAACTGAAAAGTAATGGCAAACTACATTGGGTTGTTACGAATTTCAGTTGTTCTGTATCAGTTGAATTTTTGTGCTCTTTTCCCTGTGTATGTGTGGTGGTTCTATTTTTCTCCAATAAAATTTTTATTAAAAAAAAAAGAAAAAAGCCAGTCACGTGTAGTCCCAGCACTTGGAAACTGATCCAGGAAAAACACCTAATCCCAGAAATATGAGGCCATTCTGACCCTCACGGTAAGACACGGTCTCAAAAAGAAGGAAGGAAAAAATAGGAGAAGTAGAGAAAGGAGTTCAGGGAGAGCACAAAAAAGAGGAAGTGGAAGGGGAAGAGAAGCAAAGAGCTGAAAGACTAACCATAGTCAAATCTGACAGCTTCTGCCTGTGAGTCAAAAAGATTAAAAATGTTAATGAGTAAGTTATTTCTGTATATGAATATTGTGATGTTGTCCACTCAGTTATTATGCATATTTTATACATGCTGTTAGATATAAATTGCAGATGGTTCCTTTTTAAGTCAAATGATTACACAGTATTATAGATATATTTCAAGGCACGGTATAAGCTTAGGAAAGGTACTCAAAGAAAAATTAAATTTTATTTATACCATGGAATCAGGTAATCTAACTCCATGTTTTCACTGTTCCTTCTGCTTTTCCAAGCCTAATCCACCACCTTACCCCCATCTCTGTAACCTTACGGACCCTTCTGCTTCACTCCTTTCACCCCATCCTTAATGGAACCCACAGAATTTCTAAACTTTCTCCACACACCTTATTTTACTCCAACACACACCCGAAGCAGCTGCTCTGTTGTCTTTGGAAACCCACAGGCCACGCCTGTCAGGGAAGAACATAGGCTAATTACAGATACTAATCTCTCTCCCAGAGACAAGTACAATATCCTAGTCTCATTCCCAGTTCTTTTTTTTTTTCTGAAAAACAATTTATTAGAAAGTCTCTGCATTTACATTTCAGATGTTATCCCTCTCCCACAATCCCTCCCCCTCCCCCTCCCATTGCCCACATGAATGTGCCCCCTCTCCCAACCACCCTCCCCCACCTCAGCATGTTAATGTTCCCCTACACTTGGAAAAAGAGTCTTCCTGGGACCAAAGGCCTCTCCTCCCACTGATGTCTGAAAATGCTATCCTCTGCGGCTTACGTACCTCAGGTCATGGGTCTTTCCATGAGAACTCATTGCTTGGTGTTTAGTTCTTGGGAGCTGTGGTAGGTTTCAATAGTTGATAATTTTGTCCTTCCCATGTGGTTACAGACTCTCAGCACCTTCAGTCCTTTCACTAGCTTCTTCATTGGCTTCCCTGTGTTTACTCTGACAGTTAGGTGCTTAAAGAAATGGTCAAAGTCCTTAGTCATCTGGAAAATGCGAACCAAAACATCTTTGAAGTTCCATCTTACAACTGTCAGAATGGCTAAGATCAAAAGCTTAACTGTTTGTACATGCTGGTGAGTATGTGGAAAACATGGAACACTTCTCCATCGCTGTTGGGACTGCAAACTTGTACAAACATTCTGGAAATCAATATGGGGCTTTCTCAAAAAAATTGAATTAGCTCTATCTGAAGACATAGCTCTACCATTCCTGGGCATGCTCCCAAATGATGTTCCACCAGAACACAAGGACATATGCCTACTATTCTCATAGAAGCTTTATTTATTATAGATAGAAACTCAAAATAACTCAAATGTTCCTCAAACCATGAATGGATACAGAAATGTGGTTTATTTGCAGAGTGGAATACTTTTCAACTGTTTAAGAAAAGGACATCATGAGTTTACCAAGCAAATAGACAGAACTAGAAAATATCATCTTGCCTAAGGTAAGTCAGATTCAAAAGGACATGCATGGTATGTACCCAAAGAAGTTAAAAATAAAAGAAAGAATGTCCAAGAATCTGACTTAAAAGGGGAAATAAAATGGTATGAGGCACATGAAAGAGGGACGTGGGTAAAGAGAGGACAGGAGACAATGTCAGGAGCCATATGAGGTGTGATATAAGACAGGAGACAGGTCCAGAGGGACAATAAAATGAATAAAAACCTGCAGCTGCAGGAGCTGTGGGTTGGAGGATCTCCAGGAATCCCCAGAGACTAGGATGGAAGGGAGTCTCTCAGGTAACAATGCTGGTGACTTTGTTATGACTCCAAAAATGTGCCTAGCATGACTGTCTTCTGAGAGGCTCTAACCAGCAGCTGACTGAAACAGATGAAGGGCCTTACAGACAAACAGAATGAAGGGAAGGGACCCTTATGGAAGAGTTGGGGTACGGATTGAAGGGCCTGAGAAGTATAAAAACTCCACAGGATGACCAACAGAGTCATCTTACCTGGTCCTTTGGGCAGCTCTTAGAGACCGAGCCACGAAGCAAAGAACATATAAGTCTGGACCAGAGCTCTCAGTACATAGGGCTGCATTTTCTGACCACAGTAGAAGAGACAGCATTTAACCCTGCAGAGACTTGATGGGTGGTGATATTCCCAGGGTAGTGCCCAACCTTTCAGAAGAGAAGAGGAGGGGACCCTTAAGGGGAGAACTGAGAACAGGGACAGCATGTAGGATGTAAATAAATATATAAATTAATTAAAATATTTTTAATAATTAATTGATTATTTTACATACCAATATCAGATCCCTTCTCCTAGCACCACCCCCCATAGCTTTTCACCACCATTTTTCCTCCCTTTCCCTGAGAAGGGGAGGCCTCTATGGGTATCACTTTACCTCTACTCTGTCCAACCTCATCCTCCACCCCAGGTCACTGGAATACTAGGTAGTTTTCTGGTACAATGTACAGAATGGGATGCCCAGAATCTAAGTGATCCATTAGTTTTGTAATAATAATTAAATAAGTATATTGATATGTTTCAAGCTGTAATATCTTTAAAAAGTGATGCGTCCCAAATAAGTCCGTTCAAATGAAAACACAACTTGGTTAATATGAATACAAGCAGCGCGCCTACACTGGGCAGATCTACCACTACAATACTCTGTTCCACTGCTTAGAAGTCCACATGCTTCAGCTCCATCCTCAATCTCTCTCAATCTCTTCTCTCTCTCTCTCTCTCTCTCTCTCTCTCTCTCTCTCTATCTATCTATCTATCTATCTATCTATCTATATATATATATATATATATATATATATCCCTCTCTCTCTCTATCATTCAGATAAGATCTGAAAGGTTGGTGATACCAGATAATACCAAGGTTGCCATGCAACCTAAGACTTAACCAGAAGCTACTCTAAGTCAGGAACAATCTGGCATTTAAAAGGACCTGTGGAGAATGGAGGGAAAGTAAGGGAAGGAGGTTTGTATGTAAAAGCCATAGGATCAATAGGCCAAAGGGTAATGTGCAGAATGAACCTAAGGCCAAAGCTGGCTCATACTGTCCTCCTTCTACATCCACTCATCTTTTCTGGGCCAGTACCTTCCAGATCTTTAACTCTCATTTTACTTGACACTTACATTTTGTCTCTCAGTCACAGTACCCTGTAGGTCCCTACTTGGCCGTTTACTCCTGGGGTTGAAAGCTTGCTGGTAGAAATAAGAATTTATTAATGAGACATTTACGTCTCCTTGTTTTTCTTACAACTGGCAAAACACTGGCCACCACGGAATTTGCATTTACCCAGTAATAACTCTCTGGTAAAACAACCTGAGTCCTACTGAGGTGAATGTCCCCACTGAAGAAGCATTCTTATCTGACTGTCATTCAGGAGAGACAGTGGCTGAGTACAGGTGAGGGTTTCATTGATGGGGAAAGTTCACCTTCCACCTTGGTTACATAAATTAAATGTGCATAACTCTTGCGTTCACTCTAAACCAGGGAGAACTACACCGTTAGATTAGGTAACTCATATCTTGATCACTGTTCCAATTTAGTCATACTGAAGAATTCCCTTTCGTTTATTTAGGTTTCTTTCATTTCTTAGAGAAGATTCTCACTATGAATCCCTTATTGATCTGGAACTTAATATATAGATTAGGCTTTTCTAGAACCTCAAAGAGTTCTGCCCAGCTTGCCTGCAGATAAGTTCTTTACAGGTGGGCATGTCACAGCTATGTAGTTTGGTTCTTTTAATTTACTTAAAAAGGATGGATGTCTGAGCTTGCCTGGTTAGGGTAGCCAGGACAAAGTCTCATGTCCTAATTCCAGTGAAAAGAAGCCTCTCATGAAATGCAGCCCTCTTGTCTTAAAGTCCACTGTCCTGAAACTATGAGCAATATACTTTTTCTTTATCATCAGTTTTAAGTCTTTGAAAGACTAGGGCAGAATTCTATCCTTGTTTTTCAGATAGTTAATCTGAGACTCATGCAGATAGTGTTTTTTCAATATATTCAAATGTAGTTACTCATATTAGTCATCTGATCATTCCTGTGACTCACTGAATGAAGTTGAAAAGCAGCCTACTAATCCATTCATGGTGGCAGAGGCCTGTCCTAATGGAACAGGAAACAGACATAGGAATTTCAGGATTTTGATCATCTAGGGTGAGAGAGGTCAATGAGGTAGGTCAATAGTAGTAGGTTCCCAGGACCAAGAGATTCTGTGATTAATGCCCATAGTCCTCCTTAGAGCTTTACATCTGAAGGGCCATGGCTATAGTAAGTGTTATCTCTGGTACTCAGGTTGATTCTACCCCTTAGTTAATGGGACCCTGCAGTAAGTGGACACCTAAAGATAAGAGGTAATGATGTTTTCTAGTTATAGATAAGAAGTCCCAGCAGTTTGTTTAAAATATCCAAAATTATAGGATATACTAGGAGGTGTTAATAAAATTGCATCAGAGCTATAGAATTATGCAAAGAGTTTTGATAACTTGGCCATTTATATTTCTTTGACTCCCTAAGTTCATGTGTTTCATCATTTACATTGCATTATGTATTCCTCTAAGGTGCTGTACTTCATACTGACTGTGGCATTGGGTAGTAGAGTCACTTTACACAGGTTCAAACTGCTTTAACATTGTACACAGTCTAGTATTCCCACATTTTCCGCTGGTTCTGTACATTACAAAGTTTCCCAAGAGACTTGTAAAAGCCATGAGACACCTTTCCATAACATTCCACTCCCTGGCCTCCATAGTCTTGTTCAAATACATGAGTCTATGGGGACCATATCTAGCCATAGCATAATAAAAAAGTACATTTAGTCCAACTTCCAACGTCCCCACACTCTATAGCAATATCAAAAATGTTAAAAATTCAAAGCTGCTTCCCACCCACAATGAGGGACTCAGGATCTGCCCACAGGGGACTGAGCTCCCAGATCAGCTGCACAGGTGCTTTTCCACCTGGACCAAGGGCCAGCCGGAGGCACAGTCCCCAGAAGGTCACATCAGAAGTTCTCAGAACACAGGGAGCATGTTGTTCTCTCGAAAAGTGCCAGTTCCTGCCCACAGAGGGCCATGATCTTTTAGCTGTCATTTTACAACGTCAGGATGGAAACATCCAACTCTGGAATTGTAAGAGGCAAAACAAACCTTTTCTTCTATAATCAGTTTTAGTCAGTGCTTTCTAATAGTGACAGAATATTAAGTAATATACTGTTATCCCTCCTAACTAACGATGATACATTCTGCTTCATGTATTTACACATGACAGTGAGACCAATTATCAGCAGCAGTTTGGAGCCAAGGAGCACATCTTTAAGTACTTTTGCAGTACCTGATATCTTCAGTTCAGGAAATCAAGAAGCAGAAGAAACCATTAGAAAGCTCACATCAGTGTTCTTCTCTTAGCTGATCTGAGAACTTCTAAGCCCACAGCTCTGAGAGTTTTGCATCTGTCCCTCGTCAGCATTTGAAGCACTGAGCAAAAGACAAGACATGGTACAGTCATGTGGACATCTCCACTGGTCCTATGTCAGTTTGCCAATTTTCTAAAAAGTAAAAAAATTGGAAGGTATTTTCAGTCAGTTTCACAGGGCCACAGGTCTCTGTAATGAGACACTGATAGGAGAGGAAAGTCCCCTTGAAGTACTAATACATCTCAAAGCACAGGTGAGTTCACCATTTCTGCTCAAATTCCTAGTCCAAGAGGACCCCGCGTGGAGCAGTCAAGACACAGGAACTGAGGAACAATCTGGGACTTATTCTACTGGATTCTGCCTGTGCCCAAAGCTGACCCTGCACTAGACCTCTCTGTATGAAGATCCCACTGGGAGACAGAGGGTCCTCCAGAAGTGTTGACACATCGGAGAGCACTGGTAAACCCATCACTTCTGCTCAGAAGGATCTGCCAAAAAGAAACTGGAGAGAGCATATACACTAGCAGTTCCATGGCAATATTAAAGCTCTAGAATAAAAAGAAGCAGATATACCCAAGAGGAGTAGACAGCAGCAAAAAATCAAACTCAGGACTGAAATCAAACAAGAAGAAACAAAATGAACTATACAAAGAATCAACACAACCAGGAACTGGCTCTTTAAGAAAATCTACAAGATATATAAAACCTTATCTATCTTAACCAACCTAACCAGGGATCACAGGGAGAGTCTCCAAATTAAGAAAATTAGAAAATGAAACCTGAGACATAACAAGAGAAACTGAGGAAATTTAAGAAATCAACAGATGCTTCTACAAAAGCCCATGCTCCACAAAACTGGAAAATCTGGATGAAATGGACAATTTTCTAGACAAATACCAGGTAACAAAGTTAAACCAGGATCACATAAACCAGCTAAATCGCCTCATAACCCTTACAGAAATAGAAGCAGTTATCAAAAGTCTCTCAACCCAAAAAAGGCCAGGGACCAGATGGGTTTAGTGCAAAATTCTATCAGACCTTCATAGAAGACCTAATGCCAAATCTCTTCTATCTGTTCTACATAATAGAAACCTGAGGAACATGACCCAGTTCCTTCTATGAATACACAGTTATGCTCACACCAAAACTACACAAAGACCCAAGAAAGAAACAAAATTTCAGACCACTTTCCCTTTGAATATCAATGCAAAAACACTCAATAAAATTCTCAACAACCAAATCCAAGAACACATTAAAAACATCATCAATCATGATCAATCATACTTTACCCCAATATACAGAAATTCATCAATGTAATCCACCATATAAACAAACTCAAAGAAAAAAGCCACATGATCATCTCATTAGATGCTAAGAAAAACTTTTGGCAAAATTCATTATCGCTTAAAGTTAAAAATCTAGGAAAGATCAGGAATTCTAGGCCAAGTGTAAAGATAGTAAAAGCAATATACAGCAAACTAACAAACAAAAACTAGTCAGCATTGAACTAAATGAAGAGAATCATGGAGAAATCCCACTAAAATCAGGGACTAACCAAGGGTGCCCAGTTTCTCCATACATATTCAGGATAGTACTTGAAATCTTAGCCAGAGCAATTAGATAACAAAAGGAGGTCAAAGGGATAGAAATAGAATAGGAAGAAGTCAAAATATCACTACTTGCAGATGATAAAATAGTTTACTTAAGTGACCGCAAATATTCCACCAGACAACTCTTACAGCTGATAAATTCCATCAGCAAAGTAGCTGGATACATAATTAAATCAAGCAAATCAGAAGCTTTCCTCTACTCAAAGGGTAAGCAGGCTAATAAAGAAATAGGAGAAATGGCACCCTTCACATATAATATCAAATACCTTGGGAGATTCTAACCAAACAAGTGAAAGATCTATATGAAAAGGACTTCAAGTCTCTGAAGAAAGAAATACAATACAGATAGAGTGATATGAATTATTAAAGAACCCATTATGTAGTAAAGAAAGGACATCCCTAAGTATTCTAAATCCACCTGTGGACAAGAAAATACTGTCTTGTCTCTCAGCCCCAGCCAACAAATCCTTAAAGGGCAGCAGAAGGCTGTGGTTCTGTCCCTCAAAGAAAACCAGGCAACATCCATTTGTAGCAGGTGCTGCATTCTCAGAGGAGACTCAGTCCATTAGGACCTGAAATTCTTGCTTGTAGTAAAAGCTGAGGCCACAGACTACAGCCCAGCCAGCACTCTGTTGGACAAACCATCTCTGGAACCAGGGTTGCTGTTGTGTGTCAGTTCAAGAGTGAGGTGTCTATAAATTAAGGAGGTTTAAGGCCACCTGGGTTCATGTTTTCTCTGCTGAGAAGTGTATTCAAACCACAGGGCCCTTTACCCACTGGGGATGTGGTCCCACTTGTGTGAGAGGCAATATCTCCTTTTGGCACCAGAAAGTTGATGTCAGAAGAAAAGTCCTCCCACAGCTAGTTCTGGATCACCTTTTCTCTCACAGCTGCTGCTGGTGCACACACACACTCAGGGCAATGACAGCCCTCTCCCCATCTTCTGCTTTCGCTCACTTCAGCTCTGGCTGCTCTTCATGGTCACCATTCTGGCACTTTGTGTGTAGGGATGCCGATGCTGACACATGGGTGGCCAGCACATGGAGAGAACTTGCACATCATTGCTCACCTGGCTGTGCACTGCTGTAGTCATTGGTACCACATGAGTTCCCTTTTGGGTACAGTTTTTATTGGAAGCTGGTTTTGACCTAAAGTCACCACCTGTACTATGTTCCCGGTTTGAACATGGTACCCTGTGAAGACTGTGATGACTCAGCTAGCAGCAAGCACCTAGTGTGGCTAGGCTAATTGCAGGGACAGGTTCTACTTTCACTCTGACTTCTCTGTGGTCGACATTCTCTTGTGGTTCAGTTTTAGAACAAGGCAGCATGGCAGCCTGAGTGACCACAGCTCGTCCAGCAACTGTGTATGTGTTTGCTGGGGCCAGTCCAGCCACACTGCTGACTGCCACTGCTGGGTCTGATGGACACCATGTACTGTCTGCACATCAATTGGCTGAGAGGTGGGTGTGGTCCGTGGGATTCCAACAGTGTAGGTGACAGGCTTAATGGCCAGGGTAGGGGCCTCTGGACAGTCCTTAAGACAAGATAACTAGAGAGAGAGGTGACCCTGGTGCTCTCTGGTCAAACCTTGCCACCTAGATGACAGCAAGTTTGTGCTGTGAGGTACCAGGCCCAGGTCAAAGGGGGATGAGGAGCCTTCCCACCACAGGCTCTCTGTGGTGAGTGCCACTGGAGTGAGCATTCAGCACTCAGACAAGACTGAGAGAAGCTGTGGTGCTCCTAAAGAAGAGAGGTCCCAGGAGGGCTTCTTAACCAGGCATTCTTAAAAGTAGGCTCTACCAGCTGAATGTCAGAGGCAGGGTCTATTGTCCAGAAGGAGGCTTTGCCTGGATCTTCAGGGGAACGTGGCACTTTGATGAAATAATGGTTCATGGAGAGACTGTGGCAAATTGAATCCTACCACCCTGTTCTTAATCCTGTAGTATGAATAGATTTTAGTGCTGTGTGTTAAATCCCATCAGGATAAGTTGTTTATCAGGAGCCATTGTGATCACTTGTTGCCTGTGCCTAGGACTGAGGTGGTTTTCATTCATCCTCTGTGCTGTCTCTGCCTGAAGCTTCCTTTCATTTTCTGGCCGTGAACTGTCAGCCATTAAATTGAGGTCACAGGTATAACAGGGCTCATTTTTTACTCTAAAGAGCCTGCTCCCCGGGAATAAATGAGCAGGAGTCTGCAGCACTGATAGTTCCTGTGTGGGGGAAGGGTGCTGATGAGGTGGCATAGTGTCTGGAATGCAATGGTCAGGGGTGAGATCTGTCCCTGCACAGGCTTCACTGGCGACTGCTCCCTGCTTCTCTTTACTCACTGGATAGTGCTGGGAATGTGATCTTGATATTTGTGCTCAGAAACCTGAAAGTGCACAGGAGCGGCAGCTGCAGCGGTGGCGCCCCCGTCCGTGGAACACAGGGTGCATGAACAAGCCACACCATCCCTGCAGAGACAGCTCAGGTAGAAGTCGGCGCCCCTTCCGGCCCGGGCTGCGCAGTTTCCGGGGCGGCCCCGCGATTTCCGCCGCCAGGGGGCGTTAAGATCTCGAGGCGGCGCCGCGAGATGGAGCTCCAGTGTCCCACGCTCACGGTTACAGAGTCCTGTGACGAGTTGCACCCGATGGACACCGCTCTTCATAAGGTACTCGGACTCGCGGTCTTCGAGCGTCTCCAGGCCTCAGCTGCCCTGTGGGGATGCGCCGCCGGCGGGAGGGACGCCTGTGCCGGAGAGCGCGGCCGCCGCCATTAAACGCCAGCCTGGCCTGTCCGCGCAGGCGCTGTAGCGGGTGGAGGCCCGGCACCTTCTTGGTCTGCACAGACAGGAGCAGGGCTGGGGAGAACTGACTGACATAAAAAGTATGTGTGAGCATGTGAGATAGAGGGACACACACACACACACAGACACACACAGAGAGGGAGGGAGAGAATGAGAGACAGAGAGAGACAGAGTGAGAGAGCATAAGGAGATCAGGTGAAGAGTGAGGAGGTATAAGAGGTGTGTATGGAGAATGTGTGTGTGAGAGAAACACTGTGCTGTGTTTGAGATGTGTGTGAAGAGTGTGTGAAGACTGTGTGTGAGAAAGAAAGGGAACGAACAGAGATGTGTATGAGTGTGGGAGATCCAGAAAAGAAAAGCACAAAGGAGAAAAGCCAAGTGCACAAGAGAAGTCACACTGTGTGCAGCCTCAAGCTGTGGGCAGGAGAGAAAGGGAGAAAGAGCAGAGGGAGAGAGAGGAGAGAGTAACTTTAAACTTTGAAAAATTGCCTATCAGTTTGTACCTGAAAAGTTGTCTGTGTTTATTTATTAGGCACCTTCCAGATGTCCTTGTTTACAGGTGAGAACTCCAATTTGGGTGCAGGCTGGATCCTGATACTCACCCCATTTCTCCTCCCCCTCTTTGTGTATCACCCCTGGCAGGCTCAAGAATTCTTCTTCTGAGGTATCTGAGCACAACCATCCACCAACAGTAATGTCTATAATGCTCTAGGGGACTTATGAGATGGTTTGTGCCCTTTTTCCTTTGTACTTATGAGATATGTGCCATTGATACATGCATCTTTTAAAACATACAGCACAAATAACTTATCAGTAACAAAGTGGCTAAAGAAAATGTACTTTCACCTTGTCATTTAGTTGTCATGACTACTTTTTGAAGGCAGGAGTCATTATTCTGTATTTTTAAAACTAAGTTTCATTTACTATCATAACTGAGTTACGGTTTTCTGGTCTGTTTCCTGGAGACAGATTTGCTGCAGACCTTGATCTTTACTGTTCGGTGAGGACACCTGTTCCTCACTAGTGCCTTCCCCAATCTCATAGGAGCTGCATGGTAGTGTTTGTGTGTCTGTGGGTTCTTTCAGATTGTTCTGTATTTTCCTGTTGCATGTTTCTCACCATTGTAAACCTGCTTTGCAGCTGTTTGTGATTTTTGAACTGAGTTCAGGGATCAAATTTAAAACAGGTGTAGTCACAGCAAGGGTTCCTATGACTTGGAAAAGGAATAAGAAATGTTCTGTGAGACTAGAACAATGTCTAGTAAAATACACATTTTCCAGAAAGAATAGCACTAAGAAGGTCAGTGTAGTCTCAGGTGTGTGGTCTCTACTCACCCAGTCTGGGAGGTGCTATTGTTCTTTGGCCTAACTGGTTACTCATAGCTAATGAGAGATTTTAACAAGGCCTACCAATGAGAAATACCAGTGGAAGGAAGCTTGTGTGTTCCTTCCAGTATTCTCCTCTGCTGCTGCTGTAGTTAATTATACAGGAAAATTCCATCCGTACAGTGGTGGGTTTGGGGGTTACTGTGTTCAGATCAGGAAGATCAGGCTAACTGAGCTGTCAGAGATTCTGAGTTGTAGGTGGACTGTAGATGAAATAATAGTTCAGAGAGAGATTGAGGCAGATTGAATTCTTCCATGACATTGCACTGTCACTTTCACAGAGCCTTGGACAGAGGCCTGGGGATTGAAAAAGAAACACACACACACACACACACACACACACATGAACACACACACACATGAACACACACACACACACACACACACACACACACACACACACACAGGGGTCACTCAGTAATGGGTGAATGCCAACCAGGCTTTACTCAGGACTCCTTTTATATGGGGTGAACATCAAAGCCAGGGGAGGCCAGGTGCAGTCAAGGGTGTACCAGACAGGCTGTTTTCCAGATAAAGATAGCTCTGATGCACTTTTCTGGGGCATGGTTAAGAATCACAAGCAACAGAAGGAAGTAGTTCTTAGCAAAGCAAGGGGGGAGGGGAAAATAAGGCCAGGCTCCAGTGGAGGGTTGCAACACAGCCAGCCCTGTCCTCAGTCCTGTGGTATGGACAGGTTTTAGTGATGTCTGTATAAATCACATTTAGGGTCAGTTGTTTATCAGGAACCTGCTTTTGGAGAGTCAATAAAAGATTATGGCAAGAGAAATGAGAATGAAAGCATGTGTGAGTGTGTGTATGTTTGTGTGTGTGCTAGAGATAGACAGACAGAGGGACAGACAGACCGACAGGCAGACAGAAAATGAGAGATCATGAGAAGAGCATGTGAAGAGTGAGTGAGGAGATATGTGTGGTGTGTGTGGAGAATGTGTGTGAGTGGCATATTTTCTATCGCTGTATTCTTTCACAAATATTATACACCTTCTTGATGCTGGTACCCTGTCTTTTGCATAGTAGTGACACTAGGTCTGGGTGTGTACTATTTATAATCATACTGAGAATTGTGATTTCTGCGTTAGATGTGTCTTTGAAATCAGTTTTCTAGCAATCAATTCTTTTGAATTTGGTCTGTAGTGTATTAAATTGATTCTGTAAATTGATCCTTCCCTATAACTTAATAATGATGATATTAATAAAATGTACCCAAGAATCCTTTCTATACTTACTCATTTATTTACGTTTGTATTGTTACTAATTTATGGAAAAACTAATTTATTCAGCAGAAAAATACCATGAAGGCTACATAATTTGCTGAGCAGCTGGTCTTCTTAATATTGACCAGAGTTTAGATGTCAACACCCAAATCAGGAAGTACTGACAACCTGCCACTGTAGATCCATAGGGTCTGACACCTTTCTCTACTGTGTCACTTGCACACACGTGTAAGACAGTCCATTGCACACACATTTGTACACAGAAATGCTGACTACCTTGTTTTCATAGTGCTTGTGTCTTGTCAGTTATAGAACAAAACAAGTTACCTCAGGTGTATAATATCAATCATTCACTTATTCTTTAAAATCCTGATACTTTCCTTTATCTTAAGAGAAAGAAATAATTTAGCAGCCAAAACTCTTTTCTTCCCGGTGAAACATCAGCACACTCTAACAAATCTCTCCAATTTTGGTGAAACAGCTCTTTCTACACAACCCATTTTCTAATACTGGCAATAGAGACATCTGGAGTGCACAGTATAAGTTCCAAAAAGTGATGGCTTTTCATCTTGTTTTTGACTATAACCTTGTAGTTTTCTTTAAGGGGTAGCATTATATTTGTTGCTGTCTCGCTGTTTCTCCTCTTCTCAGTGTTGTTATCTGTGTTTTCATTTTATCAATTATGCATCCATTTATATTGCTTTTTTTTCTGGATTATGATGGATCGTGATATATTTTTGTATTCTGAAAGTTTATTTTATGTGTTAAAGAACTTCTGTTTTTGTTTGGGGACTTTATATGGACAAAGAGTTTTAGTATTTGACCTTTGGGGCTTTCTTGTCATTTGTAGATAGTTGTTTTATTGTTCTAGTGCTTGATACTTAAGTTTTTCATATCGTTAATACATTGGTCTTGACTGTTTAAAACTTTTTAAAATATATTATGGTTTCTGTATTCTAATTTGCTTTGGCTGGCAATATGATATAACCAAGAATCATCTCAGGGAAGAAGAGTTGATGGCATGTCTGGATGAGAATGTCTGGTTCCCCTGTCTTTGAGACATATTGTGGGTTGATGAGTGGTACAAGATGGGTCTTCTACTGAGGGTGGCAGTATCCCTAAGTAAGTATGCCTAGGCTTGCAAGACTTGTAGGTAAGCATGGGACAGAGACCAGCAACAATGACCAGGAAACCATGTTACTTTTTCATTTAGGGTTTTCATTCTGTGAATAGACACCATGAACAAGGCATCTCCTTTAATGACAGCATTTAATTGGGGCGTGCTGACATCCAGAGTTTCAGTCCATTATTATCAAGGTGCATACAGGCAGGCATGGTACAGGTAGAGCCAAGTTTTACATCTTCATCTGCATGCAGCTTGGAGAAGACTGGCTCTTAGGCAGGTAGGAAAAGGGTCTTAAAGTCAATGCCCATGGTTACACATCTACTCCAACAAGGCCACTCTCTGGATCAAATATATAGAAACTGTCACAATTTCCCTCCTGGGTTTGGCCTTCAGTTTCTTGCATGAATTTTTTTACGGAGCTCCCACAGTGATAAATTCTGATCTGATAGTGTCAAACAAACACATCTATTCATTAACTGAATTGCCTTTAGGTAGATGATTTAATCACAATAAAAGAGAAGCAATTAGCCAAACACATACCACAGAAATGATATTGTTTCTGCAAAAGATCATAGGAATATGGTCTTTGGAGGAGTGTAGAGATATCATTACTTTAGATGACAAAAGCCATCAAAAACTGTATATTGAGCTTAAAACATTGTTCTGGTAAGAATGGAAATTGGGATTATGAGAGTTGAGTGTGCAGGGAAGTCTCATGGGTTTTCATTGGGAAATTTACACATGAAAATTTAAGCTAGAGGTTTTTTGTGTGATCTTTTTCTTTAATTGGTTGCTTATTCCGTCTATGTTATGAGCATGAGGTAATTAAATTAGGGAGAAACTGATTCCTCAGAAATTGATTCTTTTGGATAGTTATTCCTCATGATTCATGCAGGTCTGCAGCAAAATGAAATACAATTGGAGCATAAATTCCAAGTGTGTGGTTTGTTCAGAAAATCATCAGTAAGAAGTATCAGATGTTAGTCAATTGCTTAAACAAATTCAGAAATTTTTAGAAAAATGACCCCAATTGTCGAAGTGGATCAAACATCTCCACAGAAAACCAGGTACACTTAAACTAATAGAACAGAAAGTGTGGTATAGCTTAGAAGACATAGGAACAAGAAAAATTTCCTGAACAGAATAAGAATGACTTATGCTCTAAGATCAACAAGCAACACATATGACCTCATAAAATTACAAACCTTCTGTAAGGCCAATGGAAATCAACAGATTGGGAAAAGATCTTTACTAATCCTACATCTGATGTAGGTCTAGTATCCAGTACATACAGAGAACTCAAGACATTAGGCTTTAGAGAATCAAATAATCCCACTGAAAAATGGGTACAGAGTTGGACAAGAATTCTCAATCGAGTGCTAGCGAATGACTGAGAAGCACCTAAAGAAATGCTCTAGGTCCCTAGTCATTAGACAAATGCAAATCAAAACATCCCTAAGATTACACCTCACACCAGTCAGATTGGGTTCAAAAACAGGTGACAGCAGGTGCTGGTGAGATGTGGAGAAAGAACACTCTTCCACTGTTGGTGGAATTGTTTGTAACCTGTTCCAACCATTCTGGAAATCAGTCTGGCAGTTCCTCAGATAATTGGACATAGTACAGCTATACCACTCTTGGGCATATAGCCAAAAGAAGCTTCAGCACCTAAGAAGGTTGCATGTTCCACCATGTTCATTGCAGCCTTTCTTATAATACTCAGAAGCTGGAAAGAACTCAGGTGTCCTTCAACAGAGGAATGGATATACAAATTGTGGTACATTTACACAATGGAGTACTACTCAGCTATTAAAAACAATGACTTTATGAAATTCCTAGACAAATGGATGGAAATGGAAGGTATCTTCCTGAATGAGGTAACCCAGTTACAAAAGAAGACTCACAGTATGTACTCACTTATACGTGGATAGTAGCTCCAAACGCTCAGAATACCCAAGAAATGATTCTTAAAATCTATGAAACTCAAAGAGAATGAAGGCCAGGAGGTGGATATCACAGTCCTTCTTAGAAGGGAAAAGAAAACACTCATGGTAGTAAACAAAGGGACAAATAGAAGAGCAGGGATTGGAGCAAAGATCATCCCGAGACTGCCTCACCTGGGGATCCATCCCATATGCAGCTACTAAATCCACCCACTATAGCTGACACCAAGCAGTGTTTACGGAAGGAATCTAGTACAGATGCCTTCTCAGAGCCTTTGACAAAGCCATACTGATATAGATGAGGATGCTTGCAGCTAATCATGGACTGAACACAGGGACCCCAATGAAGGAACTAGAGAAAGGACTGAAGGAGCTAGAGAAAGGACTGAGGAAGCTAGAGAAAGAACTGAAGGAGCTGAAAGGGTATGCAACCCCATGAGAAGAATAAAATTATCAAACAATCGAACCCACCACAGCTCCTCAAGTACTAAAACACCAACCAATGGGTTTGCATGAATAGACCCATGGCTTAGGGGCATGTGCAGCAGAGGATAGCATTCTCTGGCATCAATCAGAGAAAATGCCTTTGGTCAAGCAAAGGCTCGTTTTCCCAGTGTAGGAGAATAATGATACTACGAGGTGCTGATGTGAGAGAGGCTGGTTGGGAGGGGGAGTACCTGCATTGAGGCAAAGGGAGGGGAAAAGGGGATGGGATCTGATGGAAAGGCAATAACATCTGAAATGTAAAAATTCATAAAAAGAAAAACAAAGCAAAAACAAAATATTGACACAATGTAGGGCTATTTGCCATTCTTTGTGGCAGAACTTTCCAATCTTTTTATGGGATGACCTCTGTTAAAGGTAGGGACTGAGAAAGCAATTCTTTTCCATTCAAACCCATGTAGAAGAATTGTGGAAAAAAAAAATCATTCTGCTCAATTACTGTGATAGGCCACGTTTTAGGTAACACTGAGGTCAATCGATGCCCAAGGTTCCAGGAACCCAATGGCTGAATAATCTTATTAATTGCTCTGAGATCTCTCCACATCCTCTAGTTGCCAGATTTTTTTACTGACATGTACAGGAGAATTCGAAGGGTTGGTAGACTTCTCAATATGCTAAGCTTCTAGCTACCCCTGGGCTGCTGTTTTGAGGCCTGTAGTTTTTCTTTTGTCATCGACCATTGATCAATCCAAATGGACTGATCAGTCTACCACCTTAGTTTTAAACTTGTTGGTATCTTAGCAACAGTGGCTCCTTGGGTTAGAGGTAAATAGTCAGCCTCTGTTGTATATTGTATATAGACAGCTTGGACAGTCTGTAACTGCTTTTGATAACATTCCCTGACTAATTTAAAATTTTTTTTAGGGGTGTGATGTGTTCCATAGACAGACACTGAAACGTAGGGAATATTAATTTATGTTTTCTGCTGCTGTACTAAATCTCTTAACCATAAGCTAATGGCTATATCAGGCATATATGACCTTTAATTTTCTTCCTGATCTTCTGGTTCTATACATTTGAGCCATCAGGTTCTTTGCTTTAAATGGGATAAATTCCAAACCTGTTGAATTAAATATCTACTTCTTGAAGTATCCAATTTGCAAGCCAAGGTTTTGGGGGAGATAATGGTGATATCTTCTCCAGTGTCAACCATTTCTTTAATCTCAATATTGGTTTTTAGTTCTTCGTTTGGCCTTTGGTGTTATATATATACATAAACACAGATACACAAACACTCAGGGTTTGGGTTCTTAAAGAGTATGAGTACACTCGAATTTAAACTGTTTTTTTAACCAAGAGCATATAGTGACCTCACTCAAAAGTGTTAGAATGAAAGAAAACCCTCTCAGAATTATGTATTTAAACAGTCATCTCTCATAGATATCTTTCATTGGACTTCATATTACGTCATTAGAAGACAGGGCCCTGTTGGAGGAAGACTGGGGAAAACATTAGAGTGTTTGCCTCATTTATAGTCCAGTGTGTCTTCTTTTCTGTGGAGGAAATTGAACAGCCAGCTCCCATCACAGAGTGCCTTCGCTTAACCACAATTTTACAATTAGAGTAACAAAATACAGTAAAAGCATTATGGTTTCATTATTAAGCCATTTACTCCCCTGTCATTTGTTCATTTTGTTTTTTTGATTTCGTTTTGTGTTGTGTTTATGTTTGAGTGTGTATTGTAGTGATGGATACAGGGTCTTAACATGTATCTCAGGTTGTCCTGGATCTCATTCTATAGACAAGGCTTTTCTCCAGGTCATCCATCTCTTTCTTCTTTGAGCTAGGGATAAATGCATGAACAAATTGACCTGCTTTCCCATATGTTTTTGTAGTAAAATTGTTCTTACAATGTCTCTAAAACAGACACAGTATGCTGAACATTTTGTTTGCCGATCTGTGTATGTCAGTTAATCAGCATTTCTCTTGCAAGACATGTCATACACAGGGGAACAGAAATGACAGAGTTCAATGCTCTGTCTTTAGTTTCCTTCTAAAATGGAATTAAGATGGAAAGCACCAGAATTTTATTAATATATTTCTAGAATTCTATACAATTATACTGTTGTCAGTTTTGTACATTTTTTTTACAAACTTATGGAATATTTTAGGATGTAGTGACCTATGATGATGTTCACATAAACTTCAGTCTGGAAGAGTGGGTCTTGCTGGATCCTTCTCAGAAGAGACTGTATAAAGATGTGATGCTGGAGACCTACAGGAACCTCAGTGATATAGGTAAGACTGAATTTTCTTTCAGTTTTTACAGTGTGAGGAATAGTTTTTTCTTTCTTGGTTAGTGATATTCTTTTAAAATTTCAGTCGTGAAAATGGTAAATATTTTAGACATGTCCTAAGAGTCAGTGATGATTGTAATTTCTTTTGTATAATTTCAAATAATGTATCATATATGTTCCCATAATATGTTTTAGAAAACAAATGGGAAGACTGCAGTATTGAAGGACATCATCAAAGTCCTGGAATATATGAAAGGTAAGTTTCATGTGCAATCAGATATAAATGTTCCTCTGAAGGCACATTTTTGTGCCTTGTTTGAAAGAAAGGTATTTCTCTAAAAACAAGACAAAAAACAATGCCGTCAAAGCTATCATATTTTCATGATAGTCCAAATAGATTTGCTTGGTAAGATTGTTGGTCCATTTAGTTGGATACCATTTAGGAATCACAGAAGGTGTTCACAAAAATTAGGTGCCCAACCCATATTATGAGCACATAGTTTACAGGGAAACTACCCTTAGCTTATATAATTGTACTCACTTAACAGTGTTCATTGAGAGGTGCTGTTGATGGAAGTCAAAAAGATGATGGTTGTAGAGGGGATTTAAATCTTATATTAAATCTCTAAAATGAGCAAAAAAATTATACTGCATGAGTGCAAGCTGGAAACCTTTTCTATGTAACATAAGCTACAAGCCTTAAGAGCATCACAGACATGAGAAGAAGCAGAGAGCCACTTTCTTTTCAGAAAAATTAGAAGTTAGTTACTAGTCCCCACTTTGAGCAGAGTCAAGTTTACAAATAATGGTGTGTGCAATGTCATTGGGAATGTACTTACAGCCTCATACTCCATGAAAGTCCTGTGAGGAGGAGGAGAGGTGACATTCTTAAATTTGTCTGGTTCCCTTTGCAAATACAGTATAATACACATGATAGGCAAATAATATGAAATAAATGCCTGGAGTAAATATCTGAGTTCTTCCAGTTCTCTTTAAAGATGTGCAAAAAAGAAAACTCATGATGAAAGAACGCTGAAAATGTAAAAGATGAACTAATGGCTCTAACCATCACAGATATGATCAAAGCCACAGAAGAATTTTCTATAACTGAAAACAATATGATAAAAAATTAATCTGTTCTTATTTAAAATTATTCTAAGTGGTAAAACTGAATCATACAAATAAAAGATTCTTTAGTGTAATCACTGTGGTACAATGCTTACACAAGACAATTATCTTCACAGGCAAGAAATCTGTCATCCTCAAGATAAACCTTATGGACATACTCAGGATAATAAAGCCTCTGCACATCACACTTATCATCAAAGTCATAAAAGAATTCATGGTGTCGAGAAACCCAATGAACATAATCAATTTGGCAAAGCTGTTACATATAAGAATTATTTTCGAGTATGTGAAAGAACACATACTAGAGAGAAGTCCTATGAACACAATGAATGTGATAAAGCCTTAGCAACACAGCAATGTCTCCAAGTACATAAAAGGACACATACTGGAGAGAAACCCTATGAATGTAATCAATGTGGTAAAGCCTTTGCCAAAAACAGGAATCTTAAAGTACATAAGAAGACACATACTGGAAAGAAACCCTATGAATGTAATCAATGTGGTAAAGCCTTTGCCAAAAAAGGGCATCTTCAAGTACATAAGAAGATACATACTGGAGAGAAACCCTATGAATGTAATCAATGTGGTAAAGCCTTTGCCAAAAACGGGCATCTTCAATTCCATAAAAGAAAACATATTGGAGAGAAACCCTATGAATGTAATGTATGTGGTAAAGCCTTTAGAATTCAGTATTCTTTCCAAATACATAAAAGAACACATACAGGAGAGAAACCCTATGAATGTAATCATTGTGGTAAAGCCTTTTCCCAACATAGTCATCTTCAAGTACATAAAAGAACTCATACTGGAGAGAAACCCTATGAATGTAATCAATGTGGTAAAGCCTTTGCCAAAAAGATGCATCTTCAAGTACATAAAAGAACACATACTGGAGAGAAACCCTATGAATGTAATCAATGTGGTAAAGCCTTTGCCCAACAGTGGAATCTTTATGTTCATAAAAGAACACATACTGGAGAGAAACCCTATGAATGTAATGAATGTGGTAAAGCCTTTGCACAACAGTCTAATTTTCAAGTACATAAAAGAACACATACTAAAGAGAAACCCTAGGAATGTGGTAAAGGTTTTGCAACTCAGCAATGGTTCCATACTTATAAAAGAACTCAAACTGGAGAAAAAGCCTATGAATCTAATGGGTATGGAAAGGCCTTTCCAACTCACCAATGTCTTCAAAGACTTAAAAGAACACCTAGAGGGTAGAAACCCTATGAATTTAATGAATGTGGTAAAGCCTTTACAACTTAGCACTATCCCCAAGTACATGAAAGAACACATACTGGTGAGAAACTCCATGAATATTATGAATGTGGTAAAAACCTTTGCAAAACAGCAATATCTTCAAATATATAAGAGAACACGTACTGGAGAGAAACCCTATGGATGTAATGTGTGTGGTAAAGCCTTTCTAAGTTGGCTTTATCGCTGAAGAATACATACTAAAAATAATGAATGTAAGTTATGTGGTAAAGGCTTTGCAAGTCAGAATCATCTCCAAAAGCATGAAAAAACCGATATTGGAGACAGGAGAAATTGAAACACTATCTTTCTTAGTTTGACTTTTTCTGATCCTCATAGGGAGATTTAGTAAATCCTTGTTTATATATGGATACTCTACCTCCAAAATCAAACAAACAACAACAACAACAAAAAAAAAAAACACAAACCAAAACAAAAAAGAAAATATGAAATTCTGTACTTCAAGAAATTGTATTAACGATGAAAATTTGAAGGTATAGAGTTCATTTAACAAGCTATAAATATATATAACCCTTTGTTGACCATGAACTAATAGTGGAGATTTGTATAATGTTTTAAAACAGAATAGGATCGACTATAAGGACTGCCTGCAGATGCTTGGAACCCGGAGGAGCCGGAGAAGTGTTCTCACTGCTAAGCCCCAATGGTGCGTTCACCAGTCCTCTCCACTGACACTCTGGAGAGAAACCACCTGGAACTCTCAGAGGGTAGGTAGCAGTGCTGCCTAGGAGCACTCTGTTGGGGACCAAACTCAGAGCCACCCCACTGCCATTGGAACTCACAGCCTATGCAGAAAGTGACCACCCAGGAGCAATCTACCTCTGGAGCACAAGGGTCCACAGACCCACAGGAGAGATAAGCTCCAGTCAGAGACAAGAAGGTCACCTAACATCACCAATAACAAGATAGCAAAAGGCAAGCATCAGGACGTAAGAAATTGAAACCAAGACAACCTGGCAACATCAGAACCCACTTCTACCACCACAGAAAATTGAGGATATTCCAACTCACCAGAAAAACAAGATTTAGACTTCAAATCCAACTTCATCATGATGATGAAGGTCCTCGAGAACCGCATAAATAACACACTTAAAAAAGGACATGAAAGCCCGGAAATAATTTGCAAACTAGTTGAAGTTCTTAAAAAGCAAACAAAAAAACCACAAAAATCACTTAAAGAGCTATAGGAAAGCACAACTAAACTGGTGAAGAAATTGAAAACATAAATAGACACAATGAAGAAATCACAAAAGAAGAAAACCATGAAGGTGGAAAACCTAGGAAATATATCAAGAGTCAAAGACGCAAGCGTCACCAATAGACTACAAGAGATGGAAGAGAGATTATCAGGGGCAGAAGATATGATCAAAGACATTGATACAACAGTCAGAAAAAATACAAAAATCAAAAAACCCAAAACATCCGGGAAATCTAGGACACAATAAGAAGACCAAACCTAAGGATAACAGATGTACAAGAAATCAAATTCTCCCAAATAAAAGACCCTGTAAATGTCTTCAACAGAATTATGAAGAAAAACTCCCTAAGGTAATGAAAGAGATGACCAAGAACAAACAAGAAGCGTATAGAACTCCAAATACATTGGACCAGAAAAGAAATTCTTCATGACACATAATAGTTAAAACACCAAATATTCAAAACAAAGAAAGAAACTAAAATCAGTAAGGGAAAAAAAGACAGGTAACATATAATTGAAGACTGATCAGAATTACACCAGAATTATCAACAGAGCCTATGAAAAGTAGAATATCCTGGACTGACATCTTTCAGACCCTAAGAGAACACAAATGCCAGCTGAGGATACTTTATCCAGCAAAACTCTCAATTACTATAGATGTAAAAACCAATACATTTTACTAAAGATGAAATTTACACAATATCTGTACACAAATCCAGGCTACAAAGGATAATAGATGGAAAATTCTATCACAAAGAGGGAAACTTCACCCTAAGAAAAGCATGAAATTCATCTTGCAAGAAAAACCTAAAGAAGAAAAGCACACCACGATAATTCTAACTCTAACAACAACAATAGTAGGAAACAACAATTACTATTCCATAATATCTCTTAACATCAATGGACTCAATTCCCTCAGTAAAAAGACAGACTATCAGACTGTATACATAAACAGGACCCAGCATTTTGCTGCATAAAGGATACGCATCGTAGCAACAAAGACAGGAACTACCTCAGAATAAAAGTTTGGGACAAAACTTTACAAGCAGACACTCCCAAGAAACAAACTGAGTAGCCATCCTAATAATGAATATAACAGATTTTCAAACAAAAATCACCAAAAAGGATAAGGAAGGGCACTTTTTACTTGTTACAGGAACAATTTATCAAGATGAACTGTTTATCCTCAATATCTATTCTCTAAATACAAGGACACCCACATTCATAAAAAAAACTCTACTAAAGCTCATAGCATATATTGCACCACACACAATAATAGTGGGTGACTTCAGCACCGCACTCATATCAATGGACAGAGCATGGAAGAGGAAACTGAAGGAAGACACAGTGAAACTGACAAGTATGAACCAAATGGATAAAACAGACATATTTAGAATATTTCATCCTAAAACAAAAGAATATACCTTCTTGTCAGTACCTCACAGCACTTTCTCCAAAATTGACCATATAGAATGCCAGGAAGCTGAGGTTGGAGAGGGTGGTTGGAAGAGGGAGCATCTTAATGGAGGCAAATGTAAGAAAGGGATAACATCTGAAATGTAATATAGAGAATATCCAATACAAAAATTTGAAAAATAATATAAAATCTTGTCTATCCATGAAGCTTTACGGATTTATATTATGTATTGCGTCTAATTTATATAAAATTATATATTTATATCTCTATATACTTATGACTACATATGTATGTATATATGTATACATCTCAAGTCTATAAAGGAAAGGTCAATTAGGTGTCAAGATATAATTCTCATGGTATAGGTTCATTTGGTAATGTGCTTACCTAATATGTACAAACCATTGCAATGGTGGTTCATATCTCTAACCCATGGCTTGGAAAATGGGAGCAAAAAAATCACAACGTCAAAGTCACATTTGCGTACATGTTAACTTAATTTCAGGCATGCCTAACTGATGCCCTAAGAGTTTTCATTGGTGTATTATAAACGAATTTGCTTGTTCACTTAATTGTGTGTTTTGTTTTCTAATGGATTTCATAATCTTCTGTAATTTCAGTGCTCGGAGACAGTAGCATGAAATCAAGGGTTCAAAGCCATCCTAATAGATCAGGTTTAGTATGTCGAACTTTCTTTCTGATTTTGTTCTTCCTTGTTGGTGAATCTGTAATCCCTACATTTTCTTTTTACGTGCAATATTATTTTATTATATGTTTCTTGTTTTTGAGAATAGGTCTCATGCTTCTCAGGATGTCCTAGTATACTCTACATTTGGGTATGTTATCATCCCAGTGTTGTACTGTACAGACAGACTGACATCTTAATTACCCTTAGTTCTTAAGTTGTACTATCTGGTAACCTACAACATCCAGCTCTATTCTTTAAATACCTAGGTAATGGGTTTGATGGTAGCTACTAAAAGGGTAGTATGTATCATGTGATACTGTGAGACAGAATTACTAGACCAGTAAACAAATCCTCATGAAAGGAAACACATGCAGATCATCATGAATGGCGAGTGATGGAGGTTTTAGATATAGAAAGAACTTGTGGAAGGGTCATGCCACTCACAACATGAAAACCCATTTTTTGGTGTCATTGATCCTTACATTGTGCTTATGGCATCACAGAGTAAGAATCCTGGTAAAATACAGGATCTTAAACAATTTAAAGAATCAGTAGGGACAGATGAAATGTACTCACCAAATTTAAGACAATGTTTACACACCTGAGCTATCTAAAGCAGTGACGGAGCTGCATCGGGCAAAGGCCTGAGGATTTGAAAGGAAGAGATGACTCGATTACTGAGTTACCAGAATATACTGCTTTACTCCCCCAGGACTATATGTACTCCCTCAGCTCTCTATATATACAGCTACAAAGGAGGCATGCAAATTCCCATGCTTATTGGTGTTAACCACACCAACTGGGGTGAGTCTGTAACCTACTACAGTAAAAACAATAGGAACACAGGAGTGGAGGAGCTTGGGACTAGTCCATCTAAACTTGAATGGAGGGTGTGTCCTATTCCCAATGTCCATGCATACAAGCTGGCAGTTCACCTAACCTTGTGTGGGGATGGGCGTGGCTACCAACATCTCCCCAAAAATTATTTTATAAATTTGTCATTGACCTGGTGCCAAAGGACCTCCACAGTTCTCTTACCCCTGTCTGAGGAGCCCACAGGGCCCCCCTGGGCGCCCTGTCTAAGGTTGAAAAGCACCCCCTGGGCTCTCCTGGTCTCTGGCTGCCTAATTTATTCAGGCTCAAATGAGCTTGACCTGTGAGGTTGTTTCCTGCTAGTCTGTGGACTGACCATTGGCTCCCTGCTTGTCTTTTGCCTAAGTGACATAAGGGAAGATACACACCAAGGCTTTAAGGGCTAATATGCCCAGACCTGTTGTACTAGCCCAGTCTTTTGGCCTTCGAAACACAGAGTTGTTCCTGTAACAGTGCTGTCTGTTAATTCCAATTTAACATTCCCAATTGAATGCATATCCAATTTAGTGAATGATTTCAAATTAATTTAAGTGGAGAGGGCCTCAGCCATTTCTCTAGAAAATTCCACCAAGCACCTGTGGCAGTAAGGTGGGGAGGGGCACTCTCAGAAAACGCAGCTGCTTTTGCAGCTGCTGAAACAGCACTAATAATGGCTGCATTGTAAATCCTCCTGGTGCAGGCAAGAGTCAGTTGATTCTCTGCAGTTAGATCCACAGGCACAGGTGCAGATCCTGACACCCCCCTCACCACTGCAAGGTCTTCACTCTCTCTGAGGCTTCTCAGATGACATTCCTGTTTAGAACAATTGAGACTGTCCTCCTTATTAATATCAATAGCACTACTCCATGGGTTTCACAGGATGAACACATTGCTCAGGGACCCAGGCCTGTGGTTCAGAATCCCAAGTCAAAATACAACCAGACACTTGTGCCCTAGTCAAATAGGGTCTGGTGTCCTCCACAGTTGGGAGGCAAGGTCTTACCATCACACCATTCCCTGCTATTCTGGGCATACTCTCCAATGTCCATCAGCATCAAGGCGGCTTTCAAAATTTACAGTTAAAATTTTATTAAATATATAAAAAAATTAAGGATAAATTCACATGATGGGAGGTATGCTCCCCCATTTTCGTTTTAGACAAATACATTATGGTATGAAGAGTAAGTTTCAATAATGGCTTGTCCTTGGGGATCATAGGGATTTCCAGTGTTATGAAATACACCATATTCTGAACAAAGTTGTTCAAACCCTTTACTGGAATAAGCAGGACCATTATCTGTTTTAATTTTATGGGGAACACTCATATAGGCAAAGGCTTGTCAGCAGTGATTTTTGACATTATTAAATTTCTCATCACTATGTGCAGGTGCATATATCATTCTTGAATAAGTAAGCATCCATTGAAAATGCACAAATTGTAATTTCCTAAAGCAGGGGACATGCCTAACATCCATTTGCCAAATATCATTGGGAGTCAGTCCCCTAGGGTTAACTCCCAAATTTGGAGCAGAAATGAATTCTGAACATATGGAACTGTGGGTGACTGTTTGTAGAGCATGGTCCTTTGTAATTTCGCAATGAAATCTTAAAGATCCTGCTTTTTTTTTTAATTTGTAGTGCACAGTAGAGCACATACTGCCCTTTCAGGACCCCTTTCAATGGAAAATTGTCATGCAGATGACACCCTCTTGCATTGATTATAAAAGAATCTAATGTGGATAAAACTATTAATATGCATACTAAATTTCATTTGAATGCAGGATCAAATTAAGTAGTATTTGTATAAACAATTGCAAAACTCAAGAATTAGCAGTATGTACAAAAACGGAACAATTTCAAGCAATTGTAAACCATGAGCTATATATTGGTCATTAGGATGTAAATTTAAAGTTCAACTGATTTTTTTTTAACATTTAAAAACAGTGGCTACAGAAAGTAATCCAGTAATGTATGGTGTAGCTGTGGGTAACTTGAGAGAAAGAATGTGTGACACAGTTGCATATGCCACTTCCCCATTAGATGAGCCACCTGTTAATATAGCAATTGCATTATCTGTGGGCTGCATGCGTATATTTACAGGAAATAGAAAAGCATGCATAGAAAAAAGAACTTCAACAAATTGTTTATTGGATAATAATTTATTAATTTTTGTAGGGAGCCATGCCTGAGAACCATGCTTAAGAAAATGACTGCACAGCAGTCACCTTAGAACTGGTCCAAGCTGTACCTACACCCCCACCTGTGAGAGCCTAACCTTTCCTAGGAATACCACTATGAGGTTCCACCGAGATCAGCTGCTAGGTGACAAGATAAGCTATCCTGGGACAATTACCTGGCTGTTAATCTGTAACCATAGTGCTACCCTCTCCCTGGTCACGTAGATGCTGTAAAAATTCCACTGCACCCTGCTTCCCCCTTTCTGCCCAGCCCATATAAGCTGTGAGCACCAAACCCTCAATGAAGCCTTGACACCATTCAGACTGACTCTTTGTCGTTCTTTGCATGCTTGGCTTACTTTCTCTCTTGCCCCCATGACTTTCAGGACGAAGGCCTCTTCGGAACCCTGAATAACCGGACCTGCTTGACGGGTCAAATTTTGCCTGAAAAGTTTGCACATGCAATAGGCCAAATATCAGTATTTAGAAATAACCAATTTAATTGCTGTTTAGGATGAGGAAAAATATTTCATCAGGTCAAGACATTGCCTTTAAAAAAATACCTTCATGATTCTATCATACAGTTCTGTATTAACACAGAAAGGCTACATAATAGGATGTTAAAATTTTACTTAAAGAGGAAAAAAGAAGAATTCACATTGATGGTTCCTTTTTCCAAAGGACTGATGTGGGTGCAAAGCAAAAATACAGACAGCCAACAATTCATAGTAATCCATATTAATATTTGTTGTTAACTGATTGCTTCCTCTACATTTTCTACAACATTTTTCATCCTTCAGTTAACTATAGAAGAGGACTAGGATACTAGGATTTGCATCTCTTGAGAACACCAAACCATGGTTTAAGACCTCCTGTGGTGATCTTAAGGCAAGGTTCTAGCCAGCTAACATCTCACCACTTTGGAAAATCATATTAAGTAAATTATCTTTATGAGTTTTCTGTGCCACAGTGTGACTAGCATGACTTATAACCCAATTATTTGGATTATTTTCTGGAGCAACAACCACTCCCCAAATTATAAAGCTCATCTTAAGAGCAAAAACTCTAGATAAAAAAGCAGCAACAGCAGTAAACATTGAGGATTCTGAGTCCCAACTTCCTGCCATTTAAGCAGGGGCAAATCAGTGACACAGTGTAGAGCAATCAACCATTCCCTGAAGCAAAACATTTCAAAGACTTCTATTGCCTCAAGGAATTTCAAAACCATCAGTGGACATGCCAAGTGTAAACCCTTTACAATCATGAAAATGGAAAGGAACAGCATGAAAACAATCTTTTAACTCTATGATCATTCTTTGGAATAGCAACTGAAGCAGTAACTAGGCTGTAATGCTCCAATATGTTTCACAGCCTCATCAACACTTAAATCTGCAACAATCTCTGCCTGCTTGATGTTTTTCTTTAATTACAAATACGTGAGTTAAAATCTTGAGCCTGTGATTAAACTGGAAACTGCAGTCAATGGAACACCAGCAGTTTAACCACAGTTTTTAAGTTGCTTTTGTAATATAAGAGCATAGCCATAATTTTGAAAAAGCAAAACCAATTTTAACAGTGCAAATGATCTATTTTTTATAAAATCAATACCAAGTTCACTTCTTTCATTCCACACACTTAGTTCTTATATATGAATGCATGATGAGACAGCTTTTAATACCTTATTATTCCTCACTATATCCTTTAAGACTGTTTTCTAGAACAAGAATTACATAAAATATTATCCTGAGTTTGGAGTATCTTTAGAAACCTGTTTTCCTTATGTTGGCTTATGCCAAGTGTTGTCAAGAATGACTCCATCCAATTTACTATTTTAAAGCAAACTTTCTATTACCAATGTTACCAATTTTTAATCATACCCAATTATTTATAAGCTAATAATCTACAGCCAAGACATGCAGAACATATTTATACATTTAAAAACCTGTCAAAAACAAACATGAAGTGACCACACATATTATATATTTAAACCAGATAAAATTCTCACTTTTAACAGATGATCAACCTGTCACCTGCTGAGCTCAGTATACACAGTGATAGATTTTTCAAAGAGAAATAGCCATCAGCTCTTACCATAGAACCTGAGAAACTGCTGGTGCTTTTAGAGCAGCCTCCCGGTATGCTCAACTCTTAACTTCAGGTGCAGACCTCCATAGGCCAGCTGAGACTGCTTTTTATTTTTACCTTTTATACTTACCTTTTTAGACATGGGTTAAGAGTAAATCAAGAGGTGAGCAACCGACAGATAACGATTTAACTATTTTTCTTTTGAATATGAAATGTGAGTTCAGCAATTGACAAACATGGAAAGTTTAGTGCCAAGGGACAAACAGCACATGGGGGGTGGGGGGTGAGAAAAAGAGAGAGAGAACTAGATGTGCTAAAGAGACTCTTCCTAAGGGACCCAGAACCAGAACTAGACATTTATCCAGTAACAGCCAGACTGTCAGGACATCTCCTGACCTGCACTTCCTAGAAGAACTCTGGAATACTTTCATTTTCCTTCTCTTTTGCCATACCATCCCCTAGAAAGGCAAGGAGGACTACTTAAGTCCATTCTCTCTCATGTCTAGGGACTACACTATCTCTAATCTGTGTAAAAAAGATTTTAAAACACCCAGGAGAGTTATCTTTGCTCCTTTAAATGCTTAGCATAACACACACACACACACACACAAACATTTTACCATCATCTGGTTTTATACTTTTTGCTTTAGCACAATCACTCGTTGATCCACCAACTGTGGATCCCATTTCCAATACACCCCAATTTTCTTAGGTGCTGGTCAGCCTTTGAGATGATCCTTCAGGATATCCTTTCTTTCCTGAATCTCACTGGAACCTCAACTTTACAGTGCCTGCACTGCCAACAGCTACTCCAAGTTGGGCGAAGGCCTGAGGATTTAAGAGAAAGACAAGCCTCAATTACATGTGATACCAGCAATATACAGCAAGCCAACAGCCAGTATCATATTATGTGGAGAGAATCCTGAAAAATCCCGTAAAAATCATAGAGGAAAGAGGGCTGCATACCCTCTCCCTATCTACTCAGAATAGTTATTGAATTTCAAGAAAAATAGGAAAACCAAAGTAAATCAAGTGGATCCAGATTGGGAAGGAGGAAGTCAAGATGTGTAACCAGGGAAGTGAGAGATCTGTATGACAGGAACCTCAAGGGTCTGAAGAAAGAAAATGAAGATGTTGGAAAAGGGGAAGATTGTTCCATTCTCATGAGTCACTAGATTTAAGAGAATGAGAAGTGGTGATGCAATTCCCAGGCACCAGAATATTTTTACAAACCATTCTAAGCAAGTCTCAACTTCATTTGGAAAACAAACTACCTAGGTTAGCTAAAACAACCCTGAACAATAAAAGAAAGTCAGGCATCTGGTTTCTGCCAGTGGAAAGAGCTGATCTTGTGACACAGGTCTCTGTAACCTGTTGGGGACTTGAGGAACCATGAACTTAGAGGAGAAAGCATTGTTGGAGCCCGATGTTCAAGGACATCATGAGAAGAAGGCCAACTATGTCAATGAAATGGGGCTCAGAAGGGCTCATGGGCAGAAGCAACAACCATAGATCCTGGGTCTGCATAGTGTGTAGACACTAGGACTGGAGGTTATGTGAAAATCCTAACTGTGGTTTGGGATGTCTTTGGCTCTTTTCCTACTCTGGGAATCTTTTCTCCTTAATGGGTTTTCCTGTTCTGGCTGAATAAAGGGTTTATAACTACTTTTATTACATCTCTGTGAGCATTTTTCAGGTGATGTCACTAGGAGACCAGCTGTTTTATGAATTGAAATGTAGAAGCAGTTGACATGAGGGAGAAGAGAGTTGTGGATGGGTGAAAAGATAGGAGAAACGGAAGGTAAAAAATCCAAATGTCCTATACAAGGGGAAAAAAGGAAACATTACTTATAGACATGTTTCACAATTCTCACAAAATTAAATCAAAGTGACTCCTAACCTGCTGTGTTTTTAACCAACCGTCTACTCATATGTCTTACTAAGAGAGTCCCAAACTCTAGAGTTTCTTGCAAATTGATGTGGTCAGAAAGGTCTGCTATGGCTCTGGAAACCCTTAGTGTCTCATGTAAACATAAACCCGGACATTTAACAATCAATATGATGTAGAAGAATAATTTAATGTATGCTTTCTGCCACATGAATTACAGTACAACATTTGTGATCAGCCTTATGCACAGACTCAACCCCATGCACCCCTGAGAAACCTGTGCAGCTCAGAAACTTTTTTTTCCCCCTGGAATTAAACATTTTTGAATCATGGAAAATTAGCAGGAGTTTTGTTTTAGTTTTGATTTCTTTACTTAGTTTTTGAAAAGAATTCTCTATATATAACCTGATCTTGAACTTGTTCTCTAAGCCAGGATGTTTTGAACTCAGACTTCCACCTTCTACTGTCTCTTAAGTTCTGAGCTTAAAGCATGGGTCACCAACAGGCATTTAAATGTTGTTTTTATGTGTGTATGTCCCAGTTTTTGTGTGTATGTGGCCTGTCTGTACACACAGGAAAGTGCCCACATGCATATGAATGTATACTAATTAAGGTAACAACTGGTTTTCAAATGCCCTGTAGGTGCAGTTACATTAGATGTGACCCACCACGTGATATGGTGATATGGGTCCTGGGAACTGAACTGTGGTCCTCTGAAGGGCATCGGTGCCCTTAATTACTACTCCATCTCTCTAATCCTAATCAAGTATTTCTGAAATATGATCCTCATAATGACTTACCTACTGGCTTTAAACGCTTTGTAAAATTTATAAGGCAAACCTGAGAGAAACAGCTGTTTAAGAATTGAGCAATTTTAATATTAGTCACTTAGACAGCAAGGCCATTGTCCTGTAGACCGACAGTTTGATTCAAGGCCACCTGAAGCATCATTAAGAGAAATAAGCTCAGCAGTCTTTATTTATTTATTATTTATTTATTTATTTATTTATTTATTTATTTATTTATTTATTTATTTATGGAAGGCTAGGGGAACACCTGTTCTAAAATTATTCTGACCCTTACAGAAAAAGAATTCAGTGAACCTTAGATATTAATCAAGAAATAAGACATCCTGAAGAATAACATTCATCCAGCACTGGGCAATTCTAAAAGGGGAATTAGCCTACAACAGATTTTGAATTCCATATAAACTGGGTGAGTCCCAGATGATATACTGAAGAGTAGGGAAAGGACAATGGAACTCTAACTGCTTAGGCAGATAGATGCAAAATGGATCCAGCAAATGTATTCCCAGAGGAGTTATTACGCCAGTGTACTAGAACAGATGATTATTTTCCAGTGTCAGGGCTCACTCAATGGAGATTTGGAAAGGAGAAGGAAGGAAAGACAAAAGCTGGTGTGGTTAAGTCTTAGACTACCTATGTCTAAGTCAAGCAAGATTCTTAAGCCGACTAGCATCTTGTATATTGCCTCCTGGGGGAATAAAGAAGGAAATGGGGTCTTCTATGAATACATCAGAAATCATCATATATGATACAAACATGGGAGGAGGTTAAACAAAGAATGCTGCCTAAAGGGAACACAATGTATAAAAATAACATTACTTGCCAAACCCACAGTGCCCTTGGAACTGATAAGGAGAGACCCAATTAGTGGGAAGAGTTGGTTTCTCGGAAACAGAACAAACTCCTCTTAAAATACCCTGGCCCTAGAACATGACTAACTCTCACACATATCTCTAGTTTTGGAGTAGGAGCTTCGTTTAATCTCTACACTTCTGAGTCCTACAGAATGCTCCAAGGCCTAGGTTCCAAGGTGTCAAAAGGTCTTCCATGAATATGCCTCCATTGAGAAGGCACTATGATAGCTTTCTTCTCCATATATAAAGACTTCTGAGAATAGCCTTGATTTAATGGACAATTTTTCAAGCCAATATATATGTGTATATTTTATTTTATATATATATTTTTTTTAATTTGATTTCTGTACCTGAGGACTCATTACATAGCATGTAGACATATGGTTTTCTCAAGCTAAAAATGTTCTAGGCAAGTCAACCGAGCATAATAGGTTTTCAATTATTGAGTGTATTACGATATTACACTATGATGTGTGTGTGTGTGTGTGTGTGTGTGTGTGTGTGTGTGTGTGTGTATGAAAATATATTAAGTTTTAGAACTAAAGAAAGACTTAGGCCATGAAGGTATACATTGCCTGATATGTATAAAGCAGTGGTATAATGTCTTGAATAGAAAAACTAAATGAAAGAGTATCTGTCTTTGGAAGATTTCAAGTTCCTTGTTAATTAGTTTAAAATATTATATTCAAATACTCACAAATAATCATCAACAAACAGGAAACCTAAAACTGATCATGTAAAACCAAACCAAACAACTTCATTGATAATTCAAAAGAACCATCCAGGTGGTAGAAAGTAAAAAATAAAAAAATATATAAATAAAAATGTAAAATAAGCAAATTTTGGTTTGATGTAATAGACTGGCTTAAAGGACTTCTGATTTTTCAGCTGAACAAGTTTCCAGTCATATCCATTGAAAGTGTATGTTTGCAATGTCTTTATTACATCAAAAACATCCACAGTACTTGGGTTAAACAATGGAAGTAATTTACACGAAGTTCCCACAAACAAATTTCAAGAAAGAAATCAGATACTCTGGTCAATATCAAAATATATAAAAGTACATAAAAGTCCACAAATTTCAAAGTTTCATAAATGCTTAGAACTATAATTGAAAAAAGGTAACAAAGATATCACCACTGATTAAATACAAAAGGACGTACCTACAAATATAATGTGGTCAATCAAACAACAAATTTCTAATGAAAAATATGATCAAAGAAATGTGGGACTATATTCAATGCATGTGCTTCCTTTGTCAAAGGGAAAGGGTATGTTTGCAAAACTCTTAGTACAAAATCAGGGAGATTTATTTCAATTGCTCTGATGTGCCAATACCAGTCACAGAATATTTAACCAATAAAAATTATTTCATTTTATTATCATAAAAGAATTATAGTATATGATTACTGGCAACAATAATTTCCTATGAATGATGACTGGATGTACGTCTGTAGCACAGTAAAGTAAGGTAATAAACACCTTTCAAAACCAAATGCAGAATAACAAAGCTTTAAAGAAAAGTTGAGGGCACATAGAGGCTGAGAAACTGGTGGGTAGGAGACCTGGGCTGCCAGGGAGCAGAGAGATCTCTGCAAAGTGCATACGGAAAGTGCACCCCCTCCCTTGCCCTGCCCTGTCCTGCCCGATCCAGTGACCTGGAACAGAACATAGGAACTTCTGTTTCCACATGGAGGCGACTTCAGGACACAGAGCAGAGCCTGGCCCATCTGCCACCAAGAAGGGCTGCTCGTAGAGTCTGAGCAACTGGTGGGTGGGAGACCTGGGCTGCCAGGGAGCAGAGGAATCTCTGCTGAGTGCACACGAAAAGTGCACCCCCTGCCTTGCCCTGCCCCGCCCTGTCTTATCCAGCGACCAGGAATAGAACTTTGGAACATCTGTTCCCACCCGGCGACTCTGAGGCATAGAACAGGGCTCGACCCATCTGCCACCTGGACCAGTGGAGATCCAGGGACACAGACCAGATACAAGGGAAAGGCAAGAACATATCACTGACAACAAAATGGCAAGAGGAAAGTGAAAGAGTATATCCCAAGGAAACCAAGACAACCTGGCAACACCAGAACCCAGCTCTCCCATAACAGAAAACATCGGAATTCCAAACACTCCAGAAAAGGAAGACACAGACCTGAAATCATACCTCAAGATGTTGATAGAGATACTTAAACAAGAACGGGAGGAAAAGCAAAAAGATTCAGAAGCTTTTAAAGATGAAAGAAGAAAAACAATCAAAGAATTCAAAGAACTAGAGGAAAACAGAATCAAAGAGATGAAGGAAGGGAAGAGAGAGTTTAAAACGGAAATTGACACAATAAAGAAAACACAAAAAGAGATAACCCTAGAGGTAGAACACCTAAAAAAGAAACCAGGAATGACAGAAGCAAGCATTTCCAATAGATTACAAGAAATGGAAGAGAGAATCTCAGGGACAGAAGACAACATTGTAAACATAGAAAAAACAGCCAGAGAAGATGCAAAAAACAAAAAGCTCCTAACCCAAAATGTCCAGGAAATCCAGGACACAATGAGAAGACAGAACATAAGGATAATAGGAATAGAAGAGGGAGAAGAGTATCAACTAAGAGGCACAGTAAATATCTTCAACAAAATCATAGAAGAAAACTACCCTACCCTCAAGAATGAGATGACCACGAGCATAAAAGAAGCCTTCAGAACTCCAAATAGGTTGGACCAGAAGAGAAATACCTCCTGACACATAATAGTAAAAACATCAAGTGCCCAAAGCAAAGAAAGAATACTAAAAGCAGTAAGGGAAAATGGTCAGGTAACATATAAAGGCAGGCCAATCAGACTCACACCCGATTTCTCAACAGAGACTATGAAAGCTAGAAGAGCCAGGACAGACATCATGCACACCCTAAGAGAACACAAGTGCCAGCCCAAGCAGCTATACCCAGCAAAACTATCAATCACCATCGATGGAGAGATGAAGATATTTCAAGACAAACCAAAATTTACACAATATCTGACCACACACCCAGCACTACAATGAATTATAGGTGGAAAACCCAATACAATGAGGGAAAATACGGCCTACTAAAAACAAGAAAAATCCTAAACAAAAAAACTAAAAGAAGAAAAAGACACAGACACAACTCAACCCACAAAAGCAATAATGGCAGGAAACAGAAACAACTATTCCTTGATATCTATTAACATAAATGGACTCAACTCCCCAATAAAGAGACATAGGCTATCAGACTAGATACATAAACAAAATCCAGCATTTTGCTGCATACAGGAAACATCTCAGAGACAAAGACAGACTCTATCTCAGAGTTAAAGGGTGGGAAAAAAACGTCCAAGCAAACAGCTCCAAGAAGCAAGCTGGAGTGGCTATTCTAATATCGAATACAGTAAATTTCCAACCAAAAGTTATCAAAAAAGATAAAAAAGGACACTTTTTACTCATTACCGGGAAAACCGGTCAGGAGGAACTCTCAATCCTTAACATATATGCTCCAAATAAAAAATCACCCACATTCATAAAAGAAACCCTACTAAAGCTCAAAAAATATATTTCACCTTACACAATAATAGTGGGAGACTTTAATACCCCACTCTCACCAATAGAGAGACCATGGAAACAGAAACTGAACAAGGACACTGCAAAATTAGCAGAGACTTTGAACCAACTAAAATTAATAGATATATACAGAACATATTATCTTAAAGTAAAAGAATACAACTTCTTCTCAACACCCCATGGCACCTTCTTGAAAATTGACCACATAATTGGACACAGAGCAAGCCTCAATCGATATAAGAATATTGAAATACTCCCATGCATTCTCTCAGATATCCATGGTCTACGGCTGGTCTTTAACAACAACAAAGACAACAAAAAGCCCACATACACATGGAAACTAAACAACGCTCTCTTAAACGATAGCAGGGTCAAAGAAGAAATAAAAAAAGGAATTAAGGATTTTCTAGAAATCAACGAAAATGAAAACACAACATACCCAAACCTATGGGATGCAATGAAAGCAGTACTGAGAGGAAAACTCATAGCCCTAAGTGCTTCCAAAAAGAAACTGGAGAGAGCTTACATCAGCAACCTGACAGCACAGCTAAAAGCCCTAGAACAGAAGGAAGCAGATATACCCAAAAAGAGTAGACGGCAAGAAATAATCAAAATTAGGGCAGAAATAGACGAAATAGAATCAAAAAGATCCATTGAAAAAAATCAACAAAACCAAAAGTTGGTTCTTTGAGAAATCTACAAGATTGATAAACCTCTAGCAAGACTAACTAGAGGGCAAAGAGAGAGTATACAAATTAATAAAATCAGAAAGGAAAGTGGAGACATAGCAACTGAAACAGATGAAATTTAAAAAAATCATCAGATCCTACTACAAAAACTTATACTCCATAAAATTGGAAAATCTGGAGGAAATGGACGAATTCCTAGACAGACACAAGATCCCAAAGTTAAACCAGGACCAAGTAAACCATCTAAATAACCCTATAACACCTAAAGGAATAAAAGAAGTCATCAAAAGTCTCCCAACCAAAAAAATCCCAGGTCCAGACAGGTTCAGTGCAGAATTTTATCATCATTTATTCGGGATATAACACCAATACTCTACAAACTATTCCAAAAGATAGAATCAGATGGAATACTACCTAACCCATTTTTTGAGGCTACAATAACCCTCGTACCTAAACCACACAAAGACCCTACAAAAAAATAGAACTTCAGACCAATCTCACTTATGAACATTTATGCAAAAATACTCAACAAAATCCTTGCAAACCGAATCCAAGAACACATTATAACGATTATACATAATGACCAAGTAGGCTTCATCCCTGGGATGCAGGGATGGTTTAATATAAGGAAATCCATCAATGTAATCCACCATTTAAACAAACTCAAAGATCAAAATCACATGGTCATCTCACTAGATGCTGAGAAAGCATTTGACAAAATCCAACACCCCTTCCTGTTAAAAGTCCTGGAAAGAACAGGAATCCAAGGTCCGTACCTAAACATAATAAAAGCAATATACAGCAAAACAACAGCCAACATCAAACTTAATGGCGAGAAACTTGAAGCAATCCCACTAAAATCAGGGACTCGACAAGGCTGCCCACTCTCCACCTACCTATTCAACATAGTACTGGAAGTCCTGGCTGGAGCAATTAGACAGCAAAAGGAGATTAAGGGGATACAAATCGGAAAGGAAGAGATAAAAACATCACATTTTGCCAATGACATGATGGTGTACTTGAGTGACCCTAAAAATTCCACCAGAGAACTTCTACAGCTGATAAACAAGTTCAGCAAAGTGGCTGGATACAAAATTAACTCGAACAAATCAGTAGCCTTCCTATACTCAAAGGACAAACATGTGGAGAAAGAATTTAGGGAAAAGGTACCCTTCACAATCGTCACAAAAACTATGATATACCTTGGTGTGACTCTAACTAAGCAAGTGAAGGACCTGTATGACAAGAATTTCACACCTCTAAAGAAGGAAATTAAGGAGGATCTCAGAACCTGGAAAGATCTTTCTTGCTCATGGATTGGAAAGATCAACATTTTAAAAATGGCCATCCTACCAAAAGCAATCTACAGATTCAACGCAATCCCCATCAAAATTCCAACACAGTTCTTCATGGAACTGGAAAGATCAATGTGCAATTTCATGTGGAACAACAAAAGACCAGAATAGCGAAATCCATCCTCAACAACAAAAAAACATCTGCGGGAATCACTATCCCTGACCTCAAGCTATATTACAAGGCAACTGTGCTCAAAACTGCATGGTACTGGTACAGATATAGGCATGTGGATCAATGGAATAGAATAGAAGATCCAGAAATGAGCCCTCATGTATATGGTCACTTGATTTTTGACAAAGGAGCCATAAACATTCAATGGAAAAAGGACAGCCTATTCAACAAATGGTGCTGGTCGAACAGGCACTCAGCATGCAAAAGAATGAAAATAGACCCTTTCTTATCTCCTTGTACAAAGCTCAAGTGTAAATGGATCAAAGATCTCCACATTAAACGAGATACACTGAAACTATTAGATGAAAATGTAGGGAAAACCTTAGAACACATAGGCACAGGAGAAAATTTTCTGAAGAAAACACCAATGGCTCAAGCTCTAAGGTCAAAGATTGACAAATGTGACTTAATGAGACTGCAAAGTTTTTTTTCTCTTTTCTTTTTCTCTTACTGTTGTATCAATGTTTTTGATCTTATCTTCTACTCGTGATAGTCACTCTTCCATCTCTTGTGTCTGAGACATCTTTGACTCTTCACAGTTTTCTCCTTTTGTGATTTCTTCATTGTTTCTATTTCTATTTTCAATTCCTTCACCTGTTTACTTGTGGTTTCCTATACCTCTTTAAGTGATCTTTGTGGGTTTTGTGTGTGTGTGTGTGTGTGTGTGTGTGTGTTTCCTCTTTAAGGTCTTCAACTTGTTCTCAGGCTTTCAGTGTTTTTTAACTGTTATTTATTCACTTCTCAAGGACTTCTATCATCATCATGAAGTATGGTTTTTATGTTTTTGATTTTTCTTGTTTTCCTGGTGAGTTGGAATATGCTCAATTTGCTGTGGTGGTAGAACTGGGTTCTGATGTTGCCAGGTTGTCTTGGTTTCCGTTTCTTAGGTACTGATGCTTGCCTTTGCCATTTTGTTATCAGTGATGGTAGGTGACGTTCTGTCTTCTAACTGGAGCTTATTTCTCCTGTGGTTCTGTGGACCTGTGTCGTCCGGAGGTAGATTGTCCTGGGTGCTTGGCTCTCTAGGTAAGCTGAGTTCCAATAGCAGTGGGATGGCTCTGGGTTTGGTCCCAAACAGACAATCTTGGCAGCACCACTATCTACACTCTGAGCGTTCCAGGTGGTCTCTCACCAGAGAGTCAGTGGAGAGGGCGTGTGGACTCACCCGAGGGCTTATCAGTGAGATCACTGCTGTGGCTCCTTCAAGTGCCCAGATATCTGCAGGCAGTCTGGATGATCAATCCTATTCTGTTTCAAAAATGATACAAGTCTCCACTGAAAACGCATCGTCACAAAGGGCTATATAAATTTATATCTTGTTTAAATCAACTCTCTTTATACCTTCATATTTTCATCATTGACACATTTCTCGTGAAGTACAGAATTTCATATTTAGTTTTGGTTTTGGTCTGTTTTTGTATTTTGTTTGTTTGTTTGATTTTTGAGGCAGAGTATCTGTATAATCAAGGATATACTAAATCTCCCTATGTGGATCAGATAAATTCAAACTCAGAAAGATATTGTTCCAATTTCTCCTGTCTCCATATATGTTCTTTCATGTTTTCAGAGATGACTCTCATTTGCCAAGCCTTTGCCATATGACTTACATTCAAAGTGTTTTTTTTCCAGTATGTATACTTTCATGTATTTACAGATAAGGCTAACATAGAAAGGATTTACCACATCCATTACATTCATAGCATTGCCCTCCAGTATGTGTTCTTTATGTACATAGAAAAGAAACTGACAGGGCTACACAATCCTAAGCATCCTGGCCCCACATTCACAACTCCATGCAATAGGCTTAACATTTTTGTTGCATCTCATCATTCTGTTTCAGTGTCATGGTATTCTGACAATAGAGTTTTACATCACCTTCCATACCTAGTTTCCATCAATTAGGCTGCTGCTGGGTTAGTTGCTGATCGATCGCTTATCTTCCATGCCTTTTCCTCTCTCGCTCCTCATCTTCTTCATCTCGCTCATCATTTCCACTATGGCTTTTACAATATAGTTTGTAAATCCCACGAGACATATTTTTAATGTATTTTGCCCTGTCTTTTTCTCCACAGTGGTAATAGTAGGTTTTAACACATGCTTTTATTTCACATCCAATAGTAGCACCAGGCTGAATGAAAAGTGAACATTTCTTCCTTTTTCCTCACTTGATCCTCTGAAGTACAGTTTTAATATCAAAATCTCCAAATTCTGCTCTTGATGTTGCTGTTAGGTGGAAGTGCCAGAGAAAACAACATGCACTTGTAATGCGCAGCTGCCTTCTAGGCATTAAGTATATGCAATTTCCCTCTTGCTTCATTTTCCTCCTCTCCTGCATGGCAAAATCCACATTTAGGCCTGGTATCATGAAGCCTGCTCCTGTGTGGAGACCTATCTCAGTAGGAACTGCTTTCCATTTCATCTTTCCCATGGGAGGATGTGGACCTAGTGTCTTCTGCCAGACCTTTCAGGTTGGTTTCTCTTGGTCTTCCTTTGCGACTTTTCTTCTTAGTCTTTGGAGATGAGGGCTCCAGTTCATGATCATTAAAACTTTCTTCTAAATCACCTTCAGAGTTATGTACAGTTTTCTTGTGTTTTCGACAATAAACCATGTAAATCCCCTGCGAAGGTTTCTCTCAGATCTGAGCTTTATCATGCAATGCACAGTTGTAGTGGTATGTCCCGTGGCAGGTTGTCACATCACAGCCAATGGTTGATCCAGGACAATGATAGAGAGAACACAGCAATTTTGTGCCTCTTTTAATATCCTTTCGGACATCTTCAATCTAAAATCAACCAAGACTCTCATTATCAGAATGTGAGGATACCAAAGCAGATGAAAACAGCAGTGGGGCTCACTACTAGGCAAAGGGAGGACAGCGTCAACAAGGAGAGATGGGGAAGGCTGGAGTTGGTTCTCCAGCACTGCCAGAAAGCGGGGCTCCATTACCAGGGATTGTTTCCTTTCATTTTAGGAGAGATGGGCTCCCTCTGCATGCACACCTTTACCACAGTTCTTAAATTCACTGGTTTGCTGCCTAGTATGTGTTCTTTCATGTACTTGTGGGTATTTATGACTTGCAAAGGCCCCACCGCTTTCATTACATTCATCAGGATTTTTTTTCAGTATGTGTTCTTCTATGTATTTGGAAATATTGTTGTCTTGCAAAGGCTTTACCACATTCATTACATTCATAGGACTTTTCTCCACTATGCATTCTTTTACATATTTGGAAATAATTTTGATATGGAACAGCCTGACCAAATTGATTATAGTCATTTGGGTTTGGACACTATGAATTCTTTCATGTCTTTGACTGTGAGGTGCAGAGGCTTTTCTATACTGAGTACATCCATAAAGTTTATCTTGAGGATGACAGCTTTCTTGCCTATGAAGATAATCGGCTTGTGTAAACATTGTACCACACTGATTACACTGAAGAATCTTATATTTGTATGATCCAATTTTGCCATAATAAGAACAGAGTAAGGTTTTATCACATTATTTACACTTATATGGAATTTTGTATTCTTCTGTGGCTTTGATCATATCTGTGATGGTTAGAGCCATCAGTTCATCTTTTACATTTTCAGCATTCTTTCATGAGTTTTTTTTTTTTCCACATCTTTAAAGAAAACTGGAAAAACTCAGATATTTACTCCACTCATTTATATCATAATATTCGCCCATCATGTGGGTTACAGTGTATTTGCAAAGGGAACCAGGACAAATTTAAGAATGTCACTTCTCCTCCTCCTCACAGAACTTTCATGAGTATGAGGCTGTAAGTACATTCCCAATGACATTGCACACACAATTACTTGTAAACTTGAGTCTGCTCAAAGTGGGGACTAGTAACTAACTTCTAATTTTTCTGAAAAGAAAGTGGCTCACTGCTTCTTTTCATGTCTGTGATGCTCTTAAGGCTTGTAGCTTATGTTACATAGAAAATATTTATTAAAGTAAGACTAACAAAAAAAGATTTCCAGCTTTAATTCATACTGTATAATTTTTTTGCTCATTTTGAGATGTAATATCAGAATTAAATCCTTTCTACACCCATCATCTTCTTGACTCTCATCAATGTCAACTCTCAGTGAACTTTGGTAAATCAGTACAAGTATATAAGTTTCCTTATAAACTGTGTGCTCATAATATGGGTTGGGCACCTGGTTTTTATGAACACCTTCTGTGATTCCTAAATGGCATCCAACTAAATGAATTGGCAATCTAACCAACTAAATAGTGATAGCTTCTACAGCATTGTTTCCTTGTTTTGTTTTTAGAGAAATACCTTTCAAACAAGGTTCAAAAATGTGCCTTCAGAGGAACATTTGTATCTGATTGCACATGATACTTACCTTTCATATATTCCAGGACTTTGATGATGTTCTTCAATACTGCAGTCTTCCCATTTGTAATCTAAAACATATTATGGGAAAATGTATAGTACATTATTAAAATTATATAGAAGTTAATTAACTATCATCATTGAAATTTAGGACATGTCTAAATTATTTACCATTTTCACAAATGAAATTATAGAATAACATCATTAACCCTGTATAAACTGAAAGAAAATTTGGTCTTACCTAGATTAGTGAGGTTCCTGTAGGTCTCCAGCATCACATCTTTATACAGTCTCTTCTGAGAATGATACAGTAAGTCCCACTCTTCCAGAGTGAAGTTTATGTGAACATCGCCATAGGTCACTACATCCTAAAATATTCCATAATTGTGTAAAAAAATACAAAACTGACAACAGCATAATTGCATAGAATTTTAGAAATATTAACAGAATTCTGGTGCTTTCCAACCATATTCTATGACAGAGTCATTGTAAGGTTATCACCACCTCATTTTAGAAGGGAACTAAAGAGAGAGGATTTGTCTCTGTCATTTCTGGGTCCCTGAGTATGACATAGTCTTGCAAGAGAAATGCCAATTAACTGACATATACAGATAGGCAAAAAAAGGTTTAGCATACTGTGTCTGCTTCAGAGACATTGTATGAACAACTTAACTACAAAACATATGGGCAAGCATGTTAACTGATTCATGCATTTAACTCTTGCTCATAGAAGAAAAAGGCAAATTGACCTCATTGACTGGAGAAAAGCCTTGTGTATAGAATGAGATCCAGAACAGCTGGAAGTACATTTTAAGACCCTGTACCCATCACTACAATACAAACTCAAACATAAACACAAAAAGAAAACAAAGAAACAAAAGTACAAACATACAAAAACAGGGTAGCAAATGGCTTAACAATGAAACCATAATGCCTTTGCTGTATTTTGTTAGTTAGCACTACAGTGTAAAATGGTGTTTAAGCCAAGGCACTATGTGATGGGAGCTGGCTATGCAGTTTCATCCACAGAAAAGAAGACACACTGGACTATAAATGAGGCAAATACTCTAACATTTTCCCCAGTAATGAACTTCCTCAACCAAGTCTCTAAGTACTAACAAATTCAAATGCAGTCTCATGAAAGATACCTATGAGAGATGAGTGTTCCAATATATATTTAATTCTGGGAGGCGTTTCTTTCATTCTACCACGTTTAAGCAAGGTCACTATATGTTCTTAGTTAAAAAAAAAATGTTTAAATTCGAGTGTCCTCATACTCTTTAAGAACCCTAAATATATATACCTCTTGACACTCAAAAACAAACAATGAAATGAACAAAAAATGAGCAATAATCTTTCTTGTCTGTGACATCTTCTAAAATTAGAAAACAAAGTTTATCTTTGCAAAATACAACTTTAGAAGCTGGATGAGATGCTAGAAAAAAAATACTACAATTCACAGTTCAGACTGAACAGCAAAGAGATAGAGATAAAATTCAGAAGCAAAGTCTAGAGGGTAATTTACTAAGACTAGCACAAAAAATTAAGGCAGATACAGCAACATCAGTATTACAACATGAAGAGAAGCAATGATCATGGAATAGTAGGACTTAACTATTTGAAAAACTTAAGTATCAAGCACCCAAACAATAAAACAACTGTCTACAAACGACAAGAGAGCCCCAAAGGTCAAAAACTTAAACTCTTTGTCCACATAAGGTCCCCAAACAAAAACTGAAGTTCTTTAACACATAATATAAATTTTGAGGATACAAAAATACAGAAATATCCATCATAATCCAAACAAAAAACAATATAAGTAGATGCATAATTGATAAAATCAAAACACAGATAATAACACCGAGAAGAGGAGAAACAGAGAGATACCAACAAATATAATGCTATGCCTTAAATGAAAACTACAAGGTGATAGTGAAAAACAAGATGAAATCCATCACTTTTTTGGCACTATACTGTGCACTCCAGGCGTCTCTATTGGCAGTATTAGAAAATGGGTTGTGTAAAAAGAGCTGCTCCACCATAATTGGAGAGATTTGTTAGAGTGTGCTGATGTTTCACCAGGAAGAAAAGAGTTTTGGCTGCTAAATTATCTCTTTCTCTTAAGATAAAGGAAAGTATCAGGTTTTTAAAGAATAAGTGAATGATTGACATTATACACCTGAGGCAACTTGTTTTGTTCTATAACTGACAAGACATGAGCACTATGAAAACAAGGTAGTCAGCATTTCTGTGTACAAACGTGTGTGCGATGGACTGTCTTACACGTGTGTGCAAGTGACACAGTAGAGAAAGGTGTCAGACCCCATGGATCTACATGGCAGGTTGTCAGTGCTTCCCGATTTGGGTGTTGAGACCTGAACTCTGGTCAACATTAAGACGACCAGCTACTCAGCAAATTATCCAGCCTTCATGGTATTTTTCTGCTGAATATATTAGGTCTTCCATTAATTAGGAACAATAACAATCCTAAATACATGAAAAAGTAAAGAAATGATTCTTGGGTACATTTTATTAGTATCATCATTATTAACATGTGGGGGATTGACTTATTGAATAAATTTAATACACTACAGAAAAATTAAAAAAAATTGTTAGCTAGAAAACTGATTTCAAAGACACATCCAAAGCAGAAATTATAATTCTCAGTACGATTATAAATAGTACACATCTATACACAATGTTACTACTATGCATAGGACAGGGTTACAAACTTCAAGAATGTGTATAGTATTTGTGAAAGAATACAGCCATGGAACAAATGCCACAGAGGAAAAAAAAAACAGAAAATTAATGTGTAAGATGAGAAGATGTAGATTATCCTTGCTCTAATCAATGTTGCATTTATTTATTTATTTACTTTAATTATTAGTTTTCAAACATCACTTACCATGGCAGGCCATCTGCTCTATGCAGGGCTTCCGCATAGACACTGTGTACAGGAGCACATGTGGTCACGGTCAGTCCAGTAAGTGTTCACTGTGAAATAGAAATAACACATTTTTGACAATCACACAAATGCATGTGCTGTTAGGATACACTTATAGGTGGAAAATGCACCATTAACTTTGAATTAAGAACAAGTCTAAATAAAAATTCATTTCCAAAGCCTTCATTACTCCAATTTCAATATACATTGAGATGTATTTGATAAATATATGGCATTGCAAATAAAATAACAATTTACAAAATGTTCCTTAATCATATATATATAGTGTATATTTGTTGTTTCTCCTGGTAATTCACTTTTTTTTTCACCTTTAGTAGAGCTAGACTCATCTGGGAATAGAAAACCTCAGTTAAGAAATTGCATATATAAGTTGTTTCTAATCACATCTGTGTGGGTCATGTTCTTGATTAATGACTGCTGGGAAAGGACTCCACCCATATAAGTCAGTGTGACACCTAAGGTTGGTAGGTCCAGCAGGTGAAAGAAAAGTACCTGATGGGGATGGAGACATGGTTTACTAAATATCAGCACACAGTTTCTTCAGAGTGCGTAAATTCAGATAGTGCTAAGCACATCTAGCAACCTAAGAATGCATGTCACACTTGGTCTAGAAAAATAACCGGATATTCATTAAGTCCTTCATGTTAATCTTCATTCAGGTGTATCTGTGAACACAGGCACACACACACAGGAATACAAAATAAAAATTAAATATTTAAAACATATATATTAAGAAAAGATAAGTAAATAAGAATTTGGGGGCTAAAAATGTAATCTGTGTTCCTCCATGGAGGGCAGGCAGAGAGAGAGAGGGAAAGAGGGAACATTGCTTCTATGCACTCCTTTCCTTTTGTGGAAAAAATTTTATGCTCTTCTTGCCTTCTTCAAGAACGATACCTGTTTCAACTAGTTTGACTGACTATTCTGATGGCTATACATTATAGTTAACTTGACTTTATCTATAATTAAGTGACAGATACACATTTGGGTACACCTGTGAGGGCTTTTCTAAATTAAAGATTTTGAAGTAGGAACTTTTGCTCTTTAAAAGTGACAAGATCGAGCTTTGATCTGGTCTACATGTTTGGTGGCAGCCTAGATATGTAAAGGACATTGAGGAAGACAGCTCTCTCATTTTACCTGCTCACCCTGTCTTGGGCTGGCAGGTTAAATATCTTTGTTTGAGTCAGCTTCTTCGGCATTGGGCTGTACAATGGAGAACAGCTGAGACATCCAGCTTGTAACTGAACTGCTGGATTCTTCAACTTTTATTGGTAGAAAGCGCCTGTTATATTAGCTGGACTAAAGCTGTGAGCCACTCTAATAAATCCACACACAGAGAAAATTATTTTATCAATTCTAATCATCTAGAGACCCTTGAGAGATAGAATGTGTTTTTGCACATTTACACTAACAATAATGTCAATAAAAGACTTCTCTGAGTATTCTCCGAAATATCCTAGAATAGTATATTTTCGATTATGATTCATAATCTAGAGATTGAACTGAATTTCTGGAAGAAAAGGACCCATTATGCATCCTTCTGGTGGGAGAAAGACCTATCATTGTGTTTGTGATCTAGTTCCTGCTTTCTGTCTGAATTATTTGAAGTACCATTGTCTACCCGGATAAATGTAGCTGCAGTTCACCTGACCTCAGAGTGAAGGTAAGAAAAAATATTTTGTTCCTTGACTTCACTCCTTAGCTGTGGGCTCCATTCCATCAGTGGACAGGAGAATCTCTCCTCAGCCAGCAGTGTAGTTTGCAGTTCCCAGATCTCGCTAGTTCTCAAAGGTCTATGCAGGGACAGAAACCCGCCCCTGGAAACAATGCACTGTGTCCCTGGAGTATACTGAAAACCTAAAGGATTGCATCCTTGTCACTCAATGCAACAAGCCAATCAGGAGCTCAGAGCAGGCTGCAAGGCAGAGTGTTAGTGGGCGGGCACTTCCGGCAGCCATGCTTTAGCCTTGGTTCAGAAGGTGAGTAGGTGATTGCCTTCTGTGCTAAGACTCAGAGCTGTGGTGGATGCAGGGACAACTTAGAACCCTGGATATGGTAAAATGGTGAGCAAGGAGAATCGGTTGCCCGGGGAGGAGTGGGGTTGGAGACGCTCTGGTCAGGCTGTGTCATGGGCACACCTGGGTTCCATTGGGAGCTTCAGGTGAGGTACTTTGTGGTATTTGCAAATCCTAGGTCCCAAGTGGTGGGCTCTGAATAACTTTACTCTGTGTGCTGTACTTGTACAGAGCATTTGAACAGGAGCTGTTTGTAGAAGAATCTTTGTGTCCAGTTTCTTCATGCCTTTTGTGCATCAGAGAGTGGGCAGAGGCAAACTCAGAAGACCCTATTTCTCCACCATCTCTTGAATTCCTGCATGTTGTATTGACCGTTTAAGGTTAAGATCCACTTGGAGTTCATTTACTGGAGTTAGTAAACAGGATCTCTTTATTGGATATTCTCCTCTCCTAAGCTGTGATGTAGAGTAGTGGAATCGGAGATGGAAAGGATCTGCTAATGCTCCCAAGATACTGAGTCAGACAAAAAGGCGAACTCTGTAACATCCCCAACATTGATAGGATGTTAACAATCCTGTTAGATATCAGAGCAAGGAAAAACATATATTCGTTCACAATTGTCTAGACATTTGGTTCCATACAAAGAGAACGCTACCAAATTCCATATTAAAGGGCAGGTGTCTAAGAAGCTCCTCAAAGGAACTTTACTTGGTCAGAACTGACATTAAGGCCTAGTGTGCCATAGAGTCCAGTTTTCATCTTGAGAGAACCATAGGTATGATGGTTAAGAAGAACTCAGGTGACAGGTACTAAAAAATGAATAAATATTTTGGGAGGTTTAGGACTTGTTTGTTAAAGCAAGGGTTTTCCTTGACGTTCTCCTATATGGAAAAGGGCATATCATAATGCCTTCTCAACCCAGGAATATTCATGGAAGACACAGTAACAGCTCATAACCTAGGCCTTGGGAGCATTCTCTGACTCTGAGGTATGGACAATAAATGAAGCCCCTACTCCAAAACAAATCATAAATTGAGAGAGTTGGTCATGGTCTGGGGCAAGTAATATTCTTTTCATTCCTTGTGTTCCTCTAAGGCAGCATTATTTAACCACTTCCAGTGTTTGTATCATTATATGATGATTTCTGCTATGTTCATAGACGGCCCCCATTACCTTCATTATTCCCCCAGGAAGAAATATAAAAGATACTAGTCTTCTAAAGAATCTTTTTGACTTAGACATTGGTAGTGTAAGACTTCCTTCCCCACCCCAGCTTTTCTATCCTTCCTTCTATTTCCCAATCCCCTGCCATCAGAATATGACATTGAAAAATAATCTTCTGTACTAGTACACTGGCATAAATAATTACTCCTCTAGAAATACATGTGATGGATCCATTTTCCATCTGCCTAAGCAGTTAGACTTGCAGTCTCCTTTCCCTTGTGTTCAGTGTACAATCTGGGACTCACCCAGCTTATATGGAATACAAAATCTGTTGTAGCCTGATTCCCCTTTTAGCATTAGCCAGTACTGGATGCATGTTATTCTTCAGAAATTTTTTCTTGATTACTGTCTAAAGTTCATTGAGTTTCTTTTTACAGAGTGTCATATCAATTATAGAAAAGGTATATCTCCAGCCTAAAAAAAAATAAAAAATAAACCAACTCCTGAGTTTATTTCTCTTAATATTGCTTCAGGTGGCCTTGAATTAAACTGTAGGTTTACAAGACAATTGCCTTGCTGTCTAAATGATTAAAATTAAAATTGCTAAATTCTTAAACGGCTGTACCGCCCTGGTTTGTCTTATAAATTTTACAAAGGATTTAGCACCAGTAGGAAAGTCATCATGAGGATCATCTTTCAGAAATACTTGATTAGGTTTAGAGAGATGGAGTAGTCATTAAGGGCACTGATGTTCTTCCAGAGGACCACAGTTCAGTTCCCAGGACCCATATCACCATATCATGTGGGTCACATCTACTTGTAACTGCACCTCCAGGGCATCTGAAAATAAGGTGTTACCTTATCCAGTGTATATTCACATGCCTGTGGACACTGGTTGTGTGTAAACACACACACATATACACACACAAAACAAACACAGACACACACACACATAAGGAAAAACATTTAAATGCTTGTTGGTGACCCCTGACTTTAATCCCTGATCTCAGGGGGCAGTGGAAGGTGGATCTCAGAGTTTAGAATCATCCTGGTTCAGAGATTGAGCTCAAGACAGATCAGTTTACATATAGACAAGTTATTTATAAAATTAAATAACAAAATTAAAATGGGCTGGAGAGATAGCTCAGTTATTAAGAGCACTGATTGTTTTTTCAGGGGTGCTAAATTCAAATCCCAGCAATCACAGGGTGTCTCAAAACTATCTAGTGGACATTGGACACTGTCTTTTGGTATGTCTGAAGATAGTGACAGTGTACCCATATCCGTGAAATAAATTAATCTCACAAATAAATAAATAAAAGCAACTTCCCATTTAAAAAAAAAAAAAACAAAAAAAGAAAATATTAAAATTAAAACAAAAATCTTTAATTTTCCAAGATTCAGTGATTCTTCATTTTTATAATTGAACAACTTTATTTTAAAAAATAAAGATAAATGTACAGATTTTAAGCATTATTGCATAAAAGTATACAAATACATTTCCTTTTTTTGTTCTCGTTCTCTCTCTCTCTCTCTCTCTCTCTCTCTCTCTCTTTCTCTCTTTCTTTCTTTTATATATGAGTACACTGTAGCTATCTTCAGACACACCAGGAAAGTGTGTAGGATCTCATTACTGATGGTTATGAGTCACCATGTAGTTGCTGGGATTTGAACTCCGGACACCTGGAAGAGCACTCAGTGCTCTTAACCTCGGAACCATCTCTCCAGCCCTAGTTTCCTTCTAAAATAATGTGATGATAACATTACAAAGACGCTGGAAAAGAATCAAGATGGAAAGCGCAGAAATTATATCAATATATTTGTAAAGTTCTATGCAATTACACTGTTGTCAGTTTTGTACTTTTTTTTTACATATTTATGGAATATTTTAGGATATCGTGACCTATGATGATGTTCACATACACTTCAGTCTGGAAGAGTGGGTCTTGCTGGATCTTTCTCAGAAGAGACTGTATAAAGATGTGATGCTGGAGACCTACAGGAACCTCACTGATATAGGTAAGACTGAATTTTCTTTCTGTTTTTACAATTTGAGGGATAGATTTTTGGCTTTTTTTTTTTTTTTTTTTTTTTTTTTTTTTTTTTTTTTTTTTGGTTTTACTATTTATTTGCTTGTTTTTTTTCCAGAGACTAAGATGCACTAAACGAAATTTTATTTATAAAGATGAAAACAAAACTAACAGTGATAAAACCTAAAATAGAACTCTGAACAAGTTTTTATAATAGAAGTCATTAGCCACATGGCTTCCTCACCCTACTTTAGTAAATATCAAGACTACAGAATTTAAACACAGGAAATAAACAGTATCGTCAGATATAAATATTCTAACAGTGATTCCCTTGCTTTATGCCTTCTAATTTTTCTCTTTATTTACATTTCAAATGTTATTCCTTTTCCTGTCCATACTTTCCCTTCTTCCCACCTACTCCCATCCCTCCTCCACCTCAACTTGCTTTTGTTGTTTTTCTTGTTGTTGTTTTGGTTAGTGATGTTTTTCTGTAACTTCAGTTGTGAAAACGGTAAATATTTTAGACATGGCATAAGGTTCAGTGATGATAGTAATTTAACTGTTGTTTACTTTCAAATAATGTATCATATATTTTTCCATATGTGCTTAAGAATGCAAATGGGAAGACTGCAGTATTGAAGACCATCATCAAAGTCCTGGAATATATGAAAGGTAAGTATCATGTGCAATCAGAATCAAATGTTCCTCTGAAGGCACATTATTGTGCCTTGTTTGAAAGGTATTTCTCTAACGAGGAGACATGGAAACAATGGTATCACCAATTTAATCATAGCCTAATGGGATTTAATTGCTAATATTGCCAAAATTTATTTATTTGGATACCACTCAGAAATCCCAGAAGGTGTTCATGAAAATAGGGTTCCCAACCCATCTAAGAAGCACATACTTTATAGGGAGACTCCAGTTACTTATATACTTGTACAGATTTACCAGTGTTCATTGATAGGGGAAGTTGATGAGAGTCAAGAAGATGATTGTTTTACAGGAGATTTACTTCTTATATTACATCTCTAAAATGAGAATATTTAAACTGTATAAATCCAATGTGGCTATCTGTACTTTGTTAGTCTTGCTTTAATACATATATCCTGTGCTAAATAAGATGCAGTCCAAATGAGGAAAAGGAATATGGAAAGAAGCAGTGAGCCACTTTCTTTCCCAGAAAAATTAGAAGACATTTGCTTGTCCTAACATTGAGCAGACTCAAATTTACAAGATATGGTGTGTAGTGTTATTGAGAATATATTTATACACACATACAATTTGAAAGTCCTGTGAGGATGAGTACAGAAATTCTTCTATTATTCCTGATTTTCTTTACAAATGTAGTGTAACACATGATATTGAGATATGAATGTAATGGCTCGGGTAAATATCTGAGTTCTAGTTCTCTTCAAAGTTGTGAAAAAAAACTCTAATGGGTAAAACATGCTGTAATTATGAAAGATGTACTCATGGCTCTAATCATCACAGATATAATCAAAGCCATAATTCCAGATCACTGTAAAGAAGATGATAAAACCATAATCTGTTCCTATTGAGATATTTGTTAAATAGTAAAATTGACTCATACAGACAAAAAGATTCTTCAGTGTAATCAATGTGGTACAATGTTCACACAAGCCTATTATCTTCATAGGGAAAAAAGATATCATCCTCAAGATGAACCTTATGAAAATACTCAGTACAGTAAAGCCTCTGCATATCAAAGTCATCTTCAGAGGCATCAAAGAATTCATAGTATCAAGAAATGCAATGAAGATAATCAATTTGGTAAACATGTTACATATCAAAACTATTTCCAAATATATAAAAAAAAGCGTACTGGAGAGAAGCCCTATAAATGTACTCTGTCTGGTAAAGCCTTCAAAAGTCAGAGTCATCTCCGACAACATGGAAGAACACATACTGAAGAGAAACCTTATGCATGTAATGAATGTGGTAAAGCCTACACTAAACTGTATCATCTTAAAGTACATAAAAGAACACATTCTGGTGAGAAACCTTATGAATGTAATGAGTGTGGTAAAGCCTTTGTACAACAATCTCATCTCCAAGTGCATAAAACAACACATACTGGCGAGAAGCCCTATAAATGTAATGAATGTGGTAAAGCCTTTGCACAACTGTTTAAACTCCATGAACATAAAATAACACATACTGGAGAGAAGCCCTATGAATGTAATGAATGTGGTAAAACCTTTGCATCTCAGCGATATCTCCGAAGACATAAAAGAACACATACTGGTGAGAAGCCCTATGAATGTAATGAATGTGGTAAAACCTTTGCATCTCAGCAATATCTCAAAAAACATAAAAGAACACATAATGTTGATAAGCCCTATAAATGTAATGAATGTGGTAAAGCCTATATACAACTGTGTAATCTCCAAGTACACAAAAGGACACATACTGGCGAGAAGCCCTATAAATGTAATGAATGTGGTAAAGCCTTTGCACAACTGTTTAAACTCCAAGTACATGAAAGAACACATACTGGAGAGAAGCCCTATAAATGTAATGAATGTGGTAAAACCTTTGCATCTCAGAAATATCTCCAAAAACATAAAAAAACACATACTGGTGAGAAGCCCTATGAATGTAATGAATGTGGTAAAACCTTTGCATCTCAGCAATATCTCCAAAAACATAAAAGAACACATACTGTTGATAAGCTCTATAAATGTAATGAATGTGGTAAAGCCTATATACAACTGTGTAATCTCCAAGTACATAAAAGAGCACATACTGGCGAGAAGCCCTATGGATGTAATGAATGTGGTAAAGCCTTTGCAACTCAACAATATCTCAAGAATCATAGAAGAACACATACTGGAGAGAAACCCTATGGATGTAATGAATGTGGTAAAGCCTATGCACACCCGTTTAAACTCCAAGTACATAAAAGAACACATACTGGCGAGAAGCCCTATGAATGTAATGAATGTGGTAAAGCCTTTGCAAGTCAAGAATATCTCAAGAGTCATAGAAGAACACATACTGGAGAAAAACCCTATGGATGTAATGAATGTGGTAAAGCCTTTGAACAACGGTGTAATCTCCACGTACATAAAAGAACACATACTGGAGAATAGCCCTATGAATGTAATGAATGTGGTAAAGCCTTTGCAACTCAAGAATATCTCAAGATACATAGAAGAACACATAGTGGAGAGAAACCCTATGGATGTAATGAATGTGGGAAAGCCTTTACACATCGCAAATTCTTTACGTACATAAACGAACTCATACTGGGAGAAACCATAAATGTAATGAGTGTGGTAAATCCTTTGCAACTCAACAATATCTCAAGAATCATAGAAGAACACATAGTGGAGAGAAACCATATGGATGTAATGAATGTGGTAAAGCCTTTCCACAACTGTATCATCTCCAAGTACATAAAAGAAAACATACTAGAATGAATGTAATGAATGTGGTAAAGCCTTGGCAACTCAGCAATAACTTCACATACATAAAAGAACACATACAGGAGAGAAATCTTATGAATGTAATGAATGTGGTAAAGTTTATGCAAGTAAGCAAATTCTTAACATACATAAAAGAACACATAATGGAGAGAACATTATAAATGTAATGAGTGTGTTAAAGCCTTTGCAAAACAGTCTCATCTCCAAATACACAAAAGTATACATATTACAGAAAAGCCGTATAAATGTAATGAATGTGGTAAAGCCTTTGCAACTCAACAGTGTCTCCTAAGACATAAAAGGACACATAGTAGAGAGAATCCTTCTGAGTGTAATAATGTGGTAAAACCTTTGCACAACAGTTTAATCAATGAGTACACTAAAGAATACATACTGGAGAGACACCATGTGAATGTATTGAATATGGTAAAGGCATTTCAGTTTTGCATTATCTTTAAATACATGAATGAATACATACTGGAAACATACTTTGGATATCATACTCATCCATAAAGAAAAATGAGAGAACAGTTATTGGTAATAGGAGAAATTGGAAGAAGACCTTTCTGTGTTTGATTCCATCTCTTCCACAGAAGAAATTGGAACAATAACATACTGAATTTGAGTCCATGTAGTTCACATAGTATGTCATTGAGTGTGTAGATATATCCATCCTCAAAGAGCAAACAAAAAAGGACACAAAACACAACAAAACATAAACTAAATAAGAAATTCAGTTGATCATGATAATTGTATTGCAAAGAGAAAATATGAATATATGTAGAGTTTGTTTACAAAAAATATATAAATCCATAAAACCCTCATGTGACCATGAGCTCATACTGGAGGTTTTTCTCACTTACAACACAAAAAGAGTAATGGAGTCTTGTCATCTCATGTGTTATAGACATTTTTTGAACCTGTACTATTTTCTCAGTGATACTGCTTTGGATGGAAATGCAAATTTGCTGCCCTGCATCTTCTTGGAATGATACAGATCAACCATGATTCCAATTCAAGAAATTTGATGCATGCTTCTGACTTCCTCGGGCACTAGGTATACATCAGTGGAAAGTCATATTGGAAAAACTTTTCTCATGTATCAGTTTCTTTTTTAATTAAAATTTATCTAATTGAGTTGTATACAGTTTGTCAGTGTGTTTGTCAAATGCTTTCTAGGTATTATCAGGGTCCAGAGTGAGAGATAAATTGAGGGATGAATTGTTGTGGGATGCTGGATTCTGTGGATATTTAGGTCAATCTTGATGTCCCAAAAGAAATAGATTATTGATCCCATCAGAATCTAGCTTGTACTGGGTGCTTAATGAAGAGTGTGAACTCAAATTTCCAAAATATGTGAACAAAGTGCAAAGACTTTTCTGGGGAGAAATTGATAATTCACTCCTTTAGAAGGTGGCTGACTGCTAGACCAGGGCCACAATATCAAATAAATCTCAAACTCAAATCCCAATTAGGCATGATAGGGAGACCAAAAGGACACACCCTGGTCAGTTGTACCAAGCTGAAGTTTGTAACTCTTAAAAGGGCAGGAAGATGAATTCGTAGTTTAATTGTCTGAAAGTGGTGCTGTTCTGCTTTCCAAATTCCTGCAAATCACTCAGGTGTTAGTAATTCCACATGATATCAAGGTTATCATGTGTCCTCAGACTTAACCAAAAGGTACTTTAAAATTGGAGGAATCTTAACTCGAAGTTTGGAATATGGATGGAAATTTAGGGAGGAAGGTTTGTCTGTAAAACCCAGATTATCAATAGGACAGAAGGTATTGTGCAAAATGAACCTGAAGCCAACCTGAATCATCCTGTCCTCTCTCAGCATCCACTCTTCTTTTCTGAGTCAGCCCCCTTCAGGTCGTTGACTCTCTCGATTTTCTTTCTAATAATATTGGACTTGTACACCAAGGTACCATGTATCGTCCTATTCTGCTGTTTGATCTTTAAGTCTGACAAGTTGGTCACTGTCTTCCCAGCAACCTTCCTGGTAGAATTGAGGATATAGGAAATAGACATTAATGTCTCTGCTTTTCTTAAAACTAGTAAAACACTTGTCCCATGGAATTTACATTTACCCAGGAATATCTTTCTTGGCAAAAACTGAGGCCTACAGAGGTGCATGTCCCTTATGAAGAAAATTAACCTTATCTGAATGCTCTGTTAGAGGGAGGTGCTGAGTACATGGAAGGGTTTATTGGATGGTAAAAATCTGTCTTACAGCTTGGTTAGATTAAATGTACACATCTCTTGCTGTCTATGTATCCTGGTAAAACCACTATGTTAGATTTGTTAATTTATGTCTTAATCACTATTCCCATTTATTCACACTGAAGAATTTGCTTTTGTAGTGTTTTCTTTATTTCTTGTGTAATATACTCACTAAGGGCCCTTTATTGACCTGGATCTCAATATATAGATTAGGCTGTTCCAGAACATCAAAGAGTTCTGCCCAGATTGCCTGCAGATAACTACATTATAGGTTGGAATTTCATGGCTATACAGTTTGGTTCTTTGAATTTTTTCAAAGGAAGAGTATCTGAGCCTCGCTGGTTATGGTAGCCAGGACAAAATCTCTTTGTCCCACCTCCAGAATCAAGAAAGATCCATCAAATGCATCCCTCCTGTCATAAACTCCATTGTCCTGCAATGGTGAGCAATGTACATTTACTTTACCATTGATTCTATTCTACAACATCCAGAGACTAGGGCAGATATCCATCTTCATTTTACAGATTATGGAACCACGGATCATGGAATTGATTGTACAATATAATATCAATATAATTAAATGTAGTTGCTCATATTTTCCATCTAAACATACTTGTGACTCACTGAATGAATTTGTAAAAGCAGCCTACTAATCCAGTCATGTTGGCAGAGGCCTGTCCCAATGACACTCAAGTAATGGATGACGATTTTCAGGATTTTGATGGCGCAAGGTGAGAATGGTCAAGGATGTATAGTAGGAGGTTCAAAGAACCAAGAGATTCTGTGATTAATGCCCATTGTCTTCCCTAAAATTTAAATTCTGCAGGGTCATGGCTCTAGCAAGTGTTATCCCTGGTGCTCAGGTTGATTCTGTCTTCACACAATGGGATCCTATCAGATATTTACAGTAAGGGTTGGATTGAGATAAATATATATTCCAATTCAATCTCAGAAGCCAAATCATTTTGTTCAAAATATTCAAAATCATAGGATACATTTTGGGCTAATAATATGGCATCATAGTTATTGAATTATGCATAAAGTTTCAATAAAATATTCATTTATATTTCTTTCTAGCCTGCAATTTATCACTTTCATCTTTATATTATGGTTTCTCTATGGCATGTTACTTCACTCTGAGAGGCATTGGGCAGGAGAGTCACTTTACACAGATCCAAGTTGCTTCAATATTGCACTTGGTCTAGAACCTGTTCCAGTTGTGCTTTTAAACTTCTCAAGAGACTGTCGTGAAAGCCATCAGACACCCTTCCTGAGTGTACATTTCATTTTACACTGCAGACAACTTCTTGTATTTACCATATGGTTGTTTTTCGTTTTAGCAGAGGCAAAATTTTCATTTTATATTTTTATATAATTTCCCGCTTAGTCACAACAAATGGACAATTAAATAATTATCAAGGATTTTAATGCAAAGCATCCCCTTTTGATATTTGGAGTAGTACATGAATTCACAGATTTGGTACCAATGAGAATTACGAGTGTTTCATGAATAGTACATTTTTTTACTTATACTATTGCATGTCAACCAATTTCTATAATACAGATTTGTGCCTGGAAATAAACAAGTTTTTCCTTTGTGACGGTGATCATGAAATTTGAATTCCTAGTTTAAAGGGGACTTACTTGCAATTTCAGTGGAGCAATTGCTGTTTGATATATCTTAGAACCATTAGTGTGACTTTGTTTTGAAATAACTTGAAGTGGGACTGCTGAGGCATAGCCAGATTTTCTCATCACTTGCATCTTCTGAAACAACTAGTGACTGGGTTCTCTCCATCTGTGAAAACAACATCATATATAGGGTTAGTAACATAACAGCTTAATACAAAAGCCTGTTTTGTGGGAGTTGTGGAGTTTTGTGGACTTGATCTCTCTACATATAGAAGTATAGAAAGTTTATAACATGTCTCAAATTCATGATGATACTGGGTGAATTTTATTTGGTCTTTTGTTTCAAAGCACCCAAGTTTTGTTTTGTTTTTTTTTTTTTTTTTTTTTTTTTTGAGTTTTCCTTCCTTTAGTTGAATTTCTTTCATAAATCTACCACCCATTCTTGTTGTAAGTTTGTGGTCAGTATAGAAGTTAGATTGTATCAGTTGTGTTTGATTCTTCATAATTCTACTGGACATTATGATTTTTTTCTTACATTTTGAATTTGAATCTCTTGTCCTTTTGTAATTTTTAAGAATTTGATTTGGTTGTGTTGAATTTGTGTTGTAAGTTGAATGTGCTTGATGCTAATATAGTATAGACTCAACATGTTCACAAGAATCCTTGCACATGTCATCATTTATTTAGTTCTTTTATTTTGTGTTAAAATGTGAAAAAAAAATTATCCTTTGAAAGTTACTTTGGGTCTGCACATGTTGCTCTTCATGTACTGTTTTCTCAGGAAGACCCATATTGACCTCCCAATTGCCATGTCAGGAAGTTCATGACTACCTTCAACACCAATCTAGCACATCTGACAGCTTATTAATTCTGTTGTCCTTTTGTGAGTTTGAAATATACACTTTTCACACAAAGAGATATAAAAACTGTGTTTTTGTCAAAGGTTCTTATATTTACTAAAGCAATTAGGCAAAACAGATTGCTTTATGTTCATGTGTATAATAGACACCATTCAACTTTTCTTTAAAGCTTTGTTATTCTGCATTTGGTTTTGAAAGGTGTTTATTACCTTACTTCACTGTGCTACAGACGTTCATCCAGTCATCATTCATAGGAAATTATTGTTGCCAGTAATCATAGACTATAATTCTTTTATGATAATAAAATGAAATAATTTTTATTGGTTAAATATTCTATGACTAGTATTGGCACATCAGAGTAATTGAAACAAATCTCCCTGATTTTGTACTAAGAGCTTTGCAAACATACCCTTTCCCTTTGACAAAGGAAGCACATGCATTGAATATTGTCCCACATTTATTTGATCATATTTTTCATTAGAAATTTGTTGTTTAATTGACCACATTATATTTGTAGGTACGTCCTTTTGTATTTAATCAGTGATGATATCTTTGTTACCTTTTTTCAATTATAGTTCTAAGCATTTATGAAACTTTGAAATTTGTGGACTTTCATGTACTTTTATATTTTTTGATATTGACCAGAGTATCTGATTTCTTCCTTGAAATTTGTTTGTGGGGACTTCGTGTAAATTACTTCCATTGTTTAACCCAAGTACTGTGGATGTTTTTGATGTAATAAAGACATTGCAAACATACACTTCCAATGAATATGACTGGAAACTTGTTCAGCTGAAAAATCAGAAGTCCTTTAAGCCAGTCCATTACATCAAACCAAAATTTGCTTATTTTACATTTTTATTTACTTTTTTTTTTTTTTTTTTTTTTTTTTTTTTTTTTTTTTTACTTTCTACCACCTGGATGGTTCTTTTGAATTATTAATGAAGTTGTTTGGTTTGGTTTTACATGATCAGTTTTAGGTTTCCTGTTTGTTGATGATTATTTGTGAGTATTTGATTATAATATTTTTAAACTAATTAACAAGGAACTTGAAATCTTCCAAAGACAGATTCTCTTTCATTTAGTTTTGCTATTCTAGACATTATACCACTGCTTTATACATATCAGGCAATGTATACCTTCATGGCCTAAGTCTTTCTTTAGTTCTAAAACTTAATATATTTTCATACACACACACACACACACACACACACACATCATAGTGTAATAGCATAATACACTCAATAATTGAAACCTATTATACTTGGTTGACTTGCCTAGAACATTTTTAGCTTGAGAAAACCATATGTCTACATGCTATGTAATGAGTCCTCAGGTACAGAAATTAAATTAAAAAAATATATATATATAAAATAAAATATACACATATATATTGGCTTGAAAAATTGTCCATTAAATCAAGGCTATTCTCAGAAGTCTTTATATATGGAGAAGAAAGCTATCATAGTGCCTTCTCAATGGAGGCATATTCATGGAAGACCTTTTGACACCTTGGAACCTAGGCCTTGGAGCATTCTGTAGGACTCAGAAGTGTAGAGATTAAACGAAGCTCCTACTCCAAAACTAGAGATATGTGTGAGAGTTAGTCATGTTCTAGGGCCAGGGTATTTTAAGAGGAGTTTGTTCTGTTTCCGAGAAACCAACTCTTCCCACTAATTGGGTCTCTCCTTATCAGTTCCAAGGGCACTGTGGGTTTGGCAAGTAATGTTATTTTTATACATTGTGTTCCCTTTAGGCAGCATTCTTTGTTTAACCTCCTCCCATGTTTGTATCATATATGATGATTTCTGATGTATTCATAGAAGACCCCATTTCCTTCTTTATTCCCCCAGGAGGCAATATACAAGATGCTAGTCGGCTTAAGAATCTTGCTTGACTTAGACATAGGTAGTCTAAGACTTAACCACACCAGCTTTTGTCTTTCCTTCCTTCTCCTTTCCAAATCTCCATTGAGTGAGCCCTGACACTGGAAAATAATCATCTGTTCTAGTACACTGGCGTAATTAATAACTCCTCTGGGAATACATTTGCTGGATCCATTTTGCATCTATCTGCCTAAGCAGTTAGAGTTCCATTGTCCTTTCCCTACTCTTCAGTATATCATCTGGGACTCACCCAGTTTATATGGAATTCAAAATCTGTTGTAGGCTAATTCCCCTTTTAGAATTGCCCAGTGCTGGATGAATGTTATTCTTCAGGATGTCTTATTTCTTGATTAATATCTAAGGTTCACTGAATTCTTTTTCTGTAAGGGACAGAATAATTTTAGAACAGGTGTTCCCCTAGCCTTCCATAAATAAATAAATAAATAAATAAATAAATAAATAAATAAGTAAATAATAAATAAATAAAGACTGCTGAGCTTATTTCTCTTAATGATGCTTCAGGTGGCCTTGAATCAAACTGTCGGTCTACAGGACAATGGCCTTGCTGTCTAAGTGACTAATATTAAAATTGCTCAATTCTTAAACAGCTGTTTCTCTCAGGTTTGCCTTATAAATTTTACAAAGCGTTTAAAGCCAGTAGGTAAGTCATTATGAGGATCATATTTCAGAAATACTTGATTAGGATTAGAGAGATGGAGTAGTAATTAAGGGCACCGATGCCCTTCAGAGGACCACAGTTCAGTTCCCAGGACCCATATCACCGTATCACGTGGTGGGTCACATCTAATGTAACTGCACCTACAGGGCATTTGAAAACCAGTTGTTACCTTAATTAGTATACATTCATATGCATGTGGGCACTTTCCTGTGTGTACAGACAGGCCACATACACACAAAAACTGGGACATACACACATAAAAACAACATTTAAATGCCTGTTGGTGACCCATGCTTTAAGCTCAGAACTTAAGAGACAGTAGAAGGTGGAAGTCTGAGTTCAAAACATCCTGGCTTAGAGAACAAGTTCAAGATCAGGTTATATATAGAGAATTCTTTTCAAAAACTAAGTAAAGAAATCAAAACTAAAACAAAACTCCTGCTAATTTTCCATGATTCAAAAATGTTTAATTCCAGGGGGAAAAAAAAGTTTCTGAGCTGCACAGGTTTCTCAGGGGTGCATGGGGTTGAGTCTGTGCATAAGGCTGATCACAAATGTTGTACTGTAATTCATGTGGCAGAAAGCATACATTAAATTATTCTTCTACATCATATTGATTGTTAAATGTCCGGGTTTATGTTTACATGAGACACTAAGGGTTTCCAGAGCCATAGCAGACCTTTCTGACCACATCAATTTGCAAGAAACTCTAGAGTTTGGGACTCTCTTAGTAAGACATATGAGTAGACGGTTGGTTAAAAACACAGCAGGTTAGGAGTCACTTTGATTTAATTTTGTGAGAATTGTGAAACATGTCTATAAGTAATGTTTCCTTTTTTCCCCTTGTATAGGACATTTGGATTTTTTACCTTCCGTTTCTCCTATCTTTTCACCCATCCACAACTCTCTTCTCCCTCATGTCAACTGCTTCTACATTTCAATTCATAAAACAGCTGGTCTCCTAGTGACATCACCTGAAAAATGCTCACAGAGATGTAATAAAAGTAGTTATAAACCCTTTATTCAGCCAGAACAGGAAAACCCATTAAGGAGAAAAGATTCCCAGAGTAGGAAAAGAGCCAAAGACATCCCAAACCACAGTTAGGATTTTCACATAACCTCCAGTCCTAGTGTCTACACACTATGCAGACCCAGGATCTATGGTTGTTGCTTCTGCCCATGAGCCCTTCTGAGCCCCATTTCATTGACATAGTTGGCCTTCTTCTCATGATGTCCTTGAACATCGGGCTCCAACAATGCTTTCTCCTCTAAGTTCATGGTTCCTCAAGTCCCCAACAGGTTACAGAGACCTGTGTCACAAGATCAGCTCTTTCCACTGGCAGAAACCAGATGCCTGACTTTCTTTTATTGTTCAGGGTTGTTTTAGCTAACCTAGGTAGTTTGTTTTCCAAATGAAGTTGAGACTTGCTTAGAATGGTTTGTAAAAATATTCTGGTGCCTGGGAATTGCATCACCACTTCTCATTCTCTTAAATCTAGTGACTCATGAGAATGGAACAATCTTCCCCTTTTCCAACATCTTCATTTTCTTTCTTCAGACCCTTGAGGTTCCTGTCATACAGATCTCTCACTTCCCTGGTTACACATCTTGACTTCCTCCTTCCCAATCTGGATCCACTTGATTTACTTTGGTTTTCCTATTTTTCTTGAAATTCAATAACTATTCTGAGTAGATAGGGAGAGGGTATGCAGCCCTCTTTCCTCTATGATTTTTACGGGATTTTTCAGGATTCTCTCCACATAATATGATACTGGCTGTTGGCTTGCTGTATATTGCTGGTATCACATGTAATTGAGGCTTGTCTTTCTCTTAAATCCTCAGGCCTTCGCCCAACTTGGAGTAGCTGTTGGCAGTGCAGGCACTGTAAAGTTGAGGTTCCAGTGAGATTCAGGAAAGAAAGGATATCCTGAAGGATCATCTCAAAGGCTGACCAGCACCTAAGAAAATTGGGGTGTATTGGAAATGGGATCCACAGTTGGTGGATCAACGAGTGATTGTGCTAAAGCAAAAAGTATAAAACCAGATGATGGTAAAATGTTTGTGTGTGTGTGTGTGTGTTATGCTAAGCATTTAAAGGAGCAAAGATAACTCTCCTGGGTGTTTTAAAATCTTTTTTACACAGATTAGAGATAGTGTAGTCCCTAGACATGAGAGAGAATGGACTTAAGTAGTCCTCCTTGCCTTTCTAGGGGATGGTATGGCAAAAGAGAAGGAAAATGAAAGTATTCCAGAGTTCTTCTAGGAAGTGCAGGTCAGGAGATGTCCTGACAGTCTGGCTGTTACTGGATAAATGTCTAGTTCTGGTTCTGGGTCCCTTAGGAAGAGTCTCTTTAGCACATCTAGTTCTCTCTCTCTTTTTCTCACCCCCCACCCCCCATGTGCTGTTTGTCCCTTGGCACTAAACTTTCCATGTTTGTCAATTGCTGAACTCACATTTCATATTCAAAAGAAAAATAGTTAAATCGTTATCTGTCGGTTGCTCACCTCTTGATTTACTCTTAACCCATGTCTAAAAAGGTAAGTATAAAAGGTAAAAATAAAAAGCAGTCTCAGCTGGCCTATGGAGGTCTGCACCTGAAGTTAAGAGTTGAGCATACCGGGAGGCTGCTCTAAAAGCACCAGCAGTTTCTCAGGTTCTATGGTAAGAGCTGATGGCTATTTCTCTTTGAAAAATCTATCACTGTGTATACTGAGCTCAGCAGGTGACAGGTTGATCATCTGTTAAAAGTGAGAATTTTATCTGGTTTAAATATATAATATGTGTGGTCACTTCATGTTTGTTTTTGACAGGTTTTTAAATGTATAAATATGTTCTGCATGTCTTGGCTGTAGATTATTAGCTTATAAATAATTGGGTATGATTAAAAATTGGTAACATTGGTAATAGAAAGTTTGCTTTAAAATAGTAAATTGGATGGAGTCATTCTTGACAACACTTGGCATAAGCCAACATAAGGAAAACAGGTTTCTAAAGATACTCCAAACTCAGGATAATATTTTATGTAATTCTTGTTCTAGAAAACAGTCTTAAAGGATATAGTGAGGAATAATAAGGTATTAAAAGCTGTCTCATCATGCATTCATATATAAGAACTAAGTGTGTGGAATGAAAGAAGTGAACTTGGTATTGATTTTATAAAAAATAGATCATTTGCACTGTTAAAATTGGTTTTGCTTTTTCAAAATTATGGCTATGCTCTTATATTACAAAAGCAACTTAAAAACTGTGGTTAAACTGCTGGTGTTCCATTGACTGCAGTTTCCAGTTTAATCACAGGCTCAAGATTTTAACTCACGTATTTGTAATTAAAGAAAAACATCAAGCAGGCAGAGATTGTTGCAGATTTAAGTGTTGATGAGGCTGTGAAACATATTGGAGCATTACAGCCTAGTTACTGCTTCAGTTGCTATTCCAAAGAATGATCATAGAGTTAAAAGATTGTTTTCATGCTGTTCCTTTCCATTTTCATGATTGTAAAGGGTTTACACTTGGCATGTCCACTGATGGTTTTGAAATTCCTTGAGGCAATAGAAGTCTTTGAAATGTTTTGCTTCAGGGAATGGTTGATTGCTCTACACTGTGTCACTGATTTGCCCCTGCTTAAATGGCAGGAAGTTGGGACTCAGAATCCTCAATGTTTACTGCTGTTGCTGCTTTTTTATCTAGAGTTTTTGCTCTTAAGATGAGCTTTATAATTTGGGGAGTGGTTGTTGCTCCAGAAAATAATCCAAATAATTGGGTTATAAGTCATGCTAGTCACACTGTGGCACAGAAAACTCATAAAGATAATTTACTTAATATGATTTTCCAAAGTGGTGAGATGTTAGCTGGCTAGAACCTTGCCTTAAGATCACCACAGGAGGTCTTAAACCATGGTTTGGTGTTCTCAAGAGATGCAAATCCTAGTATCCTAGTCCTCTTCTATAGTTAACTGAAGGATGAAAAATGTTGTAGAAAATGTAGAGGAAGCAATCAGTTAACAACAAATATTAATATGGATTACTATGAATTGTTGGCTGTCTGTATTTTTGCTTTGCACCCACATCAGTCCTTTGGAAAAAGGAACCATCAATGTGAATTCTTCTTTTTTCCTCTTTAAGTAAAATTTTAACATCCTATTATGTAGCCTTTCTGTGTTAATACAGAACTGTATGATAGAATCATGAAGGTATTTTTTTAAAGGCAATGTCTTGACCTGATGAAATATTTTTCCTCATCCTAAACAGCAATTAAATTGGTTATTTCTAAATACTGATATTTGGCCTATTGCATGTGCAAACTTTTCAGGCAAAATTTGACCCGTCAAGCAGGTCCGGTTATTCAGGGTTCCGAAGAGGCCTTCGTCCTGAAAGTCATGGGGGCAAGAGAGAAAGTAAGCCAAGCATGCAAAGAACGACAAAGAGTCAGTCTGAATGGTGTCAAGGCTTCATTGAGGGTTTGGTGCTCACAGCTTATATGGGCTGGGCAGAAAGGGGGAAGCAGGGTGCAGTGGAATTTTTACAGCATCTACGTGACCAGGGAGAGGGTAGCACTATGGTTACAGATTAACAGCCAGGTAATTGTCCCAGGATAGCTTATCTTGTCACCTAGCAGCTGATCTCGGTGGAACCTCATAGTGGTATTCCTAGGAAAGGTTAGGCTCTCACAGGTGGGGGTGTAGGTACAGCTTGGACCAGTTCTAAGGTGACTGCTGTGCAGTCATTTTCTTAAGCATGGTTCTCAGGCATGGCTCCCTACAAAAATTAATAAATTATTATCCAATAAACAATTTGTTGAAGTTCTTTTTTCTATGCATGCTTTTCTATTTCCTGTAAATATACGCATGCAGCCCACAGATAATGCAATTGCTATATTAACAGGTGGCTCATCTAATGGGGAAGTGGCATATGCAACTGTGTCACACATTCTTTCTCTCAAGTTACCCACAGCTACACCATACATTACTGGATTACTTTCTGTAGCCACTGTTTTTAAATGTTAAAAAAAAATCAGTTGAACTTTAAATTTACATCCTAATGACCAATATATAGCTCATGGTTTACAATTGCTTGAAATTGTTCCGTTTTTGTACATACTGCTAATTCTTGAGTTTTGCAATTGTTTATACAAATACTACTTAATTTGATCCTGCATTCAAATGAAATTTAGTATGCATATTAATAGTTTTATCCACATTAGATTCTTTTATAATCAATGCAAGAGGGTGTCATCTGCATGACAATTTTCCATTGAAAGGGGTCCTGAAAGGGCAGTATGTGCTCTACTGTGCACTACAAATTAAAAAAAAAAGCAGGATCTTTAAGATTTCATTGCGAAATTACAAAGGACCATGCTCTACAAACAGTCACCCACAGTTCCATATGTTCAGAATTCATTTCTGCTCCAAATTTGGGAGTTAACCCTAGGGGACTGACTCCCAATGATATTTGGCAAATGGATGTTAGGCATGTCCCCTGCTTTAGGAAATTACAATTTGTGCATTTTCAATGGATGCTTACTTATTCAAGAATGATATATGCACCTGCACATAGTGATGAGAAATTTAATAATGTCAAAAATCACTGCTGACAAGCCTTTGCCTATATGAGTGTTCCCCATAAAATTAAAACAGATAATGGTCCTGCTTATTCCAGTAAAGGGTTTGAACAACTTTGTTCAGAATATGGTGTATTTCATAACACTGGAAATCCCTATGATCCCCAAGGACAAGCCATTATTGAAACTTACTCTTCATACCATAATGTATTTGTCTAAAACGAAAATGGGGGAGCATACCTCCCATCATGTGAATTTATCCTTAATTTTTTTATATATTTAATAAAATTTTAACTGTAAATTTTGAAAGCCGCCTTGATGCTGATGGACATTGGAGAGTATGCCCAGAATAGCAGGGAATGGTGTGATGGTAAGACCTTGCCTCCCAACTGTGGAGGACACCAGACCCTATTTGACTAGGGCACAAGTGTCTGGTTGTATTTTGACTTGGGATTCTGAACCACAGGCCTGGGTCCCTGAGCAATGTGTTCATCCTGTGAAACCCATGGAGTAGTGCTATTGATATTAATAAGGAGGACAGTCTCAATTGTTCTAAACAGGAATGTCATCTGAGAAGCCTCAGAGAGAGTGAAGACCTTGCAGTGGTGAGGGGGGTGTCAGGATCTGCACCTGTGCCTGTGGATCTAACTGCAGAGAATCAACTGACTCTTGCCTGCACCAGGAGGATTTACAATGCAGCCATTATTAGTGCTGTTTCAGCAGCTGCAAAAGCAGCTGCGTTTTCTGAGAGTGCCCCTCCCCACCTTACTGCCACAGGTGCTTGGTGGAATTTTCTAGAGAAATGGCTGAGGCCCTCTCCACTTAAATTAATTTGAAATCATTCACTAAATTGGATATGCATTCAATTGGGAATGTTAAATTGGAATTAACAGACAGCACTGTTACAGGAACAACTCTGTGTTTCGAAGGCCAAAAGACTGGGCTAGTACAACAGGTCTGGGCATATTAGCCCTTAAAGCCTTGGTGTGTATCTTCCCTTATGTCACTTAGGCAAAAGACAAGCAGGGAGCCAATGGTCAGTCCACAGACTAGCAGGAAACAACCTCACAGGTCAAGCTCATTTGAGCCTGAATAAATTAGGCAGCCAGAGACCAGGAGAGCCCAGGGGGTGCTTTTCAACCTTAGACAGGGCGCCCAGGGGGGCCCTGTGGGCTCCTCAGACAGGGGTAAGAGAACTGTGGAGGTCCTTTGGCACCAGGTCAATGACAAATTTATAAAATAATTTTTGGGGAGATGTTGGTAGCCACGCCCATCCCCACACAAGGTTAGGTGAACTGCCAGCTTGTATGCATGGACATTGGGAATAGGACACACCCTCCATTCAAGTTTAGATGGACTAGTCCCAAGCTCCTCCACTCCTGTGTTCCTATTGTTTTTACTGTAGTAGGTTACAGACTCACCCCAGTTGGTGTGGTTAACACCAATAAGCATGGGAATTTGCATGCCTCCTTTGTAGCTGTATATATAGAGAGCTGAGGGAGTACATATAGTCCTGGGGGAGTAAAGCAGTATATTCTGGTAACTCAGTAATCGAGTCATCTCTTCCTTTCAAATCCTCAGGCCTTTGCCCGATGCAGCTCCGTCACTGCTTTAGATAGCTCAGGTGTGTAAACATTGTCTTAAATTTGGTGAGTACATTTCATCTGTCCCTACTGATTCTTTAAATTGTTTAAGATCCTGTATTTTACCAGGATTCTTACTCTGTGATGCCATAAGCACAATGTAAGGATCAATGACACCAAAAAATGGGTTTTCATGTTGTGAGTGGCATGACCCTTCCACAAGTTCTTTCTATATCTAAAACCTCCATCACTCGCCATTCATGATGATCTGCATGTGTTTCCTTTCATGAGGATTTGTTTACTGGTCTAGTAATTCTGTCTCACAGTATCACATGATACATACTACCCTTTTAGTAGCTACCATCAAACCCATTACCTAGGTATTTAAAGAATAGAGCTGGATGTTGTAGGTTACCAGATAGTACAACTTAAGAACTAAGGGTAATTAAGATGTCAGTCTGTCTGTACAGTACAACACTGGGATGATAACATACCCAAATGTAGAGTATACTAGGACATCCTGAGAAGCATGAGACCTATTCTCAAAAACAAGAAACATATAATAAAATAATATTGCACGTAAAAAGAAAATGTAGGGATTACAGATTCACCAACAAGGAAGAACAAAATCAGAAAGAAAGTTCGACATACTAAACCTGATCTATTAGGATGGCTTTGAACCCTTGATTTCATGCTACTGTCTCCGAGCACTGAAATTACAGAAGATTATGAAATCCATTAGAAAACAAAACACACAATTAAGTGAACAAGCAAATTCGTTTATAATACACCAATGAAAACTCTTAGGGCATCAGTTAGGCATGCCTGAAATTAAGTTAACATGTACGCAAATGTGACTTTGACGTTGTGATTTTTTTGCTCCCATTTTCCAAGCCATGGGTTAGAGATATGAACCACCATTGCAATGGTTTGTACATATTAGGTAAGCACATTACCAAATGAACCTATACCATGAGAATTATATCTTGACACCTAATTGACCTTTCCTTTATAGACTTGAGATGTATAAATATATACATACATATGTAGTTATAAGTATATAGAGATATAAATATATAACTTTATATAAATTAGACACAATACATAATATAAAACCCTAAAGCTTCATGGATAGACAAGATTTTATATTATTTTTCAAATTTTTTATTGGATATTCTCTATATTACATTTCAGATGTTATCCCTTTCTTACATTTGCCTCCATTAAGATGCTCCCTCTTCCAACCACCCTCTCCAACCTCAGCTTCCTGGCATTCTATATGGTCAATTTTGGAGAAAGTGCTGTGAGGTACTGACAAGAAGGTATATTCTTTTGTTTTAGGATGAAATATTCTAAAAATGTCTGTTTTATCCATTTGGTTCATACTTGTCAGTTTCACTGTGTCTTCCTTCAGTTTCCTCTTCCATGCTCTGTCCATTGATATGAGTGCGGTGCTGAAGTCACCCACTATTATTGTGTGTGGTGCAATATATGCTATGAGCTTTAGTAGAGTTTTTTTTATGAATGTGGGTGCCCTTGTATTTAGAGAATAGATATTGAGGATAAACAGTTCATCTTGATAAATTGTTCCTGTAACAAGTAAAAAGTGCCCTTCCTTATCCTTTTTGGTGATTTTTGTTTGAAAATCTGTTATATTCATTATTAGGATGGCTACTCAGTTTGTTTCTTGGGAGTGTCTGATTGAAAAGTTTTGTCCCAAACTTTTATTCTGAGGTAGTTCCTGTCTTTGTTGCTATGATGAGTCTCCTTTATGCAGCAAAATGCTGGGTCCTGTTTATGTATACAGTCTGATAGTCTGTCTTTTTACTGAGGGAATTGAGTCCATTGATGTTAAGAGATATTATGGAATAGTAATTGTTGTTTCCTGCTATTGTTGTTGTTAGAGTTAGAATTATCATGGTGTGCTTTTCTTCTTTAGGTTTTTCTTACAAGGAGATGAATTTCATGCTTTTCTTAGGGTGAAGTTTCCCTCTTTGTGATAGAATTTTCCATCTATTATCCTTTGTAGCCTGGATTTGTGTACAGATATCGTGTAAATTTCATCTTTAGTAAAATGTCTTGGTTTTTACATCTATAGTAATTGAGAGTTTTGCTGGATAAAGTATCCTCAGCTGGCATTTGTGTTCTCTTAGGGTCTGAAAGATGTCAGTCCAGGATATTCTACTTTTCATAGGCTCTGTTGATAATTCTGGTGTAATTCTGATCAGTCTTCAATTATATGTTACCTGTCTTTTTTTCCCTTACTGATTTTAGTTTCTTTCTTTGTTTTGAATATTTGGTGTTTTAACTATTATGTGTCATGAAGAATTTCTTTTCTGGTCCAATGTATTTGGAGTTCTGTACGCTTCTTGTTTGTTCTTGGTCATCTCTTTCATTACCTTAGGGAGTTTTTCTTCATAATTCTGTTGAAGACATTTACAGGGTCTTTTATTTGGGAGAATTTGATTTCTTGTACATCTGTTATCCTTAGGTTTGGTCTTCTTATTGTGTCCTAGATTTCCCGGATGTTTTGGGTTTTTTGATTTTTGTATTTTCTCTTACTGTTGTATCAATGTCTTTGATCATATCTTCTGCCCCTGATAATCTCTCTTCCATCTCTTACAGTCTATTGGTGATGCTTGTGTCTTTGACTCTTGATATATTTCCTAGGTTTTCCACCTTCATGGTTTTCTTCTTTTGTGATTTCTTCATTGTGTCTATTTATGTTTTCAATTTCTTCACCAGTTTAGTTGTGCTTTCCTATAGCTCTTTAAGTGATTTTTGTGGTTTTTTTGTTTGCTTTTTAAGAACTTCAACTAGTTTGCAAATTATTTCCGGGCTTTCATGTCCTTTTTTAAGTGTGTTATTTATGCGGTTCTCGAGGACCTTCATTAACATGATGAAGTTGGATTTGAAGTCTAAATCTTGTTTTTCTGGTGAGTTGGAATATCCTCAATTTTCTGTGGTGGTAGAAGTGGGTTCTGATGTTGCCAGGTTGTCTTGGTTTCAATTTCTTACGTCCTGATGCTTGCCTTTTGCTATCTTGTTATTGGTGATGTTAGGTGACCTTCTTGTCTCTGACTGGAGCTTATCTCTCCTGTGGGTCTGTGGACCCTTGTGCTCCAGAGGTAGATTGCTCCTGGGTGGTCGCTTTCTGCATAGGCTGTGAGTTCCAATGGCAGTGGGGTGGCTCTGAGTTTGGTCCCCAACAGAGTGCTCCTAGGCAGCACTGCTACCTACCCTCTGAGAGTTCCAGGTGGTTTCTCTCCAGAGTGTCAGTGGAGAGGACTGGTGAACGCACCATTGGGGCTAGCAGTGAAAACACTTCTCCGGCTCCTCCGGGTTCCAAGCATCTGCAGGCAGTCCTTATAGTCGATTCTATTCTGTTTTAAAACATTATACAAATCTCCACTATTAACTCATGGTCAAAAAAGGGTTATATATATTTATAGCTTGTTAAATGAACTCTATACCTTCAAATTTTCATCGTTAATACAATTCTCTTGAAGTACAGAATTTCATATTTTTTTTTTGGTTTTAGTTTGTGTTTTTTTTTTTTTTTTTTTTTTTTTTTGTTGTTTGTTTGATTTTGGAGGTAGAGTATCCATATATAAACAAGGATTTACTAAATCTCCCTATGTGGATCAGAAAAAATCAAAGTAAGAAAGATAGTGTTTCAATTTCTCCTGTCTCCAATATCGGTTTTTTCATGCTTTTGGAGATGATTCTGACTTGCAAAGCCTTTACCACATAACTTACATTCATTAAGTTTATTTCCAGTATGTATTCTTCAGCGATAAAGCCAACTTAGAAAGGCTTTACCACACACATTACATCCATAGGGTTTCTCTCCAGTACGTGTTTTCTTATATATTTGAAGATATTGCTGTTTTGCAAAGGTTTTACCACATTCATAATATTCATGGAGTTTCTCACCAGTATGTGTTCTTTCATGTACTTGGGGATAGTGCTAAGTTATAAAGGCTTTACCACATTCATTAAATTCATACGGTTTCTACCCTCTAGGTGTTCTTTTAACTCTTCGAAGACACTGGTTAGTTGGAAAGGCCTTTCCATACCCATTAGATTCATAGGCTTTTTCTCCAGTTTGAGTTCTTTTATAAGTATGGAACCATTGCTGAGTTGCAAAACCTTTACCACATTCCTAGGGTTTCTCTTTAGTATGTGTTCTTTTATGTACTTGAGAATGAGACTGTTGTGCAAAGGCTTTACCACATTCATTACATTCATAGGGTTTCTCTCCAGTATGTGTTCTTTTATGAACATGAAGATGCCAGTGTTGGGCAAAGGCTTTACCACATTGATTACATTCATAGGGTTTCTCTCCAGTATGTGTTCTTTTATGTACTTGAAGATGCATCTTTTTGGCAAAGGCTTTACCACATTGATTACATTCATAGGGTTTCTCTCCAGTATGAGTTCTTTTATGTACTTGAAGATGACTATGTTGGGAAAAGGCTTTACCACAATGATTACATTCATAGGGTTTCTCTCCTGTATGTGTTCTTTTATGTATATGTAAAGAATACTGAATTCTAAAGGCTTTACCACATACATTACATTCATAGGGTTTCTCTCCAATATGTTTTCTTTTATGAACATTAAGATACCACTGTTGGGCAAAGGCTTTACCACATTCATTACATTCATAGGGTTTCTCTCCAGTATGTATCTTCTTATGTACTAGAAGATTCCCGTTTTTGGCAAAGGCTTTACCACATTGATTACATTCATAGGGTTTCTCTCCAGTATGTGTCCTTTTATGTATTTGGAGACATTGCTTTGTTGCTAAGGCTTTACCACATTGATTACATTCATAGGGTTTCTTTCCAGTATGTGTCTTCTTATGTACTTTAAGATTCCTGTTTTTGGCAAAGGCTTTACCACATTGATTACATTCATAGGGTTTCTCTCCAGTATGTGTCCTTTTATGTACTTGGAGACATTGCTGTGTTGCTAAGGCTTTATCACATTCATTGGGTTCATAGGACTTCTCTCTAGTATGTGTTCTTTCATATACTTGAAAATAATTCTTATATGTAACAGCTTTGCCAAATTGATTATGTTCATTGGGTTTCTCGACACCATGAATTCTTTCATGACTTTGATGATAACTGTGATGTGCAGAGGCTTTATTATCCTGAGTATATCCATCAGGTTTATCTTGAGGATGACAGCTTTCTTGCCTGTGAAGATAATTGTCTTGTGTAAGCATTGTACCACAGTGATTACACTAAAGTATCTTTTATTTGTATGATTCAGTTTTACCACTTAGCATAATTTTAAATAAGAACAGATTAATTTTTTATCATATTGTTTTCAGTTATAGAAAATTCTTCTGTGGCTTTGATCATATCTGTGATGGTTAGAGCCATTAGTTCATCTTTTACATTTTCAGCATTCTTTCATCATGAGTTTTCTTTTTTTCACACCTTTAAAGAGAACTGGAAGAACTCAGATATTTACTCCAGGCATTTATTTCAAATTATTTTCCTATTATGTATAGTACACTGTATTTGCAAAGGGAACCAGACAAATTTAAGAATGTCACTTCTCCTCCTCCTCACAGGACTTTCATGGAGTATGAGGATGTAAGTACATTCCCAATGACATTGCACACACCATTATTTGTAAACTTGACTCTGCTCAAAGTGGGGACTAGTAACTAACTTCTAATTTTTCTGAAAAGAAAGTGGCTCTCTGCTTCTTCTCATGTCTGTGATGCTCTTAAGGCTTGTAGCTTATGTTACATAGAAAAGGTTTCCAGCTTGCACTCATGCAGTATAATTTTTTTGCTCATTTTAGAGATTTAATATAAGATTTAAATCCCCTCTACAACCATCATCTTTTTGACTTCCATCAACAGCACCTCTCAATGAACACTGTTAAGTGAGTACAATTATATAAGCTAAGGGTAGTTTCCCTGTAAACTATGTGCTCATAATATGGGTTGGGCACCTAATTTTTGTGAACACCTTCTGTGATTCCTAAATGGTATCCAACTAAATGGACCAACAATCTTACCAAGCAAATCTATTTGGACTATCATGAAAATATGATAGCTTTGACGGCATTGTTTTTTGTCTTGTTTTTAGAGAAATACCTTTCTTTCAAACAAGGCACAAAAATGTGCCTTCAGAGGAACATTTATATCTGATTGCACATGAAACTTACCTTTCATATATTCCAGGACTTTGATGATGTCCTTCAATACTGCAGTCTTCCCATTTGTTTTCTAAAACATATTATGGGAACATATATGATACATTATTTGAAATTATACAAAAGAAATTACAATCATCACTGACTCTTAGGACATGTCTAAAATATTTACCATTTTCACGACTGAAATTTTAAAAGAATATCACTGACCAAGAAAGAAAAAACTATTCCTCACACTGTAAAAACTGAAAGAAAATTCAGTCTTACCTATATCACTGAGGTTCCTGTAGGTCTCCAGCATCACATCTTTATACAGTCTCTTCTGAGAAGGACTCAGCAAGACCCACTCTTCCAGACTGAAGTTTATGTGAACATCATCATAGGTCACTACATCCTAAAATATTCCATAAGTTTGTAAAAAAATGTACAAAACTGACAACAGTATAATTGTATAGAATTCTAGAAATACATTAATAAAATTCTGGTGTTTTCCATCTTAATTCTTTTTTAGAAGGAAACAAAAGACAGAGCATTGAACTCTGTCATTTCTGTTCCCCTGTGTATGACATGTCTTGCAAGAGAAATGCCTATTAACTGACATACACAGATCGGCAAACAAAATGTTCAGCATAATGTCTGTTTTAGAGACATTGTAAGAACAATTTTACTACAAAAACATATGGGAAAGCAGGTCAGTTTGTTCATGCATTTATCCCTAGCTCAAAGAAGAAAAAGATGGATGACCTGGAGAAAAGCCTTGTCTATAGAATGAGATCCAGGACAGCCTGAGATACATGTTAAGACCCTGTATCCATCAGTACAATACTCACGCGAACATAAACACAACACAAAAACAAATAAAAGAACCAAAATAAACAAATAACAGGGGAATAAATGGCTTAATAATGAAACCATAATGCTTTTACTGTATTTTGTTACTCGAAGTGTAAAATTGTGGTTAAGCCAAGGCATTCTGTGATGGGAGCTGGCTGTTCAATTTCCTCCACAGAAAAGAAGACACACTGGACTATAAATGAGGCAAACACTCTAATCTTTTCCCCAGTCTTCCTCCAACAGTGCCCTGCCTTCTAATGACCTAATATGAAGTCCAATGAAAGATATCTATGAGAGATGACTGTTTAAATACATAATTCTGAGAGGGTTTTCTTTCATTCTAACACTTTTGAGTGAGGTCACTATATGCTCTTGGTTAAAAAAAAAAAAAAGAGTTTAAATTCGAGTGTACTCATACTCTTTAAGAACCCAAACCCTGAGTGTTTGTGTGTCTGTGTGTATGTATATATATAACACCAAAGGCCAAAACGAAGAATACTAAAAAGCAATATTGAGATTGAAAAAAGGGTTGACACTGGAGAAGATATCACCGTTATCTCCCCAAAATCTTAGCCTTCAAATTGGATACTTCAAGAAGTAGATATTTAATTCAACAGGTTTGGAATTTATCTCATTTAAAGCAAAGAACCAGATGGCTCAAATGTATAGAACCAGAAGATCAGGAAGAAAATTAACGGTCATATATGCCTGATATAGCCATTAGCTTATGGTTAAGAGATTTATTACAGCAGCAGAAAACACAAATTAATATTCCCTAAATTTCAGTGTCTGGCTATGAAATACATCACACCCCTAACAAAAATTTTAAATTAGTCAGGGAATGTTATCAAAAGCAGCTACAGACTGTCCAAGCTGTCCATATACAATATACAACAGAGACTGACTATTTACCTCTAACCCAAGGAGCCACTGTTGCTAAGATACCAACAAATTTAAAACTAAGGTGGTAGACTGACCAGTCCATTTGGACTGATCAATGGTCAATGACAAAAGAAAAACTACAGGCCTCAAAACAGCAGCCAAGGGGTAGCTAGAAGCTTAGCATATTGAGGAGTCTACCAACCCTTCGAATTCTCCAGTACATGTCAGTAAAAAAATCTGGCAACTAGAGGATGTGGAGAGATCTCAGAGCAATTAATAAGATTATTCAGCCATTGGGTTCCTGGAACCTTGGGGATCGATTGACCTCAGTGTTACCTAAAACATGGCCTATCACAGTAATTGACCAGAATGATTTTTTTTTCCCACAATCCTTCTACATGGGTTCGAATGGAAAAGAATTGCTTTCTCAGTCCCTACCTTTAACAGAGCTCATCCCATAAAAAGGTATCATTGGAAAGTTCTGCCACAAAGAATGGTAAATAGCCCTACATTGTGCCAATATTTTGTTTTTGCTTTGTTTTTCTTTTTATGAATTTTTACATTTCAGATGTTATTGCCTTTCCATCAGATCCCATCCCCTTTTCCCCTCCCTTTGCCTCAATACAGGTACTCCCCCTCCCAACCAGCCTCTCTCACATCAGCACCTCGTAGTATCATCATTCTCCTACACTGGGAAAATGAGCCTTTGCTTGACCAAAGGCATTTCCTCTGATTGATGCCAGAGAATGCTATCCTCTGCTGCACATGCCCCTAAGCCATGGGTCTATCCATGCAAACCCATTGGTTGGTGTTTTAGTACCTGAGGAGCTGTGGTGGGTTCGATTGTTTGATAATTTTATTCTTCTCATGGGGTTGCATACCCTTTCAGCTCCTTCAGTTCTTTCTCTAGCTTCCTCAGTCCTTTCTCTAGCTCCTTCAGTCCTTTCTCTAGTTTCTTCATTGGGGTCCCTGTGTTCAGTCCATGATTAGCTGTAAGCATCCTCATCTATAACAGTATGGCTTCTTCAAAGGCTCTGAGAAGGCATCTGTACAAGATTCCTACCGTAAACACTGCTTGGTGTCAGCTATAGTGGGTGGATTTAGTAGCTGCATATGGGATGGATCCCCAGGTGAGGCAGTCTCGGGATGATCTTTGCTCCAATCCCTGCTCTTCTATTTGTCCCTTTGTTTACTCCCATGAGTGTTTTGTTTTCCCTTCGAAGAAGGAATGTGATATCCACCTCCTGGCCTTCATTCTCTTTGAGCTTCATAAATTTTGTGAATCATATCTTGGGTATTCTGAGCGTTTGGAGCTACTATCCACATATAAGTGAGTACATACTGTGAGTGTTCTTTTGCAACTGGGTTACCTCATTCAGGAAGATACCTTCCATTTCTATCCATTTGTCTAGGAATTTCATAAAGTCATTGTTTTTAATAGCTGAGTAGTAGTCCATTATGTAAATGTACCACAATTTCTATATCCATTCCTCTGTTGAAGGACACCTGAGTTCTTTCCAGCTTCTGAGTATTATAAGAAAGGCTGCAATGAACATGGTGGAACATGCAACCTTCTTAGGTGCTGAAGCTTCTTTTGGCTATATGCCCAAGAGTGGTATAGCTGTACTATGTCCAATTATCTGAGGAACTGCCAGACTGATTTCCAGAATGGTTGGAACAGGTTACAAACAATTCCACCAACAGTGGAAGAGTGTTCTTTCTCCACATCTCACCAGCACCTGCTGTCACCTGTTTTTGAACCCAATCTGACTGGTGTGAGGTGTAATCTTAGGGATGTTTTGATTTGCATTTGTCTAATGACTAGGGACCTAGAGCATTTCTTTAGGTGCTTCTCAGTCATTCGCTAGTACTCGATTGAGAATTCTTGTCCAACTCTGTACCCATTTTTCAGTGGGATTATTTGATTCTCTAAAGCCTAATGTCTTGAGTTCTCTGTATGTACTGGATACTAGACCTACATCAGATGTAGGATTAGTAAAGATCTTTTCCCAATCTGTTGATTGCCATTCGCCTTACAGAAGGTTTGAAATTTCATGAGGTCATATGTGTTGCTTGTTGATCTTAGAGCATAAGTCATTCTTATTCTGTTCAGGAAATTTTTCTCTGTTCCTATGTCTTCTAAGCTATACCCCACTTTCTTTCTATTAGTTTAAGTGTACCTGGTTTTCTGTGGAGATGTTTGATCCACTTCGACAATTGGGGTCATCTTTCTCAGCCTGTATATTCTTGGAGTAGAAAGGAAGGCTACTGATCTGTTCGAGTTAATTTTATATCCAGCCATTTGCTGACATTGTTTTTTTAGATGTAAGAGTTCTCTGGTGGAATTTTTGGGGTCACTTAAGTATACTACTACATCATCTGCAAATAGTGATAATTTCGATGGGGTTAAGAGGTCTTTTTTTTTTTTTTTTTTTTTGAGGGGAAATGCTTTGAAAAGATAGATAATATTCTGAGATGTCAGAAGTCCATAGAATGTGACATTTATGGACATTTCTTTATTAAATATCATTCAACTAGAGATGTGTCATCTCTTGACAGCACTCCTATCTCTCTTTCCTTTTTTCTCTGTAAACCTTTTCAGCTCCACATTCCCTTCCATTACCCAGTGTGTGGCTCTAGCCTTCATTTTACAAGTTACAATGGAGAGAAGGTTCCAATGATGTCACCTGAATAAAAGATACATTCCTCCTCCCAGTCAGCCCCTAAAGGGGAATTCGAATTAGTATCAAAATACAAACAACACCAGAGCAGTCTACATTTCCCCTCTTTTGTGTGGAGATCATTTTTGGCACCTCTGAACAGTTGATGATGGAATAATATTAATATTATCCCAGGACATTTTGGGGCTGGCTAAGGCAGGAATCTGGCTTATTTGCTATGCCTTGTAAGGGCTATTATCAAGCACATCTACTTCTGAAGTTCGGGGCAGGGCCTTTTAGAATGTGGAAAAGGAAGAAAGAGAACATGAATGAAGTTGCTGCAGTTGTTGAGAAACAGCCCTTAGGCAAAAATTGCCTCTATTCATCTACAGACATGGCAAAATATTCGACTGATACTCTCAGCCAACATAGGGTAATCAGTCCCTCAAAACTTCGCATTACAAAGGTCTGTCAGATGATCCTAGCTCAGAAGGCCAAAGACTGAGGTTTCAATGTTTTGAAAAATGGGGAACTGCCCAGGTGATCAGAAGTTTCTAAACATTGCCTAAGTCTTGGAAGCTATGTTTTCTGCTTCAGTCGTTCTTGGATTTAATTCTGACAGGGTTGAATACTGGTGGTCTCATAGTTAACCTAAGGGGTTCAGCATTGAGAAAAAGGATATAGATTTGAGAGGATGATTTAGAGATCACATACAATCTAAAACCAGGATATAATTCAGGTGTAGAATTGTATGTCTTTTAAGTTAAGAAGATGTCACAGTACTTTATTCAATGGACAAAATTGAAGGACTGGGTATTAAATATATCTCCTACTTTATAAATGGTAGAATGGTAATAGTTATACTCAATGTATATCTGAGGGAAAAGAGCCTTTTAATTGGACAAAAGTATCAAAGGCCAGCTGGGATACCCAACGGGTCCTCCAGGAGCCAAAGGGGGGATTGAAAGAAAAAAGACAAGTTACTTAAAGTTGAAGCTTGACTTTGGCTAGACTTGGGCCTTAAAGTTCATGGATGAAGGGAAGTTTGGCTTAATTTCTCCCTTTTTAAATCACTTTAATTACATGCAAAAAGGTAACAGTGATTAAGGAGATAACAACCAAAGATCCTGTAAACAAGTTACTAGAGGTTAGGTGAAAAGGTCAGAGACAGAAATGGATACTGCTGTGCCAACATCCCGAAATCAGACCTGCCCTGGGCTGCATTCCTAAGGATACTGCCTGGAGCATCAAATAGGAATGTACTTCCCTTTGCCACATTCTAAAAGGCCCTGCCCCGAACTTCAGAAGTAGATGTGCTTGATAATAGCCCTTATAGGGCATAGCACATAAGCCAGATTCCTGCCTTAGCCAGCCCCAAAATGTCCTGGGATAATATTAATATTATTCCATCATCAACTGTTCAGAGGTGCCAAATATGATCTCCACACAAAAGGGGGGAAATGTAGACTGCTCTGGTGTTGTTTGTATTTTCATACTAAATTCAACTTCCCCAGTAGGGGATGACTAGGAGGAGGAATGTATCTTTTATTCAGGTGATATCATTGGAACATTCTCTCCATTGTAACTTGTAAAATGAAGGCTAGAGCCACACACTGGGTAATGGAAGGGAATGTGGAGCTGAAAAGGTTTAAGGAGAATAAGGAGGGGAGGAGAGATAGGGGGACAAAGGAGGAGAAGGAAGTGGAGGGTAAAGAGAACTAAAGCACAGCGCCTGGAGAAACCTTCAAAGATAAGAGATCTCATAGCTGGAGTAGATAGTATTGTAGTGGCACTACTGTCCAACATAGGCTTAAAAGGTTTATTCAGATTAAGTTGTGTTTTCTTTGTATGAGCTTATTTCCGTTGGAGATTTAACTGCAACATGGTCTGATTTTTCATTGTGGTATTTTTCTAAAAATTCCTGAATTTGTTTAAGCAATTGACTACCATTTGATACTTCTTACTGATGATTTTCTGAAAACCACACACTTGGAATTTATGCTCCAAAGGTATTCCATATTGCTGCAGACCTGCATGAATCATGAGGAATAACAATCCAAAAGAATCAATATCTGAGGAATCAGTTCCTCCCCAATTTAATTACCTCATGCTCATGACATAGACGGAATAAGCAACCAATTAAAGAAAAAGATCACACAAAAAACCTCTAGCTTAAATTTTCATGGACTCAATTTCCCAATGAAAACCCATGAGACTTCCCTGCACGCTCAACTCTCACTAATCCCAATTTCTATTCTTACCAGAACAATGTTTTAAGCTCAATATACAGTTTTTGATGGCTTCTGTCATCTAAAGTAATGATATCTCTATACTCCTCCAAAGATCATATTCCTATGATCTTTTGCAGAAACAATATCATTTCTATGGTATGTGTTTGGCTAATTGCTTCTCTTTTGCTGTGATTAAATCATCTACCTAAAGGCAATTCAGGTAATGAATAGATGTGTTTGTTTGACACTATCAGATCAGAATTTATCACTGTGGGAGCTCCGTAAAAAAATTCATGCAAGAAACTGAAGGCAAAACCCAGGAGGGAAATTGTGACAGTTTCTATATATTTGATCCAGAGAGTGGCCTTGTTGGAGTAGAAGTGTAACTGTGGGCATTGACTATAAGACCCTTTTCCTACCTGCCTAAGAGCCAGTCTTCTCCAAGCTGCATTCACATGAAGATGTAAAACTTGGCTCTACCTGTATCATGCCTGCCTGCATGCACCTTGATAATAATGGACTGAAACTCTGTATGTCAGCACGCCCCAATTAAATGCTGTCATTAAAGGAGATGCCTTGTTCATGGTGTCTATTCACAGAATGAAAACCCTAAATGAAAAAGTAACATGGTTTCCTGGTCATTGTTGCTGGTCTCTGTCCCATGCTTACCTACAAGTCTTGCAAGCCTAGGCATACTTACTTAGGGATACTGCCACCCTCAGTAGAAGACCCATCTTGTACCACTCATCAACCCACAATATGTCTCAAAGACAGGGGAACCAGACATTCTCATCCAGACATGCCATCAACTCTTCTTCCCTGAGATGATTCTTGGTTATATCATATTGCCAGCCAAAGCAAATTAGAATACAGAGACCATAATATATTTTAAAAAGTTTTAAACAGTCAAGACCAATGTATTAACGATATGAAAAACTTAAGTATCAAGCACTAGAACAATAAAACAACTATCTACAAATGACAAGAAAGCCCCAAAGGTCAAATACTAAAACTCTTTGTCCATATAAAGTCCCCAAACAAAAACAGAAGTTCTTTAACACATAAAATAAACTTTCAGAATACAAAAATATATCACGATCCATCATAATCCAGAAAAAAAAGCAATATAAATAAATGCATAGTTGATAAAATGAAAACACAGATAACAACACTGAAAAGAGGAGAAACAGGGAGACAGCAACAAATATAATGCTACCCCTTAAAGAAAACTACAAGGTTATAGTCAAAAACAAGATGAAAAGCCATCACTTTTTGGAACTTATACTGTGCACTCCAGATGTCTCTATTGCCAGTATTAGAAAATGGGTTGTGTAAAAAGAGCTGCTTAACCAAAATTGGAGAGATTTGTTAGAGTGTGCTGATGTTTCACCGGGAAGAAAAGAGCTTTGGCTGCTAAATTATCTCTTTCTCTTAAGATAAAGGAAAGTATCAGGATTTTAAAGAATAAGTGAATGATTGATATTATACACCTGAGGCAACTTGTTTTGTTCTATAACTGACAAGACATGAGCACTATGAAATCAAGGTAGTCAGCATTTCTGTGTACACACCTATGTGCGATAGACTGTCTTACACGTGTGTGCAAGTGACACAGTAGAGAAAGGTGTCAGACCCCATGGATCTACAGTGGCAGGTAGTCAGTACTTCCCGATTTGGGTGTTGACATCTAAACTCTGGTCAATGTTAAGAAGACCAGCTGCTCAGCAAATTATCCAACCTTCATGGCATTTTTTTTCTGAATAAATTAGTTTTTCCATAAATTAGTAACAATACAAACGTAAATAAATGAGTAAGTAAAGAAATGATTCTTGGGTACATTTTATTAATATCATCATTATTAAGTTATAGGGAAGGATCAATTTACAGAATCAATTTAATACACTACAGACCAAATTCAAAAGAATTGATTGCTAGAAAACTGATTTCAAAGACATATCCAAAGCAGAAATCACAATTCTCAGTATGATTATAAATAATACATCCAGACCCAGTGTCACTACTATGCAAAAGACAGGGTACCAGCATCAAGAAGGTGTATAATATTTGTGAAAGAATACAGCGATAGAAAATATGCCACTCACACACATTCTCCACACACACCTCACATATCTCCTCACTCACTCTTCACAAGCTCTTCTCATGCTCTCTCATTCTCTGTCTGCCTGTCGGTCTGTCTGTCCCTCTGTCTGTCTAGCTCTAGCACACACACAAACATACACACACTCACACATGCTTTCATTCTCATTTCTCTTGCCATAATCTTTTATTGACTCTCCAAAAGCAGGTTCCTGATAAACAACTGACCCTAAATGTGATTTATACAGACATCACTAAAACCTGTCCATAACACAGGACTGAGGACAGGGCTGGCTGTGTTGCAACCCTCCACTGGAGCCTGGCCTTATTTTCCCCTCCCCCACTTGCTTTGCTAAGAACTACTTCCTTCTGTTGCTTGTGGTTCTTAACCACGCCCCAGAACTATCTTTATCTGGAAAACAGCCTGTCTGGTACACCCTTGACTGCACCTGGCCTCCCCTGGCTTTGATGTTCACCCCATATAAAAGGAGTCCTGAGTAAAGCCTGGATGGCATTCACCCATTACTGAGTGACCCCTGTGTGTGTGTGTGTGTGTGTGTGTGTGTTCATGTGTGTGTGTGTGTTCATGTGTGTGTGTGTGTGTGTGTGTGTGTGTTTCTTGTTCAATCCCCAGGCCTCTGTCCAAGGCTCTGTGAAAGTGACAGTGCAACGTCATGGCAGAATTCAATCTGCCTCAATCTCTCTCTGAACTGTTATTTCATCTACAGTCCACCTACAACTCAGAAGCTCTGACAGCTCAGTTAGCCTGATCTTCCTGATCTGAACACAGTGACCCCCAAACCCACCACTGTACGGATGGAATTTTCCTGTATAATTAACTACAGCAGCAGCAGAGGAGAATACTGGAAGGAACACACAAGCTTCCTTCCACTGGTATTTCTCACTGGTAGGCCTTGTTAAAATCTCTCATTAGCTATGAGTAACCAGTTAGGCCAAAGAACAATAGCACCTCCCAGACTGGGTGAGTAGAGACCACACCCCTTAGACTACACTGACCTTCTTAGTTCTATTCTTTCTGGAAAATGTGTATTTTACTAGACATTGTTCTAGTCTCACAGAACATTTCTTATTCCTTTTCCAAGTCATAGGAAGCCTTGCTGTGACTACACCTGTTTTAAATTTGATCCCTGAACTCAGTTCAAAAATCACAAACAGCTGCAAAGCAGGTTTACAATGGTGAGAAACACACAACAGGAAAACACAGAACAACCTGAAAGAATGCACAGACACACAAACACTACCATGCAGCTCCTATGAGATTGGGGAAGGGACTAGTGAGGAACAGGTATCCTCACCGAACAGTAAAGATCAAGGTCTGCAGCAAATCTGTCTCCAGGAAACAGACCAGAAAACCGTAACTCAGTTACGATAGTAAATGAAAACTTAGTTTTAAAAATACAGAATAATGACTCCTGCCTTCAAAAAGTAGTCATGACACCTAAATGACAGGGTGAAAGTACATTTTCTTTAGCCACTTTGTTACTGATAAGTTATTTGTGCTGTATGTTTTAAAAGATACATGTATCAATGGCACATATCTCATAAGTACAAAGGAAAAAGGGCACAAACCATCTCATAAGTCACCTACAGCGTTATAGACATTGCTGTTGGTGGATGGTTGTGCTCAGCTACCTCAGAAGAAGAATTCTTGAGCCTGCCAGGGGTGATACACAAAGAGGGGGAGGAGAAATGGGGTGAGTATCAGGATCCAGCCTGCACCCAGAATTGGAGTTCTCACCTGTAAACAAGGACATCTGGAAGGTGCCTAATAAATAAACACAGACAACTTTTCAGGTACAAACTGATAGGCAATTTTTCAAAGTTTAAAGTTACTCTCTCCTTTCTCTCCTGCCCACACCTTGAGGCTGCACACAGTGTGACTTCTCTTGTGCACTTGGCTTTTCTCCTTTGTGCTTTTCTTTTCTGGAACCCCCACACTCATACACATCTCTGTTCGTTCCCTTTCTTTCTCACACACAGTCTTCATACACTCCTCACACACATCTCAAACACAGCACAGTGTTTCTCTCACACACACATTCTCCATACACACCTCTTATACCTCCTCACTCTTCACCTGATCTCCTTATGCTCTCTCACTCTGTCTCTCTCTGTCTCTCATTCTCTCCCTCCCTCTCTGTGTGTGTCTGTGTGTGTGTGTGTGTCCCTCTATCTCACATGCTCACACATACTTTTTATGTCAGTCAGTTCTCCCGAGCCCTGCCCCTGTCTGTGCAGACCAAGAAGGTGCTGGGCCTCCACCCGCTACTGCGCCTGCGCGGACCGGCCAGGCTGGCGTGCAATGGCGGCGGCCATGCTCTCGGGCACAGGCGTCCCTCCCGCCGGCGGCGCATCCCCACAGGGCAGCTGAGGCCTGGAGACGCTCGAAGACCGCGAGTCCGAGTACCTTATGAAGAGCGGTGTCCATCGGGTGCAACTCGTCACAGGACTCTGTAACCGTGAGCGTGGGACACTGGAGCTCCATCTCGCGGCGCCGCCTCGAGATCTTAACGCCCCCTGGCGGCGGAAATCGCGGGGCCGCCCCGGAAACTGCGCAGCCCGGGCCGGAAGGGGCGCCGACTTCTACCTGAGCTGTCTCTGCACGGATGGTGTGGCTTGTTCATGGACCCTGTGTTCCACGGACGGGGGCGCCACCGCTGCAGCTGCCGCTCCTGTGCACTTTCAGGTTTCTGAGCACAAATATCAAGATCACATTCCCAGCACTATCCAGTGAGTAAAGAGAAGCAGGGAGCAGTCGCCAGTGAAGCCTGTGCAGGGACAGATCTCACCCCTGACCATTGCATTCCAGACACTATGCCACCTCATCAGCACCCTTCCCCCACACAGGAACTATCAGTGCTGCAGACTCCTGCTCATTTATTCCCGGGGAGCAGGCTCTTTAGAGTAAAAAATGAGCCCTGTTATACCTGTGACCTCAATTTAATGGCTGACAGTTCACGGCCAGAAATTGAAAGGAAGCTTCAGGCAGAGACAGCACAGAGGATGAATGAAAACCACCTCAGTCCTAGGCACAGGCAACAAGTGATCACAATGGCTCCTGATAAATAACTTATCCTGATAGGATTTAACACACAGCACTAAAATCTATTCATACTACAGGATTAAGAACAAGGGTGGTAGAATTCAATTTGCCACTGTCTCTCCAGGAACCATTATTTCATCAAAGTGCCATGTTCCCCTGAAGATCCAGGCAAAGCCTCCTTCTGGACAATAGACCCTGCCTCTGACATTCAGCTGGTAGAGCCTGCTTTTAAGAATGCCTGGTTAAGAACCACTCCTGGGACCTCTCTCTTCTAGGAGCACCACAGCTTCTGTCAACCTTGTTTGAGTGCTGAATGCTCACTCCAGTGGCACTCACCACAAAGAACCTGTGGTGGGAAGGCTCCTCATCCCCCTTTGACCTGGGCCTGGTACCTCACAGCACAAACTTGCTGTCATCTAGGTGGCAAGGTTTGCCCAGAGAGCACCAGGGTCACCTCCCTCTAGTCAGCCTGTCTTAACGACTGACCAGAGACACCTACCCTGGCCATTAAGCCTGTCACCTACACTCTTGGAATCCCAGGGACCTCACCCCCCTCAGGCACCTGTTGTGCAGACAGTAATGTTGTCCATCAGACCCAGCAGTGGCAGTCAGCAGTGTGGCTGGACTGGCCCCAGCAAACACATACACAGGTGCTGGACGAGCTGTGGTCACTCAGGCTGCCATGTTGGCTCCTCCTAAGGCTGAACCACAAGAGAATGTCCACCACTGAGAAGTCAGAGTGAAAGTAGAACCTGTCCCTGCAATTAGCCTAGCCACACTAGGTGCTGCTTGCTGAGTCATCACAGTCTTCACAGGGCACCATGTTCAAACCGGGAACATAGTACAGGTGGTGACTTTAGGTCAAAACCAGCTTCCAATAAAAACTGTACCCAAAAGGGAACTCATGTGGTACCAATGACTACAGCAGTGCACAGCCAGGTGAGCAATGATGTGCAAGTTCTCTCCATGTGCTGGCCACCCATGTGTCAGCATCGGCATCCCTACACACAAAGTGCCAGAATGGTGACCATGAAGAGCAGCCAGAGCTGAAGTGAGCGAAAGCAGAAGATGGGGAGAGGTTTGTCATTGTCCTGAGTGTGTGTGCACCAGCAGCAGCTGTGAGAGAAAAGGCAATCCAGAACCAGCTGTGGGAGGACTTTTCTTCTGACATCAACTCTCTGGTGCCAAAAGGAGACAGTGCCTCTCACAGTGGAGTGGGAGCACATCCCCAGTGGGTAAAGGGCTTCACATCTCAGCACTGAAAATATGAACCCAGGAGGCCTTAAAACTCCTTAATTCATATACACCTTACACTTGAACCAACACACAACAGCAAGTTTGCATCAGGAGGTGGTGTGTCCCACAATGCTGGCTGGGCTGTCTTCTGTGGGCTCGGTTTTTACTACAAGCAAGAACTCCAGGTCCCAACAGACTGAGACACCTGTGATCATGCAGCACCTGCTACAAGTGGATGTTGCTGGCTCTGCTTTAGGGCACAGAGCCACAGCCACCTGCTGCCCGTTTAGGATTTGCTGGCTAGGGCTGAGAGACAAGAAAATATTTTATTGTCCACATGTAGATTTAGAATATTTAGAGACTTCCTTCTTACTAAACAGTGGGGTCTTTAACATTTCATTTCACTGTATTTCTACTCTACTTCTTTTCAGAGACTTATAGTTCTTATCATACATATCTTTCACTTGCTTGATTAGAATCTTACCAAGGTATCTTATATTCTATATGTCTATAGTCATGGGTGTAATTTCTCTAATATCTTTCTGACCCTGCTTGCCCTTTGAGTAGAGGAAAGCTAATGATTTGTCTGAGTTACTTTTATATACAGCCATTTTGCTGATGAAGTTAGTCAGTTGTAGGAGTTCTCTGGTGGAATTTCTGGGGTCACTCAAGGATACTATTATATCATCTGCTAATATTGATATTTTGAGTTCTTCCTATCCAATTTCTATCCCTTTGATCCTGGGTAGGACCTTGTTCCAAAATCTTACTCAGTTAATCATCTATCCCCTTGAACACTGTATTCACCTGCATGAAACTTTCATGGTGTTCCTTTAATTCTTGAACTACATATTTTATACCTTTTCTTTCTATATTTCTTGTCCTTGTTTAAAATGCATTCATGAGACTTAACCATAGTAATGTGCTAGGCTTGTTTTGAGCATCCACTAACCTCATGTTCCCTGGCAAGCCTATTTCTGTGAGCTCACAGTACAGATTTTAACACTTCATTAAAAGCACTAGACATGTACCCAAATGATGTTCCACCATACCACAAGAACATGTGCCCTTCTGTGAATAAACACTCCAGCTTTATTCTTTTAGCTAGAAATTTGAAATAACCCAGATATCCCTCAAACCATAAACAGATACCGAAAATGAGGTTCATTTACACAATGAAATACTATTCAGCTGGTAAAAACAAGAACATCTTGAAATTTCTGAGCAACTGAACAGAACTAGAAAAGAAATGGGTTTACCCAGATACAAAACAGCATGCATGTACTCACTGATAAGTGGATATTAGCCCTACAATAAAGGATATTTATAATACACCCGACAGACCCAAAGAAGTTAAACAAGAAAAAACATTCAAAAGAGGATGCTTGAAATTCACTTAGAAGGGGAAATAAAATAGTAGTATGAGGCACATGGAAGAAGCGACCAAGAGGGGAGAGTCAATCAGGAGCAGAAGTGTGTGTGTGTGTGTGTGTGTGTGTGTGTGTGTGTGTGTGTGTGTGTTTTGGAGGAGCGCTTCTGGGAGCTCGGATAAACATAAAACTAAAGCAGTGCCTTAAACACTGGGAAGATATCCTGGGTTTAGTTCTCGGTTAATCTATAGTTCAACTCTGCCCTCTCCTTGGCACCTCTACATTCCCATATACCAAAACAGCAGCAAGGAGAAAAGATGAGTAAGTACCTATTAGAATACTTCACTTGAGACTGAGAAGGTGGCCTTAAAGAAAATACCCTCTTTCCATCTTTAAAATTTTTTTCTACGATCCCCTGAAGACCCCTAATGGAGGTTTGGGGCTCAGAGGTAATGGGTCTGCCTTTGTGTATCACCCAACCCCACCCTGTCCACATCACTCTCTACCTCAGGTCACTGGATTACTAGGGACTTTTCTGCTGCAATACATAGATAGAATGCCCAGGATCTAACTGATCCATTCTTTTTCTAATGATCATAGAATATGAGCTGAAAACTTTCAAACTGCATATGAACCTAGATGCAGGAAGTGAAGCAGAGACCATGGAGGAACACTTCTTTTCTTTTAAATTTTATTGGATATTCTCTGTATTTACATTTCAAATGTTATACCCTTCCTTTCCACTCCAGCCCTCCTCCCGCTCAACTTGTTTCTATGAAGGTGCTCCCTCTCCTAATCACCCTCTCCACCTCAGTGCCTTGGCTGATGACATTGTTCTTCCCATGAGGGAATCTTTAGTCCCCAGATTCTTATTCAGTTGACTTTCTTTAATGTATATATATGAAATATAAACATATATATCATGTTTATTTTGTATCCATGTGTATATGTGTGTCCCTGTTCACAGGTGCACCTGAATGAAGGTTAACGTGAAGGACACATTGCATGGCAGGTTTTTTAACCTAGACCACGTGTGACATGCTGTCTTAAGTTTCCAACAGTAGGTAGTAGGATCTGAACTCATGCCCTCTGAAGAAACACTGTGTGCTGATACTTAGTAAACTATATCTCCATTCCCATCAGGTACTTTTCTTTTTCCTGCTAGAACTACCAACCTTAGGCATCAGTGACCTGTATGTGTGGAGTCCTTTCCCATCAGTTGTTAATCAAGGAGATGACCCACACAGATATGATTATAAACATCTTATGGATGCATTTTCTTAATTGAAGTTTTCTTTTCCCAGAAAAGTCTAGCTCAAGTCAGTTGACAAAAATCAAATTACCATGAGATACAACAAATATATACTATATCTATATCCACATCTATCTATGAATAAGGAACATTTTGTAAATTGTTATTTTATCTGTAGTGCCTTATGTTTATCAAATACAACTTAATGTATGTTGAAATTTGAGTAATGAATGCTTTGGAAATGAAGTCTTACCCAGACTCATTCTTAATTGTAAGGCAATGGTGCATTTTCCCCTTAAAAGTGTATCCTATAGGCACATGCATTTGTGTGATTGTCAAATTTCTATTATTTCTGTTATATCTATTTCTTAGAAAATTACTGGAGAGACAGTGACCACATGTTTTCCTGTACACAGTGTCTATACGGAAGCCCTGCATAGAGCAGATGGCCTGCCATGGTAAGTGATGTTTGAAAACTAATAATTGAAGTAAATAAATAAACAAATGCAACATTGATTAGAGCAAGGCTGATCTACATCTTCTCATCTTACACATTCGAAAAACCATGAGGAAACTGTAAGGAAAAGATGAAGTCCTGGGTTTCGGCACCAATGTTAGGGGAAGGATGAAGAGAGTGGTTTTGGTGGGGCATATGGCCCATGGAGGTGCGACGAGGTCTGGGGGCAAGGGAGATGCGGGGGGGGGGGGGGCTTGTTGGAAATCCCTTTCCCCTGACCGGCCAGCCACAAGACAGTATACTACAGAATAGAGTTTATTCAGGTCTTGAAGGAGTTAAGAGGGTGGTAAAGGCAGAGAGAGAGAGAGAGAGAGAGAGAGAGAGAGAGAGAGAGAGAGAGAGAGAGAGAGAGAGAGAGAGAGAGAGAGTAAGTAGAGGAGTAGAGGCCAGGCACGAGCATGTGGAGGGATTGGGGGGAAGGGAAGGGGAAGAGGAGAGGTATGAGTGTGACAGCAAGGCTGCAAGAGCACTAGAGCAAGAAAGAGAGGAGGGGTCAAGCAGCTCCTTTCATAGTGTCACATCACTGAGGCGGAGCATACCTGGAAACTGCTGGGTAATTGAGGGGTGGGGTATACCTGGCTGTTGCTAGGTAACTGAGGGATGGGGTTTACAGAATCCTCACCGAAACAACTTCACACTGTGGATGGGTTCCCTAAATGTGCATAAGATAGACTACAAAACACTGGAAAGCATGTCTGAACGATCCTGCTTCTGAAAGGAAACTCCTATTGGAACGAGCCACTATGCATCCTTCTGGTGGGAGAAAGACCCATCATTGTGTTTGTGATCTAGTTCCTGCTTTCTGTCTGGATTATTTGAAGAACCCTTGCCTAACCGGTTAAATGTAGCTGCAGATCACCTGACCTCGGAGTGAAGGTCAGAAGAAATATTTTGTTCCTCGACTTCTCTCCTTAGCTGTGGGCTCTATTCCATCAGTGGACAGGAGAATCTCTCTCCCCTACCAGCAGTGTAGTTTGCAGTTCCCAGATCTCGCGAGTTCTCAAAGGTCTATGCAGGCACAGAATCCCGCCCCTGGAAACAATGCACTGTGTCCCTGGAGTATACTGAAAACCTAAAGGATGGCGTCCTTGTCACTCAGTACAACGAGCCAATCAGCACCTCGAGGTGGACTGCAAGACAAAGTGTGAGTGGGCGGGCTCTTCCGGGAGCCATGCTTTAGCCTTGGTTCAGAGACTGAGTAGGTGATTGCCATCTGCGCTAAGACTCAGAGCTGTGGTGGATGCAAGGACAACTTAGGAACCCTGGATATTGTGAAATGGTGAGCAAGGAGCCTCGGTGGCCTCGGGAGGAGTGGGTTTGGTGACGCTTGGGGTCAGCCTGTGTCATGGGCACACCTGGGTTCCATTGGGAGCTTCAGGTGAGGTACTTTGTGGTATTTCCAAATCTTAGGCCCCAAGTGATGGGCTCTGAATAACTTTACTGTGTGCTGTACTTGTACAGAGCATTTGAACAGGAGCTGTTTGTAGAAGAATCTTTGTGTCCAGTGTCTTCATGCCTTTTGTGCATCAGAGGACAGCCTGAGGCTAATTCAGAAAACCGTATTTCTCCACCATCTCTAGAATTCCTGCATGTTGTATTGAACATTTACTCATAAGATCCACTTGCAATTCATTTGCTGGAGTTAGTAAATAAGATCTTTCTCGCTGCACTCCTTTCCTAAGCTGTGATGTAGAAGAGTAGAATATGGGATGTTAAGGACTTGCCAATGGTTATGAGATACTGAGTCACAGGGAGTAGAATTTAGCTAATTGAGGGCTAACTTATAACATGTGCAACATTCATAGGATGTTAATCATCATGTTGGATACTAGAGCTAGGATAAATACATGTGCTCAACAGAATTGTCTGGACATTTGGTCCAGCACACCTTGCAGGCTACATAGGGTCAAAAATTTTGTGTCTGTGATGGTGTCCCAGTTTCACTAGGGAGAGACTGGCCTGGTTACACAAGGTATCTGTTTTTTTCTCCAGATCCAGAATTTCTAGAAGACTCTGCTAGGGTCACTATCTGAATTTTCAGTAAGTTTGCACTGCACTAGTTTTCTGCATTGCTGCTTAAAGGCCCAGCTATGCCAAGAGTGTCTGCTCATGCTCTCCTCCCTCCCACAGCTTATGTAACCTGTTCTCATCCCTACACCACATCCCCAACTTCTGTCCTCCAAAGAAACGATTGTATTTCTTCTTCCGAGGGAGATCTTGCTATCCCACCTAGAGCCCTTCTTTTTCTCACCCTGTTTTGGTTAATGAATTGTTTTATGATTATTTTTTTCTTTTGTCCTTTAATATTGTTTATGTTAGCCATTCTCACAGGTGTATGATGAAATCTGAAGATAATTTTGATTTGCATTGAAGGGTAAGGATGGTGTACATGTCTTTAAATGTTCCTGGATGATTTGTGATTCCTCTATTGAGAATTCTCTGTTTGCGTCTGCAACCTATTTTTTCTTCATTGAATTGTATGGTTATTTGGTATTTAATGTGTTATGTTCTTTCTCTATTTTGGGTATTACCCTCTCTTGGATGTGGATTTGATGAACATATTTTTTCTTTTTCTTTTTTTTTACTAGCAGCCATGTTGTCCTATTAATGGTGCTTTTGACCTATAAAAGCAATTCAGTATTCTTAGTTTTCAGTTACTTTATTGTTCAAATTTGTGGATTCATGATCAGTATTCTGTTTAGGAATTCTGTACTGTGTCAGTGGGTTCAAGGCTCTTCCCTCTTTACTGTCGATGAGGTTCACTCTGTCTAGTTTTATGTTGAGATCTTTGCCCCGCATGGACTTCTCTTTAGTGCAAGATGATAAATATTGATCTGTTTACATTTTACTTGCAGATATCCAGTTAGAGTAGTACCATTTGACAATGATGCTTTCCTTTACCTCTTAGATCATCCTAGCTTTTATTAACTTCAAATATCCACATCTGTGTGGATTTATGTCTGGGACTTTGATTTGATTCCATTGATTAGCCTGCCTATGTTAATTCTTTGATATTTTTACTCCTATACATTCGTACTAATCTGCTGTTATTCAAGGTATGCCTTGGTAGGGTAGCTGTTGACGTGTTGCTCTTGATGTTGTTTATTTTACAATTACACTCTTGTGTAGCCATCTAGGATTTGGATGATTATTGACTTAGGTGCTCATTTATGGGATTGACTTTTGTTGGATAGGTGTTTTATTCCTTGGCTTCTATTTCTTCTCTTGTCTTCTGATCGATGTGGTTTATATTTGAGCAGGAGTTCTTGACCCAAGTTGGAAAGAGGAGTTTGGAGGCCTCTGTGACCTGTAATTCAGGAAGGTGTCTCCACCTGAGTTAGATTCTGTACTTTGGGGCTATAGTATGGGCTTGGCATCTGCTGGTAAAATCCACCTAAGTTCAGAATTCTGATGTGGTGAGTCAGGGAAAAGGATGTTCTGGGACTAGGATGGACAGCCTTTCTGGGATTCTGGTTGCTCCGTCCTGAGGTTAAACATAGATGTTTGCCTGATGTACGTGAGAATGTTGGGAAGGTTCTTCAGAGGTATTACTACTTTCTGTTTCTTTGTTCTAGACATAGAATCATTGGAAATGGGTTATTATTGTTCAGGGTTATATTTGTACTGACTGAGTTTCCTTACTGTTGGTTGTGCTGTTGTTTTTTATTTAAGTCTGCACTATAATTTTCTATTTCTGCTTGGCTTTTTTTCTGTCCCTGCATTTTTTCACAAATATTATACACATTCTTGACGTATGTAACCCTGCAATATGAATACAGGTAACATTGTGTCTTTGGGTATAGTATTTATAATCATACTGAGAAATAGGATTTCTACTTTGGAAGTGTCCTTGAAATAAGTCTTCTAGCTATCAATTTTTGGGAGTTTTGTCTGTATTGTTTTAAATGTATGCAGTAAATTAGACTTCCCTATGTCTTAATAATAATATTTATAAAATGTACCCAGGGATCAATTATTTACTTCTTTTTTCATTTTGTTTTGTTATGCTATTAATTTATGAAAGACCTAATTTATTTGGCAGAAAAATAACAACTGGGTTTGGGTAATTTGCCCAATAATTACTCTTCTTAATGGTGACCAGAATTTAGATCTTAACACCCGAATCGGGAAGCCCTTACTACCTACTACTCCAGACAAAAGGGATATGACACTTTTTTTTTCTGTTGTATCACTTGCATACACATGTAAGAAACACACAAATGTATATACAAAAATGTCAATTAACTTGTTTTCATAGGACTTATGTCTTATAAGCTACTAGAAGAAAACAAGGTGCCTTAGGTTTATAATATCAATAATTTACTGTTTCTTTAAAAATCTGATATTTTCTCATAAGACAAAGAGATAATTTCGTAGTCACAACTACTTTCTTCATGCTGAAAAATCTGCACCCTGTAACAAATCTTTCCAATATACTGGAGCAGCTGTCCTTGCCCAACAAATTTTATAATAAAGGCAATAGAGACATTGGAGTGCACAATATAAATGCTGAAAAGTGATTTTTTCATCTTGGTTTTGACTATAACATTGTATTTTTCATTTAATGGGGAATTGATATATTATTTGTTAAAGATCTTTAGGTTTGTAGTTTTGTTGTATTTGTTTTTTGTGGGTTTTTTTGTTGTTTATTTTGCAACATTCTGTGGACAAAGAGTTTTAGTTGTTGATCTTAGGGAATTGCTTTTCATTTGTTGACATATCTATGTTTTCCAATAGTTTCTTTGTTTGGGTGCTTGATACTTAAGTTTTTGATATAGTTAACCCATTTGTCTTGACTGTTTAAAACTTTATAAAATTTATTATTGTCTCTGTGTCCTTGTTTGCTTTGGCTGGCAATATAATCTTGAATCATCTCAGGGAAGATGAGTTGAAGGAATGCCTGAATGAGAATGGCTGGTTGCTGTGTCTGTGATACATGAGTGATATAAGGTGGGTCTTCTACTTAGGGTGGCAGTATCCCTAAGCAAGTATGCCTGGGTTTGTAAGAGTTCTAGCTAAGCATGGGACAGAGACCAGCAACAATGACCAAGAAACAATGTTTCTGTTTTATTTAGAGTTTTCATTCTGTGAATAGTCACCATGACCAATGCAACTGCTTTAATGACAGCATTTAATTGGGGCTGGCTGACATCCAAAGTTCCACTCCATTATCATCAAGGTGCATACAGGCAGACATGATACAGGTATAGCCAAGTTTACCATCTTCATTTGAATGTAGCAAGGAGAAGCCTGGCTTTCATGCAGGTAGGACAAGTGTCTTAAAGTCAATGCCCATGGTTACACATCTACTCCAACAAGGCCACTCTCTGCATCAAATATATAGAAACCAACACAATTTTCCTACTGGGTTTTGCCTTCAATGTCTTGCATGAATTTATTTCATGAGCTTTCATAGTGATAAATTTTGGTCTGGCAGAGATTATCAGTCTACTATTCTGCATAGTGTGTCCTGTACATTATATTTTGTGTCCGTGAATTGGTGCAGTTCTTCCCTACTGGCTGTCTTGCCACAACTGGAGCAACTTCACTGATGTTCACATTCTTCTTATAATCCAAGAAAGGGGAGCTGTCAGGAGCCAACATGTCTTTAGTCCAATGATATTTAATAAAGAAATGTCCATACATGTCCCATTCTGTGGACTTATGATCCCTTGGAAGATTATCTATCTATGCAAAGCATTTCTGCACTAGGCTTGACTATTCTCAGACATTTCTAATTGAAATATCTCAAATAGACCTTTTCACTTTAAACCAGAACCTTGAATTTGCTATCTGGCCCTTAACTCATATTGCTCAGTCATCTGAAAACAGTTTGTAACATCAGTTATTGAAGTACTGTGTCTAAGTTTTGTCTATTTAAATGTTTTGTATTAATTCCAATTTTATAACAATGAGAAATTCATACCAATGACAACCTTAATTTTATATCAAATACATTTTGTACCAGTAGAAGAGATTATAACTTCAAATTTGTATAATTTATAAAGATTTCTCCTAATTCAAGATATAGCTATGTAACGTTTTGTTTAAGAGAAAATTTGCTAATCTATCCCTAATCTATCACATTGTAAGGTTTGAAATAAATTGTTTTGCTTTTCAATAGCCAATCAAATTGCAGGCAGCAGCCAGTTAATATCTCCCAGTGGTTTCTGGAATTCATTAAGGGTCCTAAATTGGTTTCTTTTGATTTGCATTTTGGTGGCATATCCTTTTGCAGACTTTTTTTAATAGCCTAGACAATTAAAAGAATCCCCTCTTTGTATTTTTTTTCAGGGGCAATTTGCAAATCCTCTGAAAGGCAAGGTTTTTTTTTTTTTTTATTTGTTTTATTTTGATTTGTTTTTTTCTTTGTGAAACATTTCTTCCATGATATTTATATGAATCGTGCAATAGGATGTCTTTCATATAATGTTAAATATTATGCAAATTGCAGGCCAAGATTTTGAGCAGATAATGATGCCATCTTCTCCAGTGCCAAGCATTTCTTCAATCTCAATATTGTTTTCTAGTATTCTTAATTCTGGCCTTTGATCCTCTATAGAAGTTTATGAAGATATTCATTTTTGTCGCCCTTTGAAGATTTTTTTGATTTGTCTATAGAACTTGGCCCAGCCTGTCTGATCTCAGAACATCTGGTTTTGAATAGTGACCTTTAATTGTCCTGAGGAAAAGAACTCTCCCTGCCTGTCACTGGCTCCTGAAAAGGCCTCCCTCTGAGTTTTTTGGCAGGGTGTTACCCCATTTGTCTGTTGTTGCTCTACATTCCCTAGTCAAATGTTGACCTTTGACACATTCCAAAAGGCATAAGACCTCTTTTAGTGTTATTTTGGTTTTTCCTGCAACTATTTCTAAGATGACCCTGTTGTCCCCAATTAAAACATTTGAAATCTTAGGTCTTCTCTAGTTGTCTAGTGGCAGCTTCTCCTATTAGAGTCGTATCAGCTGAGCCAGATCTAACATCAGCTGTATATCTAATCCTCTCATCTGTTGATGTTGACCTTGTCCTCAGTGGTCTAATTAATTCCTTACATCCAGCATTTGAATTTTCAAAGGTAAAGACTCAAGGATTGCCTTTCTTGCTGCTGAATATGATACACTCCTTTCCACAGGTGAGGTTAGACTTTGTAAAAAGTCAGGGAAGGTTTGCTTTGGACCTTACTTGATTTGAGAAAATGGTTCAAGTCTTTTCCCTGATTCTGCTGCTTTGTCCTAGGCCTTTAAGGCTGACAATCAACATAATGCCAAAGTTTCTTCACCAAGTGCCAGATCTCTGGAATTCTGTTTACCACTGTCTCTATTGACCTGCTCTCTCCCTTGAATCATCTCCCCACCTGGGGAACCATTGTAAATTTGCATCAGGCTCTACTGTTGCTCTTGCCATGTCTTTCTAGTCCTGGTGGATTATTCTATTTGTTATGGCCCTAAAAATCAGGATTTGTTTTACAAATGGTGAATGTATTCCAAAATGAGTGACACTTTGATTCAGTTTGCTCAGTTCTAACACATCCACGGGGTTCCATTTAAATTCCGGATAACCCTGTGCATGATCATTGTCTAGAGGTCCTTTATGCACATTTCCCGGATAGACTAAAATTTGTTTTGTAATAACCTTTGATCAATTTCCTCTAATTTTATCTTCTGTCTCTACCTGAGCATTTTTCTTAATTGAAAATATAAATTCCTCCCTTAAGGTCTGTGTCCACACTTCATCTCTCTCCTTCTGTTGTTCCTCCTGATTCTTCAGTTCCTGTATTCTCTGTTTATGGTTCTGCCTCCACATTTTGATTTTTTTTTTCTTTAAATTGCAATTCTGATAGTCAGCTCTCTATTTCATTTTGATTCATTTTAAAAGGTTATTCTCCAACTCTTCCCTCAAATCCTAAATTATTTTCTCTTTGCTGCTCAGTCTGATCTCAGAGCTGTTGTATCTATTGTTCTAGCATCTTTTCCAGCCTCTGTTTCCCACCTTTATTTTCATCTTTCTGTCTCTTTTTTATGATCTATAATTTCCTGTGTCATCGAATCTAGCGTTTCTTCTAGTCCATGTTCCTATGTCTTAGATTTCTATTTCTGTAGTTCTTGCTGCTCTATAGTTTTCTGTATCTTCTGTTCTAAACCCTGCTCCTATGGTCCTGGCTTCTCTTCATCTTGTAGTTACAATATTGCAGTATCTGCTTTACTTTGAAGTATTAGCTTTCATCAATTATCTACTAGATTTTTTTTATCTTGTTGCTCTTCAGTCTGATCTGTGAATTGTTGCCTCCATTTTTTTCCCTAGCATTTCTTAGAGCTCCTACAGTTGTATCTTGTAATGATCAACTTTGTTTTCTACTCAGAGAAGATGTCACAGTGAAGAGAGATTGTGGTTTATTGTTCATTTGTTTCTTTGTTTTTGAGTGTTAGATGGAATTGTAAGGTATTTACTCAGTGTTAGAGTTCTTAAAGAGTATGAGGACACTTTAAGTTAAACAAATGTTTATCTTTGGATGACCAAAAGCCTATAATAACATGGCTCAAAAGTGGTAGAAAGAAAGAAAACCCTCCCAGAACTAATTATGTATTTGTGTACTCATCTCTCATTAATGACTTTTGTCGGACTACTACATGTGGAATCATTAGTAGGCAGAGCCTTGGTGGGGGAAATGCATCCATCACTGGGGATAAGATTAGAGGGTTCATTGCCTCATTTGTAGACCATTATGGTGCCTTCTTTCTAGTGGATGACACTAAACAGTCAACTTCCATCACACAGTACCTTGGCTAAATTATCATTTTACACTCTAGTGCTAAATAACAAAAGACAGTAAAAGCAATAAGGTTTCATTGTTAAGCCATTTGCTCTTTGTTATTTTTGTTTGTTTTGTTTTGGGTTTGAGTTTGTTTTGTTTTGCAGTGATGAATATGGAATCTTAAAATGAAAATCAGCCTGTCCTGGATCTCACTTTATAGACAAGGCTTTTCTCCAGGTCATCCACTCTTTCTTCTTTGAGCTAGGAATAGATGCATGAACCAATTGACCTGCTTGCCCATATGTTTTTGTAGCTAAATTGTTCATAAAATGTCTTTGAAACAGACACAGTATGGCGAACATTTTGTTTGCCTGTCTGTATATATCTGTTAATAGGCATTTCTCTTGCAAGACTATCTCATATGCAGGGGCCCATATATGACAGAGGCGAATCCCATCTCTTTAGTTTCTTTCCTTTTTTTTTTATTATAAAACATTCTTTCGAAGTTTATTTCTTTCAAAGTTTCTTTCTTCATTTCTTTATTATATATGAGTATACTGTAGTTATCTTCAGACACACTGGGAAACAGCATCAGATCCCATTACAGATAGTTGTGAATCACCATGTGGTCGCTGGGATGTGAACTCAGGACCTCTGGTAGAGCACTCAGTGCTCTTGACCACTGAACAATCTCTCCAGCCCTAGTACCTTCTAAAATGATTGGTGATAACATTACAAAGACTCTTGCATGGAATCAGTATGGAAAGCACAGAATTTATATCAATATATTTGTAAAGTTCTATACAATTACACTGTTGTCAGTTTTGTACTTTTTTATGCATTTATGGAATATTTTAGGATGAAGTGACCTATGATGATGTTCACATAAACTTTACTCTGGAAGAGTGGGTCTTGCTGAATCCTTCTCAGAAGAGCCTCTACAAAGATGTGATGCTAGAGATGTACAGGAACCTTGATGCTATAGGTAAGACTGAATTTTTTTTCAGTTTTACAATTTGAGGGATAGGTTTTGTTTTGGGTTTTTAGATTTACTATTTATTTGCTTGTTTTTTTTCCAGAGTCTAAGGTGCACTAAATTAAGTATTATTTATAAAGATGAGACGAAAACAGTGATATAACCTAAAATAAAACTCTGAACAAGTTTTTATAATAGAAGTCATTGGCCACATGGCTTCCTCACCCTACTTTAGTAAATATCAAGACTACAGAATTTAAACGAATGAAATAAAAAGTATTGTTAGATGTAAATATTTAACAGTAATTGCCTTGCTTTATGCCTTCTACTTTTTTCTTTATTCAAATTTATTAGATATTTATTTTATTTACATTTTAAATATTATACCCTTATCCCCTACCCCATTATTTTTTCTCTCCCTCCTATTCCCCATTCTCCATTACTTTCCTTCTACCGCCTTAATTCTTTTGTTTTGTTTTTTTGTTTTTTTTTGTTTGTTTTTGTTGTTGGTTGTGATGTTCTTCTATAACTTCAGTTGTGAAAATAGTAAATATTTAGACATGTCCTAAGGTTCAATGATGATAGTAATTTAACTGTTGTTTATTTTCAAATAATGTATCATGTATTTTCCTATAATATGCTTTAGAATATAAATGTGAAGGTTCCACTATTGAAGAAGAATGCCAAAGTCCTGGAATATATGAAAGGTAAGTATCATGTGCAATCAGATACAAATGTTCCTCTGAAGGCACATTATTGTGCCTTGTTTGAAAGGTATTTCTCTAAAGTCAAGACAAGGAAACAATGGTATCACCATTTTAATCATAGTTCCATGGGATTTACTTGTTAAGATTGCCAATTCATTTATTTGGATACCTCTCAGGAATCTCAGAAGGAGTCACAAAAATAGGGTTCCCAACCCATCTAAGAAGCACATAGTTTATAGGGAAACTCCTGTTACTTATATACTTGTATTAATTTGTAAATGTTCACTGACAGGGGAAGTTGATGAGGGTCAAGAAGATGTTTGTTTACAGGAGATTTAATTCTTATATTACATCTCTAAAATGAGAATAATTTACACTGTAAAATTCCAATATGGCTATCTTTACTTTGTTAGTCTTGCTTTAATACATATATCTTGTGCTTAGTAAGATAAAATCCATATGAGCATAAGGAGTATGGAAAGAAGCAGTGAGCCACTTTCTTTCCCAGAAAAATTAGAAGACATTTATTTGTCCTCTCATTGAACAGACTCAAATTTACAAGAAATGGTGTGTCTAGTGTTGTTGAGAATGTATTTATACACACATACTATCTGGGAGTCCTGTGAGGATGAGTATAGAAATTCTTCTATTATTCCTGATTTTCTTTATAAATGTAGTGTAACACATGATATTGAAATATGAATGGAATGACTGGGGTAAATATTTGAGTTATTCTAGTTCTCTTCAAAGATGTGAAAAACAAACTCTCATGGGTAAAGGGTGCTATAATTGTGAAAGATGTACTTGTGGCTCTAATCATCACAGATATAATCAAAACCATAATTCCATATAACTGTGAACAATATGATAAAACCATAACCTGTTCCTAATGAGATGTTTGCTAAATAGTAAAATTGACTCATACAGACAAAAATATTTTTCATTGTAATCAATGTGGTACAATGTTCACACAAGCTTATTATCTTCACAGGCAAGAAAGAGGTCATCCTGAAGATGTACCTTATGAATATACTCAGTATAATGAAGTTTCTGCACATCACAGTCATGTTCAGAGGCATCAAAGTAGTCATAGTATCAAGAAGTGCAATGAAGATAATCAATTTGGTAAATCTGTTACATAATAAAAGTATTCCCAAATATATAAAAAAACACATACTGGAGAGAAGCCCTATAAATGTAATCTGTGTGGTAAAGCTTTCGAAAGTAATAGTCATCTCCTAGAACATGAAAGGATACATACTGGAGAAAAACCCTATCCCTATGCATGTAATGAATGTGGTAAAGCCTTCACTAAACTCTATTCTCTTACAGTACATAAAAAAACGCATACTGAAAAGAAACCCTATGAATGTAATGAATGTGATAAAGCCTTTGCAACTCAAGAATTTCTCAAGAAACATAGAAGAATGCATACTGGAGAGAAACCCTATGGATGTAATGAATGTGATAAAGCCTTTCGACAACTGTGTTATCTCAAAAGACATAAAAGAACACATAATGGTGAGAAGCCCTATGAATGTAATCTGTGTGGTAAAGCCTTTGCAACTCAAATATATCTCAAGAATCATAGAAGAACACATACTGGAGAGAAACCTTATGGATGTAATGAATGTGGTAAAGCCTTTGGACAACTGTATCATCTCCAAGTACATAAAAGAACACACACTGGAGATAAGCCCTATGGATGTAATGAATGTGGTAAAGCCTTTGCACAACTGTATCATCTCCTAGTACATAAAAGAACACATACAGGAGAGAAGCCCTATGAATGTAATGAATGTGGTAAAGCCTTTGCACAACCTTATCATCTCATTGTACATAAAAGAACACATACTGGAGAGAAGCCCTATGAATGTAATGAATGTGGTAAAACCTTTGCATCTCTGCAATGTCTCCAAAGACATAAAAGAACACATTCTGGAGACAAACCCTATGGATGTAATGAATGTGGTAAAGCCTTTGGACAACTGGGTCATCTCCAAGTACATAAAAGAACACATACTGGAGAGAAGCCCTATGAATGTAATGAATGTGGTAAAGCCTTTGGACAACTGGGTCATCTCCAAGTACATAAAAGAACACATACTGGAGAGAAGCCCTATGAATGTAATGAATGTGGTAAAGCCTTTCGACAACTGGGTCATCTCCAAGGACATAAAAGAACACATACTGGTTAGAAGCCCTATGAGTGTAATGTATGTGATAAAGCCTTTGCAACTCAACAATTACTCAAGAAACATTGAAGAAAGCATACTGGAGAGAAACCCTATGAATGTAATGAATGTGGTAAAGCCGTTTCACAACAGTCTTACCTCCAAGTACATAAAAGAACACATACTGGTGAGAAGCCCTATGAATGTAATGAATGTGATAAAGCCTTTGCAACTCAACAATTACTCAAGAAACATAGAAGAGCACATACTGGAGAGAAACCCTATGGATGTAATGAATGTGGTAAAGCCTTTGCACAACAGTATAATCTCCAAGCACATAAAAGAATACATACTGGAGAAAAACCCTATGAATGTAGTGAATGTGGAAAATCCTTTGCACAACAGTATCATCTCCAAGTACACCAAAGTATACATACTGGAGAAAAGCCCTATAAATGTAATGAATGTGGTAAGGCCTTTGCAACTCCACACTGTCTCCTAAGATATAAAAAGACACATACTAAAGAGAACCCTTCTGAGTGTAATGAATGTGGTAAAGCCTTTGTACAACAGTTTAATCGATGAATACATAAAAGAACACATACTGGAGGGACACCATATGAATGTATTGAATATGGTAAAGAAATTTTAATTTTGCATTAACTTTAAATACATGAATGAATACATTCTATAAACTTATACTTTGGATATCGGACTCATGAACAAAGAAAGTGAAAGACAGTTATTGGAAATAGGAGAAATTGGAAGAAGACCTTTCTTTGTTTTACTCCATCTCTTCCACAGACGAAATTGGAACAACACCATACTGAATTTGAATCCATCTAGCTCATATAGTATTTTATCAAGTATGTAGAAATAACCATCCTCATATAGCAAACAAACAAAGAACACAAAACACACCAAAACATAAACTAAATAAGAAATGCAGTTCATCATGAGTATTATATTGCAAATAGAAAATATGAATATGTAGACTGAGTTTTTTTTAAAAAAATAAATATATAAAACCCTCATGTGACCATGAGCTCATAGTGGAGGTTTTTATCACTTAAAACAGAAAAGGAGTATTGGAGTCTTATCATCTCATGTGTTATAGACATTTTTTGAACCTGTACTATTTTCTCAGTGATACTGCTTAGGATGGAAAAGCAAATTTGCTTCCCAGCATCTTCTTGGAATGATACAGATCAACCATGATTCCAATTCCAAGAAATTTGATGCATGCTTCTGACTTCCTCGGGCACTAGGTATACATCAGTGGAAAGTCATATTGGAAAAACTTTTCTCATGTATCAGGGTTTTTTTAATTAAAATTTATCTAATTGAGTTGTATACAGTTTGTCCGTGTGTTTGTCAAATGCTTTCTAGGTACTATCAAGGTCCAGAGTGAGAGATAAATTGAGGGATGAATTGTTGTGGGATGCTGGATTCTGTGGATATTTAGGTCAATCTTGATGTCCCAAAAAAAATAGATTATTGATCCCATCAGAATCTAGCTTGTACTTGGTGCTTAATGAATTGCGTGAACCTAAATCTCCTAAATATGTGAACAGAGTGCAAAGAATTTTCTGGGGAGAAATTGACAATTCACTCCTATAGAAGGTGGCTGACTGCTAGACCAGGGCCACAATATCAAGTAAATCTCAAACACAAATCTCAAATAGGCAGGATAGGGAGACCAAAAGGACACACCCTGGTCAGTTGTACCAAGCTGAAGTTTGTACCTCTTAAAAAGGCAGGAAGATGAATTTGTAGTTTAATTGTCTGAAAGTGATGCTTTCTGCTTTCCTACTTCCTGCAAATCACTCAGGTAAGAACTGAATGTGTTAGTAATTCCACATGATATCAAGGTTATCATGTGTCCTCAGACTTAACCAGAAGGTACTTTAAACCTGGAGCAATCTGACATTTAATTCAAAGTTTGGAATATGGATGGAAATTTAGGGAGGAAGGTTTGTCTGTAAAATCCAGACTGTCAATAGGTCAGAAGGTAATGTGCAAAATGAACCTGAAGCCAAGCTGAATCCTCCTGTCCTCTCTCAGCTTCCTCTCTTCTTTTCTGATTCAGCCCCCTTCAGGTCGTTGTCCCTCTCAATTTTCTTTGCAATAATATTGGATCTTTACGTCATGGTACTCTGTATCGTTCTCTTCGGCTGTTCCTCTTTAAGTCTGACAAGTTGGACACTGTCTTCCCAGTAACCTTCCTGGTAGAATTGAGGATATAGGAAATAGACATTAATGTCTCTGCTTTTCTTAAAACTAGTAAAACACTTGTCCCATGGAATTTGCATTTACCCAGGAATATCTTTCTCTGCAAAAACTGAGGCCTACAGAGGTGCATGTCCCTTCTGAAGAAAATTAACCTTATCTGAATGATTTGTTATAGAGAGGTGCTGAGTACTTGGAAGGGTTTAATGGGTGGTAAAAATCTGTCTTACAGCTTGGTTAGATTAAATGTACACATCTCTTGCTGTCTATGTATCCTGATAGGACTACTATGTTAGATTTGTTAATTTATGTCTTGATCTCTATTCCAATTTATTCACACTAAAGAATTTTCTTTTGTAGTGTTTTCTTTATTTCCTCTGTAATAAAGGGCCCTTTTTGACCTGTATCTCAATATATAGATTAGGCTGTTCCTGAACATCAAAGAGTTCTGCCCCGCTTGCCTGCAGATAACTACATTATAGTTTGGAATTTCATGGCTATATAGTTTGGTTCTTTGAATTTTCTAAAAGGATGAGTATCTGACCCTGGCAGGTTATTGTAACTGCGACAAAATCTTTTTGTCTGAACTCCAGTGACAAGAAAAATATATCAAATGCAGCCCTCCTGTCGTAAACTCCATTGTCCTGCAGAGATGAGCAATGTAGATTTACTTTATCATTGATTCTCTTCTAACACATCCAGAGACTAGGGCAGATATCTATCATTATTTTACAGATTATGGAACCACGTATCATGGAATTGATTGTATTATCAATATAATTAAATGTAGTTGCTCATATTTCCATCTAAACATACTTGTGACTCACTGAATGAATTTGTTAAAGCATCCAGTCATGTTGTCAGAGGCCTGTCCTAATGGCACTCAGGTAATGGATGGAGGATTTTCAGGATTTTGACGGTGCAAGGTGAGAATGGACAAGGATGTATAGTAGGAGGTTCAAAGAACCAAGAGATTCTGTGATTAATGCCCATTTTCTTCCCTCAAATTTAAATTCTGTAGGGTACTGGCTCTAGCAAGTGTTATCCCTGGTGCTCAGGTTGATTTTGTCTACAGGCAATGGGATCCTATCATAAATTTACACTAAGGGTTGGATTGAGATAATTATATATTCCAGTTAAAACTCAGAAGCCAAGTTATTTTGTTCAAAATACTCAAAATCATAGGATACATTGGGGGTTAATAATATGGCATCATAGTTATTGAATTATGCACAAAATTTCAATAAAATATTCATTTATATTTCTTTCTAGCCTGAAATTTATCGCTTTCATCTTTATATTATGGTTTCTCTATGGCATGTTACTTCACTCTGAGAGGCATTGGGCAGGAGAGTCACTTTACACAGATCCAAGCTGCTTCAATATTGCACTTGGTCTAGAACCTGTTCCAGTTGTGCTTCAAAACTTCCCAAGAGACTGTCGTGTGAGCCATTAGACTCCCTTTCTGACTGTAAACTTCATTTTACACTGACGACAACTTGTACTTACCATTTGCTTGTTTATTTAGCATTTGCTTATTTATTTTGCTTTGTGTAATTAGAGGCAAAATTTTAATTTTAAATGTTATAATTTCCTGCTTACTAACAACAAATGCATAATTAAAACATTATCACCGATTTTAATGCAAAGCACCCCCTTTTGATATTTGGAGTAGTACATGAATTTACAGAATTGGTACCAATGAGAATTACGAGTGTTTCATGAATCGTACATTTTTTTTTTACTAATACTATTTTGCAGGTCAACAAATTTCTATAATACAGATTAGTGCCTGGAAATAAACAAGATTTTCCTATGTGAGGGTGATCATGAAATTTGAATCCCTAATCTAAAGGGGACTTACATGCAATTTCAGGGGAGCAATTGCTGTTTGATATATCTTAGAACCATTAGTGTGGCTTTGTTTTGAAATAACTTGAAGTGGGACTGCTGAGGCATAGCCAGATTTTCTCATCACTTGCATGTCAGGAGAAAACTCTAGTGACCGAGTTCTCTCCATCTCTGAAAATGGCATCATATACAGGATCAGTTACATAACAGTTTAATATGTAAGCCAGTATTGAGGGCGTTGTGGAGATTTTGTGGACTTGATCTCTCTACATATAAAAGTATAGAAAGTTTATAACATGTCTCAAAATCATATTGTTACTGGGTAAATTTTATTTGGTCTGTTGTTTCAAATCACCCTTGTTTTGTGCTTCTTTTTTTACTTTATTTTATTTATTTATTTATTTTGATGTTTCTTTTCTATGGTTGAATTTCTTTCACAAATATACCACCCTTTCTTGTTGTAAGTTTGTGGTCAGTATAGAAGTTAGATTGTATCAGTTTTTAATTCTTCATATTTCTACTGGACATGATGATTTTTTCTTACATGTTGATTTTGAATCAGCTGTCGTATAATTTTTGAGAATTTGATTTGGTTGTGTTGAATTTGTGTTGAAAGTTGACTGTTCATGATTCTAATATAATATAGACTCAACATGTTCACAAGGATCCTTGCACATGTCATCATTTATTTAGATCTTTTATTTTGTGTTAAAATGTGAACAAAAAATTATCCTTTGAAAGGTACTTAGGGTCTGCACATGTTGCTCTACATGTACTGTTTTCTCAGGAAGACCCATATTGACCTCCCAAGTGCCATGTCAGGAGGCTCATGACTACCTTCAACACCAATCTAGCACATCTGACAGCTTATTATTTGTGTGAGCTTGTCCCTGTGTGAGCTTGAAATACTCTCTTTTCATACACAGAGAGATATAAAAACTGGATTTTGTCAAAGGTTCTTATATTTAATAAAGCAATTAGGCAAAACACATTGCTTTATATTCATGTGTATAATAGACACCATTCAACTTTTCTTTTTCATTTTTTAAATTTATTTTTTAAACATTATTTTACAAAACAAAGATAAAAGAAAAAAATTTTAAACATTTTTTGGATAAATGTATTCAAATACATTTTTGTCAGTGCGTTGATTTTTTTTTTCTTTTTTTTTTTTTAAGGTTTGATACTCTGCATTAAAGTCTTACTAGTTACAATGAGCAAAATGTACATGTAAAACAGGATGTAACCCGGAATTAGTCAACGTTTTCTTGGTGTGTAAGGATTGCGCATAATGTCTTTTTTGTTTGTTTTCTTTTTTTTTTTTTTCCTTGAACTTCACACAGTCTGTAAGTTGTTTCTGGGGCAGTCCGAGCCTCTGGGGTTAGCATCCCACTATCAGTGACTGTATATTATGTCTGTTCTATTGTGACTGGCTTACCTCACTCAGGATGATATTCTCTAGATGCAACCATTTTCTTAAGAATTTGGTTAAGTCATTGTTTCTGATAGCTGAGTAGTACTCCATTGTGTAAATGTACCACAATTTTTATATCCATTCATCTTCTGAAGAACATCTGGGTTCTTTCCAGTTTCTGGCTATGATAAATAGAGCTGCTATGAACATTGTGGTGCATGTTACTTTGTTGTATATTTGAGTGTCTCTGGGGTATATGCCCAGAAGTGGAATAGCTGGATCTTCAGGTAGTCCTATGTCCAATTTTCTGAGGAATCGCCAGACTGATTTCCAGAGTGGTCATATCAGTTTACAACCCCACCAAATGTGGAGAAGTGTTCCTCTTTCTTCACATGCTTGCCAGCATCTGCTGTCATCTGAGTTTTGGATCTTGGCCAATCTGACTGGTGTGAGGAGGAATCTCAGGGTTGTTTTGATTTGCATTTCCCTGATGGCTAAGAATGTGGAGCACTTCCTTAGATGTTTCTCAGCCATTTGATATTCCTCAATTGAGAACGTTTTGTTTAGCTCTGTACTCCATTTTTTAATAGGGTTATTTGATTGTTTGGTGTGTAGCTTTTTGAGTTCTTTGTATACCTTGGATGTGGGGTTGTTAAAGAACCTTTCCCATTCTGTTGCCTGCAGTTTTGTTTTTTTGACAGTGTCCTTAGCCTTACAGAAACTTTGCAATCTTATTAAGTCCCATTTGTTAATCTTTGACCTTAGAGCTTGAGCCATTGTTGTTTTGTTAAGAAAATGTTCTCCTGTGCCTATCTGTTCTAAGGTTTTCCCTACTTTTTCATCTAAAAGTTTCAGTGTATCTTGTTTAATGTGGAGATCTTTGATCCATTTACACTTGAGCTTTGTACAAGGAGATAAGAAAGGGTCAATTTTCATTCTTCTGCATGCTGAGTGCCAGTTGGACCAGCACCATTTGTTGAATGGGCTGTCCTTTTTCCATTGAATGTTTACAGCTCCTTTGTCAAAAATCAGGTGACCATATACATGAGGGCTCCTTTCTGGAACTTCTATTCTATTCCAGTGATCCAGGTTCCAATTTCTCTCTCAGTACCATGCAGTTTTCAGCACACTTGCCTTGTAATATAGCTTGAAGTCAGGGATAGTGATTACCGCAGATATTTTCTTGTTGTTGAGGATGGATTTCGCTATTCTAGGCCTTTTGTTATTCCATATGAAATTGCACATTGATCTTTCAAACTCAATGAAGAACTGGGTTGAAATTTTGATAGGGATTGCTTTGAATCTTTAGATTGCTTTGGTCGGATGGCCAATTTTAAAATGTTGATCCTTCCAATCCATGAGCATGGGAGATCTTTCCATTTTCCGACATCTTCCTCGATTTCCTTTGCTTTATGTTCATGTGTATAATAGACACCATTCAACTTTTCTTTAAAGGTTTGTTATCCTGGATTTGGTTTTGAAAGGTGTTTATTACATTACTTCACTGTGCTATAGACGTACATCCTATCGTCAATCATAGGAAATAATTGTTGCTAGTTATCATATACTATAATTCTTTTCTCATAACATAATGAAATAATTTTTAGTGGTTAAATATTCTAGGACTGGTATTGGCACATCAGAGCAATTGAAACAAATCTCCCTGATTTTGTACTAAGAGCTTTGCAAACATACCCCTTCCCTTTGCCAAAGGAAGCAAACTCATTGAATAATGACCCACATTTCTTTGATCACATTTTTCATTACAAATTTGTTGTTTGACTGACCACGTTATATTTGTAGTTATGTCCTTTTCTATTTTCATCAGTGGTGGTATCTTTGTTACCTGTTGTCAATTATAATTCTAAGCATTTATGAAACTTTGAAATTTGTGGACTTTCATGTACTTTTAAATTTTTTGATATTGACCAGAGTATCTGATATTTTACTTGAAATTTGTTTCTGGGGACTTTTTGTAAAGATGTACTTTTGTTTTCTCCTCTCTATTTCATTGTTCTCTATTGTTGGTATGATTCCTTAAGGTTTTACTACTTAAACGATTGACGTTGTTATTGTATTGGCATTGATTTGTTAAACGTACCGGAAATTATTATGTTAGCATCCTAGTTAGCTTCACCTGTCATGCTATATAGCCTAGCTAGATCTGTTTGAGTAGCAGTTCAAATGGCTCAGTTACCAATTCTGGGTAAACTCAGTGGGTTTTAGAAGTCTGTAGGCAAACCAGCATTGTTCTCTTTTATACATCAAATTTTGACCAATAAAACAGTGAACAACTAGGTTAGTACTAATACCTAATCAAAGATTTAATTTGGGTGATACAAAAGTCAAGTTCTTATATTATGAGTGTTTAATGACACTGCAGATTATTAGGGGACTTATAGAAGAATATATTACATAAAAATGATTCTTTTTATTTAAAAATATAACCATGTATCTAGAAAAATCCCACTTTCCCAGACTTAGCATGAGCTCAGTACATGCTTCACTTTTCTCTCTTTCTGGAGGACCAATGCAGCTATAGTCACAGAAGGTATGAACTTCCTAGGTGTGTGTCTGTCTAGCAACCTATCTTTGAGTTTGAAAATTCTTGGTTAGTAATAAACTTCACTCTTAAGTCCAACAGTAGTTTTCTGGAAGCTTTGGACCTAGTGGAAAGGTTGTAACCAAGCTGACTGTGGTTTTAGCACTGCCAAGCTCTCATATGTAATCTCAGCAGGCCTGGGTTCCTTGGGTCCATAGAGGGTCCATGCCTCACTACAAGATCTATACAGAAGCCTGGTTAGGTGTTCTTATAGCATGGCAACTGTCCTTGTGACTGCAAGGAGGAATGTGAATAAGTGAACTGCAGAAAGCAGGAGAGTGTCATGCTATGTAGCAATAAATAATTTCAAAAGTATAATGCCTTAATGCTGTAACATAAGTAAATCTTGACTGAGTAATTTTAGAATGCCAGGTAGTAATTATAAGGGTGACATATGGGCTAAGTTATTCACAAGAACCTTCTGACATATGTTTTATTTTATACTTTTTACTAATTAAAGAAAACTGTTAGGGGGCAAAGGGAATAAATTGTCCTGAGCTTTGAGTGTTTCTGTCAGGGATTGACCCAAGGAACCTTGAATTCCAAGCTACATTCTTAGGAATCCTATATGAGGCTTCAACTAGAACTATTGATTTATGTGTAGTTAACAAAGTCTGGATGTTTCCAAAGGACAAATGTCATTATTCGAAAGTTTATTTAGACTTTTGCAGATCAAAGTAATTCAAGAGCAACAAAACATACATGATTACGGCTTTTGAAAAGCAAAATTTTGCTACAGCAATTTATTCCATTATTTAACCCAAGTACTGTGGATGTTTTTGAAGTAATAAAGACATTGCAAACATAAAAATAAAAACCCAATACAATGAGGGAAAATACAGCCTAGTAAAAACAAGAAAACTCCTAAACAAGAAAACTAAGAGAAGAAAAAGACACAGACACAACTCAACCCACAAAAGCAATAATGGCAGGAAACAGAAACAACTATTCCTTGATATCTATTAACATAAATGGACGCAACTCCCCAATAAAGAGACATAGGCTATCAGACTGGATACATAAACAAAATCCAGCCTTTTGCTGCATACAGGAAACTCATCTCAGAGACAAAGACAGACACTATCTCAGAGTTTAAGGGTGGTAAAAAAACCTTCCAAGCAAATGGCCCCAAGAAGCAAGCTGGAGTGGCTATTCTAATATTGAATAAAGTAAATTTCCAACCAAAAGTTATCAAAAAAGATAAGGAAGGATACTTTTTACTCATTATCGGGGAAATCTGTCAAAAGAAACTCTCAATCCTTATCATATATGCTCCAAATAAAAAAGCACCCACATTCATAAAAGAAATCTTACTAAAGCTCAAAAAATACATTTCACACCACACAATAATAGTGGGAGACTTTAATACCCCACTCTCACCAATGGACAGATCATGGAAACAGAAACTGAACAAGGACACTGCAAAGCTAGCAGAGACTTTGAACCAACTAGAATTAATAGATATATTCAGAACATATTATCCTAAAGTAAAAGAATACACCTTCTCACCACCCCATGTCACCTTCTCGAAAATTGACCACATAATTGGACACAGAGCGAGCCTCAATCGATATAAGAAGATTGAAATACTCCCATGCATCCTCTCAGATCACCATGGTCTACGGCTGGTCTTTAACAACAACAAAGACAACAAAAAGCCCACATACACATGGAAACTAAACAACGCTCTGTTAAACGATAGAAGGGTAAAGAAGAAATAAAAAAAGGAATTAAGGATTTTCTAGAATTCAACAAAAATGAAAACACAACATACCCAAATCTATGGGATGCAATGAAAGCAGTACTGAGAGGAAAACTCATAGCCCTAAGTGCTTCCAAAAAGAAACTGGAGAGACCTTACATCAGCAACCTGACAGCACAGCTAAAAGCCCTAGAACAGAATGAAGCAGATATACCCAAGAACAGTAGACAGCAAGAAATAATCAAAATTAGGGCAGAAATAGACCAAATAGAAACAAAAAGAACCATTGAAAAAATCAACAAAACCAAGAGTTGGTTCTTTGAGAAAATCAACAAGATTGATAAACCCCTAGCAAGACTAACTACAGGGCAAAGAGAGAGTATACAAATTAACAAAATCAGAAATGAAAGTGGGGACATAACAACTGAAACTGAGGAAATTCAAGAAATCATCAGATCCTACTACAAAAACTTATACTCCACAAAATTTGAAAATATGGAGGAAATGGATGAATTCCTAGACAGATACAAGATCCCAAAGATAAACCAGGACGAAGTAAACCATCTAAATAATCACATAACACCTAAAGAAATAGAAGAAGTCATAAAAATTCTCCCAACCAAAAAAAGCCCAGGTCCAGACGGGTTCAGTGCCGAATTTTACCAGACATTTATTGGGGATATAACACCAATACTCTACAAACGATTTCACAAGATAGAATTAGATGGAATACTACCCAACTCATTTTTTGAGGCTACAATAACCCTCGTACCTAAACCACACAAAGACCCTACGAGGAAAGAGAACTTCAGACCAATCTCACTTATGAACATTGATGCAAAAATACTCAACAAAATCCTTGCAAACCCAATCCAAGAACACATTAAAACGAGCATTCATCATGACCAAGTAGGCTTCATCCCTGGGATGCAGGGATGGTTCAATATAAGGAAATCCATCAATGTAATCCACCATATAAACAAACTCAAAGATCAAAATCACATGGTCATCTCACTAGATGCTGAGAAAGCATTTGACAAAATCTAACACCCCTTCATGTTAAAAGTCCTGGAAAGAACAGGAATCCAAGTTGCATACCTAAAGATAATAAAAGCAATATACAGCAAACCAACAGCCAACATCAAACTTAATGGCGAGAAACTTGAAGCAATCCCATGAAAATCAGGGACTCGACAAGGCTGCCCACTCTCCCCCTACCTATTCAACATAGTACTGGAAGTCCTGGCTGGAGCAATTAGACAGCAAAAGTAGATCAACGGGATACAAATCGGAAAGGAAGAAATAAAAACATCACTCTCTGCCAATGACATGATAGTGTACTTGAGTGACCCCAAAATTCCACCAGAGAACTCCTACAGCTGATAAACAAGTTCAGCAAAGTGGCTGGATACAAATTAACTGGAACAAATCAGTAGCCTTCCTATACTCAAAGGACAAACATGTGGAGAAAGAAATTAGGGAAAAGGTACCCTTCACAATCATTACAAAAACTATGAAATACCTTGGTGTGACTCTAACTAAGGAAGTGAAGGACCTGTATGACAAGAACTTCAAACCTCTAAAGAAAGAAATTGAGGAGGATTTCAGAAAATGGAAAGATCTCCCATGCTCATGGATTGGAAAGATCAACATCTTAAAAATGGCCATCCTACCAAAAGCAATCTACAGATTCAATGCAATCCCCATCAAAATTCCAACCCAGTTCTTTAAGGAATTGGAAAGATCAATGTGCAATTTCATATGGAATAACAAAAGACCTAGAATATTGATATCCATCCAAAACAACAAAAAAACATCTACAGAAATCCCTATTCCTGACCTCAAGCTATATTACCAGGCAATTGTGTTGAAAACTGCATGGTACTGGTACAGAAATAGGCATGTGGATCAATGGAATAGAATAGAAGTTCCAGAAATGAGCCCTCATGTATATGGTCACCTGCTTTTTGACAAAGGGGCCATAAACATTCAATGGAAAAAGGACAGCCTATTCAACAAATGGTGCTGGTCCAACTGGTACTCAGCATGCAAAAGAATGAAAATAGACCCTTTCTTATCTCCTTGTACAAAGCTCAAGTGTAAATGGATCAAAGATCTCCACATTAAACCAGATACACTGAAATTATTACATGAGAAAGTAGGGAAAACCTTAGAACACATAGGCACAGGAGAAAATTTCCTGAGCAAAACACCAATGGCTCAAGCTCTAAGGTCAAAGATTACCAAATGGGACTTAATGAGATTGCAAAGTTTCTGTAAGGCTAAGGACATCGTCAAGAAAACAAAACGGCAACCAACAGAATGGGAAAAGATCTTTACCAACACCACATCAGATAGAGGCCTAATATCCAAGGTATACAAGGAACACAAAAAGCTAGACACCAGAGAATCAAATAACCCTATTAAAAAATGGGGTACAGAGCTAAACAAAACGTTCTCAGTTGAGGAACACCGAATGGCCGAGAAATATCTGAGGAAGTGCTTGACATCCTTAGCCATCAGGGAAATGCAAATCAAAACAACCCTGAGATTCCACCTCACACCAGTCAGATTGGCCAAGATCCAAAACTCAGATGACAGCAGATGCTGGCGAGGCTGCGGAGAAAGAGGAACACTTCTCCACTGTTGGTGGGGTTGCAAACTAATACAACCACTCTGGAAATCAGTCTGGCGATATCTCAGAAAATTGGATATAGTACTAACTGAAGACCCAGCTATTCCACTTCTGCGCATATACCCCAGAGACACTTTAATACACAACAAAGATACATGCACCACAATGTTCATAGCAGCTCTATTTATAATAGCCAGAAGCTGGAAAGAACCCAGATGTCCTTCAGAAGATGAATGGATACAAAAATTGTGGTACATTTACACAATGGAATACTACTCAGCCACCAGAAATAATGACTTAACCAAATTCTTAAGAAAATGGCTGCATCTAGAGAATAACATCCTGAGTGAGATAACCCAGTCACAAAAGAACAGACATAATATGCAGTCACTGATATTGGGATGCTAACCCCAGAGGCTTGCACTCCCCCCAGAAACAACTCACAGACTGTATGAAGCCCAAGAAATAAAGAAAACAAAAAAATATATATATTTACAAAACAAGAAGACTTTGACTATTTCCATGTTGCGTTTTGTTTTGCATGCACTTTACACTCATTGTAACTATTAGGTTTTCAATGCATATTGTCAAGCCCTTGGAAAAATCAAGTACTGACTAAAAAATATATTCACAGAGTTTTATGTAAAAATTATTTTAATATCTGAAAAAACAGTACTGACAAAAATGTATAATTTTAAGCAAAAAATGTTTAAAATCTGTACATTTATCTTTGTTTTGTAAAATAAAATCATTAAAAAAAAAAGAATCTTGCTTGACTTAGATATAGGTAGTCTAAGACTTAACCACACTAGCTTTTGACTTTCCTTCCTTCTCCTTTCCAAATCCCCATTGACTGAGCCCTGACACTGGAAAATAATCAGCTGTTCTAGTACACTGGCGTAATTAATAACTCCTCTGGGAATACGTTTGCTGGATCCATTTTCCCTCTATCTGCCTAAGCAGTTAGAGTTCCATTGTCCTTTCCCTACTCTTCAGTATATCATCTGGGATTCACAGAGTTTATATGGAATGCAGAATCTGTTGTAGGCTAATTCCCCTTTTAGAATTGCCCAGTGCTGGATGAATGTTATTCTTCAGGATGTTTTATTTCTTGATTAATATATAAGGTTCATTGAATTATTTTTCTGTAAAGGACATATTAATTTTAGATCAGGTGTTCTCCTAGCCATAAAGAAAGAAAGAAAGAAAGAAAGAAAGAAAGAAAGAAAGAAAGAAAGAAAGAAAGAAAGAAAGAAAGACTGCTGAGCTTAATTCTTTTAATGTTGCTTCAGGTGGCCTTGATTCAAATTGTAGGTCCACAGGACAATGGCCTTGCTGTCTAAGTGATTAATATTAAAATTGCTAAATTCTTAAACAGCTGTATCTCTCTGGTTTGCCTTATAAATTTTACAAAGAGCTTAATGCCAGTTGGAAAGTCATCATGAGGATCATCTTTCAGAAATCCTTGATTAGAATCTCAGGATTAGAGAGACGGAGTAGTCATTAAGGGCACCGATGCCCTTCAGAGGACCACAGTTCAGTTCCCAGGACCCATATCACCATATCACGTGGTGGGTCACATCTAGTTTTAACTGCACCTCCAGGGCATCTGAAAATCAGGTGTTACCTTAATTAGTATACATTCACATGCATGTGGGTACTTTCCTGTGTGTACACACAGGCCACACACTCACAAAAACTGGGATATACACACATAAAATCAACATTTAAATGCCTGTTGGTGACCCATGCTTTAAGCTCAGAACTTAAGAGACAGTACAAGGTGCATGTGTGAGTTCAACACATCCTGGCTTAGAGAACAAGTTCAAGATCAGGTTACATATAGAGAATTCTTTTTAAAAACTAAGAAATCAAAACTAAAATCAAATCCTGTTAATTTTCCATGATTCAAGGATGTTTAATTCTAGGGGAAAAGGAAGTTTCTGAGCTGCACAGGTTTCTCAGGGGTGCATAGGGTTGAGTCTGTGGATAAGGCTGATCACAAATCCTGTACTGTAGATCATATGGCAGAAAGCATACATTAAATTATTCTTCCACGTCATATTGTTTGTTAAATATAGGGGTTTAGGTTTACATGAGACACCAAGGGTTTCCAGAGCCATAGCAGACCTTTCTGACCACATCAATTTGTAAGAAACTCTAGAGTTTTGGACACTGTTAGGAAGAAATATGAGTAGCTGGTATGTCAGAAACGCACCAGTTTAGGAGTCAATTGAGTTAATTTTGTGAGAATTGTGAAACATGTCTATAAGTAATGTTTCCCTTTTTCCCCTTGTATAGGACATTTGGATTTTTTTTTACAAATTTATTTTTAAAAACAAAGATAAATACAGATTTTAAGCATTTTTTGCATAAAAGTATACATTTTTCTCAGTACTTGTGTTTTTTTTTAAGGTTTGATAGTGTGATTAAGATCTTACTTGTTACAATGAGCATAAAGTACATGTAAAACAAGATATAACCTGGAAATAGTCAAAGTTTTCTTGGTGTGTAAAGATTTTTTCTTTTCTTTCTTTACAATGAGCAAACAGTACAATTAATACAGGGTGTAACCCGGAATTTGTCAATGTGTTCTTGGTGGGTAAGGATTAAGCATGAATTTTTTTTTTCTTGGACTTCACACAGTCTGAGTTGTTTCAGGGCAGTGTGAGCCTCTGGGGTTGGCATCCCACTATCAATGACTGCATATTATGTCTGTTCTTTTGTGACTGGGTTATCTCACTCAGGATGATATTCTCTAGATGCAGCCATTTTCTTAAAAATTTGGTTAAGTCATTGTTTCTGGTGGCTGAGTAGTACTCCATTGTGTAAATGTACCACAATTTTTGTATCCATTCATCTTCTAAAGGACATCTGGGTTCTTTCCAGCTTCTGGCTATTATAAATAGAGCTGCTATGAACATTGTGGTGCATGTATCTTTGTTGTGTATTAAAGTGTCTCTAGGGTATATGCCAAGAAGTGGAATATCTGGGTCTTCAGGTAGTGCTATGTCCAATTTTCTGAGGTATTGCCAGACTCATTTCCAGAGTGGTTGTATCAGTTTACAACCCCACCAACAGTGGAGATTTCTCTTTCTCCACATCCTCGCCAGCATCTGTTGTCATCTGAGTTTTGAATCTTAACCAATCTGACTGGTATGAGGTGGAATCTCAGGGTTGTTTTGATTTGCATTTCCCTGATGGCTAAGGATGTCGAGCACTTCCTCAGATGTTTCTTAGCCATTTGATATTCCTCAATTGAGAACGTTTTGTTTAGCTCTGTACACCATTTTTTAATAGGGTGGTTTGATTCTCTGGTGTCTAACTTTTTGAGTTCTTTGTATACCTTGGATATTAGGTCTCTATCTGATGTGGAGTTGGTAAAGATCTTTTCCCATTTTATTGGCTGCCGTTTTGTTTTCTTGACAATGTCCTTGCCTTACAGAAACTTTGCAATCTCATTAAGTCCCATTTGGTAATCTTTGACCTTAGAGCTTGAGCCATTGGTGTTTTCTTCAGAAAATTTTCTCCTGTGCCTATGTGTTCTAAGGTTTTCCCTACTTTCTCATCTAATAGTTTCAGTATATCTGGTTTAACGTGGAGATCTTTGATCCATTTACACTTGAGCTTTGTACAAGGAGATAAAAAAGGGTCTATTTTCATTCTTTTGCATGCTGAGTACCTGTTGGACCAGCACCATTTGTTGAATAGGCTATCCTTTTTCCATTGAATGTTTATGGCTCCTTTGTCAAAAATCAGGTGACCATATACGTAAGGGCTCATTTCTGGATCTTCTATTCTATTCCATTGATTCACATGCCTATTTCTGTACCAGTACCATGCAGTTTTCAGCACAATTGCCTTGTAATATAGCTTGAGGTCAGGGATAGTGATTCCAGCAGATATTTTTTTGTTGTTGAGGATGGATTTTGCTATTCTAGGTCTTTTGTTGTTCCATATGAAATTGCACATTGATCTTTCCAATTCCTTAAAGAACTGGGTTGGAATTTTGATCGGAATTGCATTGAATCTGTAGATTAATTTTGGTAGGATGGCCATTTTTAACATGTTGATCCTTCCAATTCATGAGCATGGGAGATCTTTCCATTTTCTGAGATCTTCCTCGATTTCCTTCTTTCGAGGTTTGAAGTTCTTGTCATGCAGGTCCTTCACTTGCTTAGTTAGAGTCACACCAATGTATTTCATAGTTTTTGTGACTATTGTGAAGGGTACCTTTTCCCTAATTTCTTTCTCTACATGTTTGTCCTTTGAGTATAGGAAAGCTACTGATTTGTTTGAGTTAATTTTGTATCCAGCCACTTTGCTGAACTTGTTTATCAGCTGTAAGAGTTCTCTGGTGGAATTTGTGGGGTCATTTAAGTACACTATCATGTTATCTGCAAAGAGTGATGTTTTTACCTCTTCTTTTTCGATTTGTATCCCCTTGATCTCCTTTTGCTGTCTAATTGCTCCAGCCAGGACTTCCAGTACTATGTTGAATAGGTAGGGGGAGAGTGGGCAGCCTCGTTGAGTGCCTGATTTTAGTGGGATTGCTTCAAGTTTCCCACCATTAAGTTTGATGTTGGCAGTTGGTTTGCTGTATATTTCATTTATTATGTTTAACTATGGACCTTGGATTCCTGTTCTTTCCAGGACTTTTAACATGAAGGGGTGTTGAATTTTGTCAAATGCTTTCTCAGCATCTAGTGAGATGACCATGTGATTTTGTTCTTTGAGTTTGTTTATATGGTGGATTACATTGATGGATTTCCTTATATTAAACCATCCCTGCATCCCAGGAATGAAGCCTACTTGGTCATGGTGAATGATCATTTTGATGTGTTCTTGGATTCGTTTTGCAAGGATTTTGTTGAGTATTTTTGCATCAATGTTCATAAGTGAGATTGGTCTGAAGTTCTCTTTCCTTGTAGGGTCTTTGTGTGGTTTAGGTACGAGGGTTATTGTAGTCTCAAAAAAATGAGTTAGGTAGTATTTCATCTGATTCTATCTTGTGGAATAGTTTGGAGAGTATTGGTGTTATGTCTGCAATAAATGTCTGATAAAGTTCTGCACTGAACCCGTCTGGACCTGGGCTTTTTTTGGTTGGGAGGCTTTTGATGACTTCTTCTATTTCTTTAGGTGTTATGGGATTATTTAGATGGTTTCCTTGGTCCTGGTTTAACTTTAGGATCTTGTATCTGTCTAGGAATTCATCTATTTCCTCCAGATTTTCCAACTTTGTGGAGTATATGTTTTTGAAGTAGGATCTGATGAGTTCTTGAATTTCCTCAGTTTCAGTTGTTATGTCTCCACTTTCCTTTCTGATTTTGTTAATTTGTATACTCCCTCTTTGCCCTCTAGTTAGTCTGGGCTCTTGGTTTTGTTGATTTTTTTCAGTGGTTCTTTTTGTTTCTATTTGGTTTATTTCTGCTCTAATTTTGATTATTTTTTGCAGTCTACTCTTCTTGGGTGTATCTGCTTCCTTTTGTTCTAGGGCTTTCAGCTGTGCTGTCAAGTTGCTGATGTATGCTCTCTCCAGTTTCTTTATGGATGCACTTAAAAGTTAAGAGAAAAGTTATTATAACTTTTTTCTAATTGACTAATTTTTTTAAGCCATTTTCCACAGTCTCCATGTTCTTTGTCCCACAAGGTCTAAAAACTTGAGGCAAAAAGCTTCTTGTCCAATCTGAGTTAAAGGTAAGCAAAGGTGGGTCAGGAACAGATGTCCAATGCAGCTTCTTGGTCACCATTGTCAGGGCACTCAGGAAGCTCACAGGTCAGCATGATTCTTTGTGTCAGCATCAGCATGTCTCACCAACCACTCTGGCAGCTAGCATGCTCTTGCAGCATCCTGTGGGAAAAAACAAACACACCCTTTCCCGCATATTAATTGGTCCCCTTGACCAGGACAATACCATATGCCAGTATGTGGATCCTTTCATTTTACCTGGGCATAAGTTTGCCCAGTTACAACTTATGAGGATGCCATTCACATTTTTTGACATCAAAATTTAAAAAAAATATTTAAAATAAAAAGGTGTATGATTCAAATATATGGAGATGTAACTCTCCCCTTTCAATTTTGTAAAGTTTTACAGTATTTGTATAATGAATTATAAGGAATTTTAATAATATGGGTAATATTAACTTGTCACCAACCATCTCAAATGGTTGACTTTTAATACCAGTTCCATTATCTATTATAATCTGATTTGGAGCACCAACCATAGGAAAATAACATAGGCCATGAAAAATTATATCTTTAGTTGTTTTTTTTTTTAAAGTAATTGTAACTAGAAAGCTTGAATAGGTGTTAATATTAAAATAAATATTTGTCGAACAGAATGGGAAAAGATCTTTACCAACACCACATCAGATAGAGGCCTAATATCCAAGGTATACAAAGAACTCAAAAAGCTAGACACCAGAGAATCAAATAACCCTATTAAAAATGGGGTACAGAGCTAAACAAAACGTTCTCAGTTGAGGAACACCGAATGGCCGAAAAACATCTGAGGAAGTGCTGGACATCCTTAGCCATCAGGGAAATGCAAATCAAAACAACCCTAAGATTCCACCTCACACCAGTCAGATTGGCCAAGATCCAAAACTCAGATGACAGCAGATGCTGGCGAGGCTGCGGAGAATGAGGAACACTTCTCCACTGTTGGTGGGGTTGCAAGCTAATACAACCACTCTGGAAATCAGTCTGGCGATACCTCAGAAAATTGGATATAGTACTACCTGAAGACCCAGCTATTCCACTTCTGGGCATATACCCTAGAGACACTTTAATACACAACAAAGATATATGCACCACAATGTTCATAGCAGCTCTATTTATAATAGCCAGAAGCTGGAAAGAACCCAGATATCCTTCAGAAGATGAATGGATACAAAAATTGTGGTACATTTACACAATGGAATACTACTCAGCCACCAGAAATAATGACTTAACCAAATTCTTAAGAAAATGGCTGCATCTAGAGAATATCATCCTGAGTGAGATAACCCAGTCACAAAAGAACAGACATAATATGCAGTCACTGATATTGGGATGCTAACCCCAGAGGCTTTCACTCCCCCCAGAAACAACTCACAGACTGTATGAAGTCCAAGAAATAAAGAAAACAAATTATATATATATATATATATATATATATATATATATATATATATATATATATTTACAAAACAAGAAGACTTTGACTATTTCCATGTTGCGTTTTGTTTTGCATGTACTTTACGCTCATTGTAACTAGTAGGTTTTCAATGCATACTGTCAAGCCCTTGAAAAAAATCAAGTACTGACTAAAAAATATATTCACAGTTTTATGTAAAAATTATTTTAATATCTGAAAAAACAGTACTGACAAAAATGTATAATTTTAAGCAAAAAATGTTTAAAATCTGTACATTTATTTTTGTTTTGTAAAATAAAGTCATTTAAAATAAATAAATAAATAAATAAATAAATAAATAAATATTTGCCATAGTTGGTTAGAATTAAGTCCTTGAGGGTTAATATAAGAGACTGAGGATATTTAGAATGAATCTTTATAATTTGCCATGTACATTTTGTAGAAATATTAAAATTGTTGTCTCAGGCCATTACTATTTTGATGGTACAAAATGAGATTATAATCTACCTGGTATACAAATTTGTGGTGGCATTGCCTTTGTTAAGGGGTCTAGGCAACCTAGTATCTCTTAAATATCTAAGTATGGGACAGTATGTTCTTTTAAATTAAGTTGTATTTGTATAAGCAATTGTAAAGCTCAGGAATTAGCAGTATCTAAAAATGAAACAATTTTAAACCATTGCAAACTATAAGCTATGTATATATTGGCTATCAGTATATAAATGTAAAGTTTAACTAATTTTTTAACATTTAAAAACAATGGCTACAGCACATAATCCAATAATCTCTGCTGTAACAGGGGAAAACTCAAGAGAATGAACATGTGATCCAATTATATATATTATTTTCTCATAGATGAACCATCTATAAATAAATAAATGGGCTGCATGTGTAGATTTATAGGAAAATAAAAAGCATGCATTAGGGAAAAGTATTAACAACTGGTCTTTTGGATAATGATAATCAATTGTCAAATTTGCCCGACAAAGTTTGCACATGCAATAGGCCAAATATTAGTATTTAGCAATAACCAATTTAGTTGTTTGGAGTAAGGAATAGATATTCTATTTGGTTAAGACATTATATATATATATATATATATATATATATATATATATATATATATATATATATACACACACACATACATACACAATACATATATATGTGTATATACATACATATCTTTACTATTTTATTATGCAATTTTGTTTTAACACAGCAAAGTTTTCATAACGAGGCTAAAAGTTTCCTTGAAGAGGAAAAAAGATGAATTTACATTAATGTTTTCTTTTGCCCAAAGGACTGCTGTAGATATGAGGCAAAAAATACAGACAGCCAATAATTGATTATACTCTTTATAATATCTGCTGTTAACTAACTTTTCTCTATATTCTCTGCAAAACTTTTCACCTCTCAGTTAACTGCAGAGACTAGAATTTGCATTTTTGGAGAACAGCAAACTAAGGTTTGGTATCTCCTGTGGTGAGCTTAAGGAGAGGTTTTAGTCAGCCAGCATCTGATGATTTTTGAAAAGTAAATTATCTTTATGAACTTTCTGTACCACAATCTGGCTAGGAAGACTAATAACCCAATTATTTGGCAAGTAAATGTTGAGGGTTTTAAGTTTCAGCCTCCTGCCATTGAGGCAGCAGTAGAATAATAAAAGACCATCAGCCATTCTCTGAGGCAAACGTTTCCAAAGACACCCATTGTCTCAAGAGGCTCTTCAAAACTACAAGGAGACAAGCCAAATGCAAACCCTTTACAATCATGAAGATGCAAAAGAATGTCTGTAAATGATCTTTGAAAATCCACGATAACTCTTTGGAATGGCAATTGAAGCAGTAAACCAGGCTGTAAATTCCACAGCCTCAACCCTTCACAAAACGGAAGCAATTCTTACCTGTTTGATTCTTTTTTTTTTTTTTTTTTTTTTTTTTTTTTAGCTGCTCCAAAGGCTGTATCCTAGCTTTATTTTTAAAGGGCCTGCGCCGCAGAGTCAATATAAAAACACAAAAAGTCCCATCAGTTTAATAACAATAAAAAACCCCAAAAATGGAAAACTGAGGGCAAGGGAAATGTCCCCTACACAGGGGCACAGGGATCCCTGCTCATGGCACCAGGCCTGGCTGCAGGGTCCCCCAGTATTGCTGTTGCTACGAGGTTGGGGGGCAGCGATTGTCCTGTGGGAGCCACGGCCATCTGAGTCAGGACCCTTACTTCTTCTGGGGTGTGCTCAGCTTCTGCATGCCCCGGATCTTGTCCAGCAGGCCAGAGATGAAGGCCTCGGTGGGTTTGTAACAGTCAACTAACAGCTCCTTGACTCTAGCCGCCCGGGTATCATCACTTTCCATGTCCAAGAGTTCATCCACATCTATCTCAAGCTCTGGGATCTCCTCCTCCTGGCAGTCGTAGAGTCGCATGAGCTGTTCTAAAATCCACTCCTCCAGGTTGAGGCGCTTCCGCAGCTCCTTGCGGTCGTACTTGACGGTGACCTTCCCTTGCCGTCTCACCGGGCCATCGTCATCCGCGCCCCCCGGGCCTTCGCCTGCGGCCCCAGGGGGACTCTGGAAGTAGACCCGGGGCCCAGTGCTGCCACTGCCCCGCCCGGGGGCCGGGGCAGCCAACGCCGCGCCCCCCGCGGGGCCGCTGTCCGCCATGGCGGCCGCCCGGGCCGCGTGCGCGCTTGGGCCCCTCTCTGCGCCGCCGCCTCCCGGACGCCCGCCGGCTGGCTCCGGGCCGCTGGCTCCGGTTAGCTCGCGGGCTCCGCTCCGCGCAGCTCCGCGGCGAGGGCGGCGGCGGGGGCGCCCGGGGGCAGCTGCAGCATGCGGAGCCCCCGGGCTTGGCCTGGCCGCGCCCCGCCCCCTCCCCACCGATCCGCCCGCCCTTTGTCCCCCGCGGCCGCCGCCCGAGCAGCCGTCGCTGCCGCTTTCTCTGTCTTGCTCTCCCTGTTTGATTCTTATTTAACGTGGCCAGCTTGCAATTGCTCCTGCACTAGCTATTGAGTGGTCAAATTTTTTTTCTGAAGCTGATTAACCCATATAGGAACATTACATTTTAAAATATTTTTTTCTGAATGGTGTGCAGGCTTGCCAATTAAAAATATCTTAAATCAGTTTTTTCTTTTCTAGGGGTAACAGCTGTGAGCTCTAATTTAGTCCTGATTTTACTTTCCCAGACCTTGATTAGGCAGGTAACCACAGTTAAACATTTGTTGTGTAACATAATTACCCAGTCTATATAAAAGGACTCCCATAAGGCTAACTCAGATCTTTCAGCTTCTGAAAGGCCAAATCTTCCAGTAGGAAGAGCCTGCATCTCCATTTTTACCAAAAGCATTCTAACATTAGCAGCTCTGAACACTTTTTCAGACATTTTAATTAGCCTATCAACGAACTCTTGAAAAAGTTTAGAAAGCAAAACTTAACCCCTAAACAATCTAGTCTCTCCAAAATCAACACATAGTGCATCAGAGCACTTCAGCTTCATGCTACGAAGTTTGGCTGCTAGTTTCCTGCACACAAACACACTGCAGTGCAGCAATACTGTCTTAAAACTTATTTTATTACATATAATATAACCCAATTTAGTGGTATCCTAGAAACCTGTTTCCCTGTGTTGGTTCATTCCATGTGTTGTAGTTTAGAGTGACTTTAACTAAGTTACTAGTTTTAAACAAAAATTTTTTTGTTACTAATATTAAAATTTTTGAATCATACCCAATTACTTATAAGCAAATAATTTACCACCAAGACATGCAGAGCATATTTATACCTTTTAAAACCAGTCGAAAGCAGACATGAAGTAACCACACATCTTATATATTTAAACTAGATACATTTTTTTTGCTTTTTTTGTAGCTGTAGTTTTAAGAGATGGGAACTTTGTCACCTGTTGTGCTCCACAAACACAGATTTTTGTAGGAGAAGCAATGGAACAGCTCCAAGTGAATAAGCTGCCTGCACCCTTTTCTAGGAGCAGCTTAAAAATCAGCTTCCAGCAGGTCTTCAACTGAGCTAAACTACTAACCTTAGGTGTGATGCCCTAGATGCCTGTTTTATTACCTTTAATTTTATCCTCTTAGACGCCAGTTAAAGCTGAATCAAGAGACAAACACCTAACGTTTTCTTTTGAACATGAAACACAAGTAACATTTAAACAAAGAAAACATGGACATAAATTGACACACGTGGACGGACAGACAGCTTGGTGCGCCAAGAGAAAAACACACAAGAGAAGAGAACTACATGTGTCGAAGGGACCCTGATATTCTTTCTAAGGGACCCAAAACATTTCTCCAGTGTGAAGTAAAAAGATAGGACGTCTCCTGACCTTCAAGTTCTCACTTGAAGAACTCTGAAACAGTTTACCGTTTTTTTTTTTTTTTTTTTTTTTTTTTGAATGGTGATAAACGAGGGCTAGCCAGGGCAGACTGGCAGGACTAGCACTGTGTGAGTCTCTGAGTGCAGGCAGGCGGCTGAGCGCTAGCGGTGGCTGCCCCTCCTTAGGCAACCTGGTGGTCCCCCACTTCCGGGAGGTCACCATATTGATGCCGAACTTAGTGCGGACACCCGATCGGCATAGTGCACTACAACCCAGAACTCCTGGACTCTCCAGTAGCTGGAACTGCAGGCGCTGGCAGCCTCAGTGTCGGCTGCCTCCTCAAAAGCACTCTCCACAGAGGGATCTTTGTCACCTTTTCTTTTTAGAAGTGGGAAATTCATTGGGCATGGGGATCACCAGGGAGGGCAGGGTGAGGGACGGACTCAGGGTCCTGTTTTTGCAAACTATTTAATTTTCATCCCACCTTATTCCACGTTGTGGGGTGCATATCTGGTCCATGGTTACGACCCATGGACAAACTTCTGACACGAACTGAAAAAACTTAAATAAATCTTTTTTTCTTAACTCTTATTCCTCTCTGCCTAAATGTCCGCTTTATTTCCTTTATAAAAGCAGCCTCTTTAGCCAGACTTTTGCCCATGACTTATGGGACTGAAAAAACAGAGCACTCAACATTACCTTCCTTCTCCCGCAGGGCACGAGTGATGCAACCAGGAGCGGATATTTTCTTTCCTCGAGGTCCAGTACTCCACCGGTACTCCAGCCATTCTTCGGGTCCCTGTTGGGGCGCCACTTGACCCGTCCAGCAGGTCCGGTTATTCAGGATCCCGAAGGAGGCTTCATCCTGAAAGTCATGGGGGCGAGAGAGAAAGGAAGCCAAGCTCGCTAAGAATGACAAAGAGTCAGTCTGAATGGTGTCAAGGCTTCATTAAGGGTTTGTTGCTTACAGCTTATATGGGCTGGGCAAAAAGGGGGAAGCAGGATGCAGTGAAATTTTTACAGCATCTACGAGACAGGAAGAGGGTACCGCTGCAGTTACAGATTAACAGCCAGGTAATTGTCCCAGGATATCTTATCTTGTCACCTAGCAACTAATCTCGGTGGAACCTCATAGTGGTAATCCTAGGAAAGGTCAGGCTCTCACGGGTGGGAGTGTAGGTACAGCATTGACCAGATCTAAGGTGGCTGCTGTGCAGTCATTTTCTTAAGCATGGTTCTCAGGCATGGCTCCCTACAATTCAGTGAGTCACAAGTATGTTTAGATGGAAAATATGAGCAACTACATTTAATTATATTGATAATACAATCAATTCCATGATCCATGGTTCCATAATCTATAAAATGATTATAGATACCTGACCCAGTCTCTGGATATGTTAGAATAGAATCAGTGGTAATGTAAATCTACATTTCTCATCATTGCAGGACAATGGAGTTTACGACAAGAGGGCTGCATTTGATGGATCTTTCTTGTCACTGAAGTTGAGACAAAATAATTTTGTCCTAGCTACCATAACCAGCCAGGGTCATATACTCATCCTTTTAGAAAATTCAAAAACCAAACTATATAGCCATGAAATTCCAATATATAATGTAGTTATCTGCAGGCAAACTGGGCAGAACTCTCTGATGTTCTGGAACACCCTAATCTATATATTGAGATCCAGGTCAATAAAGGGCCCTTAGTGAGTATATTACACAAGAAATAAAGAAAACACTACAACATCAAATTTTTAATGTGAATAAATTGGAATAGTGATCAAGACATAAATTAACAAATCTAACGTAGTAGTCCTATCAGGATACATAGACAGCAAGAGATGTGTATGTTTAATAGATCTAACCAAGCTGTAAGACAGATGTTTACCATCCAATAAACCCTTCCATGTACTCAGCACCTCCCTCTAACAAAGCGTTCAGATAAGGTTTAATTTTCATCAAAAAGGACATGCAGCTCTGTAGGCCTCAGTTTTTGCAGAGAAAGATATTCCTGGGTAAATGCAAATTCCATGGGAGAAGTGTTTTACTAGTTTTAAGAAAAGCAGAGACATTAACGTCTATTTACTATATCCTCAATTCTACTAGGAAGGTTACTGGGAAGACTGTCCAACTTGTTAGACTTAAAGAGGAAACAGCCAAAAAGGACGATACAGGGTACCATGACAAAAAGGTCCAATATTATTGCAAAGAAAATTGAGAGAGTCAAAGACCTGAAGGAGGCTGACTCATAAAAGAAGAGTGGATGCTGAGAGAGGTCAGGATGATTCACCTTGGCTTCAGGTTCATTTTGCACATTGCCTTCTGACCTATTGATAGTCTGGATTTTACAGACAAACATTCCTCCCTAAATTTCCATCCATATTCCAAACTTTGAATTAAATGTCAGATTGCTCCAGGTTTAAAGTACCTTCTGGTTAAGTCTGAGGACACATGATAACCTTGATATCATGTGGAATTACTAGCACATTCAGCTCTTACCTGAGTGATTTGCAGGAAGTAGGAAAGCAGAACAGCACCACTATCAGACAATTACACTACAAATTCATCTTCCTGCCTTTTTAAGAGGTACAAACTTCAGCTTGGTACAACTGACCAGGGTGTGTCCTTTTGGTCTCCCTATCCTGCCTATTTGAGATTTGTGTTTGAGATTTACTTGATATTGTGGCCCTGGTCTAGCAGTCAGCCACCTTCTATAGGAGTGAATTGTCAATTTCTCCCCAGAAAATTCTTTGCACTCTGTTCACATATTTAAGAGACTTAGGTTCACACTCTTCATTAAGCACCAAGTACAAGCTAGATTCTGATGGGGTCATTAATCTATTTCTTTTGGGACATCAAGATTGACCTAAATAGCCACAGAATCCAGCATACCACAACAATTCATCCCTCAATTTATCTCTCACTCTGGACCCTGATAGTACCTAGAAAAGATTTGACAAACACACTGACAAACTGTATAAAACTCAATTAGATAAATTTTAATTAAAAAAAACTGATACATGAGAAATGTTTTTCCAATACATCTTTACACTGATGTATACCTAGTGCCTGAGGAAGTCAGAAGCATGCATCAAATTTCTTGGAATTAGATTCAAGGTTGATCTGTATCATTCCAAGTAGATGCTTGGAAATAAATTTGCATCTCCAACCTAGGCAGTATCACTGAGAAAACAGTCCAGGTTCAAAAAACGTCTATAACACATGAGATGACAAGACTCCATTACTCCTTTTCTGTTTTAAGTGATAAAAACCTCCACTATGAGTTCATGGTCACATGAGGGTTTTACAGATTTATATATTTTTTCAAAACAAACTCCCTCTACATATTCATATTTTCTATTTGCAATACAATACTCATGATGAACTGAATTTCTTATGTAGTTTATGGTTTGGTGTGTTTTGTGTTGTTTGTTTGCTATTTGAGGATGGTTATTTCTAAATACACCATAACATAATATGTGAACTAGATGGATTCAAATTAGGTATGGTATTGTTCCAATTTCTTCTGTGGAAGAGATGGAATCAAACACAGAAAGGTCTTCTTCCAATTTCTCCTATTTCCAATATCTTTCTTTCATTTTTTTTGTGGCTGAGTCCGATTTCCAAAGTATATCTTTCCAGTATGTGTTCATTCATGTATTTAAAGATAATGCAAAATTAAAATGGCTTTACCCTATTCAATACATTCATATAGTGTCTCTCCAGTATGTGTTCTTTTATGTATTCAACGATTAAACTGTTGTGCAAAGGCTTTACCACATTCATTACACTCAGAAGGGTTCTCTCTAATATGTGTCCTTTTGTGTCTTAGGAGACAGTGTGGAGTTGCAAAGGCTTTACCACATTCATTACATTTATAGGGCTTTTCTCCAGTATGTATACTTTTGTGCACTTGGAGATGATACTGTTGTGCAAAGGCTTTTCCACATTCCCTACATTCATAGGGTTTTTCTCCAGTATGTATTCTTTTATGTACTTGGAGTTGATACTGTTGTGCAAAGGCTTTACCACATTCATTACATCCATAGGATTTCTCTCCAGTATGTGTTCTTCTATGTCTCTTGAGAAATTCTTGAGTTGCAAAGGCTTTACCACATTCATTACATTCATGAGGTTTCTTTCCAGTATGTGTTCTTGTATGTACTTGAAGATATTGTTTAGTTTTATAGGCTTTACCACATTTATTACATTTATAGGGTTTGTCTACACTATGTGTTTGTTTATGTACATGAAGATATTGCTGACTTGCAAAGGCTTTACCATATTCATTACATTCATAGGGCTTGTCTCCAGTATGTGTTCTTTTATGTACTTGGAGATATCACAGTTATCCAAAGGCTTTATCACATTCATTACATCTATAGGGTTTCTCTCCAGGATGGGTCCTTCTATGTTGCTTAAGAAATATTTGAGTTGCAAAGGCTTTACCACATTCATTACATTCATAGTGCTTCTCACCAGTATGTGTTCTTTTATGTCCTTGTAGATGACACAGTTGTCGAAAGGCTTTACCACATTCATTACATCCATAGGGTTTCTCTCCAGTATGCGTTCTTCTATGTTTCTTGAGAAATTCTTGAGTTGCAAAGGCTTTATCACATTCATTACATTCATAGGGCTTCTCCCCAGTATGTTTTCTTTTATGTACTTGCAGTTGAGTCTGTTGTGCAAAGGCTTTACCACATTCATTACATTCATAGGGTTTCTCTTCAGTATGTGTTCTTTTATGCACTTTAAGAAAATAGAGTTTAGTGAAGGTTTTACCACATTCATTACATGAATAGGGTTTATCTCCAGTATGTGTTCTTCCATGTCCTAGGAGATGACTATAACTTTCAAAAGCTTTATCACACAGATTACATTTATTGGGCTTCTCTCCAGTATGTGTTTTTTTATATATTTGGAAATACTTTTGATATGTAACAGATTTACCAAATTGATTATCTTCATTGCACTTCTTGATACTATGAATTCTTTGAAGACTCTGATAACAACTGTGATGTGCAGAAACTTCATTATACTGAGTATATTCATAAGGTTCATCTTGAGGATGACCGCTTTCTTGTCTGTGAAGATAATATGCTTGTGTGAACATTGTACCACACTGATTACACTGAAGAATCTTTTTGTCCGTATGAGTCAATTTTACTATTTAGCAAGCATCTCAATAGGAACAGATTATAGTTTTATCATCTTCTTTACAGTGATATGGAATTATAGCCTTGATTATATCTGTGATGATTAGAGCCACAAGTACATCTTTCACAATTATAGCATACATTACCCATGAGAGTTCTTTTATCACATCTTTGAATAGAACTAGAAGAACTCAGATATTTACCCCAGTCATTACATTCATATTTCAATATCATGTGTTACACTACATTTTAAAGAAAATCAGAAATAATAGAAGAATTTCTATACTCATCCTCACAGGGCTTTCAAATAGTATGTGTGTATAAATACATTCTCAATAACACTACACACCATTTTTGTAAATTTGAGTCTGCTCAATGTGAGGACAAGTAAATGTCTTCTCATTTTTCTGGGAAAAAAAGTGGCTCACTGCTTCTTTCCATACTCCTTATGCTCATATGGATTGTATCATATTTAGCACAGATTATGTATTAAAGCAAGACTACCAAAGTACAGATAGCCACATTGGATTTATACAGTTTAAATATTTTCATTTTAGAGATGTAATATAAGAATTAAATCTCCTGTAAAACAATCATCCTCTTGACTCTCATCAACTTCCCCGTCAGTGAACATTGGTAAATCAGTACAAATATATAAGTAACAGGAGTTTCCCCGTAAACTATGTGCTTCTTAGATGGGTTGGGAACCCTATTTTTGTGACTCCTTCTGAGATTCCTGAGAGGTATCCAAATAAATGAATTGGCAATATTTACAATTAAATCCCATCAAGCTATGATTAAAATGGTGATATCATTGTTTCCATGTCTTGTCTTTAGAGAAATACCTTTCAAACAAAGCACAATAACGTGCCTTCAGAGGAACATTTGTATCTGTTTGCACATGATACTTACCTTTTATATATTCCTGAACGTTGATGATGTTCTTCAATACTGCAGTCTTTCCATTTGCATTCTAAAGCATATTATGTGAAAACACATGATATATTATTTAAAAGTAAACAACAGTTAAATTACTATCATCACTGAACCTTATGACATGTCTAAAATATTTACCGTTTTCACAACTGAAGTTATAGAAAAACATCACTAACCAAAACGACAACAAGAACAATAACAAAAGCAAGTTGAGGTGGAGGAGGGATGGGAGTAGGTGTGAAGTAAGGAAGGGAGGGACAAGAGAAGGGTGGAATATTTGAAATATAAATAAAGAGAAAAATGAGAAGGCATAAAGCAAGGAATCACTGTTAGAACATTTAGATCTGATGATACTTTTTATTTCCTCTGTTTAAATTCTGTAGTCTTGATATTTACTAAAGTATGGTGAGGAAGCCATGTGGGCAATGACTTCTATTATAAAAACTTGTTCAGAGTTCTATTTTAGGTTTTATCACTGTTAGTTTTGGTTTCATCTCTATAAATAAAATTTCATTCAGTGCACCTTTGTCTCTGGGAAAAAAAAGCAAGCAAATAAATAGTAAAACTAAAAAACAACAACAACAAAAAAGAAACAAAAAACAAAAACCCATCCCTCAAATTGTAAAAACAAAAATAAAATTCAGTTGTACCTATATCAGTGAGGTTCCTGTAGATTTCCAGCATCACATCTTTATACAGTCTCTTCTGAGAAGGACTCAGCAAGACCCACTCTTCCAGACTGAAGTTTATGTGAACATCATCATAGGTCACTACATCCTAAAATATTCCAAAAAATATTTTTTAAAAAGTACAAAACTGACAACAGTTGAATTGCATTGACCTTTACAAATATATCGATATAAATTCTATGCTTTCCATCCTAATTCCATGCCAGAGTCTTTGTAATGTTATCATCACATTAGTTAGAAGGAACTAGGGCTGGAGAGATGGTTCAGTGGTTAAGAGCACTGAGTGCTCTTCCACAGATCCTGATTTCAAATCCCAGCAAACACATGGTGACTCATAATTATCAGTAATGAGATCCTACACACTTTCCTGGTGTGTCTGAAGATAGCTACAGTGTACTCATATATAATAAAGAAAGAAAAAGAAAAAAAGAGAGAGAAGGAAAGAAGGGAGGGAGAGAGAGAGAATAAGAATGAAAAAAAATGTATTTGTATACTTTTATGCAAAAATGCCTAATTTCGGTACATTTATCTTTATTTTTTAAAATAAAGTTGTTCAATTAAAAAAAAGAATCATTGAATCTTGGAAAATTAAAAAGATCTTTGATTTAATTTTAATTTTAATTTTCTTTGTTTCTTTTTTTATAAAATTGGAAGTTACTTTTATTTATTTATTTATTTGTGAGATTTATTTATTTCACATATGTGGGTACACTATCACTATCTTCAGACATACCAAAAGACAGCGTTGACTGCCCATTAAATGGTTGTGAGACACCCTGTGATTGCTGGGTTTGAATTCAGCACCCCTGAAAAAACAGTCAGTGCTCTTAATAACTGAGCTATCTCTCTAGCCCAATTTTAATTTTCTTATTTAATTTTATAAATAACTTGTCTATATGTAACCTGATCTGTCTTGAACTCAATCTCTAAACCAGGATGATTCTAAACTCTAAGATCCACCTTGAACTGCGTCCTGAGCTCAGCGTTTAAAGTCGGGGGTCAACAACAAACATTTAAATATTGTTTTTCCTTATGTGTGGGTGTGTCTGTGTGTGTGTCTACACACAGCCCAGTGTCCACAGGCATGTGAATATACACTGAATATGGTAACTCCTGATTTTCAGATGCGCTGGAGGTGGAGTTACAAGCAGATGTGACCCACATGATACGGTGATATGGGTCCTAAGAACTGAACTGTGGCTCTCTCGAAGAACATCGGTGCCATTAATGACTACTCCATCTCTCTATTCCTAATCAAGTATTTCTGAAAGATGATCCTCATAATGACTTTCCTACTGGCGCTAAACCCTTTGTAAAATTTATTAGATAAACCAGGGAGGTACAGCCATTTAATATTTAGCAATTTTAATTTTAATCATTTAGACAGCAAGGCAATTGTCCTGTAAGCCTACAGTTTGATTAAAGGCCACCTGAAGCAATATTAAGAGAAATAAACTCAGGAGTTGGTTTATTTTTTATTTTTTTAAGGCTGGAGATATACCTTTTCTAAAATTGATATGCCCCTCTGTGAAAAGAAACTCTATGAACTTTAGACAGTAATCAAGAAAAAAATTCTGAAGAGTAACATACATCCAGTACTGGCTAATGCTAAAAGGGGAATCAGCCTTCAACAGATTTTGTATTCCATATAAGATGGATGAGTTCCAGATCATACACTGAACACAAGGGAAAGGAGACTGCAAGTCTAACTGCTTAGGCAGATGGAAAATGGATGCATCACATGTATTCCCAGAGGAGTAATTATTTATGCCAGTGTACTAGTATGGAAGATTATTTTTCAATGTCATTGTCTGATGGCAGGGAATTGGGAAATAAGAAGGGAGGACAGAAAAGCTGGAATGGGGAAGGAAGTCTTACACTACCTATGTCTAAGTCAAAAAGATGCTTCAGAAGACTAGTATCTTGTATATTTCTTCCCGGGGGAATAAAGAAGGTAATGGGGGCCTTCTATGAACATAGCAGAAATCATCATATAATGATACAAACACTGGAAGTGGTTAAACAATGCTGCCTTAGAGGAACACAAGGCATAAAAAGAACATTACTTGCCCCAGACCATGACCAATTCTCTCAGGTGTATTGTTTGTTTTGGAGATGGGGCTTCCTTTATTCTCTAAACTTCAGAGTCAGAGAATGCTCCCAAGGCCTAGGTTTTGAGCTGTTACTGTGTCTTCTATGAATATTCCTGGGTTAAGAAGGCACTATGATATGATCCTTTTCCATATAGAAGAATGTCAAAAAAAAACCCTTGCTTTAACAGACAAGTCCTCAACCTCCCAAATTTTTTAATTTTATTTTTTACTACCTGTCACCTAAGTTCTTCTTAAGCATCATACCTGTGGTTCTCTCAAGATGAAAACTGGACTCTATGGCACACTAGGCCTTAAAGTCTGTTGCGACCCAGTAATGTTACTTTGAGCAGCTTCTTAGACACCTGCCCTTTAATATGGAATTTGGTAGCTTTCTTTTTATGGAACCAAATGTCTACATAATTCTGGTGAACGAATATATGTTTTTCCTAGCTCTAATATCTAATAGGATGGTTAACATCCTATGAATGTTGCAAATGGTACAGAGTTCGCGGTTTCTACTTTGTGTGACTCAGTACCATGGGAGCATTAGCAGGTCCTTTCCATCTCTGATTCCACTACTCTACACCACAGCTTAGGAGAGGAGTTTAGCCAACAAAGATATCCTGTTTACTAACTCCAGCAAATGAACTCCTAGTGGATCTTACACATAAACTGTCAATAAAACATGCAGGAATTGAAGAGATGATGGAGAAATAGGGTTTTCTGAGTTTGCCTTTGCCCGTCCTCTGATGCACAAAAGGCATGATGAAGCTGGACACAAAGATTCTTCTACAAACAGCTCCTGTACAAATGCTCTGTACAAGTACAGCACACAGAGTAAAGTTATTCAGAGCCCACCACTTGGGGCCTAGGATTTACAAATACCACAAAGTACCTCACCTGAAGCTTCCAATGGAAGCCAGGTGTGCCCATGACACAGGCTGACCCCAAGCGTCACCAAACCCACTGCTCCCGAGGACTCCGATGTTCCTTGCTCACCACTTTACTATAGCCAGGATTCCAAACTTGTCCCTGCATCCACCACAGCTCTGAGTCTTAGCGCAGAAGGCCATCACCTAGTCACCCTCTGAACCAAGGCTAAAGCATGGCTGCCCGAAGTGCCCGCCCACTCACTCTTTTCCTTGCAGTCTGCCTAGAGCCCCTGAGTGACTTGTTGCATTGAGTGACAAGGATGCCATCCTTTAGGTTTTCAGTATAATCTAGGGACACAATGCATTGTCTCCAGGGGCGGGTTTCTGTCCCTGCATAGACCTTTGAAAACTCAGGACATCTAGGAACTGCAAACTACAGTGGTAGCAGAGGAGAGAGTCTCCTGTCCACTGATGGAATGGAGCCCACAGCTAAGGAGAGAAGTCGAGGAACAAAATATTTCTTCTGACCTTCACACTGAGTTCAGGTGAACTACAGCTACATTTCACCGGGTAGACAATGGTACTTCAAATAATCCAGACAGAAAGCAGGAACTATATTACAAACACAATGATAGGTCTTCCTCCCACCAGAAAGCTGCATAGTGGGTCCTTCCAATAAGAATTTTCTTCCATGGGCTGGAGAGATGGCTCAGCGGTTAAGAGCACTGACTGCTCTTCCAGAGGTCCTGAGTTCAAATCTCGGCAACCACATGGTGGCTCACAACCATCTGTAATGAGATCTGATGCCTTCTTCTGGTGTGTCTGAAGACAACTACAGTGTACTTATATATAATAAATAAATATTCAAAAGATTTAAAAAAAAAAAAGAATTTTCTTCCAGAAATTCAGTTCAATCTCTAGATTATGAATCATAATCGAAAATATACTATTTTAGGATATTTCGGAGAATACTCAGAGGAGTCTTTTATTGACATTGTTAGTGTAAATGTGCAAAAACACATTATATCTCTCAAGGGTCTCTAGATGATTAGAACTGACAAAATGAATCTCTGTGTATATGGATTTATTAGAATGGCTCACAGGCTGCAAGACAATTAACCTGCCAGCCCGAGACAGGGTGAGCAGGTAAAACGAGAGAGCTTCCTTCCTCAATGTCCTTTATGTATCTAGGCTGCCACCAGGACATGTAGCCCAGATCAAAGCTGGAACTTGTCACCTTAAAACATCCAAAGTATAGGAAGATCTTCCCACTTCAAAAGCTTGAATTAAGAAAAAGGCCACAGAAGGTATACCCAACTGTGTGGGTGTTACTGAATTCTAGATCAGGTCAGGTGGCCTACAAAGAATAGCCATGACACCAGTCAGACAAACTAGATGAGACAAGTATTTTTGTTGAAAAAAATACAATGAGAACATAGTATTATTTACAAAGCAAAGGCTTCCTCCCTTCCCCAAAAGAGAAAAGAGGAAGCATGTGGATTTATAGAATTCTCCTGATTTCCACTCATTTTCAGTTAACTAATCAGTACTGTACATCAACAAAATGGAAAGGAAGACAGTTGGGGACATCATTAGTTCAAAGTTATGTAAGAAACAATATAAAGCATAAAGGCTAGAGATAATTGTACTGCCACCCACAAAGTAATCTTCAGCAATAAATTTTGTCAAGATGCTCACACATGCCATTAATTCTAGACTAGGAAGGCAAATGAAGTCTGATATCCAAGGATTAGAGGTCACTGTGGACTAGCTAGTCTTGTTCACAATAATGAACTTCAGCACCTCCCATTTAAAAATAGAATATAATTTTGAAAATATCCCATTGGTAAATCCCTGACCTACCTATCTTCTTCTCTTTTTTTGATTTTTTTGTCATTGATTTATTTTTTTTTAACTTTACTTTCAAATTGAGGCATTTCCTCCCCCAGTTCCCCAACTCTTCATCCATAGTGATCCTGGATCCCGCATCATTTCTTCTCTCAGAAGGGGGAGCCCCAAACCCCTATATTACCTCACCCTGGCACATCACCTTACTGTAGACAAGGTACATCCTCTCCCACTGAGAAATGACATGCTGACACAATTAGGCGTATAGGTACCAAAAGGCAGGCACATTTAGGGACATCCCTGCTCCAGTAGTTATGGGACCTACATGAAGAACTGAATTCTCTTCTAGAAATCAAGTCTAACTGACAAATAATCGTGTAACTTGGACACCATTAAGTACTTGTTCATGTTAACCCTACCCTACCCTGCTCCCATCATCCTGCCCCTCCACCTATGCCCACTTCCTCCTACTCACCCTCTCCACCCTATTGCCCTGGCATTGCCATACATTGGAAGATTAAAGGACAGCTTTTTTATGTAATTCTAATAGAGAAATTTCAAAGAACCATGAGTGTTAAGGTCTTATGGGCAGGAAACTCTTGTTCAGACATTCTTTCCAGCGTTCTGTAGTCTAACTCATACCAATTTAGGCAACCCATCCTCAGTGTGACATTCTTTCCTCATGTCTCCTGTATGTGATGAGAACTGCTGCTTCTTCATTTGGGGCTCCCTCTCCTGGTTACTTCTCATCACCAAACATTGAGTGTCTCATTTTGCCTTGTTTGACCATGCATGCCTCAGCACCCCCTATTTCCACGACATAGTCTTGGTTCTCAATGTGTAAGATGAGAAGATTTAGACCAGCCTTGCTCTAATCAAGGGTGCATTTGTTTATTTATTTACTTCAATTATTAGTTTTGAAACATCACTTACCATGGCAAGCCATCTGCTCTATGCTGGGCTTCCGTATAGACACTGTGTATGGGAGAACATGTGGTCACTGTCTCTCCAGTAATTTTCTCACTGTGAAATAGAAATAACACAAACATTTTTGACAATCACACAAATACATCTGCCTATGGGATAAACGTGCAGGGAAAAAATGCACCATTGACTTGAAATTAAGAACCTGTCTGGGTAATATTATATTTCCAAAGTTTCCATAACATCAAATTTCAACATACTTTTAGTTGTATTTGCAAAAAATAAGGCATTAGAGATAAAATAACAGTATATAAGTCCATACTCACACACACAACACACATACCTATTCAGAAACTCGCACAAATATATGTAGTATTTAATTGTTGCATCTACGGTAATTCCATTTTTGTCAACTTGTCTAGAGCTGGACTGATCCAAAAAAGATAACCTCAAATAAAGAAAGTGCATCCATAAGTTGGGTTTCTGAACATATAAGTGTGGGGTATCTTCTTGATTACTGACTGATGGGAAAGGACTCCACACATACAGCTCAGTGACACCTAAGGTTGGTAGTTCTAGCAGGAAAACAAAAAGTACCTGATGGAGATGGAGACATAGTTTACTAAATATCAGCACATAGTGTTTCTTCATCGGAAATAAGTTCAGATCCTACTAAGGACTTCTGGCAGCCTAAGACTGCATGTCAAACTTGGTCTAGGAAAAAAACCTGACATTCTATGTGTGCTTCATGTGAACCTCATTCAGGTGTACCTGTGAACACAGACACACACACACACACACACACACAAATACAAAATAAACATGATATATAAAGTATATTTATAAAGAATATGTTTATGTTTAATATCCATTAAAGACTGATGACTGAATAAGAATCGGGGGACTAAATATGTAAGAAGTGTTCCTCTTTGGCTTCTGCTTCAGTTCCTGATTCCAGATTCCTATGCAGATTGAAACGTATCATCACGTATTGTATGACCATTAGAGAAGTATTGGACCAGTTAGATTCTGGGCATCCCACTCTATAAATTGCAGCAATGAACTTCCTAGTATTTCAGTAACCTGGTGTGGAGATTGAGGTTGGACAGAGTCGGGGGAGGTGACACACAAATGGGGCTCCCCTTTCTAAGAGAGAGGGAAGAGAAAGTGGGGGTGAGTATCAGGATCCAGCCTGCCCACAGATTCACAGTTCTCAGGTGCAAACAGGGACATCTGGAAGGCGCATAATAAGTAAACATCAGACAGGCAGTTTTACAGGGTTTAAAGTTACTCTCTCCTCTCTCTCCCTCTGCTCTTTCTCCCTTTCTCTCCTGCCCACAGCTTGAGGCTGCACACAGTGTGACTTCTCTTGTGCATTCGGCTTTTCTCCTTTGTGCTTTACTTTTCTGGATCTCCCACACTCAGACACATCTCTGTTCGTTCTCTTTCTCACACACAGTCTTCATACACTCCTCACACACATTCTCCAAACACACCTCATATACCTCCTCACTCTTCATGTGATCTCCTCATGCTCCCTCACTCTGTCTCTCTCTGTGTGTCTTTGCCTCTCTCTCTCTCTCTCTCTCTCTCTCTCTCTCTCTCTCTCTCACACACACACACACACACACACACACAGGATCCACATGCTTTCTCTCTCCTTTCTCTTGCCCCAGTCTAATGATACTCCAAAAGCAGGTAGAAAAAAGGAATTGTATAATCGTTGTCAAATGATATTCTAAAGAATAACCGCATACGACAGAGAACTGAGAATTATGCTCACAGTCACGTGAGCTTACAAGCTGACAAGCTTTCCCACCACAGGTTCTTTGTGGTGAGTGCCACTGGAGTGAGCATTCAGCACTCTTACAAGGTTGAGAGAAGCTGTGGAGCTCCTAGAGGAGAGAGGTCCCAGGGGGCTTGTGAACCAGGGCAGCCACTAGGCATACTTAACAGCAGGTTCTACCACTCTCTCTCCAGAAAGAACCTTTGCCAGTTTCTTCCTGGGTGGCACATTGATGAAATAACGGTTCAGAGAGAGATTGTGGCAACTCGAATATTACCAGTCTTTTTTCTTAATCCTGTAGTATGGATAGATTTTTGTGATGTGTGTTTAAACCCATTCAGGCTAAGTTGTGTATGAGGAGCCATTGTGATCACTTGTCGCCCGTGCATAGGGCTGAGGTGGTTTTTATTCATTCCTTGTGATGTCTCAGCCTGAAGCCTCCTTTCATTTTCTGGCCGTGAACTGTCAGCCATTAAATTGAGGTCACAGGTATAACGGGGCTCATTTTTTACTCCAAAGAGCCTGCTCCTCGGGAATAAATGAGCAGGAGTCTGCAGCACTGATAGTTCCTGTGTGGGGGAAGGGTGCTGATGAGGTGGCATAGTGTCTGGAACGCAATGGTCAGGGGTGAGATCTGTCCCTGCACAGGCTTCACTGGCGACTGCTCCCTGCTTCTCTTTACTCACTGGATAGTGCTGGGAATGTGATCTTGATATTTGTGCTCAGAAACCTGAAAGTGCACAGGAGCGGCAGCTGCAGCGGTGGCGCCCCCGTCCGTGGAACACAGGGTGCATGAACAAGCCACACCATCCCCGCAGAGACAGCACAGGTAGAAGTCGGCGCCCCTTCCGGCCCGGGCTGCGCAGGTTCCGGGGCGTGAAGATCTCGAGGTGGCGCCACGAGATGGAGCTCCAGTGTCCCAAGCTCATGGCTACCGAGTCCTGCAACGAGTTCCGCTCGATGGTCTCCGCTCTTCTTGAGGTACTCGGACTCGGGGATTTCGAGCCTCGCCAGGCCTCAGCTGCCTTTTGGGGATGCGCCGCCCGCGGGAGGGACGCCTGTGTCCGAGAGCACGGCCGCCGCCATTGCACACCAGCCTGGTCGGTCCGCGCATGCGCTATACTGGCGGAGGACCAGCACCATCTTGGCCTGTGCTGACCTGAGTATGTTTGGGGAGACAACGTGACTGTGAGCATAATTCTCAGTTCACTGTCGTATGCGGTTATTCGTTAGAATATCATTTGGCAACGATTATACAATTCCTTTTTTCTACCTGCTTTTGGAGTATCATTAGACTGGGGCAAGAGAAGGGAGAGAGAAAGCATGTGGATCCTGTGTGTGTGTGTGTGTGTGTGTGTGAGAGAGAGAGAGAGAGAGAGAGGCAAAGACACAGAGAGAGAGACAGAGTGAGGGAGCATGAGGAGATCACATGAAGAGTGAGGAGGTATATGAGGTGTGTTTGGAGAATGTGTGTGAGGAGTGTATGAAGACTGTGTGTGAGAAAGAGAACGAACAGAGATGTGTCTGAGTGTGGGAGATCCAGAAAAGTAAAGCACAAAGGAGAAAAGCCGAATGCACAAGAGAAGTCACACTGTGTGCAGCCTCAAGCTGTGGGCAGGAGAGAAAGGGAGAAAGAGCAGAGGGAGAGAGAGGAGAGAGTAACTTTAAACCCTGTAAAACTGCCTGTCTGATGTTTACTTATTATGCGCCTTCCAGATGTCCCTGTTTGCACCTGAGAACTGTGAATCTGTGGGCAGGCTGGATCCTGATACTCACCCCCACTTTCTCTTCCCTCTCTCTTAGAAAGGGGAACCCCATTTGTGTGTCACCTCACCATGACTGTGTTTAACTTCAGTCTCCACCCCAAGTCACTGAAATACTAGGTAGTTTATTGCTGCAATTTATAGAGTGGGATGCCCAGAATCTAACTGGTCCAATACTTCTCTAATGGTCATACAATACGTGATGATACGTTTCAATCTGCATAGGAATCTGGAATCAGGAACTGAAGCATAGGCCAAGGAGGAACACTTCTTACATATTTAGTCCCCCGATTCTTATTCAGTCATCAGTCTTTAATGGATATTAAACATAAACATATTCTTTATAAATATACTTTATATATCATGTTTATTTTGTATTTGTGTGTGTGTGTGTGTGTGTGTCTGTGTTCACAGGTACACCTGAATGAGGTTCACATGAAGCACACATAGAATGTCAGGTTTTTTTCCTAGACCAAGTTTGACATGCAGTCTTAGGCTGCCAGAAGTCCTTAGTAGGATCTGAACTTATTTCCGATGAAGAAACACTATGTGCTGATATTTAGTAAACTATGTCTCCATCTCCATCAGGTACTTTTTGTTTTCCTGCTAGAACTACCAACCTTAGGTGTCACTGAGCTGTATGTGTGGAGTCCTTTCCCATCAGTCAGTAATCAAGAAGATGCCCCACACTTATATGTTCAGAAACCCAACTTATGGATGCACTTTTTTTATTTGAGGTTTTCTTTTTTTGGATCAGTCCATCTCTAGACAAGTTGACAAAAATGGAATTACCGTAGATGCAACAATTAAATACTACATATATATGTGCGAGTTTCTGAATAGGTAAGTGTGTGTGTTGTGTGTGTGAGTATGGACTTATATACTGTTATTTTATCTCTAATGCCTTATTTTTTGCAAATACAACTAAAAGTATGTTGAAATTTGATGTTATGGAAACTTTGGAAATATAATGTTACCCAGACATGTTCTTAATTTCAAGTCAATGGTGCATTTTTTCCCTGCACGTTTATCCTATAGGCAGATGTATTTGTGTGATTGTCAAAAATGTTTGTGTTATTTCTATTTCACAGTGAGAAAATTACTGGAGAGACAGTGACCACATGTTCTCCCATAGACAGTGTCTATACGGAAGCCCAGCATAGAGCAGATGGCCTGCCATGGTAAGTGATGTTTCAAAACTAATAATTGAAGTAAATAAATAAACAAATGCACCCTTGATTAGAGCAAGGCTGGTCTAAATCTTCTCATCTTACACATTGAGAACCAAGACTATGTCCTAGAAATAGGGGGTGCTGAGGCATGCATGGTCAAACAAGACAAAATGAGACACTCAATGTTTGGTGATGAGAAGTAACCAGGAGAGGGAGCCCCAAATGCAGAAACCGCAGTTCTCATCACATACAGGAGACATGAGGAAAGAATGTCACACTGAGGATGGGTTGCCTAAATGGGCATAAGTTAGACTACATAACACTGGAAAGAATGTCTGAACAAGAGTTTCCTGCCCATAAGACCTTAACACTCATGGTTCTTTGAAATTTCTCTATTAGAATTACATAAAAAAGCTGTCCTTTAATCTTCCAATGTATGGCAATGCCAGGGCAATAGGGTGGAGAGGGTGAGTAGGAGGAAGTGGGCATAAGTGGAGGGGCAGGATGATGGGAGCAGGGTAGGGTAGGGTTAACATGAACAAGTACTTAATGGTGTCCAAGTTACACGATTATTTGTCAGTTAGACTTGATTTCTAGAAGAGAATTCAGTTCTTCATGTAGGTCCCATAACTACTGGAGCAGGGATGTCCCTAAATGTGCCTGCCTTTTGGTACCTATACGCCTAAGTGAGTCAGCATGTCATTTCTCAGTGGGAGAGGATGTACCTTGTCTACGGTAACATGATGTGCCAGGGTGAGGTAATATAGGGGTTTGGGGCTTCTTTTTCTGAGAGAAGAAATGATGCGGGATCCAGGATCACTATGGATGAAGAGTTGGGGAACTGGGGGAGGAAATGCCTCAATTTGAAAGTAAAGTTAAAAAAAAATAAATCAATGACAAAAAAATCAAAAAAAGAGAAGAAGATAGGTAGGTCAGGGATTTACCAATGGGATATTTTCAAAATTATATTCTATTTTTAAATGGGAGGTGCTGAAGTTCATTATTGTGAACAAGACTAGCTAGTCCACAGTGACCTCTAATCCTTGGATATCAGACTTCATTTGCCTTCCTAGTCTAGAATTAATGGCATGTGTGAGCATCTTGACAAAATTTATTGCTGAAGATTACTTTGTGGGTGGCAGTACAATTATTTCTAGCCTTTATGCTTTATATTGTTTCTTACATGATTTTGAACTAATGATGTCCCCAACTGTCTTCCTTTCCATTTTGATGAAGTACAGTACTGATTAGTTAACTGAAAATGAGTGGAAATCAGGAGAATTCTATAAATCCACATGCTTCCTCTTTTCTTTTTTTAGGGAGGGGATAAGCCGTTGCTTTGTAAATAATTCTATGTTCTCATTATCTTTTTTCAAGAAAAACACCTGTCTCATCTAGTTTTTCTGACTGGTGTCATGGCTATTCTTTGTAGTTAACCTGACCTGATCTAGAATTCAGTAACACCCACACAGTTGGGTATACCTTCTGTGGCCTTTTTCTTAATTCAAGCTTTTGAAGTGGGAAGATCTTCCTATACTTTGGATGTTTTAAGGTGACAAGTTCCAGCTTTGATCTGGGCTACATGTTCTGGTGGCAGCCTAGATACATAAAGGACATTGAGGAAGGAAGCTCTCTCGTTTTACCTGCTCACCCTGTCTCGGGCTGGCAGGTTAATTGTCTTGCAGCCTGTGAGCCATTCTAATAAATCCATATACACAGAGATTCATTTTATCAGTTCTGTTCACCTACAGACCCTTGGCTGATACAATGGGGATTTTTTGCACATTTACACTAAGAATGCTGCCTCTCTAATTATCTAGAATAGGATACTTTCTATTATGATTGCTTTGATAAGAGACTGAACTTAAGTTCTAGAAGAAAACTCCTGTTGGAAGGACCCACTATGTATCCTTCTGGTGGGAGCAATACCTGTCATTGTGTTTGTGATCTACTTCCTGCTTTCTGTCTGGATTGTTTGAAGTACCCTTTCCTACCCAGTTAAATGTAACTGCAGTTCAGCTTACCTCAGTGTACTAGTCAAAACAAATATTTTGTCTCTTGAATTGTCTCTTAGTTTTGGGCTTTCTTCTACAAGTGGGACAGGAGAATCCCTCCCCTGCATGCATTGTAGTGTTCTGTTCCTAGATTTTATGAGATTTGGGAAAGGTTTATGCTGGGGCCCAAAGCAGTCCCTTCAAAGAATACACCAAGGAGAGAAGCAGAGTGCTCAAGAGAATGCAGGCTGTGTGCAGCCTCAAGCTGTGGGCAGGACAGCAAGAGAGAAAGAGCAGAGGGGGAGAGAGGAGATAAAGTTTAAACCCTGTAACATTGCCTGTCAGTTTGCACCTCAAAAGTGGTTTGTGTTTATTTATTACCCTCCTTCCAGATGTCCCTGTTTGCAGATGAGAACTCTGATTCTGTGTTCATGCAGGATCCTGATACTCAACCCCATTTTCCTCTCCCCTTCTCTGATAAGAAGGAGCCATCTTTGTGTATCACCCCACCGCCACCCTGTACAACCTCACTTTCCACCCAAGTTCACTGGAATATTAGGTAGTTTTCTCCTGCAATATATGGAATGAAATGCCCAGAATATAACTGATCCAAAAAATTTCTAATGATCATAAACTATGAGCTGAAAACTTTCACACTGCATAGGAATTTGGAAGCAGGAATTGAAGCAGAGGCCATGGAGGAACACTTCTTACATTATTAGTCTCCAGATTCTTATTCAGTCATCTTTCTTTAATATATAGTCCTTAGTAGGATCTGAACTTATGCCCTCTGAAAAAACAATGTGTGCTGATATTTAGTAAACTATGTCTCCATCCTGTGAGGTACTTTTTTTTTTTTATCTGCTAGAACTGCCAAACTTAAGTGCCTCTGTCCTGTATGGGTGGAGTCCTTTCCCATCAGTCATTAATGCTTTTGAGCTTCCTTCTTCGGCATTGTGCTGTACAATGGAGACCAGCTGAGACATCCAGCTTGTAACTGAACTGCTGGATTCTTCAACTTTTACTTGGTAGACAACGCTTGTTATATTAGCTGGACTAAAGGCTGTGAGCCACTCTAATAAATCCACTGACACAGATGCATTTTATCAGTTCTAATCATCTAGAGACCCTTGAGAGATAGAATGTGTTTTTGCACATTTACACTAACAATAAATAATGTCAATAAAAGACTCCTCTGAGTATTCAAATTACATAGAATAGTAGTATATTTTCGATTATGATTCATAATCTAGAGATTGAACTGAATTTCTGGAAGAAAATTATTATTGGAAGAACCCACTATGCAGCCTTCTGGTGGGAGAAAGACCTGTCATTGTGTTTGTGATCTAGTTCCTGCTTTCTTTCTGGATAATTTGAAGTACCATTGTCTACCCGGTGAAATGTAGCTGCAGTTCACCTGACCTCAGAGTGAAGGTCAGAAGAAATATTTTGTTCCTCGACTTCTCTCCTTAGCTGTGGGCTCCATTCCATCAGTGGACAGGAGAATCTCTCCTCTGCCACCAGTGCAGTTTGCAGTTCCCAGATTTTGAGAGTTCTCAAAGGTCTATCTATGCAGGGACAGTAATCCGCCCCTGAAAACAATGCATTGTGTCTCTAGATTATACTGAAAACCTAAAGGATGTCGTCCTTGGCACTCAGTGCAACAAGTCACTCAGGGGCTCTAGACAGACTGCAAGGAAAAGAGTGAGTGGGCGGCCACTTCGGGCAGCCACTTCGGGCAGCCATGCTTTAACCTTGGTTCAGAGACTGAGTAGGTGATTGCCTTCTGCTCTGAGACTCAGAGCTGTGGTGCATGCAGCGACAACTTAGGAAACCTGGATAAAGTTAAATAGTGAGCGAGGAACCTCGGAGTCCTAGGGAGCAGTAGGTTGGTGACGCTCGGGGGTCATCCTGTGTCATGGGCACACCTGGGTTCCATTGGGAGCTTCAGGGCAGATACTTTGTGGTATTTGTAAATTCTAGGCCCCAAGTGGTGAGCTCTGAATAACTTTACTCTGTGTGCTGTACTTGTATAGAGCATTTGAACAGGAGCTGTTTGTAGAAGAATCTTTGTGTCCAGCTTCATCCTGCCTTTTGTGCATCAGAGGACAGCCTGAGGCAAACTCAGAAAACCCTATTTCTCCACCTTCTTGAATTCCTCTGTTTTATTGACGGGTTTAGGCATAAGATCCACATGGAGTTCATTTGCTGGAGTTAGTAAAGAGGATCGCTTTGTTGGCTACACTCCTTTTCTAAGCTGTATTGTAGAGTAGTGGAATTAGAGATGGAAAGGATCTGCTAATGCTTCCCAGATACTGAGTTTTCATCTTGAGAGAACCATAGGTATGATGCTTAAGAAGAACTCAGGTGACAGGTACTAAAAAATAAAAAAAATGGGAGGTTGAGGACTTCTCTGTTAAAGCAATGGTTTTCCTTGATGTCTTCCTATATGGAAAAGGATCATATCATAGTGCCTTCTCAACCCAGGAATATTCATGGAAGACACAGTAACAGTTCAAAGCCTAGGCCTCGGGAGCATTCTTTGACTCTTGAGGTATAGACAATAAATGAAGCCCCTATTCCAAAACAAACGATACACTGAGACAGTTGGTCATGGTCTGGGGCAAGTAATGTTCTTTTTATGCCTTGTGTTCCTCTAAGGCAGCATTGTTTAACCACTTCCAGTGTTTGTATCATTATATGATGATTTCTGCTATGTTCATAGACGGCCCCCATTACCTTCTTTATTCACCCAGGAAGAAATATACAAGATACTAGTCTTCTGAAGAATCTTTTTGACTTAGACATAGGTAGTGTAAGACTTCCTTCCCCATTCCAGCTTTTCTGTCCTCCCTTCCTATTTCCCAATCCCCTGCCATCAGAATATGACATTGAAAAATAATCTTCTGTACTAGTACACTGGCATAAATAATTACTCCTCTAGAAATACATGTGATGGATCCATTTTCCATCTGCCTAAGCAGTTAGACTTGCAGTCTCCTTTCCCTTGTGTTCAGTGTACAATCTGGGACTCACCCAGCTTATATGGAATACAAAATCTGTTGTAGCCTGATTCCCCTTTTAGCATTAGCCAGTACTGGATGCATGTTACTCTTCAGAAATTTTTTCTTGATTACTGTCTAAAGTTCATTGAGTTTCTTTTCACAGAGGGGCATATCAATTTTAGAAAAGGTATATCTCCAGCCTTAAAAAAATAAAAAATAAACCAACTCCTGAGTTTATTTCTCTTAATATTGCTTCAGTTGGCCTTGAATTAAACTGTAGGTTTACAAGACAATTGCCGTGCTGTCTAAATGATTAAAATTAAAATTGCTAAATTCTTAAACGGCTGTACCTCTGTTTTTTCTTATAAATTTTACAAATATTTAGCACTTGTAGGAAAGTTGTCATGAGGATCATCTTTCAGAAATACTTCATTAGGATTAGAGAAATGAAGTAGTCATTAAGGGAACCGATGTTCTTCCAGAGGACCACAGTTCAGTTCCCAGGACCCATATCACCATATCATGTGTCTCATGTCTGCTTGTCACTGTACCTCCAGGGCATCTGAATATCAGTTGTTACCTTATGCAGTGTATATTCTCATGCCTGTGGACACTGGCCTGTTTTTACACACACACACACATATACACACACCAAACAAACACAGACACACACACACATAAAGAAAAACAACATTTAAATGCTTGTTGGTGACCCATGACTTTAATCCCTGAACTCAGGGGGCAGTGGAAGGTGGATCTCAGAGTTTAGAATCATCCTGGTTTAGAGATTGAGCTCAAGACAGGTCAGTTTACATATAGACAAGTTATTTATAAAATTAAATAACAAAATTAAAATTTGGCTGGAGAGATGGCTTTGTGGGTAAGAGCACTGATTGTTTTTTCAGGGCTGCTGGATTCAAATCCAGCAATCACAGGGTGTCTCACAACCATCTAATGGACATTCGACGCTGTCTTCTGGTATGTCTGAAGATAGTGATAGTGTACCCACATACGTGAAATAAATAAATCTCACAAATAAATAAATAAGTAAAAGAACTTTCCCATTTTATAAAAAAAGAAGCGAAAAAGAAAAAAATTAAAATTAAAACAAAGATCTTTTTAATTCTCCAACATTCAATGATTCTTCTATTTATAATTGAACAACTTTATTTTAAAAAATGAAGATAAATGTACAGATTTTAAGCATTTTTGCACAAGATTATACAAATACATTTTTTTTTTGTTCTCGTTCTCTCTCTCTCTCTCTCTCTCTCTCTCTCTCTCTCTCTCTCTCTCTCTCTCTTTCTTTTATATATGAGTACACTGTAGCTATCTTCAGACACACCAGGAAAGTGTGTAGGATCTCATTACTGATGGTTATGAGTCACCATGTAGTTGCTGGGATTTGAACTCTGGACACCTGGAAGAGCACTCAGTGCTCTTAACCACTGAACCATCTCTCCAGCCCTAGTTTCCTTCTAAAATAATGTGATGATAACATTACAAATGTAGCTATCACCTATCTCACCAGCAAGAAAGAGGCGCCACAACAGGATTGTTCTACATGCGTTTATTGTGGGTTTGATTGCAGTTGCAAAAGACCTGGAGCCGAGAAATCAACCCTCTTTATATATGCTTAGGAGGAATGTATCGCTACCTGATTGGTGCATTCTGTGTGCCCTAATTAGCATACTTGGGACTAAATGATAAGTTAGCAAAACAGGCATATGTGCATGCGCACTTAGGTTGTTTATCTCAAAACTGGCCAACCTCCCTTCGGGCTGGGAGCCATCTTTTAATGGCGAATGCAGTGGCATCCCACAACTAAGACTTGGCATGGAATCAAGATGGAAAGCACAGAATTTATATCAATATATTTGTAAAGATCTATGCAATCCAACTGTTGTCAGTTTTATACTTTTTTTTTTTTTTTTACAATTTATGGAATATTTTAGGATGTAGTGACCTATGATGATGTTCACATAAACTTCAGTCTGGAAGAGTGGGTCTTGCTGGATCCTTCTCAGAAGAGACTGTATAAAGATGTGATGCTGGAGACCTACAGGAACCTCACCGATATAGGTACAACTGAATTTTCTTTCTGTTTTTACAATTTGAGGGATAGGTTTTAGTTTTTTGTTTTGTTTTTTTAAATTTTACTATTTATTTGCTTGCTTTTTTCCCAGAGACTAAGGTGCACTAAATGAAATTTTATTTATAGAGATGAAACCAAAACTAACAGTGATAAAACCTAAAATAGAACTCTGAACAAGTTTTTATAATAGAAGTCATTAGCCACATGGCTTCCTCACCCTACTTTAGTAAATATCAAGACTACAGAATTTAAACAGAGGAAATAAACAGTATCATCAGATCTAAATGTTCTAACAGTGATTCCTTGCTTTATGCCTTCTAATTTTTCTTTTTATTTACATTTCAAATGTTATTCCCTTCTCTTGTCCCTCCCTTCCCTTCTTCCCACCTACTCCCATCCCTCCTCCACCTCAACTTGCTTTTGTTGTTTTTCCTGTTGTCGTTTTGGTTAGTGATGTTTTTCTGTAACTTCAGTTGTGAAATATTTTAGACAAGGCAGAGGTTCGGTGATGATAGTAATTTAACTGTTGTTTACTTTCAAATAGTGTATCATATATTTTTCCATAATGTGCTTTAGAATGCAAATGGGAAGACTGCAGTATTGAAGACCATCATCAACGTTCAGGAATATATGAAAGGTAAGTATCATGTGCAAACAGATACAAACGTTCCTCTGAAGGCACGTTATTGTGCCTTGTTTGAAAGGTATTTCTCTAAAGTCAAGACAAGGAAACAATGGTATCACCATTTTAATCATAGTTCCATGGGATTTACTTGTTAATATTGCCAATTCATTTATTTGGATACCACTCAGGAATCCCAGAAGGAGTCACAAAAATAGGGTTCCCAACCCATCTAAGAAGCACATAGTTTATAGGGAAACTCCTGTTACGTATATACTTGTACTGATTTGTAAATGTTCACTGACAGGGGAACTTGATGAGAGTCAAGAAGATGATTGTTTTACGGGAGATTGAATTTTTATATTAGATCTCTAAAATGAGAATAATTTAAACTGTATAAATCTAATGTGGCTATCCGTACTTTGTTAATGTTGCTTTAATACATATATCCTGTGCTAAATAAGATACAATCTATATGAGCAAAAGGATTATGGAAAGAAGCAGTGAGCCACTTTATTTCTTAGAACAATTAGAAGATATTTACTTGTCCTCACATTGAGCAGACTCAAATTTACAAGAAATGGTGTGTCTAGTGTTATTGAGATTGTATTTATACACACATACTATTTGAAAATCCTGTGAGGATGAGTATCGAAATTCTTGTATTTTTCCTGATTTTCTTTACAAGTGTAGTGTAACACATGAAATTGAAATGTGAATGTAATGACTGGGTAAATATCTGAGTTCTTCTAGTTCTCTTAAAAGATGTAAAAAAAAAAAAGTTCATGGATAAAGAATGATGTAATTATGAAAGATGTACATGTGGCTCTAATCATCACAGATATAATCAAATCCATAATTCCATATCACTGTAAAGAAGATGATAAAACTATAATCTGTTCCTATTGAGATGTTTGCTAAATAGTAAATTGACTCATACAGAGTACAAGATTCTTCAGTGTAATCAGTGTGGTACAATGTTCACACAAGCCTATTATCTTCACAGGGAAGAAAGAGGTCATCCTCAAGATGAACCTTATGAAAATACTCAGTACAGTAAAGCCTCTGCACATCACAGTCATCTTCAGAGGCATCAAAGAATTCATAGTATCAAAAAATGCAAAGAAGATAATCAATTTGGTAAATCTGTTACATATCAAAATTATTTACAAATATATAATAAAACACATACTGGAGAGAAGCCCTATAAATGTAATCTGTGTGATAAAGCCTTCCCAAGTCATAGTCATCTCCGAGATCATGGAAGAACACACATTGAAGAGAAACACTATGCATGTAATGAATGTGGTAAAGCCTACACTAAACTGTATCGTCTTAAGGTACATAAAAGAACACATACTGGAGAGAAACCATATGAATGTAATAAATGTGGAAAAGCCTTTGTACAACAATCTCATCTCCAAGTACATAAAAGAACACATACTGGCGAGAAGCCCTATAAATGTAATGAATGTAGTAAAGCCTTTGCACAACTGTTTAATCTCAAAGTACATAAAAGAACACATACTGGAGAGAAGCCCTATGAATGTAATGAATGTGGTAAAGCCTTTGCAACTCAACAATATCTCAAGAAACATAGAAGAACACATACTGGAGAGAAACCCTATGGATGTAATGAATGTGGTAAAGCCTTTGCCCAAATGTATCATCTCCAAGTACATAAAAGAACACATACTGGAGAAAAGCCCTTTGAATGTAATGAATGTGGTAAAGCCTTTGCAACTCAACTATATCTCAAGAATCATAGAAGAACACATACTGGAGAGAAACCTTATGGATGTAATAAATGTGATAAAGCCTTTGCACAACTGTATCATCTCCACGTACATAAAAGAACACATACTGGAGAGAAGCCCCATGAATGTAATGAGTGTGGTAAAGCATTTGCAACTCAAGAATATCTCAAGATACATAGAAGAACACATACTGGAGAGAAACCTTATGGATGTAATGAATGTGGTAAAGCCTTTACACATCATCAGATTCTTAACATACATAAACGAACACATACTGGAGAGAAACCTTATGAATGTAATGAGTGTGGTAAAGCCTTTACACAACAATCTCAACTCCAAGTGCATAAAACAACACATACTGGCGAGAAGCCCTATGAATGTAATGAATGTGGTAAAGCCTTTGCAGCTCAGCAATATCTTCAAATACATAAAAGAAGACATACAGGAGAGAAATCCTGTGAATGTATTGAATGTGGTAAAGTTTATGCAAGTAAGCAAAATCTTAACATACATAAAAGAACACATACTGGATAGAAACCTTATGAATGTAATGAGTGTGGTAAAGCCTTTGCACGATAGTCTAATCTCCAGGTACACAAAAGTATACATACTATAGAAGAGCTCTATAAATGTAATGAATGTGGTAAAGCCTTTGCAACTCAACAGTGTCTCATAAGACATAAAAGGACACATAGTAGAGAGAATCCTTCTGAGTGTAACAATGTGCTAAAGCCTTTGCACAACAGTTTGATCGATGAATACATAAGAGAATACATACTGGAGAGACACCATATGAATGTATTGAATATGGTAAAGCCATTTCAATTTTAAATTATCTTTAAATACATGAATGAGTAAATACTTCAGACTCATACTTTGGATATTGTACTCATCCACAAAAAAAAAAAAAAAAAAAAAAAAAAAAAAAAAAAAAAAAAAAGAAAGGATAGATATTGGAAATAGGAGAAATTGGAAGAAGACCGTTCTGTGTTTGATTCCGTCTCTTCCACAGAAGAAAATGGAACAATACAATACTGAATTTGAATCCATCTAGTTCATATAGTATGTTATCGAGTATGTAGAAATATCCATTCTTAAATAGCAAGCAGAGAACACAAAAGACATCAAAACATAAACTAAATAAGAAATTCTGTTCATCATGAGAGTTGTATTGCAAAAAAAAATATGAATATATAGAGAGAGTTTGCTTACAAAAAATATATAAATCTATAAAACCCTCATGTAACCTTGAGCTCATAGTAGAGGTTTTTATCACTTAAAACAGAAAAGGAGTAATGGAGTCTTGTCATCTCATGTGTTATACATATTTTTTGAACCTGGACTGTTTTCTCAGTGATACTGCTTAGGATGGAAATGCAAATTTGCTGCCCTGCATCTACTTGGAATGATTCTGAACAACCATGATTCCAGTTCCAAGAAATTTGATGCATGCTTCTGACTTCCTCGGCACTAGGTATACATCAGTGTAAAGACATATTGGAAAATCTTTTCTCATTTATCAGTTTTTTAACTTAAAATTTATCTATTTGAGTTGTATACAGATTGTCAGTGTGTTTGTCAAATGCTTTCTAGGTACTATCAGGGTCCAGAGTAGGAGATAAATTAAGGGATGAATTTTGGGAATCTGGATTTTATGGATATTTAGGTTAATCTTGATGTCCCAAAAGAAATATATTATTGATCCCATCAGAATCTAGCTTGTACTTAGTGCTTAATGAAGAGTGTGAACTTAAATTTCCAAAATATGTGAGCAGATTGCAAAGAATTTTCTGGGCAGAAATTAACAATTCACTCCTTTAGAAGGTGGCTTACTGATAGACCAGGGCTACAATATCAAGTAAATCTCAAATACAAATCTCAATTAGGCAGGATAGGGAGACCAAAAGGACACACCCTGGTCAATTGTACCAAGCTGAAGTTTGTCCTCTTAAAAAGGCAGGAAGATGAATTTGTAGTGTAATTGTCTGAAAGTGGTGCTGTTCTGCTTTCCTACTTCCTGCAAATCACTCAGGTAAGAGCTGAATGTGTTAGTAATTCCACATGATACCAAGGTTATCATTTGTCCTCAGACTTAACCAGAAGGTACTTTAAACCTTGTGGAATCTTAACTCAAAGTTTGGAATATGGATAGAAATTTAGGGATGACCATTTATCTGTAAAATCCAGATTATCAATAGGGCAGAAGGCAATGTGCAAAATGAACCTGAAGCCAAGCTGAATCATCCTGTCCTCTCTCAGCATCCACTCTTCTTTTATGAGTCAGCCCCCTTCAGGTCTTTGACCCTCTCAATTTTCTTTGCAATAATATTGGACTTGTACATCGTGGTACCCTGTATCGTCCTTTTCAGCTGTTTCTTCTTTAACTCTGACAAGTTGGACACTGTCTTCCCAGTAACCTTCCTGGTAGAACTGAGGATATAGGAAATAGCCATTAATGTCTCTGCTTTTCTTAAAACTAGTAAAACACTTGTCCCATGGAATTTACATTTACTCAGGAATATCTTTCTCTGCAAAAACTGAGGCCTACAGAGGTGCATGTCCCTTCTGAAGAAAAGTAACCTTATCTGAATGCTTTGTTAGAGAGAGGTGCTGAGTACATGGAAGGGTTTATTGGATGGTAAACATCTGTCTTACAGCTTGGTTAGATCTATTAAAGGTACACATCTCTTGCTGTCTATGTATCCTGATAGGACTACTATGTTAGATTTGTTAATTTATGTCTTGATCTCTATTCCAATTAATTCACACTAAAGAATTTGCTTTAGTCGTGTTTTCTTTATTTCTTGTGTAATATACTCACTAAGGGTACTTTATTGACCTGAATCTCAATATATAGATTAGGCTGTTCCAGAACATCATCAAGTCATTTTGATGCAAAGCATCCCCTTTTGATATTTGGAGTAGTACATGAATTCACAGAATTGGTACCAATGAGAATTACGAGTGTTTCAAGAATAGTACACTTTTTTAAATAATCCTATTGCATGTCATCCAATTTCTATAATACAGATTTGTGACTGTAAATAAACAAGATTTTCCTTGGTGAGGGTGATCCTGAGATTTGAATTCCTAGTCTAAAGGGTACTTACATGCAATTTCAGGGGAGCAATTGCTGTTTGATATATCTTAGAACCATTAGTGTGGCTTTGTTTTGAAATAACTTAAAGTCGAACTGCTGAGGCATAGCCAGATTTTCTCTTCACTTGCATGTCAAGAGAAACCTCTAGTGACCGGGTTCTCTCCATCATATACAGGGTTAGGTACAAAGCAGTTTAAAACGTAAGCCAGTTTTGTGGGAGTTGTGGAGTTTGTCAACTTTATCTCTACATATAAAAGTATAGAAAGTTTATAACATGTCTCAAAATCTTGATGTTTACTGGGTGAATTTTATTTGATCTTTTGTTTCAAAGTACCCTAGTTTTGTGCTTTTTTTTTTTTTTTTTTTTTTTCTTTCCTTTGGTTGAATTCCTTTCACAAATATACCACCCTTTCTTGTTGTAAGTTTGTAGTCAGTATAGAAGTTACATTGTATCAGTTGTTTTTAATTCTTCAGAATTCTACTGAACATTACGATTTTTTTCTTACATGTTGATTTTCAATCTGCTATCCTTCTGTAATTTTTGAGAATTTGATTTGGTTTTGTTGAATTTGTGTTGTAAGTTGACTGTGCATGATTCTAATATAATATAGACTCAACATGTTCACAAGGATCCTTGTTCATGTCATTATTTATTTCGTTCTTTTAATTTGTGTTAAAATGTGAAAATATATCTATCCTATCAAAGGTACTTTGGGTCTGCACATGTTGCTCTTCACGTACTGTTTTCTTCAGAAGACCTATAGTGATCTCCCAAGTGCCATGTCAAGAAGCTCATGACTACCTTCAACACCAATCTAGTACATCTCACAGCTTATTACTTCTGTTGTCCCTGTTTGTGTTTACGATACACTCTTTTCACACAGAGAGAGATATAAAAACTGGGCTTTAGTCAAAGATTTTTATGTTTACTAAAGCAATTAGGCAAAACAGATTGTTTTATGTTCATGTGTATAATAGACACCATTCAACTTTTCTTTAAAGCTTTGTTATCCTGCATTTGGTTTTGAAAGTTCTTTATTACATTACTTCACTGTGTTACAGATGTGCTACCAGTCATCAACTATAGGAAATAATTGTTGCTGGTAATCATATACTATAATTCTTTTATGATAATAAAATGAAATAATTTCTAGTGGTTAAATATTCTATGACTGGTATTGGCACATCAGTGCAATTGAAACAAATCTCCCTGATTTTGTACTAAGAGCTTTGCAAACATACCCCTTCCCTTTGCCAAAGGAAGCACATGCATTGAATATAGACCCACATTTCCTTGATCATATTTTTCATTATAAATTTGTTTGAGTTACCTCATTATATTTGTAGATACGTCCTTTTGTATTTCATCAGTGGTGGTATCTTTGTTACCTTTTGTCAATCATAGTTCTAAGCATTTATGAAATTTTGAAATTGGTGGACTTTCATGCATTTTTAAATTTCATGATATTGACCAGAGTATCTGATTTCTTATTTGAAATTTTTTTTGTGGACATTTTGTAAAGACGTACTTTTCTTTTTCTCCTCTCCATTTCATTGTTTTCTATTGTTGGTATGATTGATTTAGGTTTTACTACTTAAATGATTGATTTTGTTAACTTATGCATCTTAATAGCCAAGGCATTATTATGTTAGCATCCTAGTTAGCTTCACCTGTCGTGCTACATAGCCTAGCTAGATCTGTGTGAGTAGCAGTTCAAATGGCTCAGTTACCCATTCTGGGTAAACTCAGTGGGGTTTAGAAGTTTGTAGTCAAACCACCATTGTTCTCTTTTATACATCAAATTCTGACCAATAAAACAGTGAACAACTAGGTTAATACTAATACCAAATCAAAGATTCAGTTTTGCTGAATACAAAAGTCAGGTTCTTATATTATGAGTGTTTAATGACACTGTAGATTGTAAGGGGACAATGAGAAGAATATATTATATAAAAATGATTCTTTTTATTTAAAAACATAACCATGTATCTGGAAAAAAAAACCCCACAAATCCCAGGCTTAGCATGAGCTCAGTACATGCTTCACTTTTGTCTCTTTCTGGAGGACCAATGCAGCTATAGTCACAGAAGGTATGAACTTCCTAGGTGTGTGTCCGTCTAGCAACCTATCTTTGAGTTTGAAAATTCTTGGTAAGTAATAAACTTCACTCTTAAGTCCAGCTGTATTTTTCTGGAAGCTTTGGACCTAGTGGAAAGGTTGTAACCAAGCTGACTGTGGTTTTAGCACTGCCAAGCTCTCATATGTTATTTAAGCATGCCTGGGTTCCTTGTGTCTATAGAAAGGGTCCATGCCTCACTATAAGATCTATACAGAAGCCTGGTTAGGTGTCCTTATAGCATGGCAACTGTCCTTGTGACTGCAAGGAGGAATGTGAATAAGTGAACTGCAGAAAGCAGGAGAGTGTCATGCTATGTAGCAATAAATAATTTCAAAAGTATATTGCGTTAATGCTGTAACATAAGTAAATCTTGACTGAGTAATTTTAGAATGCCAGGTAGTAATTATAACGGTGGCATATGGGCTAAGTTATTCACAAGAACCTTCTGACATATGTTTTATTTTATATTTTTTACTAAATAAACTGTTAGAGGGCAAGGAGAATAAATTTTCCTGAACTTTGAGTGTTTCTGTCAGGGATTGACCCCAAGAAACTTGACTTCCAAGTCACATTCTTAGGAAGCCTATATTAGGCTTCAAATAGAACTATTGATGATTGTGTATGTAACGAAGCACTAATGACATTATTAGAAAGTTTCTTTAGACTTTTTCAGATTAATGTAATTTAAGAGCAACAAAACACACTTGATTACTGCTTTTGAAAAGCAAGATTTTGCTACAGAAATTTTTTCCATTGTTTAACCCAAGTACTGTGGATGTTTTTGATGTAATAAAGATATTACAAGCATACACTTCTTATGGATATGAATGTAAAATTGTTCAGCTGAAAAATCAGAAGTCCTTATGCCAGTCAATTTCATCAAACCAAAATTTGCTTATTTTACATTTTTAAAAAAGAATTGTTACTTTCTATCACCTTGGCTGTTTCCTTTGAATTATCCATGAAGTTGTTTGGTTTGGTTTTACATGATCAGTTTAAGTTTTCCTGTTTGTTGATACTTATTTGTGAATATTTGATTTTAATATTTTTAAAACTAATTAACAAGGAAACTTGAAATCTTCCAAAGATAAATTCTCCTTCATTTAGTCTTGCTATTCTAGATATTATACCACTGCTTCATACATATTAGGCAAGCTATACCCTCATGGCCCAAGTCTTTCTTTAGTTCTGAAAGTTAATATATTTTCTCTCTCTCTCTCTCTCTCTCACACACACACACACACACACACACATCATAGTGTAATAGCATAATAAACTCTATAATTGAAAAGCTATCGGGGGCTGGAGAGATGGCTCAGAGGTTAAGAGCACTGACTGCTCTTCCAGAGGTCCTGAGTTCAAATCCCAGCAACCACATGGTGGCTCACAACCATCTGTAATGAGATCTGATGTCATCTACTGGTGTGTCTGAAGACAGCTACAGTGTACTTACATATAATAAATAATAAATCTTAAGAAAAAAGATAGAAATCCTTAAAAAAAAAAAAAAAAGCTATCATCCTTGTTTGACTTCCCTATGACATTTTCTGAAAAATGTGTTTAGGTTATGTCGGTTCTGTATAATCCACAGATGTAAAGGTTAACTGAACAAGACTACAAATGGCACAACTGCTACTTCTCAATTAGATTAAATACTAAAGCTGACTCAGTCAATAGGAATAGAAATAACACTTTTTCCTTGTCTATGCTTATCTAATCCTTGGAATTGAAAAAATGCAGCAAAGAAGCAGTTAGCTGCAATCTTCAAAAGTAATGCAAATACATTAGCCAGAATGTAATTGGGTGGAAATTAGGGGAACATTACTTACAACATACTGTAGAGTTGATATAGATAATTTCATATCACATAAAATAATTTCTCTATATATTTTTTATACACATATGTATATATGTATGTAATGCAAGTTAAGTTGCAACAGCCAAATCTATTTCTCACAAATGACTGCATTAGAAATAAGGCAGCTGCGTCAGGCAGATGGCTGAGGGCATCAAGGCAGTTCTCAGGACAGCAGTGCTACTGGTTACAGTCCTCCAACCAGAGCCAGATACTCCCTTTGTAAATTGCAGGACTACAACAGGTATTTCAGGAAAAGAGATTAAAACATGGACACCAGAGAGAATATAAAAACAGTACCTGTAGAGAACCAAGATGGAGGTCTAACTGACCCAAAAAACATAAACGTATAGGACTTGTGGGAATATATGAATCCCATGGACATATATTACCATTTATCTTACTATAAAATTTTTGACAAGGCGTAGGCTGAAACCTGAGTGAGTGATTATCTTTCCTTACTTTCCTCACATTGGTTATGTCTTCAGCTTCTCATTGGCTTAATTAGGTCTTCAAAAATGAGTCCACACCTAATCAGAACATGGGATGTTGTACTAAAATGCAGAAACTTCATTAGCCATCGCAGATTGAATTTGGATCACTTTGTATCATAATTTTTGTAGGTTTTAGTCATTTAATTAAAGTAGTTAGAAAACCACACATTTCCAAGTCCTTATTAGGAAGTCAGAGCTACACTCATTACTGTCTTAGTAAATTCAAGTAAGACCTGGATGTTCGAAGTCTGCCATGTTTTTAATGTATTTAATGTTGTCCAAAGGAGTCAGTCTTTCTTTGACCACTTCATTTTTTGATGTAACACAGTGGTTGGTTCCTGATTGATTTGTAAGGAACATCTCCTACCAGACATGTGATCACTGTACCACATGGCTGTGCCTATAGGCTATGCACAACTGTGTAAATGTTAGACAGCATTAAGGACAATGATGACTGACTGATAGTAATTCCAGCAACTGTTAAACTAAATGCAAAGTCGGCTAATCTGACTGAAGTTGGGCCTGAGTGCATGTGCAGGTCTGGTTTTATTGGCAACAGTGGACATCTGTTCTCAGGACATTTCTAGACCTGCATTCTTCTTCACACAACTTTCTGTCTTCCATTAATGGATAGTCTCAACTCTTAAAATAGGAAGAAATCTAAAAAATTCAAGGACCTTATAGACTAAGTCAAATTTCAGTTTTATTTCATGAGAGTTGATACACTGTTAATACCAATAAATCAGAGTAAAGACTGTTACTCAACAAACACTTTGGTCAAAATATGCAAGACTTATTTTCTATCAGTCAGGGATAGCTCCCTAAAACCGGTTTGATAAACTGTGTTTTGAATATAGAGAATATTGGCATTTACATATCCCCAAATACTACAAACCTAGGACATTCTCCTAGTTATTGGTTTTGTGGACCTTGGGAGAACCTTTTATTGTTTGGCAGGACTTCTTATTTTATGGTGGAGGTTAGGAAATGGGGTATAGAACATGTCAAGTTTTGTAAAATGGGTCAAGCCATGGTCAAACTTGTTTTATAAAAGCAAAAATGAATTTATTTTGATCTTGTATCTTTGTTGTGGTTTATATTGCTGTAACAAAATTTCATGGCCAGAAAGCAAGTGGTGTAGGAAAAGGTTTTTCTACTTACTGACCCACATGGCTTCTACATTCCCCAAAGAAATTCAGGACAGGAACTCTAACAGGAGAGCATCCTGGAGGCAGGAGCTTATGCTGGAGACAGGGAAGAGTTCTGCTTACTGGGTTGTTCACTTGACTCGCTTAGCTGGTTTCCTATACAATCCAGGACCATCATTCCAGGGATAACACCTGCTCCAATGTGTTAGGATCCCCCCCCCTGTTGATCAATAACTGAAAAATTGCCTTCCAGCTAGCTTTTATAGAGACATTTTCTCATTTCTCTTTGATATCTCTAGCTCCTGTCAAATTGACAGAACTGTAAGTCCACCAAGGAACAAGATAACTTTTAATCTTAAGATGGACTCATGCTGACCCATTACTTCAAAAGTTTAAGCCACACGTCAGGTTTCAGAATTAGTCATTATTATGTATGTAAGTATGCACAATAACATGACTAAACTTACAGCACAGTTGTCTTCTGCTCTATATATTATTTGTCAGAATACATATTACAGAATCAATTCCTCCATTTGCTGCCTAACCCTTTTCTAGTTCCGCACACTTATATTTTGATGAATGTGATTGTGATTGAGAAGGCATAAATATATTTTTGGATGGCTATGTTCTAATAGATGAAAGACTCCCAGAATGGGGAGACCCTCACTCAAGTCTCAGGATGTCACGACCCCCCCCCCAAGAACTCATTAGACCATCCTTGCTGCAGTTACACGAGGTTTATTGATGAGAATTGACAGTAACAGAACCAGTGCACTGGGGTCAAGACTTGCATCCCACACAGGAGTAGAGGAGTCTGACCCTGAGGGGCTGGGAGAAGGGGTATTTAAAGGAAAAAGCCACAACCCAATCGGGGAGGGAGTACATCATTGGAGAATGCCAAAAATACCATTGAAGAATTCAAAGGGAAACATCCAGTTTCTCAAGATTGTTTATAATGTGTTATTTAACTTTTATGTTTTTATGGTCAGTCAGTTTCTGAAACAGAGTCACCCTGACCTTAAGGCCATAAATTCTTTATGGTCTGCTAGTTCTGGGAATAGAAGAATAGAATTGCAGAACTGGCTCCCCTACATTTTTGGCTCTACTTTACTTGCTAGGGGCCCTTTAAGTTTACCTTTTAGAGGGTCAGGATTTATCCTGGCCTTTCACAGAGAACTTGAGATTCAGGGAAGCTTCACTTGTTTTAAAGTAGCTGAGACAGCAGATGAAGAATTTTAAAAATTGTGCAGGTATGACTATCCCAGGATGAAGGAAAAAATGGGAGAGTTTGAGCTACCAGTTGTAGCTGAAAAGTTCACTCAGTTTATAACCCCCTTTCAGAGTGTGCTACAAGTAGACCTTAAATCATTAATGATTCAAGAGGTAAGAATGCACTCTTATGGCAATCTTCGGTACTTAGAAAGCATCATCTTTAACCTTTCCACACGAAGAAATTTTTGAATATTTCCACGTTACGTTTTGTTTTATATGTACTTTATGTTCATTGTAACTAGCAAATTTTCAATGCATACTTTCAAATCTTAAAAAAAAAAAAAAGCTCTTGCTCTTATGCCCTTGCAGCCTTGCTCTCCCACTCCTACCCCTCCTCTTCCCTTCCCTTCCCCCTTCTCCATCCAAGTTCTCATGGCCAGCCTCTACTCCTCTACTCTCTCTCTCTGCCTCTCTTAACTCTCCCATGACCTGAATAAACTCTATTCTGTACTATACCGGTGTGTGGCTGGTGCCTCAGGGGGAAGGGATTCCCAACATGGACCCCCCCCCAGAGGCATCTCCCTTGCCCCCAGGCCTCGCCGCACCTCCATGGGCCATATGCCCCCCACTCTCTTCATCCTTCCCTTAACATTGGTGCCGTGACTCAGATCTTTATCTTTTCACAACATTGGTGCCCCGTGACTTTTCCTTTCAGTGACTTTTCCTTTCATTGGTGCCCCGTCATCTTTTCCTTACAGTTACCATATAAAGTTGTATCCTAAATTACAAGTTCGTATTTTGAACCCCAAGTTATAAACATACTTTGGGTTGTGTCTCAAAGAATTACCTTAACTACCAAATTGGCCCAAGCCCAATTTGAAGACTGCCCGCATGCATTAGTAACCTCAATGTGTGAAATACACCCACGTGCAGTGCCCGCAGGCTGAGAGTGAGAAAGCCGCGGAGTTGCACACTCTCCGCCACCAAGAGGACCCGCAGATTTCAAAGAGGAAGCCAAGCAGGCAGGCCCGGAAACAAAGGCAGGCTGGTGGCCCGGGCTGACGGGCCCCTCCGCGCCACTTCCGGCGGCGTGCGACATGGCCGGAGGCCGGGACCGTGGGGACTTGGCTCCAGGCAGCTAGTGTTCCTACTTCCAGAATATTTAAAAGATGCCTCAAAGAAGAAGAGCGGCCTCCTGTTCATAAAGCTGGCCAACCCGCACTCGGGAAGGAGCCACTTACTTAATTGATATGTGTCTACAGCAGCTGTTTGAAATAAAGGTTTTCAAAGAAAAACACCATTCTTGGTCTATCAATCAGTCCGTTCAGTCAGGGAGCCTTCTCCACTTTGCAACACCCATGGATCCTTTATTTCTGTTCCTTCACTATCTCATTAAGGCTGGCAAAGAGGGGAAGTATCAGCACTTGGATCAGGCTGTAGTGGATGACATGTTTCCAGATTGCACCTTGCTACTGAGATTTCCTGGGCTTAAGAAGTCCCTTCGGCATGTGACGGAGGAAAAAGAAGTGAACAGCAAGAGGTACTATAAGTACAGCCCAGAGAGGACACTGGAGTGGCTGGAGAAGAAGATCAAGCAAACTGGCAGCACTGAAAGCCAATAATGTCAGTGTTGGAGCCCGGGTACAGTCCTCTGCATATTTCTCTGGTACTCAGGCTTCCAAGGACAAGGAAGAAGATTACGTATGATATACCCATGGTCTGATCTCTGATTACATCCCTAAAGAATTAAGTGATGCTTTGTCAAGGTTCTTGAAGCTTCCAGAACTCCCAGCTTCATCGCCAAACCCTCCATTAAAGAAATTAAAGTTATCAGCTGAGCCAGTAGAAGCACAAGAAGATTACACTAAGTTTAACTCTAAAGACTTGAAGACCGGCAAGAAAAATAGCAAAATGACTGCAGCTCAGAAGGCTTTGGCTAAAGTCGACAAGAGCAGGATGAAAAGCATTGATGCTTTCTTTGGTGCAAAAAATAAAAAAATCTGGAAAGATTTGAAGCATTGAAAATGAAGCCCAGTGAAGCAGAAACAGAAGTTTGCCTCTTGCCTATTCTGTCGTGTCTCTTCTTGCTGCTGCCCCCAACCCTAAGTCACTCCACTGAGAACCGAGGTGCTTTCACATCCTGCCGACACTTGCCAGACTGTGACTTTGTGTCTGACACACACTTGCTGTGGGAAAGTGATTGTGTGAGCCGCTGTCCCGGGCCTTTGGAACATTTGCCATAATGAAAAGTCATCAAGTGAACAGGTCACAGAGCCACAGATCCCCCAGGAGGTGTGACCGGCGCCCAGCATTCCCTGCTCTGTCCTGCATGGCTCCAGCTGAAATGAGCTGGACAGCTAAACTGCATTTTGGTGAATTTTATAATTAGTCATATCTTTGTATCAATTCATGTTCTTTGTTAAAAACATCAGTAAAACAAAATAGCAATCTCTCACCTTTCCATTACTTAAAATAAAAATATTTTCAAGAATGCCAAAAAAGTAAGTACTGACCAAAAATATATTCATATAGTTTTTTGTAAAAAAAAAAAGCAACAAAACAATAAAAAGCCAAAAAAAACCCACCCACATTTCAATAAGCAGCTCTACGTGCACTATTCTTTACAAGAAAAAAATTCAATGTGTACAATACATTTCTTCACCTCATTAGGATTATATTTACTGATATTTTGTTTAGAATAAGAGAAAATTTATGTTCTATATCTATATCCAATTTACAGTTAAACATACACTTTGTCAAGATCAAGATATTTCATTTTGACTGTTCATGATTGGTAAAGTTTTCTGAATCCTTTGTGAAAGTGGAAAAAGAAAAAAACAAGCATGTGTTTAGTGGTGATTTTGATAAACCTTTCTGTGTGTGGCATGAATATTAAAAGAGAGAGAGAGAGAGAGAGAGAGATCACCACACCCCACTTTCCAGAAAGTTTGGTTTCTATCCTTGAATATATCTTTGACTGAATTAGGATAACAATGTACTCCCTCTCATTACTTGTTTTAGGTCTCTATGTCTGGTCTCCTCAGTTACTCTGACTTCTTGTCTTAGTTAGAGATGTACTGTTGTGAATAGACACATTGGCCAAGGCAAGTCATATAAAAGACAGTTTTAACTGGGACTGGCTTACAGGTTCAGAGGTTCAGTCCAGTATCATCCAGGCAGAAACCTGGCAGCATCCAGGCAGACATGATACAAGAGGAACTGAGAGTTCTAGATCTTCCTCTGAAGGCTGCCAGCAGAACCCTGACTTTCAGGCAGCTGCAATAGGAGACTTATAACCCACACCCACAGAGACACACCCACTCCAACAGGGCCACACCTTCTAATCCTGCCACTTTCTGGGCATGGCATATACAAAGCACCACATTCCACTCCATGGCCCCCACGAGTCTATGTGGGCCATATATAAACATACCACAATGCAAAATACAATTAGTCCATTTTCCAAAGACCCCATAATCTATAGCAGTCTCAGCAATGTTTAAAGACCAAAGTTCAAGGTCTCTTCTGAGATTCACTCAACCATTTTAGTGTAATCTGCAAAGCAAGACAGGAAAACAGCTGCACAAACTTCAAACTCTGCATCTCCATGTTTTATGTCAAATCAGTCTTCAGGTCTACATCTCCTTTTTCATCCTTGTTAACTGCAACAAACTTCTTTCCCCTGGGCTAGTTGCACTACTTCTTAGTAGGTTTCCTCAGCAGATATCCTCTGGATCTGGCGTCTTAAAAATCTTAGGAATTCTGAGGAAACATCAATGTTGGAGCTTCTTTCAATGTCTGGGATCCACAGAAGACATTCTGGGCTCCTCCAAAGGGGTTGTTTCATTTCTCCAGCTCTGCTCTCTGTAGCACTCCAAGGCCACGTTGATCCACTCCACTGATGCTGCCGTTCTTGGTGATCATCCCATGGTACTGGCCTCTCCAATATACTGGGGACTTCTGCTTTGTTCTTCCTCCTGTAGTATTGATAGATTTTAGTGATGGGTGTATAAATTCCATTTAGGGTAAGCATTTTATCGTGAGCCTACTTTAGGAGATGAAATAAACTATTGGGGGAAGAGAGAGAAAGAGAGAGAGAGAGAGAGAGAGAGAGAGAGAGAGAGAGAGAGAGAGAGAGAGAGCACATTTTTACGGCGCGCTCGAGAGAGTGTGTGTGTGTGTGTGTGTGTTTATGTGTGTATTTGTGTGTATGTGTGTGTTTGTGTCTGTTTGAGAGAATCAGAGAGGTAGACAAAGTGAGAGCATGTGAATAGCATGTGAAGAGTGTTTGAGGAAAGAATGTGAGGTGTGTGTGGAAAATGTGTGTGTGAGATATGTGTAAGGTGCTCATGAAGAGTGTGTTTGTGAGAAAGAATGGGGAAGGAACAGAGATGTATGAGTATGGAAGTTCCAGAAAAGAAAAACACCAAGGAGAGTAGCAGAGAGCTCAAGAAAATGCAGGCTGTGTGCAGCCTCAAGCTGTGGGCAGGACAGCAAGAGAGAAAGAGCAGAGGGAGAGAGAGAAGATAAAATTTAAACCCTGTAACATTGCCTGTCAGTTTGCACCTCAAAAGTGGTCTGTGTTTATTTATTACCCACCTTCCAGATGTCCCTGTTTGCAGATGAGAACTCTGATTCTGTGTTCATGCAGGATCCTGATACTCAACCCCATTTTCCTCTCCCCTTCTCTGATAAGAAGGAGCCATCTTTGTGTATCACCCCACCGCCACCCTGTACAACCTCACTTTCCACCCAAGTTCACTGGAATATTAGGTAGTTTTCTCCTGCAAATATATGGAATGAAATGCCCAGAATCTCAGTGGTCTATTATTTTTCTAATGATCATAAACTATGTGCTGGACACTTTCAAACTGCATAGGCATCTGGAATCAGGAACTGAAGCAGAGGCCATGGAGGAACACTTCTTACATCTTTAGTCCCCAGATTCTTATTCAGTTATCTTTCTTTAATATATATTAAATATATACGAATTGCTTATAAACATATATTATCTATTTAACTTTTATTTTGTATTTGTGTGTGTGTGTGTTCACAGGTACACCTGAATGAAGGTTCACATGAAGAACACTATGATCGGCAGGTTCTTTTCCTAGAGCAAGTGTGACATGCAGTCTTAGGTTGCCAGAAGTACTTAGTAGGATCTGAACTTATGCCCTCTGAAGCAACAGTGTGTGCTGATATTTAGTAAATTATGTCTCCATCCCCATCAGGAACTTTTATTTTACCTTCTAGAACTGCCAAACTTAGGTGCCTCAGTCTTGTATGGGTGGAGTCCTTCCCCTCAGTCAGTAATGTTTTCGAGCTTCCTTCTTTTGCATTGTGCTGTACCCTGCAGATCAGGTAAGACATCCAGCTTATAACTGAACTGCTGGATTCTTCAACTTTTACTTGTCAGACATCCCTTGTTAGATCATCTGGACCAAAGGCTGTGAGCCACTCTAAAAATTCCCGTACAGAGATATTCACTTTAGCAGTTCTATTCATCTAGAGACCCTTGACTGATACAATGTTTTTGTTTTGTTTTGGCACATTAACACTAACAATAAAGTCAATAAAAGATATTCTCTGATTTTTCAAATTATCTAGGAGATAATACTTTTTATTATGATTTATTTGTCTAGATAATTGAACTCAATTTCGGGAAGAAATCTCCTATTGGAATGAGCCATTATGCATCCTTTTGGTGGGAGAAAGACCCATCATTGTGTTGGTGATCTACTTCCTGCTTTCTGTCTGGACTGTTTGAAGTACCCTTGACTGCCCGGTTAATGTAGCTTCAGTTCATCAGACCTCAGTTAGAAGGTCAGAACAAATATTTTGTTCTTCGACTTCTCTCCTTAGCTGTGGGCTCTATTCCACCTGTGGTCAGGAGAATCGCCCCCCACCCAGCTGTGTAGTAAACAATTCCCAGATCTCGCGAGGTCTGGGAAAGGTCTATGCAGAGACAGAAATGAGCCCCTGGAAAGAACGCGCTTGTCTCTGGAGTATACTGAAAACCTAAAGGATGGCGTTTTTGTCACTCATTGTGAACAGCCAATCAGGACATAGAGGCAGACTGCAAGGCAATGCCCGAGTGGGCGGGCTTTTCGGGTAGCCATGCTTTAGCATTGCTTCAGAAGCTGAGTAGGTGATTACCTTCTGCGCTAAGACTCAGAGCTGTGGTGGATGCAGGAACAACTTAGAACCCTGGATATTGTAAAATGGTGAGCAAGGAACCTCGGCGGCCTTGGGAGGAGTGGGTTGGTGAGCCTCGGGGTCAGCCTGTGTCATGGGCACACCTGGGTTCCAGTGAGAGCTAGTGTCCAGAAGTTCAGGTGAAGTCTTTTATGGTATTTGCAAATCCTAGGCCCCAAGTGATGGGCTCTGAATAACTTTACTGTGTGCTGTACTTGTACAGAGCATTTGAACAGGAGCTGTTTGTAGAAGAATCTTTGTGTTCAGCTTCATCATGCCTTTTGTGCATCAGAGGACAGCCTGAGGCTAATTCAGAAAACCATATTTCTCCACCACCTCTAGAATTCGTGCATGTTGTATTGAACATTTATTCATAGGATCCACTTGGAGTTCATTTGCTGGAGTTAGTAAATAAGATCTTTCTGGCTGCACTCCTTTCCTAAGCTGTGATGTAGAAGACATTGGAGATGGAAAGGACTTGCCAATTACGAGATACTGAGTCACACGAAGTAGAATTTAGCTAATGGAGGGCTAAGTATAACATGTGCAAAATTCATAAGATGTTAATCATCCTGTTAGATATTAGAGCTAGGATGAACATATTTGTTCACCAGAATTGTTTAGATATATGGTTCCATACCTTAAGAAAAAAGGCAACTATACCAAATCCCATATTAAAGGGCAAATGCCTAAGAAACTACACAAGAGAATATTACTAGATCACAATCAACATTAAGGACTAGTGTGTAATGAAGTCCAGTTTTCATCTTGAGAAAAGCATAGGTCTGCCCCAATGGGGAATAAGGTCACAGAACTAAAAAAAAAAAAAAAAAAAAATTGAGGACTTGTCTGTTAAATCAAGGCTTTTCCCTGAAGTCCTTCTGTATGGAGAAAGAACGTACCATAGTGCCTTCTCAATGCAGGAATATTCATGGAAGACCCAGTAACAGCCTAGAACCTAGGCCTTGGGAGCATTCTCTAGGACTCTGAGGTCTAGAGATTAAATGAAGCTCCTTCTCCAAAACCTTGGATATACGTGGGAGAGTTGGTCATGTTCTGGGGTCAGGGTATTTTGAGAGGAGTATGTTCTGTTCCCAAGAACCCAACTCTTCCCACTAATTGGGTCTCTCCTTATCAGTTTCAAGGCCCCTCTGGGCTTGGCAAGTAATGTTCGTTTTATACCTTGTGTTCCCTTTAGGCAGCATTGTTTGTTTAACCACCTCCAGTGTTTGTATCCTTATATGATGATTTCTGATGTATTCACAGAAGTCCCCCGTTTCCTTCTTTATTCACCCAGGAAGAAATATACAAGATGCTAGTCTTCTTAAGAATCTTGCTTGACTTAGTCATAGGTAGTGTAAGCCTTCTCCACCCCAGCTTTTCTCTTTCCTTCCTTCTCCTTTCCCAATCCCTTGCCATTGAACCCAGACCCTGAAAAATAATCTGCTGTACTAGTACACTGTCATAATTAATAATTCTTCTGGGAATACATTTGCTGGATCCATCTTTGATCTGCCTAAGCAGTTAGAGTTCCATTCTCCTTTCCCTAAGATTCACTCAGTTTATATGCAATGCAAAATCTGTTGTAAGCTGATTCTGCTTTTAGCATTAGCCAGAGCTGGATGCATGTTACTCTTCAGTACTTTTTTCTTGATTAATATCTTAAGTTCTTTGAATTCTTTTTTTTTAAAAGATTTATTTATTGTATTTATATGAGTACACTATAGCTGTCTTCAGATACACCAGAAGAGGGCATCAGATCTCATTACAGATGGTTGTGAGCCACCATGTGGTTGCTGGGAATTGAACTCAGGACCTCTGGAAGAACAGTCAGTGCTCTGAACCCCTGAGCCATCTCTCCAGCCCTTGAATTCTTTTTCCTTGAGAGACATAGTAATCTTAGAACAGGTGTGCCCTCAGTCTTAAAAATTTTTTAAATAAATAAATAAATAAAATCTACTGAGATTCTCTTAATGTTGCTACAGGAGGCCTTGAGTCAAAATGTAGGTTTACAGGACAATGGCCTTGCTGTCTAAGTGATTAAAATTATAATTGCTAAAATCGTAAACAGCTGTACTTCCCTGGTTTGCCTTATAAATTTTACAAAGGGTTTAGAGCCAGTAGGAAAGTCATCATGAGGATCATCTTTCAGAAATACTTCATTAGGATTAAAGAGATGGAGTAGTCATTAAGGGAACCGATGTTCTTCCAGAGGACCACAGTTCAGTTCTATCATGTGGGACATATCTGCTTGTAACTCCACCTCCAGGGCATCTGAAAATCAGTTGTTACCTTAATTAGTATACATTCACATGCATGTGGGCACTTTCCTGTGTGTACACACAGGCCACACACACACGCAAACTGGGACATACACACATAAAAACAACATTTAAATGCCTGTTGGTGACCCATGCCTTTAAGCTCAGGACTCAGGAGAGAGTGGAAGGTGGAAGTCTGAGTTCAGCACATCCAGGCTTAGAGAACAAGTTCAAGATCAGGTTACATATAGAGAATTTTTATAAAAACTAAGTAAAGATATCAAAACTAAAACAAAACTCCTGTTAATTTTCCATGATTTAAGGATGTTTATTTCCAGGGGAAAAGGAAGTTTCTGAGGTGCACAGGTTTCTCATGGGAGCATGGGGTTGAGTTTGTGAATAAGGCTGATCACAGATCTTTTTTTTTTTTTTTTTTTTTTTTTTTTGTAGTATAGAGTTTTCTCACCCCCCCTTTTAATTTTTTTTGAACAACTTTATTTTAAAAAGCAAAGGTAAATGAACAAATTTTAAGCATTTTTGCAAAAAAGTATATGAATACATTTTTGTCAGTGCTTGGCTTTTTTTTCCCCCCAAGGGTTTGATACTGTGCATTAAGGTCTTACTAGTTACAATGAGAATAAAGTACATGTAAAACAGGATGTAACCGGAATTAGTCAAAGTTTTCTTGGTGTGTAAGGATTGAGCCAAATGGTTATTATTATTTTTTCTTGAATCTCACACGGTCTGTGAGTTGTTTCTGGGGTGTTCAGAGCTTTCTCGGGTTAGTATCCCATTATCAGTGACTGTATATTATGTCTGTTCTTTTGTGACTGGGTTATCTCACTCAGGATGACATTCTCTAGATGAAACCATTTTCTTAAGAATTTAGTTAAGTCATTGTTTTTGATAGCTGAGTAGTTCCCCATTGTGTAAATGTACCACAATTTTTGTATCCATTCATCTACTGAGGGACATCAGGGTTCTTTCCAGCTTCTGACTATTATAAATAGAGCTGCTATGAACATTGGGGTGCACATGTCTTTGTTGTATATTGGAGTGTCTCTGGGGTATATGACCAGGAGTGGAACAGCTGGATCTTCAGGTAGTACTATGTCCAATTTTCTGAGGAATCGCCAGACTGATTTCCAGAGTGATTGTATTAGTTTACAACCTCACCAACAATAGAGGAGTGTTCCTCTTTCTCCGCAACTTCACCAGCATCTGTTGTCATTTGAGTTTTGGATCTTGGCCAATCTGACTGGTGTGAGGTGGAATCTCAGGGTTGTTTTGATTTGCATTTCCCTGATGGCTAAGAATGTTGAGCACTTCCTTAGATGTTTCTCAGCCATTCGATATTCCTCAATTGAGAACTTTTTGTTTAGCTCTATACCCCATTTTTTAATAGCGTTTGATTCTCTGTTGTCTAGCTTTTTGAGTTCTTTGTATACCTTGGATATTAGGCCTCTATCTGATGTGGGCTTGGTAAAGATCTTTTCCCACTCTGTTGGCTGCTGTTTTGTTTTCTTGACAGTGTCCTTAGCCTTACAAAAACTTTGCAATCTCATTAAGTCCCATTTGTCAATCTTTGATCTTAGAGCATGAGCCATTGGTGTTTTGTTCAGGAAATTTTCTCCTGTGCCTATGTGTTCTAAGGTTTTCCCTATTTTCTTGTCTAATAGTTTCAGTGTACCTGGTTTAATGTGGAGATCTTTGATCCACTTATACTTGAGCTTTGTATAAGGAGATAAGAAGGGGTCTATTTTCATTCTTCTGCATGCTGAGTGTCAGTTGGACCAGCACCATTTGTTGAATAGGCTGTCCTTTTTCCATTGAATGTTTATGACTCCTTTGTCAAAAATCAGGTGACCATATACGTAAGGGCTCATTTCTGGATCTTCTATTCTATTCCATTGATCCACGTGCCTATTTCTATACCAGTACCATGCAGTTTTTAGCACAATTGCCTTGTAATATAGCTTGAGGTCAGGGATAGTGATTCCCGCATATGTTTTTTTGTTGTTGTGGGTGGATTTCGCTATTCTAGATCTTTTGTTATTCCATATGAAATTGCACATTGATCTTTCCAATTCCATGAAGAACTGGGTTGGAATTTTGATGGGGATTGCATTGCATCTGTAGGTTGCTTTGGTAAGATGGCCATTTTTGAGATGTTAATCATTCCAATCATGAGCTTGGGACATCTTTCCATTTTCTGAGATGTTCCTTGATTTCCTTCTTCAGAGGTTTGAAGTTCTTGTGATACAGGTCCTTCACTTGCTTACTTAGAGTCACACCAAGGTATTTCATAGTTTTTGTGACTATAGTGAAGGGTATCTTTTCCCTAATTTCTTTCTCCACTTGTTTGTCCTTTGAATATAGGAAGGATACTGATTTTTTTGCATTAATTTTATATCCAACCACTTTGCTGAATTTTTTATCAGCTGTAGAAGTTCTTTGGTGGAATTGGTGGGTTCGCTTAAGGACACTATCATGTCATCTGCAAATAGTGATATTTTTACTTCTTCCTTTCCAATTTGTATCCCCTTGATCTCCTTTTGCTGTCTAATTGCTCCAGCCAGGACTTCCAGTACTATGTTGAATAGGTAGGGGGAGAGTGGGCATCCTTGTGGAGTCGCTGATTTTAGTGGGATTGCTACAAGTTTCCCATCATTAAGTTTGATGTTGGCTGTTGTTTTGCTGTATATTGCTTTTATTATGTTTAGGTGTGGGCCTTGGATTCCTGTTCTTTCCAAGACTTTTAACATGAAGGGGTGTTGAATTTTGTCAAATGCTTTTTCAGCATCTAGTGAGATAACCATGTGGTTTTTTTCTTTGAGTTTGTTTATATGGTGGATTACATTGATGGATTTCCGTATATTAATCCATCCTTGCATCACAGGGATGAAGCCCACTTGATCATGGTGAATGATCATTTTGATGTGTTCTTAGATTCATTTTGCAAGGATTTTGTTAAGTATTTTTGCATCAATGTTCATAAGTGAGATTGGTCTGAAGTTCTCTTTCCTTGTAGGGTCTTTGTGTGGTTTAGGTACGAGAGTTATTGTAGCCTCAAATAATGAGTTGGGTAGTGTTTCATCTGATTCTATTTTGTGGAATAGTTTGGAGAGTATTATGTCGTCAATAAATGTCTGATTAAATTCTGCACTGAACCCATCTGGACCTGGGCTTTTTTTGGTTGGGAGGCTTTTTGCTTCTATTTCTTTAGGTGTTATGGGATTATTTAGATGGTTTACCTGGTCCTTGTTTAACTTTAGTATCTTGTACCTGTCTAGGAATTCATCCATTTCCTCCAGATTTTCCAGCTTTGTAGAGTATAGGCTTTTGTAGTAGGGTCTGATGATTTCTTGAATTTCCTCGGTTTCCGTCATTATTCCTCCACTTTCCTTTTGATTTTGTTAATTTGGATACTTTCTCTTTGCCCTCTACTTAGTCTGGCTAAGGGTTTATCAATCTTGTTAATTTTCTCAAAGAACCAACTCTTGATTTTGTTGATGCTTTAAATGTTTTTTTGTTTTTTTGTTTTTGTTTCTAATTGGTCTATTTCTGCCGTAAGTTTTATTTTTTTTTTCTTGCCATCTACTCCTCTGGGGTGTATCTGCTTCCTTTTGTTCTAGAGCTTTCACCTGTGCTGTCAGGTTTTTAGTGTATGCTCTCTCCAGTTTCTTTTTGGAAGCACTCAGAGCTATTAGTTTTCCTCTCAGCACTGCTTTCATTGCATCCCATAGGTTTGGATATGGCGTGTTTTCGTTTTCATTGAATTCTAGAAAATCCTTAATTTTTTCTTTATTTCTTCTTTGACTCTGCTATTGTTTAATAGAGCATTGTTTAGTTTTCTTGTGTATATGGGCTTTTTGTTGTCTTTGTTGTTATTAAAGACCAGCCTTAGACCATGATGATCTGAAAGGATGCACAGGAGCATTTCAATCTTCTTACATTGATTTAGGCTCGTTCTGTGTCCAATTATGTGGTGAATTTTCGAGAAGGTGCCATGGGGTGCTGAGAAGAAGGTGTATTCTTTTACTTTAGGATGATATGTTCTGTAGATATCTATTAATTCCTGTTGGTTCATAGTCTCTGCCAGTTTTACAGTGTCCTTGTTCAGTTTCTGTTTCCATGATCTTTCCATTGGTGAGAGTGGGGTATTAAAGTCTCCCACTATTATTGTGTGGGGTAAAATGTATTTTTTGAGCTTTAATAGGGTTTCCTTTATGAATATGGGTGCTTTTGTATTTGGAGCATATATGTTAAGGATTGAGAGTTCCTCCTGACAGATTTCCCCTGTAATGAGTAAAAAGTGTCCTTCCTTATCTTTTTTGATAACTTTTGGTTGGAAATTTACTTTATTTGATATTAGAATAGCTTGCTTCTTGGGGCCGTTTGCTTGGAAGAAGCTTTTTTCCCAACCTTTTACTCTGAGATAGTGTCTGTCTTTCTTTCTGAGATGAGTGTCTTGTATGCAGCAAATTGCTCGGTTATGTTTATATATCCAGTCTGATAACCTATATCTTTTTGTTGGGGAGTTGAGTCCATTTATGTCAACAGATATCAAGGAACAGTGGTTGCTGTTTCCTGCTATTATTATTTTTGTAGGTTGAATTGTTCCTGTGTGTCTTTTTCCTTTTTGTTTTCTTGCTTAGGAGTTTTCTTGTTTTTACTAGAATGTAGTTCCCCACATTGTATTGGGTTTTCCACCTGTAATTCGTTGTAGTGCTGGGTTTGTGCTCAGGTAATGTGTAAATTTAGTTTTGTTTTGGGATATCTTTGTCTCTTCATCTATGTACTTCCTTATAGCCTTATCCCAGGGGCTCTGCCTAGAGCTATGAATGCCAGTGTGCTTAATACCAGCTCTTTCTGTGCATAGCACCGAAGCCAGATTCCTGCCTATGATCAGCTTCAAGGTGTCCTGAAAAATTAATATTACTCCGCCACCAACTGATCAGAGGTGCCAAAAATGCTCTCCACAATTTCAGGTTAGTTTGATCACATAATCAAACTGCAACATATCTTTGTATACATGCCACCTTAAAGGATGACGTGTAATAGCAAGTCATGAGAAATTTGTACCCAATAAGTGTTATTGACTGTGTATAGACATTTTAGTCTCTGCTGCATCCAGAACTGTCTCTTGACATAAACATCACCAGATATACATCACCGATTTTGTTGATTGTGTTAGTCTCCCTTTTCTTCTCTGCTGCCAAGGTCTTCAGAAGGTTCCCTTTTTCATGTCTGATTTTTTTCAACTTGACAGGAACACAGGCATGGCCCAGCGTAACAAAGTTCTTATTTTCCATTATGATGTCAGAATATCCTTAATATAAACATGCTGAGTTACTTCATTAGCTTTTTGCAAAATTCAATGTTTTTCAGCAGCTGTGGTGTTTTGTTCATTGCCATTTAAAATAATTAAGGTCAATAAAGCACTATGCAACCTACCATTGGGTTTTTGTTGTCCCCTTTTGCTCATCAGCCATCTGCTTTAGAGTTAGATAAGCGATCTTCACAATCGCTTGTCCTGTAGGATTGTGTGATATGCGTTAAACATGCTTTATATTATAATATGTAAAAATCAGCTTTCTCTTATTAGAAATATACACTGAACAGTTGTCCATTTCAGTTGGTATTCCCATAATGGCCATAACTACTAAGAAATACGTAATTACAGAATCAGCGTTTTCTGACGACAAGGCAGTTTCCCCTTTGATATCCTGAATATGTGTCTATAGTAGGGTTCACATATTTCATTTTACCAAACTCTGTAAAATGGAAGATAATCATTTGCCAAATGTCATTTCTTTGGGTTCCCTTAGTTCCTTTAGGGAATGGAATTTGGGTAAACAGTGAGCAAGGAAGTCATTGCTTCACAATTTTCTTGTCTTTTTGCCAAGTGATATTACAGTATTCTGTCTTTAAAACTTTGCTGTTACCATGGGTAAAAAATGAATTCAAAGCCTCTAGTACACTTCCTAACTATAGCTGGCCAATTTCATTATTACCTTGGGCCAAAGGGCCCTGCATATTTGCATTGGTTCTTATGTGTGTTATATATATTAGATAACTTCTATTTCTGATCATTTACTGGAGCTGAATGTATAGTGAAGTCAGTTCGGAATCATCTTGAAAAGGTTCAACAATCTATATGTATAAAAGAACCCTTTCTGCATATTAAGTCAGTTATTATATTAAGAGACACTTGAAAATCTGATAATATGCTCCAGCATACAATAAGGACACATGCTCCACCAAGTTCATAGCAGCCTTATTTATAATAGCCAGAAGCTGGAAAGAACCCAGATGTCCTTCAGTAGATGAATGGATACAAAAATTGTGGTACATTTACACAAGGGAGTACTACTCAGCTATCAGAAACAATGACTTTATGAATTTCCTAGGAAAATGGCTGTATCTAGAGAATATTGTCCTGAGTGAGGTAACCAAATCACAAAAGAACAGACATAATATGCAGTCACTGATAATTGGATAGTAGCCCCAGAAAGCTCTGAATACCCAAGAAACAACTCATAGATCATATGAAGCTCAAAAAAAGAAAGGCCAAATTGTAGAAGCCTCATTCCTTAGTAGAAAAAACAACAAGTGTATAGCACTCACTCAGAGTGGGGTACACCTAGATCTTAAATCATTAATAACTCAAAAGCTAAGAAGATAGCCTTGTAGCAATTTTTGGTATTTAAAACTCATTATGTTTAATCTATATGTATTTTATGCTTATGGTAACTAGTAAGATTTCAATGTATACTATCAAAACTTTAAAAAAATCAAATACTGACAAAAATATATTCATATAGTTTTATGCCAAATTCTTTTAAAAATCTGTACATGTACCTCTTTTTTAAAAAAAAAATAAAGTTGTAAGAAAAAAAAGAAAGAAAATCAGAGAATACCATGAGTATTACATATAATTCAGATTTTTAAAGTGACTTATAGGGATTCTCAGTCACCTTACATCTTCTGATTTATGGCCTTCCTTTCCTCATTTACTGGTATCAGTACAAAATATAGGGGCTCCAGATATTGGAGTTCCCTTTATTATATGACAGAACATCCAATTAGTTCTTTTTTTTTTTTTTTTTTTTTGGACTGAAGCTCTGTGTTTTTGTTTTTTTTTTTTTTTGTTGTTGTTGTTGTTGTTGTTAATCTCTCCCAAGACATTATTGCATACTCTTGACAGTGTTCATTTTGTGCCCATAAGGATGGAATTCCTGCATTAGTAAAAGGAACCCTAATTTCAACCAGATCCATTAAGACTAATTGTCGAAGTATCCTTTTCTCTTTTATTATAAACTCAGAGACCTTCTCAGTGTAGGTTTTTACTTTCTTACTCTGTTGATGAACTAAAAATATCCATTGTAAGATGAAATCTTCCCTCTGCATGAGAACTTCTGTAGGGGGATGAGTAGAAGGAAAATTAACTATGATGCAGACCATCTTTGGATCAAAATGATCTACATGTGTATCCTGCGAGTTTCTTTTCACCAAAGTTACCTCCTTTTCAGCCTCAGCTGACTGTTTCCTTGGGCTGTTTAAATATAGCATATTGTATGGTTTAAAATAAATTGCTTAGCTTTTTAGTGACCAATCAAGTCCCAGACAACAGCCAGTTAATATCTCCCAGTAGTTTCTGATATTCATTACGGGTCCTATATTGTTTTCTATTGATTTGCAACTTTTGTGACCTGTCCTTTTGCAGACTTTTTTATACCCTAGATAATTAAAAGAATCCCCTCTTTGTATTTTCTCAGGGGCAATTTGCAAATCCTCCGTAAGGCAAGGTTTTTGCATTTGTTTGTTTTATTTTTTTCATCAAACATTTCTTCCATGATATTTATATGGATCATCCAATAGTAAATTTTCCATATATTGATAAATAATGGATTGGGGAAATTGTTTGGGAATCATCTCCAATGGCTGTTGCACAAAATTCTGGCACAATGTAGGGCTATTGAATGTTTTTTGCAGCAGGACTTTCCAATAATGCCTTTTTATTGCGTGACCTCTGTTAAAGGTAGAAATTGAGAAAGCAAACCTTTCCTTATCAAATTCATGTAGAGCAGTTGGGAAAAAAAAGTTTCTGATCAATCACTAGGACAGGCCATTTTTTAGGCAACCAAGAAGGCAGTGGAATCCCAGGCTGCAGGGAATCCATTGGCTGAATAATCTTGGTAATTGCTCTGAAATCTTCAACATTCTCCTGTAGCCAGATTTTTTTTTTAATGACAAATACTAGAGGATTCCAAGGTCAGGTGGACTCCTCTGTATGCTAAGCTTCCAGCTGCTTCTGCAGTAGCTGTTCCAATGCCTGTTGTTTTTCTTTTGTCATAGACCATTGATCAATCCAAATGGATTGGTCAGTCAACCACCTTAGTGGTAAGGCAGTTGGTATCTTAGCAGTAGTGGCTCCCTGGGGCAGAGCTAAATGGTGAGCCTCTGCTGTATCTTGTTTTTGGACGGTGTGGACAGTCTGTAACTGCTTTTGATAGCCTTCCCTGACTAATTTAAAATTCTTATTAGGGGACTAATGTGTTTCATGGCCAGACACTGAAACTTGAGGGATATCAAAGTAACAGAATCAGGGAAAAGACTTGATAACTCCTTATCAAGAGAAATGCTAATAGTGTAATATAAAACTAGGGTGCTGAATTCAATTATAAGTTATGGACTCAAATCAGGGCTGCCCCAATATCTAGACAGTTGCTTCTACTGATTATAAATGAGCAAAAACAGATCAGTTATAAAAGTCTACGTATATGTTACATACATGTTTCTTTGGTGAGCACCTTCATATATTAACTTTATCAGAAATTCTTTTATATAAATGTCAAAAATACCTAAAATGTCCTAATTACATGCCATTTTTTTAAGCTCAAGATGGACAGAATGACAATAGTAATCTTTTTAAAGTGAAAACTGAAATAAGACACACAAAGTAAGAGAACATTTTCAATTGCTGCTGATTCACGGGGATAGCGTCATAGTGCCCTTTTCAAAGTAACATACTTGAACCCTGGGTTAGACATGGCTGCCACACAGAACAATTTGCTTACTGAATTACTTTAAAAGAACAGGCGGGTGTCAGAACACAGTGAAGTCAGAATACAAAGATCAAGAAGCACACAACGTATGAAGTATTCAACTGAGGCAAGAAAAGGCAAGAGGAAAGTGAGGACACTGGGATAAGGTTCCTAGCTGTGAGCCTGCAACTTTTCCTAAACATTGATCTTCTTTGTTTGTTTTTGGATATGGGGCAAACATTTTAACAAAAAAGTAGAACTGATACAGTACAAGGAATTTTTGCTTTACTTTAAAATATATTTTGGATCTTGAGACACATATAAATATATGCCTTTATATTAAATTATTTCGAATTGTAAGTAACACACAAAAGAATAAGTGTTTTTCTTTTTTCCTGGCTCACTTCAGTCTGATAAAGCACATGCCCTTCTTTATAGCTTTTCCTGGTTTTCCAGTCTCACCCCAAGTAGTCAGCCTTGGTGTGCACTGAAAGGTGACACCTGAAACTACATGACAGAAGAAACAGGCTGCAAAGGTGCACAGGAAGCATGGCCCTCTTGCCTTGATACATCAGTGCCACACACAGAACCCACATTCTCAGAGCCACTGTCTAAATTGCAGAGCCTCTTGATCCCATCGTAGAAGTCATCCATCTCCATCTCCTCCACCTTCCGTTTGGCAGAGGTACGCTTGTGCCCAGTGGCAGCAGGGAGATGAAGATGGAAGGTTGCTGGACCTCTGACTGGCACTTCTGGCTTGCTGTTGTCCTTGGAGAATTCTGGGCCTGAGACAGAGGAGGGTTGTAATTTGAACACTCCTTTGTCGCAGGTCACCAGGGTGTGCTTGAGGGGACAGTAGACATAAACGGAATTTAGAGGCAGGGAAAACTGCAGAGCAGAAAGGTGATATGCCACCAGCTCCTGACAGTGGATCAACTGGGAGCTGTCCATCTGTGCTTCCTGAAACAGTTCAATTGTAAGAGGAAGCCAATCGGGAATGAGTTTCTCCATTTCCAGACTAACCATGGCCAGAGCAAGCATGGATCCTTTGAACTGCAGAAGCTGGCTGCAGGCCGTACAGTGAAGTAGCTGCTTGGTCAGGACTGCCAAATGTTGAGACGAGCTCAGTTTGGGCAAACTGAAAAGTAACCGAGGCCAAGTTGACATTGCAATGGCATGGAAAATGTGAAGAAAATCCAGTGGAGTGGCTGTGTGAAGATCCCAATTCAGTTATCCAGAATAATTCTCTCCATTCTCAAGATCTCAGATGAGGAACATCCACAGAAACTGTCTCTTGCCAATACCTTTAGCACTGAAATTTTCTCATCTTCTTCAACAGTCTTAGCAGCCAGAAAAAAACAGCTGATTGCAATACAATTCAAATATTTTGGATGGGCTTTTACTGTAGCTAAAAACCTATCCAAAAGACTGCTTGCCAGAGCAAATGTTTCTGGATAAAGGTTGAACTGGTATTTGAGTTTGGCCAACTATTGAATTACTTCATCTCTCTGCGATGAAGAAACATTCTGATTTGTAGGTATTTTTCGCACATTCACCTTCCACAACTGGGTTTCCCTGGAGATTGCCCTCTCCCACAGGGAAGACAATCTCTGGTTTTCCAAAGGTCCTGGAAACTTCATGATATCCCTTTGGATCTGCCCGCCACCCAGCTTGATGTAGCTACCTTCTCTTCCTCCTCCTCCCAGGCAGAGCTGTAGGCCTCACAGTGGTGATGCGGGGTCATGGGGTGGGGGGGCGTTACCACCTCACGATCCTCGGAGTGGGACCAGGGCCGGGCCGACTGAGGAGGGAGAAGAGGGCAAACCCGGCCGGCGGTCACAGCTGCGGCCGAAGGGTCACTCAGCGAACTAATTCCATGATGGCCCTGGGCCCGAGGCCACTGCTGCGGGTCCCGCTCCTTCGACCGCCACCGCTGGTGCCCGGGTGAGGAGGGGGCGCCCTCTCGCCATAGGGTGGCGGGGGCCGGGGAGAGGCTTGGGGTGAGGCCGGCTCTGCCTCTGCCCGAGCGAGGGAAGCGCCTCCGAGGGGAAATGGTGGAAGGGGGAAGGGGAAAAAAAGAAAAGAAAAGAAATGGGAAAGGGGGAGAAAATAAGGAAAAGGGAGACAGTGGCGCTGGCTCATCCGCTCGCGGGGGGGGGGGGCGGGGAGGGAGGGACGCCATAGTCCTTTTTAAATTTTAACTGACAAATTATGTGCTCTCTCTTTAACTTCAGTCAAATTCAGAGGAGTCGTCACAGTCTGTCACCATCAGTCACAAGTAACACAAAACAGAAACCTAAGACACACAGACAAAGACTAACATAACAGATGCCTGTCTCCAACTAGACAGACAAAACTACTCCAGAAATACGGATGGCCAGGTGGGTGTACAGCTTCTCCAATCCAGGAGAACTACTGTACCCTCACCTGCACCCATACAGGAAATGTCCCAGGCGTCCCTGGGGTTCCTTAAGACCTCTTGGGATGTCTCCCAAGGCAATGCAGGCAGTTGGTGAGCTCCTGGCACTTCTACCAATACTCACACTCCCCGCCTCTACCCGAGATGTAAGCGACTGCAAAACCAGAATCAAAACTCACAAGCAACTGCAGAACCAAAAGTACAGAACCATAATTTAGGCGGCACAGAATTAGAAAGACACAGACAATTACAAAGACACAGGCAATATCTCACCTCCAAGTAGGTCTTCGGAGATGAGGGTGGTTGCAAATACCAGACTGAACCCCCAAATGAAAGACCACCTCAGAGGGGAGACCCTCAGTCAAGTCTTGGGATAACATAACCCCCCAAGAACTCATGAGAGACTATCTTTGCTGCAATTACATGAGGTTTTTTAATTGACCAGTGCACTGGGGTCGAGACTCATATCCCACACAGGAGTAAAGGAGTCTGATCACAAGAGGCTGGGAGAAGAGGGTTTTAAAGGAAGAAAACCACAACCCAGAGTGGGGGGTGAGTACATCATTGAAGAACACCAAAAATACCAGTGAAGAATCGAATCATAAGGGAAATACCTGGTTTCTCAAGATTGCCTATAAGGTGAAAATTACACGTGACGAATCGCGAGGGGAAAATTCAGTTTCTCAAGATTGTTTATGATGTGTTATTTGACTTTTATGTTTTTATGGTCAGTCAGTTTCTGAAACAGAGTCACCCTGACCTTAAGGCCATAAATTCTTTATGGTCAGACAGTTCCTGGAACAGTCACTGAACCTGCTATCCTATATTTTTGGCTCTACTCTACCTGCTAGGGGTCTTCTACTTTATCCTGGTCTTTCAAATTAAAATGTTAAATTCCTCCCTTATGGTCTGTGCCCACGCTTCATCTCTTTGCTTTTGTTGCTCCTTCTGTTCTTGAGTTCTTTCCTGTATTCCCTGTTTGAGGTTCTGCTTCTACACTTTAACTTTTTTTCTTTATATGGCAATTCGGATAGTCAGCTTTCCATTTTATTTTGATTAATTTAATAAGGTTATTCTCCAAGTCTGCCTTCAAATCCTAAATTATTTTCTCTTTGCTGCTTAGTCTGATCTGAGAGCTGTTGAATCTTTCATTCCAGCATCTTTTCCAGCCTCTGTCTCCCACCTTCATTTTCATCTTTCTGTATCTTTTTCTGATATATAATTTCCTGTGTCGTCAATTCTAGCGTTTCCCCTAGGCCACGTTCCTAAGTCTTACATTTCTATTTCTGTTGTTCCTGCTTCTCTATTGTTTCCTGTATCTTCTGTTCTAAGCCCTGCTTCTATGTCTTTGCTTCTCTTTGTGTTCTAATTCTGATACTGAGTATCTGCTTTATTTTGGTGTATTAGCTTTAATAAATTATCTGCTAGACTTTGCTTTCAAATTTTATCTTTTATCTCTTTCCTGCTCAGTCTGATCTGTGAATTGTTGTGTCCTTTTTTCCGCCTAGCATTTTTCCCAGCTCCTACTGTTGTATTTTACAATTATCAACTTTGTTTTCGATTTTGAGAAGATGTCACAGAGAAGAGAGATTGTGGTTTATTGTTTGTTCATTTGTTTGTTTGTTTGTTTTGGGTGTTAGATGGGATTGTAAGTATTTACTCAGTGTTAGGGCTCGTAAAGAGTATGAGGACACTTTCGGTTAAACAAATATCCGTTGTGGTGCCTTCTTTCTAGTGGATGACACTAAACAGCCAGCTTCCATCACGTAGTACCTAGTCTTAATTATCATTTTACCCTTTAGTGCTAAATAACAAAATATAGTAAATGCATTTAGGTTTCATTGTTAAGCCATATTATTTTTGTTTGTTTTGTTTTAGGTTTGAGTTGGTTTTGTTTGTTTTGCAGTGATGTATATAGATTCTTAAAATGAAAATCAGGCTGTGTAGGATCTCATTTTATAGACAAGGCTTTTCTCCAGTCAGTGAGGTCAAATTGAATTGAATTTTTGGGTTTTTTTGTTAAATTTAACAACTTTATTTTAAAAAACAAAGATAAATGTACAGATTTTAAGCATTTTTGCATAAAAGTATATGAATACATTTTTGTCAGTACTTGGTTTTTTAAAGGTTTAATAGTATGCATTAAAATCTTAATAATTACAATGAGCATAAACTACATGTAAAGTTTGATACAATTACACTGTTGTCAGTTTTGCACTTTTTTACACATTTATGGAATATTTTAGGATGTAGTGACCTATGATGATGTTCACATAAACTTCAGTCTGGAAGAGTGGGTCTTGCTGAATCCTTCTCAGAAGAGACTGTATAAAGATGTGATGCTGGAGACCTACAGGAACCTCACTGATATAGGTACAACTGAATTTTCTTTCTGTTTTTACAATTTGAGGACTAGGTTTTGCTTGCTTTTTTTCCAGAGACTAAGGTGCACTAAACGAAATTGTATTTATAAAGATGAAACCAAAACTAACAGTGATAAAACCTAAAATAGAACTCTGAACAAGTTTTTATAATAGAAGTCATTAGCCACATGGCTTCCTCACCCTACTTTAGTAAATATCAAGACTACAGATTAAACAGAGGACATAAAAAGTATTGGTATATATAAATATTCTAACAGTGATTCCCTTGCTTTATGCCTTGTAATTTTTTCTTTTTTAAAATTTATTGTATATTCTCTTTATTTACATTTCAAATGTTATACCTTCCTCCTTTCCCCATTACCCTCTTCCCCCCCCCCCATTTCCTTTCTTCCTCCTGCTCAAGTTGCTTTTTGTTGTTGTTGTTGTTGTTGTTGTTTTTGTGTTGGTTTGTGATATTCTTCTATTATTTCAGTTGTGAAAATGGTAAATATTTTAGACATGTCCTAAGGTTACATGATAATAGTAATTTAACTGTTGTTTACTTTCAAATAATGTATCATATATTTTTCCATAATGTGCTTTAGAATGCAAATGGGAAGACTGCAGTATTGAAGACCATCATCAACGTTCTGGAATATATAAAAGGTAAGTATCATGTGCAAACAGATACAAATGTTCCTCTGAAAGCATATTATTGTACCTTGTTTGAAAGGTATTTCTCTAAAGACAAGACAAGGAAACAATGGTATCACCATTTTAATCATAGCCTAATGGAATTTACTTGTTAAGATTGCCAATTCATTTATTTGGATACCTCTCAGGAATCTCAGAAGGAGTCACAAAAATAGGGTTCCCAACCCATCTAAGAAGCACATAGTTTATAGGGAAACTCCTGTTACTTATATATTTGTACTGATTTACCAATGTTCATTGAGAGGGGAAGTTGATGAGAGTCAAGAAGATAATTGTTTTACAGGAGATTTACTTCTTATATTTCATCTCTAAAATTTAAACTGTATTAATCCAATGTGGCTATCTTTACTTTGTTAGTCTTGCTTTAATACATATGTCCTGTGCTAAATAAGATACAATCCATATGAGCATAAGGAGTATGGAAAGAAGCAGTGAGCCACTTTCTTTCCCAGAAAAATTAGAAGACATTTATTTGTCCTCACATTCAGCAGACTCAAATTTACAAGAAATGGTGTGTCTAGTGTTATTGAGAATGTATTTATACACACATAATTCATGAAAGTCCTGTGAGGAGGACTAGAGAAATTCTTCTATTGTTCCTGATTTCCTTTACAAACATAGTATAACACACATGATAGGGATATATGAATGTAATGACTGGGGTAAATATCTAAGTTCTTCTAGTTCTCTTCAACGACGGGAAAGAAAAACCTCACATTAGTAAAGGATGCTATAATTGTGAAAGGTGTACTAATGGCTCTAACAATCACAGATATAATCAAAGCCACACAATAATACATAATTCCATATACCTGTGAACAAGATGATAAAACCATAATCTGTTCCTATTGAGAATTTTGCTAAATATTAAAATTAAATCATACAGACAAAAAGATTCCTCAGTGTAATCAGTGTGGTACAGTGTTCACATAAGCCTGTTATCTTCACAGGGAAGAAAGAGGTCATGCTCAAGATGAACCTTATGGATATACTCAGTATGATGAAGTCTCTGCATATCTTCAAAGGCATGAAAGAATTCATAATGTCGAGAAGTCCAATGAAGATAATAAATTTGGTAAAGCTGCTATATTTCAGAATTACTTCCAAATATATAAAAAAACACATACTGGAAAGAAGCCTTATAAATGTAATCTGTGTGGTAAAGTCTTCGCAAGTAATAGTTATCTCCAAATACATAATAGAACACATACTGGAGAGAAACCCTATGAATGTAATGAATGTGGTAAAGCCTTTATAACTAAGCAATGTCTTCACGCACATAAAAGAAGTCATACTGGAGAGAAACCCTATGAATGTAATGAATGTGGTAAAACCTTTGCAACTAAGAAATATCTTCCCATACATAAAAGAAGACATACTGGAGAGAAACTCTATGAATGTAATGAATGTGGTAAAACCTTTGCAACTAAGAAATATCTTCCCATACATAAAAGAAGACATACTGGAGAGAAACTCTATGAATGTAATCAATGTGGTAAATTTTTTGTAACTCAACAATCTCTCCAGAAACATAATCAAATACATACTGGAGTGAAACCCTATGAATGTAATCAATGTGGTAAAGCATTTGCTAAAATGTTGCATCTTCAAGTACATAAAAGAACACATACTGGAGAGAAGCCCTATGGATGTAAGGAATGTGGTAAAATCTTTTCACAACAGGGTAATCTCCAAGTACATAAAAGAATACATACTGGAGAGAAGCCCTATCAATGTAAGGTATGTGGTAAAGCCTTCACAACTCAGCAATATCTCAGAATACATAACAGAAAACATACCGGAGAGAAACCCTATGCATGTAATGTATGTGGTAAAGCCTTTCCAACTCAAAAGTGTCTCAAAAGACATAAAAGGACACATACTGGAGAGAAACATTATGAGTCTAATGAATCTGGTAAAGCCTTTGCACAACAGTATCTTTGATGAGTACATACTGGAGAGAAACCGTATGAATTATTGAACATGGTAAAGCCATTGCAAGTTTGTATTATCTTCAAATACATGAACGAATACATACTGGAAGAGTAAACTGAATGCAAACTCCATGGTAAAGTCTTTGGAAATTGGAGTCATCCACGAAAATATGAAAGAACAGATATTGGAGGTAGGAGAAATTGGAAGAAGACCTTTCTGAGTTTGAATCCATCTGGTTCATATTGTACGTTTCAGTATATAATCGAGTATGTAGAAATATCCTTCCTCAAAGACCAAACAAACAAATAACACAAAACAAACCAAAACAAAAACTAAATAAGAAATTCAGTTCATGAAGTGAACTGTATTAAAAAAAGAAAATATGAGTATGTAGAGAGAGTTTGTTTGTTGCAGTGAATGAAGATGAAAAAGAAGCCTGAGATTGGAAAACTGCTTTGACATAAGACATAAAGATATCGATTTTAGAGTTTGCACAGGGTCAATTGTCTTGAATCAGGGATTATAATTAAGGATTGGCTAGATCTCAGAAGAGAATTTGAACTTTTTTTTTCAACAGAGGATAACATTGTTTACTACCATACTTTGAACTAATACAATCCTAGTGTTAGTAACAACAGAATTTGCTAGTATTAACATTGGAGCTACTAATGGTTATCAATGTCTGAACCTTAGATTCTCCATTTTTGTTTATTAGATTCTCTGTATTTACACTTGAGATGTTATCCCTTTACCCGTATATTTAATTTTTGTATTTTCCTGAAACATTTTGAGTTTGCTTAAGAACTTGACTACCATCTGAAACTACCTAGTGATATTTTTCTCAACAAATCACAAACTGGTTTTTTAATACCCTATTTGTACTCCTTTTTGTTGCAGACCTCCAGGAGTCATCAGTAATAACAGTCCAACAAAATCAATATCTAAGAAAATACCACCACCACCCCCATTTTACTTCTCTTTAATTCATGACATAGGCAAAACAAGAAAGAGTTTGAAGAAAAATATCACACAAAAGACCTCTAGCTTAATTTTTCATGGAGTCAATTTCCCACTGAAATCCTATGAGCTCAACCTCTCATGAATACACAACTCTCACCACTCACAATTTCTAAGTCTTACCAGAGTAACTGATTAATCTCTGGGTACAGCTTCTGATCACTTCTATCATCTAAAGTACTGATATCTTCTACACTCCTCCAAAGACCACATTGCTATGATCTTTCCCAACAACAAAATTCCTTCAGATATATGATGTTTTTTCTGTTCGAAGTTGCTTCTTTTGTTGTGATTAAATCTTCTAACTAAAAGCAACTAAGTTAATGATAGATTTAATTGTCTAACATTGCCAGATCATAATCCATCACTGTGAGAGCTTAGGATATAAATTCATGAAAGAAACAAGAAAAAAATCCAGGGAGAGACCTGTGATAGATTGTATATGCTTGATCAAGGAAGTGGCATTATTAGGAGGCGTGGCCTTGTTGGAGTAGGCGCATAACTATGGACACTGTGGTCAAGACACTTTTCTTACTTGCCTGGAAGGCAGTCTTCTAGCTGCATTCAGATGAAGGTGTAGAACTGTGTAGAGAGCCATTTGTGCTGCTCCCAAACATGGCGCTGGCTTCCCGCTAAGGACTCAGCAAACAGAGCTTTTGCCCAGCCAAGAGACTTAGAGCACATGCGCCACATATGTCACAGCCCACTCTCGGGGCATACTGATGAGCTACTGGAGAGTGCACCAATCAGGTAGTGACACGAGTCTCCTGGGCATATAAAAGCAGTGCATTTCTCTCCCACGTGGAGATCCCCTGCTCAGAGTATTGTACAATAAAGGTTGTTCGCAGAAGAATCCTGTTGTTGCACGCCTTTTCCTGCCGGCGGGATGTAGGGCGCGCGACAGAACTGGGCTCTTCCTGTATCATGCCTGACTATATGCTACCATGTTCCACCTTGATGATAATGAACTTTGAACTTGTAAGCCAGCACCAATTGAATATTGTCCTTGTAAGAGTTGCCTTGTTCATAGCAGTAAAACCCTAAATAAAATAGAAACATTGTTTCCTGGTCACTGTTGCCTGGTTTTTCCTGCATGCTTACCTAGCACTCTTACCCAGCCCATGCATACCTGTTTAGGGATACTGCCACCCTAAGTAGAAGATCCGTCTTCTATTAATCATTACCCCACAACATGTCTCAAAGACACAGGAACCAGCCATTCTCATCCGGACATGCCCTGAACTGATGTTTCCTGAGATGGCTCTGAGTTACGTCATATTGACAGCTGAAGCTAACTAGGACTCATTGGCCATAATATATTTTAAATATCTCTCATAAATTAACAATACTAACAAACCTAAATAAATAAAAAAGTAAATGATCCTTGTGTAAATTTTTTTAATATCATAATTATTCAGATGTAGGACCTGTTCAATTTACTGCATAAATTTAATACAGTACAGAGAAAATTCCCAAAAGTTTATAGCTGAAAAACTGAATTCAAAGACATATGAAAACACAATCATAATTCTCAGTATGACTATAAAGAAATACTGCACATACAGACACATTAACTTATACATACTACAGGGTTATATGTCTTTTAAGTATGTGTATAATTGTGGAAGAACACACGGATAGAAAAAAAAACAGAAAAATATAGTGGAGTGTAATAAAAAAAACAAAAACAAAACATTAAGGAAACTTAGGCAGGGCAAATATAACCTTCAACAATATAACCTCCATCTGATAGTCATATGCACAATAACAAATAAATACAGGTTGGCTGTGCTCCTGAAAACCTCTCCCACATTCATTACCTCAGGCAGACATCTGTGCATAATGACAGGACACAGCTGCCAGAAGACTGGATAGGCTTCCCATCCAAGCACCAGGACAGCCTTTCTGCTCTCTCACCACATCACAACCCTCAACTTGGGTGGACTTGGTTTATAACCAAAGGTCATACTATACCCCAAAAGTCTAGACTCTTAATTCAGGTGGAGACTTCTTGCTATATCAGAGGTCACAAAGGCCACTAGAACTCCTTTTCCCAACTTAGGTCAAGAGCTCATGCTCAAATACAAACCACATAGGTCAGAAGAGCAGAAATAGAAGCCAAGGAATAAAATGGGTATCTAACAAAGACAATCTCATAAATAAGCACCTAAATCAATAATCACCCAAATCCCAGATGCCTAAAAACAGTTTAAGAATACAATTAACACCAGAACAATATGGCACCAGCTATCCTACTAAAGAAAGCCCTGAGTAACTGAACAAGAATTTAGAAGTACTGAAGAATTCTTGTCCTGAAGATATACAAGAAAAAGATCTTAAAACCAACATTAGGAAGATCATAGAGATTCTTAAAGAAGAAATAAAGGCCTTAAAGAAATGGAAAAACAAGGATGGGGGGGGAAGCAATAATGAAACCACAGATTGTATACATTCTGGAAATAGGCAATTTCCATAAGCAAAAATAAATAGACACAAGAATCAAGAGTACACAACATATGAAGAAACTGGAAGAAATAGATACACTGGTCAAAGAATATATTACATTTTTCAAAAGTTCTTCATATGAACACCCTGAAAATCTGGAACACCATAAAAAAATCTAATCCAAGGAATTAAATTGAAGAAGGAAAAGAATACCAGCTTAATGGCCCAGAAATATTTTTAACAAAATTATAAAGAAAAAGTTCAAACCAAAGAGAGAAAAGATTATAATTTTATTAGACTCATACAGAACAGCAAGTAGATTTGACCAAAAGAGAATATTTCTTCTCCACGTAGTAACTAAAACACTAACCATACAACACAATGAAAGACTATTAAAATCCTAAAGGAATAAAAGTCAAAGTGGCATGAACACAGACATATTACGCTTAAATGTGACTTTTAAGTTGAGAATTTGTAATACAGAAGGGTTGAGAAAATATGTACTTCCGACTCTCATGAAACAAAAGATGCCAGCAACGACTATTACCCAGCAAATCTTTCAACCACCAAGGATCGAGACAACATTATATTCCAAAATAAAATCCTATACAAGTTGTCAGGAGGACTCCAAACCCAGGAGGTTAACTATACTCACGAAAACACAGGAATTAGCTCCACACTAGAAAAGCTTGCAAAGCATGTGAACACACATGCACACACACATTGACACAACTACCACAACTAAAATTAAATAACCAAAACTTAACAAGCATTGGTCACTGTTAATTCTCAACAAAAACAGCGTCAATCCCCTGAGAAAAGAATCAGTCTATCAGAATGAATGTGGAACAGAACCCATCCTTCCAATGAACACAAGGAACACAATTCCACATTAAAAACAGACATTAGCTCAGAATAAAGGACTGGAACGACATTTTCCAAAGAGATGGACTTAAGAATCAAGCTGTCGGCAGAGCGGTTTGGTCGTTCGTTGGAGGAGCATCTTCCCGTTCTGCTCTGCGATTGCGTACAGCGGCGCGTCAGTCCCAGCAAGGGCCTCAAACTTCGGCTTTGGGTGAAAGAAAATGGCCCGAACCAAGCAGACCGCTAGGAAGTCCACCGGTGGGAAAGCCCCCCCACCCCCTGCAAACAACTGGCCACCAAGGCGGCCCGGAAAAGCGCGCCCTCTACCGGTGGGGTGAAGAAACCTCATCGCTACAGACTGTGGCTTTGAGAGAGATCCGTCGCTACCAGAAATCGATACCTGCTCATCTGGAAGCTGCCCTTCTAGAGGTTGGTGAGGGAGATCGCCCAGGATTTCAAAACCGATTTGAGGTTTCAAAGTGCAGCCATCGGTGCCCTTCAGGAGGCTAGCGAAGCATACCTTGTGGGGTTTTTTGAAGATACCAATCTGTGTGCCATTCATGCCAAGAGAGTCACCATCATGCCCAAAGACATCCAGTTGGCTCGCCGGATACGGGGGGTGGGGGGTGGGTGGGTGAAGAGAGCTTAAGTTGAGGCGGTTTTTATGGCATTTTGTAGTAAATTCTGTAAAATACTTTGGTTTAATTTGTGACTTTTTTTTGGTAAGAAATTGTTTATAATATGTTGCATTTGTACTTAAGTCATTCCATCTTTCACTCAGGATGAATGGGAAGAGTGACTGTTCACAGACCTCAGTGATGTGAGCACTGTGGCTCAGGAGTGACACGTTGCTAATATGCAGAAGGGATGGGTGGTACTTCTTGCTTCTCATGCATGTTTCTGTATGTTAATGACTTGTTGGGTAGCTATTAAGGTACTAGAATTGATAAATGTGTACAGGGTCCTTTTGCAATAAAACTGGTTATGACTTGATCCAAGTGTTTAACCATACATCACTGTGATAGAATGTGGGCTTTTTCAAAGGTTAAAGATACAAGTTTTAGTCACAGTGTAACAGTTTTCTTAAAAAAAAAAAAAAAAAAAAAAAAAAAAAAAAGGAAACCTGGCAGCTATAGAATACACTATGTGCATTTATAATAGCTATTTTATATATTGTAGTGTTCAACATTTTAAAATTAAATGTTTTACATTCACAAGTGGTGGGGAGTCTTGTCATTAAGGTGTGTGTAATTTAGTCCAGTTGGTATTTCCTGACTAGACTGCATTTGTTTTTAACAAAGTAGGAAAATGCTACTCGGATTAAACCTTGCATAAGTCCTCATTCTACCACATGTTCACTGACCCCTGACCCTCTGGCTGGGAACTACACTAACGGGGATTTTATTTATAAGGGCTCTAGAGTGAAATAACAAGCTATTCACACCAGCATCATCTGTTACCAATCTAGTTAGTGCAGCTTTTCACTGTGTTTGGTCTTATACCTAGATTGAGTTCAGTTTTGTTTCTTTTTCATCTTTAAGGGGAGAAAATGTACAAGGTTTGTTTTTCCTTTTGTAGTTCATAAACATGGCGGTAAGAGTACAGCTTCAGCTTATTGGACCTCTGCCAATGAAGATGGGTTAGGTTACACCTGGTTACTATCCTGGCAAAAAAAAAAAAAAAAATGTTTTATAGAGATGGCCTTCAAGTGGTTTTTAAAAGTATCCTATTGAAGTTTTTAGGTCAATTATGTATGTTGAATAAATTTACAAATAAACTTGTTTATTCAACTAAAAAAAAAAAAAAGAATGAAGCTGTCATAACCTGTCTAATATCCAAGAAAATAGACTTTAAACAAAAGTTAAGCAATAGAAACTGGAAAGGACATTTCATATCTGCTAAAGGAAAAGCACACCAAGTCTGAACATCTATGTGTAAAAGCATGCCTCTCATATTGGTAAAAGAAAATGAAGATTAAACCGCACAGTGTCCCTTAAATGCTGACAGTGCTGACTCCAGTGCTGCACCCTCACTATCTCATCTGGATACAAATTAAACAGAGATACTGGAGCTACCAGATGTGACAGAACAAATGGACATAACATATCTACAGAAGATTTCCCCAAAACAGAGGAGTATATGTTCTTCTCAGCACCTCACAGAACCTTCTCTAAAACTGGCCACATCTTCCGTCACGCAGCAAGTCTCCACAAATGTAAAGAAATTGAAACAACCTTCAGTACTCTATAGGCTAACACGTAGTAAACATGGATTACAACAAAAGAAATAGGAAGATTGCTACAAACTCAGGGTCCAGGCTAAAATAAAGAAATCAAAAGTAATTCTAGAATTCAATAAAATTGAACAGCACATCTTATATATGGGACATAATGAAAACTGAGAAGAAACTTCACGGCACTAACTACATTAGAAATAAAAAAATGAAGAGACTTCATGTCAGGAAATGAACTACACACCTGAATGCCATAGGACAAAAACAAGCAAACATACCCAATATGAAAGCACTGTAAGAAATAATCAAACTGGGGTCTAAAATAAATTAAATAGAAATAAAGACAGCATTAAACAGAATGAACAAAACAGAGTTGGTTCACTACAAAGATGGACAAACATTTACGCAAACTAACTTTAATGCAAGGAGAGTAAGCACATAAATGTAATCATAAATGAAGAAATAAAAACCACATAACAATAGACACAGAGAAATTCCAAAGAATAACCATGTCAAACTTTAAAAACATGTACACCATATAATTAGAAATTCTAATAGAAATAGAAAGTTACCAAATACCAGTTAGAAATTTAAATTCTGATCACAAAAAATAATAATTTATGATGATATATAGCCTCTAAAAAAAGCAGTTATTAAAATTGTCTAAAGCAGAAAACCCACAAGTCCAGATTGTCTTGGTGTAGAATAATACTAGATATTCAAGGAATACCTATTTACTAACACTCTTCAAATTAGTCCACAAGATATAAACAGATGGAATCTTGCCTAATTAGTTTTATGAAGCCAGAGACATACTGGGACCCAAACCACACAAGAAAGAATTATATACCATCTTCACTCATAAATGCAAACATTGTTAATAAAGTAATTCAAACCAAATTTAAGAACAAGTCAAAAAGACCTCCATCAGAATCAAGTAAGCTTCATCCAGGAGATGCGGGGATCTTACAACATAAGAAAATCTGTCAATTTAGTTCACAATACAAGCAAACTGAAATTAAAGAAAAAAAATTAGAAACTCATAAGATGTAAAATAATGCTTAACAAATTCAATACTCCTTCCAGATGAATGCATTGAAAAGGATAAAGATACACTAGACATACATAAACATAATAAAGGGAAATGTACTCCTAGCCTATAGCCAATAAAAAATTAAGTAGAGAGAAAAATCAAAGCAATTCCACTAAAACCAGACAGAAGACAAGAGCTTGTCCACTCTGACTCAATACAGTACTTGATTCAATACAGTACTTGAAGTTCTAACTAGAGCAATAAGAAAATTGAAAGAGATGAAGGGAATGCAAATTGGAAATAATGTAGTCAAAGTACTGTGATTTCCACATGATACAATGATGTACATAAATCATATAAAAATTCTTTGAAGAAACTTATAATTGAAAAATACCATCAGCAAAGTAGTTAGATACAAATTAACTCAAAATCAAGTTTGATAGTTCTCCCATAAATAAGTATCAAATGGCTGTGTGAGACAGGAGGGCAACAACACAGTTCACAGTAGCCACAATAATTGACTATAACTAAATAAGAGAGCGGCTGCTATGACAAAAATCTCCAGTCTTAAAAAAAAAAAAGAAAAAAAAGTATTTAAAGATTATTTGAATATGGTATGATCTCCCATTCTCAACCGTGGATAGAATTAACATAGTAAAAATAGTCTTAATGCCAAAAGAAATATACAGTTGTCAAGGCAACCCACACCAAAATCCCAACATAATTCTTTCAGGCTTTGGTAAGGCAATATTTAGTTTCATATGGAAAAACAAAGACAAAACATGATACTTAAGAACAAGCCTGAACAATGATAGAACTTTAAGTGTACTGACATCCCAGATTTCAGGATGTACTGCAGAGATGTAGTAGTAAAAACATCAAGGCATTTGCAAAAATTAGACATGCTAATCAATGAAAATAGTTTAAAGACTCAGACATAAACCTACACCTCTGGAGATTTCATTTTTGATAAAGAAGCTAGAAATCCACAGAGCAAAAGAAGAGCACCAACACATGGTACTATTCTAACTGGAAATAGGCAAGGAGAATATGAGTAGATGAATAATCATCATCTTGAGTAAGAGTTAAATCCAAGTCAATCAATGTTGCCTGTAATTATTAAAAAGTAATCCACACTACTGCCAGCTAGGCACTGACTGGTCTGTTCCCAGGGCCTGGGACCAAGCCTGCATGTTTTCCTAGCTCACCCCTCTCCCACAAACACCAGGTCTGACTCTCTGGAGCTGGAAACCTCTCTCCATCCTTGCAGCCAGCAGCTGCCAAATAGCTTTGCACTAAGTTCCTGGGGCTAGCTGGGCATGCACTCTTGCTATCAGCACTCATCAGCAGTTATCTCTTCCTGGGAGCTTAGTTCTTGCCAAATCTTCCAGTTCCAAAGCTTTGCCAAATTTTGCCCCTTCCCACCTGAGTCACAAAAAATGGAAACCACTATTATTTTGATCTTGGTTTAGAGTCAACAGATAACACAACAGCTGGGTGCAGAAAGTATCATCCTAAACTCATCAACAATTCTATATTAGAAGTCTTCCTATGGTGGTGGCAGAACCAACCAACAGACCTAACAGTCTCTGATCTACATTTTGCTTGATTTGCCTTCTCCATATCAAAAAGGCTGCCCTCCTCCTTCATTTCCCTCCACCTCTGTCAGACCTAGTTATGTTTCAACTCTGGTGACCAGAATAAGGTTGTTTATTAACAGAAGAAACAAAAAATATCATGCATTGAGGTTTGGGTATTGCTCAAAGGGAAATCAGCCTACAACAGATTTTGCATCCCATATAAGTGTGGTGAGTCCCAGGCTATACAGTGAACATTAGAAAAAGGAGACTGCAAGTCTAACTGATCAGGGAGATGGAAGATGGATCCAGCAAATGTACTCCCAGAGGTTTTATTAAGTATACCAGTGGCCTGGAGCAGCAGATCAGTTTTCAGGGACAGGGTTCAGTGGCAGGACATGAAAGAGATTGGGAAAGTAGAAGGAAAGTAAGAGAAAAGCTGGGGTGGGGAAGTCATACACTACCTATGTGTAAGTCAAGCAGGATTCTTAAGAAGACTAACATCTTGTATATTATTTCCTGGGGGAAAGTAGGAGGAACTTGGGAACATCTATGAACACAGCAAAAAAACCAACATGTAATGGTACAAACACAGGAGGAGGTTAATCAAGCAAAACTGCCTAAAAGCAACACAAGGCAAGTCAAGAATATTACTTGCTAAGCACAAAGTGGCGTTGGAACTAATGACCAATATGCCATGTGGTGGGTAGAGTTGGGTTCTCAGGAACAGAACAAACTCCTCTCCATATACCCTCGCCCAAGACCATGATCAACTCTCTCAAGATTATCATTGGTTTTTGAATAAGAGCTTCATTTAGTTTCTATAACTTAGAATTACCAAAAAAGCTCTGAAGGTCTAGGCTACATCCAGGCTGTTACTAGATCTTCTAAGTACATTCCTGGGTTGAGAAGGAGCCATGCTATGTTCTTTCTATATTTATGAGAAATTCAGGGAAAGGCCTTGCTTGTTCAGGCCATCTCCCAACACAAAAATATTTTGCAATTTTTACTACCTGTCTCCTGAGTATTTATGAACTTTCTGACTGGTCTGATTAACATGCAGTGAATGTTGCACATGTTATAAGTTAACCTTGCATTAGCTAAATTCTACTTCGTGTGACTCAGTATCTCGTAACCATTGGCAAGTCCTTTCCATCTCCAATTCTACTCTTCTACATGACAGCTTAGGAAAGGAGTGCAGCCAGAAAGATCTTATTTACTCACCCCAGCAAATGAACTCCAAGTGGATCCTATGAATAAATGTTCGATACAACATGCAGAGCCCACCACTTGGGGCCTAGGATTTGGAAATACTTCAGCTGAAGATATTTATGGCCACTAGTTCCAAAGGAACCGAAGGAGCATGAATGACACAGGATGCTCCGCTCCCCTACCCCCGAGGATCAGCAACCCACTTTTCCCGAGGCCTGGTTCACCATTTCACCATATCCAGGGTTCCTAAGTTGTTTCTGCATGCACCACAGCTCTGAGTGTTTGAGCTGAAAGCTATCAGCTACTCAGATTCTGAACCAAGCCTAACAGCATGGCTCCTTTATGAGCCCGCCCATCCACCCTGTGACTAGCAGTCTGCCTCGAGGTCTCAATTGGCTGGAAGCACTGACTGACATGAAGGACATCCTTTAAGGTTTCAGTATATTCCAGGTTCATATTTCATTATCTATAGGGACTGGTATCTGCCCCAGTATAGACCTTTCCCAGAGATCTGGGAACTGCAAACTACACAACTTGCAGCAGAGGGATTCTCCTGTCCACAGGTGGAAGAGAGCCTATAACTATGGAGAGAAGTCAAGAAACAAAATATTTGCACTGACCTTCACAGTGAAATCAGGTGACCTTCACACTGAGGTCAGGTGACCTTCACCCTGAGGTCAGGTGACCTTCACCCTGAGGTCAGATGACCTTCACACTGAGGTCAGGTGAACTGCAGCTACATTTAACAAGGTAGGCAAGGGTAGTTCAAACAATCTAGGCAGAAAGCAGGAACTAGATCACAAACACAATGATGGATCTTTCCCCTACCAGAAGGATGCATAGTGTGTCTTTCCAATAAGAGTTTCTTCGGGAAATTCAGTGCAATCTCTAGACAAATGAATCATAATAGAAAGTATATTCTCCTATGTAATTTAAATACTCAGAGAATGTTTTTATTGACATTATTTATTGTTAGCATTCTTAGTGTAAATGTGCAAAAACACATTCTATCAGTCAAGGGTCTCTAGATGAATAGAACTGATAAAGTAAATCTGTGTATGTGGATTTTTTAGGGTGGCTCACAGGCTGTAGTCCAGATAATCCAACAAGGTTTGTCTGCCAAGCAAAAGTTGAAGAATCTAGCAGTTCAGTTTATAAGCTGGATGTTTCTGCTGGTCTCCAGTGTACAGCACAATACCAAAGAATAGGCTCAAAAGCAAGAAAATTAACCCGCCAGCCCAAGAAAGGGTGAGCAGGCAAAATGAGAGAGCTTCCTTCCTCGATGTCCTTTATGTACTTAGGCTGCCACCAGAACATGTAGACCAGATCTTGTCATCTTAAAAGATCCAAAGATCCCACTTCAAAAGCTTTAATTAAGAAAATATCCTCACAGGTTTACCCAACTCTGTGGGTGTTACTTATTTTAGATAAGGTCAAGTTGACTACAAATTATAGCCATTACAGCAGTCAGACAAAGGAGCTGAGACAGGTATTCTGCAAGGAGAGCATAGAATCATTTCCAAAAAAGGAAAGGTGTGCATAGTATTATATACAAAGCAATGGCTCTAACAAAAATTTTAAAAAAGAAGAAGAGAAAGCATGTGGATTAATAGAATTCTCCCTATTTCCACCCATTCTCAGCTAGCAAATCCAGATTTGAAAATCATCAACATAGAATAGAAAAGACATTTGGGGACATCATTAGCTCAAAATCATACAAGAACTGATATAAAGCATAAAGAATAAGAACAATTGTCTTTGGCATAATCATCTTGTACCAGAAGATGTTAATTAAAAAGAAAGTGTTCATCCCATCAGGCAAGAATGAGTCTCATATCATAACCTTGTGCCAAATTTACAGAAAGCTTGATTTTACTGGAGTACAGTCAAAATGTGTTCAATGTCTACTTCCTGACTGTATTTAAGAGAACAACACAAAATTCATGTCTTGGGCCCACTTTAAAGAGAAAAATCACAAATAGTTACAAAGCAAGTTTACAAAAGTGAGAAAAATGCAAGAAGAGAATACAGAAGAATCTGAAACAACACACAGACAGACAAACACCACCAAGCAGTATTCATGAGATTGGGAAGGCATTAGGGAGGAACAGATTGTCCTCCAAAAAGAGTAAAGATCAAGAATTGCAGCACATCTGGCTCCAGGAAACAGACCTGAAAACATTAACTCAGCTATTATAGTAAATGAAAACCTAGTTTTAAAAATACAGAATAATGACTCCAGTACTCAAAAAGTAGTCAGGCAGATTTCTAACATAAAATGACACTGTGAAAGTACATTTTCTTGAACCAGTTGTTTATTAATTAATCATGATGTATGTTCTGAAGGATACATGTATCAATGGCACAACTCTCAGAAGAAAAAAAGCACAAATACGGAACCCATCTTGCAAAAGTCATCTATATCATTGTGGGCATGTTCTTTGGTGGGTTGTCCCACGCCCCACGTCCCGCCGGCAGGAATAGGCATGCAACAACAGGATTCTTCTGCGAACAACCTTTATTGTACAATACTCTGATTAGGGGACCCCCGTGGAAGAAAAATGCACTGCTTATATATGCCCAGGAGACTTGTGTCACTACCTGATTGGTGCACTCTCCAGTAGCTCATTAGTATGCCCGGACAGCGGGCTGTGACATGCGCACTATGTCTCTTGGGCTCTGTTTGCCGAGTCCTTAGCGGGAAGCCAGCACCCTGTTTGGGTGCGGCACAAAGGGCTCTCTACCTGGGTGGTTATGCTAAGCTACCTCAGAAGAATTCTTTCATCTGGCAGACTGACTTGGGAAGGTCACAGCAGCTTCCATCAAGGACCACAATGAGTACATTTTAACTAGTCCTGCCTGCTATTTCTCTCAGGACTGTAACATCACTTAGTGAATACCATCTTTTCATTTTTTTTAAATTACATATAAGTTATATGGGTATTTGCCTGCATATCTCTGTGTTCAGTACCCAGTATAACCAGAGTAGGTCAAATAATCCCATCAACTGGTATAAAAGCACAATTTTATTTACCATTTTTGTTTTACAACGTGAACTTCTGAGTCCATTCTCTATTCTTTTTTTAATTTAAATTTAGTTGTATATTTCTTGATTAAAATAAATTATATAGCTTTCCCTTTCCTTGTCCTCCCTCTATGTCTTCCCAAATTTTTCACTTCCTACTTCTTCTATGTTAGGTATGAAAGTAAACTCTACTAAATGACTAAATTCTGTTTCATCTGGGTTGTTTTGCTTCTGTGTCTATGGATGCAGGCCTTATCATTTTGAATTGGAGACTCGGGTAGAGAGTTTATCTTTGCCTGTAGCTAATTCTACCAATTGTAGAAGAATTACCCTCCTTAATAAGCAATGGGAGTCTCACTCCCTAGAGAACCTCAGGTCTGAAAACCTTTTCAAAACTAGAAAACCTGGGTGGAATACAACTACTCAATTAAGAACACTGAGCATTCCTTATGAGCACCTAGGTTCTGTTCCCAGTACATACAACAGCTCAAAACTGTCTGTAACTCCAGCTCCAGGGGCTCTGACAAATCTCCTGGTCCCCTAGGCAGGCATAATTTAATGAGCCATGAATGAGGCAAAAACATGTAAAAAGTCAAACACCTTTACTCATAAGGTAATGACACAATTTCTTGTTTATGGACCCTGTGTTCCAGGGACGGGGGCGCCACCACTGCAGCTGCCGCTCCTGTGCACTTTCAGGTTTCTGAGCACAAATATCAAGATCACATTTCCAGCACTATCCAGCGAGTAAAGAGAAGCAGGGAGCAGTCACCAGTGAAGCCTGTGCAGCCACAGATCTCACCCCTGACCATTGCATTCCAGACACTATGCCACCTCATCAGCACCCTTCCCCCACACAGGAACTATCAGTGCTGCAGACTCCTGCTCATTTATTCCCGGGGAGCAGGCTCTTTAGAGTAAAAAATGAGCCCTGTTATACCTGTGACCTCAATTTAGTGGCTGACAGTTAACGGCCAGAAATTGAAAGGAAGCTTCAGGCAGAGACAGCACAGAGGATGAATGAAAACCACCTCAGTCCTATGCACAGTTGACAGTACAAGCAATTACAATGGTTCCTGACAAACATCTTAGCCTGATGGGATTTATACACACATCACTAAAATCTATCCATACTACAGGATTAAGAACAAGGGCCGGTAGGATTCAATTTGCCACAGTCTCTCTCTGAACCATTATTTCATCAAAGCGCTGTGTTCCAATTAAGAACCAGACAAAGGTTCCTTCTGGACAATAGACCCTTTCTTCCAGAGCAAGCTGGTAGAATATTGTTGTATTGACATTTATAAGTTAAACTGGTCAGAAAATCTCTGTGTTGGGTCTTTGTTTTGTTTAGTTATCAGGGTGACTGTGGCCTCATAGAATGAAGTAAGAAGTGTTCCTTCTGTTTCTATTTTCTGGAATAGTTTGAGGAGTATTGATATGAGTTCTTCTTTGAAAGTCTGGTAGAATTCTACACAATAATATTGCCCTGACCATACTTGGTTGGGAGACTTTTGGTGACTGCTCCTATTTCCTTAAGGGTTATAAGTCTCTGTAGGTGGTTTACACAATCATGATTAAACTTTGGCAAGTGGTACCTGTCTAGAGAATCATCTGTTTCTTCTAGATTTCTCAGTTTTGATAAGTACTAGCTTTTGAAGTAAGAGCTGGTGAATTTTGCATTTCAATAGTCTCTGTTGTTATACCTCCATTTTCATGACTATCTTGTTAACTAGCATACTGAATCTAGACCTTTTAGTTTGCTTGACAAAGGAGAAGTTTGTCTTCTGGATTTTCTCACATATACAGGTTTTAGTTTTGCTGATTCTTTGTATTGCTCAAAGCAATTGACTTCAGCTCAGAGTTTGAGTATTTCCTGCTGTCTACTCCTGTTGTTTGCTTCTTTTTGTTCTAGATACTTCAGGTGTGCTGTTCAGTTGCTTATATTGGATCTCTCCAATTTATTTTATGCAGGCTATAAAATTTGCTCTTGACACTGCTTTCATTATATGCCATAAGTTTGTGTATGTTGTACCTTCATTTTCATTGAATTTTTAAAAGACTTAAATTTCTTTATTTCTTTTTTGACCAAGTGATCAATGAGTCTAGATTTGTTCAGTTTCTATGAGTAGGTGTGATGTCTATTGTTTCCCTTGTTGATTAAGTCCAGCCTTAATCCACTGGGAATGTCTTACAGGTTCAGAGGTTCAGTCCATTAAAGGTGGGAACATGGCAGAGCTGAGAGTTCTACATCTCCATTTGAAGGCTGCAAGTGAAAGACTGACTTCAGGCAGGTAGGATGAGGGTCTTAATGTTCTCTCTTAAAGTGACACAACTATCACAAAAAGGCCACACTTACTCTAACAAAGCCACACCTGCACACAGTGAAACTCCTTGGGCTAAGCATATAAAAATCCTCATATTCTACTCCCTGGCTCTCATAGGTTTATTTAAACATATGGGACTCTGGGGGCCATATCTATTCCTATCATAATTTAACAGGTACATTTAGTCTAACTTCCGAAGACCCCATAGCAGTATCCATAATGTTAAAAGTCCAAAGTTCAAAATCTCTTCTGAGATTCATCCATTCACTTAACTATAATTCTCGAATCAAGGTAGGAACCAAACTACAAACTCTGCATTTTCATGTCTGATGTCAGAGCAGTTTTCAGATCTCGTACACACTGTTCATTTTTGTTGACTGTAACAAACTACTTTTCCTGAGCTGGTTCCACTCCCTGTGAGCAGCTTTCCTCAGGAGATGTCTTATGGCTCCAGCATCTCGAAAAGCTTGGGGCCTGTAAGGCAACACTTTCTTGTTCCAATGTCTGGGGTCTACACATGATCCTCTGGGCTCCTCCGAAGGGCTGGTGTCACATCCCCAGCTCTGCTCTTTGTAGCACTGTAAGCTCACGTTGATTCCACTCTACTGCCACTGTTGTTCTTGGTAATTATCCCATGGTTATGGCATCAATACAATGGGGTCTTCTACTGCAACTAGGCTTCACCAAGAACCTAAGGACTTTCACCAGCCTTACATCCACTGTCTTAGATCCAGGCTAGACCAAGTTTCATTCTCTACCCACAGTTCTTGGGAGGAACAGGAACATTCTTGAAAAAGCACAGAATATACTGACTGATAGTCACCTCACCCTCTTGTCCCAGATAGAGTTCTGATGCCTGTCACATGCTTGCTAGACAATAGATTCAAAGGCCAATATGATTAGCCAATAAGTTTAAACTGTTACCTTGCTGATGTAACCTGTACCCTTAAAAAGTATAAAAACTGCTTTTAACAGCCGTTCAGGGTTACCTCTCCTCTGGATGTAGGCCACCCCCATGTACTGGACTAATAAATGTCTTCCTTTTGCATTGATTGCTGCCTCCGTGTCTCTATGATATGGGTTCTCCCAGATAAAAAGGCTCTCTGAGTTTTTCATTTGGTGTGTGGGCAGAGAATCACTCCTTTCAGAGCTGGACTCCAGCAGTCGGGTGAGCCACGTGAGCAGACTTAAGGCTCTACAGACAATTTAAAAAGAAGTCTGGGCTCCATTGGCTGTGGCAAATGTTCTAGCTGCTCCTGAGACTGCTTACCCTTTCAAAGTCGGAGACTTGGTCCACATGAGACTACATCAGACTCTGACCCTCAAACCAAGCTGGAAGGGACCATACCTGGTTTTGCTGACTATGCCAACCGCAGTCTGGGTGGATGGGATCACAGCTTGAATACATGCCTCCCATGTGAAATCTGCTCCAGCACCTGAACCATCTGACATCTCCAGTTGGAAAATGGAAAAGACCTACAACCCCATAAAACTCAAGATATACAGAACACCATGATCTGGCTACTAGTTTGTCTGTGGCTGTTGGAGGACATATCAAGAACTGTCCTATACCCCTTCTAGACTTATATGGCAGGTCCTATCAGCTACATGTGTGGTCCATGTCTAAAGAATCACCCCTTTACAACTGGTGGCCCACTTTAACCCCTGATTTGTGTAAATTAGCTGACGCGATGTTCCCACTCAGGAACTGGAAGAAGGACTACCAGAATGCAAGGGTGAACCCACAAGATCCCCAAATCCCTGCCCGGGGTTGGTCTGGGAGAACAAGGATTAGCAGGCACCCTCAGCTAAGGAGTAAGCTATGTCTCATCCAGGTCTATGTGTGTCCCCTGAAATGAGCATCATAGGGCATGGGGCCATAAGTGTGGAGGAGCTGATGGCTACTTTTGTGATGTGTGGACTTTCCAGACTATGAGGATACCTATTGGAAGCCCCACTCCTCATGGGATGTAATTATTGTAAGAAGAAATTTCATGAGTGAGGTGTATAACACAGAGCAGCAGCTGTTACATAAGAGGAAGGTAATAAATGACTATTAAGCAGGCTAAGTATGATCAAATTAACTTGACTCTGGATATAAAACATGCCAAACTATACAACTCATTGAAGTTTTAAAGACTTAATCAACCTTGCAAAGATACAGTTTGAAAACTCATCTATTTTGTGTGAAATTTTCTTCATAAATGAATGGCCCTGTGATGCTGACTGAAAATACCTTCCAATTTTTTATTTTTTAGAAAATTGGCAAACTGACATAGGACCAGTGGAGATGTCGACATGACTGTACTATGTCTTGTCTTTTGCTTGGTGCTTCAAATGCTGACAAGGGACAGATGCAAAATTCTCAGAACTGCTGGCTTAGAAGTTCTCAGATCAGCTAAGAGAAGAACACTGATGTGAGCTTTCTAATGGTTTCTTCTGCTTCTTGATTTCCTGAAATGAAGATATCAGGTACTGCAAAAGTACTTACAGATGTGCTCCTTAGCTCCAAATTGCTGCTGATAATTGGTCTCACTGTCATGTGTAAATACATGAAGTAGAATGCATCATTGTTAGTTAGGAGGGATAACAGTATATTACTTAATATTCTGTCACTATTAGAAAACACTGACTAAAACTGCTTATAGAGGAAAAGGTTTGTTTAGCCTCTTACAATTCCAGAGTTGGATGTATCCATTCTGCAGTTGAAAAATAGGAACTAAAACAAACAGCCAAGTGCCCATGCTCTAAGAGAATAAGAGAAGCAGATAAAAGAACTGGAAATAAGAAAAGAAAAGCCTTTTAATCACAAAGCTCAAAGTACTATAGATTGTCCTGAAACTGTTTGTATTTTAATGTAAATTCCTGTTCTGCAAGAATGGCTGCCTAGTCTCGTGACTTCAACTGAACCTTCCCATTTTAATTAGTAAAATAAAGGAAGGCCAGTGACTGGGTGGGGCAAGGGAAATAGAGAGGGCTGGGAGGTCTGAGGAGGTCAGAGGACAGAAGTTAGGGATCATGTCAACTTGAAGCTTCCCAAGGACCAGCTGGACCCAGGTGGGATTGATTGGTGTTAAAAAGCTATGAACATTAAGGATTTTACAGGTCTAATATCTCATATAGAAGGGCAGTTTGTATCTTTGTCTATTTGATGCAGTCCTTATTGTGTAGAGGGTTTGTGGATTGAGAGTTGAATATATAAACCTGTATGAAAAGCTATCGGGCTGTAGAGTTGTGTTTGTGTGAGTTTTGGGGTACAGAAATACCCCAGGACAGAGGCATAGAACAGGTGGTAGAAAACCGCCCAGGGAAGAGAGTTGCGTGGACAAGTTGGGCCATGTTGTCAGCTCGGACCAGGCTCCAGAGGTGTGTGGGGCTCCAAACGAAAACCGGGCCTGAGGAGTGAGACCTCAGAGCAGGAAAAGAGACGAACCCTCCATTATTTTCAAATATTTACTGCAACACTGTACAATACATCCTCTAGCAAGGGTATGATACTGAGCCCTTCACAAAGAGGACCTACCACCAAGAAGGAACCAAAATTCAAACATTCCAGAAAAAGGGAAGGCATGTGTGTGTGTGTGTGTGTGTGTGTGTGTGTAGAGAGAGACAGAGAGAGGTTAACACAGGAAGGCAGCATCAGTAGGATAGAAATGTAGTAGTGTCATTTATTACAATGGAGTCAGCATCTATGTTGTTAAGGACCTAATTCTGATTCTCCCGGAGGATCACATGAAACACGTTGTGAAAATCTAAGGTCACTAAAAGTGTGTTCATACTGTAGAATTCTCCAGTGGAACATTGACAAAGGTGGCAAACAAGGCTGACAAAATGTGAAGAACATAGACACAAAGGCAGGATTTGGTGTGTTGGCCCAATTTTTTTTTCCATTTGAAATCACTACATGAAAACCTGTCAATATTTAGTGTGTTGAGATTTCAGCGGTAGAGGAGAATTAACCAGGACACAGAGAATACCCAGACAAGTTAGCTAATGAACAATTTATTCAAAAGTTCCACTTCATTTAAAGACAAACAGAATAAATGCTTGCTACTCTCACTTGCTGCTCTTTCACTAACACTGGATTATCTTGGTTCAAAGAGACTAAACCCTCCTTTTCAGCTGAGAACTGTCAGCACTCCAACTTTTAGATGTATAGTCTTATTAAACTATAAACAATCTTACTCTTAATGAGAAAAAATTATGAAAGCCACATCCTAAGATATGCAGCTTTCTTGTAGAACACCAGGAGTCCCTGCTTGAGAAAGTTTGACTCCTAGGTGTCTCATTCTGCTGAGAATTACAGAGATCATACTCATCTCATGTCCCTTCTCCACAGAAGACACGGAACCCAAGCGAAAATTCAGTGTATATTATTTGCCCAAATTAACGCATTTTCTTTGGCCTGTTATAATGACTGTTTCTACTTTGGCCTGTCTTTGATTATGAGAAGACTCAGAGTATTTCATGAGGCAAGAGCTAGTCGGAAATAACACTTTAATATCATTGGCATCTCATCTGCTCAGGGACAGGAATGCTATGATGAGAGCTGTGTCAGGAATTCTGTAGCACTCAGATCATGTGTAAGTGTTGAAAGGAGTAGAGAGTGAGAGGTGATTCTCCACATCTTTCCCCTTCATTTTCTGCCACATTGAAACTTACTGACACCATCTTTCTTGTAAGGACTCAGTATAGAAATAGAAGCTCATGAGAAGCTGCTGAACTCTGCTCCTAATGACTCTCATAGAAAGACAACCCCAACACAGAATTGCTTGTTTTTCTACTATGAATGTAGTGTTATTTCTGAGATCTCGTGTGGTGCATATTGGGTTCTGTTCTTGTGGTCCTTATTGTTATCATTAAAAGAATATAAGGATTGACCTAAAATTCAAGGATAGTCTATTTAAGTACGAATTTTTTTTTTCAGTGCCAGTACAGGTAAATCTTAGCAACTGCCTGCAGAAAGAGAATGAAGGATAAAAAGGGGGAATTTCCCTTGCTTTTTCAGAAAGCTTGCAAGTCAGATGCATGATGAATGAATTGCCACATGATAGAAAGGAGGAGTGATTAGGAATAAACAAACATTAAAAAAGCAAATACATCAAAATTGGTATACTTAGGTTCTTACCATCTGGCTCCTGAATATTGAGATTATTTATGTGCTGCACCATCAGATTCCTGTAATCTATTTATAGATTTATAGACAGATTTATTCAATCTGTCTCTTTTGAGTGATGTAAAGAGGATACTTTGCCTGGGTGATTAACCTTTCCAACCTGGAATGATAAGCCTTCACCTAGGTCAAATTACTTTCTGCTAACCCCCAATTGTTCTTTAATGGCCTTTCATTTCTACCCTAATAGCTATCTCTGCAAAAGTAGTTCTAAAACATAGATCAGAGCTTCTAAACACTTTTGTTATTCCTCACTTTGGAAAGGACAAGAATGCAAAGAAACAAGGAGACAATTTTATCTCCTACACAAAAAGAACCAAATTGCTTGAGATTTTTTTTTTCCCACTAAATATCCTGTTCAACCTCTTATTCTTGTCACAAGACCTTCAGCAGTGGTGTGATAAAAGGTTCTGTGCTCCTTTTGACAGTATCCATAATTCCTTTCAGAGTGCACCTGCCTGTCTGTAAGCCTTTGCCGTGGGGTTGTGTATCACTGCACACTTTAGTCCATGTTCTTCAGTACTACTTTTCCTCTGGATTCTACTCCACCCAAGCACCCAACTTCATTGATATTCTCTATTGTGATATTTCATATTTGTAGACATAAACTTGCTCTCTTTCCTATTCTTCCAAGTTTCTCTTCAAAAATAAGTAAGTAAATATACTCTTAGAGGTGAAAGCATATCTCTTTTATTGTTCCCTTTCTACTGCTCATAGTAGAAATGAGCATTTATAACTAACTTGTAGTGCCAGTGAAGTCTGACTGAACCCCCAAAACCTTAGAAGAGCCGATCTGATGCAAATCATTACAGAGTCTTTATTCAAGCTTCTTCGGACCCCCCAGTCCTTCGCTGACATGCAAAATGGTTTTGGTGGTGAGGAGCCCTGCATATCTTTCTGGTTAAGGCATTATAGGAAGCTACAAGGAGTGTTTCTGGTATATAATTGGGAAGCTACTATGGCCTTTAGCATAAATGGCTGGTTCTGGGAGTCAAACCATAAATTTAACTTCTGCTTCTTTCTGTATTGGTAGTCATTAGGCAGGGACTGGAATTTCAAAATGCTGGATTTACTGGGGTTAGCTTAGAAACTGGAACCAGGCACAGGAGTTTTGGACTGAACCTTGGAAACTAGTACTAGGTACTGGTCTGTTAGTTTACATGAGTTCGAGTTCTCTAAAATGCAGTCTGAACTTAAAAGATTTGGTGTCTCAAAAGTATAAATAGAGGACATCATTTGCTTTCTCTCTCTCCTCTCACACATACAAGAATAACTTTAAGATGGGAGTCAATACTCTTGAGAAGGTACGTATACAGAGTCTGTTTGTGGACAGAAGAAAGTGCTGATCCACAGTGCTTGTCGTATTCCATCGTGTACATACTCTCTTCAAGGGCGGCTTTTGTAAATTGAAAATATTCAGCCCAACTTATATCCAGAATATCCAGAAATATTTCAGTTCTTTCCAGATTCAAACTAAAGAGATAAAAGATAGAAGAGAAGAAGTGTTTTTTTTTTTTTTTTTTTTTTTTTTGAGTCTGGCCTCAGAAATGTAGGCCAACTCAACTGAACCCCAACACAGAATGAGGACGGCACTGGGTAGCAATAGTTCACGGAAGGTAATTTCACACAGAATGATCTAACCTGTGTCTACTGCATTCTGTCTAATACCCACACATTGTTCATCTTCATCTTCTATGTGCCTCAACACTTGCCACAATGTCCCCAGGTCACCTTCTCCATCTCCATCCTCTGCTCCTGTCAGTGCTCTCAGAACGAGTCAGGAAAGTAATTTAAAGACTGACCGCTCTGCTTCTTCTAAATACATCTTAATAGTTTACTTCCTCCCTTTTCAGCCTCTGCTAAATGTCGCTTTGTCACCGGACATCTCCTCACAGCCCCATAAATAAGTCATTGTAATGTAATGAATTCAGCTGTCTTAAAATGAAGACCTCATTCCTAGTCCTGTTGTTGTGATAAAATACCATGTAATAGCAAGTTTAAGAATTTATTTTTTCAAACTGTCAATTTTTCCCCCCATTAAGGGTGGAGTGTCAATGTGACAATATCTTGAACCAGTCATCCTATCAGGAAGAAGAGAGTGGTCAATTCAGCTTCTTTCTTTTATCAGTCTAGGCCTTATGGGAATGGTACCACCTACCATTAGATTAGGACATCCCACTTTATTTAACCTGTTCACATGGTCCTTCACAAGCAAGCCCCAAAACTACGCTAGTCTGCAGCATTCCTCACAAACATACTCAGAGAATTATCTCCTGTGTGATTCAAAATTTGGTCAGTTTGGTAATCCATATTGCCCACAAACCCACGGAGGTCAGCTCATTGCTAACAAATCTTTAAAGAGGGAGTGAGCTGGGTTTTTTGTTTGTTTGTTTGTTTGTTTGTTTGTTTTTTGTTTTTTTTTGTTTTTTGTTTTCAAAATAGTGCTGTATATTTCCAATTGATATGTGTAAACTCTGTCAGCAAGAAGCGTAAAGCGACCGCGGTGTCTGCAGAGCTGGAGTTATCATTCAAGTCATCACCTCAGGCCGTGGTACTAATGGCCGCTGCCTCTCACGATTGTGATCATGATAGAAAAAAACAACTGCTTCTCAGCAGTGTGCAATGGTGTACTCTGTGTCGGTGTTTCTGGTGTTTCCAGTTTCTGGTTTTTATCACCTGCATACACACATAAGAACGCACAAGCACAATGAATTCTTCCCGTCTGGTTGGTTACACCAAGGAAAAGCAAAGAGATTTCTGCTGGGCACAGTGTTTGTTCAGGGATGATTCCAGACGCCCAGGGTCATCCCCGCAGGAAGAGCTCTCTTCTAGTACTTAGGAACAGCAGTTCAAAATGCGTGCTCTCCTCCAGATCTCATGTTTTGACGAGGAGAGCAGGCTGGGCAAAACAGTCACCGGAAAGAGAACCATATGGAAATGTGAGCAGAGGAGAAGCGCAGAGGAGGGGAGAGGAGCATTTGCCTAAAATCAGTGGAAAGATTAGTGTGATGCCTGTGGCCTGTCCTAAACAAAAGGCAAGGCCAATCAAGTTCAGATTTCCGTTCAGTGCGTGTACTTTCTAGTCATTCAATTGATCCTCAAAGAGAAAGTGTTCAACCAGGTACCGGATATATTTCTGTGGAATATTATGTGTGGGGATGCCCGCATGTGTAAGAGGCTGAGCTGAGGTGTCTGTAAAATCACCTTCCTACCCTTAGCCGATGGGCACCTCGGCAGTGTGCACAGCCTATGTCATGTGTAATGATTGACAAAGGATTTCACAAGTTGTGACCAACTGATGAGGTTTATAAACGTCACGTGGCACAGGTGACTGAGACGGTAAAGCTGCGTTATTTGCTCTAAGACCGAGGAATCACGGGTTTCCCTTGAGCGCACTCTCCGGGTTCTGACTGGAAACTGGAGCTGTGCTGTGACGGGAGGTCTGCCGTAAACAGCTCAAAGGAGGAAGCCTCATGCTGACTCAGAGCGTTCAGTTTATGGCAGGCTGGCTCCACTCCTGTGGACCCGAGTCGAGGTAGGAGGTTACAGAGGCAGAGAAGGCAGGATGGTGGACTGTTTTGTTCATGGGATCGAGGAAGCCATTGTCTATAACAATAGGGCACAGGGAAAGATGCAACCCAATGACCTGCTTCCTCCAAAAAGGCCACACCTCCCAACAGCTCATTCAGATTGGGACTCCATCAATAGATTAATCCAGAGCCCTTGTGATCTCTCCTCAGTACCCCTCTACTAAATGCTGCTTGCCCTGAGGACCGGTCTTCAGGGCATGAGCCTGGTTCTGGGGGCTGAAGTTACAACACAGGCCTACTGCTCACCACTCCATGTTCCAGATGTCACTCGGAGGCCCGACAAACCCGTGAGAAATCAGACTGATGCAGGGACCTACATAAGCTTGGTCTGCCACGCCTGTTCTTGGTGGACCCCAGTTTTCACCGGTGTGTGCCCAGGTCTCCGTGCCGTCATACTTTCCGGATGTTCCGAGGGAGCAAGGGAAAAGCCACGGTGCTTCTCTTATAGAAATGGGCTGCTTTCGTTCAGGAGACAAGCTCATTCTCCACGTTTAGCTGAGCACTGTAGTAGGTACTTATCTCGTTAGGACAACGTTCCTGGCAAAGACGACTTAAGGAAGAAAGGGTTTATTTTGGCCCACAGTTAGAGAGCACAGTCCATCAGGGCCAGGTGTCGGCCAGTGACCAAGCCAACTCAGTCAGCAGCGGGCTTCTCCAGCAGCGGAGCGAGGATTAAAAAAGAAAGAGACAATTAGGCAATACTGCTCCATGACACCCGGCCAGTTCTGAGGCGGAAAGGGCATTTTTAATTCTTTGTGTGTGTATGTGTGTGTGTGTGTGTGTGTGTGTGTGTGTGCGTGCGTGTGTGTATGTGTGTGTGTGTGTGGTGTGGTTTGTGTATGTGTGTGTGTATGTGTGTGTGCGTGTGTGTGTGTGTGGTGTGGTTTGTGTATGTGTGCTTGTGTGCTGTAACCATTTCTTTAAAATCGTTAAAGATTGAAAGCAGTCCTTACAAAAACAAGTACCCATCATAAATTGGAAGCAGCATATAGATACTGTTTGAGAAACATCTGAATGCTTTTGAGTACTCTCCTAGGTTAAGAGGGTTCAATAATGTAATTTATTCCCTCATAAGCTCTATTAAAAAGTGTTGAACAACCACTGTACATTTATTTAGATTACCAAGAAATGAGAATCAGACGATGATTATTTTACTTGGTTTTGGCAGTTCCTAGGGGTTAATTTCTAATCTACTCTTATAACTGCTGGCCTGATAACCCCAAACACTTCTTGTTTCTCCTGGCCGTTCCTCATAGTTCATCTCCCAGGAGGGCAGGGTTGACCTCGAGTCTCTGTCTTCCTTTCTCTCTCCACATCTTTCCTCACTCCTGTCTCTTCTCCACCCCCAGCAAAGGAACTAAAAACCACCTACCTCTAATCCCTGTAATAATTGACTTTAGCCAAATTTTATTTAACCAATCATTTCATATCAAGGAACAATGTTTGCACAACAAAAGTTTGTAAACTGGAGAATTCACTCCTAGGACTAGACTTTTTTTAAAAAATCTATTTGTTTATTTTATGGACATGAGATATGAGTACGCTGTTTCTGTCCTCAGATAAACCAGACAAACTCACTACAGATGGTTCTGAGCCACCATGTGGTTGCTGGGAATTGAACTCAGGACCTCTGAAAGAGCAGTCATTGCCCTCAACCACTGAGCCATCTCTCCAGTTCAGGCAGGCCTAGACTTTTGAGTACAGAATTTAGCATTACCATACATAGCAACTAGAGGGAAACCTTCTTTAGAGGACAGTCAGAGAAGTCAAGTGAAGAATCAAATATGAACTCTTAGGTTACACATTTTTAAATGCTATTTTTTTCTCTGTTGTACCATGGAGAAAGTGTAGTTTTAAAAATTCTCTGTCCATATGTTTATAAAAAAAAAACATTAGGTGGCAAAAACAAAGCTGCAGTGTCATCTAGTTTAGAAAGAAAATAAGCATGAAAACAATGTGATATGAAGATGATTTCCTATAAGACACACTAAAGGAACTTCAAGAAGTCAAGTACTACAGATTATGATAACAATTATTTCAACAAATTGGTGGGTTAATAAAGGATTTATATAAATCAGTTTTATTTCAATCCAATAAATAATGAGAAACAAAAATACTCCAAAATAAAGTACTTAAACATCAGTGCAAGAAAATATTTAATAGAAATTCATGAAGAAATCGAGAAAAGAAAATTCACTGTTATTGTGATTTTCCAATGATTGCTCGCATAGGTTGATTGCTGGATATTAAAAGGCTGATTTTAAAGTTCACAAATGTAACTGTTATAAGAAAGGCTCATGATATCCACAGCAATACTGAAATGAACAAAAGTGAGGGACTTGGTAATGTCTGAAAAAAAGTTAGAGAAATCAAATATTGTCATATTATTAAAAAACAAAAAGAAACATAAATCAGTAGAATAGAATTTATATTAAAGAATCCTACCTGTAGAAACCCAAACATTGATCTTGAAAAGGAGTGAAGGTTCTGTCTCAGTGGAAGGGAAATCTGTTCAAGTCAATCCTTTAGAACACCTAGACAAACAGATGTAACAAAAGACAGAGTCAGCATCTTTGCTCTCTCCCAAAAAGTGACTCAGTTTATCCAATACCTCAACATGTATGTGAAAACCAGAAAACAACTAGAAGATACCATATTGTCTTTTCACAAGGGAAAAAAACCTGAACTAAGATAGAAATTGGTACCACTCACTGGGATATTGCTGTGTTTGACCTTACCATGATTTGGTTGGAGGGATGTGCAATTTGGGGGTTTGGGAATTAATGAGTTGCTTTTTATAGTGGGGCCTAATGGGCCATATTAGTAGAAACATGGAAAACAGTTCAGAATGTTATCTGAATTTTGGTGGGCTTGGTTTCATAGCTTTAAAAGGAGAAGAATATTTTATGTTGCCAAACATCTTTGTTGTGGTGTTTGGTGAAGACTGTGGCTGTTTTTCTGCCTTCTCCACGGAGTTTTCCTAAGAGCTATAGATTAATTGTATTGACAAAAGAAGACTCAAAGCATCCATGGTTTCCTTGTCCCAAGGTTCTCTGTTATGAGGATTGTTTTGATCAAGCATAGCAATCCAAGAAAGAGAAATTAACACAATATGGTCCTAGAGCACAAAAATGTCATATCCCAGGGATAATCATGTGTGTACCAGTTGCTGCAGCTGGATTTGCAATGTATTATAATGTGGTACTAGCCCGGGGATCATAAGGAGGTAGAACAGAGAGCCCTGCAAAAAAGGAAGAAAGCAAATAGTCGCAAGCCCAAAGTAGTGGCTATTCACAAAACAGAGAGAGAGAGAGAGAGAGAGAGAGAGAGAGAGAGAGAGAGAGAGAGAGAGAGAGAGAGAGAGAGAGAATGGGCTATTACCCGAAGGAGCAGGAGAAATCAGAAAACAAAACTATGTGACCATTTGACCAACTGGCACACGATAGGAGTCCCTGAATTCGGCATGTGCTGGGGGCCAGCCTCTGAAAGGGTCTTATTTTTTGTTGGTTCTTCTTGAGGTAGCAGAGGGAGAAGAGCCTCCACAGAGGGTAAGACTTGGTCTTATGAAGTAAAGGGTTAAAAGTCTTTGTCTTAGGAGTTATTTAGGGTTCCTATATAATAATAATGTTTGCTGATCTAAGTTATTATGCTAATGTAGCTGATTTACTTATTTATGTCTAAGTTACTGTACTACTTTAGCTGACCTGCCCACTGTGTTCCTCTAAGGCCATAAACTGCAGTCTGTGGAACTTAGCACTTCTTCCTCAAACTGCAAAGAAATAAGGAAATAGCTTTTGTACTATTTCAGCAGGAACTGCTAAGCTCTAACTTCCAGCCTGCTAGTAGGAAGTCTCAGGAAAAAACAGGAACACTGCTATTCCTCAGAAAATTGGACATAGTCCTACTACCTGAGGACCAACTGTATCACTACTGGACATATACCCAAAAGACATCTAGCAAAGACACAATTTCAACCATGATCATAGCAACCTTATTTATAATAGCCAAAAGCTGGAAAGAACCCAGATGTCCTTCAGCAGAAGAATTGATACAGAAATTGTGGAATATTTACACAATGGAGTACTATTCAGCTATTAAAAACAACTTCATGAAATTTCTAGGCAAATGGATGGAACTTGAAGCTATCATCCTGAGTGAGGCAAGCCAGTCACAAAAGAACACTGATGTATGTACTCACTGATAAGTGGATACTAGCCCAAAAACTTGGAATAACCAAGAAAAAATTCACAGAACTTATGAAGCTCTAAGAGAAGGAAGGCCAGAAGGTGGATGTTTCAGTTCTTCTTAGAAGAGAGAACAAAACACTCATGGGAGGAAATAATGGGACAAATAGAAGAACAGGGATTGGAGAAAAGATCATCCAGAGACTGCCTCACCTGGGGATCCATCTCATATGCAGCCACTAAACTCACATACTATTGCTGATGCCAAGTAGTGCTTCTTGGAGGAATATGATATGGATGCCTCCTCAGAGACTGTGCCAGAGCCATACTGATACAGAGGAGGATGCTTGCAGCTAACCATCAGACTGAACATGAGGACCCCAGTGAAGAAGCTAATGAAAGGCCTGAAGGAGCTGAAAGGGTCTGTAACCCCATTGGAAGAACATAATTATTACCTAAGCAAACCCACCACAGTTCCCAGGGACTAAAACACCAACCAATGATTTGTTATGGAGAGAGCAATGGCTCCAGGTGCATATGGAGCAGAGGATAACATTATCTGGCATCGATGAAAGGAGAGGTCTTTGAGCCAGCAAAGGCTAGTTTTCCTATTGCAGGAGAATGCCAAGTCCCTGAGATAGTAGAGGGAGGATGGGAGAGAAAGCACCTTCATGGAGGCAGTGGGAGGGGGAGGAAGTATTGGATTCGTGAAAAAGGGATAACATGTGAATTGTAAATACAAAGAACATCCAATAAAAAAAATTCTTAATCAGATCATCATTAAGACTTAAGAAGTCATCCACTTGTCCATTTACCATTACTACAAGATAATACATCTTAGTAAATCAGCAGATATTTGTACCAAGTGGGTGGAATATTACTTAATGATTGTTGTATATGTTAATAATAACAGGAAAAGCATATTAACAGCAGGAATCTTTCCTAAAATGAATTCTTCCATGGCCTTGTGTAAAAAGAGCGAACTTGTCACAGATTATATAATAACCTGAAGTAGGCCATCTCAGAAAGATCACCTGCTAGTTACTAGTTTATCCCATTATGATCCTCAGAGGCATGACAGAATATCTCTGTGATAAGTGCATCCAGGTAATACACTAATGGGTGCTTGGTTGACTTCCTCAAAGTCAAAAGTGATTAGTTACTGAGTTATTGCATGCATATTGAACTGAGCTTATCTTTTTTATAAGTGAAATCACAATGTTTGCTTCGGTTCTCTTATTTGTACTATTTTTTAAAAATTAGTACACTTCCCCCACACTGAAACAAAATACAAGGTGCATCAAGACCTTAGGAACAGGGATACAGGAAGTTCTGCCTTTGGATAGGGGATTGGCATGGAGACAAAAGTTCTCTCAGTCCAAGTGGTACCAAGGGGGTTGTGATGAAAAGAGCTTGCAGGATAGAAGATCAGAGCATTGGAAAGAGGCAATGGGCAGCTTCAGTGAGATAGAGTTTGCATAAAATGGCTCAATCGTTGCACACCAGAGCTCTCAGCACCTTTAACTGGAGTATGCTTTACCCTACTCTAAAGAGACCAACTTGAGTCTTTACTTGTCAATCGTAAAATCTAAGTTTTCAAAATTTGTGTGTTCGTGTCTTGGGGTTTTTGTCTCTGTGACTCTCTCTCTGTCTCTCTAAGTCTCTCTATGTTTCTCTGTCTCTCTGTCTCTGTCTCTCTGTCTCTGTGTGTGTGTCTGAATTCGGAGAAGGAAAAGGTTTCTTTGAAGTGGGAATTATGAGTACAAGTGGAAATTGAGATTAGAACTCTAGTCCTTATGATTGAATATCATCAAGAACTCTTTCTTAACTGCTGAGCAATCTTTCCAACCACTAAGTTCGTTTTTCATAAAATATTTTGGAAGTTCTCTTTATTAGACATACTTCTCATACAGTGTTTTCTACCCTGTGAAGGAAAGTAGGAAATATTCACATTTTGATACTGCCATCTTCTGGTGAAATTGGGTATAATAACCCAAGTTTTAAACTCTGGATTTCTTTATGCAAATAGGTTAAGAAGCCTTACTTGAAACAAAACCCATATTAATAAGAACAGTCAACATCATATTCACTTTATAAGGTTCTTCTATTAATATTTTTATGAAATAGTTTTCTATTTATCTTAATAGTCTTAAAAAGGATTTACCCAGATTATAACACCAACTTAGTACTTATTATTTTGTTATGTCCTACATTATTATCAACCCTGAGTTCCTTATGTTTACATATTCTCTTTATCATCTTTCCCTGCTTTTGTTGTATATGGCTGCTAATTATTACTAAAACCAATTTTCTGAGAGAAAAAAAAATGCTTGTAAAACTGCTATAAGGAACAAAATGTTTGTTGATTTTTCAGTTGTAAGATCAGGGATGGTACTAGAGAGTTCACAGAAATGTTCCGGTGCCCAGATAGGCACCACGGATACACAGACTTCTGTAATATTATTTGAAAATCACATGAGCTCTCCTGTAAAATTAGATGAATCACCCTCTTACATTTTTGGATACTATGAGAAATGTACCTGTTTGCTTTATCAATGAACTGCTACAAAACCTAAAGTGAAATACGGGGCTTATCCTTTGTATTACTGACAAATTGGTTTTTAAATAATAAGAACCTTAATTTTGATGCTTGTAAAACCACCCTAGCTCTGGCTCCTTCCTAGTCCTTACATTTACTCAATCATTTTAGTGTAATCCGCAAAGCAAGACAGGAAAGCAGTTGGGCAAACTCCAAACTCCGCATCACCATGTTTTATGTCAAATCAGTCTTCAGGTCTACATCTCCTTTTTCATCCTTGTTAACTGCAACAAACTTCTTTCCCCTGGGCTGGTTGCACTCCCTGTTAGTATGTTTCCTCAGCAGATATCCTCTAGATCTGGCATCTCAAAAATCTTGGGGTTTGCAAGGCAACATCGATGTTAGAGCTTCTTCTTTCAATGTCTGGGATCCACACATGATCTTCTAAGCTCCTCCACAGGGCTTGTTTCATTTCTGCAGCTCTGCCCTCTGTAGCACTCCAAGCTCACGTTGATCCACTCCACTGATGCTTCTGTTCGTGGTGATCATCCCATGGTACTTGCCTCTTCAATACACTAGGGTCTTCCTCTGCAACTAGGCTTCACCAATAGCCTCTCAACAGCTCTTTTCATAGTGCCATGCCTCAAAAACTTTGCATGACCCTTTCAGTCCTGTTTCATCAACGGCAAGTGAGCCTGCACGTTCACTAGTGGCCTTCCATAACCTTTCACAGTGTCAGTCCTCAGGTGCTCTTCACGACCTCTTCATGCCTTCCAAACCCGTACCACCTCGGTGTCTTTTACCCATTGCCAAGTGCACCTGCAGCGTGAGACACGACCTTGGCTATCTCTGCAACACAGCTTCTTTGTGCCCTCAGAAACACTTCCCAGAAGATTTCTCCTCAGTGGTGCTCATCTCTCCTTAGCCACCACTAATTTCTTAGCTCCAACTAACCAGCATCAATTGTCCCAGCAGTCTCCCTTCTCTTGAGTATAAACCCAGAGACACATGGCTGAAGCTGTTGAGTTCTGCTGCTTGCAGGAGCTGGAACAGGGCCCCTTTGTTCTATTACATTATCACCAGCTTCCTCTTTTCCGTCTTGTTACTGCTTAAACTAGGTCTTGCTCTGGAGATTGACCTTGAACTCAGAGACCTGCCTGCCCGTCTCTTGGGATTAAAGGTGTGTACTGCCACACCTGGATTTAAGCTTTTTTTCTTTAGCTTGCTCTTTCTCAGGCTAGCCTTGAACTCAGAGATATGCTTAGTTTTGTCTCCTGGAATTGTGTAGGTTTAAATATAATCTCCTGGGTAGGATTGCCCCAAGGGCTGACTCCCATCATTCCTTAATCTCTTTGAGCACAGGATTCAGTTTCACTTCACTTCCTGTTTCAATACTTGCAACATATTTTTTCTATTTTTTCCCTTAAACTTGCTTCTTTTATATTAAAATGCTCTTCATAGTGTAAGCTTTAGTAATAACACAACACAATTTACACCTAGCTTGTTTGAGACTTCCTTTTTCAAACCAATTAATCTAGATTTCTTCACCTTAGCCTCGGGCAGACTCTTTAGACAATGGCAAAAAGCAGCCACATTTTTTCACCAAAATTCCACAAAAATAGTCCACATATTAAAATTTTCCACTGAATCCTCTTAAGCCAGGTCCACACAGTTCAGTCACTCTCAGTCACAAGTCTTTTGTATTTCTTTGAGAATAGCTCATTAAACTGAAATTAAAGTATTCCACTGCTTTACAAATCCAAAGTCCTCAAATCCACATTCTTCCAAGGAAAAGCCTGGCAAGGCCTATCATGGCAAAACTCCAATCCCTTGTATCCCTCTTAGGGTTTTACTGCTGTGAAGAGACTCCATAACCAAGACAAGTCTTATAAAAGTTTACCACTCCTGGGCATATGCTCCAAAGAAGCTCCAACATCTAACAAGGACACATGCTCCATTATGTTCATAACAGCGTTATTTATAATACCCAGAAGCTGGAATGTACCTAGATGTCTTTCAACAGAGGAATGGATACAGAAATTGTGATATATATGCCCCCTTCAGTGAATTTTCATTAACTGGCTTAATATGTACTTCAGTGTGTTCCAAGAACCTACAAATTTAAATGGGTTTCTCTTGTATGGCTTTTTTTCTGGTGTGATGTAGGGATGGTGGTGTGTAATATACAAATATCTATTTACCTCAGATAGGGTGCTGAAAGTTAATCATTAATTGGACCCACGTCTAATCCAGTAAACCAGAGTTAGGGTTACTTGAAGAAAGAGGAATGACTAAGACAAGGCAGATTATTACTGAAAAGCCTACCCCAATATTGCTGATGACTCACGAAAGCTGCATCTCTGTGTTCGGGAAGGAAACAAGGCTAGTGAAGAATTTCCTCTTCCTAGCAATTGTCCCTCCCGTATATCCTTGAGGTGGGACCTTGTAAATCCTTTAAGTTTGGGTGTTTCCTGAGCCTTGGAAGTTTTGGTTACTTCCTTATTTCTCTTTCTATGAGTCTGCCATCTGTTTCTCAGGGGAAAAAATGGTTTGATTTTAAGGAAATAGCTTCATACAGTGCTTTATGGAAGAATTCCTTGAAAGGTCAGTTAGAAATTTATTAAATTCAAAAAAAAAAAAAAAAAAAAGGATTAATTGGGACTGGCTTGCAGGGTCAGATCCAGTATCACCAAGGCAGAAACATGGCAGCATCAGGGCAGGCATTGTGCAGGAAGAGCTGAGAGTTCTACATCTTCATCTGAAGGCTAAAAGCAAAACACGGACTTTCAGTCAGCACAATAAGAGAGGAATAACACACACCCACAGTGACACAGCTACTCCAACGGGCCACACCTAATCCTGCCACTCCCTGGACTGTGTATAGACAAACCATCACACTTCCATAATGCTGACTCCTCTAACTTCTCTGCATACCTGGGCTTTTGTGACCTGGTAAAACTGTTCTATACTGTATTGTCCTACTGGACCAAGACTATGAAATATATGATTAAAGTATAAAAAGAACAAAAGGGAAACATGGAAATCACAAAATAATGTTGCAGTGTTAACAGCAAATTCAGAACCAAACTGGAGAAAAGCTGTAAAAACCAAATGGAATTGGGGAGTTGAGAAGTCTTCCAGAAGTTCAATAGACAGGGTCCACAAAACCTATACATAGCTTTAAAAGATCTAAAATTATAGAAATTCATGCAAAACATTACCAAGTCAACAGTTAAAGAAAAGATGGGATAAGAAGAAATTAAAGAATTCAGTGTGAAGGGGCTATAGCTCCGTACCCTAAAGCAAAGCCAGCGAGTGCTCTCTGTTGGACACACCACCTCTGGAACCAGGGTTGCTGTTGTGGGTCGTTTGAAGGGTAAGGTGTCTATAAATTAAGGAGTTTTAAGGCCACCTGGGTTCATGTTTTCAGTGCTGAGAGGTGTCCAAACTTTAAGTAGTGAGGATGCGCTCCCACTTCTGTGAGAGGCAATGTAACCCTTTGGCACCAGAGAGTTGATATCTGAAGAAAAGTCCTCCCACAGCTAGTTCTGGATCGCCTTTTCTCTCACAGCTGCTGCTAGTGCGTCCACACTCAGGGCAATGACAAACCTCTCCCCATCTTCTGCTTTATCTCACTTCAACTCTGGCTGCTCTTCATGGTCACCATTCTGGCACTTTGTGTGTAGGGATGCCGATGCTGACACATGGGTGGCCAGCACATGAAGAGAACTTGCACATCATTGCTCACCTGGCTGTGTAGTGCTGTAGTCATTGGTACCACATGAGTTCCCTTTTGGGGTACAGTTTTCAGCACAATTGCTTTGTAATATAGCTTGAGATCAGAAATAGTGATTCCCACAGATGTTTTCTTGTTGTTGAGGATGTATTTGTTTCTATTTGGTCTATTTCTGCCCTAATTTTGATTATTTCTTGCCATCTACTCTTCTTGGGTGTATCTGCTTCCTTTTGTTCTATGGCTTTTAGCTGTGCTGTCAAGTTGCTGATGTATGCTCTCTCCAGTTTCTTTTTGGAAGCACTCAGGGCTATGAGTTTTCTTCTCAGTACTGCTTTCATTGCATTCCATAGGTTTGGGTATGTTGTGTTTTCATTTTCACTGAATTCTAGAAAGTTCTTAATTTCTTTCTTTATTTCTTCTTTGACCCTGCTATCGTTAAACAGAGCGTTGTTTAGTTTCCATGTGTATGTGGGCTTTTTGTTGTCTTTGTTGTTGTTAAAGACCAGCCGTAGACCATGGTGATCTGAGAGGATGCATGGGAGTATTTCAATCTTCTTATATCGATTGAGGCTTGTTCTGTGTCCAATTATGTGGTCAATTTTCGAGAAGGTGCCATGGGATGCTGAGAAGAAGGTGTATTCTTTTACTTTAGGATGATATGTTCTGTAGATATCTATTAATTCCAGTTGGTTCATAGGCTCTGAGAGTTTTACAGTGTCCTTGTTCAGTTTCAGTTTCCATGATCTGTCCTTAGTGGGGTATTAAAGTCTCCCACTATTATTGTGTGGGGTGAAATGTATTTTTTGAGCTTTAGTAGGGTTTCTTTTATGAATATGGGTGCTTTTTTATTTGGAGCATATATGTTAAGGATTGAGAGTTCTTCCTGACAGATTTCCCCGGAAATGAGTAAATGTGTCCTTCCTTATCTTTTTTGATAACTTTTGGTTGGAAATTTACTTTATTTGATATTAGAATAGCCACTCCAGCTTGCTTCTTGGGGCCATTTGCTTGGAAGGTTTTTTTTCCCAACCTTTTACTCTGAGATAGTGTCTGTCTTTGTCTCTGAGATGAGTTTCCTGTATGCAGCAAAATGCTGGATTTTGTTTATGTATCCAGTCTGATAGCCTATGTCTCTTTATTAGGGAGTTGAGTCCATTTATGTTAATAGATATCAAGGAATAGCGGTTGCTGTTTCCTGATATTATTGCTTTTGTAGGTTGAGTTGTGTCTGTGTCTCTTTCTTCTTTTGGTTTTCTTGCTTAGGAGTTTTCTTGTTTTTACTAGGATGTAGTTCCCCTCATTGTATTGGGTTTTCCACCTAAAATTCGTTGTAGTGCTGGGTTTGTGGTCAGATATTGTGTAAATTTAGATTTGTCTTGAGATATCTTCATCTTTCCATCTATGGTGATTGTTAGTTTTGCTGTGTATAGCAGCTTGGGCTGGCACTTGTGCTCTCTTAGGGTGTGCATGATGTCTGTCCAGGCTCTTCTAGCTTTCATAGTCTGTGTTGAGAAATCGGGTGTGATTCTGATTGGTCTGCCTTTATATGTTACCTGACCTTTTTCCCTTACTGCTTTTAGTATTCTTTCTTTGCTTTGGGCACTTGGTGTTTTGACTATTATGTGTCGGGAGGAATTTCTTTTCTGGTCCAACCTATTTGGAGTTCTGAAGGCTTCTTTTATGCTCGTGGTCATCTCATTCTTAAGGGTAGGGAAGTTTTCTTCTACGATTTTGTTGAAGATATTTACTGTGCCTCTTAGTTGATATTCCTCTCCCTCTTCTATTCCTATTATCCTTAGGTTTGGTCTTCTCATTGTGTCCTGGATCTCCTAGACATTTTGGGTTAGGAGCTTTTTGTTTTTTGCATCTTCTCTGGCTGTTTTTTCTATGTTTACAATGTTGTCTTCTGCCCCCGAGATTCTCTCTTCCATCTCTTATAGTCTATTGGAAATGCTTGCTTCTGTGACTCCTGATTTCTTTTTTAGGTGTTCTACCTCTAGGGTTATCTCTTTTAGTGTTTTCTTTATTGTGTTAATTTTCGTTTTAAATTCCTTCTTCCATTCCTTCATCTCTTTGGTTCTGTTTTCCTCTAGTTCTTTGAGTTCTTTGAGTGTTTTTCTTGTTTCCTCTTCAAAAGCTTCTGATTCTTTTTGCTTTTCTTCCCATTCTTGTTTAAGGATCTCTATCAGTGTCTTGAGGTATGATTTTAGGTCTGCGTCTTCTTTTTCTGGAGTGTTTGGCATTCTAGTGTTTGCTATTATGGGAGAGCTGGGTACTAGTGTTGCCAGGTTGTCTTGGTTTCCTTGGGATACGCTCTTTCACTTTCCTCTTCCCATCTTGTTGTCAGTGATATGCTCTTGCCTTTCCCTTGTATCTGGTCTGTGTCCCTGGATCTCCACTGGTCCAGGTGGCGGATGGTCCTAGCCCTGTTCTGTGCCCCAAATCTGCCTGGTGGGAACAGAGGTCCCAATGCTGGATTCCTGGTCCCTGGATCAGGCTGGGCGGGAGTGTGCTTTCTGTGCTCACTTGGCAGAGATCTCTCTGCCCCTTGGCTATTCAGATCCCCTTCTCACCAGCTTTATCTCTGGGAACTGCTGGTCCAGGTGGTAGATTGATCCTTTGCCATTCTATAGGCTGGTATTTTGCCATTTTGATAGTGCTCTTTGCCTCACAGAAGCTTTTTAGTTTCATGAGTTCTCACTTAATAATAGTTGATATTAGTCTTTGATCTTGTAATACTGGAAGTGAATTGTAACTACAAGGAGACCCCCATGTGAGACAGGAGCATGGAGTTCAATGCAAATGCAAGTGGTTTATTTTCCAGCACATGGGGCCAACCCTCAAACAGCCCCCTTGTGGTGAGTGAATGGAAGGCGAATCTGAATTTCTATAACAAGCAGTTTTTATACTTTTCAGAGGTATAAGTACATTTTCATGGTTACAGTTTAAATTTCTTGGCTAAGCCTATTGACCTTTGAATCTATTGGCTAGCAAGCATATGATACCCTTTTGAACTCTATCTGGGACCAAAGGGTCAGGTGACTATCAGTCAGTACATTCTGCAGATTCTCAAGAATGTTACTGCCCCTCCCCTAAACTGTGGGTTTTGAAAGGATCTTGGTGTAGCCTTGACCTGAGGCAGAGGAAACTTCTTTTATTTGGATCAGATCCTTATTAATTTTATTGAAGTTGATAATCTTTCACTGGCAAAACTCTTCCCCTATATAATATATATTCTGACTTTCATTATGATATTAATGCATAAGTACACAGGTTCCTCTAATTCAGCATTTTCCCTACAATTTAGCGTCTTTCTGCTGATTTTATTCGGCCTTTTTGCTTATCAAGGAACAATTAGATTTTATGAATCCCTACATATTTGAGCACTTGAATTTCATGTCTAGGTTCACAAAAGTGATGCCAGATGCTGAGACATTTAAATATAAAACTTATCAAAACATAATACATTTTGCCACTATATGGTGATCTTTGTCCAAGATTGAAGAAATAGTAGTAGTAGATCTCTTCCCCATAGGATTAGGTCTGTATCTATCACGTAAAATTTTTGTCTTCCTATTTGAACATAGAGTTCTAGAGATTGAATTTCTGTTACACTTTGTTGGATTTTGTATATCTTTCCATTCCTTATAAACCATAGATAGTTTCTAAAGTGAACAATGTAGGACCCAACATTCTGCTGGGATTATAGTTACACCAGCTCCCTTACCCACCAAGCCTTCACATTAGGTAAAAATATCATTTAATTTTAATTTTGATTTGTGTTTATTTTAACACTTTACCAAAACCACGAAAACAATGAAAGCAACAACAACAACAACAACAACAACAAAACAACCTGTTTTTCAGTCCTGCTGAACTTTCTCGTTCTTTTCATGCTTTCTCTTTGACATATGGAAGCAGTAAAAGCTGAGTAACTCTGTCCATTTAAACTCACAATTTTCTTTAGGTAAGACAATCTCAATCTCTCCCTCGAAGTCTTCACATCTAATTCCAGAATGTACAATGAATCCTTGGGTTGTTAGGCTACTTCTTCCTAAAAGCATTCCTACTGTTGAGGGTAGCATTGAATTTTGGGTGGTAGTGTAAGATTTATACTTTTGTATAAGACTAGGGCACTGCTTCATTCTGTAGCACACATTGGGTCTGTGATACCAAGTTTACCTTTACAATTGCTCTGTGTATTATTAACAGGAAATTTCTGCCTTGTATCATCTCTTACTTGGGTACAAAAAAAAAAAACAACTTAGGGCATTTCTTATTTGTAAGGGATTACCTCATATATCTTTTGTTGTTCTGCATTCATTGGGTCAATTTCTCCCTTTAACACAAGTACAAATCCTAAAAGGCTGAGGGATTCTAGGGAGGTCGATAAAAACACCTTTTCTAAAATCCCTTTTGAAATGACCTTGTCTCCCACAAATAAGATAACTGACATTTTGATATCTAAGGATTTTGGCCATTGCTCATACAATTACATAGTTCTTGAGGTCAACATCAGCAGCGGTTCTACTCCATTAATCCATGTGTCCTGATTCAGCTTTTAAAGTTCTAAGAACTTTTTTATATTTTCATTTTCAAGACTTAAAAGTCTCAATTAGTACCTCTTTTATATCTGAATCTCCTATTGTTCTATTTATAGCAGATACAAATCTATGGAAGATGTCAATAAAAGTCTCTTTTGGGCTTTACATAAGCTTTCTGAATGGCATGGACCTATTTCCTCCTTTCAGCACCTTATCTGAGGCTCTTAAAGCTGTTGAAGTGCATTGTGTAATAATAGAGTCATCAAACTGCTTTTGCTATCTTAAATCAGAGAATTGGCCTTCACATAACACATTGATTTTTCTATGTAAACACATTTAGACCTAGTATGATTTTTAATATTTGGAATTTTATCTCACCACCATGTCAGCCATTTTAATTGAAAACCTACTTTAGGTATAGCTGCTGTTAAATCTTTCTGGTCTTAGGGTATAATCCTGTTTCAGGTAGCTCAGGTGTTTAAAATCTGTCTCAGATAGGGTGAGTACATTTCATCAGTCACTATTGATTCTTAAATATGTCTAAGATCTTGTATTTTACCAGGATCCCAGAGTAGTTGTTCATTTTGTAAATTTCTGCCATTTTCTGTCATTTGTTGCCAGGTGGCAGGGAAAGGCAGTGGGCATGGTTGTCTTTCCTTGGTTTCATTAATGTTTAGTGCTATAGGTACAATGAATTCTTTTTATACTCAATTCAGATGGTTGAGGGTAAGCAGAAGAACACAATAAAAGACTGTTCTATATGGCATCATCACAACCTATATCCTCTACCGCAGCAAGATCTCAGTATCCAAAGACACCAGAAGATGTTAAAATGATAAAGGCCTTTAAAGAGGAAATAAATACCTTAAAGTAATAAAAGAAAATGCAATCAAACGGGTAAAGGAAAACTCTTCAAGATCTGAAAATGAAAATAGAAGCATTTAAGAAAACACAAATGGAGCAATCAATCCTGGAGATGGAAAGCCTAGGAAAAAGAATGGGAACTCACAAGTAACCTTCTCAAATAGAATACAGAGATGGAAGAGGGAATCTCAGGAATAGAAGATACAGTAGAAGAACCCAATACAATGGCAATAAAAATTTCCGAATCTAAAAAGTTTCTAACATAAAATATCCAGAATAATTGGAACACTCCTATAATTTCAAACCTAAGAATAGTAGGAATAGAAGAGGAAGAAGTATGCCACATACACACACCAAAAAAAAAAAAAAAAAAAAAAAAAAAAAACCCAACATATCTTTAACCAAATTCATACAAGAAAACTTACATAACCAAAAGAAAGAGATGGCTATAAATATACAGGAAGCCTATAAAACACCAAATATATTTGACCAGAAAAGAAAATCTTTCTCCCAAATAATAATAATTAAAACATTAATGTTCTATAGAACCCAAGAACCCTAGGAGTTCTTGGAGGGAGCCACTGAGAGAAACGAGGCCCTAACACGTATGCAATTGACATACAGCTCAGTCTCTGTGTGGGTTGCCAAACAAATGTAATAGGGGCTGTTGTTGAACTGTAGCTTGACTGTGAAACCTATTCCCAATCATGGCTGCCTTGTCTGGTCTCAGAGGGAGAGGATGTACCTTGTCCTGTAGGGACTTTATGGACCAGTGTGCTTATATACCCAGGTGGGCCATCCCTCTTAGGGGAATGATGGAAAGGAAGAGAAATGAGAGGAGGAACACTCTAAAGGGGGACCAGGAGAGAGGTGTGGAGTTTAGCATATAAATAAATGAATACACTAAATGTACAAAACAAAGAAAGAGTATTAAAAGCCAAAATGGTCTAGTAAGTATCATTTTATTTTCATATCTTTGGGATGGGAGACAGTGAGGGGACAATGGTTGGAGTATAAATAAATTAAATAATAAAATTTGTAATGGATTACTTATGTATTACAGTTCAAAATTTATCCCCTTTCCTGTTTGCACCACTCTGATCCTCCACTCCCACCCGATTCCCACTTCAATACCCTGTCATTGCCATACACTGGGGAAACTAGCCTTTACAAGACCAAAGGTTTGTCCTCCTACCGATGCCAGACAAGGCCATCCTCTGCTACATATGTGGCTGGAGCCATGGGTTCCTCCATGTGTGCTCTTAGGTTGGTGGTTTAGTCTGGGAGCTCTGGGGGAGTCTGGCTGGTTGATATTGCTGTTCTTCCTATGGGGTTGCAAGCCCCCTTTTCTCCTCAAATTTTTCTCTTTCTAGTCTATTGGGGTACCCATACTCAGTCTGATGGTTAACTGCAAGCATTTTAATATACAGATTTTTAAAGGCATTTTGGCATAACATTATAAGAATATCTTTGTCAGTACTTAATTCTTTTAGAGGTTTGATTGCATGGATTAAAAGCCCACTAGTTACCATAAGCATGAAGTACATGTAGGACAGAATGTAACATGGAAACAGATTTCTTGTTGAGTATAGATTAAGTGTAATGCTCTGTGGATACCAAAAATTGCCACAAGGCTATTATCGTAGCTCTTGGATTATTAATGATTTAAGGTCCAGGTGTACCAAGCTCTGAGAGGGTGCTATACATTTATTTTTTTCCTAAGAAGGACTGAGGCTTTGGCCTTTGTTTTTCTTGAGCTTCGTAGAGCCTGTGAGTTGCTACTGGGGTGTTCAGAACTTTCTGGGATTAGTATCCAATTATCAGAGACTGCATATTATGTTTGTTCTTTTGTGACTGGGTGACCTCACTCAGAATGATATTCTCTAGATGCATACATTTTGTTAGGAATTTCATAAAGTCATTGTTTCTGATAGCTGATTAGGTCTCCAGTGTAAATATAGCACAATTTTTGTATCCGTTCATCTACTGAAGGACATCTGGGTTCTTTCCAGCTTCTGACTATTATAAATAGGGCTGCTATGAACATTGAGGTGCATGTGTCTTTAATGTATGTTGGAGCGTCTCTGGGGTATATGCCCAGAAGTGGAATAACTGGGTCTTCAGGTAGTGCTATGTCCAATTTTCTGAGGAACTGTCAGACTGATTTCCAGAGTGGTTGGAACAGTTTACAACCCCAACAACAATGGAGAAGTGTTCTTCTTTCTAGGCATCCTTGCCAGCATCTGCTGTTACTGAGTTTTTGATCTTAGCCATTCGAACTGGTGTAAGGTGGAATCTCAGGGTTGTTTTGATTTGCATTTACCTAATGTCAAGCACTTCCTTAGGTGCTTCTCAGCCATTCAATATACCTTAATTGAGAACTTTTTGTTTAGCTCTGTACCCCATTTTTAATAGTATTGTTTGATTCTCTGTTGTCTAACTTCTTGAGTTCTTTGTATACTTTGGATATTAGGCCTCTATCAGATATGGGGTTGGTAAAAATCTTTTCCCAATCTATTTGTTGCCGTTTTGTTTTCTTGACAATGTCCTTAGCCTTACAGAAATTTTGCAATCTCATTAAGTCCCATTTGTTAATCTTTGACCTTAGAGCTTGAGCCATTGGTGTTTTGTTCAGGAAATTTTCTCTTGTGCCTATGTGTTCTGAGGTTTTCCCTAGTTTCTCTTAAAATAGTTTCAGTGTACCTGGTTTAATGTGGAGGTATTTGATCCATGTGCACTTGAGCTTTGTACAAGGAGATAAGAAAGGGTCTATTTTCATTCTTCTGCATGCTGAGTGCCAATTGGACCAACACCATTTGTTGAAGAGGCTGTCCTTTTTCCATTGAATGTTTACAACTCCTTTGTCAAAAATCAAGTGACCATATGTGTGACGGTTCATTTCTGGATCTTCTGTTCTATTCTGTTGATCCATGTGCCTATTGTACCAGTACCATGCAGTTTTTAACACAATTGCCTTGTAATATAGCTTGAGGTCAGGGACAGTAATTCCCACAGATGTTTTCTTGTTGTTGAGAATGGATTTCGATATTCTAGGTTTTTTGTTATTCCACATGAAATTGCACATTGCTCTTTCCAACTCTATGAAGAATTGGGTTGGAATTTTGATGGGGATTGCATTGAATCTGTAGATTGCTTTTGGTAAGATGGTCATTTTTACAATGTTGATCCTTCGAATCCATGAGCATGGGAGATCTTTCCATTTTCTGAGATCCTCCTTGATTTGCTTCTTCAGAGATTTGAAGTTCTTGTCATATAGGTCCTTCACTTGCTTAGTTAGAGTCACACCAAAGAATTTCATATTGTTTGTGAGTATTGTGAAGAGTATCTTTTCCCTAATTACTTTCTCCACGTTTGTCCTTTGAGTAGAGGAAGGCTACTGATTTGTTTGAGTTAATTTTATATCCAGCCACTTTGCTGAACTTGTTTATCAGCTTTAGAAGTTTTCTGGTAGAATTGTTGGGGTCACTTAAGTACACTATCATGTAATCTGTAAATAGAGATATTTTTACTTCTTCCTTTCTGATTTGTATCCCTTTGATCTCCTTTTGCTGTCTAATTGCTCTAGCCAGAACTTCCAGTACTATGTTGAATAGGTACGGGGAGAGTCGGCAGCCTTGTCGAGTGCTTGATTTTAGTGGGATTGCTTCAAGTTTCTCACCGTTAAGTTGGATGCTAGCTATTGGTTTGCTGTATATTGCTTTTATTATGTTTAGGTATGGGCCTTGGGTTCCTGTTCTTTCCAAGATTTTTAACATGAAGTGGTGTTGGATTTTGTCAAATGCTTTCTCAGCATCTAGTGAGATAAGCATGTGTTTTTTTTTTCTTTGAGTTTGTTTATATGGTGGATTACATTCATGGATTTCATTATATTAAACCATCCCTGCATCCCAGGAATGAAGCCTTCTTGATCATGATGAATGATCATTTTGATGTGTTCTTGGATTCTGTTTGCAGGGATTGTGTTGAGTATTTTTGCATCAATGTTCATAAGTGAGATTGGTCTGAAGTTTTCTTTCCTTGTAGGGTCTTTGTTTGGTTTAGGAACGAGGGTTATTTTGGCCTCCAAAAATGAGTTAGGTAGTGTTCAATCTGATTCTATTTTGTGGAATAGTTTGGAGAGTATTGGAATTAGGTCATGAATAAATATCTGATAGAATTCTGCACTGAACACATCTGGACCTGGGCTTTTTTTGGTTGGGAGGCTTTTGATGTCTGCTTCTATTTCTTTAGGTGTTATGGGATTATTTAGATGGTTTATCTGGACCTGGTTTAACTTTAGTATCTGGTATCTGTCTAGGAATTCATCCATTTCCTTCAGATTTTCCAGCTTTGTTGAGTATAGGCTTTTGTAGTAGGATCTGATGATTTCTTGAATTCCTGTTTCAGTTGTTATGTCTCCACTTTCCTTTCTGATTTTGTTTATTTGGATACTCTCTATTTGCCCTCTAGTTAGTCTGGCTAAGGGTTTATCAATCTTGTTAATTTTCTCAAAGAACCAGCTCTTGGTTTTGTTGATTCTTTGAATGGTTCTTTTTGTTTCTATTTGGTCAATTTCTGCTCTGAGTTTGATTATTTCTTGCTGTCTACCCCTCTTGGGTGTATCTGCTTCCTTTTGTTCTAGAGCTTTCAACTGTGCTGTCAAGTTGCTAGCGTATGCTCTCTCCAGTATCTTTTTGGAAGCACTCAGAGCTATGAGTTTTCCTCTCAGTACTGCTTTCATTGCATCCCATAGGTTTGGGTATGTTGTGTTTACATTTTCATTAAATTCTAGAAAATCCTTAATTTCTTTTTTTATTTCTTCTTTGACTCTGCTATCATTTAATAGAGCATTGTTTAGTTTATAGGCATTTTTTTTGTCTTTGTTGTTATTAAAGACCAGCCTTAGACCATGATGATCTGATAGGATGCATGGAAGTATTTCAATCTTCTTCTATCTATTGAGGCTTGTTTTGTGACCGAATATATGGTCAGTTCTGGAGAAGGCGCCTTGAGGTGCTGATAAGAAGGTGTATTCTTTTGTTTTAGGATGATATGTTCTGTAGATGTATATTAATTCCAATTGATTTATAACCTCTGCTAATTTCACTGCATCCTTGTTCAGTTTCTGCTTCCATGATCTGTCCAATAATGAGAATGGGGTGTTGACCTCTCCCAATATTATTGTATGGGGTGCAATGTATTTTTCGAGCTGTAGTAGGGTTTCTTTTATAAATATGGGTGCTCTTGTATTTGGAGCATATATATTAAGGATTGAGAGTTCCTCCTGATGAATTTTCCCTGTAATGAGTAAAAAGTGTCTTTCCTTATCTTGTTTGTTAACTTTTGATTGAAAAGCTACTTCATTCGATATTAGAATGGCTACTCCTGCTTATTTCTTGGGGCCATTTGCTTGGAAGGTTTTTTTCCCAACCTTTGACTCTGAGGTAGTGTCTGTCTTTGTCTCTGAGGTGAGTTTCCTGTATGCAGAGAAATGCTGGATTCTGTTTATGTATCCAGTCTGATATCCTTTGTCTTTTTATTGGGAAATTGAGTCCATTTATGTTAACAGATATTAAGGAATAGTGGATACTGTTTCTTGCTATTTTTGCTTTTAGAGGTAGAATTGTGTCTGTGTGTTTCTTCTTTTGGTTTTCTTGGTTAGTTATTTTCTTGTTTTTACTAGGATGTAGTTTTCCTCCTTGTATTAGGTTTTCCACCTATTTTTCTTTGTAGTGCTGAATTTGTGGTCAAATATTTTGTAAATTTAGTTTTGTTCTGGAATATCTTGTTTTCTCCATCTATGATGATTGAGAGTTTTGCTGAGTATAGCAGCCTGGGCTTCTGTTGTCTTAGGGTCTGTATGACATCTGTCCAGGCTCTTCTAGCTTTCATAGTCTCTGTTGAGAAGTCGGGTGTAATTCTGATTGGTCTGCTTTTATATGTTACGTGACCTTTTCCACTTACTGCTTTTAGTATTCTTTCTTTGTTTTGATCACTTTTGACTATTTTGTGTCGGGAAGAATTTCTTTTCTGGTCCACTCTATTTGGAGTTCTGTAGGCTTATTTTATGCTCATGGTCATCTCATCCTTAAGGGTAGGGAAGTTTTCTTCTACGAGTTTATTGAAGATATTTACTGTGCCTCTTAGTTGATATTCGTCTCCCTCTTCTATTCCTGTTATCCTTAGGTTTTGTCTTCTCATTGTGTCCTGGAATTCCTGGACATTTTGGGTGAGGCACTTTTTGGCTTTTGCATCTTCTCTGACTGTTTTGTCTATGTTTTCAATGTTGTCTTCAGCCCCTGAGATTCTCTTCCATCTCTTGTAGTCTGTTGGAGATGCTTGCATTTGTGACTCCTGATTTCTTTTTTTCCCCCACCTCCAGGGTTGTCTTTTTTAGTCTTTTCTTTATTGTTTCTATTTCCATTTTCAATCCCTTCATCTCTTTGGTTCTATTTTCCTGTAGTTCTTTGATTTCTTTTAGTGTTTTTCTTGTTTCCTCTTTAAAGGCTTCTATTTGTTTATGGTTGTCCTTCCATTCTTGTTTAAGTGAGTTACTTATGCTCTTCTCAAAGATCTCCATAATCATCTTGAGGTATGATTTCAGGTCTGAGCCTTCTTTTTCTGGAGTGTTTGGCATTCCACTGCTTGCTGTAATGGTAGAGCTAGGTTCTGATGTTGCCAGATTGTCTTGGTTTCCATTGCTTAAGTTCTTTCACTTTCCTCTTGCCATCTTGTTGTCTGTGATTATACGTGGTCTTGTCAGTGATTGGTACCCGTTTCTCCTGTGTACATGAGGGCTCGAAGTTTCAGGAAGAAAATTGATTCTGAGTGTTTGGCTTTTGGTGGGCAAGCAATGAGTTCCATTAGCAGTGACTCAGCTCTGTCTTTGTGGGCTCAGATGTGGGAGCTCTTGTGAGGCTGTTCTGGTAGCTCAGCCCTGTGCCCACAGGTCTTGAGTACTACTGGCAGGGACCTGGCTCTTTCTCTAGGCCACAACGGACCCTTTTCCCAATAGCACAGTACTTTCTGCTCTCTGAGGAGTCCGATTGGCTCTCCCTGCACCTATGTGTCAGACTCCTCTCTAGTCTAGGTGTAAGAGGGTTTATAGTGTTAAACTTCAAGCACTGCCTTTCCCAGGCAAACGTCAGCTCCCACTGACAAGGGCTTGTGCCTTACTGTGGGCCTGTGTGTCTAGGCTTGATCCAGTGCTTTTTCAGGCAGATCCTGAGTCCTTATGCCAGAGTTCCTACTCCCCTGAACCGGAGGGCCGGGTTCTCCTTGTGCTAGGCCTAGACCTCTCTGCACTTTGGCTACTCACAGTGCAGTCTCACCAGGCCGGGGTCCCTGGATCTCTGCTGTTCCAAGATGGCAAATGGCCTAAGCGTTTGGTCATATGCAAGGGGTTTAGGGGCAGATACCGAGTTCCTATGCCTGAGTTGCTACTCCCCTGAACCAACCCGAGGGCCGCGTTTTCTGTGTGCTCGGCCTGGCCCGCTCTGTGCTTTGGCTACTCACAGTGCAGTCTTGCCAGGCCTGAGTCCCTGGATCTCTGCTGTTCCCGTTGGCTGAAGTTATTGTTTTTAGTACCTGAGCATTGCTGCATGGTATAAATGTACCACAATTTCTGTATCCATTTTTCTGTTGAGGGACATACGGGTTGTTTCCAGCTTCTGACTATTAAAAATAAGGCTGGAGCACATGTACTTGTTATATGTTCGAGCATTTTTTGGTGTATGCCCAGGAGTGGTATACCTGGGTCATCAGGTAGGACTATGTCCAATTTTCTTAGAAACTGACAGAATGATTTCCAGAGTGGTTGTATCAGCTTGCACTCTCAGAACACTGGGGGAGTGTTCCTCTTTCTCCACATCCTTTGCAGCATCTGCTGTCATGTGAGTTTTTTATCTTAGCCATTCTGACTGCTGTGAGGGTTATTTTGATTTGCTCCCTCCCCCCCCCTGAAATGGGTTTGCCGTTAGAACACAGGTGTTGTGAAAGCCACTGCTAGTTCAAAGCAAAAATGGAAAAGACTCACATCAACATCCTTGTAATTGGACAGTAGATTCTGGCAAGTCTACCACAACTGGCCACCTGATCTACAAATGTGGTGGAATTGACAAACAAACCATGGAAAAGTTTGAGAAGTAGGCTACCGAGATGGGAAAAGGCTCCTTCAAGTACTCCTGGGTCTTGGACAAACTGAAAGCTGAGCGTGAGCATGGTATCACTATTGACATCTCCCTGTGGAAATTAGAGACCAGCAAATACTACGTGACTATCATTGATACCCCAGGACACAGAGACTTCATCAAAAACATGATTACTGGCACATCTCAGGCTGACTGTGCTGTCCTCCTGATTGTTGCTGCTGTGTTGGTGAATTTGAAGCTGGCATCTCCAAGAATGGGCAGACCCGTGAGTATGCTCTTCTGGCTTACAACCTGGGCGTGAAACAGCTAATTGTTGGTGTCAACAAAATGGATTCCACTGAGCCACCATACAGTCAGAAGAGATACAAGGAAATTGTTAAGGAAGTCAGCACCTACAATAAGAAAATTGGCTACAACCCTGACACAGTAGCATTTGTGCCAATTTCTGGTTGGAATGATGACAACATGCTGGAGGTTTGGACTGCATCCTTCCACCAACTCATCCAACTGACAAACCTCTGCGCCTGCCCTTCCAGGATGTCTTTAAAATCGGGGTTATTGGGACTGTCCCTGTGGACCGAGTGGAAACTGGTGTTCTGAAACCTGCTCCAGTCAATGTAACAACTGAAGTCAAGTCTGTTGAAATGCACCATGAAGCTTTGAGTGAAGCTTTTCCTGGGGACAATGTGGGCTTCAATGTAAAGAATGTGTCTGTCAAAGATGTTAGGCATGGCAATGTTGCTGGTGACAGCAAAAATGACTCACCAATGGAAGCAGCTGGCTTCACTGCTCAGGTGATTGTCCTGAACCATCCAGGCCAAATTAGTGCTGGCTATGCTCCTGTCGTAGATTGTCACACAGCCCACATAGCATGCAACTTTGCTGAGCTTAAAGAAATGATAGATCATCATTCTGGTAAGAAGCTGGAAGATGGCCCCAAATTCTTGAAGTCTGGTGATGCTGCCATTGTTGATATGGTCCCTGGCAAGCCCGTGTATGTTGAGAGCTTCTCTGACTATCCTCCACTTGGTCGTTTTGGTGTTTGTGACATGAGGCAGACAGTTGCTGTGGGTGTCATTAAGCTGTGGACAAGAAGGCTGCTGGAGCTGGCAAAGTCACCAAGTCTGCCAGAAAGCCCAGAAGGCTAAATGAATATTACCCCTAACACCTGCCACCCCAGTCTTAATCAGGGGTGGAAGAACAGTTTCAGAACTGTTTGTCTCAATGGGACATTTAAGTTTAATAGTAAAAGACTAGTTAATGATAACAATGCATCATAAAACCTTCAGAAGGAAAGAATGTTTTGTGGACCTTTTTTTTGTGTGTGTGTAGCAGGTTTAAGTTATTAGTTTTCAAAATCAGTGCTTTTTAATGGAAACAACTTGAACAAAAATCTGTCACAGAATTTTGAGACCCATTAAAACAAGTTTAATGACAAAAAACAAAACAAAACAAAAAAACACCTGATGACTAAGGGTGTTAAACATTTCTTTAGGTGCTTCTCAGCCATTTGATACTCCTCAGTTGAGATTGCTTTGTTTAGGTCTGTCCCCCATTTTTAATAGTGTTATTTGATTATCTGCAGTCTAACTTTTTGGGTCCTTTGTATACACTGGATATTAACCCTCTATCTGATGAAGGTTCGCAAAGATCTTTTCCCATTTTGTTGGTTGCTGTTGTGTCCTAATGACAGTGTTCTTTGCCTTTCAGAAGCTTTGTAATTCTATGAGGAAAGAAGAGTATGGAAGAGAAGGGATTTTGCCTATGAATTCCACTCCTCACCAAGCATTCTCAGAACCATAGATTCCTGCCCTGTCCTGCCTGCAAAAGCATGTCTCAAGTCCCTGCAATTGGTAGCTACAAGACCAGTGAAGAGATGAGCCAGAAATGTGCAAGGAATTGCATATAGAGGAAACAGGTGAGTGTAGATTACTTGGTCTGCTGCTCAAGTATGCAAATCAAAGCCACAAATTTGAATTTGTACATCAATAGAACACATGAGTGCTTACCTGAGTAGGAGTGTACCCTCCTGACATCCTACCACTCAGAAGGGGAGGAGGCACATGGAGTTGAATGTCTTTCTCAGCTTCCAGTGAATTTGAGACCAGCCTGCGTAACATGTGACCCAGTCTCAAAGTGAAAAGAAATATACCCCATATGTGCCCAATAAACCCAAGCACTATTGCTGATACCAATACTTACTGACGAGAACCTGATATGGATGCCTTATCAGACGCTCTGCCAGAGCCATCCTGATACAAAGGAGGATGCTTACAGCTAAACCATCAGATTGAACAAGAGGACCCCAATGAAGGAGCTGAAAGGGTCTGCAACCCCATGGGAAGAACAAAATGATCAACTATCCAAACCCACCACAGCTCCCAGGGAATAAAACACCAACCAGTGAGTTAGCATTGGAAAACCCATGGCCTGAAGTACATATGCAACAGAGGATAGCATTTTCTGACATCAATGGGAAGAGAGGCCTTTGGTCCAGTGAAGGCTCATTTTCCCAGTGTAGGGGAAAGCCGATGTTCTGAGGTGGGAGAGGGTGGTTGGGAGAGGGAGTACCTTTATGGAGGCAATGGGAGGGAGAGAGGGATGGAACTGTAAGAAAGGGATAACATCTGAAATATAAATGCAGAGAATTTCCAACAAAAAATTTTGGGGGGAAAAAGTGAAAACAAATCAGATAAGAGTTTAAAATTACCCCCAAAACCAGATATTTTTCAGTCAGATTCTAGCATGATTATTTTAAATTTTTATTTATATTTGTTATATTGTTATAATGTTTGTTTAGTGTCTCTGTTTGTATGTGTGTATATCCAAAAAGTGGTATTGGATACCCTGGAATTGTTGTTCCTAATAGTTTCAAGCTGCCATATAGATGCTGGAAATTAAACTTGGGAACCTCAGGAAAAAGCAGCTAGTGCTTTATCTCCAGAGCCTGTTCTTCAGACCTAAGGTAACAACTTTTCTTTCTTTCATGTCAGCAGAATCACACCATGCACTTCTTTGCGGGTGTCTCATGCTGCTGTATACAGGAGCCACTCTCCTACTCTCCTTATCTCTGCTCTGTGCATGTACCCATCTATTTCAGAATCCAGTGATCAAGATATGAGTTACCTAATCTAACGGTGTTGTTCTCCCTGGTTTAGAGTGAATGCAAGAGTTATGCACATTTAACATTTACATTAATTTATGTAACCAAGGTAGAAGGTGAACTTTCCCCATCAATGAAACCCTCACCTGTACTCTCCTGAATGACAGTCAGATAAGGTTAACTGCTTCTTCAGTGGGGACATTCACCTCGGTAGGACTCAGGTTGTTTTACCAGAGAGTTATTACTGGGTAAATGCAAATTCCATGGTGGCCAGTGTTTTGCCAGTTGTAAGAAAAACAAGGAGACATAAATGTCTCAATAATAAATTCTTATTTCTACCAGCAAGCTTTCAACCCCAGGAGTAAACGGCCAGTAGGGCCCTACAGGGTACTGTGAGTCAGAAATAAAATGTAAGTGCCAAGAAAAATGAGAGTTAAAAACCTGGAGGGTACTAGCCCAGAAAAGATGAGTCGATGTAGAAAGAGCCAGTTTTGGCCTTAGGTTTATTCTGCACATTGCCTTTGGCCTATTGATCCTATGGCTTTTACATACAAACCTCCCTCCCTTACTTTCACTCCATTCTCCACATACGTTTTTAATGCCAGATTGTTCACACCCTAGAGCAGCTTCTGGTTAAGTCTTAGGTTGCATGGCTACCTTGGTATTATCTGGAATCACCAACACTTTCAGCTCTTACCTGAGTGAAGTTCAGGATGCAGGAAAGTAGTATACTACTATGTTGAGACAATTCAGCTGCAAATTCACTTTCCTGACTTTATGGTACATAGATACTCCAGCTGTGTACAAATGACCTGTGTGTGTCCTTTTCCCTCTTAAGCAGGCTATTAACACGCCAAAGTTTAATTTAGTCTTGTGGCATTATTCATGCAGTCAGACAGCGTGTTTCAAAGATGGTTACTGTCAGTTTGTCTCCTGAACATTCTTTGTACTCCTCTACCATGTTGTGGAGATTGAGGCTCAGAACCTTCATGAAACACCAAATCTAAGCTAGTTCAGAAGTCATCAATTTTCTGTTTCCTTTGAGATCACAACTAATCTAAATATCCACAAAGCCTTGCTTTGATTTCAAGCACCCCACAAGACAGCTCTAAAGATTTTATACTTTCCTCTGGACTCTGCTGGTACCTAAAAAGTATTTGACAAACACACTGACAAACCATATATAACTAAATCAAATCACTTTTAATTAAAAATATCTTATCCATGAGAATTTTTTTTACAATACAGAGTCACATATGTCTTTACATTGTTTGTACACCTGGTGCCTAAGAAAGGCCAAAAAAAAAAAAAAAAAAAACCCAAAAAACAAAACAAACAAACAAACAAACAAAACCCATCGAATTTCTTGGATATGGAATCATAAGTAGATCTGAGTCATTTGACGTGGATGCTGGGAACCAAACTTGGGTACCACTGAAAAACAGTCCAGGTCCAAACTATGTCATAAAATGTATGAGATGATGATACTCTATTACTCCTTCTGTCTTTTAAGAGATAAAAATCTGCACTATGACTATGTGGTAACTATAGGTTCTATGGATTTAAATCCCACCTAAATGAATTCTCTATACGCCTTCATATTTTCAGAGTTAACACAGTTCTCTTCATGGACTGAATCACATATTTGTTTTTTGATGTTTTTGGTCTTGTCATAAGCCAGGATTTCTCTGCAAAGACAAGGCTGTTTTAAAACTCAATATGTGCACTGGCTGGCCTCAAACTCTGAACGATATTCTTGCCACCGTCTCCTAAATGTCTCTAATATGTGATCTTTCATGTTTTCAGAGATAACACTGCTGTGCAAAGGCTTTACAACATTCATTACATTCATAAGGCTTCACTCCAGTGTGTGTTCTTTTATGTATTTGGAAATATTGCTGACTTGCAAGGCTTTACTATATTCATTATATTCACAGGGCTTCTTTCCAGTATGTGTTCTTTCATGTTTTCATAGAAGACCCTGCTGTGCAAAGGCTTTACCACATTGATTACACACATAGGGCTTCTCTCCAGTGTGTGTTCTTTTATGTATTTGGAGATTGCTGACTTTCAAGGCTTTACTACATTCATTATATTCATAGGGTTCCCATTCAGTATGTGTTCCTCCAAGTTGTCAAGATGACTATGCTATTCAAAGGCTTTACTACATTCATTATATTCATAGGGCTTCTTTCCAGTATGTGTTCTTTCATGTTTTCGTAGAAGACCCTGCTGGGAAAAGGCTTTACCACACCGATTACACACATAGGGCTTCTCTCCAGTGTGTGTTCTTTCATGTTGACGGAGATTACTCTGTTGTGAAAAGGTTTTACCACATTCATTGCATTCATAGGGTTTCTCCCCAGTATGTGTTCGTTTATGTATTTGGAGAGTTTGATGACTTGTAAAGACTTTACCACATTCATTACATTCATAGGGTTTCTCTCCAGTATGTGTTCTTCCATGTAGTCGGAGATGACATTTTTGCATAAAGGTTTTACCACATTCATTACATATATAAGGTTTCTCTCCAGTATGTGTTCGTTTATGTATTTGGAGACATTGCTGACTTGAAAAGGCTTTACCACATTCATTACATTCAAAAGGTTTCTCCCCAGTATGCATTCGTTTATGTATTTGGAGAGTTCGATGACTTGCAAAGGCCTTACAACATTCATTACACTCATAAGGTTTCTCTCCAGTATGTGTTCGTTTATGTATTTGGAGATTTTGATGATTTGTAAAGGATTTACTACATTCATAACATTCATAGGGTTTCTCCCCAATATGGGTTTGTTCATGTATCTGGAGAGTTTGAAGACTCGCAAAAACTTTACCACATTCATTACCTTCGTAAGTGTTCTCTCCAGTATGCATTCGATTAAGTATTTGGAGACATTGCTGACTTGCAAAGGCTTTACCACATTCATTAGATTCATAGGGTTTCTCTCCAGTATGTGTTTGTTTATGTATTTGGAGATTTCTATAACTTGTAAAGGTTTTGCCACATTCATTACATTCATAGGGTTTCTCTCCAGTATGTGTTCTTTCATGTTGTCGGAGATTACACTTCTGTAGAAAGGCTTTACCACATTCATTACATACATAAGGTTTCTCTCCAGTATGTGTTCGGTTATGTATTTGGAGACACTGGTGACTGGCAAAGGCTTTACCGCATTCATTACATTCATAGGGTTTCTCTCCAGTATGTGTTCGTTTATGTATTTGGAGATTTCGATGACTTGTAAAAGATTTACCACATTCATAACATTCATAGGGTTTCTCTCCAGTATGTGTTCTTTTATGTTGTTGGAGATTACACTTCTGTAGAAAGGCTTTACCACATTCATTACATACATAAGGTTTCTCTCCAGTATGTGTTCGTTTATGTATTTGTAGATTATGCTGACTAGCAAAGGCTTTACCACATTCATTACATTCATAAGGTTTCTCACCAGTATGTGTTCGTTTATGTATCTGAAGAATTTGGTAACTTGTAAAGGCTTTACCACATTCATTACATTCATAGGGTTTCTCTCCACTATGTGTTCGTTTATGTGTTTGGAGATATTGTTGACTTGTGAAGGCTTTACCACATTCATTACATATATAGGGTTTCTCTCCAGTATGTGTTCTCTTATGTATTCGGAGATAATGCTGCCTTGCAAAGGCTTTACCACATTCATTACATTCATATGGTTTCTCTCCAGTGTGTGTCCTTTCATGTTGTCGGAGATGACTATGATATGCAAAGGTTTTACCACAGTGCTTGCATTCATAGGGATTCTCTCCAGTATGTGTCCGTTTTTGAATTTGGAGATTATTCAGTTGTGAAAAGTCTTTACCACGTTCATTACATCTATAGGGTTTCTCTCCAATATGTTTTCTTTTATGTATGTGGGGATAATTCTGATGTGCAAAGGCTCTACCACATTGATTACACTTAAAGTGTTTCTCTCTAGTAGGAATTTTTCCATGCCTTTGAAAATAAGTATCATGTGCAAAGGCTTCATCACACTGAGTATATTCATAGGATTTATCTCCGAGATGACCTCTTTCAAGCCTGCAAAGATAATTGGCATGTATGAACATTTTACCACCTTTATTACACTCACACATCTCTTTATCTGAATAATTTAATTTTACCATTTAATATAATTCTAGAGAGGAATCAGATTAAGGTTTTATTATGTTGTTTACAGTCATAAGGCATTATGTATTCTTCTGTGGGTTTGATTATTTCTGTGATGGTTAGAGCAGTTAGTACATGGTTCACATTTATAGCATAATTATTCTATATGAGTATTTTCACATCTTTGAAGAGATCTGGAAGAACTCAGAGGTTTACCCCAGTCCTTGCATTTATAACATTTTACTATCATGTGTGGCACACCACATCTTCAAAGTAAACCAGAACAAATATAAGCCTCAGATGGTTTTCATCAATTTATCAATCTATTCCCAATCATGTTGGAAATACCATTATTGGTAAATTTGAGTGTGCTCAACATGAGGACTACTAAATATCTTCTCACTGTTCTGGGAGAGAAAGTGGTTCACTGCTTCTTTCCATGTCCTTCATGCTCATATGGCTTGTGTCTACTATGAAGTAAGAAATATATAGTTTAGATTCTTTTGCTCATCTTAGAGATGTAATATAAGAATTATATTTTCTCCACAATGACTTTGTTGATTCTCAAAAAATATTGGTAAATCACTATTAGTATAAATATAACAAGAGATATTCCTATAAACTATGTGCTTTTGTGATTCCTGAGTGGTATGAAACTAAATGGACTGGCAGTCCTACAAAGTAACTCTTATGGGGCTATCACTAAACGGGCGATAGCTTCTAAGGAATTGATTTCTTGTCTTGATTTTAAAGAAATGCTTTTTAAATTGGATTAGGTCCCTAAAACCTAGGTGTATGGTAGTGATAATTCACTCATCAGTGCCCTTAAAACTGTGCTTCTTTAAACTGTTGCTATTCCTTAAAATTCCAGGGCACATGAAAATTTCACCAGAGGTGATTTTGTATCTGAGAGCACATGGAGCTTACCTTCCGTGTATTCTAGAATGTTGGCAATGTTCTTCAGTATTGTAGTCTTTCCATTTGGATCCTAAAATATATTACCAGAAAATATGATACATCATTTAAAATTAAACAAAAGTTAAGTGTCTATCCTCATTGAACCTTATGACACACCGGAAATATTTATCATTTTAACAACTGAAATTATGGAACATCACTAATTAAGAAAGAAAGAAAAAACGCTTCCTCATATTTTAAACACTGACAGAAAATTCAGTCTTACCTATATCAGTGAGGTTCCTGTAGGTCTCCAGCATCACATCTTCGTAGAGGCTCTTCTGAGAAGGATCCAGCAAGACCCACTCTTCCAGACTGAAGTTTATGTGAACATCATCATAGGTCACTGCATCCTAAAATATACCATAAATGTGTACAACAGAAAACACAATGCTGACACTGTAATTGCATAGTACTTTACCAATATGTTGAAACAATTCTGAATCTTTCCACATCTGATCCATGACAGAGACAGAGTAATGTCATCACATTCAGGGAACTGAAGAAAGGATTCATCTCTCTCACTACTGGGCCCAGGAATATTATATAGCTTTGAAAGAGAAATGTGTATTATCAGAATATAGACATAGGGAAACAAACAGATGCACAGTACAGTACATTTCAGGGACGCAGTATGAACAATTACTAACTATGAAAAAAAAACAGGCCAGTGGATCAATTGGCTCATGCACAACTCTCACCACTCACAATTTCCTATCTGCTAAAGGAAAAGCAAGTTGACATATCAGTTCTGAACATCTATGTGTAAAAGCATGCCTCTCATATTGGTAAAAGAAAATGAAGATTAAACCGCACAGTGTCCCTGAAATGCTGACAGTGCTGACTCCAGTACTGCACTCTCACTAAGCAACAGATCATCTGGATACAAATTAAACAGATACTGGAGCTTTGACTGAACCAGATGTGACAGAACAAATGGACATAACATATCTACAGAAGATTTCCCCAAAACAGAGGAGTATATGTTCTTCTCAGCACCTCACAGAACCTTCTCTAAAACTGGCCACATCTTCAGTCACGCAGCAAGTGTCCATAAATGTAAAGGAATTGAAACAACCTCCAGTACTCTATAGGCTAACACGTAGTGAGCAAGGATTACAACAAAAGAAATAGAAAGAACGCTATAACTCAGGGTCAAGACTAAAATAAAGGGGAGGAGGAAGGGGAGTGGGGGGGGGAGAAAAGGTATAACACTTGAAATATAAAGAGAATATTCAATAAAATTGATAAAAAAGACTAAAATAAAGAAAGAAATTAAAAGTAATTCGACAATTCAATAAAACTGAACAGCCCATTCTATATATGGGACACAATGAAAACAGTACTGAGAAGTAACTTCGTGGCACTAAGTAACTACATTAAAAGCAAAAAAATGAGGAGATCTCATACCAGCAAATGAACTACACACCTGAATGCCATAGGACAGAAACAAGCAAGCATACTCAATATTAATAAATTTTAAGAAAAAACAAACCAAACTGGGTCTAAAATAATTAAACAGAAATAAAGACAGCACTTGGCATCTGCCCACAGCAGGCTGAGCTCCCAGAACAGCTGCACAGGTGCTTTTCCACCTGGACCAAGGGTGAGCCTGAGGCGCAGACCTGGGAAGGGAACACCGGGTGTTCTCGGAGCACAGTGGTCTCTAGAAGAGGGTCCTTTCCAGCCCACAGAGTGGGCCAGGTCTCTGTCATCAGGAACAATGCGCTACTCAATGATAACTTGGTCAAGAAAGAAATAAAGAAAGAAGTTAAGGATTATTTAGAATTTAACAAAAATGAAAGCACAACATACCCAAATCTATGGGATGCAATGAAAGCAGTACTGAGAGGAAAACTCATAGCTCTGAGTGTCTCCTAAAAGAAACTGGAGACTAGCAACCTGACAGCACAGCTGAAAACTCTAGAACAAAAAGCAGGTACACCCAAGAAAAGTAGACGGCAGGAAATAACCAAACTCAGAGCAGAAATCAACCAAGTAGAAACAAAAAGAACTATACAAAGAATCAACAAAACCAGGAGCTGGTGCTTTGAGAAAAACAACAAGATCTATAAACCCTTAGCCAGACTAACTAGAGGGCACAGAGCCAGTATTCAAATTAACAAAATCAGAAATGAAAGGGGAGACATAACAGAAACTGAGGAAATTCAAGAAATCATTAGATCCTACTACAAAAGCCTATACTCTACAAAACTAAAAAATCTGGAGGTGACAAATTTCTAGACAGATACCAGATACTAAAGTTAAATCAGGATAAGATAAACCATCTAAACACCTAAAGAAATAGAAGCAGTCATCAAAAGCCTCCCAAACAAAAAAAGCCCATGACTAGATGGGTTCTGTGCAGAATTTTATCAGACCTTCATAGAAGATCTAATACCAATACTCTCCAAACTATTTTACAAAATAGAGTCAGATGGAACACTACCCAACTCATTCTTTGAAGCCACAATTACGCTTATACCTAAACCACACAAAGACCCTAGAAGGAAAGAGAACTTCAGACCAATCTTAGTCATGAACATTGGTGCAAAAATACTCAATAAAATTCTAGCAAACGGAATACAAGAACACATCAAAACAATCATTCACTGTGATCAAGTAGGCTGCAGGGATGGTTTAATATATGGAAATCCATCAATGTAATCCACCATATAAACAGGACACAATTCGTACATAGAATACCAATCATAAATGGAAAGTTGAACAATAAATAAATTGAAACTCAGAATACCAATTGCTTTTGTAGGTCAAAGGACACCATGGCTACTGGAAAAAAAAGGAAAAGATTTTTATCAAATACACATCCAATAGAGGACTAGTAGCCAGAATCTATAAAGGACATGATAAATTAGCACCAACAAACCAAGCAATCGAATTAAAAACTAAGGTCCAGACCTAAACAGAGAATTCTCAATACAGAAATCTCAAATCATCATAGAACACTTAAAGACATGTACACTGTCCTTAGCCTTATACACCTGTCACAATGACTAAGATCAACAAAACAAGTAAATACACAAAACGTGGAGCCAGTGGGACACCTGTCCACTCTTGATGGGAAAACAAATCACAACCACCATGGAATTAATTATGCTGCTTCCTCAGAAAGTTGGGAATTGATACCTCAACATCCAGCTATATCACTCTTGAGCATAAACCCACACAATGCTACATACTATTTCAAGGACACTTGCTCAACTATATTCATAGGATCTTTATTCATTATAGCTAGAAACTGGAAACAACCTAGGTATTCCTCAAAGAAGGATGGATAATAAAACTGTGATATATATTTAAACTATGGAGTAATACACAGCTATTAGGACAAAAAAAAAAGAATTGAAATTTCCATGGAATATTACACACACACACACACACACACACACACACACACACACACACACACACACAAATTGTCCTGATAGTACAGCCTTTTAAGAAGACTCCAGCAGACACAAAACCAAGTAGATGAGGTAGCTGACATCATGAAAGTCAATGTGGATAATTTCTGTTAGACAGAAAGAGACCAGAAGCTCTCGGAGTCAGATGATCACACAGATACAATGCAGGCAGGGGCCTTGTTCAAGTCAGCTGTTACCACATCTGACATCAACTTCAAAACCACATTTTAAACCTTTGGATAATTAGATTCCCAACTTGGATTTTCCAAGAACACTACTGCCTAACAAAAATCCAGTAACAACAGCAGGGGGTGCCTTATTTTGCTAACTAAGTAACTTTTCATTGAGAGTAGCTTCCAGTTATAAGCATTACTGACTCCCTCTGGATTTAAGATGCTGGTGAAGACCTCCTGCTCTTACTTACATATGATGATGTTTCCTTTCTCCTTTGTTGTGTATCACTTCTAAGAGTGTTTTAATCAGAAATAACCCTTTAAGGAGTTTTAACTATGCCCAAAGTTTGTATTTTACCAAAAGTTAAATACAAGTAAATCGTCTATAAGTTTGTCCCTTGTAGATAAATTCAAATAAGTGGCAAATGTATCTCAAGGAGCCATTTAAGAAAAAAAATAAGTTAGTACTGTGTGAGCCTTCACCATCTTGACAGTCCTTTCTGTGGAATGCTGTAGATAAGGCTTTTCATTCTGACTTGGTTTCTTTCCTAGAGCTATAGAGGTGGCTCAAATCACACCTGTAGAAACGATATTTAGCCAGCGGTTTGCAGACTGAACTAGGCTGTGGCCTCTAGTGTGCTGTGAGCAGCCGCTGTGCAGCCTCACAAGGGCGTCAGTCTGCACAGAGGGTTCTGCAAGACTCTTTACTGTTTTCCCACATCCTCTGTATTATGCTTGAGGGGAGGCTTCAGTCACTCCTAGAGGTGACTAATCTCAGATGCCTGTTGCTTTTAGGATGTAGCCATTGCTGTCTGCGACAATTTCGTTGTATTATGAGACTCTCATCAGGGTTTGGTTCAAAGATGGGAGTTTAGGCATGGATGAAATTGAGGAAGTGATGACAGGCAAACGCCTTGCCTGTGGTTTTGCCCCTAGAATGTCCTGAAATCTGTGTTAGTGTACAAAGTAGCAATAGTCATGATGTCATAGAATCTGTTTCTACCTTTACTATCTGGTCCCCTAACATTACTGAAACTATACGACTGTTGAAGACACAACTTGCCATCTCAACCTAGGGCCTCTGCTATGGTCTGACCCCACAATTTTGGTGCTGTACCCTCATACTCTGTCCCATGTAACTCACTGGGTCCTGAATTAACACAGTAATACCTCGCTCCTCTGTGCATTTAACTAGGAATGTTGCCACTATGGTGACCACAATAAAATTGTTCATTAACAAGGAAAAAACAAAGAATATCATGCATTGAGGTGTGGCTATTGCTAAAAAAAAAAATCAGCCTACAAAAGAATTTGCATTCCATATAAGCTGGGTAACGCCCAGCTTATACACTGAACATTAGAAAAAGGAGACTGCAAGTTTAACTGCTTAGGCAGATGGAAGATGGATCCAGCAAATGTACTCCCAGAGGTTTTATTAAGTATACCAGTGGCCTGGAGCAGCAGATCAGTTTTCAGGGACAGGGTTCAGTGGCTGGGCATGAAAGAGATTGGGAAAGTAGAAGGAAGGAAAGAAAAGCTGGGGTGGGGAAGTCTTACACTACCTATGTCTAAGTCAAGCAGGATTCTTAAGAAGACTGGCATCTTGTATGTTACTTCCTAGGAGAATGTGGGAGGAACTTGGGGACATCCATGATGACAGCAGAAACCAACATGTAATGGTACAAACACAGGAGGAGGTTAATCAAGCAAAACTGCCTAAGGGCAACACAAGGCATGTCAAGAATACTACTTACCAAGCCCACAGTGACCTTGGAATTGATAAGGAGAGACCCATTTACTGAGAAGAGTTGGATTCTCAGGAACAGAACAAATTCCTTTCCAAATGCCTTGGCCCCAGAACATGACCAACTCTCTCAAGCATATCCTTGGTTTTTGAATAGGAGCATCATTTATTCTCTATAATTCAGAGTCATTGAGAACGCTCTGAAGGCGTAGCAAGATCCAGGCTGTTAATGATCATCTAAGTACATTCCTGTGTTGAGAAGGAGCTATGCTATGCTCATTCTACATATATAACAACTGCAGGAAAAGGCCTTGCTTGTTTAGGCCAGCTCTCAACACAAAGATATTTTTGCAATTTTTAGTACCTGTCACAAGAGGATTTATTAACAATCTTACAGGTCTGATTAACGTACAATGAATTTTGCAGATGTTATGTTAGCCCTCCATTAGGTAAATTCTACTTCGTGTGACTCAGTATCTCGTAACCATTGGCAAGTCCTTTCCATCCCTAATTCTACTCTTCTACATCACAGCTTAGGAAAGGAGTGCAGCCAGAAAGATCTTATTTACTAACTCCAGCAAATGAACTCCAAGTGAATCTTACGCCTAAACGTTCAATACAACATGTAGGAATTCTAGCGATGGTAGAGAAAATAGGGTTTTCTGAGTTTGCCTCAGGCTGTCCTCTGATGCACAAAAGGTATGATGAAGCCGGACTCAATGATTCTTCTACAAATAGCTCCTGTTCCAAATGCTCTGTACAATGAGTAAAGTTATTCAAAACCCACCACTTGAGACCTAGGATTTACAGATACCACAAAAGACCTCACCTGAGGATAGTTCTGGACACTAGCTCCCACTGGAACCCAGGGAGTGCCCATGACACAGGCTGACCCCGAGGCTCATCAACCCGCTCCTCCCGAGGCCGTCAAGGTTTCTTGCTCACCATTTCACCATTTCCAGGGTTCCTAAGTTGTTTCGGCATGCACCACAGCTCTCAGCATTTTCACAGAAAGCTATCAGCTACTCAAGCTTCTGAACCAAGCTTCTAAAAGCATGGCTCCTGGATGAGCCCACCCACTCGCCCTGCCTCGAGGTCCTGATTGGCTGGAAGCACTGACTGACAGAAAGGACATCTTTTAGGGTGGCAGTATACTCCAGGGACGCATTGGTTTAGGCCTCAGCATAGATCTTGCGAGATCTGGGAACTACACACGACACTGCTGGCAGGGGAGGGATTCTCCTGTGGAATAGAGCCCACAGCTAAGGAGAGAAGTCGAGGAACAAAATATTTCTTCTGACCTTCACTCCAAGGTCAGGTGATCTGCAGCTACATTTATCCGGGTAGGCAAGGGTACTTCAAATAATCCAGACAGAAAGCAGGAACTAGATCACAAACACAATGATGGGTCTTTCTCCCACCAGAAGGATGCATAGTGGCTCGTTCCAATAGGAGTTTTCGTCCAGAAATTCAGTTCAATCTCTAGACAGGTTAATATAATTGAAAGGATACTCTCCTACGTAATTTGAATACTCAGAAGATGTCTTTTATTGGCAATATTTATTGTTAGTGTTAATGTGCAAAAAAAAAAAAAAAAAAAAAAAAAAGAAAGAAAAAGAAAAGAAAAAGCATTGTATCAGTCAAGGGTCTCTAGATGAATAGAACTGATAAAGTGAATCTCTGTGTATGTGGATTTATTAGAGTGGCTCACAGGCTGTAGTCCAGATAATCCAACAAGGGTTGTCTACCAATAAAAGTTGAAGAATCCAGCAGTTCAGTTACAAGCTGGATGTCTCAGCTGGTATCAGTGTACAGCACAATGCCGAAGAAGTAGGCTCAAAAGAAAGACGATTAACCTAACCACCCAAGACAGGGTAAGCAGGAAAAATGAGAGAGCTTCCTTCCTTAATGTCCTTTATGTATCTAGGCTGCCACCAGAGCATGTAGCCCAGATCAAAGCTGAATCTTGTCACCTTAAAAGATCCAAGGTATAGGAAGATCTTCCCACTTCAAAAGCTTGAATTAAGAAAAAGCCCTTACAGGTTTACCCAACTCTGTGGGTGTTACTTAATTTTAGATAAGGTCAAGTTGACTACAAATTATAGCCATTACAGCAGTCAGACAAAGGAGCTGAGACAGGTATCCTGCAAGGAGAGCATAGAATCATTTCCAAAAAAGGAAAGGTGTGCATAGTATTATATACAAAACAATGGCTCCAACAAAAATTTTAAATAAGAAGAAGAAGAGAAAGCATGTGGATTCATAGAACTCTCCCTATTTCCACCCATTCTCAGTTAACAAATCCAGATTTAAAAATCGTCAACATAAAATAGAAAAGACATTTGGGGACATCATTAGCTCAAAATCATACAAGAACTGATATAAAGCATAAAGAATAAGAACAATTGTCTTTGGCATAATCATCTTGTACCAGAAGATGTTAATTAAAAAGAAAGTGTTCATCCCATCAGGCAAGAATGAGTCTCATATCATAACCTTGTGCCAAATTTACAGAAAGCTTGATTTTACTGGAGCACAGTCAAAATTTGTTCAATGACTACTTTCTGACTGTATTTAAGAGAACAACACCAAATTCACATCTTGGGCCCACTTTAAGGAGCAAAATCACAAACAGTTGCAAAGCAAGTTTACAAAAGTGAGAAAAATGCAACAAGAGAATACAGAAGAATCTGAAACAACACACAGACAGACAAACACCACCAAGCAGTATTCATGAGATTGGGAAGGCATTAGGGAGGAACAGATTGTCCTCCAAAAAGAGTAAAGATCAAGATTTGCAACAAATCTGGCTCCAGGAAACAGACCTGAAAATAGTAACTCAGCTATTATAGTAAATGAAAACTTATTTTTAAAAATACAGAATATTGGTCATATGTAGAAATGTGTATTTTTGATTCATTAGTTATAATTTCATTTCTATTTATTTGTTTCTTCTTTGCATTATTCATTCATTAAAGGTTATTATATCATGGTTAAAAAAAATACAGAATAATGATTCCAGTGTTCAAAAAGTAGTCAGGTAGATTCTTAACACATAAATGACACTGTGAAAGTACATTTCCTTGAACCAGTTGTTTATTAATTAATCATGATGTATGTTCTGAAAGATAGATGAATCAATGTCACATTTCTCACAAGAACAAAGGACAAGGAGTACATATACGGAAACCATCTCAGAAGTCACCTAGAGCATTGTGGATATTTTCCACTGGTGGACGTTTATGCTAAGCTACTTCAAGAGAAGAATTCTTTCGCCTCAGACAGACTGACTTAGGAAAGTCACAGCGGCTTCCATGAAGGACCATGAGGAATACATTTTAACTAGTTCTGGCTGCTGTTTCTCTCAGGACCGTGGCATCATGTAGTGAATGCCATCTCTTTCATATTTTACACTACATGGAAGTTATATGGGTGTTTGCCTGCATATCTGTGTGCAGTACCAACAGAAGCCAGAGGAGGGCAGATAATCTCATCAACTGGAATCACAGCACTTTGTTAGGTACTATATATGTTCAGTAAAGTGAACCCAAAACCCACTGGTTTAACTTCAGAGCACACTACCTTCTCTTTTCAAATTTAAGTTTAGTCTTATGTTTTTTGGTTAAAATAGATTATATCGTTTTCCCCTTCCTTGTCTTCCCTCTATGTCTTCCCAAATTTTTCTCTTCCTACTTCTATGTTAGGTATGAAAGTATACTCTACTAAATGACTAAATTCTGTTTCACCTGGGTTGTTTTGCTTCTGTGTCTATGGATGCAGGCCTTATCATTTTGAATTGGAGACTCAGGTAGAGAGTTTATCTTTGCCTGTAGCTAATTCTACCAATTGTAGAAGAATTACCCTCCTTAATGAGCAATGGGAGTCTCACTCCCTAGTGAACCTCAGGTCTGAAAACCTTTTCAAAACTGGAAAACCTGGGTGGAATACATCTCCTAAATTAAGAACACTGAGCATTCTTTATGAGCACCTAGATTCTGTCCCTGTACATACAACAGCTCAAAACTGTCTGTAACTCCAGTTCCTGGGGCTCTGACACAATCTCCTGGCCCCCTAGGCAGGCATAATTTCATGAGCCATGAATGAGGCAAAAACATGTACAAACTCAAACACCTTTACTCATAAGGTAATAACACAATTTCTTGAAAAGAAGAGAAACTTGCACAATGAAGCTTAATTTTCAAGCGTTGTGTGGTAGTGCATTCTTTTAAAGCCAGCATCCAGACACTCATGCAGGAAGACCACTACACACACACACACACACACACTCACAAATCTGAATAACACAGAGGAAAACACACCTTTAAGGTTATTTCAGGTGTCTGCCATTGGTACCCACAAAGTTATCTTCAACAATAAATGCTGTCAAGCTGTTAACATATGCCATTAATTCTAGGACTTGGGGGGCAAATGACATCTGATATCTAAGAATTAAAGGCCACTGTGGGCTATCTAGTCTTGTTCATAATAATGAACTCTAGCCCCTCTCACTTAAAAGAAGAATATAATTTTGGAATGATCTTGTTAGTAAATTCCTGAACTACTTGTTTTATTTTCTTGTCATTGATTTATTTTTTCACGTTACTTTCAAACTGTGACATTTCCTCCCGCAGTTCCCACACTAATCACAGATTGCCAATCCTGGATCCCCCATCATTTCTTCTCTCAGAAGGGGGAGCCCCGAACCCCTATATTACCTCACCCTGGCACATCATGTTACTGTAGACACAGTGCATCCTCTCCCACTGAGAAATGACATGCTGACTCACTTAGGCGTATAGGTACCAAAAGGCAGGCACATTTAGGGACATCCCTGCTCCAGTAGTTATGGGACCTATATGAAGAACTGAATTCTCTTCTAGAAATCAAGTCTAACTGACATATAATTGTGTAACTTGGACACCATTAAGTACTTGTTCATCTTATATAGTAGACAGATTATTTGTAACAGAAGAGGAAGGTGCATTCACTTTGTATTAAAGGGCTAAGATCGCAGTCCATGCAGACTTAAGCAAGATTAAAGAACAGGTTTTCTATGTAATTCTAAAAGAGAAATTTCAAAGAACCATGACTGTTAAGGTCTTATGGGCAGGAAACTCTTGTTCAGACATTCTTTCCAGCGTTTTGTAGTCTAACTTATGCCCATTTAGGCAACCCATCCTCAGTGTGACGTTCTTTCCTCATGTCTCCTGTATGTGGTGAGAACTGCTGCTTCTTCATTTGGGGCTCCCTCTCCTGGTTACTTCTAATCACCAAACATTGAGTGTCTCATTTTGCCTTGTTTGACCATGCATGCCTCAGCACCCCCTATTTCCAGGACATGGTCTTGGTTCTGAATGTGTAAGATGAGAAGATGTAGATCAGCCTTGCTCTAATCAATGCTGCATTTGTTTATTTATTTACTTTAATTATTAGTTTTCAAACATCACTTACCATGGCAAGCCACCTGCTCTATGCAGGGCTTCTGTATAGACACTGTGTACGGGAGAACATGTGGTCACTGTCTCTCCAGTAGTTTTCTCACTGTGAAATAGGAATAACAAACATTTTTGACAATCACACAAATGCATGTGCCTACAGGATATACTTTTAGAGAAAAAAAAATGCAACATTGACTTAGAATTAAGAACAACTCTGGGTAAGACTTCATTTCCAAAACATCTATTACAACAAATGTCAACATACATTTAGTTGTATTTGATAAACCTAAGGCATTAGAGATAAAATAACAGTTTACAAAATGTTCCTTAAACATATATATAGTATACATTTTTTGTATCTCATGGTAATTCCATTTTTGTCAACTTGACTTGAGCTAGACTCATCTGGGAAAAGAAAATCTCAATTAAGAAAATGCATCCATAAGGTGTTTCTAATCACATCTGTGTGGGTCATCTTCTTGATTACTGACTGATGGGAAAGGACTCCACCCAAACATGTCAGTGACACCTAAGGTTGGTAGTTCTAGAAGGAAAAAACAAAGTGCTTGATGGGGATGGAGATATAGTTTACTAAGTATCAGCATACAGTGTTTCTTCAGAGAGACTAAGTTCAGATCCTACTAAGCACTTCTGGCAACCTAAGACTGCATGTCACACTTGCTCTAGGAAAAAAAACCTGCCTTTCATTGTGTCCTTCATGTGAACCTTCATTCAGGTGCACCTGTGAACACAGATACACACACAAATATAAAATAAAAATTATATATAATATATTTATAAATTATATATATGTATATATTTAATACCCATTAAAGACAGATGACTGAATAAGAATCTGGAATCTAAAGATGTTAAGAAATGTTTCTCCATGGCTTCTGCTTCAGTTCCTGCTTCCAGATTCCTATGCAGATTGAAACGTATCATCACGTATTGTATGACCATTAGAAAAGTATTGGACCAGTTAGATTCAGGGTATCCCACTCTATAAATTACAGCAATAAACTACCTAGTATTTCAGTGACCTGGGGTGGAGATTGAGGTTGGACAGAGTCGGGGTAGGTGACACACAAATGGGGTTCCCCTTTCTAAGAGAGAGGGAAGAGAAAGAGGGGTGAGTATCAGGATACAGCCTGCCCACAGATTCACAGTTCTCAGGAGCAAACAGGGACATCTGGAAGGCGTATAATAAGTAAACAGACTATTTTTCCGGTACATCAGACAGGCAGTTTTACAGGGTTTAAAGTTACTTTCCTGTCTCTCTCCCTCTGCTCTTTCTCCCTTTCTCTCCTGCCCACAGCTTGAGGCTGCACACAGTATGACTTCTCTTGTGCACTCGGCTTTTCTCCTTTGTGCTTTTCTTTTCTGGATCTCCCACACTCATACACATCTCTGTTCGTTCCCTTTCTTTCTCACACACAGTCTTCATACACTCCTCACACAACTCCTCGCTCTTCACATGCTCTTCTCATGCTCCCTCTGTCTCCCTCTGTCTCTCTATCTCTGTCTCAGTGTCTCTCTGTCTCTGTTTCTGTTTGTCTATCTCTCACACACACCATCACACATGCTTTCTCTCTCCTTTCTCTTGCCCCAGTCTAATGATACTCCAAAAGCAGGTAGAAAAAAAGGCACTTATAATCGTTGTCAAATGATATTCTAAAGAATAACCGCATACGACAGAGAATTGAGACTTATGCCCACAGTCCAGCTGTCTCTCTGACCGACCGCTCTCCTATCTCTCCAGGCCAGGACTGTGCCGGGCCTCGGCCGCTACAGCGCCTGCGCGGACCGGCCAGGCTGGCGTGCAATGGCGGCGGGCGCGCTCTCGGGCACAGGCGTCCCTCCCGCGGGCGGCGCATCCCCACAGGGCAGCTGAGCCCTGGAGACGCTGGAAGACCGCGAGTCCGAGTACCTCATGAACAGCGGTGTCCATCGGGTGCAACTTGTCACAGGACTCTGTAACCGTGAGCGTGGGACACTGGAGCTCCATCTCGCGGCGCCACCTCGAGAGCTTTACGCCCCCTGGTGGCGGAAATTGCGCGGCCGCCCTGGAACCTGCGCAGCCCGGGCCGGAAGGGGCGCCGACTTCTACCTGCGCTGTCTCTGCACGGATGGTGTGGCTTGTTCATGCACCCTGTGTTCCACGGACGGGGGCGCCACCGCTGCAGCTGCCGCTCCTGTGCACTTTCAGGTTTCTGAGCACAAATATCAAGATCACATTCCCAGCACTATCCAGTGAGTAAAGAGAAGCAGGGAGCAGTCGCCAGTGAAGCCTGTGCAGCCACAGATCTCACAGGAACTGTCAGTGCTGCAGACTCTTGCCCATCCAGTCCTTAGGGAGCAGGCTCTTCAGAGTAAAAAAAATGGGACCTGTGGTACCCGTGACCTCAGTTTAATGGCTGACAATTCATGGCCGGAAATGAAAAAGAACCTTCAGACAGAGACAACCCAAAGGATAAATGAAAACCACCTCAGTCCTATGCACAGTTGACAGTACAAGCAATTACAATGGCTCCTGATAAACAACTTAGCCTGATGGGATTTATACACACATCACTAAAATCTATCCATACTACAGGATTAAGAACAAGGGCTGATAGGATTCTATTTGCCACAATCTCTCTCTGAACTGTTATTTCATCAAAGTGGCACGTTTCCACGAAGATCCAGGCAAAGTCTGGACAATAGACTCGGCCTTTGAGAGCAAACTGGTACAGCCTGCTTTTAAGAATGTCTAGTGGCTGCCTTGCTTTTGCCTGGGACCTCTAGCCTCTAGGAGCGCCACAGCTTCTCCCAACTTTGTGTGAGTGTTGGATGCTCATTCCGGTGGCACCCGGAGAACCTGTGTTGGGAAGGTTCTTCAGCCACCTTTGAGCCTGGGCCCTGGGCCTGGTGCCTCACAGAACAAACTTGCTGTTATCCAGGAGGCGATGTTTGCCCAGAGAGCACCAGGGTCACTTCTCCTATCTTCATTACTGTCCACCAGCAGCTACCCTGGCCATTAAGCCCACCACCTACCTACACTGTTGGAATCCCACGGACCACACCCACCTCTCAGCCAATTGATGTGCAGACAGTACATGTTGTCCATCAGACCCAGCAGTGGCAGTCAGCAGTGTGGCTGGACTGGCCCCAGCAAACACATACACAGGTGCTGGACGAGCTGTGGTCACTCAGGCTGCCATGTTGTCTCCTCCTAAGGCTGAACCACAAGAGAATGTCCACCACTGAGAAGTCAGAGTGAAAGTAGAACCTGTCCCTGCAATTAGCCTAGCCACACTAGGTGCTTGCTGCTAGCTGAGTCATCACAGTCTTCACAGGGCACCATGTTCAAACCGGGAACATAGTACAGGTGGTGACTTTAGGTCAAAACCAGCTTCCAATAAAAACTGTACCCAAAAGGGAACTCATGTGGTACCAATGACAGCAGTGCACAGCCAGGTGAGCAATGATGTGCAAGTTCTCTCCATGTGCTGGCCACCCATGTGTCAGCATCGGCATCCCTACACACAAAGTGCCAGAATGGTGACCATGAAGAGCAGCCAGAGCTGAAGTGAGTGAAAGCAGAAGATGGGGAGAGGTTTGTCATTGCCCTGAGTGTGTGCGCACCAGCAGCAGCTGTGAGAGAAAAGGCGATCCAGAACCAGCTGTGGGAGGACTTTTCTTCTGACATCAACTCTCTGGTGCCAAAAGGAGACATTGCCTCTCACAGGAGTGGGAGCACATCCCCAGTGGGTAAAGGGCTTCACATCTCAGCACTGAAAACATGAACCCAGGTGGCCTTAAAACTCCTTAATTTATAGACGCCTTACCCTTGAAACGACCCAGAACAGCAACCCTGGTTCCAGAGGTGATGAGTCTAACAGACTGCTGGCTGGACTGTCATCTTGAGGATGCAGCACCTGCCACAAGTGGATGTTGCTGACTTTCCTCTAGGGGACAGAGCCACAGCCACTTGCTGCCCTTTTAGGATTTGCTGGCTGTGGCTGAGAGACAAGACAGTATTTTCTTGTCCACATGTAGATTTAGAATACTTAGTGATTTTCTATCTTTATTAAATAATGGGGTCTTTAACAATTCATATCACTCTATTTCTACTCTCTTCAGAGACTTGAAGTTCTTGTCATACAGATCTTTCACTTGCTTGATTAGAATCTCATCAAGGTATTATATGTGACTATTGTATAAGGGTGTCATTTCCCTAATTTCTTTCATAGCCTCCTTAGCCTTTGAGTAGAAGAAAGCTACTAATTTGTTTAATTTTGTATCTAGCCATTTTGGGGATGAAGTTTATCAGCTGTAAGAGTTCTCTGGTGGAAATTTTGGGGTCACTTAAGTATATGCTCTTATATCATCTGCAAGTAATGATATTTTGACTTTTTCCTATTCAATTTCTATCTTTTTTACCTCCTTTTATTGTCTCATAGCTCTGCCTAGAGTTTCGAGTGCTATACTGAATAGGTAGGGAGACAGTGGGCATCCTTCTCTAGTCCCTGATTTTAGTGGGGTTTCTCCATGTTAGTTTGATGTTGACCACTGGTTTGCTCTGTATTACTTCTACTATGTATACCTTTGCTCCTTGAATTCCTGATCTCTCCAAGACTTTTAACATGAAGGGGTGTTGAGTTTTGACAAAAGTTTTCACAGCATCTAATGAGATGATCATGTGGCTTTTTTCTTTGAGTTTGTTTATATGGTGGATTACATTGATGGATTTCTGTATATTAAACCATGCCTGGGCTGAAGTATACTTGAACATGATTGATGACGTTTTAAATGTGTTCTTGGATTCAGTTTGTGAGAATTTTATTGAGCATTTTTAGTTGATATTTGTAAGGGTAAGGGGTCTGAAATGTTGTTTATTTCTTGGGTCTTTGGGTAGCTTAGGTATAAGCATAAGTGGCTCCATAGAAGGAACTGTGTAGTGTTCCTTATGTTTCTATCTTGTGGAATAGATAGGAGAGTATCAATATCAGGTCTTCTATGAAGGTCTGATAGAGTTCTGCACTAAACACATCTGGTCCTGAGCCTTTTATGGTTGGGAGGCTTTTGATGACTGCTCCTCTTTCCTCAAGGGTTATAAGTCTCTGTAGGTGGTTTACACAATCACGATTAAACTTTGGCAAGTGGTACCTGTCTGTTTGTTTTAGATTTCTCAGTTTTAATAAGTACTGGCTTTTGAAGTAAGACCTGATAACTTTTGCATTTCAACAGTGTCTGTTATTATGTTTCCATTTTCATTACTGATTTTATTAATTAGGATACTGTCTCTCTGCTTTTTAGTTTGTTTGACAAAGGGTGAGTTTATCTTGTGAATTTTCTCACAGATACAGGTTTTGGTTTTGCTGATTCTTTGGGTTTTTTTTATATATAATTTATTTATCACATATAAATATATATTTATGTGATATTTTTTCCTTACAACTTTATTTTAAAAAAACAGACACATGTTCAGATTTTAAAGGCATTTTGGCATAAAACTATATTAATATATTTTTGTCAGTACTTGATTTTTTTAATGGTTAATAGTATAGATTGAAATCTTACTAGTTACCATAAGCATAAAGTACATGTAAAACAAAACATAACATAGAAATAGTCAAAGTTTTCTTGGTGTGTATAGATTAAACATAATTATTTTTAAATACCAAAAATTGCCACAAGGCTATCTTCTTAGCTCTTCAGTTATTAATGATTTAAGGTCTAGGTGTACCCCACTCTGAGAGGTGCTATACACTTATTGTTTTTTTTAAGAAGGACTGTGGCTTCCACTTTTTAGCCTTTATTTTTGAGCTTCATATGATCTGTAAGTTCTTTCTGGGGTGTTCAGAGCTTTCTGGGGCTAGTATCCAATTATCACTGACTGCATATTATGTCTGTTCTTTTGTGACTGGGTTACCTCACTCAGGATGATATTCTCTAGATGCATCCATTTTCCTAGGAATTTCATAAAGTCATTGTTTCTAATAGCTGACTAGTACTCCATTGCGTAAATATACCACACTTTCTGTATCCATTCATTGACTGAAGAGCCACTGCCTCAGTGTGAAGCAACCCAGACAATGTTTCACAGTGGAGTGATTCCCTGGTTTCTTCAGGTAAGACAGGGGAAGGACCAAGCAGTAGGAGGGCCTTGGTTGACAGAATCCTGTGTTCGATCAGGCATCTGTTTAATTTATTAACCACTTAATCCAGTGATTCTTATTGTTGACAAAAGCGCCCATTGTTGGTTCCCAAAGCCCACTTTAGGCAAAGTGAAGCCCGGATTTTGAGGAGGTGTAGCAGTACCCCAGCCAAAGCCAAACTTCCTTCAGCAAACGTGTGGTATGATAATGTAAAAACTTCAGGGCAAATAGCTGACCATCTTTTCTTACAGGCATTCTGAGGTATGGATTCTCAGAGGATCAAGTACTGCCCTGTAGGCCACACTCTGCACAAGAAGGGCAGTTGTCCCAGGATCCTGAGAGCAAGCTAATCACCCCTGCTGATCAGTAAGTCCTGGTGCAACACTGGATTCTGTGAGACCAAAACAGAGGCTGCCTGCCTGCACCCCCCCCCCCCGTGTGTGTGTGTGTGTGTGTGTGTGTGTGTGTGTGTGTTTGTGCTCATGATAACATTAAGGAAGTCTGACCCAACCCTGAGATGGGTCCAGGAAAGGGCATTAGGCCCCAAAGGAGAGTTTTATGCTCTAAGGACGATATCCCAGAAAGGACTCTGACAGTACATTTCTCAGAAAAACCCTAAAATATACAGTCCAAAGGCTATCTGGGCCCTCTGGGGAACAGAGGTACTCTCCCAGTATCATCTGATATCTGCCCAGTCAATCAGCCAAAAGACCAAACTAACTACCCATCACCAAGTACCTAGTTGCTGTTACTGTAATCTGTCCTCTTTTAAAAAAAAAAAAAATGTAGGAAAGGTGATTCTAAGTTAGAATTGGAATCACCTCTAGTCTCTTGCTTAAGAGACTGTTGAAGGTTGGTCCCCATGCACTGGAAAAATAAACTTCTTGGTTCTGTATTAATATGAGTCTTGTTGTCTCACTTGAGTGCCTCCCACGGGTAAAGACCTTCTGGGCTTTACATGTTTGCCTGTATACTGGCTCTTCCCATCCTCGCTTCCACTGCTCACCAACAATGCCGGCCTGGACGCAGCAGTGTACACAGGTTGAGCCTATTGAGCCATCACCCTGCAGGAACCACTAATGCTTTGTACCGTGGTGGCCACGTACTGCTCATTCTCACCCCCACTCCCGACCGTATTAATGGCAGCTCAGCTTCCCAGAGACCTCTGAGTGGATTAATTGCAACCAATTGAAGCAGGTAGCAGCCTGGCCCTTCCAGAGGCTCTGAGGCCATTTATTCTTTAGAAGGTATAGGGTCGTGGGGGGAAAAATGTCCTTAAAAAAAGAAAAAAAAATAATGAAACTAGGCCCTAAGTCTGAGTGTACTGGTTATTCTACTGCTATGGTAGTGGCCCTCAGGAGGTCAGTGCAGGCTTTGAGGACCTGCTTACATACAGGGGCAAGCCCAAGGAGCTGAATGTTTAGCAATAAGGGAGGACCATATATGTAGTAGAGAAATATCTTTCTCCTTGTGTTCTCAATAGAGAACTAATGACTGGGCAGAGAACAGCCCCCCCTCTGGGCTCCAGGAAGTCAAGGTGGATTGCTTAGCCTGAGAGGTTTAAAACCCTTAGGTATGAAAACTTTTCAACTTTTCCAAAAAATTCAGGGTTCCTGGGAGGGGGTGGAGAGCTATGGACAATGGGGTCATCATTCAAGAACTGTTATGACATTGGACTGAAAGCTAGGATAATCCTGGAGATCAGTCAGATCCTTTGACATGTAGACAAAGTAGATAAGGAAACGGGAGCAGATTAGGTTCCTGTAATTATTCAGGGCTTCACCAAAAATAACAGAACACAGTGTTTTAGTCACGGTTTTATTGCTGTGAACACTGACACCATGGCCAAGGCAGGGCCTATAAAAGCAACATTTAATTGGATCAGGCTTATAGGTTGAGAGCTTCTGTTCAGTATTATCAAGGTGGGGACATGGCAGCATCCAGGCAGGCATGGTACAGGAGGAACTGAGAGTTCTACATCTTCATCTGAAGGCTGCCAGTAGAATACTTTCTCCCAAGCAACAAAGAGGGGTGTCTTAAAGGCCACACCCACACTGACACACCCACTCCAACGGCCACACCTCCAAATAATGCCACTCCCTGGACGAAGCCTATACAAACTATCACAAATGGTGTTCCAATCAAAAGTGTTGCCGCTGCACTTCTAGTCATTCACGTTAGCAGTTATGAAACACTTCTCCAAAATTCCCCTAGCTCTGCGTCAATAGGGTTTGCAAGCTCATCTTAGGGTCACCATTTTGTATGGAGAGTTGACTCTACATGCTGGAAATTACTGCAGAATAAATGGGTTTTGCTTTTGCATAGTAGTTGAGTCTGTGGTCTTCCTTCAGCAACTCTTAGAGCCTTATAGGCCATGTGCCAACAAGGCTGTCCTAAGGCCCGGTAAATAGGGAATTCACAGGCTGTTAACTTAGCCCTGTTCCTTAAGTAGATGGGTATTGCAGTGGATATACGAAATGAAACATACATTGCCAAGCAAGCGCTGGCTGGGCCTAAGGCTTCTCACACAGGACTAGGTCATAACCTGCACTTGCCCTCACTGTGTGGCCAGTGTGGCAAGCTGCATTTCTGTCGTCTGTAGTAGGGAGAGAATAGGCCACAGTGGTTCTAGTGCAGAATTTTTCAGCCTTCCTAATTCTGTGACCCTTTAACCCAGTCCTCATATTGTGGTGACTCCAACTATAAATTTATTTCTATTGCTACTTCACAATTGTGATTTTGGTAATTATGAGTCATAATGTAAATATCTGTGTGATCTGATGGTTTCAGGCAACCCCTGTGAAAGGATGATTGGACATCTAAAGGGGTCTCAACCCACATGTTGAGAACCACTGTTCTACCGGTTGATCACTATGCCGGCCGGCTTAAAGCAAAGGGTGGCAGGACTGGAGCCTTACATCCTTCTGGCCATTGCCTTCAGATTCCAGCCATTCCCTTCTAGGCAGAGATGAACTTTGAGCCAGGCAGGCCCTCCCAGTTATTCATTAACCTGGACTAGTCTTGGCCCTGAAGATTAGGATCCTATACTGTGCCTACAGACCCTTGCCTTCCATGTCTCTAGTTCCAATTGGCCTGAGAACTGGAACCTGAAACCCCTCTCGTTTGCAGCTGTGCCTAAAATGGAAATGAGGTCTTGGAGAAAGGTAGCCTGTCAGGTATATTATTACCAATTTAAGCTTCTCTATAACCAGCTTACAAATAAATGAGACGCAGACTACATTTTTGTTATTTGGCTTAGGCAATTACTGGGGTTAGGCACTAATCTACATTTCTAACCACTGGACTGGTTTCCTTCCCAGTGGTGTACCCCAGACATTTACTGTTTCTTATGCCCCCCTGGTGATGATCCATTTCCCACCCGGAGGCTTCCTCCTCTCTCCTCATTCTTCCTTCTTCTTTTGCTCTCTCCACCCCCAATCAGGTAACTTAAAACCCACCTTTAATTTCTCCCATTATTGGCTATAGTCAATTTTATTTAACCAACAGTTTTAAATCAAGGGACAAGGGTTACAATACAAAAGCTTGTAAACAGGAGAATTTGCTCATAGGCCTTTATCTTCAGGTACAGAATTTACGTTTACAATACATAGTAACAGACCAAATTTCAACAAACAGGTTGAGAAATGACTTAGGTGTTAGCAAAGCCAACAGAGGTTAGTGCTATATAGCCTTGGGTGTCCTCAAACCTACATTTCATCACCTATACTGCTCAAGGTGACTGGTAATGGCATGGTTGTTTGGGGGATTGGACAAAAAATAATTTCCAGTAAATCCCCATTAGTCCACTCAGCCTCTGTATTTTTTCTATAATTTTTTACTTCATTTTTCAAATGCTGGAAACTGGAATGTTCCTAGTGAGATGGTGGAAAGCAGTGGACAGTGGGGGGGTTGGGTAGAGGAATATCAGTGAACCTTGGCTTCAGAAACCTTTGGGATACCATCTCTTTTCTTGCATTATTTAACCAAACATTTTTTGATCCCTTTACATCTGCTGTAAGATTTCACTACCAAAGCAAGTGTTACTTGGACTCATGTCCTGGTCTTTCTGCAGACCCCAGGCCTTAGAATCCCAAAGTGTAGATAACAACAGAGCCAGGTTGAGATTCGATGTTAGTTTTGTGGGATGCACTTACATCTCAACAGTAGTGACCAGAACTTGGTGTCAGAACCTCCAGTCTGGGGATGCACCCTCCCAGCAACTAGTCTATTGTAGTCTGACCATGCCTTTTGCTTCAAGAATTCCACATATAAGTACCTCTCATTGTCACTTCCACTTTTCTAGGCACTATCTATTTAACCAGGCCTGCCTGGGCCTCAGGTCTACAAGTATGGATTTATACATGTGCCACAGTGGAGGGAACAGAGGCATTCTGGGATACCACAGACCCAGCACAACCTGAGTGGTACACAGTATCTTCTAGCCTGCACAAGCATATGGTTTCCTGTTTATTTGTTTGTTTTTGTTTGTTTTTTTTTCAGTATTCTGTCGCCATAGGAACACTGCTGGGGGCAGGTGACAGTAGCCCTTGTAGTAGAGACAGAAGAAGAACAAGTGACTGTATTTTTGGTGGTCCCTTTTGTTGATGGGACCTAGAAAGTTAAACATGTACTCCTGAAGTGTCATGGGTGTGTGAGAGCTGAAATGGTCTCTCTCCTCAGAGTATACCATATTCTGCATTGTCTCAGGTTACCTGTATGGCTTATGGCACAAGGCCCTCTAGGATCTGGATCCCTAGGATGCAGTCACAAAAGTAGATATGCTGTTGCCTGAGGCCCTCAAAGTTCATGTGTGTGGGCTTTGCTGGCTCCTGATGGATAGGTTAAATAGTTCACCCGACACAGGAACATACACCCCCTCATCCCATACTTCCAGTCATCTGCCTCTTTAAGAAGGACATGCCCTATGACATGCTGTGTCCTTCCCCATTCTCTCGATCAGATTAGAACAAATATTTACTGGAAGTAACAGGTTGTTGCCCTTCATACTGAGTGAGTGTGAGCTAAAAGAGTTAATTCTCAGAGTAAACAAGAAAGGACATCACTTGGACTTACTTGAACTGTTCCTAGCTTACAGGAATCCTCTGGATTAAACAATGGACATCAGGCATCTACAATGATCAAAAAGTAGGTCTATCACTTAAAATATGTTCTTCATATCATTTGTAATAAAAGGATATCATATGCAAATAACATGTTGGGGGAATATTCCAGAAATGCATGCTTGCTCAAGCTGCCTTCTTTTATCTAGATTGTATTCTATAAGTTTCCTCTAACTTTTAAGACACCCATAAATTGGCAGTAAGGATATTTGACCAAGTCCAGCTCAGCCAAACAACAGGTTACCCAGGGCAAGAGCAGCGATCAAAAGAAAAGAGAGACAATTAGACAAAACTATAAAATGACTCCTGCCAGTTCTGAGGCTGAAACAAAATTTTTATTATTTAATCTTCTTTTCTTTCTTTTCTTTGTGTAGTTTTTTTAAAACTTTATTTTTAAAAAACAAAGATAAAAGAAAAAAATTTTAAACATTTTTGCATAAGTGTATACAAATATAATTGTGTCAGTGCTTGGCTTTTTTTTTTCTTCTTTTTTTTAAAGGTTGGATACTCTGCATTAAGGTCTTACTAGTTACAATGAGCATAAAGAACATGTAAAACAGGATGTAACCCGGAATTAGTCAACGTTTTCTTGGTGTGTAAGGATTGAGCATAACGTTTTTTTTTTTTTTTTCTTTTCTTTTCTTTTCTTTTTTCTTGAACTTCACACAGTCTGTGAGTTGTTTCTGGGGCAGTCCGAGCCTCTGGGGTTAGCATCCCACTATCAGTGACTGCATATTATGTCTGTTCTTTTGTGACTGGGTTATCTCACTCAGGATGATATTCTCTAGATGCAACCATTTTCTTAAGAACTTGGTTAAGTCATTGTTTCTGATGGCTGAATAGTACTCCATTGTGTAAATGTACCACAATTTTTGTATCCATTCATCTACTGAAGGACATCTGGGTTCTTTCCACCTTCTGGCTATTATAAATAGAGCTGCTATGAACATTGTGGTGCATGTATCTTTGTTGTATATTGGAATGTCTCTGGGGTATATGCCCAAAAGTGGAATAGCTGGATCTTCAGGTAGTACTATGTCCAATTTTCTGAGGTATCGCCAGATTGATTTCCAGAGTGGTTGTATCAGTTTACAACCACACCAACAGTGGAGACGTGTTCCTCTTTCTTAATCTTCTTTTAAATCACTTTAATTACATGCAGAAAGATAAGATCAGTTTTGAGTCAAGAAACGAGCAAGCCAATAATCAAACATCCTGTAAACATTTTTGTGGGGGCAAGAAGGGGAGACTGAGACAAAATAGACTTCCAAGAGACAAAGGGACTGTCACACCAACTTCAGATGAGCTGTGCCCTTAGCTTTAAATGTATGTGTTCTTAATCCCAAGCAGTTTCCTGAGCCCAGGGCCAGAGTCAGATTCCTGCTTTGAGTTTACTTCTATTGTTCTGGTGATGTCAAAATTCCCGGACAACTATCCAGTGGTTCCAAAAAATTCTCCACAGATATTCCTTAATTTCTGTTGTTAACTAGTTTCCTTCTTTTGGATTTAGAGACAGAGCCTGGCTGGCCTAGAACTCAGTATTGAAATCAACCTCGTCTTGCACTCACAGAGGTCTGTGTGCCACTGCCTTTGAAGTCCTGTGGTTAAATTGACAACTATATCACAATTTTTCGACCAATCCTTTTAAGCTTTATTTCTAAAGTTTTGTGTTATTATCATACTATGTAGACTCTCAAAAATTTCAACACTTTAAAAATTCAGTATATTTTTTAATATATGCACTCTACTAAATGTGTACTCCTGAAAAATCGAAAATGAGTTACAGATGTTCTCTACAAAAAGATCGGACCTTTTTGTAGTTGCAGAATAAGGGAAGGCAAAATCATGACATTGTAAACTACTCGGTGTACATATGAAACTCCCAAGCTTCTATGTCTATAGGGAACCCTGCATCTCTAATTCCCTGACTTTGAGTTCGCCATCACATCTACAGATTATTTCATAGGCTCATACACAAACAGCCCCATGTGCTGCTGTTCTAAGTGGTCTTCTAATTGTCCTGAGATCACCAATATCTTCCAATCTCCTTGTAACTGAACTTATGCCTCCCTCTTCCATGTGAACTTCAGGCACTGCAACCCTGCCTCGTGAGGTCAAGTCTCAACTCCTGTGTTACTCCTTCAATCTATGGTTTCTACTGCAACTGAGGCTGCCCCATCATTAAAGGATTCTTTTCAGTGACTGCAACACTGATACACAATGCCAAGGCTATGTTCCCCTTGATACTCATTACTACAGTTTACGTATAAGAAGTGGACGACTGTTGCATATTATCTGATTCTACTGTCAGCATGTGACTTAGCCTTTTTCTCCTATGGATCACAGTATCAACTTTGCTGACATGAATATATACTTTTAAAATCTTTTTTTATTGGATAGTCTCTGAATTTACATTTCAAATGTGATCCCCTTTCCCTCCACTTGTTTCCATGAAGGTCCCTCTGTCAACTACCCACTTTACCTCAGTGCCTTGGCATTCCCCTACATCTTCACTGGACCAAAGGCCTCTTCTCCCATTGATGCCGTACAGTGCTGTCCTCTGCTACATATGTGACTGGAGCCATGCGTCTTTCCATGTGCTCATTGGTTGCTGTTTTTAGTCCCTGGGAGTTCTGGCTGGTTTGTTTGATTGATAATCTTGTTCTTCCCAAGGGTTTGAAAACCCTCACAGCTCCTTCAGTCCTTTCTCTACCTCCTTCATTGGGGATCCCTTGTTTTTAGTCTGATGGTTAGTTAGCTGCAAGCATCCTTAACTGTATCTGTATGACTCTGGTAGAGCCTCTGAGGAGGCATTCTTATCTGGCACCTGCCAGGGAGCACTTCTTGGCATAAGCAATAGTGCTCAGGTTTGATGGTTGCATATGGGGTGGATCCCCAGGTGAGGCAGTCTCTGGATGATCTTTTCTTTAATCCCTGCTCCTGTATTTGTCCCTGTATTTCCTCCCATGAGTTCTCTACTCTGTTGTGAGCTATGGTATATATTAGGGACAGAACCTAGGTGCTCTCAAGGAATCGTCAGTGTTACTAACCGAGGGTAGGAGGCATTTTCCACCCATGTTTTCTAGTATTAAAAAGGTTTCCAGTCCAAGGTAGCTTTAGTCACTAGGGTGTGAGACTCCCATTGCTTGTTAAAGAGTGGAATTCTTCTCCAGTTAGTAGAATTATCCTCAGACTAAGATAAATTCTCTAAGTGGTTTTCTTATGCAAAGTGAACAACCCTAAAGCCAGAGACACAGAAGTAACAAAAACCAGACTGAGCAGGTTGTAGTCATAACATAGAGCATACTTCTTCATACCTAACAAAGAATAAATGTGAATTGAAGAATTTGGGAAGGCATGGAGGGAGAATAAGGAAGGGGAAAGTGATATAATATATTTTGACAAAAAAGTATAAAACTAACCTTAAATTTAAAAACAGAAGGTAGAGAGTTGACTCTGCAGTTAAATCACAGGTGCTGTCTGGAAGACACAAGTTGCCTTTCCAGAGCATATATGGTATCTTACAATGTGCTGATTCTAGTTGCTGGGATGTTCTGCCCTCCTCTGGCCTCTGTGGGTACTGATCACAGACATATGCAGACAAACACCTATATCTTAGATTTAGAAACACAGCATAAAACACGAAACTATCTAATTTACATCGTGACTCTCCCAAATGCCCTCCACAATCACATGGACGCCACATGGTGGTTATTGTTTGTTTCTGTGCTGTTTCAGATTGTTCTGTATTTCTTGTTGCCCAGTTTTTTTTTCACTTTTGTAAACCTGCTTTGCAACTAACTACCTGTGATTTTCCTCCTTAAAGTGGGATCAAGAAGTTAATTTGGTGCTACGCTTTTCAACAGAATTTGTGATGCAGCGATTGGCCACCTTTTGGCTGCACCCGAGTAAAATCAAGCTTCCTTCAAATTTGGCTCAAAATTGTGGTAGCTGACTTACACTTTCCTAGTGGGGTTAACACTTGCTTTCCAATTATAATTGAAAGGACAACATAAACTACTTTTGTTTCTATTTAAGGACCAGGCCTGATTTCAAAAAAAAGATCATAAGTCACCAGTTTCAGGAATAAACAACAAATCCCCCAAACTAGGCAATAAGACACCAGCTTTAGGGACAAACCATATAATTCAGAACATGATCATAAAACCTTCTTCCAAAGAACAGCCTAGAGATAACAACAAAAATGGAGAGATACCTTATCTCAGAATGGACCATCTACACAGTCCATCTGCATTGGACAGTCCTATTTCAACACTTGGTTAAATGTTCAAGACATAGAGATGTAGACAGATGACCACATAGGAAACTTCTATAGGAATAGAATCACTGTCCATCATTCTAGTGGGAGAAAGACCTATCTTTATGTTTGTGATCTGGTTCCCGCTTTTCTCTCAGGATTGTTTGAAGTGCCCTTGCCTACCCGGCTAAATGTAACTGCATTTCACTTGACCTCAGCGGAAGGCACTAAAATCTCTCTTTAATTGTTTATAATTTGGACTCTCTTGCACCTGCGGGATAGAGGAATCACTCCTCTGCAATCTGCGTACCGTAACGTGCTGTGCAAACTTGTGTCCACGACAAAGAGGGGGAAGTTCCTATGGAGTGTATGAAGTCAGAAGAGTCAACTATTGGAGGCAGGAGGTAAATATCTGTTCCTGGGGCTGTGGCCAGTGACAGGAAACACTGTACGATGTCCCTTCAGTGTACTCCAACCCTAAGAAAGCTTCTCTTGTCACTCACAACTCCCAGCCAATCAGGACCTCCAGGTAGACTGCCAACCTGAGGGGGAGGCGGGCTCTTCCGGGGGCTTTACTTAAGGCTTGGTTCAGAAGCTGAGTAGGTGATTACAGTTCAGGGCCACTACTGATAGCTGTGGTGCCTTCATGAGCGAGTCTAGAAACCTGGATATGGTGAGCAAGGGGCAGCGGTCTGGGGAGGAGTGGGTTGCTGAACCTCAGGAGCTCATGTCGTGGGCCCTCCCTGGGGCAGATTGGGGAGATAGTGGCCAGAGGTCCTTTGTGGTCTTTGCAATTCCCAAGCCCCACGTGGTGCCTTCTGAATATCTTCACTCTGTGGGCTCTACCTGTGCAGCGCATTTGGAGCAGGGGCTGTGTGTGTGTAGAAGCATCCTTGTGGTCAGCTTCGCCATGCTTCGTGTGCATCAGAGGAGCCAAACGCAGAGAATCCTTTTTCTAGCATCTCTAGTATTCCTGCATGTGGTATTTAGCCTTTAGGAGTAAGATCCATTTGAAGTTAAGGTGCAGGGGGCAATAAATGGAATCTGTGTTGGGTCGCGCTCCCTTGCTAAGCTGTGATGTAGAAAAGTAGAATTGGTGGCGTAAAGGATTTGCCTATGTTTAGGAGATTCTAAGTCACACAAAGTAGACTTTAGCTAATGAGGGGGTTTGCCACCTCTGCAACACCCTCACTGTGCTAACCAGACCTGTTGGACATTAGGTCCTAGAATACACATACTTTTTTCACCAAGATTATCTAGAAATTTGGCTCCAAACCATAACAAAGGAGACAGCTCTGATTTACAAACGACGACTCACTCCAAATTCCACATGGTGCAAGTGTCTAAGAAGCTGCTCAAAGGTATATTACAAAGTCACAATCACCGTTAAGGCCTAGTGTTCCATAAAGGCCCAGTTTTCGTCTTGAGAAAACCATAGTTCTACCAGATGGGTAATAAGTCTTCAGGTGACAGGTCCTAAAATTAAAAACTGTTTGGGTTGAGGGCTGACTTGATCAAGCAAGGCCTTTCTTTCCCTGAAGTCCTCATATTTGTAGAAGGGACATAGCATAGCTCTTAGTATGTCAGCAATGTGCTTGGAAGATCCAGTAACAGCCTGGATTAGCCTAGGATTTAAGAGCGTTCTCAATGACTTGGAATTATAGAGAGTAAATGAAGCTCCTACTCCGAAACCAAGGATATATTTGAGAGAGTTTGTCATAGTCTCAGTCCAGAACCTTTGGAGAGGAGTTTGTTCTGTCCCTGAGAACCGAAATCTTCCCACTGCGTGGGGCTCTAATTATCAGTTCCAAGGGCACTGTGAGCTTGGCGAGTAATGTTCTTGATATACCTGATGTTCCTCTTAAGCAGCATTGTTTGTTTAACCTCCTCCTGTGTTACCATGACTGTATGATGATGTTCTGCAGTCTTTATAGAAGTCCCCCATTTCCCTCCCCTCTCCCCTTGCAAGTAATATACAATACGCTACTATCCTAAAGAGTCATACTTGACTTGGAAATAGCTTGTGCAAGGCTCTCCCACACCAACTTTTATCTCTTTTTCCTTCTACTTTCTCAATCTTTCTCATCCCCTGCCACTGGACCCTGTCACTGAAAAGTGGTCTGTTGTTCCAGGACACTGGTGTACCTAAGCAAAAGTCCTGGGAATATCTTTGCTGTGTACATATTTCATCTGCCTATAAATGGTCAGACTAAAGTCTCCTGTCCCTATTGTTTGACATATAACCTGGGTTCAAAATCTGCTGTAGGCTGTTTCTTCTTATAGCATGAGCCTGAGGTGGATGTATGCTATTCTTCAAGAATTTTTCTTCATTATGTCTTAAGTGCATGTAGTTATTTCACCCTGGGAAGGCATATTAAGTTTAGAACAGGTGAACCTCTAAACTTATTTAAAAAATGTTTCTCTCTTATGTTGCTTCAGGCAGCTTTGATCTGAGTCTGTAGCTCCGCAGGGCATTTGCTTGCTGCCCACTTGATGAAAATTAAAATACCTAAATTCTTAAATGAAAGGACTGTACCCTCACAGAGTTTTAAAACTACCGATTTGAATTAGCTAATCAACTCCCAATTGCAGGAAAAGGATTTGTTGTATAGAGCATGACTTCTGCTCTCAGACCAGAATGTGAGCAACAGTTTATTGTGTGCGCTGCAGAGAGATGGCTTAGGCAATAGCTAGATCACAGATTGAAGTTACAGACAGTCAGCTGCAGGGGCCACTATGCTGAGCATTGGTTTGGGAGTGAGTGATTTTATACTTTCCTAATATGTATTAATCCACGCCATGTTAATGAACACAAACTAGATTAGTGGGTATATGCAGAGCTCAGCTTCAGTCAAGGAATAGTGATTTTCCAATTAGGGAAATCTCCTATGCAAATAGGTACAATCCTGGTTGAAAAGGTTAAGTCAGCTCGGAAGTTTGAGACACAGGATACTTTAGCAGTGTGTATCAGGTTGCAGACCTCAGCAGCAATATTGCCATAGGGGCACGGCAAGTTGATATCTTATGGCATTCTGTCTACTAAGGAAGGGCAAACTGTTTTCCCAAGTAATATAACCGAGTGGTTTTCTTTTCAATTTTTTTTTTTTAAGTTTTAAAAAAGTCAATTATTGCTATTACTTTTTAACCTTTTTTTTCCTTAAATGCATCACTGTTCTAATCTGTCCCTACTCATTTATTTCTTGGCATTCATTAAGATTGGTGTTCCACTGTTTTAAAGTACTATCGATTCACTTATTTCTGTTTACACCAGAGTCCCTCACAGCCCAGGCTTGTCTCATACTATACACTTGCAAATTGCTTTGAGCACCTCACCCTGTGTCGGCTGCCTAGTGCTGTGAAGATAGTCCTTTGACTCTCTCAAGGCTGGGTCTTGTTGAGTCAGGTTTTATTGTGGAACTACAAATGAAGAAAAACCTTTATTCACAATTGAGTTCAGGGACCAAATTTAAATTGGGAGTAGTCAACAACAACAAAAGGGAGGGGTAGGAAGGAGAGGGAAAAGCTTTCCTGCTTTGGGAGTAGTTGGGATTAACCATGAGTACTAAATTAATGAACTTTATATGATCAATAAATATCCTGATTGCATTTTGTGGGTCCTCAGACCAGGCAATGTCTGAGTAAAGAACTGAACTTATTTCTAGTCAAATATAATTTTTGAAATTATAATTACACCATTTCTTCTTCCTTTCTCCTATGTACTGTTCTTTGTACTCAAATTCTTGGCCTCTTTTTCTGTTTTTTTTTAATCTTTAAAAATATTAAATTGTTTTTATTAATTTATTTCTTCACTTATCCCAGTATAAGCTCCTTCTCCTAGTATCTCATCACACAGATCCTCCCCTGTTTCCCACTAGGGTTCAGTGTGTTTTCTCTCCCATTCCCCACTCCCCAGGCCCCATTTCCATGTCATTGCAGGACTAGGTTCCTCTTCTTCTACCCAGGCAAGATAGGGGAATGGGATCTACAAGCATTCAACCCATTCAGACACAGCCCCCACTTCACTTGTTGGAGATTTGCATGAAAACAGAGCTGCACTCTGTTACATATGTGCAGGGGTCATAGGTCGAACACACGGTTACTCCTTTGGTTGATGCTTCAGTCTCTGGCAGAACTCAAGGATCCAGGTAGGTTGCCTCAGTTGGTCTTTCTCTGGAGTCTTGGTGCTCTTCGAGTACCTCCTTTCTTCCCCCATCTCTTCCACAAGACTCCCTGATGTTTGGCTATGGGACACTGTACCTGTTTACATGGGCTCCTGGGGGGAGCCTCTCAAAGGACAGTTATGCTAGGCTCCTTTCTGAAAGCATAACAGAGTATCATTAATGATGCTCAGGATTGGTTCTTGCCACTAGGATGGGTCTCAATTTTGACCAGTCATTGGTTACCCATTCCTACCTTCTCTGCTCTATATTTGTCCCTTCACTTCTTGGTAGGACACATTTTGACTCGAAGGTTTTGTGTGTGGGTTGTTATCCTTATCCCACCTCTGGTAGTTCTACATGGCTACCGAAGCAGGCAACTTCAGGATCCACATACCCCACTGATAACTGTACCTGCTGAAGCCCCTCCCCCCACAGCACTTAGTCCTCACCTAGGTCGGTGGCACATGATAGAGATCCCCCCCCATTACCACCATTTTCTGTTCTCTTTCCTTTGCTCTGTACCTGATGCTTCCCCTTGCTCACCTTCCCCTCCTGTCTTCCATCCAGTTCACTCCCTCCGTCCACCTATGACGAATATTTTCTTCCTGATTCTGAGAAGGATTCAACCATTCTCCCTTAGACCCTCTCTGTTATTCAGCGTCTTTGATTCTGAAGATTGTAGTTTGGGTATCCTGTTCTTTATGGATAATATCCACTTATAAGTGAGCAAATGCCATGCATATCCTCTTGGGTCTGAGTTACCTCACTCAGGAAGAGTTGACCTAAGTTTGGCTGCAGAACTTCCCAGCTGTAAGGGCAAGAAATGGCTTCACTGGACATTGAGTAACAGGAAATTCCCAGGGAGATTAGAATAGCTTTTACTAAAATACACATTTTTCCCGAAAGGATAGAACTTGGAAATTCTGTGTTGTCTGACTCATTTGATCTCCACTCACCTAGTATGGAAGATCGCTACTGTCCTTTGGCCTCACTGGGTACCCCTAGCTAAGGAGAGACTCTGACAAGGCCTACCAATCAGAAACACCAGTGAAAGGTAGCTTTTGGGTTCCTTCTAGTATTTTCTTCTGTAGGAAGCTGTGCAGGAGAATATGATCCACACAGTGCTATGTCAGACACTGTCTCCGGATCAAGGGGCTAACTGAGCTGACAGAGCTTCTGAGCTGTGGATGGACTATTAACCAGACTGTGGTTCTTTTGGTCCATGTGCCAACCTGAGCATTGGCGCTTGGCTTCAGCACTTCCCTGAGTGTGGGTTTCCTGGGGAGAAGGAAGCTCTGTAGGATAGCTATGGGATGATGTGGCGCTTGTACCATCCCCATGCTGTGTGTATGCACAGGCATTAGTTTTCCTTGTGTCGTGGGAAGATTGATTAGAAAACTGGGGCCTGGCTTCTAGAAATTATAAACTTTGCACTCTACTTTCAAGTTTGTTTTTATACATTTTACAAATAGTTTAGAACCTGGTACGAATGATGTCATGACAGTTGTCTTTCCGGAATACTTGATTGGAATCTTAGGGCTGGAGAGATGCCTTAGTCATCAATAGCACTTAATACTCTTCCTGAGGACCACAGTTCAGTTCCCATATCACGTGGCTCATACTTGTAACTCCACCTCCTGAGGATCTGTTAATCTGCTCTTACCTTACTTGATAAACACAAATGTGAGCACACACATACGCACACAAACACACACAAAACATAAACACAGAGACATACACATAAATATAAACAAAATTTACACGCTTTATGGTAACCTATGTCTTTAAGCCCAGAACTCAGGAGGCAGTGTCAGGTGCATCTTTGAGTTCAAAAGCATCCTGGTCTAGAGAATGAGATCCAGGACAGTCATTTGTAGACACCCGATTTCGAAAACCAAATAAACAAATAAAAATTAAGATATAAATTAAAACAAAAATCTTTTTAACTTTTTTACGATTCAGGGATATTTAATTCCAGGGACAAAAGAAGTTTCTGAGCTGCAGAGGTTTCTCGGGTGTGCATGATGTTGAGTGGATGGATAAGGCTGATTCCTTATCATGAGCCATAGATCGTGTGACGGGATATTAAATTATTCTTCCATGTCATTTTGTGTGTGGTATTTAGTGGGTCTGGGTTTGCTTGAGACCCCAAGGGTCTCTAGAGCCATAGCAGAACTTTCTGACCACATCTGTTTGGAAGAGAACTCTAGAATATGGCACCTCTCTGTGCTGATAAAATAGCAGTATATTGTAGGCCAAGAACCCACTAGATTAGGGGTCACACTGAGTTAATTTCATGAGAGTTGTGCAGCCTGTTTAAATTTTTCTCTTTTTTTCCTTTATTCTTCTGCAATACAATACATTCTGATTTTTAGCCTCCCATTCAGGGCCCCTAGTGATATCAACTTAACAGTGCATATCAAGATGCTATAAAAAAAAAAAAAACTAGGTTTAAACCTGTGTATCAATTCTGGATAAGCTAATCTATTAGTGATAAAAGGGTCCCATAAACAGAAAAAAAAAAAAAAAGAGTCAAAGGCATCTCTATCCACCATGTTAGGATTTCCACAAAACCTCAAAGCCTAAAATAGATGTTCAGAATTGGTATGTCAACGAATTAATATGAAATGGTTTAAAGTCTATTTTGTTAGATAGAATGGCTATATCAGCTTAATTTTTAGGTCCATTTTTTTTTTTTTTTTTTTTTTTTTTTTTGGAAAATGTTTTTCTAATCCTTTGTTCTGAGATAGAACCTTTAAAGTTCAGATGTATTTCTTGCGTATATTAGAAGGATGAATCCTCTTATAATGTTGATTCTCATAGTCTGAGTCTTTTATTGGGGGAATTGATGACATTTTTGTTGAGAAATGTCAGTTACCAATGGTTTTTAAATATGGTTTGGTTTTTTGTTTGTTTGTATGTCTGTATGATGGTTTGTGTGTGTTTCTCTTATTTAAGGCTTTCCAATGTGGGCTTATTTACTTCCTGTGATTTCATGAGTGTAGTTTACCTCATGGATTTAGAGTTCTCTTTCTGACACCTTCTGTAGCATATTTATCTTGTCTCCATTTGTGGTGACTGAACGTTTTGCTTGGTATAGTAGACTTGGCTGGCATCTTTGGTTTCATGAGAGTCTGCTGTATATTTTTTCCAAGGCTTTCTGTGTTACAAAGTCTCCATTGAAAAGTCACATTTAAGTTTAATGTGTCCATATTCATATACAACCTGGTCTTTTCTCCTTTCAGCTTTTAACATTTTTCACTGTTGTATGTGGTGAAGAAACATTCTGTTCTGCCTTGGCTTGTGTGTCTTCTCTTGTCTTCTGACCAGTGTGATTTATATTTGAGCGAGAGCTTTTGAACCAAGTTGGAAACAGAGTTCCTGAGCCCTGTGGGGCCTCTAATATTGCAAACTGTCTCCATCTGAATTACAATCTGGAATTGGCCTGTGGTTCTTCTGGGAATGTCCACCCACATTGAGCGCTGGGGTGTGGTGAGGTGGTAGGAGGGGGCACTGGGACTAGATTGAGCAGCCTACTTGGTCTTCTGCTAGCTCTGTCCTATGCTTAGGAAGATGTCTGACTGAGGTACCCACAAAACGGTGGGAGCTTTTCAGGGGGGATGACAACCTCTATTTATTTGCCATATACATAGAGCCATCAAAAGCCAGTTAATATTGTTCAAGGTTATATTTGTCCTGCCTGAAATTTTTAACATTTTCTTCATTAAAACTTAACTGTATTTTTCTGTTTTTTTTTTCTTTCTGTCTCTTTATGCTTTCACAAATAGTATATACATCATTTTCTTTTGTATTTAATTGTATTTGATAATGTCCCAGTTTAATTCACAATCTTTTCTGACATCCATATAAATTTGAGGTCCCTTTTCTGAAAACACACTAAAATTACTTATACTTACCTGTCACTTTGTAAAATGTTCATAGAGAACACTTACAAGCTCATACCACTATTTAAGCACACTTATTTTTTAAAGCAAAGTGGCTCAAATAGGAAGAAAGCTAAAAAAAAAAAATCTACACAAAACCCAGGTAAAATTAAAGTTGTTAAGTTTATCTATCTGTGGCTTCCATCTTTTATTATTTTTATTTCTTTTTCATTCAAGGTGTCACTGTAGAGCTCAGGATGGCCTGCTAGAGTTACAGGCCCATCACCACACCTAGCTTCTCCCTCTCAAACACCTGATACCCTCAGTGTGTCTGAGGTTAAACTCTTGTAATGTTAAATGGAAGGCTGCCATGGGTGTAGATATTGTCACAATAAGAGTCTAGAATAGAGAGGTATAAAGCAAGCAGACAGCACTACTGGGTGCTGATCATGTGCTCCAGTTAGACCAGGCTATCCAGGTTTGCTGGGCTCAGAGGCTGACCCAGATCTTGTAGGTCATTCTTACTTTATTGGGTTTTCTTTTGTTCCATGTTTACTTGTTCCACTATTTTGTAATTATGACAAGATTTAGTTAGACTAAGAATGCTTAGCCACACCTCAAACTGTCCGATTCAAATGTTTTATCCTTTTGAACATATGCCTAATTATTATTTTAAATATGTGCAGTAAGTCAGCTGAAAAGAGAGGTGGAGTGTGGGGCTAATGACTGCCACCACCCTTGGGCATAGCCATAATGATTTAGTTGCTTAGTGGTGGTGGGTAGGACCAGCTAGTGAGTCGTCTCCAGGAAGGCCTTGCAGCACCTAAGGCATTGCTGGCACACCACCTCGACGTCAGTCATTGCCATAATAGGGGTCTTCAGTAATGAGCTGTTTCTGTGGATCATGGCTCCCAAGTAGCTCAATTTTAGCTTTGCAGTTTTTAACTTGATTACTTTTTCTATTCAAATCTCTCAGATTGCTTTCATCCGTACATACTATATAATCAAATGTGGCAAAGTCTTCCCTTGTAATCTGCCGTGCAAGCTGCATGTGAGTGCCATGTTTTCTCATGCAGTTCTGTCCCCAATAGTCAGGGGGTTCCCCCACTCCACAGGTGGATGTAGCCGCACTGTCTACCCTCCAGTTATCCGAAACTTTTCATCGGTGACCGATTTTCTGAACACTGCTTCTGCAATGGGTGACCGGCAAATGTTACCAAGACACGAACAGCACTGACTTGGACCCAACCTCTGCCATGTTTTGGTTTAGACCTTGGTGTTATATATATTCTTGATGGTTGTAACTTTAGTATTGTCACAAGCATCAATAGGTCTACTGTTTCTTTATCATCACACCGAGCGTTATGATTTCTGCTTTAAATGTGTCTGTGAAATCAGTTCTCCTGCTAAAAATTTTTGGGAATTTTATCTGTATTGGCAGCAAATTGAAAATACCCTACATCTGAAAAATGATGGTATTATTAAAACTACCCAAGGATCGTTTATTTACTTCTTTATGTATTTAGATTTGTTATGGTTGTTAATTTCTGAAAGACATTTAGTTTATTGGACAAGAAAAAAATTTATGGGGTTTGGGTAATTTGCCCAGCACTTATTCTTCCTGGAGGTGACCTGAGTTAAGATCCCAAAACTGAAAATGGGAAGCTACTGACCACCTGCTGCTCAAGGTCCAAGTGTTCCAGCATTCTTTTCTCTGTTGGGCCACTTGTACACACACGGAAGACAGCCTATCACACTCAAATATATACTTGAAAATATTGGTAAACTTGTTTTCACAGTGCTTATGACTCATAAGCAACTATAGTAAAATAAGTTGCTTTCGGTATAAAATATCCATCATAAACTGTTTCTTTAAAACTCTCATACTTTGCTTTATCACAAGAGAAATAGATACTTATAGTAGTCAAAACGATTTTTTCCAGTCTTGAAATATCAGTATGCTCCAAGTGAATATCTCTAATTTTGATGGGTCAGCCTTTCTTGCCCAACCTGGTTATTATTATTATTATTATTATTATTATTATTATTATTATTATTAGCAATGGAGAGACCTGTAGTACACAGTATATGTACTAAATAGTGATTTCTTTCCTTTTGATTTTTATTATAACCTTGTAGTTTTCACATCAAAGATGGTGTTATATTTGTTGGTATCTTTCTGTATCATAGTGTTTTCTATGTTCTGTGATTTTATTAATTACACATCTATTTATATTGTTGCTCTGGAAAGTGATGGACCATTACTTATTTTTGTATTCTGAAAAATTTATTATATCATGTGTTGAGATACTTGAGTTATTGTTTGGTGACATTATGTGGACAAACCATTTGACTTTTTGATTTTTGAGACTTTCTTTTCATCTCTTGTCGTGTCTGAGTTTCCAGCTGATTTATTGTTTTGGTGTTTGATACTTAAGTGATTGATATATTTACCACATTGGAAATGAATGTTTAAAATCCCTCCCCGGAGGACTGAAAACATTTAATACATACAGCATGTATTTACAAGCTGTGACATCCACACCAGTAAAAACAAGCACACCTTTAGTTTGTCCTTGATTTTTGGTACAACTTATACACAAACATTACATCAGTTAGTCTGTACTCTTAAAAGATAATAAATCAACAATATGTACAATCAAATTTACAACCAAAAGTTAATGAACCCATTGGTGCGGTGTGACTGCAGCCCGGTGGCCTAACTGAGGTCCTCCAGACCTGGAGTCCTTTACAACTGTCAGAGCACAAGAAAGGCTGCGCTCATCTTCCCTCCAGATGGAGCAGCTTCAGCCAAGACTTAAGGTGCAAAAGATGTCTATTATGCAACAGACTTTAAAGTGAGAGAAGGCACTTCACCCCCACATCCACCAATTATAATAAATATAGATTTAATTCCAAGTGCACATGTTAGTCAATGAACATTAGGGGAATCAGTGACCCAGAACCTTTAGCCTAAGCCATCTCCATACCACAGTTCCCTCCGCTCTGGTCGCCTCTGCAGTACCTTTCACGTGGCTTTTACAGACAGCCCTTGTGATCTGCTGGATATCCCAAGGCACAGAAAGGGGTTATGTTTCCTCCCAACCCACACCATGGACCCAGAGCTGTTCTATAAAACCATAACCAGGGACTCTGGCACGGAGGGCAGTGTTTCATCTCGGGAGGTCCAGAAGTTGCCCAGGGACTGAGCTGTGTGAGCGGAAGGGCCAACAGTGCCATAAGAGGACTGCGTTCTGCTGAAGACCCACCTTAAAGAAATATTGGGAATGTACGGAGAGCCACCAGGAGGGAGCTGTGAGCAGAGACCAGACCCTCTTGACAGGGTATGATGATTGGGGACACCAGCACAGGGCACAGGGTCAGGGATTTAAAAAAAAAAAATAAAACAAATCCTGTGTCGTAGACAACATGAGGTGATGCTCTGCTCCACTGAGCAGCTGAAGGACACTGTTCTCTTTGGCAGGACCGCCAAAGTCTGGTTAGAGCTCGTGTGTTACCACAGACCACAGTCCAGCCACAGCCCCTAATGTGCACTCACAGCCACTCTGTGGCTTTGCTGGTTCATGGCACAGTTAGGTAACTTCCAGGACATGGTCATCTTGACTGGGAATGACCAGGATCTGCATGCCAGTACTGGAGACCTGGCCAGTGGTCAGTGACTGCAGCTGGAAACTGCTTCCTTGTGTGTGTGACAGGCAAGGCCCAGCCCTCAGCCATGTAAGTTTTCAAAGCTCCCTGAAGATACATTTCCACCTTCTGTGGCGACCTTTTCCTCATGTAAAGTTCTGCCAGAACATTTCCAACCAGCTTGGCAGATCGAATCCGCCCAATATTTGTATACATCTCAATGGTGGCATGAGACAAGTCCACGTAGTGCTTTTGAAAGACCTCCGCCAATGACAGCGCTTCCTGGAGCTTCTTATAAGGACTCTGAGCTGTGTTGGTTATTTCAGGTCTCTCGGCTCCTAGTCCTGCCAAAAGATCAACTGTCCTGTTGAGATCTTCTGTGTTGGGCCCTTTTTTTTCTGACACAAGTCCACCCTAAGGACTTCAGCTTTTTCATGACATGGCTCCACAGCCCCACCATGTGGGCAATGTTGGAGTCTATCTGTGTCTGGTCACAGCAACCTTCTATCCTCTGCAACACTTCCAAACAGCTCAGAAAGACCCAGCAATCCAGAGCATCAGGGGGGACAGAGACTTCTAAGAGCTTCAGCTCCTGCTCACCACTGTGCAGCAGCTCCAGGCCGCACTGAGCCGTCTCCCATAGCTGCTGTAGGAAGGGGAGCGAGGTGCACTGGCGGTAGAATGGGTAGCTTCGCAGGTCCAGCAGAGTGGCTTCCTGCTTCTCTATCAACTCTCGTGTCTTCATGACTATGGGCTTGGGAAGTACCAGTCCATTCCAGCTCTTCACCAGATGGCAAAAAAAAAAAAAGTCAGCCAGTTGGCACCGTTCCCAGCTCCGCAGTTGACCACATACTGTGAGAACAGGGCATCCAGATCATCATACTGTACCAGGGCGTCCTCAGACTGCTGCAGTATCTCAAAGACAAAGGCAAGCTCCTACCAAACCACGAAGTATTCACAGAAGCTCCAGCCTGGCTCTGTCCTCTTTTCCCTCAAAGTCCGCATGTCATCCTCAAACTTGCCAAGGCTTTTGGTAAAAGACGTTAGCAGCAGAGTCCTGAGTTTGGTCAGGAAAGCATTCCAGGATTCCCGAGTTTGAGAAGAGCCCTTCAAGGGGTCAGAGAGCACAACACACCTGTCATTGTCTTTATTACAAAAGTCATTTCTTATTTTGTGCACAATAGAAGTTCGGGGAAGGATGTTGGATTTGTTTTGTTTTGTTTTGCTTTTTTGGCATCATTTTTAACTACCACTATTAGCCAGCCCATAGAGCTATGAGCTTTCACAACATTCTGCCACTTGGCGAGGTTGTCCTTTACTGAAGCTTTGTGTACTTCATTGTCACAGCACTCCGTCCGGTACATGTGGTGGGAGGGAAGGTGAGCAGGCTTCTTTGGGCAGTAGCTCCTCCTTGAACTGAACAAAGTTGGATTCCTGGTGAATCATTTTTGGAGCCCAGCCACAGAACCTTCTCCACTCCATTGGCTCCCTTGGAAGCTGTTGGAAAAGTGTTGAATAAATTGAAGTAAATAAATTCTGATCTCCAGCACAGGAGATGATGGGCTTGTTCTCCATGGTGTAAACCACCGGTGACCGTGGCTTCTCAGGGGCGTCAATGGGAGTCCAGCCTCACCGGCCTGGGTCCCCCACCCCAACAAGTTCACACCTTGTAATAATGCCACTTCATGGACTAAGCAAATACAAACCACCACAGATTCCCTCCTGGGTTTTTCCTTTAGTTTCATGCACGAACTTATATCCTAAGCTCCAACAATGATGGATTGTGATCTGGCTGTGTCAAACAAACACATCTATTTATTACCCGAGTTGCTTTGGGTAGATGATATAATTAGAGAAATGTAAAAGCAAGTTAGAACAAAAAACACCAAACATCAGAAGTGATTTTATTGATGTGAAGCTCATAGAAATATGGCCTCTGGAGGAATGTAGAAGATACCAACATGTTTATAGCAACGGTCATCACATGCTGTACACAGAGCTTAATCTGTTATCTAGTAAGATTTAAAATTTTCTAGTACCAAGATACATACATTCAAAGGAGGTTGGACTCATAGAGTTTTAGTGGGAAATTGTCTCCATGAAATGCTAGAGGTCTTTTGAGTACAAGTAAGGTATAAAGAACACGTTTGTGTTCTAACGAAGCAAGTGACATATATGTATGACAAGAACTTCACGTCTCTCAAGAAAGAAATTGAAGAAGATCTCAGAAAATGGAATGATCTCTCATGCTTGTGGATTAATATAGTAAAAATGGCCATCTTTGAAAGCAATCTACAGTTTCAATGGAATCCTCATCAAAATTCCAATTCAGTTCTTCATAGAGATAGAGCAATTTCCAAATACATTTGGAATAACAAAAACCCAGGATAGCGAAAAATATACTCAACAATAAAAGAACATCTGGGGGAATCACCATCCCTGACCTCAAGTTGTATTACATAGCAGTTGTGAAAAAAATGCATGATATTGGTACAGGTAAATAAATAGAATAGAAATGAAGAACCAGAAATGAACCCACATACCTATGGTAACTTCCTATGACAAAGGAATTGAAACAATCCAGTGGAAAAAAAAGACATTTTCAACAACTGGTGCTGGTTCAACTGTTGGTCATTATGTAGAGAATGCAAATAGACCTATTCATATCTCCTTGTATAAACCTCAAGTCCAAGTGGATCAAGGACCTCCACATAAAACCAGATATACTGAAACTAACAGAAGAGAAAGTGGGGGAAGAACCTCGAACACATAGGCATAGGGGAAAATTTTCTGAACAGTTCACCAATGGCTTATGTTCTAAGATCCAGAATTGAAAGATGGGATCTCATAAAATTGCAAATTTTTGTAAGGCAAAGGACAATGTTAATAGGACAAAATAGCAACCAAGAGATTGGAAAAAGATCTTTGTGAATCCTACATTCGATAGAGGGCTAATAGTCAATATATACAAAGAACTCAAGAAGTTAGACTCCAGAGAAGCAAATAACTGATAGTAAAAATTGGTTACAGAGCTAATGAAGCACCTAAAGAAATGTTCAACATCCTTAGTCATCAGGGAAATGCAAATCAAAACAACCCTGAGATTTTATCTTACACCAATCAGAATGGCTAAGATCAAAAACTCAGTGACAGCAGATGCTGGCAAGGATGTGGAGAAAGAGGAACAATTCCTCCATTTCTGGTGGGATTGCAAGCTGGTACAACCACTCTGGAAATCAGTCTGGTGGTTCCTCCGAGAATTGAACATAGTACTATCCAAGGAACCAGCTATACCACTTCTAAGCACATACCCAAAAGATGTACCAACATATAACAAGGACACATGCTCCACCATGTTCACTGCAGCCTTATTTATCATAGCTAGAAGCTGGAAAGAACACAGATATTCTTCAACAGAGGAGTGGATACAGAAAATGTGGTACACTTATACAATGGGGGCACTACTAAGCTATTGAAAACAATGACTTCACGAAAGTCTTAGGCAAATAGATAGAACTAGAAAATATCATCCTGAATGAGGTAACTCAGATACAAAGGAACACACATGGTATGTACTCACTGATAAATGGATATTAGCCCAAAAGCTTGGAACATCCAAAATATAATTCACAGATCATATAAATTGTAAGAAGAAGAAAGACCAAGATGTGGATGCTTCCATTCTACTTAGAAGGGGGAACAATATACTCAGGAGGAAATATAGGAACAAAGATTGGAGAGGCCATGCAGAGACTGCCCACCTGTGGATACATCTCATATGCAGTCACCAAACCCAGTCACTATTGCTGATGCCAAGAAGTGCTTGCTGACAGGAGCCTGATATGGATGTCTCCTGGGAAGTTCTGCCAGAGCTTTACTGATACAGATTAAGATCTTGCAGCTAAGTATTCAGACTGAGTACAGGGACCCCAGTCAGAAACTGAAGGAGCTGTAGGGGAGGAACAATAACATCAACCAGACCCACCAGAGCTCCCAGGGATTAAACCACCAACCAAAGCGTACACATGGGGGGACCCATGGCTAGAGCTGCACATGTAGCAGAGGGTGGCATTTTCTGGCATCAGTGGTAGGGAGGCTCTTGGTCCTGTGAAGTCGTGTTTCCCCAGAGTAGGGGAATGACAGGGTGTTGAGGTGGGAGTGGGTGGGTGGTAGGTGGAGCACAGGGGAAGGGGGGGATGAAAATGGAGGGAACTGGAAAAGGGGATAACATTTGAAATGTAAATACATAAACTATCCAATATAATATATTTTTTTAAAAAGAACACATTTGTGGGATATTGAGTTAGTTTCAGATGGTAGTCAAGAGCTTAAACAAAGCCAGACCTTTTTAAGAAAAATAGCACAATCCAAGAGCAGACCCTTGCTCTGCATTCCACTGGACCCTTAGGAAGATACCTTATTGGTAAGACTCTATTGAGATAGACATCTAATTCTTGGAAGGAACAGTGATTCCTAGTCTCAGAAAGCTATTTAAATAGAACCTGCTATAACTGTTGTCCAAATGTGACATGGTGAATCCAAATCTAGGATCCAAAGCTGTGAATATAAAGCCTGGTTTGCATCTTGAAGCCACAACATGTTGAGATCCCTACGCTATCTGCCTTGGAGGATCACATATAGTGAGTGGAATTAGGTGGTTGGCTTGGGCAGGAAAAACAAAAGGAGAGGAGAAGAGAGGGGAGAGGAGGGGAGGGAAGAGAATGGGAGAGAAGGGGAGAGGAGAGAGATGAGAAGAGAGGAGAAGTTTTAGGGATAGACCCACTAAGCCCTTTAAAACGGAAGTTATATGTATCTGAGGCAGAGTTCTAAGATTTGGTGTTTTTTTCGCTGGTTTTGATTCTTCCCCTTTTCCAGTCTCCCCCTACTTTCCCCCCATTCCTCTCTTTTCCCATGGGAATGTGTATTCTATGCAGTTGTATTTTGCAAAGATTTCTGATTTTAGAAAATGTTACAGTAAAGAGAGTTTGGTTTTTGTTTGTTTTTGAGTGTTAGAAGAGATGGTGGACATTTGATCAGTGTAGGGTTCTTATATACTATTAGGATACTTGAAATTAAAGAAATATTTATCTTTTGATGACCCAAAGCCGATACTGACCTGGGTCAAAAGTAGTAGAGTGAAAGAAATCCCTTCCAGATTGAATTGCGCATTTGAACACTCATTTCTCATTAGTATCTTTCATTGGACTGCATATGAAGTCAGTAATAGGCAGAGCCTTGGTGGAGGAAGTGCAGCACTGGGAATAATATTAGAGTGTTTGTCTCATTTTTTAGTCCATTGTGTCTTTTTTCCTGTGGACGAAACTGACCAACCAGCTCCCATCACATAGTGCCTCAGCTTAACCACCATTTGACACTGTAGTGCTTACAAACATGGGATAAAGGAAAGGCATTTCTTGTATCCTTTTTGTGGGAACAGTGTCTTAAAGTATACATCAAGTTGTCCTGGATCTCATTCTATAGACCAAGCTTGCCTCCAGCTCAGTGAGTTCTGTTTTCTTCCTTATTTGTGCTGGGGTTAATTTCACGAGCCTATAGACCCACTTATCCTTTTATTTTGTTTTTGTAGTTAATAATCATTCATGCAGTGTCTCTGAAATGTACTCAGTACTCTTGATCTATTTGTTTGCCTATATTTATATGTCTGTTGATGGGCATTTTGCTTGCAAGTCTAGGTAATATTATATATTGAAGGGCACAGAAATGACATAGATGGATCCCCTCTATAGTTTTCTTCTAAAATGACTTGGTGATAATATTAGATTGCTTGTGTCATGGAAAAAGTGTGGAAAGCACAGAATCATTGGTTCAGAAGTATTCAGTTCCAATGTTGTCAGCATTGTGCTTTCTGTTGTAAATATGTATGGGATGTTCTAGGATGCAGTGACCTATGGTGATGTTCACATAAACTTCACTCAAGAAGAGTGGGAATTGCTGGATCTTTCTCAGAAAAAGCTATATGAAGATGTGATGCTGGAGACCTACAGGAACCTCACAGCTATAGGTAAGACTGATTTTTTTTCTCATTTTTTTTTCAAACATGAGGAAAACTTTTTTATTATGGTTATTCATATTGTTCTATAATTTCAATTTGGAAAGTAGTAAAAATTTCAGGCATGTTCTAAGGTTCAGTGACGATAGTAACTTAACTTATTTATAATTTCAAATACTATATCTTTTCTGGTCATATATTTTAGGATACAAATGGGAATTCTGCATTACTGAAGAATGTTGTCAAAATTCTAGAAGGTATGGAAGGTAAGTTTCATGTGCTAGCAGACACAAATGTACCTCGGAAGAAATTTTCATGTGCCTTGAAAATTTTAAGGAAAAGCAACAGCTTAAATAAACACAGGTTTTAGTATATTAATGGTTACCTAATTCTTACAATCCATATGCCTCAGTGTCAGGACGCTGATCCATGTTTGAAAGGAATTTCTCTAAGAAATAAGACAAAGAATTGATGCCTTCGAAGTTATCATTATTGTAATCATAGCCCCATGAGAGTTACTTGGTAGGACTGCCAATCCATTTAGTTTGTTACTACTCGGGTATCACAAAAGGCCTATACAAGGATGAGGTGCCAAAACAACCTAATAAGCAAATAGTTTATAGGGAAATTCTTGTTACTTATATATGAAAGTCATGAAAGTGGTTGTGAAGGAATTTCAATTATTATATTAAATCTCTAAGATGAGCAAAACACTTAAACCATATAACTGTAATCTGGGAAATTTTTCTCTGTTTTTCTTACTTCAATACCCATTTCAAAAGTCACATTAGATACAAGCCATATGAACATATGGGGTATGCCTCTTTCTCTACCAGAAAAATTTGAACATATATTATAATTCCCACTTTGAACAGACTTTGTGAATGTGATATAAGTTTACAATTAATGCTTTTTCCAACTTCATTTGTTCACAAACTCACACAACATAAAAGGCCCGTGGGAAAAAAAGGCATATAGAAATTCTTCTATTTTTTTCCTGGCTCACTTTGCAAATGTAGTATGACACACATGATAGGAAAGTTTCATGACTGCGAGGACTGGGGTAAATCTCTGAGTTCTTCCAGTTCTCATTAAAGATGTAAAAATACTCACATGAGAAAGGACGCTATAAGTGTGAACCGGGTACAAATGGCTCTAACTATCGCAAGTATGATCAAACCCATAGAAGAATATATAATGCCCTATGACTGTAAACAGTGTGATAAAACTTTAATATGATTCCTTTCTAGAAGTAGACTAAATCATAAAATATAGATAATAATATTCATCAGTGTAATCATGTGGTAAAATGTTTACACATGCCAATTATCTTCATAGGCTTGAAAGAAGTCATTGTCAAAATAAACCCTATGAATATACACAGAATGATAAAGCCTTTGCACATCACAGTCATCTTCAAAGCTATGAAAGAATTTATACAAGAGAAAAACACTTTGAATGTAATCAATGTGGTAAAGCCTTTACATATCAGAATAATCTCCGAATACATGAAAGAACACATACTGGAGAGAAACCCTATGAATGTAATGAATGTGGTAAAGCCTTTTCACAACTGAGTCATCTCAAAACACATAAAAGAACACATACTGGAGAGAAACCCTATGAATGTAATGAATGTAATAAAGCATTTTCACAACGGATTCATCTCCAACAACATCAAAGAACACATTCTTCAGAGAAGTCCTATGAACGTAATCAATGTGGCAAAACCTTTGCATATCAGAGTAATTTCCATTTACATAAAAAAAGACATACTGCAGAGAAACATTATGAATGTAATCAGTGTGGTAAAGCTTTTGTATCTCGGAGTTATCTCCAAATACATAAACGAACGCATACTGGAGAGAAACCCTATGGATGTAGTGAATGTGGTAAAGCCTTTGCACAAAAGAGTCATCTCCAACTACATAGAAGAACACATACTGGAGAGAAACTCTATGAATGTAATGAATGTGGTAAAGCCTTTTCACAAAAGAGTCATCTCAAACTACATGGAAAAATCCATACTGGAAAGAAAACCTAAGAATGTAATGAATGTGGTAAAGCCTTTGATGTAACAGAAACTTCCAAACACATGAAAGAACACATATAGGAGAGAAACTCTATGAACTTATTCAGTGTGGTAAAGCCTTTTAGAATATAATGCTATTCAAAGTCACAGAAGTATTTATATTGGACAAAAACCCTATGAGTATAATAAATGTGTTAAAGCCTGTTTACATCAGAGTTATATCAAAATACATAGAAGAATATATACTGGAAAGAAACCCTATCAATTAACAATGTAGTAACCCTTTGCATATCAGTGTCATCTTTTAAAACCTAAAAGAACAAATACTGAGGACAGTTAAGGAACACTGGCACGAAGATCTTTCTGTGATTGAGGGTGAATTTGGTCCAAAAAGTAAATTTTAGAACATCCTTAGCCACTTAGAAATCCCCTGGTTCAAAAAAAATTATTAATTCAGTTCATCAAGAGACAATGAAAATATGAAACTATGTAGAAAGTTCATTTACATGGTGACATAGAATACTTCAATGACCATATGGCCATCGTCTAGATTTCAAAAGGCAGAGTGATTGGACATATTCATCATTTAAATTTTAACAACATATTTTGGACCTGGACAGTTTTCTCAGTAGTACTGCTTTTGGTGGATACCCAAGTTTGGTTCTGGACATTTACATCAAATGATTCACTACCCATGATTCCGGATCCAAGAAATGTGATGCTTTCTTCTGGCTTCCTTAGGCACTAGGTGTACAAATAGTGTAAAGACATATATGTGACTCTATCATAGTTAGGGTTTTATTATGAGCAGTCACCATGACCAAGGCAAGTCGTATAGAGAAAAACATTTACTTGGGGCTGGTGTACATGTTCAGAGCTTCATTCCATTATCATCAAGGCAGGAACATGGCAGCATCCAGGCGCCCATGATGCAGGAGGAGCTGAGAGTACCACATATTGACCTGACGGTTACTAGAAGAATACTGATTTCCAGACAGCTAGAATGAGGGTCTTAAAGTTCACATCCACAGTAACACACCCGCTCCAACCAGGCTCCAGCTACTACAGCAGGGACTCCATAATGCAAAGGTTTTCTCATGTACATTTAAAAATTATAGTTAATTTTGTTGTATAAGGTTTGTCAATTAGTCAAATACATTCCAGGTACCAGCAGAATCCAGAAAAAATATAAACACTTGAGCAGTTGTGTAGGTGATAGAAATCAAAGAAGGGCTCTGTGGATCGTTAGATCAATTATGATTTCTGGAACAAATAGGAAGGTTGATATCATGAGAGTTTAGCTTAGATTCGGTGCTTAATGAAGTTTCTGAGCCTAAATCTCCACAGTATGAAGGAGGAATACAAATAATGATCAGGAGAGAAACTGACAATATCCATCTTTTAAACGTGGCTGACTGCTTGACTAAAGCCACAAGACTAAGTCAATTACAAACTTGGTAAATAGGCAGCATAGAAAGTCCTAAGGATACACACACAGGTCAGTTGTAAAAAGGTGAAGTTTGCACCTTAATTTTCTGAAAGTAGTGACATTCTGCTTTCCTGCTTTCTGCAGATCACTCAGGTAAGAACCGAATGTATGGGGTGGTTTTGATGCTAAAACCCTGTTCCCCAATTGCTTCTTGATCTGTCAGTAAACAAAGCCGGGGTTTAATTGCTGGACAGAACACACAGGCAAGAGTTCTGGGTCCCAGTAGGAAAAGTCAGCCATAAGGAAGGAGTTTTTTTTTTTGTTTTTTGTTTTTTTTTTTTTTTTGTTTTTGGTTTTGGTTTTTGGTTTTTTTTTTTTTTTTTTTTTTTTTTTTTTTTTTTGCCATGCTGTGGAGGGAGAGGCCAATAACCATGTGGGGTCTTTGGAGGAGTTGGGGCCTGTCGCTACTATTCACAGGACAGTTCACCTGGACCAGTATGCCCCAGCAGTTCCAGAACTCGCCAACCCTCATTGATAAGGTCCTACATTGTGACCTTGCAATCAATCCTAAGTCTAACCCACTGGTGACCTTTCTGCATTATGTAGATGACCTTTTAATTACAGCAGAGACTGAGGAAGACTGTCTCAAGGGCACTAAGCAGCTGCTGAGAGAGCTGAATAAGTTGGGTTATCAAGCCTCAGACAAGAAAGCCCAAATCTGCCAACATAATGTGAGCTACCTGGGGTACCTGTTAGAAGATGGGAGGCACTGGTTATCAGAGGCCAGGAAAGAAGTTATCCATCATATCCCTGCCCCATAGATTCCCAAATGAGTACAAAATTTTTGGGGGGTTCTTAGCTTTGGACTCCTGGGTTTGCCGAGCTAGCAGCTGCCCTCTATCCCTTGACTAAGACTGGACAACTATTTTATTGGAGTGAGGGAAACAACAGACATTCAGTGCTATTAAGACGGCTCTTTTGGAAGCACCTACACTCAGACTGCCTGACATCAGCAAACCTTATCATCTCTTTGTGGCTGAAAACTGAGGGATGGGTAAGGGGTTGCTGACCCAAATGTTGGGCCTATGGAAACACCCCATTGCTTACCTGTCAAAGAAACTGGACCTGGTAGCTTCTGGATGGCCTGCCCTCCTGAGGAAAATAAGGGTGGTGGCAGTCCCAGTCAAGGATGCAGACAAGCTGACCATGTGACAGGATTTGACTGTGACAGCCTCCCATGCCCTTGAGAGCATGCTGTGCCAGCCCCCTAACTGGTGACCTACTACCAGACTTTGTTGCTCGACTTGGATCGAGTCACTGTCACACATCCGGTAACCTTTAACCCACTACTCTATTACCTGATGCTGATCCTGAGGTACCTGCCTATGACTGTCTGCAGGCCCTTGTAGAGGAACATCGGGTAGCGGAAATATCTCTCCAACCAGCCGCTGCCTGATGCCCAGGTTACTTGGTTCACTGATGGCTGCAGCTATTTCCTTGATGGCAGCGCAAGGCTGTAGCAGAACCCATTGCCCTCGGGAACATAGGCCCATAACGTGGAACCAATCTCATTCACCAAGGTCTTAGATCTGAGAGCTGGCAAAAAGATCAACATCTACACTGAGAGCTGGTATGCTTTAGCCACTGCTCACGTGCATGGGGCAATATATGTAGAGAGGTTCCTGACATCCATCAGCAGGGGGATTAAGAACAAAGCCAAGATCAAGGCACTCTTGGAAGTTCTCTTCAAACCATTAAAGGTGAACATCATCCACTGCCCAGGCCACCAAAAAGGAGAGACTTTCATAGCTAAGGGAATCAACGTTGGGGTAAAACAGTGATAAAGGTTGTTACTGAAGACCCAGCCACCATCACTCTCCAACTAATAAGAGACAAAGAAAAGGGGGTGGGCGACTGGATTAAGGACTGTCCACTTTGACAGTCCTCCACAGATGACTGTTTAAATCTCTAGTTACCCCACCAACTATTACCTTAAAAGAAATGGACAATGGAAGACAGAAAAGGGAAAGGTTATTTTGCCTTGGGTCTAAGCAAGAGGCCTGCTTACCTGCACCAATAGACTTATCTGGGCACCAAGAAACTAGTGCAAGCTGTCAAAGATTCACGAGTATTCATCATAGACCTGAGATACCTGGAAGATGAAATAATAGGAAAATGCCAGGTTTGTTAACAAGTGAATGCCTGCCACACCAAGTAGGGAAAGGAAAAAGACCCAGGAAAGCAACCCAGGTGTCTTTTGGGAAGTAGAATTTACTGAGGTCAAGCCCGGGAAATATGGTTGCATATGCTAGTTTTTGTAGATACCTTTTCAGGATGGGTGGAGGCCTTCACCACCAAATAGGAGACCACCACGATGGTGGCAAAGAAGATACTAGAGAGATTTTTTTTTCAGGTTTGGAGTGCCTAAGGTAATAGAATCATATAATGGACTTGTCTTGTTATCTCAGGTAAGTCAGGGGCTTGATAAGGTCTTGGGGACTAACTGGAAACTCCCTTTTGCATATAGTCCCAGAGTTCAGGACAGGTATAGAGGATGAATAGAACTCTAAAAGAGATCTTGATGAAATTGACCTTAGAGACTGGAGTGACTAAGGAGTGCTCCTTCACTTGGCCCTGTTCCTAGCCCAGAATACCTCTTACCAGCTGAACTTGACCCTCTTTGAGATTCTCTACATGCAGCCCACCATTGGTAGCTTCTGGACCTGACCTTGAAATTACTAACCATGGCGACCATGAACTGATAAAGAAGCTAATAGCCCTTCAGACAGTTCAGAGGGCTATCTGGTCTAATATGTCTACTCTATGCTCCAGGAACTATGGAAGTACCCCATCAGTTTCAAACTGGAGGTGTTGTATACATTCATTGGCACAGTCCCAATCTTTAGAACCTTAGAGGAAGGGCCCCTACATAGTCCTCCTAACCATGCCAATGGCCATAAAGGTGGTTGGAGTTGCAGTCTGGATACATGCCTCTCATGTAAAGCCAGTCATCAGCTTGTCCCCAGTTGACCATACTTTCTAGAATGGATATTGGAGTGTTTCCTCCACAGAGAACCCTCTAAAGATCAAGCTCACTTGATGGCCTGTGAGAAATGGCACTCTTCCTGCTGAAAATCATCCTGATCCTGCTTCCAGGTGAGGGAATGGCCAGAAAGTCAAGCCCCCACCAGCTGGACAAGGTTACCTGGACTGTGACTTTGACCCTAACGGGAGATAAGGTGTTCATGGTGACCCAGAATCAACCTCTTTACACATGGCGGCCAACGCTTGACTTTGACATTTGTCAGTTGGCTGTGGGACTGGACTCTTGTGATGGGACTTGGTTAAATGGCCTTTCTGTACTCTTAAATACACCAAGGGCAACCCAGGGTCTGCGAGATTGGGATCTTGGCTGCAGCTGACCCAACACTCAGTGCCTTCATAATACCAGTCTATGTCTGCCACTGGCACAAGCCTACCAGGAGAGATCAGTACAGGTGTGTGTGTGTGTGTGTGTGTGTGTGTGTGTGTGTGTGTGTGTGTGTGTGTGGTGGGTTGTGGCGGTGGGGATTGACTCCTACTGTGGCAGTTGGGGATTCAAGACTACTGGAGATATTTACTGGGACCCATCCTCTTCCTGGGACCTGATTACAGTGAGGAAGAAACTAAACAAGGCCACTAACTGCAAACCAGATCTAACAACCTCTCCCTGTCAATTCAAGGCATGCAACACCCTCCTTGTGGACTTTACAGAACCAGGAAAATGAGGTAATAGCTGACTCAAGGGGAAAACCTGGGAGCTCTATGAATGTGGGTATCATGATGGGCTTCTTTTCACTGTCCAGCTCAGGATAGAAGTTCCCACTGCATTAATGGGACCCAATAAAGAAATGACAATCATGCTACCAAAACCAATGGAGTCCCCATTTCTGATGACTTAGTCAGCTCATATGATAGCCTCCTATGTTTTTAGCGAATTGGACCCAGCCCCCTTGACTGATCTTATTAATAAAACCTTTCATTTGCTGAATGACTCTAACCCTAGGGCCACTAACTCTTGCTGGCTCTGCTATGATAAAGCACCTCCTTATGAAGGCATTGCATTTAACCCTAACCCTAACCTCCTCAAATATTAACCTGTCTAATGCATCATCTTCCCACAGGTGGCTCAAAAATAGGGAATATGTCTTAGGGGCCTGGATTCTGCCTGGGGCAGATCCCACTGTCCTACCACTCTTTGTGCAACTCTACCTATTCCCCAGGTTACCAAACTTCATACATTATACCACCCCAAAATGGAGGGTGGCCTTGCTCAGGGTTTTGGGCCCTGAGTTCACACACAAGTATTGGACCGGACAAAATATTTCTGTGTCTTAGTACTATTAGTCTCAAGGCTAATATACCACCCTTTTGAAGAAATGCTAGATAGATGGAATGGAGACCACTGAGTCAAGAGAGAGCCTGTAGCTATAACTGTGTTTTTGCTACTGGGACTGGGTCTAGACACAGCAGATGCAGCCACTGGGTCACCTCCTTAGTATTCCAGGGACAGAGATACCAAGAACTCAGAATAACTATTGATGCAGATATGGAAAGAATTGAGACTTCCATCTTCCATTTACAAGAGTCATTGACCCCCCCCCCTCTCTCTCTCAGGTGGTCTTGCAGAACTAGCATGGTCTAAACCTCTAAAGGAGGTCTTCGTGCAGCCCTCTTGGAAGAATGCTGGTTTTATGTAGACCTTGGCCAAAATTAGAGAAGGGCATGCCAAAAGAACAAGGGAAAGAGAACAGGATCAGAGAGGGCTTGAATCCTGGTTTACCACCTTGATTACCACCTTGCTGGGACCTTTGATAATATTACTTTTACTTCTGACTTTTGGCCCCTGCATTTTAAACCACTTATAAGAGCTTTTATAAGAGAGTGAATAAACAGTTCAGTTAAGGGTTTTAAAGCAACAGTATACAGAGCTGGAAGCAGGAAATCAAGAGTATGAGCTAGAACACTATAAGTTTCAAGACTGAAGTTATGATAAAAGATAGGGGGAATGAAGGAGCCAGATGTAGAGTCAATCTAAGGTTAGGAAAATTCCACCACAAACCTCTTCCCTTTACAAATACCCCTCCCTTCCAGGAATGGTGGAGTTACTTTAGTTCGTAGAACAACTACAAGCCAAACTGTCAAACAAAACCACATGTAACTCCCAAGTGAGCACCCCCCATGGAAAGATCAAAATGGTATACTGACCACAAGTCAATTTGAAGGTTGCTTCGCTCCCACAGGTGGCTCAAAAATTGGGAATAGGTCTTACCTTACAGGCAGTGAAGGGGCCTACGTCACAGGAGGATGGTGCCGGGTGGCCAGCTTGGTCAGACAATAGGCTCCCCAGGGAGGAGCGGTTATTGAAAAAAAAAAGTGACAGTCAAAATTATAATATGACTTTAGCTAGTTCTGAGGCTGAAGAGAATTCTTTTTTATTCGGTCTTCTTTTAAACCACTTTAATTACATGCAGAAAGATAACATCAGTTCTGAGTCAGGGGACAAGCAAGTTAATAATAAAAAATTCTGTAAACATCTTTCAGGAGGATAGGTGTGGAGATCAGAGACAAGAAGGTGTCCCAAGAGACAAAGAGACTGTCACACCTACATCTGCTGAGCCTGCCCTGATACAAATGTAAATGTTCTGCCCTGAGCTTCAACTGTAAATGTTCTTAATCTGGGGCAGTTTCCCGAATATTGGGCCAGGGTCAGATTTTTGCCTTGACTAACTTTTAATTGTCCTGGTGTCAAAAATTGCCACTGACAACTGTCCAGTGGCACCAAAAAGTTCTCCACAGGATGGCTGCTTTCCCTGTCTATAGGTGGGTAGAGCATAAAACTACACACAACAGCTGATTGTGTGAGTAATTCCAGATGATGTCAAACCCCTGAGACATATCCAGAAGTTACTCTAAAGCTGGGACAATCTGGCATTTAAAAAGACCTGTGGTGTATGGAGGGAAAGTTATTGGGGGAGGTTTGGTTGTAAAAGCCAGAGTATCAATAGGACAGGACAATGTGTAGAATGTACCTGATGCCATAGCTGTCTCATACTGTCTTCTTTCTACATCTACTCTTATTTTCTGGTACCACTCCCTCCAGGTCTTTTTTCTTGGCAATTACATTGTACCTGTCAGTCAAAGTACCCTGCAGGGCCCAACATGCTAGTTTCACCTCTGAGTTTGATGCTAGCAGGTCCCAGTAACCTGCCTGCCTTGCAGAACTAAGGATGTTCTAAAGAGAAGTTTTTCTTACAGCTGTTAAAACACTGAAAATTGAATTCTCCCAGGAATATCATTCTGGGGGAAAAAAACTGAATACTACAAAGGTGTCTGTACCTGCTGAAGAAGCATTAATCCTTTTCTGAATACATTGCAGGAGAGAGAGGGGCTGAAAATAGGTAAGGGTTTTTGGGATGGGAAATATTCTTCTTACAGCTTGGTTAAATTAATTAACTGTGCATGGTTCTTGCCTTCTCTCTAAACGTAATAAGACCCTAAGGCTGGAGTAGTTAAAATATTATAAAATCTTATTTATTGAAAAAGTTAAAAGCTACATATCATTATTTAACAATTACTTTCCAGACATTTTTGTTCTTTAAGTGGGTGCATAAGTAAAATTTAAATCAACAATATTATCATCTTAATACATCAAAATAATATATGTATAGATTTTAAATTTTAGGTCTATTTATACTCAAATAATTTAATATAAAATTCAGAACCAAAATTACTATGTAATGATGACCTACAGGAGACTCAGTCTACGTATGGCACTAAGCAGAGCCCATGTCTGAATTCACAGACATTCTTTGAACAACATAAAATTAGAATAACAACATATCCTGTCTATATTCAAATATAACTTCATACAAATGCTTTCTCTCACCTACATAAAACCTTCTTCCTTTGCAAACAATATAGACAGATGAGATATAAACCCTTATCAACTCTAAATGTTAAAATGATGTGTCAAAATAGGCACATGTTTTTTATCATGTTCTTAAAGATGATAAATACAATTGGTATTGGGTTTCTAAGGTGTAGTTAGCAATTAATCATGTTCCAGTATTTAAACCAAAGAACAAGAGTTAACAATTCAGAAAAATGATTGAATAACGTTAACATTATTTGAAACAAACATGGAAAGCATTAAACAATAGAGAATAACTATAGAAAACAGTGCTAATTCACAGCTCAGGAGGTCTAAGATGCATATCTTCACAGAATCATTCATAGGACAATTGTTCTTATTATCTAACATAATAATATCATACATTTTTGGGGAAAAATGTTGATTATGTATTTCCTAAGAATCACTAGTGGCAATAGCGGTAACAGTGATCCTGACACAAATTTACTTTTCCTACAATTATCAAACATCATTCAGTTCTTTGCAACATAAAACAAGAACAAACAAATAAACAAAGACGGGAAAAAAAGGCTCCACAAATCTGGTTAACATTCGGTAAACTTGTTAAGTATTTACTAGGAGAATAGTGATCAACCCTGAGAGGAAAGCATTCCCTTGTGGTTAGTTAAGAAAGAACACAATAATGATGTTCCATTGTTACATTTGTTTTTAGGGTTCATTTTATAACAATGCTATTTGCCCACATTTACTCTAATAATTGTCAAACTGCCAGGTTGTACCTAGGAAGACACTGTGAAAGTTCCTAGAGAACTAACAAAATCAGATAAAACACAAATGTGTAAATGCTTTCCTCATTCCTTTTTGATAAATAAATGTATATATTTTTAAATTTTCTCACACTTACTTGTTACAAAACAGGCCCGTGATGACTTCTGGTGCCACCTAATGGCAAGAAGCAAGCTCTACAAGTTTATATGGCTTTGTAAGTTATTCAAATTCAATATTTATTATTCTTTTAAGCCCCATTATTCAAAGGAGAGACAAATACCAAGGTCTAACTTAAAACAAACAAAACAAACACAGCATTATTCCATTTCTTTAGGTGGGGAGGGAGAGACTTTGAAACATTCATAATGATACAAGTCCAAAAAGAAGTAAACCAAATAGGTTTGAAGAGATATTTCTCTTTGTATGCTTATTCTGAGACAGGCTTTTACTCTAGGCTATCCTTGGACTAAGAACAATCCTCCTGCCTCAGCCTCCTGTGCAGGATTAGAGACCTTTACTATCATGCCTGGCTCAGAAATAAACCTTTCTAGTGAGAGAGTTCTTCACTTTACTAGACTGCTGATGCCAGATACTGCATGGGACCCATGGAATACTGAGAAGGACATCTCAAGACAAAGTGGAGTACCTTGATGTTTAGAAAGTGACACCCAGGCAGGCTACACTGAGAATATAAAACTAGAAATGGAAGTCACCCAAGTTGCTCTATTAACAGTAACACTCCAACTCACTCCTAACTCCAGGTCATAAAAGAAAACTAGTGCATGTTTAACATAGAGTTCTTTGGGAGAAAACACTGGATCAAACAGGCTTTCAACCTATTTTCACTGAAGGCTAATCACAACTAGCTATATAATTTTTAACAATCACAATTTTGAGGCCTATGTGTAAAGGAACTTTCTAATAAGGGAATATGTGAAAACTAAAGAGGCAAACGTGTCAAAAGCTAAAATCCATAAAACCTAAACAGTTCCCTCACACCCAACATAAAGTGTGTATCATATTTAGGTTAATGCATGAAGATACTGCCAGATTTATAGTTAAAAACTAACTTTGCAAAATGACATTTTACTTTTCTGTGCTTTAAGCAACTGGCTTATCATGAGGATATTGACTGACAGAGTACTGTCCTGACACAGGGTCGGGAAAGCTCATTGGCACATGCTGCTCTTTTTAATCTATATTTTCTAGCTACCAAACTAAGTTTGCATGATATTCAAAAGGACTTGGAGGATGATTCATTATGTTTATCTTTTATGATACATCTTAATTAAAAATAGCAATAGAATTAAAGTGATCAATTCATCTGGCATTAAAAAAATAGATCAAAGCAGACAGGAAACATGGCTGAGAATGTTATGAGGCTGCTGGCTGGTTTTCTGTCCCTCCTCACACTTTTGCACATGCAAACTGTGCTTAAGTTGTTGTGCTCTAGAGACTAGTAAATGGAGAAACAAAAACGACCTAAAAAAAAAAAAAAAAAAAGGTCACATGGATGCCTCCATCTTGGTGAAGTCAGCAGCCAAGATGGCTGCCATACTAATATTATGTGTGACTGGATGTGTGATGTGTTTTCATTTTTATTTACTTGAGAATCTCTTTTTCTCCCTCTCTCCAGCAATGAAGTTCAGAAAGATGGAATGTCAGCCCATAAATTTCTCTATTTCTTCTTTTTCATGTCTCTCCCCCACACCTGTGTGTGTGTGTGTGTGTGTGTGTGTGTTTGTGGGTGAGTGTGGTATTAGTAGGCGTGGCTCACCTAGTGCCCATGATATTCATACTTTTTTATTTTTCCTGTCTGAGCTTGACTAAGCTCGGGGCCTTCTCACCCTGCCTGAAAACAGCACAAAACAAGAGAATGTGTATCTGTCACGGAAAGGTACATTAGAAACACTGGGATCTGTAGAGTACAGCATGTACCCAATGGATGTATGGGGTTATCTTCCAATCACCATGCCTTTAGTGTGTGTGTGTGTGTGTGTGTGTGTGTGTGTGTTCCTCCTCTTTTCGCTCCTGAGTGCTGAGATCACAGGCATGGGCCAGCATTAAGTTTATGCATAGTGAGAGAATGGAGGCCAGGCAGAGCTTCAGCCACCCTTGGTCATTGCCAGACACCTAACACTTACATTGCTTGTTTCTTTTTGTTTGATTAATTCCAAGTCAATCATATTCATGCTTATAGTTCTTCATTTTACTGTTATTATTTATTCATTTGTTCAGCTGTTTTCTTTTCTTGAATTAGGATGTCTCTATGTCATGCTGCAAACCAGGACCTAGACTAAGCAGATTAAGCTGACCTCCAACTCACAGCTATCCCTCTGTCTCCACCGCAATTAAATGTGAACCAGTGATGATTTGCTTTTCTCTCTCTCTCTCTCTCTCTCTCTCTCTCTCTCTCTCTCTCTCTCTCTCTACTTACTTGTTAAACTTTTTCAAGAGATATTCTCTACATGTATTCCTGGCTGTCTTTGATCTTGATATACATACAGACTTCACTTAGAAGAACAGTTATGTAAAACTAAGATTACACAGAAAGAATATTGGAGTTTAAGGATAATTATAATTATGTTCATATTTACTTTTATTTCTTTTTCTCACTAATTATCAAACTAACTAAACAACTAATTAACTAGTCTTTCTGGCATTCAGAAGTAGTTTGAATATATGGTTAAATATATTCATCTTCTATTATGCATTTCAATTAAAATAACAATAAAAATTAAGATAATTGATTTATCCGGCATTAAAAATAAATCAAGACAGAAGAAAAACATGGCTGGTGATGTAATGAGTATTCTGGTTTTAGGTGACTACTCATAATTCTGTACATACAAACTAGGTTTAATTAAGTTCTGGACCTCTTTTTTTTTTTTTTTTTTTCCCCGAGTATAACATTTTATTGTCAGTGTAAGATCTACCTTACAATGTTCAAAAGCAAATAAGTTTTACAAGAGTATTCAACATGAAATGGTGTTATTATTTCAGATGAAAAACTATACATTAAAAAGTCTAATCTTTGTCTAATCATTAAAAGAACATTTTGCTGTTTATCAAACAGCTTTGCAAATTCTTCTGACATCAATTTTACAAATGGTTTGAAAACTATCATCAGGGTTTTTAAGGCAAGATTGTTGAGATTCGGTAAACCCCACCCTTCAATTACCTGGCAACAGCCAGGTATGCTCCGCCCCAATGACCTCACACTCTAAAAGGGGCTGCTTGCCCCCTCCTGCTTCTACTGCTCTTGTACCCTTCTGCCTCTCTCTCTCCACATGCTCATGGCAAGCCTCAATTCCTCTCTTCTCTCTGCCTCTACTGCCCTCTTAACTCCCCCATGACCTGAATAAACTGTATTCTGTACTATACCCTGGTGTGGCCGGTCACTTAGCTGGAAGGGACTCCCAACATCGGTCCTCCAGAGGCAACCCCCACCTCCAGGACTCACTACACCTCCACAGGTCATACCCCACACACATACTCTTCATCCTTTTCCTAAGACTTAGCCAAAACCCAGGATGTCATTTTTAAGAAGAAAGATAGCAAGAAACTTCTTCCCTTTACATTAAGTTTTTCTTGCACTTACCTCTGCCATCTGTGTGGTTCATTTTTTTTTTTTTTAAACGACTTTATTTTGCAAAACAAAGATAAATGTAAAGATTTTAAACATTTTTTGCTTAAAATTATACATTTTTGTCAGTACTGTTTTTTCAGACATTAAAATAAATTTTACATAAAACCATGTGAATATGTTTTTTAGTCAGTACTTGATTTTTTTCAAGGGCTTGACAGTATGCATTGAAAACGTACTAGTTGCAATAAGCGTAAAGTACATGCAAAACAAAACGCAACATGGAAATAGTCAAAGTCTTCTTGCTTTGTGAATATATGTATATTTTTTGTTTTCTTTATTTCTTGGACTTCATACAGTCTGTGAGTTGTTTCTGGGGGAGTGCAAGCCTCTGGGGTTAGCATCCCACTATCAGTGACTGCATATTATGTCTGTTCTTTTGTGACTGGGTTATCTCACTCAGGATGATCTTCTCTAGATGCAGCCATTTTCTTAAGAATTTGGTTAAGTCATTGTTTCTGGTGGCTGAGTAGTATTCCATTGTGTATATGTACCACAATTTTTGTATAGTTCTGGACCTCTTAATGTTAGTAAAGGGAGAAATAAATAGGACCTGGAAACACAGGTCACATGATTGCTTTCATCTTGTAGAGGTCAGCAGAGAAGATGGCTGCTATCTTAGTCAGGGTTTCTATTTCTGCACAAATATCATGACCAGGAAGCAAGTTGGGGAGGAAAAGGTTTATTCAGCTTACAATTCCACATTGCTGTTCATCACCAGAGGAAGTCAGGACTGGAACTCAAGCAGGTCAGGAAGCAGGAGCTGATGCAGAGGCCATGGAGGAATGTTACTTACTGGCTTACTTCCCCTGGCTTGCTCAGCCTGCTTTCTTATAGAACCCAGGTCTACCAGCCCAGGAATGGCACCACCCACAATGGGCTGGGCCCTTCCCCCTTGATCACTAGTTGAAAAAATGCCTTACAGCTGGATCTCATGGAGGCATTTCCTCAACTGAGGCTCCTTTATCTGTGATAACTCCAGCTTGTGTCAAGTTCACACAGAACCAGCCAGTACACCAAGAAATGTATAACCCCAGAGGACAGGAGACTATTAAATCTGGGGATCCAAGAGCCATGGCAACTGGAACTTCACCCTCCTGCCACTCAAGAAGCCCAGAAATAACTTTTATGGACAAGATGTAAAGGAGGTCAGCAAATGGGTTATGGATATCCACTGAGAGTCCTTAATCCCTACACGATCTTGAATGCTTTTACTCCTGGTCACCAACGGTACACACAATATTGCATTTAAAGTATGCTTTTTTCAACATGCTCTTGGCACTCAAGAGCCAAGACTTCTTTGCCTTGGAATGGCACCATTCAGAGGACAAATAGCAGATAGCTGAATTTGACTGATTTTCCCCAAGGATTTAAAAACTCACCTACTGTTTTGATGAGGCCCCCATGAAGACCAGAATGAGGATAGAACCCAGCATCCTATCCTGACTATTTTGCAATATATATCTATCCTCCTGGTGGCAGCAGAGATAAAGCAAGAATGTGTGATGGAAATTTGAGATCCTGAGGGATTTGGGATAACCAGCCTGTGCTAAGAAAGCCCAACTCCACCAACCACTGGTGATAGATCTAGGTAACAAAATAATGGAAAGTCAGACATGGCACCCATTTCAATCAATCCTCTCTAGTTCAAGTTACAGCAATCCTGATGAGCCTCTTTATTGCATGTATTTTGAACACCAATCTCCACCTATACCACTTTTGCAGGTTTTGAAACCTATCTAACCTCGGGACTCATGCTTATCTTCCCGTAACAAGGTACCAGCTCAAGCCACAGGGTTGTACTTCATGCTGTGGCTGGACTTGGCACTGTGTAAGAGTCACTCAGCTGGTACTGGTTTTGAAGGAATGAAGGGGTCATGAAGAGCAGCTGAGGCTCGGCACTGTGAGAGGTCATGGAAGGCCATTGGTGAAGGTGTAGCCTCAGTTACAATTAGTGCCCCAGGACTGACAGTGGTGTTTTGGAGATGCCAGTACCATGAGGTGACACCAAGAATAGCAGCAGCAGTTGGAGCCTAGATGACAAGGTGTATGTTACAAAGGGCAGAGCTGGAGAAGTGACCCAAGCCCTTGGATGACCTGGAGGTTTGTGAGTGGATCTCAGACATTAGATGGTTAGAGTTTGATTTTGCATTTGATTGTGACTATGCCCTGCTATTTTTCCCTATTGAAGGAAGAGGTGGAGCCCATAGTTAAGAGACTTTAAATTGCAAAAAGCCTTTGATTTTTAAAAGAGACTGGCTCTTTTAAAGGGATTGAAATTTCAATATGTAAGAATTTTTAAAGACTGTGGGACTCTTAAGGTCTTTTGGAACTTGGGGATGAATAAGAAAGTAAGGGCTGAGGCTTAATAGTGATGTGTTTGTGTGTCAAGTTGACAAGAGGTCATAGAGATCCTAGTACACCCTTTCCTCAGGCAGCTTGAGAAGACATGCTTTTTCTAGCTGAAGGCAGGGGAGACTCAACCCATTGGGCGCAGCAACCCAAAGCTGGCTGCACGAATTCAGTGCAGGAAATGAGATGACCTGTGCAGGGGGGAGGAGGGGTCTCTGGTACAGGTCAGGCCTCTCCTTCCAGAGTATTTTGAGCGTCTTTGAACAGAGAGGACCTGATCCAGTACCCCCGAGAGTCAGGCTTTTTAAAGTCCCTGCAGGGTGGCAGGGCAAGAAGCATTGTAGCACAAAGGTCTTTTCAGACAAAGGCCAGGCAGGACTCCTTGGCACTACCCTACTCGGAGACCTCCGGGAGACTGGGGACAGGCAACAGCACAAGGCATGTGGTCACTCAACAAGTGTCTCCCCTTTCACACAACAGACAATGTCAGAGCCACTTTTACCACCATGCTATTCATCTTGACCCTTCTCAGGCTTCTCCTCTCTCACAGAACAGAGGAAACAACCCAGGAATAAGACATACAGCAAGACAGGAGACAGGCCAGGAAGCCACTAGCTCAGAAGCAGGCACCTTGAACGTCAAAGCCAAGAACATTAAAGGAGTATCAGGAGGATCACAGGCGAGGGGTCTGCAGGCCCTGGACAGGAAGGCTCTGTGCTGAAATGCATCAACCACCCCTCTGTGCTTTGGTAAGAGGGTTGGTAAGAGGGTCAGGAGGAGCTCATGCATGGAGTGAACTGCAGAAGCACAACAGAGAACGTGATGTGTCCATAGGGAGAAGTTTATAGCTCTAAAGGCCTACTGAAAGAAAGAGGGAAAGCAAGAGTGAAGGAGAGAAAGAAAAGAGGAAAGAACACAAACACTTGTCTTCAGTACATAGTAAAAGAATTAGAAAAAAATTAAACAATCAAATCAAAAACAAAATAAGTAGACAAAAAGTAACAGCAGTCACCACTTGGGAGACCAGATCTTTTTGGTTCAGACTCCATCTTAGAAAACCTGACCTAAGGCTGAACTCAAGTTAACTAACAAACTGTCACCTAGCAACAGTTTCCAGGTTACTCCTCAAGAAGCTGGTATCTAACACCAGTTTCCAGGTTATCCCCAACAAACCTGCGCCCCCAGCTTCCAAGTCTGCTTCTGGCACCTCACTTGCTAACAACTACGAGACAGGAGGAAAACAGAAGTTACGTTTTTGGTTTGGCTCCCAGCACCAATCCTAATGCCATAAAGGCATAATGGTCTTCTAACCGAATGTGTGCCCAGCAGAAAACCTGTTGTTTGTTTTCTGGCCTTTATAAATGATTGCCTGAGTCCAAGGCTCAGGACTCCATCTTCTTCTCATGCTATGTCAGGGTTGACTGGGAGCCCAACCCTAATGTGATTCCATCGGAATTGGGGCCTAGCTGTTCTTTTGAGGTTCTTGAAGGCTTCCTGGCACAACATTTTGGTACTTTGTCTGGGAACTCCAAGACTTCCAGGACTAATGATCTGGAGGTTTTTAATACTGACAGGTAAAGAATTCCTGTTTCTGGCTATGTGCCTGTGCGGTACCGCAATAATTGTGTTCTGAATAATTATGTAATTTTTTTTCTGAAAAGAGGCCTTAAAAAATTTTGTGGTCAGACAAGTCTAAGGTAGTTGTGCTTTGGGGCCTGGAAGACGCTCCAAGCCATGATCTATGTCACAATCAGGCTACTTTCATTTCTCTCCTGACAGAGAGGTGAATTTTTTCTTGTGCGTGAGCACCATCTGCTGGTTGATTTTCATCCCTATCTGAAAGAGAGGAAGGGACAATTTTTAATTTGTGTGCTTGTATTTCTCATTACTTTGACTTTGACAGATGTTTAACATGGAATAGGTACCTTCAACTCGACTTGAGTTGTCTCTTAGGCATCTTAAGGGTCTTAAAGCTAGTGGAGAGAGAATCTCTCTATCATTATTAGGAAAGATAAATTAACCATATTTTACATGGCAGAATAGCCACTTTTAACACTGGCTGACACCACCTCCACCCCCCCCCCCGCCACAAGGGATAGTTTGACCTGGGACTGGTCCAAGGGATCAGGAAAATTCATTTTCAAACCCCATTTTGGCCACCTGGAAAAAATACCTTGTGTGGTGCTCTGGTGAGACCTCCTAGAGGACCCACCCTCTTGGCTTAATCTTTTTCTCCTCCGAGAACAGGCAGACGATTTTTGCCTTGGTTACTGAAGAAACAATGAATACAAAGAAAGAGACACTGGACCACCTGTCTCATGCACCATCTCTCTACCCATCCCTCGAAGGAGAAATGGAGAAGGATGTTATCTCTCCACCCCCACCTTATTCGAACACTCAGGTGGAACAGCAGTTGCTGTAGCCAGTTCTGTCACAGACAGCCCCATGACAGGCAGGGGAGGGGAGCTGCTACAGGGACACAGAGATCCTGGGGGCTGCATCCCAGGCCTGAATCTATTGACCTGCACTTGCTCTCAGCAGGGCCAGGAAACCAGCCTCAACACTACTGGCCCTTTGCCACTAGTGACCGGTATAACTGGAGAACTGAGAACCTCACCTTTTCAGATAACCCTCGAGATTTAATTAATCTCTTGGAAACCGACCTGTTGACCCACTAGCCCACTTGGAATGATTGCTAACAGTGTTTGCAGGTTCCCTTCACCACAGAAGGAATGTACAGAATCCTGACAAAAGCCAGAAAAATGATTTTTTTGCACTATGGGAGAATCCACGAGCAACCAAGCAGTTATCGATGTTAATTTTCATTAACCTAGTGAGACTAGGACTCCAATACCGCTGAAGGGAAGGAGAGACTCGTAATTCATCAGACCCTATTAGCAGGTTTCAAGGTAGCTGGACTATGGCCCACTAATCTGAACAAATGTGTGATATTAGTCAGGGAGATAATAATATTCCCACAGCTTTTTTAGTGAGACTCGTGAAGACATTCTGACAGTACACCCCACGGACCCTGAATCACCAAAAGCAAAAACAGCAGTAACTTTTATTAGCCAGGCAGCACACAATATCAAGAGGAAGCTCCAGAGGGTTGAGAGGTTAACAAAAAGAGTCTGGCAGACGTAGTGATAATGGCAGAGGCTCTGTTTAATAAAAGAGAAGGTGTAGAGGAGAAGCAGGGGAGGGCAGAGAACTGAATGAAAAAAGAGGGGGGAAAGAGCAGAAGCGACAGTCTGGTAAAATGGCAAAGATCCTGCTGGCAGACATGTCTGAGTCAGCGGACCATAAGAAATACCTTAAATAGATGACTTTCAGAAAAGGAGGTAAGGGGGAACCCTAAGGACCAAGAACGGCCCCAAGAACCAATATGTGTATTATAAGAAAGAGGGCCACTGGGTCAGGGAATGAACCAAGAAAAAGAAGATTATTCAAACCACGGCCTTAAAAGATGCCCTCAACAAACCTAAAAATAGAGGGGAAATCTACCAGCTTCCTTGTTGAAAATAAAGCTCAGCATTTTGTCTTGGTAAAACCTGAAGATAAAAACTCTTCAACAGTTTATGAATGACCTCCTGGTGGCAGAAGAAACCAAACATAAATGACTAGATGATACCCAGGACATCTTGGAGGCCCTGGGACACTTGGATTATTGAGTCTCCACTAAAATGGTCCTACTCTGCCAACCACAGGTGACCTCCTTGGATCCAGGGGATGTGTAATAAGAGACGGTCAGAGATGGCTCTCTGAGGCCAGAAAGAAATTTCTATACCAGTTTTGTACTGCTAGAGGAAAATAAGCTCTTTCATTTCTTCATGTGGATGATAGATCTGAGATGTTGAAAGGGTTGTTGACTCATACTCTGGACCCTGGCACTGGATAGTGGCCTACCTATTAAAGAAATAAGATCCAGTTGCCAGATGCAGGCATCCATGTTGGTACCTCATCATGACCATGGCCCTCTTGGACAAGGATACTGACAATCTTTCACTAGAACAAAGGATGAACATCACCAATGTAAGAATGACTCATTAGCAGTCTCCTCCTGTTAAATTCCCCTAGGATAACATTTCAGGCACCAACTGCCCTAAACCCTGCTACCCTCCTGCCTGAACCAGAACGTAGTGGGCCACTGCATGAATGCTTAGACATTTGGTCCATACCTATGGTCAGGACTGAGGTGACCTGGTTCACTAATGGCAACAGCTTCATCCAAGAAAGATACCAGCACACAGTGGCAATGATTGTATCAGAGACTAAGACTACATACATTTGTCACAGGTCATGCCTAGAAGAGGTGCCTCTAGACAGCTTAAAAAAGTCAAAGAAGAGATCCTCGCCCTTCTACAAACAGATGTCAAAAGCACCCCCTTCCCAAAGCTGGCCATCATCCATTGTCAGAGCCTGATGCCTCAATTGATGGTGGAAAGTGAGAGATGGGAAATTCATTCTCCCCAAGGAGCTAAATATTCACATGCTGAAAAAGATTCATCATTCCTCCCACAAGGGTTTCCAGAAGATAAAAGACCTGATCAGGCATGCACATGTCAGGATAAGAGCTGTCAATTTCAAAATCACTAGCAATGCCTATCAGCTAACTAGCACAGTGACCAGTAGGGGTGGTGGTGAGGACTCTGACAATAGATCCTATAGAAGAAGCTTAGGGCCTCTTGGAAAACTGACTTCACTGAGATCAAGAAAATTTAGACATAAAATCCACTGGTGTTTATAGAAACCTTTTCAGGTTAGACTGAAGAATTCCCCAACAACTATGAAACTACATCCATGGTGAAAAAGAAGTTCTTGGAAGATATACTGACAAGGTATGGGTTTTCTCAGATGATAGGGTCAGACAATGGAGAAGTTTTTGGGTCCCAGGTAAATCAAGGACTAGCCAGTTTTCTGGGGGAGTGACTGGAAACTTTATTGTATATATGGATTCCAGAGCGAAGGACAGGTAGAAAAGAGAACCGGGACCCTAAAAGAAATCTTAACTAAATTGACATAAGAGATTGGCAATGACTGAATAACTCTCCTTCCCTTCACTATGTACTGGGTATGAAACTCCAGTTTCCAGATGAAACTAACCCCTTTTGAAATCATGTTCAGAATTTCAACACCCCATTGCACTTAACATGCAGGCAGGATCGTCAACTGCTGGACAATCCTGAAGGTGTTCAAGAAGCTCATAAACATGTTTATCCTAAACTTCACACTTTCTATGAAACAGGTCTCCCCCCAGAACCAGTGGCCCAAAGACTGTATCCTAATAAAGAGACACTGTCAGGGGTCATTAGAGCCTCATTAAAAAGGTCCCTATGTTATCATCTTTATCACACCCATCACCCCAAAGGTCAACTGGATTGCTGCATGGATTCACCATACACATCCCCAAATAGCTGAAGATGACTCAACCAGCCAGAAGAAACTCAGCCTTAAGACCGTCCCCCCCATCTCCCACTGATAGGGCTCCTATCCAAGCCCCAGGGACAACATGAGAACTGAATGATAACTACTCCAAACCCCTTTAAAATATGATGGTCTAGTCCTCTCAGGTCATCAATACAACCAGACCTAAATTAAATGAGTCATACAGGTTATGTTGTGCGGTAACATTTCCTGCCGCCAAGAGTCTGCAGAATCCATGGCCAAGGAAGGACAAATCAGAAGGGGCCTAGATATAACAAGGAGGACTATGCACAGCCCTGAAAGAAGAATACTGTTTTTATATTGGCCAGTCAGAGATAGTAGGAGCAATGGTCAAAGCTAGAGAGGGCCTTAATAAACATTACAGAGACTAGGGACGATTCACTTATGGCTATGTAGAGTCACTCACTATAAGTCCTTCCAGAACATAGACAATGAAGCCTACCAGCTCCAGGAATTCCCAAGATTGAGCCTCCTAGTCAGTAGAGAAAGAGGGAATGAGAGACCATATCTTTGGGTTCAGATTTCATCTTAGAAAACCTGACCTAAGGTTGAAATTGAATTGACTAACAAATTGGCAACTCAAACCCAGTATCCAGGTTACTCGTCAATATGCTACCTATTAAAAGGAGCCCAAATAGAACATAATAAGTAATCACTCTTATTTTGCTGTTTATGGGTTATTTTCATAATAGATTTATGTCTTTTATCCAAAAACAAAATAATCAAGGTGGGTTGTAATTAAATAATTCCAGGTTGGGATAAAAAATTTCTAGCACATAAGTGTGTTGTTTTCATTTCAAATAATTAGGAGGCTCCTCATAAATAAGTCTGAAACGGTGCAATGGATAAGTTTGATAGATTTGGATGGGACTTATTTGAAAAAGACATTTTCTCTATGTGTAGAACTTACTGCCTTGGAACTTAGTCTGTATTTCTCTGCCTCCTGGAACCTGAGATTAGAGGCATACACTTCCATGCCCAAGTTCCTTTACTTTCTATAACCCATTGAAGTTTTTGTGTTTGCATGATTGTTTCTAATTCCTTGTTGCAGTTTTTGTGTTTGCATGATTGTTTGTTTCTAATTCCTTGTTGCTTAATTGACTTCACCATGATGGTAGCTGCCACGTGAATGGCCGCTGTCATGGCTTCAGACATCACCAAGATGGAAGCAACCATGTGACCTACATTTCCAGGTCATTTTGTTTCTCTGATTAGCCTCTAGAGGACCAGAAATTAATTAAACTCAGTTTTCAAGTGCAGAATTGTGAGTAGGCACCTAAAACCAACCAAAAGACATAACATTATTAGCTATATTTTCTTCTGCTTTTATCTATTTTTAATGCAGATGAATTGATATTAATTTTATTGTTATTCTTAATTAAAATGAATAATAAAAGATAAATACTATTAAACATTTCTTCAGACACTTTCTGTATGCCAGGCAGACTTAGTTTTGTTTTATTTGACATGGACTGTCTCTGTAGCCCTGATAGACAGATAAACTAATAGGCAAAGAGACTGACTGACTGACTGACAGACAGACAGACAATAAAAGAGAGATCAAATTAATAGATAAAACTAAATGTGAACATAAATATAATTAATTATTCATGAACTCCTTCAGTGTGTCAGACAGACTTTGAACTCAGAGACCTTCCACATTGGATATGATCTCTACTGTATTTATTTTCAGTCTCTGACACACAAACACACACTTGTTTGGTTTTTTGGATGGTTGCTTGGCTGTTTGTTGTTATGTTGTTTCAAGAAGTTTGTCATAGTGCCTACACAAACCCAGACAAAAGAAATAAAAAGGATGTCTAAAACACAACCTGGGGAGGGCACTAAGTAGGCCATGGACACACATGTGGGGGAGGGGGCATAAAACAATTTCATTAGCCTTTCATGCAGGTTCAACTGACTATGGAGGAGAAATTGAGTCAAGTTGCAGCAGTGAATACTACAGAAGCGTGGAGAGTCCGGAATCTGAACAGTTTACTAGACCAGTAGCTATTTTACTGATGATATAGATAATGATGTTAGGGATTGTGACTGCATCATGGCTTGCTAAATATAATGGAAGTGGTAATGGATCAAAGGCACACACAAGAAATTTACAATGCCAATATCCCTTTTTGTTCTTTCTCACAGTGTTTTTGGTAGTGGTGGTGACAGTTTCTTTATTTCTAAGTATCTCCTGGAGATATTCTTTCTTTGATCTGTTTACCTTATAGATAATGAAGTATATTTAAGTTAAAATGTGAATATAAGGGGAAAACACCACACACACACACACACACACACACACACACACACACACACACACACACAGACACATTAAAAAATAATACTCACACATATTACACATATTAAATATGTGATCTAATTTGTAGATTCCAGTATTTCTAACACACTTTCTATGGCACATACATACTCACTTGTTTTGTGTAGCTATCAGTAAAGTTGGGGTTTCCTCGAGCCTCAACAACCACAAACACAAATAATAAATATGTAAGGACCTCAGAGAACTAGTTAGGGCATTGGGATAGGCACACAACCACACAAATAAATAAATAAACAGAAGTGCACACAGGGGTTAGCAAACGACATCAAGAAGAAAAGGGGAAACTTACGGGTTAACAATGCATCTTTCTGAACTTCAAGGCTGGAGAGAAAGAGAAACCAAGTAAATGAAAATGAACACACAACATTACATAACTCCCATCACAGAGTAAAATTAGTTCTGTGAGAAAATTTATAGCTCCAAAAACGAAAGAAAGAATAAGTGACAGGAAAAAAGAAAACAAACAATTCTCTTTAGTATGCAGGTGAAGAATTAGAAAATGTGGGTCTTAGCGCCATCTTCCTTGAAACTTCTGCACCATGAGAGCGAAGTGGCTGGAGAAGAATGCACAGACTGAAGCACAGAGAAGAAAGATGAGGCAGAGGTCCAACTAAACCAGCTTGTGCACCCACGAAGCCTGCAGGAGCAAAAGGGATTCTGGGGGCCCGGACGATGGAACAAGTTGTTGGACTGTTTGCTGCTGTTGGTAATAAGCCAAAACAGTCCTGCTGTTCCTCCACCCTGGATCTTTGGCATTCTGGACTGTTCTGGCTTTTTCGGGGCCAAGTATAAGTCATGTACAGTAAATCCTCTTTCTGTCAGTTGAAAAAAAAGAATTAGAAAATGTTAAGCACATCAAATACAAAACAACTAGACAGCAAGTAATAACAATGACGGGTGAAATACAAACCACACAGAAACTCTAAGAAAACTCTAAGAAAAACTAAGAAAATCAGACATGCCTTGATCATCAAAGTTCTAAAGACAGTAGAACTTGAGGGCACATGTCTCTGCCCTGAGCTTCAAATGCAAATTCTCTTAATCCGGGCCAGTTTCCTGAGTATAGGACCAAAGTGCTATTCCTGCCTTGACCAGCTTCTGATTGTCCTGGTGAAGTAAGAATTCCTGCCACCAACTGTCCAGAGGCACCAAAAATGCTCTCCACAGTCGAAGATGTAGCTCTACCAAGGATTACTCACTGCGCAACCATACCTGCCTTTGGGGGGTGGGGATGAGGTGGTGTCAGGAGCCATAACAGGACAAGCTAATAACCAGCAGGTGATCATCCTGAGATGGCCGCCTCAGATTATTATAGAATCTGTGATTGGTTCACCCTTATTATCAAGGCTGCAAGGGATTCATTTCAGGAAAGATTTCTGCTATTAAAATGATTTTCCTGTTATTATTAAACATAAGACAATCATTAAGTAATAGCACAACCCTTTGGAGCAGAGCTATGAAGATCTATGTCTTGTAATGATGCTATAAAGACAAATAAATGACTTCTTAAGTCTTAATGATGACCCTATAAGATTTCCTAATCACTCTATCAGTGATTATTAAGCTCTTTTATAGTAAGACTGCCATTGGGTCATTTCTGATAGTCAAAACTGCAATAAGAACTCTGCCAGTCTCCTAAGTGACACGAGTTAATTGCTCTTAGATAGTAACCAAACAGTCTTCTACTTAGAGCACATTTCAAGAGGTTGTAAAACAACCAAAGTTCATAAAAAGGAACTAACGATTTATTATAGGTGCTAGAACAGAGGATAAAATATTGACTGGGTTAATCTATACAAAACTTCACCAATAACTTAGTTATGGTTTTAAACCTTCAGTGAACCTGTGGAGCTGAGACAGGTGATGGCCATTTAGCCAGATAATTACTCCTAATGGTTCTGCATGTAAGCATTCTCTGTTGTAAATTTCTGTTTCAATCTGTGATTTGATTTTTTGTGTGAACTTGTGATGAGCTCTTTAACATGTGCTCATGTATTCTGAAAGATGTTTAAGTGCTGAGGACAAAGAGAACCGAGTGGAGAAGAACAGAGCTGAGAAGTTTGTAGACAGATCTGAACTCAAGAACTTAGAAGTACAGGCACAGCATTGGGAGAAAGGGCCTTGAGAGAAAGCACTGTTGTGATATCAGAGCAGCAGAAGAGAGCAGGACTAGAAAGAGAATGCAGGGTGGAATAACTTAGAGACTACAGGTAAGGTGTTGAGTTATGTGAAGTGCTCTGGACTGAAATCATCACCTGATGCCCATAGTACAGACATCCAGGTCACCTGATCAAAATGGCTGTACTATGCTGAAAACCACTTGTCCTCATTACCCATTTCTTCTACTTGCTTAGGAATTCTCCTTTGGCCTGCTTTTCTACAGAGCACCCTGGATATTTGCAATCAAGTCTAACACGTGGGTTTCAGATGTACACACGATTGCCTTCAGCTGTGTTTTAGCCAGTTGTAGAAGTACCATATGGCAATTTAAGCCACCAAAACATCTGGAAAACATCCCTCAAGAGAAGAAACTCTTAAGCCAGTTAGATGACAGTCACAATATTCATGGTGAATGTAAGTGAATGCTGGGAACAAAATTCTGGCAAATACAGTTAAGAAATAGCTACTGAGTGCCTGCTTTGTGAGATTCTAGAGAACTAGTGAAAACAAGAGAGACTTAAGTATGCTGAGGAGAATGGGGTGACTGTGGTCCCCAAAGCAGTGGGAAGGTCTTCAGTGAAGACCAGTGGATAAAGCATTTAATATAAAAGCCATAATTGCATAGTTGTTACTGCTTTGCACTGAATATTGTTCTCCCTACTTCCCTAGCCTCAGCTTGCCCAGAAGACTCCACCTACACTGGCTTCTTTGTATCCTAGAACATACTAAATATGCTTCTGTCTCAAGACCTTTGTGCCCAGTAGTTTCTGGTGTCAGGTTACACAAGAGCTCTTTGTTTTTTTTCTTTTACCCTTCATCCTCTCAAATCTGTGCTCCCTACTCCCCACGGAATAGCTAAACGTTCAGGAGCAAGTTAGATATGAATCCTCATTCTCTGCTCTACCTTTCCCACACTTCTGCATCTTGTGCTTGTGCTTAGCTAAAGCATCGGACCCAGCCTTCAAGTCAGAGAACAGAAGACCCATGTACTGACTTGGAATTCCAGAGCAGCATGGATGGTTGGCTCCAATATCATGCCCTGCAGAAAATAGAGACTTTTCAGACATATCCTAGGAAGCAGGCCTGCTCTGTGACACTCTCAAGAAGTAAGGAGCCTGGGGAAAGTCACAGTCATAAGCAAGATAAAGCACATGACCTCTTAAGAGCACTTGGACCTGTGAACCGGAGAACTGTCAGTGGTCCAGGCCTTGTCCTGATAAGGAAGGGTAAAAGCATTCTAAGTGATGATTACTGGAGCATCCAGGAAAACAAAGACTAAACACACTAGAGGACTGGTGGAAAAGGAGAAGAAAATGCTAAGAAAAGACTGACTTCTGAGCATGAAGCCAGTTCTATATTTTTTATTAATTCATAAGCCCAGGTATTTACCTTTCTTCCTATGCATCCTGGCACTGTTCATATTAGGAATGCTGCAGGAGGTAGGAGAGCTTTGTTCCCAGACCACAGGTGCCCACACAGAGCGAAAGACTGTGGGTATCAATATCCTGTGTAGAAAACAAGAGGGGGACAAGGGACAGGATATGAGGTTCTGCTGAAAAATTTAGGCATCACCTATCATTCTGAAACTGTTCCTCGGCATTTTTTGGAAAGGGATGTCCTTCTTTAGGCTATGACTTGTAGTATGGTTTCATAACAGGAGAATATTTGAGGTAGAGATATAAAAAATAAGGAGGGAGTAAATTGAGGTGTGCTCAGGCTCATGTTACTGTCCTTGAAGGCATGAAATAGGCATTAAAAAGGCATGTGGTCACAATTGACATTGTAAAGACATGTGCAGGCTGAACTAGGAGGGTCCCAAGAATAAGGAAGCAGATTGGGCCCAACAACACTAGGAGCTGGTTCGTTACCAGGATAGAAACATGATGTCAATGGAGGCAGGATATGTGGAAGGCTTGCAAACAGTGATATGATTTTTCAAACAAGAGGTGATGGAAGGGTCTTGGTTCCTGTCACTAGATATAAAATTCTGGAAAAGACTGGCATTTTGTTCTCCTCTGCAGATATAGTCATTAGGAACAGTGGTGTCATTTGGGGTGAATGAGCTTTGGGCATCTGGACATAGCTTCTGAGGAAGAAAACTGACCAGGTACAATCTGCATTTCTCAGCCAGATAAAAGCCAGGGTTAGGACATTCAACTCTGGCTTGTAGAAACCTGAAAATGTCTGCATGGCTCTTTTAAAACACAACCTAAATCCTTAAAAACCCGTCATGAGACCCTTGTGTCTGGTTCTTTCCCTGTTGTTCCCTTAAGACTTTGTGGAGCCTATGTTTACCTTTCTCATTTTACTGCATCTTCTTTAAAGTATAGAGCAGTGGTCCCCAAACTTATTGCAGATTTAGAGGTGCTGACCTAGGATTAAAGGTAACTGAGCAACTGAGCTGAATGCAGATTTAACGGTGTTGAGCTGAGAGTGAAGGTAATGGAACATTAGCTATAGGAGGCTTAGAAGTGCACAACCATTGAGATAAAAAGGTTATTAAAAATAAGCTTATGTGTGTGTGTATGTGTGTGTCTTTCATCTGTGGAACCAAGTGAACTAGGGTGGGAGCTGGTATCATGGTCCACCCAAAGCTTAAAGTGGTAGAGTAGAAACTAAACTGTACACTGATCACCTCATTTGATGCTGAAAAAAGTATTTGACAAAATCAAACCCCCCTCATATTAGAAGACTTAGAGAAATTAGGGATACAAGGCCAATATGAAACATTAAACAGCACTATACAGCAAGCCAATAGTCACCTTCTAATTAAATGAGGAGAAACTTAAAGAAATTCCACTAAAATCAGGGATAAGACAAGGCTGGCAACTCTCTCCCATTCTATTCTATACAGCACTTGAAGTTCTGGCTTGAACTAAAGGAGATCAAGGGGATCCACACTGGAAAGGAAGAAATCAAACACCACTATTCACAGATGGTATGACAGTACATAGAAGTGATTCTCGAAATTCAATCACAGAATGCCTACGGCTGACAAACGCCTTCAGCAATGTGTCTGGATACAAACATAACTAAAAAATAGAAAATAAACAGTAACTATCATTCATATGGTCCCCTTTATCAATTTCTAATCTTAGAGTCTGAGCCACTGCTATTCTGTAGAAGGAGTTGTCTCCTGCACCAATGATTTGAAGGCTATTCCTACCCCTTTTAAACATCACATTGGGAACTAGAGTTCACCAAAACCCATACAGAACCCTATGAAATAAATACTCAAACCCAGGAAACTAAATAAAATGCAACTCCAAAAGGAAACAAAGGTAAATCACAAATCTATCAAGCACAAATAAAAAGGATTTGTAATATATGTTTTGTCTGATACCCTAAACATGCAGTTTGCCATGGAGTCATTAATACAGCCAGTGTAACTACTTTGGAAAAAATTGATTTCCCTCTTCTAGCACATTTAAATGATAGTTCACTTGGTAACTGTCAAACAAGTAGCTAATTTTTACTTATTTATTTATCTATTTATTAATTTAGCATTTAAAAAATAAAACAAAGTAAAATATGAGATAAAAAGAAAAAAAATAAAGAATCCACACTTACAAATGAGGTAGTTGTGCACATAAGACACACTCAGGACAGTAAAACTACAGTTGAGAGTACATCATTCTTAGTGAATTGAGAAAATACAAGGAACAATGAGTAGCCAATGGTAAACACACTGAAAATACTACACTTAACACACACACACACACACACACACACACCTACCTGAGAGTAAATATAAGCAAACAAGGAAGGACATAAAGGATGTCTATAATGCAAACTTTATAGACACTGAAGAAAAGTTCAAAGAAGACTGTTGAATTTGGAAAAACCTGTGCTCCCCACCCCTTATTTTTTGTAATTTTGAGATTATCAAACAATTATTTCATTTCTCCTTTCCATTTCCTCCAAAACCTCTCATATACCCCTTTTTGCTATCTTTCTAACTATTGTCCTTTATTTTTTATATTTTATTTTTTTTGAACAACTTTATTTTAAAAAACAAAGATAAAAGAACAAATTTTAAGCATTTTTGCATAAATGTATACAAATACATTTTTGTCAGTGCTTGGATTTTTTTCCCAAAGGTCTGATAGTGTGCACTAAGGTCTTACTAGTTACAATGAGAATAAAGTACATGTAAAACAGGATGTAACCCGGAATTAGTCAAAGTTTTCTTGGTGTGTAAGGATTGAGTATAATGTTTTTTTTTCCTTGAACTTCACGCAATCTGTGAGTTGTTTCTGGGGTGTTCAGAGCTTTCTGGGGTTAGTATCCCATTATCAGTGACTGCATATTATGTCTGTTCTTTTGTGACTGGGTTATCTCAGTCAGGATGATATTCTCTAGATGCATCTATTTTCTTAAGAATTTCGTTAGGTCATTGTTTCTGATAGCTGAGTAGTACTCCATTGTGTATATGCACCACAATTTTTGTATCCATTCATCTACTGAAGGGCATCTGGGTTCTTTCCAGCTTCTGGCTATTATAAATAGAGCTGCAATGAATATTGTGGTGCAGGTGTCTTTGTTGTATATTGGAGTGTCTCTGGGGTATATGCCCAGAAGTGGAATAGCTGGATCTTCAGGTAGTACTATGTCCAATTTTCTGAGGAATCGCCAGACTGATTTCCAGAGTGGTTGTATCAGTTTACAACCCCACCAACAGTGGAGAAGATTTCCTCTTTATCCACTACCTGTCCTTTTTTAAATTATTAATTGCTGTTATATGTATACTCTCAAATATAACTTGTTTATTTGGTATAATCCTAGTTGTGGACATGTTTTCAGGACTGATTTTTTTTTTTTACTGATAAGAAATTGTGTGAGTCCCATGTGAAGACTAATTTTCCCACATTCAGTAATTCTTTTTTTTCCTGTAGGTCTTTATATAGAACTGAAGCCTAAACTAAATATTAAAAAATAAATATTGGAAGATGGACAGCTCATGAAATTTAAACTATATATTAATTCAATACCATTGTGACTTTCAATGCAATTTTCACAGACTTAGGATGATATAAAAGACTATATGGAGAAAATGTAAATCTAGAATATTCAAACAATCTACAGCAAATATAATATAGTGGGGTGTATCAACCTACCTAATTTTAAATTGTACTTCAGAACCAAAGTAAAACTGACAGCATGGTCTAGCACAAGAACAGACTCAGATTAATATGATTCAGAAGAAGGCCTAGATGTGGAAATAAACATAAACATATATTTACTATATATATTAAAAATGCATTCAGCATGCTGAAAATGAAACCATACCCTTAACTTCTCTGATAAACAGACTATACAGAAATTGGTCATGGATAGCAAAATGAGACCAGCAACCCTGAAAATGTCAAGAGACATAATAAATAAAATACTATTTCTAAGCACAAGTAAGTAAGGTTTTTAATAGTACTCTTACCCAATAGGAAGTAATATCAAAACAGAACAGGTAGGATCTCATGAAATTGAAATAGAGAACATATCATTTAAATGATGGCACACACAATATGAGACAATAACTGGTGCAATAGTTACGTGAGAGTTATTGTGTAAGTGACTTCACTCTGGTCTGGCAAAATCAGAATTACCAGAAAGGATTAGTTCCTGGTCCTGTGTACCTGGTCAAAAAGCCATGGTTGGAAGGGTCACAGCCCTTTAACATGATGCTGTGATTGTTATTGTGCTTAAAAATGGTAACTGCTCAATAAATATTTCTATTCATACAAATAGATCTCTTTAACTCTTAACCTTGGTCAGAGATTCTTCTTTCTGAGGTAAGCTGAAATAAATGCAAAGACTCATGACTTTAAAATGCTGGAGAAAATGTTCAGCCCTAAATGGGACGTGTAGAACCACCACTCCCCCTACACTAAGGAAGAAAAATGGAATTGAATCTTGAACATCATCACTGAGGATGTAGGGAATGTGGTTTAATACTTCCTTTTGGGCATGAAATAACCATTGCTTGCCCCAAGAGCAAAATCCACTGCAACTTTAGGTAAACATCTTCATGATTAACCTGAACATATATCTAACTAGTCTGAACCAGGCAGCTGAAAGAAGGAGCTTGTTGGTGGAAGAAAAAGTCTATTAAGCATTTGTCTCAAGACAGAGGAGTAAAAATGAAGCTAGAAACGCACAATTTTATTACTTATCAGTTACCCATTTCTGTATCTGTCTCCCTCCAAGGGAGCTGTGTAATTCCTAGTTCCTCAAACTAGTAATCTGAGGTAATTTAACAGGATAATAGGTAAGAAATTACTTACAGTGATATGTGTAACTCCAATGAAATAGCATCACAAAGGCTCACACTGGAATTTCACACTCATGAAAACTAGAACTCTGGACATATCTCTATGACTTGCGGGCAACTGAATGAGAAAGACTGTATCATCACTTCAGCTGTTTTTATTCACCATCTATATGATATTGGAGAGGGAGGACTTGATTAGTCTTGTACATTTCAGTTTTTCCAGCCATGATTTAATTTGTAAGTCTTTTGAACCTTTTTTGTCTTTCATTAGAACTTTCTGAGTCTTAATGAAATTTTCCTACCCAGGGTAGAGTACACTGGTTGTATATAATATATCAAATGGTCAGTTTTGAAGACATATATGCCTGCTATACAGAATGATCAGTTTACACTTAGCAATATATAACTACATGCATAAATTTATACATATTCATTAACAAAATTATTGAAAAGAAAGGCCACAAATTAGTATGAAAGCAAAGAAGAATATAGGGAGGCTTTAGAAGAATGAAGAGGAAGGGAAAATAAATTAATTATAATCTCAAAAAGAACAGAAAATGATGTCAAAATAGGAAAAAGTGTTACCCAACACACCACTCTTTCCTTCAACTGTTAGTTTCCACAAGGCAAAAATTCTACCATGAAGCTGTACAAAGGAACTAAACCACAAACCAGTCCCAAAGTCCTTTGTGAAGCAATTTTTTTAACATTTTACCTCTGTTATAAGCTTACATCCATTATGCCTAATGAACTGAATATGAACTGTTGCCATTCTTGTATCAGCAAAAAAATTGTCCTTTCTTCATCACTTCCAGTTTAAGAAATGTATGAGAACCTCTACTTGTAATAACCAAGTATCTCTATTGATTCCTTCAAGCCGGAACATCAAGAAATGATTTCTCTCAAATTCCCTTAGATTATGTAGACCTTATTGCAAAGAGGTTCAAGTAAATATATGACTCACTTTTACACTTCTACAGCACTTATATTGATCCAATCTTTTCTCATAGCTCACAGTCTCATGAGTCAAATTATAACGGGATGGTTCAATGATCTTTTGAAAGTCTTTGTTAACAAGCAGTGGAGATGCGGAGTAGTTCCTGAGTAAGACAGTCTCTTTTTTTCACATATTTTAAGATTCTCAAATGCAAGTTCTAAACTGGGGTTTCTTTTTCTCTGTATACAATGTTAAACCTAAGTGATATTTTCTAGCACCTTTATTTCAAACAAAGAATTATGTTCTAATTGTATACCAGTGTACTAAATTTTGGACTAAGGGATTTAAGTGACTACTGCATTTTGGTATATAGTTTTGTGATTTCTATTTTCCTCAAATATTTTCTTTCGGAATTATACCTATTTTCTAGCTTTGTTCACATCATTCCATTGAGGAAACTCTACAGATTTTAGCCATGGCAAAAGAGTTAGTTTTTTAAATATCATGACCAAGAACTAATAAATATTTAACATACTAACTCACTGAAATAATTATATCTCAATTACAGTAGTCATATAAATAAATAAACAAATCAAGATAGTGTGGTTAAATATTATTAAACTATAAAGTTATTCTTAGATGTAGGTCTTTGGCTGATCCTAAGCAGAACATTTCATTTTTTAAAAAGGGCTTCTTTAAATGGTGTTTTCAATATTACAAAAGTAAGACATCTAAGGAATGTTACAACTAAGCAGATGGTTGAGAAGATTATGACTTAGAAAGATTTTGGGTGACAAAATATGAAGGATGACAACCACAGAGAAACATTTTAATTTGGTAATGATGTAATTAGATTTTTTTCGAAGACAGCTTGTCTCCATAAAACTTGAGTCAAAATGGTTAATGAAATCTTGTATAAACAAGGGGAAAACAAGAAAAGGAAGAGGATGAGGAATGTAAGAAGGAAGAGGAGATAGATGATAGATAGATAGATAGATAGATAGATAGATAGATAGATAGATAGATAGATAGATAGATAGATAGTGCATCCAGTTTTCAGACTATATAAAATAGTGATTGAGTCCAGTGAAGGCAAAATGTACTCAGAACATTAGACATTTTCATTAAGTTTCTCAGAGAGCTCTGTATGGGTGAAGAACTATTTTTTTTTCCTTTTTCTCGGCATTGGTAGGTCTTAGAATGTGAACCATTCTAGGAGTTCTGATTTCCAGAAATACACCCGAAATCTAGTTCCATCCCAGCTGTTCCTCAGTGGTACCATTTATAGTTCAGATTTATACATGTAGCAAGCTTTGGCAAACACTGGTTATTCAGATCTTGTTGGCATTCTGGGGTCACAAAGAATGTTTCCAAATAAATGCTCCAGTTATTTGTGTGGAATCCTTACTTTGAAAAGAAACATGAAAACCTGGATACAGTAGATAATACAAAAATATTAGAGATTAGTGTAGTGGAATAACAAGAATTTCTGGTCCAAAAATAAGTAGCAAGCTAGATTTTGTTAACTTAACACTTAGACCAATTTATCTATCGTACCCGATCACTGAACCTTCTGGGCTCAGCCGGATTGCTCTGAGCAGCTTGTTATCCCGTGCCATCTATCCTGCCACACCTTCCCCAGCGTCTTCAGACCTTAGACTACTGAACCTTACAGGTTAGCTTCCCTTCCCTCGCCCATCCTCCCTGCTCTCTGAGCACTCTGGGCCAAGCCAAGCTGACCTGAGCAGCCTGCTTTTCCGGAGGGGTGGAAGGTGCATTCTTTCTCCCGCCACCTCTCACCCCACCACTTTTATCAGACCTTTAAATTCTGACCGATACAGGTAGGCTTCCCTTCCCACCCATTTTCCCTGTTGACTGAACTTGCATTCACAGGGAGACTTCCATTCTCCTGCTACTCCTCCTGCTTCGTCAGACCTGCAGATCCTGAATCAGAAAGGTAAGCCTCCCTTTCCCCACCTTCTTTCCTGCTCTCTCAGCCCACTGGGCAAAGCCAAGCTGCTCTGAGCAGCCTGCTGTTTCACAGAGATCTCCATTCACCAGCCACCTCATCATCCACTTGCACTGACCTGGAGCTCCTGAACCGTACCGTCTTGCAAATCCCCATAATAAAACCCAAGGATACCCACCAGAGGCCTGCCACACTCAACCTAATGTTCACCCCTAATGAATACTAAGTACAAGAAAGTCCAGGAATCAAAAACCATCCAGATTGATATAGGCCCATGAAAAAATACAATCAACAAAAGCCAAGGAAATTATGAAGCTCAAACAGAGGGAAGGCCAGAAGGTAGATGCCTCAGTCCTTCTTAGAAGGGAGAACAAAATACCCATGGGAGGAAATAATGGGTCAAATAGAGGAGCAGGAATTGGAGAAAAGATCATCCAAAGACGGCCTCATCTGGGGATCCATCCCATATGCAGCCACTAAACTCAAGCACTATTGCTGATGCCAAGTAGTGCTTACTGGCAGGAATCTGATATGGATGGCTACTCCGAGGCTCTGCTAGAGTCATACTGATACAGAAGATGCTTGCAGCTAACTATCAGACTGAACACAGGGACCCCAATGAAAAAACTAGAGAAAGGACTGAAGGAGTTGAAAGGATTTGCTTTTCAACCCTTTTCAAAAAAAAAAAAAAAAAAAAAAGGCTCATTTTCCCAGTGCAGGGGAATGCCAAGGCACTGAGGTGGAGAGGGTAGGTGGAAGAGGGAGCACCTTCATGGAAGCAAGGGGAGGGGGAGAGGAGATAGGAGTGGGCAGAAAGGAAATAATATTTGAAATGTAAATACAAAAAAATCCAATAAAATGAAAAAAAGGAAAGGAAGGATGAAAAGTATCAGTTTGCAGAGGAGATGATAGCTTATGTAACTGACTGAAAAAATTTTACCAGAGAACTACAGCTGATAAACACCTTCAGTAATCTGACTGGATTGAAAGTTAACTTAAAAAATTACTAGTCCTCCTTTATACAAAATAGACTGAGGATGAAATTAGGGCAATAATACCCTTTATAATAGCTACAAATATTATAAAATATCTTGATGTAACTCTAACCAAGCATCTGAAAGACATATTTGACAAGAGGATCAAGTTTCTGAAGAAAGAAGCTGAGGAAGATATAAGAAGATAGAAAGATGTCCCACACTTAGTGATTGGTATCATTAACATAGTAAAAATAGCCATCTTACCAAAAGAAATTGATAGATTCAATGCAATTCCCATCTAAAATCATACAATTCTTTACAAACATTGAAAAGGTAATTTTCAAATTAATATGGAAAAAAATAACTGAGAATAGGAAAACATTCTGGGAGTGGGGTTGGGGGTATAACTTCTGGAGGTATCACCATCCCAGACCTCAGCTGTACTACAAAGCAATAATAATAAAAATTGCATGGTATTGGTATAGAAACATAAAGGTTGGTCAATTGAATTCAATCCACATACCTATGGACATTTTGTTCTATTTTTTTAAAAGACAAAACTATACAATGGAAACAAAGAGAGAATCTTCAACAAATGTTGAAGATTTTTGAATGAAATAAACCCAGATACCTATGGACATTTTATTTTATTTTTTTAAAAGACAAATCTATACAATGGAAACAAAGAGAGAATCTTCAACAAATGTTGCTGGTCTGACTGGAAGTCAGCGTGTAGAAAAATGCAAATAGAGCCATATCTATCACTCCACACAAAACTTCAAAGTGAATCAAAGACCTCAATGAAAAATGGATAGATTAGATTTAATAGATTCTGAATAGCCTGAAACAAAAGCAGATACCCATATCCAAATGTTAGGCAGAGGTTAGGGACAAATATGAAAGAGTTGTGGGGAAGGATTGAACTGCACAGAAAAACCAACAGAGTCAATAAACCCCTGGAAACTCTTAGAATTTGAGCCACTAACCAAAGAACATTCATGGGCTGGAATGAGGTCCTCCAGCACATATGTTGCAGATAGGTAGCTAAGGCTTTATGGCTACCCTATCTGACTTCAGTGGGAGAAGATGTCTTAATGTGGCAAAAATTGGATGTTCAAGGGTGTGTGTGTGTGTGTGGGAGGGCATACCCTGGAGATGTCCTGCCCTCTTAAAGAAGAAGGGAAGGGGGATAGGGAGGGACTTCCAGGGGCTGCAAGGGGATGTAAATAAATAAATAAATAAATAAATAAATAACAAGGAAGAAATTTCCAAGGGAGGATGCACAAATCTTACTCAGAAGGGATATTAAATATCGGAGTCATCTGAGGTCAATAGAGGGAACTGGTTAGGAAAGAAGTCAGTGGGGGTTGAGAGGGAAAAGGAAGGTGATTGGATATGGAAAGAGGGGGTGGGAGAGATCTTTGAGTGAGAATGAAATTGGGGGGGTGCATCTCTACTGACTACCTTGAGGCCAGGAATAAGAGAAGATATGGGAGTCTATTGAGGTGACCCTAACTTAGACAAATACCAGAGGAGGATATAAAAACTGAAATGGCCACATCCTGTAGCAAGGCAGAATTTCCAAAAGAAGGAGAGGGACATCAAACCACCCACAAAGCATTAAACCTCAAGTTTGTCTTGCCTACAGAATGTAAAGGGATAAAAATGGAGCAGAGACTGAGGGAACAACCAAACAATGATGGCCCCACCATGAGGGACATTCCATATGACAGAGCTAAGTCTTGTCACTATTAATGATACTGTGTTATGCATGCAGACAAGGACCTAGAATATATGTCTCCTGAAAGGCTTCATCCTGCAGGTGATGAAGGCAGACACAGAGACTCACAGTTGAATATCAGGCAGAGTCCTGGGAGTCTTATGGAAGAGTGTGATAAAAGCGTGCAAGACAAAAAGGTCAAAGACACTATAAGGTGACCCACAGAATCAATTGTCCTGGAGCCATAAAAGCTCACAGAGTCTGGTCCCTCAACCAGGGAACAACCTTACACACTTGCAGTAAATGTACTGCTCAGTGTTCATATTATTCCAAGTGAAATGGGCTGTCTCATTCTCTAGCATTGGATCCACTCCCCCCTCCCCCACTTGGACTGCCTGGTTGGGGTTTAGTGGGAGAGGATGTGCCAAGACCTGCTGGTAATAGATGTGCCAGAGTAGGGTGGTACCCAAGGGGGTCTCTTCTTCTCTGAGGAGAAAAGTGAGAGCGCACTGGGGAAAGAGATATGTGAGGGGTCGTACTGGGAGGAGAGGAGAGTGGTAGCTATGATCAAGAGGTAAAGTTAAAAAAATATTATTTTAAAGAGCAGCATCACACCTCCCTCTTCTTTCCTAGCCTTTCACAGACACATACTCCTCCAAAGGCATCAGCCACTCCATCCATTCCAAGTAGTTGCAAAGTTCTTCCCAACATGGCTTGGCTGGACCATCAACATCTCTTTACCCCACCTCCACCCCCAGGCAGGTCTTCTCAATTTTGCATTTCATCAGGGGGCCCTGATCTGCATTGACACGTTAGGTGAGAGGTAACAAACAAATATGTTCCAATCTGGCAATCAGTGATGCTATGGCAGGGTCCTGGCCTCACTAGAGCCCGGCATGGATGTGAGGAGTCTAAGACAATAAGCCCTTCTACCTCTACAGGTGACTAGAAATTTGTCTCTTTGATTGTCACTGATCTAGCGCATATGGCTGGGAGGACAAAAGTCGAATTCTGGGACTGAAGAGATGTCTTCTTCATTAAGAGCATTTGTTGCTATCTCAGAGGACCCATAGGACAGCTAAGTAACCCCTTTTACTGGTTGTTACTTCTCATGTGAGAATTACATGCATGTGGTACACAGACATTCAGCTTGCAAAAGAGCTGGAAGTATATATTAAAACACCTTTAAAAAAATCCCTGTTCTAATACTTGTTTGAGGTCGTTATGTCGATGGTGTGGTTATCGCTGATTCTATATTTCAGGAAAAGCAGAGGCAGATGACTAGGACTTTTCTGATATCTTAAGTAATGTTCTCACTTCCTAAAAGGCACAAATTTTACTGGTAACTAGTATATGACCTCGAGTATATATATATAAAGTATGGAAAGGTCTCCATAATGTAGTGTGAATTTATGGAGTATACCATACCAGCTAATCTAAGCCTCCATTGCCCCATCTATTTCTGATGGTTGGGAACTCACTGTGCTGTGTATCAAAAGCCACTGTCAACTTGCTGAGACCCATCTCTGACTGTTACTCCTGGCTTTATGGGCATGCAACACCTCACTTGACTAAAGAGTTGCCTTAAGGGTGAAAGACTGCGAGTCACATTTCTATTCATATAAATACATCCATTTAATCAAGCAGGGCTTAAAACGGCAGTCAGTATATAGCCTTAGCGAATTATTCAAATAATGACAAGTATAAAAGAAGTAACAAAAATAGCAAAACCTTAAGAGAAAAAAAACCCAAAAATCCCCCAAAACCAAAATCTCCAAACAATTATGGAAAAATGAACAAATAGTAACAAGAAGAAAACCAAATCCAAGAAAAAAACCAGAAGAAAATTAAGTTGAGCAATTTTCTCTTGTTGTAGTGAATTATGGTCAGCAATGCTTACAGGAAAGCAGCCTGATACTGAGACTGTAGAGAGCCGTTTGTGCCGCACCCAAACATGGTGCTGGCTTTCCGCCGAGGACTCAGCAAACAGAGCTGTTGCCCAGCCAAGAGACTTAGAGCGCATGTGCCACATACGTCACAGCCCGCTCTCGGGCATGCTAATGAGTTGCTGGAGGGCACACCAATCAGGTAGCAACACGAGTCTCCTGGGCATATATATATGCAGTGCATTTTTCTTCCACGTGGGTCCCCTGCTCAGAGTGTTGTACAATAAAGGTTGTTCGCAGAAGAATCCTGTTGTTGCACGCCTTTTCCTGCCGGCGGGACGTGGGGCGCACGACATGAGACAGTCTTCCCTGTCAGATTTCTACCACGTATGGAAGGCTGAAGACTCAAACAGCTTACCAAACCCTTTCCCAGCAAACTAACAGAGAAATTCTTTCTCACCGATGGATGCTTGTCCATGTTGTGCCCCTCACCATGATAACTTGCTGATGGATATTAGGGTTCCCAGGAGTTTGTGGTGGGTCCTCTTTATCTCAAGCTTCTTTTTGATGGATTCTTTGCTCCAGGAATGGTGGGGTAATAGGGATAAGATTGCGGCTGGACTTTGAACAGGTAGGTTGATATTTGCCTCACTTGTGAGTTTACAACTACAAGAATGTGTCCTTTTCTGATTTGAACTTGATACTGGAGTAAAGAATGTCTTACCTTCAAGGTGTCTCCTACTCCCCCAGCCCCACCCCATCCCCCAGTCCCCTCAAATGGTGCTCTCAAACAAGGAAAGGCAATCAGATTAATAAACAATCCTCATGATTCACAAGCTAGATAAAACCAGGGCCCAGATACTATTAGTAATAAAAGTTAAGAAAGAAAGCACATCCTATGAATTCCCTAGATCCTAGAGATGAGGCTCACTGGTGGTTCACTTACCTAGTACATAGTGCTTCTGTTGCAGCAGGTCCATCTTCAGAAGGCTCTTGTCCTATAATGAGACCTGTTCTAGATCATACTGGAGGTTTCAAACCTACAGGAGGAAGGCAGCTAGAGCACAGCCCTATTAGGTAGCTGCCATGCCAGCTGTTGAGCCTCATCCAGCTCTATAAAATATCCAGCATTACCTTTCAGCTTAGGTATTTCCCTCTTTCCCTAAGGGAAAATGTTCAGAGAGAACCTGTCCTGATTTGTTTTCTCCGTTTTTGAAAACTGTTAGAAGTTGGAATGTTATGAAAAACATAAAATTTCTCCAATGATCCAGAAACATTATTTTTGGGAGAAAAATCAGCATAGCAATGTCTCAGTCACGGTTCAGGAGATAGATGCAGGGCCTGGATTAGATACTTGGTGGATTTGAGAAATCTGGGAAGCTCTATGCCTGCCCTCTAGTGGAGTCTACACAGCATTGCAGTGAAGGCTTTCATTAGTCCTAGAGTTCAGAATCCTGCACGGGTTCAAAAATACAATCTCTAAATCTATAATCAGAGCAACCTTCTCACAGGAAGCCAAAGCATACTGCAGAGAGCCTGTAATCAGCAATACAGTGTTGCATGCAAATCTGTCCAAGAGTAGAAACTTTCCTCTCAATGTAATATTGAGAAAAGGGGAAAAGGGGGGAGGCAGGAGGACACACTGACTTCTGCAACTGCCACTTCCATTGCTAGGTTTATGTCTACTATTGGAATATTTGTGGGGAGATATAGGACAAGATAGTCAGAATATACTATATACTAGCGACCTCAGAAAGGAAGAAGGGATACAATCCCCATAAAGACTAAGGATCAAACATTATTTACTGAACAGGAGTTTCTTTCCATGAGACTACATGCTTCTTTGAACTGTTCTTTCTCTGGCTATGGCCGAGAGCCATGCAGTTGACCATAATCCCAGAGATGACAGAGATCCAGGTACAGGGAATTCACGTGGCTCCACCTGCTCCTCCAAGCCTGGCCTGAAACCTAATCTTGGACAGAATAAAGTGATGCTACAGCTCTACTGCCAAGTACTTTGTTGCTGGGTGGTCAGCTCCTCCCGCTTCAGCAGGATTTACAGCCTTTCCCTCAGTCATCCCTGCTTCTGTTCATTATGAGATTGTGTTCTTAGGGGAGGGTTGGGTGGACCCATGTACACACACACACACACACACACACACACACACACACACAAACTTCTGAACACACACAAGTATATGAATGCACACATGCAAGCACAATGGACTGCATCTACATGTTTACCTTTCAAGATAAAGCTAGTATAAGAAGAGATCATCCTGAATATTATTTAGAAGAATGTTATCTCTCATCAGCTCACAACTTCTCTACCCTTGCTCTGCATCCCAGAGGCAGGAAAACAGAGGAAGCTCTGAGCACATGGATGTATTGAAGATTGTGTCCTTGCTTCCTGTTTTTATATTTTTCATTTTATTTTATATGGGCATGTGTTTTGCTTGCCTGAGTATCTGTGCACCACATGCATATTTGGTAACCAGCAGAGGAAAATAGTGGGGAGATGAAATACTTGTGCTGTAAAGCCAGTGGATATACACTAGGGTCTGTAACATTTCAGCCATGCCTGCTTATCAAGTTCCTGGTGCTGTGTAGAAAAGGCTTGGCTCCCTAGCAAAAGACTTCTGCATAGTGGTTGAGGAGCCCTGTCTCACTCCCTTGATCTCACTTAATACTTCCTAGTTGCTCTAGGTGAGCAGTTTCCTTTAAGAGGAGCTCTCTAAACCACAGATTGCTTCAATTTAAGCCCACAGCAATGAGCTCTGGAAACTAGAAAACCTTTATAACTAGAAGTCAAAATAAACCTTTCTTCCTTGTAAGTGTATTGGGTCAGGGATTACATTGAGTAACAGAAGGCTGACTAACTCACGACCAAATGATTGCACGTATTATTTCTTTCCAAACAGTAGTCCATGAAAGGGCTGGACCACATTGTGCTTTTTCACTCATTGATGATAAGCACTTGGATTGTTGACAATTATGGGTTTCTCTGAGGATTGCTGCTACAATTCTGTTGATCTCTGGTTTCTCTGTGGACACCTGCTTCTCATTTTGGAATCACTGGGTCATCTGTGGACTTCAATTCATAGCTTCTCACAGGGATAAACCACTTTACATCACTAACAATATCTGATGATCTTCATATCTGCAAACCCTAGTGCATGGTGGTTTTAACTCAGTATGCAGAGGGTTACAATAAAAGCATCTACTCAGTACTGCAAACACAACACAGAGTGCTTTAGACTACCGTGAGCTTAAATGAGCTGCGTTAAGATGAACCTGTTCTCACACCTCAGCATGGTTAAGGGATGTCTACTGGACTGAGATGAAACCACAACCTATGCCATTAGAACGTCACAGAGAATAAAGTTCAGGTCAATCTTCAAGGCGAAGGTTAATGAAGCTATAGTTAGAAAAAGGTGGGAAAATGGTAGCAGAAAATGAGGAGAACAAAGCCAGGATGCAAGGAGGAGACTGTGAGCCACCTGAACAACCAGGGGGCAGTCACCACACAGAGCAGAGAAGGACACAAACTTTCAGTTAGCCTTCCTGTCTCCCAGGCACCTTGACTTGCCACAGCAGCCTCTTTCCCACCTTCATTTATGGAATTCCTTTAGTTTTTCTCCTAGGCATTTCCTTTGCAGATAATATTTTGCCTTTATAAACACCTGAAAAGCTTTCACAATTGTTTAGTGGCTCTTTATTCTAGTGAACTGGGCAGACATACAGAAAGTTGGGTGACTGGATGTGATGTTTGTCTGAAGCAAAGTGGCACTATTCAGAGCAGGCACAGTAATTTTTCATAAAAGCTGGTGCCCATCATTCTGAAAAATATTCCAATGGATAAACATACACATAGAGACTCACACACCCATGTCTCACACCTACAATGAAACACACAAAACAACATACATACTCACCTTCTGACTGAAGAAATGCAAGCGACAAGACTAGAGGGTTGCAATTTCTTTTCTGCTGTAAGGATAGGTAGTGTGTACTTCCTGTTGTCTCCAAAGCTCTTAGACTCAGTCCGGTCTTCTGCCCATGCTGGTACTTATTTCCCCTTCCTGGAGTTTTCTTCATCTTAGCAATCACTGATCATACAAGTAACTGACAATCTCAGCACAACTGAGCTTGACCACACAAGACAAAGTGCTCAAGATGTAGGGCTCAAAACCAAGCCTGCAGAAACTCCAAGTTAACCATTGTTAGTCTCCTCAATAAAGTGCCATTGGCTCCTCTACAGAAGACCATGATACCACCAGAGAATGTAAGTGACCCATGGTTATTACATAGCAACATTCCAATAGGTTACAGTGCATATAATATGAACACAGCCCTAACACAAGGCAGTAGGAGGGCAATGACATCACCAGCAATGCTTTTTTTAAAAAAAAGATTTATTTATTATATATTAACTACACTGTAGTTGTCTTCAGGCACAGCAGAAGAGGGCATTAGATCTCATTTCAGATGGCTGTGAGCCACCATGTGGTTGCTGGGATTTGAACTCAGGACCTCTGGAAAAGCAGTCAGTGCTCTTAACCACTGAGCCACCTCTCCAGCCCTGCAATGCTTTTCATAAAATGTTCACCCTGTAAAACTATGGAGGGGACTGTCTTCTGAGACACAGCCATGCACATGATACAGTCAGCAACAAAATGTCATCAAACAAATGTGCTTCAAGATTTCACGTTATGAGGCCAATGAGGCAAACAGACATTTCCTGGAGGTTTAACTGTGAGTGAAATAAAAGAACTCTACTTTTTCTTTTTAAAATTGATCTAGGTTTAATTTTTGTCATTTATTACAAATCAGATTGATTTCAAATAATGAAAATGTACAAAAATTAAGAGAAAGCAATTTTTCTTTCTCCCTCTGACCAAATGAACTGTTCAACAATTAGGTGATACGAAAGAAGACAGAATATTCCACTGAAGGGACTGAGGTAGCAGAATAAACTCCATTTTACTTTTAAGAATGAATTCTAAGTGAACTTGCCCTTAGAAAGGTCTGAGAAAATATCACAAAATGTCCCTGGCAGCTACAAATAGCCACAGCAGCTGCAGCTGGCTGATAACAACAGAGTGGGCTAAGAAAGCATAAATCATCCCCAGGTCAAGATGCTCCTTTTTGGTGTAGGCTCCCTCCTTGTGGTTTAAACAGGTGCTGTAAATCAATTAGCTTAAAGGCCAACATTTCTGTGCCCTCCCATGTAAAGCCAAAGCTTGGAAACCCCACTTGCAGTTTTATCCTCTATAAACCCTTTTTCCCTTAGACCTCGGGGCTACTCTCCTATGCTGTTGCATTAGGAAGGTTTGTGGCTCAAGCTTAGGCTTAAATAAAGACTCTTATGTGCTCTCACCAGAGTTGTGGCTCATGGTGGTCTCTTTGGGGTCTCTTTTTGCAATCTGGGTGCAACATCTGGCAATCTAAAGAACTTTGGCTAGCCAGATTAGCCAGAACAGGAACTTTTAGGTTTGGTTTAAGATTGGGGCTATAGGGGACAAGGGCAAGACCAAAGAGGACACTAGATGACATTATCTGGCTTTCAAAGTAACCCACCATTGTACATGTCATTACAAACATGTTTACATTACATACTCTCATTAAAAAAAAACAGAAAAAACTCATAACTAAACAAAAAGCTATGAGGAATACATCATGCTAAATGATCAGTTGAATTTAGGCTCTTCGAAATAGGTATTTCAAATGAGAACCAAGACTCTATTATCCATCCCTACAGGGACTAAAAACACTCAGGAAAGCATGTTATACTTGGTCATTGTTGGTGCAGTTGAAATAATCTTCTTACAGCCTCGGATTTGGCACCCTGACCCCTGCCTGTATTCAGCCCTTGCCACATTCCTGGTCATCAAATCAGGTCCTGAATGTAAGATCCATGATTTGGGAGAACTTGCCAATGTCACTCACAACTAACAGGATTGATGAGCTGCTATTCAGGCTTCTGTCAGTGTTAACTAAGACACTGGCAAGGCAATGGGAATACCAAGGGAGACTTGGAGAAAGAGGCAAAAATACCAAAAAATGACAACGAGAACCACTCATTTGGCATTTGTATGGGGCATTCCTCCTTGCATGCTGTTTCTGTTTCGGATTGCTCATAACCCCTGCCAAGCAAATGAGTCACAGACCCTTCAACCAACTCTCTCAAAGTTCTGTTCTTTACCATAAGTGTTTCTTAGCATAGCACTCCTCCTATCATAATTACATCTAGGGATATGTGTAATTTTCCATCTCCCTCCAGGGACTGCAACTTCTAGCTGAGCAGGATGGTTTGCCTGCCAATCACCCAATGTCTCACAAGAGGCTCATTCCCCCAAAGGATTCATGAATTACCACATAAATTGCACAATTGGATAGGTTGTAGGTGGTCGGCTGGGTAAGTACGTGGATGGTTACGTGTGTGTGAATGTGTCTGGTTAGACCTGTGAGCCGCTTGCCCCGTTTCCTCAGCCTATCTGATGACACTTTGTCCAGAAGTCATACACCTTCTCATGTGCCTCCTCACAGAGCATCTTCTACTCCACAGGAGCCTTGCAACAGGATCTACTCTTCCCACTGCTAGCTGTTGTCTTGTCTCAGTGTCCTCCAATGGAGTTCCCTCACCTAGGAGACAATTTTGTAGGGTACTTAACCATAGCACACACACAAAAAAATGGTAAGATCCAGCCAGCCTCAATCTGACACCCCTTCTCCGTAAACCACTGTGGTCCCAACTTTCCCTGTGGCCCGGACTGGAGCCCAGTGAATACATACCAGCATCAGGCAGAGACAGGGCAAAGCCAGAAAACAGCAAAAATAATCGAAAGATTCAAACTATTTCTGAAAAACCCTGACACCCAAAGGAATCCATGTAACTCTGAGAACAGGATTTGTACCCTACCTATGATTAACTGTTCATGGTATTGGGAAAACATGAACACACGTAGGGCAAGCACACTATTAGGAAGGACAGATATGAAAGAGGAATACATTGCATCTATGAGCCCTATAGAAACCAGCTCTGTAATCTCCTGACAGAGCCCCAGGGAATACTCATGATGCAGATCATATTTTATATCTAGAAGTTCCTGAGGCTCACAGGATAATGCTGGAAGGGGCTCATATACTATTCACACTTAGAGAAGCAGAGTATTGGGGGCAGAAGTCTAAGAGTTGCATGGCAGGATGCTTGCTAAGAGACACACAGGCTAGAACCAGCGCCCTAACTTTGGTTCAAAGACAAAGTCGAGCAAAGCAGACTCTCTAAAATACTGAGGTCCCAGCCAAGCCATGCAATTGCTGGCAAGAGTGAGTATTCTCAATCAGCCTTGTGCAATTGTCCACGCCCTCAGAAATCTCCCTAGGTGGCTTCTGCAAATCTGACATCACATTTTTATGCTCTGTCTTCAGCACCTCAAACTTGAAATTCAGCCTTTGGTAAGGCATGGCCCCAGGAGCAAAGAACCCCAGAGGCTCATTCAAGGATCCCATAAATTCAGGCCTCATCCAGGGCTATTACAGCCCACTGGAGGTCATATCCTGAGTCCTATGTACTGGGACATCCTGAGTCTCACTGGACTTGCTCTCCTGCCCCAAGTCCAGGAAAAACAGGCTTTTATGAGGGAGAGATACAGGAATGCATGCACTCTCTGAGTATGCTTGGAAGGGCAGATTAGCTCTCAGAGAAGGACTTAGAATTCTATGCCACCTGAAACCTGAGACATTTCTTCTGACTTCAGAACAGGGATTCTCAATCTTGTGTTCCTATTCATAGAAACCCATAGCAGAAAATCATTATTTCCAGGAAGGAGACACAACATCAGGATGGCTTTATAAACTCTCAAAAGGATTCTAGTGAGCACAAAGGTCAAGGACAGTGGTGTTCAACGTGGTACTCCCTTGTCTCAGCACTGTATCACCTGAAAATTCCAAGACAGGCAAATTCCCAGTCCTGCCTCCAACCTCTGACCCACAAAATATGGAGGCACACACATATGCACACACACACACACACACACACACACAGAGAGAGAGAGAGAGAGAGAGAGAGAGAGAGAGAGAGAGAGAGAGAGAGAGCTACTGATAGTAAGAACACATTCGGAGATATTCTCCTTACAAAAGGAGATTTGTTGTCTTATGTGGGCAAACAGGTAGAGGAGAGGGTGTTTCTGGGTCAGGCAAGGACAAACAGCAAGCAATTGTGGTTGCAGGAGTGGTTTGCTAATGAGAAATGGGAAGTCTCTGGTAGGGTGAGCTGGTAAGTCCTGATTTGACAAGTTATTGAGTATAGACAAACAAAGAATTTTGATTGCTGGACCTTGGTGTTTAGTCTCAGAAATGAGTCAGTGGCCAAATCAGAGAATGGCCCTTATGGGTTAGCTTTATGAATGTAATCTAATATAACATTTATCAAGGGGGAGGGAAGAGGAAAGGGCAAAACCTGCAGGAGCCATGTTTGCAGTGGTTGGTCTTTTTAGAGAGCACTTTACACATACGCACATGCACACATACATCCACCTATACACATTCAGACACACACACACACATACACACACACACACACACACACATACACACACACACACACAAAAAAAAAACTAGGATGTCAAAAAATATATGGAGGTGGCATTGTTTATAAGGAACAAGGTCCGGGAGGTAAAATTGAGCCCCAGGCTTTGTAGTCACACACTGAGATGAACCAAATGGGACTATGCCCATTAAGCTGTTCCCAGAACAATCAGAAAAATGTCACTTGGCCACAGCACCTAATATCTCACATAAGTTAAGGCCTGTTGGGGCTTCTTGAATGAATTATGAGTATCTTTTAATTCCTTTGGTCTTTGATGGAAGGAAGAATCTTCTTCTGTATTTTGCCAATGTAGATTATAAAAAGATGTTCTGATTAATAGGTTCACAGGTCTATTTCTCCTTCACAGAACAGGTAACATATTCCATTTCTTTGGATCTTCAGAAACATGAAGATAGAATAATAAATAATACTCCTTCATGTAACTTAAATTCTTGAAGAACAGCCCAGTGACTAAGTAAAACACACACATACTGTGTTAGGACCAAATAGTTTGAATTTTCTTTTGAGTCATTTTTTTTATAAAATTATTTATTTTTAATTTTTGCACAGATGTTTAACCTCATATATGTTCCTATGTGTGCCTGGTGCCCATGGAGATTAACAGAGGGCAATATATCTTCTGGACCTGGAGTCACAAATGGTTATAAGTAACCATGCAGGAGCTAGGAATTGAAACTAGGTACTCTGGAAGAGCAGAGGGATTCCTAACTGCTGATCTATGTCTCCAGCTCCATTGGAGACATTCTAATTAACAATGTTATATTTGCAAATCAAAGAAGGGTAACTAGAATTAACACATAATTTAATCTATTCATTTTAGTTGTAGGAAGGGTTTCTACTTTACAGTGCTTATGTGTATAAAGCAAATAAAAATACTGGGCTGTTATTTTGGAATACTCTCATTAAAAAAAAAACTTCAGGAATGAAACGATCTACGCAATTTCTGAAATTGCTATTCTTCTATGTGAGTTGTCTATATATTTCTCCTGGCAGCCAAGCTTCCTCTGATCCTGTGACCCAGGGATTTCAGAGCACCAGAGCACCTGGTAGTGGGTGTTGTAAGAGTGAATGCAGAGCCAGCACTCTGGGTCTGCTCCATAAGGGGGTTCAGGCTGGAAAGAACCTGTGCCACTGGATGGACTGATGTTTCTAGTTCCTACGTTCCTGGATCCTGGGAGACCCAGCTATTCTGGGTGTTTGAGCTGTAGTTGTGGCCTCTCTTGTGATCCTGGGCATTTCAGAGCATCTGGGAGTTGGACTTCTTCTCGGTGTTGTAGAAGTGGGTGCAGAGTCAGTGCCCCAGTTCTGCACTGAGTGCAGCTTCAAACTGGACGGAATCTGTACCACTGTGATCCTGGGTGTGGGAGAGCAACTGGGAGTTTCGCTTCCTCTGGGTGTTGTGGGAATGGGTGGGGAGCCAGCACCCAAGGTCTGCTCAGGGCACAGGAAGGTGTGGTTAAAGTCTAAAATTCTGAAATAGACAATCAGAAAATGTGGATGGTTCCTAGAAAACCATGCAGCCAAGTAATTTAAGTTTTTAAAAATTGTTTTATTTATTTACATTTCAAATGCTGTGCCCCTTCCTGATCCCCCCTCCACAAGCGCTCACCCCATCCCTCTCCCTTTGCTTCTAAGGGGGTGCTCCCCCATCTACATACTCATTCCTGTCCCACTTTTCTAGCATCCCCCTTCTTTGGGGCATCAAGCCTCCACAGGACCAAGAACATCACATCTCACTGAAGCCAGACAAGGCTATGTTTGTAGCAGGAGCCAAGGACCTGCTATTTGATTGGTGGTTTAGTCCTTGGGAACTCTGAGGGATCCTGTTAGTTGATTCCATAGTTCTTCCTATGGGGTACAATCCCTTCAGCTCTTTCAGTCCTTCACCTAACTCTTCTATAGGGGTGCCCAGGCTCAGTCCTGTGGTTGGCTGTCAGTATCTGCATCTGTCTCAGTCAGCTGCTACTAGAGCCTCTCAGAAGACAGCCATACCGAGCTCCTGTCTGTAAGCACAATATGGCATCAGTAATAGTGTCTGGGTTTGGTGTACATGCATGGGATGGATCCCAATTTGGGCCAGTCTCTGGATGGCCTATCTTTCAATTCCTGTTCCATTTTTGTCCCTGAATTTCCTTTAGACAGGAACAATTCTGGGTCAAAAATTATGAAGATGGGTGGGTGGCCCCTTGCCTCATCTGGGGGCCATCTCTATCTAGTGGTTTCTTCAAGTTCCATCTCCCCACCGTTGGTCATTTCGGCTAAAGTCATCCCCACTGAGTCCTGGGATCCTCTATTACCCTTAGTGTCTGGAACTTTCTAGTAGTTCCCTCCGTCTGGATCCCCACACTCCTGCATATTGCTATTCATTCTTTGGGCTTTCTGGGGCTTCTCTCCTTTCTCCTCCCATACCTGATTCTGCCCCCTCTTCCCCCTCCCCTCTCTCACCCATGTCTCCTGCTTCTACCTCCCATGGTTATTTTGTTTCCCTTTCAGAGTGGTATTGAAGCTTCTACACTTGGGCCTTCTTTTTTGATAAGCTTCTTATGGTCTGTGAGTTGCTTCATAGATATACTGTACTTTTTGGATAATCCACTTATTAGTGAGTGCATACCATGCTTGTCCTTTTGAGTCCGAGTTACCTCACTCGGGATGATATTTTCTAATTCTATCTATTTGCCTGCAAAATTTGTAATGTCCTCATTTTTTAATAGTTGAGTAGTTTTCCACTGTGCAAATGTACCACATCTGGGTTGTTTCCAGCTTCTGGCTATTAGAAATAAGACCACTATGAATATAGGAGAGTACATGTTCTTATGATATGGCTGAGCATTCTTTGGATATATGCCCAGGAGTGGTATAGCTGGGTCCTGTCCTATTTTCTGAGGAACCGCTAGACTGATTTCCAAAGTGTTTGTACCAGCTTGCAATCCCACCAGTAACGGAGGAGTGCTCCTCTTTCTCCACATACTTGCCAGCATCTGTTTTTCCTGAGTTTTTGATCTTAGCCATTCTGATTGTGTAAGGTAGAATCTCAGGGTTGTTTTGGTTTTCATTTCCCTGGTGACTAAGGATATTGAACATTTCTTTAGATGTTTCTTGGTCATTTGAGATTCCTCAGTTGAGAAATCTGTTCAGCTTTGTAGCCCATTTTTAATTGGGCTATTTGGTTTTCTAGAGTCTAACTCTTTAAGTTCTTAGTATCTTTTGGATATTAGCACCGTATCAGATAGAGGGTTAGTAAAGAGCTTTCCCTAATCTGTAGGTTGCAGTTTTGTTGTATTGACAGTGTCCTTTGCCTTACAGATGCTTTTCCGTTTCATGAAGTCCCATTTGTCAATTATTGATCATAGAGCTTAAGCCATTTTTTGAATATTAGTCTTCTATCAGATGTGAAGGTGGAAAAATAAATGTTTTTATTCTATAGGCTCGTGCTTTGCTGTGCAGAAACTGGTCAGTTTCATAACCCCAATTATGAATTGTTGTTCAACATGCCTGTGCTAATGGGATTCTGTTAAGAAAAGCTTTTCCGATGCTAATGAGTTCAAAGCTATTCTCACTTTCATGTTTTTCATGTTCAGTATATATGGTTTTATGCTGAGATCTTTGATCCATTTAAATCTGAATTTTGTGCAGGTGATAAGTACGGATCTATTTGCATTCTTCTACATGTCGCCATCCAGTTTGACAGCACCATTTATTGAAGATATTGTTTTATTTTCTTTATATATTTTTGGCTTATTTATCAAAAATCAGATATCCGGAGGGGTGTGGATTTTTGTTTGTGGTGTCATTTGATTCCATTGATACAATATTCTGTTTTATCCAATAACTTGTGAGTTTATTAGTATACCTCTGTAACACAACTTGAAATCAGGAATGGTGTGTTTATCATGCAGGTTTGGTTTTAGCTATTCTGGCTTTGTTGTTGTTTTTCATATGACAGCAAACATTATCCTTCCAAGATATGTAAATAATTATATTAAAATATTCGTGTGGCTTTGCATTGAATCTGTAGATTGCTCTTGGTCAAATGACCATTTTTACTACATTAATCCTACCAATAAACAAGCATGGGAAAATTTTTCCATCTTTTGAAATTTTCTTCAATTTCTTCAAAGACTAGAAGCTTTTAATCACACAAGTCTTTCACTTGCTTTGTTAGACTTACCCTAAAATATTTTATATTATTTTAAGCTATTTCACTGGTTTTTCTCAGTCTATTTGTCACTTATTTACGAAAAAATTTTTAAAGATTTTTAAAATTTTAATCTTAGTAATTACTTTTCTGAGAATGTTTATCGATTGGTGGTATTTTTTTTTTTTTTGAGTCACTTATGTGTACTATCTTATAATCTACAAATAAAGATACTTTGACTTCTTCCTTTCAAATTTATAATCCCTTGAATTTTGAAGTCAGCCTTCACTGTTTTTTTCTTGCTCTAGCAAAGATTTCAAGTATATATGGAATAGTCATGAGGAGAGTGGACAACCTTGCTTTATTCCTGATATTTGTGGAATTAACTCTGTTTCTTAGTTGGGTTTTCATTTGTTTTGGGTTCCAGGCTAACTGTGACCTCATAAACTTAACTGGGCAATGTTCCTCCTGTTTTTGTTTTGTAGAAGAATTTGAGAAATATTGGTATTAACTCTTCTTTTAAAGTCCGGTAGTATGTGAGTAAAACATTTTGCCCTGACTTTTATTTGGTTGGAAGTTTTTTTAACAGTTGTTTCTATTTCACTTGGGGTTATAGGTCTGCTTAAATTGTGTATCTAATCTTGATTTAACTTTCATAGTGATAGAAACTGAGAAAACTGTCCGGTTCTTTTAGATTTGCCAATTTGGTGGAGCATGGGTTTTTTTTTTTTTTTTTTTTTTTTTTTTTTTTTTTTTTTTAAGTATGTCATTATGATTCTCTGGATTTACTTGGCTTCTATTATGTCCAATTATTTTCTTTCTGATTTTGTTAATTTGGATATTCTCTCTCCATCTTTTCATTACATCAGTCTGTATTGTTAATATTCTCAATGTACCAACTTTTTGTTTAATTGATTCTTTATGATATTCTCTTTGTTTCTATTTTGTTTATTTCAGTTCTTAGTATAATTATTTCTTGCTGTGTATTTTTCTTGAGTATGATTACTTATTTTTGTTCTAGAGCTGTCATGTGTACTGTTATGTTGTTAGGATGAGTTCTCTCCAATTTACAGATAGTACAATAAACTTTATTCTTAACTCTGCTTTCATTATGACCCATAAGTTTGTTATATTATGTATTTATTTTCATTGAATTATAGAAAGTCTTTCATTTCTTTCTTCTTTTCTGTCTTTGACATCTAAATTTTGAAATTTTAAAATAAAAAGAGCATGTTTTATATAATTGTGTACAGGGATATAACTCCCCCCTTTATTTTATGATGATATTGTTTTAAAGTTTCACAATACCTGTTTCACAATATCTTATCTTTGAGAATTGTAAGGAACCTCAATAATATGGGTAATATTAAATTGTTAACAAAGCATCTCAAATGCTTGACTGCAATAGTCAGTTTCATTATCTGTTTTACTCTGATTTGAAACGCCAACCATAGGAAAACAATATAGGCAATGAGAAATTACACTTTTAGTTGCTTCTCCTGTGAAAGCAGTTGAAACTAGAAAACCTGAAAAGGTGTTAATATTCAAGTAAATATTTTAATTTTCTAAAATCAGAAAAGTGAGTAATACCCATTTGTCATAATTGGTTAAGTATAAGGCCTTGAGGATTAATACTATTATTATGTCATACAGGAAAAAACTGAGCATGTTTAGGACAAGTCTTTAAAATTTGATGTGTATTGTCTAAAAATACCAATTGTTGTCAAAAAATCATTATTTTGATGGTATAAAAAATAAGATTGTAATCTGTCTGGTATACAAATCTGATGTGGCATTGACTTTACTATGAGATCTAGGCAATCTAGTCTCTCTTAAATATCTTATAAAATAAGGGACACTGTGTTCTCTCAAATTAAGTTGTATTTGTATAAACAATTGAGAAACTCAAGAATTAGCAGTATCAAAAAAGGAACAATTTTAAGCAATTGCAAACCATAAGCTATTTATTGGCTACCAGTATATAAACTTAAAGTTTAATTTTTTAACATTTAAAAACAGTAGCTACATCATGCAATCTAATAATTGGTCCTGCAGCAGGGGGAAACTCAAGAGAATGAACATGTGATCAAATTACATATACTGTGTTCTCATCAGATGAGCCATCTATAAATACAGCAATTGCATTATCTATGGGCTGCATGTGTAAATTGTGCAAAAGCATAAATTAAGAACAACCTTTAACAAATTTTAACAACTTGTCTTTTAGATAATGATTATCAATTTTGCCTGAAAAGTTTTCACATGCAATTGGCCAAATATCACTATTCTGCAATAACAATTAAATTGCTGTTTGGAACAAGGAATAATATTTTTCTTGGGTTCTTTCTAAAATACTTTCATGATTCTATATTATCACAGCAACAGATTCATAATAGGATGTTAAAACTTTACTTAAAGAAGAAGAAAGATGAATTTATATTAATGGTCTCTTTTGCCAAAAGAATGCTGTGGGTGCAATGCAAAACTTACGAACAGCCAACAATTGGTCATAAATCTATATAATGTATCTGTTATTAACTAATTGCTTCTTCTATATTTTTTGCAATACTTTTTATCCCTCAGTTAACTGTAGAGGGGAACTAGGATTTGCATCCCTCTTGAAAATAACAAACAGATGTTTAAGATGTCTTGTGGTGAGTTAAAGGAGAGGTCTTAGCCAATTAACATCTTCTAACAGCTTTTGAAAATCATATTAAGTAAGTAAATTATCTTTGTGAACTTTTATGGCACAATCTGACAAGGATATAACTAATAACCCAATTATTTGGATCCTTTTCTGAAGCAGCAATAAGGCTCATTGTACAAGAGCAACAACCTGTAGTAAATCTCCTTCAGAGGTATTATCCAACAAAACATCTACAACAATATACATTGAAGGATTCTAAGTCCCAACTTTTCTGTCATTGAAGCAGCAGCAAATCTCTGACACAATACAGGACCATCAGCCATTCTCTGGGGCAAAACTTTCCAAAGGCATCCATTGCCTCAAGGGTTCTTCAAAACCACAAGCAGACAAGCCAAATGCAAACCCTTTACAATCATAAAGATGCAAAAGAATAGTATAAAAACAGTCTTTTAAATCTACAATTCTTTGGAATGGCAGCTGAAGCAGATAAACCAGGTTGCAATGCCCTGATAAGTTCCACAGCCTCATCAACCCTTTGCAAAGCTGCAACAATCTCTACCTGCTTGATGTTTTTCCTTAATTACAAATATGTGAGTTAAAATCCTGAGCCGGTGATCGAACTACAAACTGTAGCTAATGGAACACCATCAGTTTAACCACAATCTTTAAGTATCCCTTGCAATACCAGAACACAACTGCAACTTTAGAAAGCAAAACTCAAACCTGTAACAAACAACACAGTCTCTACAAAATCAATACAAAGTGCATCATCTTCATGCCATGAAACTTGGCTGCCAATTCTTGCACATAAATGCAGGAGGCCACTACCTCCAATACATCACCAGACACTGCCCTAAATCTTGTCTTTTATAAGTCTGGTTTCTAAAATAAGAATTAAATATTACTTGACTTAGAGGTATCTTAGAGACCTTTTTCTCTGGGTTGGCTCATGCCACATGGCCAGTGTTGTTCTGAATGACCCTGAGTTACCAGTGTTAAAGCAACTTTCTGTTACCAGTATTACAAATTTTTAATCATACCCATTCTATAATCAAGACATGTAGAGCATATTTATACATTTAAAACCAGTCAAAAGCGAACATGAAGTGACCACTGTCTTATATATTTAAACCAGATAAAATTCCCACTTTTTATAGCTGTAATTTCAAGAGAGGAGCACCATGTCACCCACTGACTTCAATAAACACAGATTTTTCTGGGAGAAACAGCAAACATCTGTAAGCTGAGCATCTTGTTCACACATTCAGCTCCTAGCAGGTCTTCAGCTGAGCTAGGCTCTTAGCTTCAGGTACAGAGCTGCAAAGGCCAGTTGAGACTTTTTATTTTTACCCTTTTTGACACAGTTAGAACTAAACCAAGGGTGAGCAACCAACACATAGAATTTTAACCATTTTTTCTTTCGAACATGAAACACAAATCAATACACAAACAATGAAATGAAGACACAGACACAAACTGACACACATGGACAGATTGTTGTGCCAAAAGACAAACATCAAGAGAGAAGAGAACTAGGTTTGCCAAAGGGACCCCGATATTCTTCCTAAGTGATCCGGAACCAGAACTAAACATTTCTCCATTGGGAACCTGAGAGTCAGGACATCTCCTGACCTCCTCTTGTCCCCAGGAGAGCTCTGGAACAGTTACGCTCATTTCCTTCTCTTTCACCAAACCATCCCAGACAAGGGAGAGAACTGTTTTTCTGAAACCCATTTTCTCTATCTTGCCCAATTAAACTACCAATAATCTGTGTGCAAAGACTTAAATCACCTATGATTGCTCCTCTAAATTTTTAGCATATCTATAAACATACACACAAAAGACCATTACCTTCTACCTTTTTACAAGGTTTATTCACCACAGGCCCAAACTTTCTTCTGCGTGTGCTTCCTTTCCCACAGTGTCTTTCACTGTATAGGAGTACTGGAGGCCCCACATTTGGCGCCCCTTGTCTGAGACCAGCTTGGTCAAGCAACAGGTTCTTCAGGGCAGGAGAGAGGTTTAAAAGAAAAAAGAGACAATTAGATGAAATTATAACATGACTCCAGCCAGTTCTGAGGCTGAAGTCTTTTTTATTCAGTCCTCTTTTAAACCACTTTAATTGCATGTAGAAAGATAACATTAGTTCTGAGTCAAGAAACAAGCAAGTCAATAATCAAAAATTCTGTAACCATCTTTCTGGGGGCTAGGTGGGGAAACCAGGGACAAAAGGGGCTTCCAAGAGACAAAGGGAATGCCACACCTACATGTAAGGAGCTTGCCCTGAGCTACAAATGTAAATGTTCTGACCTGAGCTTCAATTGTAAATGTTCTTAATTGGGTCCAGTTTCCTGAGTTTAGGGACAAGGTCAGATTCCTGCCTGGACTATACTTCTAATTGTCTTGGTGATGTTAAAATTGCTGCCGCCAACTGTCCAGTGGTACCAAAAAGCTTGACACAGTTCTGTAAATATTTGTTAGGTTCGTTTGGTTTATAATGTCTTTTAGCTCTGGTATTTCTTTATTTTTGTTAGACGACCTGTTAATTCTTGAGAGGTCCATTGGTGGGTGTTGAAGTCTAGCACTATCAATGCATGTGGGTCTATATATTCTTTAAGCTGTAGGAGTGTGTTTGCTGCTGCTGTTGTTATTGTTGTCTTGGGTGTTTTTACAAACTTGGATGCCCTTGTATCTGGCATGTAGATGTTTACAATTTAAATATTATGTTGGTATTTTTTTTCCTTTGATGAGTAGTGTCATTTTCCCTATTTATTTATTTTATGTTAATTTTAGATATTAAAGTGGTTACACCAGCTTGACTCTTAAATCTATTTTCTTGGTGTATCTTTTTCCCTTTACCCTGAGGTAATATCTGTCTTTAATGTTAAAGTGTGTTTCTCAGGTTCAGAAGGAGAATGGATTCTATTTTAACATGAATTCTGTTAGCTGGTGTGTTACTCTTGTGGAACTGAGACCATTGATATTGGGAGATATCAATCAACAATGACAATTGATTCCAGTATTTTGGTGTAGTGGTCATGGTGGTGGTAATGAATGTTTATCAGGTGAGTATGCATGTGTGTGTATGGTTTTCCTTCTTTTGATTTTTCTGATGTGAGATTATTTATTTTTTGTATTTTCATGGTTTTAGCTTGATAGGGTCCCTTCTGGTGTCATACAGGGAAGCAAACCTTATAAAAAAATAAAAGGAAAAGCCCGTTGCATACCGACTTCATCAATGTGGATCAGACTACAGGCAGTCTAATTCCAAGTGGTTTGTTTTTCCGTGTATTTAAAACACAATACAATTTTGGGGGAAAATGTTCCTGGAAAGAATCCATATAATCATTTGAATTTCAGGTGCACAATAAAGTTTAAGGTGTGATGACATAAAGACTGTTTTACAAAGTATATTTAACTTTGAGGCTGGTTTCCATATAGCTAAAAAGTTTAGAATCTAGTGTGATCGCTGACCAGTAGCTTAAGGTTTAGTAGTTCATAAAATGCTTTTGACATCTTTCCTAAGCATGGGCAATGGTCCAGTGAAGGAAAAGTCTGTAGTAACAATTCTTCATATTTGTATGAGGTTTGTCCTTTGAGAATGCAGAAGGGTCACCAGGTTGTTAGCAACTTCCATTCTCAGCTTTCTGGATGGAATGTAGGTATTTGATTTTTACCTCCCCATCCCTGCTTGATTAACATTTAAAATCCTTTTACAGCTTTTCTGTGAGAACAAGAGACTGTGTCCCCAACAGTAGTTAATCTCCTTAGGTTGGAGGTTTTCTTCTCTCACTTTCTGTAGTGCTAAATTTGTAGATAGATATTGTTTAAATTTGACTTTATCACAGAATATCTTATTTTCTCCACCTATTATGATTGTTAGTTTGACTGAGTGTATTTATCTGGGCTGGCATCTCTGTTCTCTGTGGCACACTGTCCAGGCCTGTCTGGGTTTTAAAAGTGGAGACATCAGGTGGTATTTTAACAGGATCTTTCTTTATATGTTTGTTGGTCTCTTTTCCTTACAGCTCTTAATATTTCTTTTTTTGTTCTGTACAGTTTGTGTTTTGACTATTATGTGCTGAGGAGATTTTCTTTACTGATCCAGTGTATTTGGTGTTCTATGTGCTTCTTGCTCCTTTACAGACATCTATCCTATAGGTTAGAAATTTTTCTGTGATTTTGTTAACAATACTTTCTGGACTTTTAGCTGGATTCTTCTCTTTCCTCTTACTATTATTCTTAGATTTTGCCTTTTGATAATGTCTCGGATTTCTTGAATGTTTTGTGTCAGGAGTTATTTTTTAGATTTAACACTTTTTTTGACTGATGTAACCATTTCTTCTCTTGTATCTTCTACACCTGAGATTTTCTCATCCAGCTCTTGTATTTTGTTGGTGAAGCTTGGCTCTATAGTTCCTATTTGAATTTCTAAATATTTCATTCCTTGAATTTCCTCATTTTATGGCTGCTTTGTTGATTCTATTAACAATTTCATGTCTTGGAGAGTTTTATTTATTTCCTTACACAGTTTTTGGGTTTTGGTGAGTTTCTGTAAGAGATTTATTCATTTCCTTTTTGGGGGGGCATCTTAAAATGGTAAGAGCATTTATTCCAGTTATTTTTAAATATACACATAACAAAATTTATACTTTATGATATACATGACAAACAAAGTCATAAACTTGCCCCCATAATCACGACAGAATTTCATCTTGGATAAATAAAAGCACTCGTGTATTCCCCCTGTAGTTAGTCCCTGCTACTGTCCCAACCTCTATTTACTTCTAGCTGTTTTGTTTCCTTTTTAAAAAATGTTCTATAAATGAAGCCATACAACAAGTAGACAAGGCAAGACTTTATCACTGAAAACAAATGCTTGTGTTTGTATCTTTGAAACTTTCAGTTCAGAGACTGTAATGCTTAATAAAGAGAAGAAAGAGAAAATTAGTGACATAAGCAAAAAGTTCTCAAATATAAAGGACATGGCTCTAAACCTTCTCTTAAACACACAGCATAGTCAAGAAAAGGTCAAAATCTGCACCTTCTACAGACTGTTAGCGTGTCTACAGAAAATACTGTCATTGTTAGTAACCTGCATTTTGTGAGCATGGATTTGTTAATTTCAGTATTGTATCCCATCAAGTCCCCTAGCTCAGGTTTCTCACTGCAGTTCCATGAATATATCACAGAATCTTGGACAAATGGACACCTACTTCTTCCAGCAACACCTGGTGAAATTCCTTAATGTCTCCTTCCAGGGAAAAAGTGGATGGAGCTTCCAGGGTCTCTATGTCATTTTGTTACAAGCATAGTTTTCTGAGCTATGAGAAGAAAGGTAAGTTCCAAGTTCCAGCTAAGGATGCTGGCAGACTGGTGGCCAAAAGGCAGGTGATGCCGGCAAAGCGAATCTCAGCTCTGAATATAGAAGACCATGACTTCTCTGACTCTATTTTATGTACCATCATTTATTTACTTTATATTTCAACAACAGCTTGTGCTCTCTCCCCTCCTCCAAGTCCCTCTCCCACCTCCCTCTACCACTCACCCCTCCTCCCTTTCTTCTCAGAAAAGGGGAGGCCTCCTATGGATATCAACAAGCCCTGTCATATTGAGTTGTATTAAGACTAGGTGCATGTCGTACTATTGGGATTAAATAAAGTAGCCCATTTAGAGAAAAGCTACCCAAATGCAGGCAGTAGATTAGGGACAGCAACTGGTTCTGCTATTAGGAGTCCAGCATGAAGATGACAGTGCACAACTCTTACATATTTGCAAAGGACCTAGGTCAATCCCATGCATGCTTTCTGATGGTGATTTGGGTTCTGTGAGTCCCTCTGGGGCTGGGTTAGTCGATTCTGTCAGTGTTCTTATAGTATCCTTGACCTCTGTGGCTCCTTCACGTCTTCTTGTCCCTCTTCCACAAGATTCCCCCAAGCTTCACCTATTTTTTTTTTATTTATTCAGTTTATACCCTAATATTATTGCTGCCTATCATCCCAGAACCCCCTCAAACAAGTCTTTCTTCCATTCCACAAGCCACCTTCTGGGTGGCACCCCCCTATAAAAGACCACTCTGCCCCATAGGCACATCAAGGCCCTGCAGGATTAGGCATATCTTCTTCCACTGAGGCCAGACAAGGCAGTATGGGATCTACAGGCAGGCAGGCAGGCAGGCAGGCAACAGGTTTGGGGACAACCCATGCTTCAGTTGTTGGAGGACCTGCATGAAGACCAAGCTGTTCATCTGCTACATATGTGCAGGGGCTTAAGTCCAATACATACTCACTCTTTGGCTGGTGATTCCTTGTCAGGGAGTCCCCCAAGGACCCAGGTTTGTTGTCTGTGTTGGTCGTCCTGTGGAGTTTCTGTCCTCTTCAGGTTTCTCAAAATTTCTCCCAACTCTTCCATAATACTCCCAAGGATCCATCTAATGTTTTCATGTGAGTCTCTGCATCTCTATTGGGTGCTGGGTGGAGCCTCTCAGAAGACAGCCATGCTAGAGTATCATTAATAGTGCCAGGGACTGGCTCTTGCCAATGGGATGGGTCTCAGCTAGGTGCAGTCTGTTCCCTCAGACTCTGCTCTATCCTTGTCACATCTTGTAAGCAGAATACATTTTGACCAAAGGTTTTGTGGGTAGGTTGCTGTCGTTATTCTTCCCCTGGCAAGGCTGCCTGGCTACAGGAAGTGGTCACTTCAGGCTCCATTTCTCCCACTGAGTCTCAAATAGAGTCACCCACATAGACTCTCTGGAGCCTCCACCATCCCAGGTCTCTGGAATATTCCAGAGATTGCCTCCCCACCCCTGCTGATCATTTTTATCCTCTAGTCTCCCTACATACGATTTCCCCCAGCCCACTCCCCTCCTCATCCCCCTTTTCATCCAGTCCTTCTTCCACCAACCTCTAATATCTATTTTGTTTTCCCTTCTGTGACAGATTTAACCATCCTCCCTTATGCCCTCCTTGATATTTGGCTTCCTTAGGCCTGTTGATTATTGCATGGTATCTTGTACCTTATGGCTCATATCCCTGCATAAACGAGTACATACTATGCCTGCCTATTTGGTTCTGTTTTACCTAATCTGGGATATTTTCTAATTCCATCCATTTGCCTGCAAAATTCATGATGTCCTGTTTTTAATGGCTGAGTCATAGTCCATTGTATAAAACAACCACATTTTCTGAATTATAACCACTCAGTTGAAGGACATCTAGGTTTTTGTTTCCAGATTCTGGCTATTAGAAATAAAGCTGCTGTGAACAAGTATCCTTGTGGGATGGTGGAACATTATTTGGGTATATGCTCAGGAGTGGTGTAGCTGGGTCTTGAGGTAGAACTATTCCCAGGCATCTGAGAAACCACCAAAAGGATATCCAGAGTGGATGTATAAGTTTGCACAACTATCCCCAGCAATGGAGGAGGGTTTTCTTTGCTCTACAACTTGCCAGCATATGCTGTTCTTTGATGTTTTTTGATCTTAGCTATTCTGGTATATGTAAGGTATAATCTCAGAATCATTATGATTTGCATTTCCCTGATTACTAAGGACATTGGACCTTTCCTTAGATGCTTTTAAACTATTCATAACTCATCTGTTGAGAATTCATTATTTAGCTCTGTACCTCATTTTTTAAATTTAGCTTTTTGGATTGTTGGTGTCTAACGTCTTGAGTTCTTTCTGTATTTCAGATATTAGCTCTCTGTCAGATGTAGGGTTAGTGAAGATCTTTCCCAATCTGTAGGCTGTTATTTTGTCCTAATGACGGTGTCTTTTAACTTATACAAACTTTTCAGTTTCATGAGGCTCTATTTACTAATTCTTAACCTTAGTGCCTGACCCATTGGTATCTGTTCATGAAGTTGTCTCATCTACTGACTAGTTCAAGGCTATTCCCTACTTTCTGTTTTATTAGCTTTAGTATATCTGGTTTTACACTGAGGTCTTTAATCCATTTGAATTTGTGCTTTATACAGGGTATTAAATATAAATATATTTTCATGCTTCTACATGGAGTCATCCAATTAAACCGAAACTATTTGTTGAAGATGCGTTTTCTTCTCCATTTATGGTTTTGACTTCTTCATCAAAGATTAAGTATCCAGCTGGAGAGATGGCTCAATGGGCAAGAGCACTGACTGCTCTTCCAGAGGTCCTGAGTTCAATTTCCAGCAACCACATGGTGGCTCACAACCATCTGATGTCCTCTTTTGTGTCTGAAGACAGCTACAGACTACTCATATAAATAACATAAATTAATAAATCTTTAAAAGAAAAGATCAAGAATCCATTGGTGTGTGGATTTGTTTCTTGTTCTTTCATTATATTTCATTAATCACCTTATCTATTTTTATTACCAATACCATGCAGTTTCCATTACTATTCATTAGTACTACAGCATGAGATCTGGGAATCTCAGAAGTTTTTTTGTTATTCAACATTGTTTTAGCCCTTCTGGGTTTTTGTTTTTTCGTATGAAGTTGAGAGTTGTTATTTTAAGGTTTGTGAAAAATCGTGTTGGAATTTTAATGAGGATTGTAAGAATAAGTGACACGGCCATTTTCACTGGTAATCCTAACACTCTATGACCATGGGAGAGCTTTTCATCTTCTGATACCTTCCTCAGTTTCTGTCTTCAGAAACAGGTCATTTACTTGCTTGTTACAGTTACACCACAGTATTGTAATATTATTTGTTGCTATTGTAAAGGGCACTGTTTCCCTAAGTTATTTCTCTGATTTATTGCTCATGTAGAGGAGGGCTACTGGCTTCTTTGAGTTACTTTTTTATCCAGTCACTTTGCTAAAGGTGTTTATGAACTGTAGAAGTTTCCTAGTAAAATTTTGGGGGCCACTTATGTATATTATCTTATAATCTACAAACAGCAATACTCTGACTTCTTCCTTTCCAATTTGTATCCCCTAGATCTCCTTTAGTTGTCTTATTGCTTTAGCTAGAGTTTCAAATACTATGCTAAAAAGATAGGGGGAGAGTGGAAGCCTCTTCTTGTACCTTATTCTAATGGAAATGTCCTAAGTATCTCTCCATTTAATGTGATGTTGGTGTCTTAGTCAGGGTTTCTATTCCTGCACCAAACATCATGGCCAAGAAGCAAGTTGGAGATGAAAGGGCTTGTTCAACTTATACTTCCATACTGCTGTTCATCACCAAAGAGAATCAGGACTGGAACTCAAGCAGGTCAGGAAGCAGGAGAGAATGCAGAGCCCATTGAGGGATGTTACTAACTGGCTTACTTCCCCTGGCTTGCTCAGCTTGCTTTCTTATAGAACTCAGGTCTACCAGCCCAGGGATAGCACCAACCACAATGGGCTGGGCCCTCCCCTTCCCTGATCACTAGTTGAGAAAATGCCTGATAGCTGGACCTCACGGAAGCATTTGTTCAACTGGGGCTCCTTTCTCTGTGATAACTCGAGCTTGTGTCAAGTTGACAGAAAACCAGCCAGCACAATTGACCCCTTGTCAACTTGACACAAAAACACATCACTGTTAAGCCTCAACCCTTATTTTCTTATTTATTTCCAAGAACCAAATAACCTTAAGAGGCCCCACAGTCTTTACAAAATCTTACATATTAAAATTTCAATCCCTTTAAAATATCCAATCTCTTGAAATTCAGTCTTTTTTCAATTAAACTCTCTTAACTGTGGGCTCCACTTCTCCCTTAAAGAGGGAAAAATATCAGGAAACAGTCATAATCAAAATCAAAATCAGACTCAATTCAATGTCTGGGATCCACTCACAAACTTCTGGGCTCCTCTAACGGCTTGAGTCACTTCTCCAGCTCTGCCCTCTGTAGCACACACCTTGTCTTCTAGGCTCCAGCTGCCTGTTCTCCACCGCTGCTGCTGTACTTGGTGGTCATTTCTGTTACTGGCATCTCCAAAATACTGCTGTCTTCTGCTGCAACAAGGCTTTACCAGTAGCTTCTCGTGGTACCAAGGCTTTCTTCATGGTACCAGGCCTTTTGCATGACCCCTTCAGTTGTGGGCCATCAGTTGCAACTGAGGCTGCACTATTGCAGATGGCGTTCATGGCCTCTCACAGTCCCAAGCCTCAGTTGTTCTCCATGACTCCTTAAGGCCTTCAAAACCAGTACCATCTGGGTGACTCTTACACATTATCAAGTCCAGCCACAGCAGGAGGTACAACCTTGGCTATCTCTGGAAAACAGCTTTTTTGTGCTTTCAGAAAACACTTTCCAGAAGATTTCACCTAAATGATGCTGGTCTCTTCTTAATCACCACTAATTTCTTAGCTCTAGCTAACGAGCATCTATAGTCCCAGTAATGCAAAGGTTTCAGTTTAGTAGTCCCGGCATCTTGCTAATCACAGCTGACTTTTCAGCCCCAGCAAACCAAAGCCACAGAATATTCACAATCAAAATAGCAATAACCCTGATAAGGGTCTTTAATCTTCCCTCTGAAGTTTCACAAGCCAGGCCTCCATCTTCTGCACTGTTCTTAATATTATCTTCCAAGCTTCTATAGAACATCCCACTGGGCTCCTAACATCCCAATGGCTCTTCTAGCTCTAAGTTCCAAAGTCCTTCTACAGTCCTCTCCAAAACATGGTCAGGTTGTCACAGGAATATCCTTCTTTGCTGGTACCAAATTGTTTTAGTCAGAGTTTCAATTCCTGCACAAAACATCATGACCAAGAAGCAAGTTGGGGAGGAAAAGGTTTATTCAGCTTACACTTCCACCTTGCTACGCATCACCAAGAGAAGCAGGACTGGAACTCAAGCAAGTGAAGAAGCAGAAGCTGATGCAGAAGCCACAGAGGGATGTCATTTACTGGCTTGCTTCCCCTGGCTTGCTCAGCTTGCTTTATTATAGAACCCAAAACCACCAGCCCAGAAATGGCGCCACCCACAATGGGCTGGGCCCCCTTGATCACTAGTTGAAAAAAAAATGCCTTATAGCTGGACCTAATGGAGACATTTTCTCAACTGAGGCTCCTTTCTCTGTGAAAACTCCACTTTGTGTCAGGTTGACAGAGCCAGCCAGTACAGTTGGCTATTGGCTTGCTTTATACTGTCTTTACTGTGTTTAGGTATGTACTTGTATTCCTCTCTTCAATATTTTTAACATGAAGAGGTATTGGATTTAGTCAAACTTTTTTCTGTATCTGAGATGATCATGTGTTTTTTTTTAATTCAATTTTAATATGGTAGATTGTGTTGATTCGGTAGACAGAAATATGTTTTTTAAGATTTATTTATTTATTATATATGAGTACACTGTTGCTCTCAGACACACCAGAAAAGGGCATTTGATCCCATTACAGATGGTTGTGAGCCACCATGTAGTTGCTGGGATTTGAACTCAGGACCTCTGGAAAAGCAATCAGTGCTCTTAACCACTGAGCAATCTCTCCAGCCCAGATATATGTCTTTATTATAATAGATACATACTTGCATTTTATAAGGGTTAAAGTTCAAACTAGTAAAATCCTGAAAAGGCTAATTCACCATATGCTCTCCACCTTTGCCGCCATGGGCATTCCTCAACTCATAGAAACTGATAATGGCCCTGCCTTCACTAGCTCAACCTTACCAGGTTTTCTCTCATGGTTCTAAATATTTCCAAATGTCTGTTACCTCATGTTTAAATGAAAATATACTTGCACTATCCCTAAACAAGCTAACATATGTGATTGGCTTTGGTCCACATCAGTCACATGACAAGCACTCATTAATCATATTTATAAGTCATATTTGAAGAGTATTCAGAGGGTGGGAAGACAAGATAACCTTGATGAATAAAATCAGAGAAGGCATTACAAAAAATGGGACTGGAAGAATTGGGAAGATGTGAATAGGTAAAAACAGGGAACTGATGTAGCAAAAGTCTGTGCACATCAATAAATCCATGAATGCTGCCACTACCCAGAAGAAGTGATAGGATCAATATTGATCACTCTTTATGCAGTTTTGGCAAATGTGGTCCCCAAGTCCATTTCTACTAACATTGCTAAGGAGATTTTAAAGGCCCTTTTATAGTCATCATCAATTTTTAGGTCTCTGCTGCCATGTGTGGAACACTGCCCGTTATCCGTCATCTACTGTCCTCTTTACTAAAACACTGCCACTCCCGTGCTACCATATATTCCATTAAATGGTCTCTCTGGATCCCGGTCTTCTATGTATCTCCAAGGACTCCCATGCCTGAAGCCATGGACCACTCTGGCTACAGCTTGAAGAGAGTAGTACTGCTGTTTGGAGCTGTGGGGACAGCAGGTACCTTACAGCTTCACTTGGAGTGCAATGGGTGATGACTGTCCTTGCCATACTCCATAGGCCAGAAATAAAGTTTTCTTACTCAGTATTTGATTTTTTTTTCCTGAGGAAAAAGGTCCAAATATGCAAATGAACCTCTCTCATACAATGTTTTAAGGTAACTCAAATATCAGGATTTCTGATTCTTCCCTCTCCCTAGCGCAAAACTGCTGGGTCTGTACTCACATATCTGCTATGTTCTACTATCAACTTTCTCCCTTCAATATCCATATAATAACATTCACGTATTTTAAAATGTTCACTTCCAAAGTGATGCTTATAGTCCTGTGACATTTACTACATACAGGTTATCTATCATTTTAGGAGTTGAGAGGGAAATGACTTTCCAAAAACATTGCCTATAGTTTGCTCAGAAAACTTACATAACAACATGAAAATTTGGTTTAATTCTAGGTCTATAATTCTGTCATGGGCTGTTACAATCTAAGTTTGAATGCATACTGGGTCTTGCAAGGCAGTGGTAGGGACACTGTGACACAGTTTTTACCCCTGGAGCAAAGCCAGCAGTGCACGGGTCTTCTTGAGTGCCAACAGCTGTTGTAGGATAAGCCTTGTTTATGTAATAATATACATATTTTACTTTATGTTCCTCCTTCAGACAATGTTCTCTCTGCCAAGGTTAATGATTCCATGATAGTCAGAAAGAGCTATATTCCAGTAAACAAGAATGAGTCTGGTTCCTCAGAAAAATGATTACACTGTGACCTTCACACCAGCCCATAAGGCTATGGGAAAGAACTCTGAAAACATGAGTTCAAGAATATATAAATCAGTGTAAGAACTGTTCTTTACAGGATTTCTCAACTATGCAAAATATAAGGATGCAATATGAATTGAATAAGGGGCTTCATGGTTCTGAAAGAACAGAGACAGCTGTACTAACCAGCCAACATAGATACAGAGACATGATTTGGTTAATAGAGGAAAAAACCTAAATCATGAAAGGGAAATGAATAATTAAAACAACAAGAGCTAGCTAAACTAAATACAAAAATGTAAGGTTCAAATAATAAAGGGACATCAGGAAATGAAATAGAGCTGAATCCTGTGTTCAAGAGTATAAAGAGATTTAGGGAATGGTGATCTCAGGTCATCAGCCTAGCCACCTAAGATTACTGTTTATATTTGTAGTTGAACAAGGCATCTTTTGGACTTTTAATCTGGAATGAACTATAATCCAGAAATGCAGGGTACACTTGTGATCCAGATCTTGAGGCTGGAAGGAACAGCCTTTTGATGTAGATCTTGAAAAATTGTGGTTTTGAAAAGCTTAGACCCAGGCATTGGGGTATGCACTTTTAATCCCAGGAGACAAAGGCAAGCAGATTTCTTAGTTCAAGCCAGCCTGGGACAGAGCTTGTTTTACGTGAAGAAAAGCTTAGGTCCAGGTGTAGCAGTATTCAAGACTTTACACCCATAGCAACCACTGGTACTTGAGGAGACTCATGCCCTGTTAGTTCTGCACCAGAAAGACAGGAACCGAGTCATACCATCCCTCCCACAGTCATGCCAGATGTGGCATTAGTGTATCTCTCTGATTCCTGTGTTTGGATAGAGAAGCTCTTAGCTGCTGCTCTGGTGCCATGTCTGCCTGCTCCCATGTTCCTCACCATGATGCTGATAGACTCCTATCCCTTAGGAACTATAAAGCCTTCTTTCCATAAGTCGTACTGGTTGTGGTATTTTTTATCACAAGGATGAATGAAAAGTCATATAGAAAACTACTAGGTTGTAAGTTTAATAAGAAATACTATTTATTTTTTAAAAAAAGTTCTGCTGTAGCTATCCTGTGTGTATATATTTAATGCTGCTCCTAGAAAGCCATAGGTTACTAAATGAAAATACCAGTGTCTGCTTGTCGTTTATTTGTGAGGGAGGCCCCTGAAAATAGGCTAGCTTTTGTAGGGCCAGAAGATGCTATGCAGGTTGATGAGAAGGAGAAATCATCAGTGGTTTTAGCCATTTCGGGACCTTGTGAGTGATACAAGGCAGGAGTGCCATTGGTATGATGGTTTCAGAGGTAGCCACCATCTTTATGGTTGAATCTGATGCTTGTTCTATGACAGAGAATTCCTGTTTGGTATAGTAAACTTAGTCAAAGCTGCTGACTGGGCATGTTATAGGTCCCAGGGGGTAATTTACTGTAGTTTTGCAAAATAGGTATTGTTGAGGCCTGCTCCTTTTAACATAACTGTAGCCATTTTCTATTCAGTCTCCATTTTGCTCATAAGGTGAAATTAAGTTCAGGTTCTCTGACTCTTACTTTCCCAGAGTTGACACTGAAAGACGCCACTGATAAGCCAAGACCTTATGGTTGAATTATTTGTACCCTGTTAGCAATATTCTGATATTTTCTTGTTCATTACCTGTCCACTACCTACCTTTCTTCCCTCAATCAGGACCAATGAGGTTAAAGGTTAGCTGATGATACTTTCTCTAGTTAGCCAAAAATGTACCAATTCACTGCTTGTCTTCGAAGGTTGAACCTGGTGTTTCATGTGAAAAAAACCTGCCCTGAGGACAAGCTGGTGCCACCATTAAGTTTTTTTCTTCTTGTGGTCCTTAATATCTAGTACTGTGGTATATGTTCAATAAACTATTCTTGCTTAGTTGAGATAGATATATGTATGGTTTGAGTGGCAATTCCCAGACCCCAACATTTGGTGCGTTGGCCAGGAATGTTCCTTACACTTGAGTACCCCTCAGTTATTGCTAATAAACACCACCAAGCCCACTCCCTCTGTGAGGAGGTAAGTTTCTTGTACTTGCACATTTCTTTTTCTTGTTTTGGTTTTGTTTCTGGTTGGTCTCAACTTTTGAAAACCCAAAGGAGGAGGGATAGACGAAGCGAAATCTCCTGGGGTCAAGAGGAGGTCAGGAGACACCCTGCTTCCTCTCTGTTTCTCACTAGGGGAACGAACTCCTCGTTCTGGTGCTGAGTTCCTTTGGTGGGACATCTGGTCTGTCCAGGTCTGTCTGGTTACGTCTGTAGTTTCCTTGTGTTACTTGATTATTGCTCCGTGTTTCATATTTAGAGAAAAACAAATGGTTAAAATGTCATCTGCTGGCCATTTACTCCTCAACTTAGTTTTAATTTATTTCAAGTTTTTTTTTTTCCAGAAAAAGAAGCTGAATTGAGACCAACTGGCATCCACCTGATGCTAGGAGTCTAGTGGTGCTGAAGAAGCTCTGCCTCCTGCCTGACAACAGGCCAGGGACAACAGCAGTGTTTCAGCTGGCGAGGATGTGGAGAAAGCACTCCTCCATTGCTGGTGGGATTGCAAACTGGTACAAGTACTCTGAAAATCAATTTGGAGCTTCCTCAGAAAATTGGGTATAAATCTACCTGAAGACCTAGCAATACCACTCTTGGGAATATACCTAAAAGATTCCCCACCATACCACAGGCTTCCACTATGTGTACAGCGGCCTTATTTGTGATACTCAAAAGCTGGAAACAACCCAGGCAGAACAATGGACACAGAAAATATGGTTCATTTACACAATGGAATACTACTCAGCTATTAAGAATGATGAGATCCCGAGTTTTGCAGGCAAATGGATGAAACTGGAGAATATCATCCTGAGGTAACTCAGACCCAAAAGGACATGCATGGTATGTACTGACTAATAAGTGGATATTAGCAGAGGAAATTACAGAATACCCAAGATACAGTCCAACTCAAAAAGTTCAACAAGCTGAAGGGCCCAAGTGAGGATGCCTCAATCATACTTGGGAAGAAGAAAACAACCACAAGGTGGGAGGGGGGAAGAGACCTGGGAAGGAAATGGGATAGGGGAGGGTGAGAAGAGGGGAACATGATTTGGTATTAGTGGGGGAAAAGAATGGAAACAGGCAACCTCAGGAGATAGGAGGTGGGGGAACCTCCAGAATGCACCAGAGACCTGGGAGGTGAGAGACTCTCAGGACTCAAAGCAGGAGGGGATCCTAGATGAAATAGCGTCCAAAGGGGCCTATCATTGTCTGCCCTCTGAAAGACCCAACAAGCAGCTGACAGAGTCAGATGCAGATATTTGCACCCAACCAATGGACAGAAGCTGCTGAGTCCTGCAGTTGAATTAGGGGAAAGCTGGAAGAAGCTGAGGACGAGGTTGATGCTATAGGAGGACCAGGAGTCTAAATTAACCTGGACCCCTGAGATCTCTCAGACACTAAGTCACCAACCAGGCAGCATACACCAGCTGATATGAGGCTCTCAACACCTACATAGCAGAGAGGTCTAGGTTTAGTCAGAGAAGATGCACTTTACTAGGGAGGTCCCAGGGGGTTTAGAGGTCTGGTGGAGTGGGTGGAGTGGGGACATGCTCATGGAGATGGGATGGGGAGGAGGAGGTATGGGATGTGGGACAGTTGGAGTGTGAACTGGGAGGGGAGTAAAATCTGGAGTGTAAAAAAGAAAATTAATAATAATAATAACAATAACAATGATAGTAAAAAGAAAACTAATGTTAATACAAAAACTCTGGGCCCATGAGAATTGGATTCAACAGGTAGCAAGGTGCTCCTCCCCTGAAATTAAAATTTTGTCTGTCTCTTTTAAATGAATAAATGTATATGGCTGCTACATGTTTGTTTCTAACTCGTCTTAACTGTATTGTTCTGTATGTCTTGATTATAAAATATTGGTTTATAATTTTTGAGGTATGTCGTCATTTTCTATTTCATCTGGTGTGTGTGTTTTCTGTGTGAATGATTCTTTCTTCTCTGGTTTACAAAGATTTAGGGAACCTGTGCAGTGAGCAGATTCTGGCTGGCTCGCCAGAGAAGGGAATGCTAGCAAGAAATCCTTTACCTAATTCCCCACTACTATATTGAATATGTTGATGGTCGAAGCCAGCAGTTTTCAGCCACAAAATAAGCAAGAGAGTGTTAGTTGCCAGAAGCCCCTAGGACTGTTTAGAGTTTCAAGGCCAGAGGTTATCAGTCTTTTCGCCTTTGTCCAACTCGGTGTCCCACCTCTGCTTATTCCAAGGCCAGGCAGGTCTCTGGTCAATTGTTAAAAATCTGTAACATCGGTAGTAGAAAGTTGGCTTAAAGACAAGTATCTCAGGGTTAAAGCCATCCTGAACAACAATATAGGGCATGAGCCAATCCAGGGAAACATGTCTCTAAAGCAACTGTTAAATTGGGATAATATTTTAAGTAATTCCTGTCCTAGAAACCAGACTTAAAAAGATAGGATGTAAAAATTTCTTTTTAGTGAGGCATCAAAGCTTCACAGTAATGCCCTGGTGTACAAAACCTGACAGCCAAACTTTGAAACATGAAGATAATGCACTGATTATTGATTCTGGAGACAGCGGTTTGTTTAAACTGCTAAAAACTTGGTTTTGTCTTCTAAAAATTATGATTATGAGCTATGGCTTCACTCATGAAAAGATACTTTATTTTGATATTACAAAAAAAAGGAACTTTTAATTATTATAGTTAAATATGAAAGCTGTGGAACACTTAAAACATTTTAGAATGTTCCATTGGAATGTTTTTTATTGATGTATGTTGGTTTAAATGAAAACAAATGTAATGATGATGGAAACCACAATGCCTTTAGAAAGCTATAATGGACAAGAACAATCAAACTGGGGACCTAGAAAGGGGGGCAGTCTTGGTGGAAGAAGCTCAGGCAGTCCCCATGGTGATGGCTGTGGATCTGATAACGGAAATGATGGATACGGTAGCAGAAGGTTTCTAAAATAAAACAGAGATGGGCTACCACCTTGCGGGAGAGAGAGTGAGGAGTTTTCAGGAAAGCTGCATATTACGTTGAGACAGTCATTCCAAACGCATTAGAGAGACTATAAAAATCTGCCACAGAAGTAGTGGTGATCCATACTCATAAAAGTTATTGGACCTTAAGACGGAAATCATTCTTGTTTAGGACTGTCACAGCGTGGTTTGCAAAACTACAGCCATTGATTAATGCAGTATGCTGTCAATTAGGTATACATTCCTGAGGGTTTTTTTTTTTTTTTTTTTCAGTCTGTTGAAGCTTTGTCTTTTTCTTTTTCTTACATCAGGTATACATTGCTCTCTAAATTATAATAATGATGTCAGGAATAAAAATGAAGAAATTTGTTAGTTAGGCTGGAGAGATGGCTCAGCGCTTAAAAGCACTGACTGATCTTCCAGAGGCTCACAACCATCTGTAATGTGATCCATTGCCCTCTTCTGGTGTGTTTGAAGACAGCCGCAGTGTACTCAGATAAATAAAAATAATTAAATCTTTTAGAAACTGAAAGAAATTTCTTAATTTAAAAATTTTAAAGGTTTGCAGCATTAAAAACGTTAAGGATCACTGGCTATTCAGTTTGCCTGCCCTCCAGCAATTCTCTGGTGTGCCCAAGGAGCAGGTAAGGGCTCTCTCAAACAAGAGGCTTGCCATTCTTCCAACTTATTAATGTTTTCCTGTCCTGACGCTGGTTTCAGCTTAAACTAAATCATACAGGAAACTGGTGTGTTCTGTTATGTTCTGTCAGATAAAGATCAAAAAAGTTTCCAGTCTCTTTATGGAGTGTGTTTATGGCCTAAAAAGTTTTATTTTGATATGAAATACCTTCAAAACTATAACTTTTAGGGTACAAGCCTAACAGGGATTGGTAGTCAATAACCTTGTAAATGATCAAATCTTTCAGTAAGTTCAGAAATATATTTAAAGTCATGCCAAGTACGGGTGCAGTTAATTTTAAGATTAAAGCTTTTAGTCTCCTGTTTTATGTTCAAAAGGTACAGTTTAGAGCAGATAACTAAGAACAGACAAAGGTTGTTTAACTCAGATATGCAGGTAGGTAGTACAGTCAGCCTTCAGAGTAACCAGAGATCTGCTGACTATGGCATTTAATACAGCTAAACTTACCATGACTGTCAGAAACTCCTGAATGACCCCTCAAAGGTCTCCAAGAAGATATGGGCACAATGAAAAAGTGCACCACCTGAATTATGGTACAATAACCACTGGGCCACAACTGCCCCAATGCCTAACTTCTGCCAGGACCCAGCCTGAGCTGTGGACAACAGAGGACAACTGGGGCATTGATTGCTATACGTTGCCAAGACAAGGTGAGGTCCGTCTCTTCCATGTTTCCGCCACAGGAAAACACCTCTTCATCTTCCGGGCCTGATCGCCAAGGACAGCCTCTGCTCTTGGTGCCATGGAGATACAGCAACCCGGGGGGATAACTGTCTGGGTAACAAAATATGGACCAGTCTCTGTCGTTTTGGCTTATCCTTCTTTATCTCCCTGATGATATTGATGGCTAAACTAATTATAACTTGACAGAAAGAAACCAACAAATAACTGACTTTCTCAAGAAAATCCGCCACTGTGCTAGTTCATTAGTCAATTCATTAGTTAATTAAAACTACCAGGTTTCTTACTAGGAAGGGCAAACAGGTTTGCTCTGCCCACAGTCTTTCTATTAAATTACTGTTATCAATACTGGGCCGCCTATGTCTCATGGTAAAGAATTAGATAGAAAACGTTTATTTAAGGTCTGAGGATCTAAAAGGACGTCTAAAATTGGAGGGTCTAGGAATATAAAGTATATGAATACAAATTATAGAGCTATAAGAAATTATAAATTATATATTTTGAAGCTCAACATTTTAGTCAATGAAATTTTGATAAACTGATGGAACACTGACTGTTTACAATGGTTATCTTCTGAATATTCACTTACAGGTGCACCTGATCATGATAAAAATCATTCTTGTCCCATCTGTATATATAGTCCTTTGGACTGAAGAAAAAAGTGTTCTGTGCCTTTTAACCCAAACCTATAATTATTGCTGGTCTCAAAGGCGTGTCTACTCTTGTCTTATAGACAACTCTTAGATACGTTTTCCAAAATATAGATTTCAATGTCATGGTAAAACTAATGTCCATCCTCTTGTAAACTGAAGTTCACCCAAGTTTTACGGAATCAAAAATTCATTAAGATTTGGCTCCAGCTGCCACAGATTACATTGACTGCAGATAAATACACTAGCCAGTTCTTAAATATTTCTGCCTTCCTGGGACCCTTTGACAATGTCCTAATGTCAGCAGACATCAGTTACAGAAGAAAGGTATGATGTCCATTGTCCCATCTTACAGGCTGAAATGCTAGGTCGAAAGGAAAGCCCTTGGGCCTATGCTAAAAAAGGGACCCTCTTTGTGATCTTGACCACCCAGACAGCCATGAAATGGATGAGAACATCAGGATCCAGACAAACAATGGGTTGTCAGACAACACCCACAGGACCCGCTAAACATCAGACTGGTAAAAGACTCTAGACACTAATTTCCTATTTATGTTGCCTTGGGATACTGAGGCACATGCTCCAATACAACATGTATGGACTTTGACTAGAACTACAGACAGAACCCTATTTACAAATATCACTGCCTATGGTTCTCCCACCCTCACATTTGATATACCTGTCCCTCAAATGGAGACCTGGATTGTGGGGGATAAGATATGTGCTTTTATGTTATATGGGGCTATAAAACATTAGCACCATGGATAACTGAGAAGGTTAATGATATTTAGTTACAAAGAACTGAGAGGTATTCTAAAAAAAACAAAACAAAACAACAACAACAAAAAAACCAGAAAAATCAACCCCATTCAAATTAAGATAAATAAACTGGGGAATAAAACAAGAAAACAAAGGATGTGTTTTGAATAGTGCCATCTGTTGAAATCAATTATAGGCCCTGTGGGAATGGTCATTACAACTACCAGGAAAAGAAAGAAGAGAGTCCTATCTTCACTTAGGCAAAGGACAAATGACATAATAAAAATTTTTGGTCTGAGAGCACCAGAAAGAGGTACTCATTGGCACATAAAAGGAAAGCCAACCCTCATTTGCCAGATATGGGCTTAGTTACATCACTGGCCACCATATCCCATTCTGGGTACCATCACCCCTGCCTCTACCATTCCTGCACAGTACAATCTCTGTTAGAGACTGACACTGTCAGCCTGAGTCTAGGTGGTGGGCATATCAATGCTACATTCTTCTTGTTTCCATTGTGTGGGATACAAGGAAGACTTGGGGGCTCAGCCTTTATGCACCAGGAAGGACCCTAGAATGATGTTCACCATCCATAGATTTCAGGGCATCAGTAACAGGGTCTTAAACATCATTAGTCCCAGTAAAGTGTTAGAAGGCACAGTATCAACGGATATGTATCTGAACTTACACAACTGACAAGCCTTTCCCTAATGCTGGTCAACTCCCCCTCTATCCTAAGAGTTCATCTTTTTCTCTGAGAAACAGGAGATGCCCTTGGGGATGTGAATCCTGGACCCCAGGATGGGAAGTAGAACTCTCAAATCTTGAGACCCTTTTTCTCCCTATGCTGATTAGGAGGTTAGATATACCCAGGAATTTAGAGCTTATGTGATGGGACCAGACCCTGGAATATTTACGATCCAGCAATTTGCAAAACCTGAGGTCCCACACCTAGTGGGACCTGTGTCACAAATCTCAAAACCTAGTTCTGTGACAAAAATAAGTATTGTAACCTCCTAGTGTGTAGGGTCAAATACCAGCCCCCCACCCCAGGTGTTTCTTTATGCCATATTGTCAGATTGTGGTCCCTCTTTGTGTGGTCTATTTTGTTACCTAGGGTAACATCCATTAGTCAACACTATAAAAGACTAACCTCCTAGCAGCACCTAAAAGCACTTAGTCTTTCTCTTTATTTATCATTAGCTCATTTCACAAACAAGCAGAAGCCTGAACTATATGTGCTTATCCATGTAGTAGCATAATATGGAGAGGCAGTAGAGCAGAATCACAAGGGCCTGTATCCTAGCCCTTGGTCTATGGAGAGCTGTACCCATTTTAATGCCAGTGTTGATTGGGATGGGTATTAGGATCAGCAGCAATAGGGTGCTCTAGTTACAGGCAACAGAATTTCAGGCTGTTAAATGAGCAGGTGGACAAAGATCTGGCTCAATCACATTCAGCTAGGTCATTTCTGAACAACAGGTGGACTGTTTAGCTGAGGCGGTCCTAAAAAACCATTGAGCATTACACTCCCTGTTCCTCAAGAAAGAAGGATTACATATGGGTCTAAGGGAGCAATGTTGATTCAATGGCAATCATTCTGGAGCAATTAGGAAATTTTTAGCTGTAGTTAAAACTAACCTTCTCAGCAGGGAACAAGAAAGACAAAAAGATATGAAATGGTTTGGAAGGTTATTTAGTTGGTTTCCTTGGTTAACATCCCTGATTACTGCCTTGGTCGGCCCTCTGTGTATATTACTCCTACTTCCCATCTGTGGGCCTTGTCTTATCAATGCCCTCATGACTCCTCTGGAAAAGGATCTCTACAGTGAAACTCAGTTTTAAGAACTCATTATGATTCTTTAAAGAATGACATGAAGTCAATGACCTGACTTTTAAGTACAGGCTCAGTAGAGGGATGCTGAGTCCTGCTTGTTTTAATATGACTGTGGTCATTCTGTATTCAGTCTACACTTTACTCCTAAGGTGAAATTAAGGTCAGGTTCTAACTCTCTACTTTCTAGAAGTAATTATCCATAACTGACACAGGAAAAAAAAACGCTTTTAATAAGCCAAGAAGTTATGGTTGAATTACTTGTATCCTGTTGTCTCAATGTTCTGAAATTCCCCTGTTCACCACCCGTCCACCACCTTTCTTACCCACTCAGGACCAATGAGCTTAAAGGTTAGCCGATAATACTTTCTTTAACTAGCCAAAACTGTACCACTTCACTGCTTGTCTTCGAAGGTTGAACCTGGGTTTTTCATGTCAAAAGCCTGTTCTGAGGACAAACTGATTCCACAATTAGGTTTTTCTTTCTTGTGGTCCTGGACATCCAACATTATGGTGTGCATTCAGTAAACTATTCTTGCTTAACTGAGATTGGTGTAAGTGGGGTTTGACTGGCAATTTCCAGACCCCAGGAGATATGATGCCAAATTATTTACTACAAGTTTGCTTTAATTTACAGAGTAGTACTATTTCCAGCCTTAGCTAGAGAAGTTTCTCTTTGCAGTGTGTGACAGCCAATGCTAAAACATGTAACTATTCAACACGCTATAAAGAAGTGGTCTTTGAATTCTTATCCCTAAATACGTCATCCATATCATACCCTTTAAAATTCAGAAAGTATCAGAAAGAATGTAAGCTGTAGAGGATGGGAAAGTACGATAAAGTGCTGTGGTCTACTGGGTATGATATGGCTTTAGCTCTACCCCGCCCCCCATGTTCTTAGCAACAATAATTAAATTCAGTGTTTCATAAATACAAACCAATAATCAAAAGACAACAATCAAAATAAGTGGGGATTGTCAAGATAAAGAAAGGGTTCAGCAGGAGTGAGAGAGAAATCAGGATAATGGAGGATCGACACCACCAAAATTCACTATATATGTGTAAAACTGTCAAGTGATAGTAAATAATTCTTTAGTCACTCCCACATAATTTTGTATTGTCTGAATGAACAAGAAGAAACACTTGTTTAATTATTTTCTGAGTTTGCTGTCATTGTATCTATAAATATGCCTACTAATAAGGTACTTATAAGCTCTAAATCCACCTTCTTGGTCATGGCCATATGGATATGCAGGACTGAAAAAGGATTTGTATTGTTAGCAGAACGGTTTTGTCCCAGAAGATGTAAACCAAGTTATATTCTGCCCTCCTGTTTCAGAGCTTACACTGTAAACAAGCTTCTTTTTAACAGTATATTTTACACATCCAAACTTTCCCTGCTGATTTTGTTGTTTAAAATGGCTGCCACACTTAGTGCTGAAATTCAGTGTACCCCATGCAAGAGACTGTGTTATGCCTTACAGAAAAGGAAAGTGTACTAGATTAACCTTACTCAGAGAGGTGTCACTGTGCTGTTGTCTTTGAGTTTGAGGTTAATGAATCAACAGTTTATACTAAACAAAGTGTCTTTAAGCACAAGTATTGTCAAAACAAGGCTACATAATTGATCTGTTGATGAAAATGTGACCCAAGGCTTGAGGGAATATAACCCTGTGTTACACTTGGGAGCTTTGGTCCCATAATAGTTAATTTAGCATTTGAGTTGACTTTATATATAGACTCTAACCAGTGACTTGCAACATCAGAATGTTAGTCTTATTTTTATAACCCAATTATTTTTAAAATACTTTTATTTGGAGAATTTGCAATAGATAAACTAGAATTTATTATTTGCAATAAATAGCAGAATAGCATAATTCATCTTTCAGTAATCTTTTCCCTGGGTTCAACAATAATTAAATCATACCAATATCAGTTCCTCTCTAATTCCCCTAAGCTCTTCTTTTCTGGGAATTTAGCTTTCCTTGGAAGGAAGTACTAGGGAGGCAAAATAATAGAAAAGTAATGTTAGTAACCCCAGTGGCAGCATGAAACCTGTTTAGTAGGAGGAAACTTGTGGATTAGGCTCCATAGATATTACACGGCCTGTGCTTTGGGCTTTGGTACATTCCTAAGTTCTCTGCGTCACAATCCCTATGGCTTTTGTAGTCAGGACTATGTGCTCCCACCCAGGGTGGTTGACTAGTGAAAAGAATCCCCAGATTTTAGAAAATGAAACATCTGAAAGCACCTGTGTGGTGTCACACTTAAAAAGCTAGGGGTGGGACTTTGGGCTGGACATTGGAGTTGGGATTGGAAAGCAGACTGGAGAAGGTTCCAGGCTATGTCAAAGCCTATGGGGTGGCATTTGCCTCTACTGCTTTCTTGAGTAGGAATCACCCTAGATGAATTCATAGCAAATGGGTTGCTGAGGTTCAAGGTCCTATCATGGACCTTTTTCTGTTACAGTTATTATTGTTGTGATGAAACATCATTACCAAGGTAACTTTGGGAGGAAAGGATTTATTTGGTTTATTCTTCCACATCACAATTAATCAAAGGAAGTTGAGGCAAGAACTCAAACAGGGCAGGAGTCTGGAGGCAGGAGCTAATGAAGAGGTATTTAATGTAGAAATGCTGCTTTCTGGCTTGTTCCCCATGGCTTGTTCAGCCTACATTCTTGTAGAACCTAGAACCACCAGCCCAGAGGTGACCCCACCTACAATGGTCTTGGTCTTTTCACATCAATAAATAATAAAGAAAATGCCCTACAGCCTTGCCTACAGTATGATCTTTTAGATATTTTAATTAAAGTTCCCTCTTCTCAGATGACTCCAGCTTGTGTCAAGTTGTCATAAAAATAGCCAACACAGACCATGAGTGACCCTTTCACCACAGAGTCCTAGCATCAACCCCATGCTGGATTTCATTTGGTTGCTCATTCTGGCCTTTCCACACCACACAGTGGGAAACAGAGATGAACTCCTGCTGTGAAGTCAGATACAATAATGTGAGGACTAGACAAAGGCCACATTTGTTGTGTGACAGTCACAGTTGCAAGCATCAAACCAGTGGCTGCCCTGAGGAGGAGGGTATTGTGAAGTGAATGTTGGCTTTTAAGACTCTGTGGGAAGTGGGCAAGCCTCAGTTGGGACTGTTATGAAAGAGGGACACTGGTGTTGTCTGGAGGTGGGATTCCTAGCTGGGTAGTTTTGCTTTGCCCCAGGAAGAACTAAAGCATTTACCTAGCTCTGATCTGTTTACATTTTGTGCTCATTTTGGAAATTATGTCCTGTGACTTCGGGATAGGAAAGGAAAAGATGCTTCTATATTGGGAAGTTAAAGTTATTCACCTCAGGGCAGGGAGAAATATATGACTGATTGGTTTGCTTGGAAACAATCACTGTCATCTACCCACATCTATGTTTAGTTATACAACATTTGATAGAAGTAAGAACTAAGGCCAGCTAAGAGGAGGGGTCAGAGACTGTACACTTTTAATTCTAGCATTTAGCAGGCTGCCAGTGGATCATAGCTTGGAGGATGCCAGCCTGAATGAGACCGTATTTCAAAGCAAAGAAGAAAATGGAAAGAAATTCTGGTTAGCGTCATGTTGCACGGTTCCGTACCTGTAAGAATTAAAGCTCTGGAAATTTCTGTTTTTTATGTTAATTAAACTAGACTGTGGAATTTTGCTTTCTTTAATCATGATATCCAGAAAGTAAGAAAAACCATTTGGTAGTGAGGAAAGTAAAGTATCCATAGGTCCATTTGCATGTTTAGGATGATTTTTGGGTCTTGTGAAGAAGCATTGCTCAATGCTAACTTATACTTTGTATTCATTACCCAAAAACTAGGCGAGATGGAGACTGTCAGGGTGAGGGATCACCTAAAAAATTAAAAAACCTTGGATATAAAAAGGCTTCAGTTTCCAAGGGAAGCAGATTGGGCTCCTCAGAAGGAGCTGGTGGTAATGGGCTGTTAATCATTGATTATGGACAAAGGGAGGATGAGCTCAGAGCTGAGTTCCTGGAATTTCCTCAAGGCCTCACCAAATATAGTAAAACTACCATATCAGCCAATCAGAAACTGACCCAGGTAACTTCCCCAGCACCTACCAACAAAGTTTTAGATTGCCTAACCTTCGCTAAAATTCCTGTAATCTCTCCCAAAAGACTTGTGATCCTTTGTCTGGGGTCACCATGTTAGTAAGTGGTCAACCCTTGTATGCAGGCTTCTTGCTATCTCAAAATAAAAGCATTCCTGCCTATTGCATGTGTGAGTGGTGGTCTCAGTGAGGCCCTTTTGGATGTAATGATAGATGGATTTCACAAGGTGAAGGTGAGGAGTTCATTTTTCATATCCTGTTCAGAAACTAGGCCAGGGATCATTTGCTATCTGTCCTAGGTGAAAGGTGCTCTGCTTCTGTAGATCGGCAGCTGGTCTGCCTGACAGAGTTGCTTTAAGGCTGGCTTCTGTAGCCTTGGGTTAGCACCTCAAAGTGACACCACGGGAAGCTAGGTAAAGTCTGGCCAAGGAATTGTGTTTCTTTAAATTGAAGTCTCAGGCAAGGGGGACTTATCTCTGCCCTTTGTTCCCAGTACTTGTAAGACTCTCACATGTTCACATGGTGGGAAAAAAAAAAAAACTCAGTGCAGTTCTGCACATTAATTTAGTCATTGAATAAGGTTAAAACAGAGAATGCTTACATTGCTTACATGCATATCAATTATCTCTCCTAACTTTGACCATTTGTTACTATGTTGCAGGGCTATAGAAAAGTTTAAAACTATAGCTAAGCTGTTCTTGAAGTTTTGTTTAGACAAACCTAGTCAATATCTTATCTCCAGCTTTTGGACCCGAAGTCCTGTGATGTGTATCTTCTTTATGACCTTTGGTTAATGGTGTCTGTAACCCCTTGGAATGTGCTCTAAGGTTTAGAAGTCTACTGTTATCTCAGAAGCAAATAAGCAGTCCTGTTTCTAAAAGGAATTCGAATGTCTCCGTGGGTATTGCCATTTGGAAACCATGGTAACGCTTGCATGCTAGATGTTTCTGCAGAATAAACATTCTTTGTCTTTGCGTACTATCTGAGTCTAGGGTCTTCATTCAGCGATTTTACAACTAAAACTTGATACTGACGTGAAACATGGTATTCTGGGAGAGAAAAAGAAACATGAGTGTGAAAATTTCAGCAGGGTGGAGCTGGAGGCCATCAACTTGAAGGCAATTTCCTTGTTGTTTTTGTTGTAGGGTAGTTGTGTAAGACAAGAAAATTAGGGGAAGATGAGCAAGAGATGTGTAGGAACTATAGATAACATCTTCGCAAATGTAAAATTACTTCAAAATAAACATGCTTTTTTCTTTCTAAAATATATATACCATGTTCCAAACGTGATATGTTCTAATTTAGTAAAATTAGCCTAGGTCTAGAGACTGTTTTATAACAAATTTTTGGGAAAAGCTGTAGTTTTCCTAAGAGACAAGAATCACACTTAAGAGATACCATTTAAAGGAAACCCGAGGGTACATGTTTTTTTCTGTCTTTTTGTTGCCTTTGTAAATTTTCTTTCAAACAACTACAACAGTGTTTGGGAAAGAGGTCTCTTTCTTTCTTTCTTTTTTTTTTTAATAAACTTTATTTTAAAAAACAAAGATAAAAGAAAAAAATTTTAAACATTTTTGCATAAATGTATACAAATACAATTGTGTCAGTGCTTGGCTTTTTTTTTTTTTTTTTTAAGGTTTGATACTCTGCATTAAGGTCTTACCAGTTACAATGAGCAAAAAGTACATGTAAAACAGGGTGTAACCTGGAATTAGTCAACGATTTCTTGGTGTGTAAGGATTGAGCATGGTGTTTTTTGTTTTGTTTTGTTTTCTTTTCTTTTTTTCTTGAACTTCACACAGTCTGTGAGTTGTTTTTGGGGCAGTCCGAGTCTCTGGGCTTAGCATCCCACTATCAGTGACTGCATATTATGTCTGTTCTTTTGTGACTGGGTTATCTCACTCAGGATGATATTCTCTAGATGCAACCATTTTCTTAAGAATTTGGTTAAGTCATTGTTTCTGATAGCTGAGTAGTACTCCATTGTGTAAATGTACCACAATTTTTGTATCCATTCATCTACTGAAGGACATCTGGGTTCTTTCCAGTTTCTGGCTATTATAAATAGAGCTGCTATGAACATTGTGGTGCATATATCTTTGTTGTATGTTGAAGTATCTCTGGGGTATATGCCCAGAAGTGGAATAGCTGGATCTTCAGGTAGTACTATGTCCAATTTTCTGAGGAATCACCAGACTGATTTTCAGAGTGGTTGTATCAGTTTACAACTCCACCAACAGTGGAGAAGTGTTCCTCTTTCTCCGCAACCTTGCCAGCATCTACTGTCATCTGAGTTTTGGATCTTGGCCAATCTGACTGGTGTGAGGTGGAATCTCAGGGTTGTTTTGATTTGCATTTCCCTGATGGCTAAGGATGTTGAGCATTTCCTTAGATGTTTCTCAGCCATTCGATATTCCGCAATTGAGAACGTTTTGTTTAGCTCTGTACCCCATTTTTTAATAGGGTTGTTTGATTCTCTGGTGTCTAGCTTTTTGAGTTCTTTGTATACCTTGGATATTAGGCCTCTATCTGATGTGGAGTTGGTAAAGATCTTTTCCCATTCTGTTGGCTGCCATTTTGTTTTCTTGACAATGTCCTTAGCCTTACAGAAACTTTGCAATCTCATTAAGTCCCATTTGTTAATCTTTGACCTTAGAGCTTGAGCCATTGGTGTTTTGTTCAGAATATTTTCTCCTGTGCCTATGTGTTCTAAGGTTTTCCCTACTTTCTCATCTAATAGTTTCAGTGTATCTGGTTTAATGTGAAGAGGTCTCTTTCAAAATAGTATTTACCAAAGTGTTTCACCGTATTCAATTGTTAACTATCACTTTTGCCTTATCATATACTGTATTTAGAAATCTTACATTTAAAATGCAGCAGTCTGTCCTATACCTTTATCAGTGCTTGTTTCACTCACGGTTATTTGAAGGTAATGAAGGATCTTCACATTTTTAAACACTGGAAAAAGCTTCAAGGAAAAATTTGAATACCACTAGCTAGCAGAGTGGATTTGGGAAAGAATTATGCACACAGTTCATTCCTTATTATGCCTCTCTCTCTTGTCATCTATTATTCTTCCAGGGCGGTAACTCTCTCGATCCTCAGTTGAGCATGCATTTCAGAATCTATGTTTCAGTTTGCATGCAACCAAGAACTTTCAGAGAGCAGTGTTGTAGTTAGTAGGGGGTAGACAGTTGTGGAAATAAAATCGCCAGTAATATCCTCAGAGAGCGCTCTGCTCTCCCTGCCTACCAGGCTCTTTCCTCTTTCACTTTTGTGTGGTGGGAGCGTGATGATGGTGACTGGAGGCAGCCATCTGGGGCGCTGGTGGACTACTTTAGAGGTGAAACCCATAAGCACGCATGTGGAGATCAGAAAAGGAATTATAAGGAGTGGCTCTCTCCTACCATGTGGGTTCCAGGTATAGAACTCACATTGTCAGTGTTTTGTTATAAGTGCCCTTAGCTGCCCACCCATCTTGCTGGCCTTTATTCCTTAAACTTATGGTGTTTTTTTTTTTTTTTTCCTTTTTTGAGACAGGTCCTCTCTACATAGCCTTGGCTGTCCTAGAACTCACTAAGTTGATCACTAACTCACTAAGTTATCCTTAAACTCACAGAGATCCACCCCCAAGTGTTGAGTTTAAAGGCACGTGCCCTCCTCACCCAGCCTTCAATTTTTATAACAGCAGTCAACATACAAGATACTGTGAACATTTAATCAATTACAGTCCCTGACATTTCATGCGTACTCACTAAGTTACAGTTTTTATGCTGGGACTCACTCAGCAAAAGAAATGAGAACTGTGTACACAGCCACGATTGTGGGAAGCCTACTCTTGCCACTGACTATATATGCCAGGTCTTAGTTTACTCATGACGCCAAGTTTAGGTTCAGTGACTTTTCCAAGCTTATGAACTAACCATTGCCAGGGAGGAATTCAAACTGAGATTCAAAGCCAAACTTCTCAGACAGGAGTAAAGGCAAGGCCTACAAGCCTTTCTCTATTGTTTTTCTCTTGTGTTCTCTCACTTTCCCAGCCTCAATTCTTCTACCAACAAACTTCCTGAAAACAAATAATATTTTTGGGAGTGGGGCCTAGGCAGAACAGTGTAGAATAAGGGGAAACCTTGGGAAAAGGATGGACTTGCAGCTTGGAATCTGAACAGAAGAAACTCAAGAGAAAGAGATTTGGGCTGATCACACCTAAAACTACTTTTTGAGGATTTGCATGAGAAGCAGTCTTGACCCAGCAATTGTAAAATACTGTGGTACTATGTACCGAACACTGATTTTCCTAATTTCCTGCTTCACAGGTTAGCACTTAAACTGGATGGTTTTGAAAGGGTTGGTCTAATTAGGAGTCCACACTACAGTACACCTGTAAAGAAATCTTTCTTGGGAAGGAAGTTCAATAAGGATGTCAAAAACACAACTGGACTGACTTCCTTTGTTTTTGCCAACAGGTAAGAAAGTAGCCTTACCAGTTTCTAGTGACATTCAACATTATTTTCTTTTTTCAGGGCTGGGGGGTCAACTGTTTCACTCTCCGAAGTTCAATAAGAAGCAAACCATCCCCAGCAGAGAGGTAGGAGCCAGCAACTAGGAGCGTGCCCCTACACCGGGCACCGGCTTTGTCGCATCTGTGCCCTAGGGTGGCTGAGACCCCTTGTGTCGCCAGACTGCCTCTGGAGCCTCAAAGCCCACAGCGCCGGGTCCCGACGCTCAGCGTCCCGCGCATGCGTCTAAAGTACAGTTGCGCCTCCCGGTCTCTACCCCTCGCCCGTCTCCGGTGACGTGCAGTGCGGGGGCGGAGCCCGAGGCTGTGGCGGGAGTGGGGGAGGAACTGCGAGGTGTGTGTGGACGTCAGACTGGATAGCGGAAGGTCAGGGCGGCCCGGAGCGGAAGTGGGGCTCAGGAGCTTGTCCGCCATTGTGGGCCCGAGGATCGGAGGACGAGCGGGGACGGGCAGTGTGCAGGCGGCGAGCTCGGGCCCCTTCCGCGACTCCCGAGCGCGAGCCCGCTTCCTGGAGCCTACCAGAGCGGCGGCGGCCGAGGCTGGAGCTGAGCTTCGCGAGGGCGGCAGTCGACTGCTGTGAGTGCTCTCTCGAGAGGCCCAGGCGGCGGCGGCGGCGGCGGTTCCTCTCGGGTTACGGTGAAGAATGTCAGCCACTAGCGTGGATCAGGTGAGGGAGCAGGGCCCCGGCTCGGCGAAGGCCGGAGCCTCAGAGCTCCACCCTCGCGTGCGGCGCGGCTCCTCTAGCCGCCGCTAGCTCCGTAACGGCGCCGTGGGTGCTGGTTGTCCGGGCTGCCGCCCAGGCCGGCCTGAGCGCGGGCGTCCGAGCCGGTGGCCGGCGCCCGTGACCACGGAGGGCCGGATGTCCTGGCGGCCGCCGCGGGGCCGGGAGCTGGCGGGTGCTGGAGGCGAGGAGCAGGGGCGGTGGGAGGCGGACGGGCGGAGAGGTTGCGGAGGATCTGGTGGGGTTCGCACCTACGCGGATTGTTCTGAATAACTTGTTTCCAATAATGTCTCTTGTTTAACACACTTTTCTTCCCCCCTCCCCCTCTTTACCACATCTTTCGTCTTGCTTCAGAGACCTAAAGGGCAAGGAAATAAAGGTGAGCTTTTTTTTTTTTTTTTTAAATCCCCCTCAGGTGTATCCTTGATGTTATTTTTAAACTGTAAGCGGTTTCTTTTTTGTTTTTGCATTTCTTTCTAAATGTAAAGGTTAGAAAAACATCGCAGCTAACAGCCAACATTTACATAGTTCCTGGGTTTGAAGCTACGGTTGTAGAAACCGAAGTACTAAGAAGAAACAGCTGTCTTGGTTGTATTTCAATGAACGTAATGTTACTTCTTTAGCTTACCATTTTATGTTTGTTACATAACTTAGGTCATACTTTTTTCTACATTTATGTATAGTTGGATAAGTTTTAAAAGTGAACATTCTGACTGAAATGTCTGGATTACATTTAAACTTGGTAAACCACATGGCGTTCTGTGTCGCATTGGTGAAGATCATGCCCTTAATCACTGATTGCATAGAAGTTGCTTGCAAGGAGGCAGGCAACCACAGTATAGAACTCATAACAACAAGTATGTAATCTTACTGTATAACTCTGATTGGAAGGCGTGTCTCAATCTAGTACCTTACAAAAGCCTGAAAAAGAAAAAGTATTTGTGCAGTTACTGCTAGTATATGATTTGCTACTTAAAAACTACCATTAGCAGTAAGGCAGTTAAAACATGAATGCCGTTTGTATGTATTTGTGGAACAAAGTAGTCAGCTGATTGAAACATGGCATTAACATGTGATATTAGTGTAGAACAATAACTCCTTTCTTGAGGTGGTGACAGTTAAAGAACATTACAGTGAGCTATATATTTCTCTTTTAGTGCCGGAAATGACACTAAATACAATTACACTTCCTGTTTTCTTTTTCCTTCCCCAGTAACCAAGTACTTCTTAAAAATAAGCTCTGTAATAGCCCTTTTGGTGTAGGCTTCGTGTTTCTATTGATGCTTTTAATGCTTCTTTTTTTTTTCTGGGTTTTCTGTGGTAAGGCTGGTTAATTAGAAATAATAGTGCTCGGCCCAGAATAATTTTTTTCATGTTGTGCTACATTTTCTATAAGAATTAATATATGCCAGATAACATTGTACTGTGTTAGCTAACAAACTTTTTCTTAATTAATGATGTTTTCTTTCAGCATATGAACATATAGGAAGTTTTAAATCATAGAATTCCAGTCTATTTTAGTTATGACTATAAACTTTAGAATTAGAGGTTAATTTAAAATTGTTAAAATTTGTAAGTTTAAAAGGAATTTTTTACTTTTTCTTTTGTGGCTAATCAGGCCATCTGGAATATCTGGTCATTATTGCCAAGTACAAACTATTTTATTCTAGAACTATGGCACTTTGCAAGGCTGTTTGAAGTGCTAAGTGTTTTATGTTACCTGTTTTAAGGTAAGTAAGTGACTTCTGTGAAGTTCTTTTTGAATAAAACAAAATAGATCATCTAGATTGGGTATTATAAACTAGTTCCCTATTACCACAGTTTGTGTTACTTGAGAATCACTTCATCTTGGTGCTATCTAGTGATCTCTGCTGATATACTTATAAATGACCTGATAGAAGCAGGCTAGCCATAGACTGCATCACCCTCTACTTGAATTTTTTATGAGAGGATTTTTAATTGTTAGTATCACTTCTGATTTAATATTTAGATACCATACAAATTGTGTTTTTGAATAGTTATTCCTGCAAATTTTCTTTTACTCTTTTATAACTCTACTTTTCTATTTTTATTTTATCTGAAGATGAAGGTTGGAGACCAGGATTTTTTTATAGTCCTGGGTTCCAATACCACATATAGCTACTGATTTATTAAGTCTATTAATACATTAACATTTCTGTTACAGTTCCTTTTCTTTAAACAAAAAATAGCTAAATTTTGTTAATACGAAGATTATTAAAATTGCAATAGCTTTTTGCTCTAGTTGCTATTTTTTTCAATTACTTCTCATCCTCTTGTGAGGAGAAGGAAAGCTACTGGCACAAAAGTATTGGTATACTTAAAGTTATTTAAGTTGGTTTAAAATGATAGAAACAATAATAACCTTACACATACATTACAAGCCAAATCACAGCTACTAGCAAGTGGCTGGTATGAACTTTTCTGTTTTTGAAAGACTTCTGCCTTAGCTAACTTACTTAATTTTAAGTTAGTGAAATTATCTTATTGTCAGTTTGTATACTGAAACAGGCAGAAAATATAGTGTTTTTTTCCCCTTTTTGCTTTACAACAGTAATTTTGAATTTAGAACTGAAGAACTTTATGGTATCAGTTAAATTTTTGAAACTAGTTGACTGAATATGACTTCTGAGACGCTGTGTTTCTTGTCTGAATTACTAGTTGACATTGCTAGCTTAACACCGTGCTTTAGTGTCTTTTTATGCTGCAAAGTATTTTCAAGCATTTCCTATGGCTTATTGCAATAAAGGAATGAGGAGTTCTGTCAGTCTATTTGTAAACACAAACATGCTTCTGAAGTATACTTTTTGAGTTTTGGTAACATATTTAATTTTTTTTTTTTAAATCAAAGACTTTTTTCTATGTGACATGTCAGAACTGCTTGTTTTTCTTGGAAAGATAGTATGAAAGGATAGTAGTTAAAGTTAATAAGTAAGGATAGGTAAAATAAGCAAGGATAATTATTTGTTGGTCAATAATTTTTTATGAAGAAGAACTTTTGCTGTGTCTTCATTTGTATGTCGGATGTTCTCTTGGGCTTTCCTCTGTCCTTTTGTTCTCTAAGTTTATATAAGTAAGCAGCACATAGATTGCAGTTTTCTTTTTCCTCCTCCTTTTTCCTTCTGTTGGAGGGACACACACCTTTTATATAACTGGAGTTTAAAAGAATTAGGTAGAAGTCGTTTGTTTGAATGTTTCAGAAAGGTAGTATATTTGGCAAAATGTTGTATCTTCTCTGTCCCCCCAAGAAATGATTTCAAAGAACCATACTATCATTATTTTGGCTTCATATTATTATTAATCCTCACAACATTCCTGTAAGGAGATAGAGGGTATATGGTATTGTCGCTGTTTTTGTAGGTGGGAAAACATGATGCACACATCTGTTGACTTTCCTAACTTGATGTAGTCAGGACCAGAGCAGAGAACCACCTGGCTTCTAAGGCCCATGTTCTATCTTGATTTGACTTTGCTTCATAGGGCAGAGGAAACAGGCGAAGAATCATGTAAGTCATCTGTTCTTTTTTCCCCTGAAGAACTTTTACACAATATAGATGTGGGTTAGATTTCATTACTGTCACTGACTTTCAGTCTCTGAGACATAAGATTGTCATTAAACAGTGTTCAACAACTAAATTTTTATAAAACAGTTGTTTTAAAAAAAGCATGCTTCTCAAATTAAAGGGCTAGTTAATATCTTATTAGGAGCCTTTAAATGGATAGTTTTTTGAATATATTGGCAGTATAGACTAGATAACCAAGAACTAATTGACAAAAGTTACAGAAATGATGGGCTGTTTAAATATTGGCGGTATACATAATAGAGTAGCAGTCCACTCATAGGAAACATTTTACCCCCCAAGAAGTAAAGGACCTTGTATTACCATTGTTGGTGAAGGAAGAATCAAACCAATGAGAAAAGAACATTGGTTCATTTGAACTGCTGGGACTGCTTTGGTTACCTCAGCACTCAGATGGTGTTGGATAATAGCATGTGACACCCTCCTCTTTATTTTGTTTGTGGTAACTGTTTCATATTTTAATTCGTGGGAACATTTAACTCAAGCCTAGCTCTGATGAAGTCTATAGTACAATTAAATCTTGGAAGTAGAGTCAAAATTCTCTTATTTTTGTGTTACCTTTGATGGTTACGGCATCATAGATGTCAGCTTTGAAGGCTTCATGCTCAGAGTAGCTTTACTGTTGAGCCTTCCCTGCTACTTATTAAATGAAAAAGAACCAAGAGACTTCACAGTTCTTTGCTTATAAGCCACTTCTTTCTAACAATATTACATTTTAGGTGATGTACAATCAGGGCAAATTTAAGACTTGATGTTGATAAACTTAACCCCATATTAGTTGGCAGTACTTTGTGACATTATAGCTTGTACAGTAATAGTTCAAAGATTGACATTATTCAGAAATTGTCTTTTTTTTCATTTCATGTTTCAATAGCATTTTTATATTGATATCACCTCAAATATTATTCTACTAACCTTTGTTTTTCTAGTTCAGAATAATTTCTAGTTTTATTTGGGATATTATAATATTTAGTATTATAAAGATTATTGAACATGCCCATTTAATACTAAGATGAGAAGACACTGAATAACGTAAATAATCATTAGTAGATTAGTGAGCTCAGATTGCTACTGGAGATGACCAACCTCCTTGGTGGTAGACCCGAGATCAAATATAGCAGGTGTTTTTATATGCTGTACTCAGGCATGACTGAGACAGGGTCTACTTTAGTTTTTCTTGAATCCAAGTATCATAAATTTTACAGTGTTTATGAGATAATTTTTGAACTTTCTAATTTATCTTGTAATTTGTTTTTTCATGTTTTTTATGAGTAATCATCTTCTATGGTGTCTATAATTGTAGTTTTACTTTCATGTGAAAGTCTTATTTATTGTTGTTTGAATTTGAACTCAAAATCTCAGTGCATGCTAAACACATACTTTACCAGTGATTCTCAGCTTTTGAGAATCAAGGTGTGTGCACACACCTGTGTATTAAAGTTTTACAGATTTTTAACTATGACTGCTTATATAGTATATACCGGGACCTGGATTTGTACTCCCAGGACTGCCAGAAAAACAAACCAGAACAACATAAGACCTTTTTTAAATTTCACTTATTCAATAACAGCATCTTTATACATGGCCCAATCTGCTGGTTAACTGTTTGTGTTGTCCATATTGGTTTGACATTGCGATACTTTTGCATCTGTCTCTCAAGTGCTGTGCTCTCAAGACTAATTGGGGCATCATACTCAGCCCTTTGTAGATTTTTCATACTGGAACATTAGTCACAAATAGTTACTTGAAGGTTGGAGTCTGGTGTTGTATTTCCATTGCTTTACAAGGTGAAGTAGGAGGATTGAGAATTCAAGGCTAGCCTAGGTTACAGAAGAAATAAGTTCTCACCATTGTCAGATTAATAGACTTCTATAAAGTTAGGTGACATACTTAAATGTATTTTCTACAGCATTACTTACTTATTTTAAATCCAGACAGTGAGGGAGCCCTTTCCTATATTTTTGTGTGTTTGCTCACTACAGTGTTGAGGTTGGGACATTTAAAACTTTAGTAAGTGGGACTCCATACATATGGCTGCTTTAGTGTTGACTTTATGGGTCACAGGGTTGCCAAGTCTTCTGTGGCACTCATTGCTTTTTTTCCCTATAGGTTATGTTTACGATTGCTCTTAAACCAAAACGTGAAGGAACTCAGGATTATTTTTTCCTGAGTTGGCCTGAAAATTTTTTCTGATGTTAAATGTAAGTTTTTCTGTGAATTTCATAAGGATAATTACAACGCTTCTAATACAAATGTTTTTTTTAGTTTCAGTACAAAATGGTTCGATTCATCAAAAAGATGCTGTAAATGATGATGATTTTGAGCCATACTTAAGTAGCCAGACAAATCAGGTAAGTTGTCTACAGAATCAGATTTTAGCAAGTTAAACTTTCTTTAGTTTGAACTGGTTTTTCCAAGTAGACACCTAATTGAATTAGTGTTCCTACATATGCTGAGTAGTACTTGCAGGCTATGGCATTGGAGACTACGTTAGAGACGGTAGGTAACGTGGGTTCTAAAATATTTAAAGATTAACATTAATTTTATATATTATGCTTAGAATTGTTGACTGTTAAGGTAGTTTAACTTCTTCCTGGTGCAGCCATGCATTTTTAACTACAGCAAATTAGACTTAATCAGCGGAAACGTTTATGGGGTCATGACTACTTTGTGTCTTAACAATTTTTAGTTAATTGTATTTTATTTTAAGGTATTTAAATTTGAATTCTATTGACAGTTACAGTATCTAAGTATTAGTGAATAGAATTAAGGACTTTAAATACTTCCTTATTATGGACATAGACTGTAGGACATATCTCAATTCTGGGATTTGAACCCATGATATTGTATATGCTAAGCCATGTGCCACAATTGAACTATATGCCTAGCCTTTAGTAGCTTTTGTTTATAAAGGTAGTAAGTGTTAAGAAACAGTAAAATGTTATTTAATATTTAGATGTAATTTTTGCTGTCATGTTTATTGTCAGCTTTGTGTCACTGCTAGAATCAAATTTTGAAAATATAATTGTAGCCTTCACTACTTCATTAGAATATTCTGGAATGAAGTTTTTACTGTTGGTTCTGTCACTTGTAAAAAGATTCATGAAATATGTACTGTGGAACGTTAGACTTTTAAAAGCATGAAAGGAAAAGACACTTATTATTTCCATAGAACTGAGCAGTGGGAATGGAATTAAAAAATTTGAACAGAAATTTTCTGTTTTGAGGAATATAGGTTTCATTTGTATCTTAGAGAAGTGATGGTTTTGCTTGTTCTCGTCTACCTCTTGGTCATTTCTTTTTATCAACTTTCCTCGGTGTGCTGGCTTAGATTCCTAGCACTCATTAGAGAGGAATGAATAAATGAGGAGAAATGAAAACAGATGGTAGACTGTGTGAATGCTGGGCAGAAAGGGTATTGTACCCGTTCCTGCTACCACTGAGAAAAGATGTCAGGAGTCGTCTTTCCACAGTGCCTGACAGTATGTATGTTAAGAGCAACAATAGTATAGAATGTTGAAAATTAGGCTTGTATAGAAAAAAAGTAGAAAATTGTCTGAAGGTAAGTTATATAAAACTTTAAGTAATTTACAACTTCTTAGCTGAACTATAAAACTGAAGTAATTCAAGAGTATCAGTTTAGTGGAAATTAAGTTTATTGCTGGAATATGTCAAATAATCATGATTGGCAAACTTTAAAGTTGTACAGTTATTCACTTATTTAGTGGTTAGTTCCTTGAATGCTGTCTTAAAGTATTCAGTTAAAATTCAACTGGATAACTATGAGGTTCTTTTAAAGATTTATTTTTATGTGTATGTGTGTTAGTATATGCTGTATGTGTATGTGATTTAGGAATTAAAAGTTGTGAGGTACCCAACCTGGGGACCTGGGAACAGAATTTGGGTTTTCCAACCGAGTAGGAAGGCTCTTAACTGCTGAGACAGCTCTCCAGCTCCATGTATGAACCTTTAAAATCTCTTCAGGTAATTTCAAAAAGTAAAATGACAAAGATGAATTATTTCATGGAAAGGTGTTTTAATACCTTTGACTGATTTAAATTGTTTTATACACTTGGATCTGATTCATATCTGTTTACCTTAGGTTTGTGTTAAAAATAAGTTGTTGGCCTTATTTATGGCAGCATACTTTTTCCATTTTATAGTGTTTTATTTTTAAAGGAGAAAGGAAAGAGATCGTTGATTCCCTGTATATTTTTGGAGTACGGTGGCCATTGAGTTCAGGTTTTATGTCTTAGTTGCCTTTTTTAAAAATATGCCATGGAACTTGCAAATACATTTAAAGAGGAAATTGGAATATTGATGTTACCTGTGGTCAGTATTGGTCAGAACTGGCATTTTTTGTTTACAGATTCTTGGCCATTTATTCAAATATTCACAGAATTGAAATTAAAACCCACACAAATTTGCAAATGTAGCAAGAAAATTTTATTTAAACCAAAGCAATAGAACACCTCAGCATATATTGCAAGGGTGCAGCCAGTCACATGCTGTAAATATTCAAGATCTCAGGTTGCTGTCTGGGTTTTCTTTTTATGAGCTCTAAAGAAAAAAAGGAAGGGCCAATTGCTAAGGTAGTTTGTATGGTTCTCTATTTTAATGGATAGATTAGCTCATGCAGTCATTTGTTTCTTTGAACAAATGGGAAGTGTGTATTTCTTCCCATAATGCATCTTTTATTCATATCTCTCTTTCTCTCTCTCTGAATATATATATAGGAATAAAGTGATAAATAACCTCAAAGGATACAGTTTTGTTTTACTGTTCATGTAACCCAGAACCATCCCTGGCTGGATCTGCCCTCTGATTGAGACTGTATTGAGACTACTTTTGAACAGAAAGTTTTCAAAGTTTGATTGTTGCCAGAAGAGTAAAAACTTTCTCCCACTTGTTCAGAGAAGTTATTTTCATGTAGGCTTATGGGAGTGACCCTCAGAGGTTGCTAGTGCATTGATCAGAGAGGAATGAATGCTTAGTACTGATAGGCAGAAGTGCATTATTAGGAGAGGATTATGTACTTATCACAAACTAAGTGGAATCCCAGATCACTAAAGCAGTTCCTATGCTTTTCCTGTGGAGGCTTGGGAAAATAATTTAAGTTTTATTCAGTTTGGCATCACATGCTTTATAGTTTAACTATGACTGGCTATTAATGTGATATTTCCACTGGCATTACAGTAACCAGTATTCCACAGTCCTAAAATCCAAATCTGATTATGTAGTTCTCAATACTAATAAAAAATACCTGCCAGATATGGTGGCATGGTCCTAGCACTTTGGAAGATGCAAGAGGATGTTAGATTAAGGCCAGACTGGGTACAGTTGAGATGGCAATACTGTTTCTCACAAAAATCAAGACAAAAAGTAAAGCACACATAAAACCACTACCACAGTTCCAGAGAAGTGGATACGTTTATCATAAGAGAGCATTTTAAATGGTTTACATACTTTATCTCATCTTAGTCAGCATTACCTGTCCTTGGGAAATAAGGCTTGACCATTAATTTCTGAGAATATAAATATTTTCTCTATTTCTTTAAAAAATTGCCTTAATCTTTGTATCATATATTTTTCTGTTTTATGTAAAGCCTCAAACTCATCACCTGATTTTTGTCTTTTTATACACGGATCTAATACCAGTTAAGTTGGAGGGTCAGTCTTGCTGCAGTATTGTGGAATGCTCCAATACAAGGAATGAATTCTTTATCTTTCTATTCCCTGTCATGGCCATCCAGGGGAGGGATGAAGGATTCATGAAACATGTTAAGTGGATGAAATTTGGTAGAATTATATAATGAAGAATTACAGATGATGAAACATACAGACTTTTATTATATTTAATAATTTTAATTCACTTTTTCTATGCTTGTGCTTTGACAGTCTCATTGTATAACCCCGGCTAGTTTCAAACTTAAGACTCAGCTGCCTTAGCCTCCCAGGTACTTAAATCGTTGCCTTGATTGTGTTTTTGCAATAAATCTGTTTTCGAGATGAACAGTAGAAGAAAGTAAATATAATAATTAAATATACACTGAAAGTCACTAACCCATTGCTGTAGAAAACTAGAGAGATTTTTGTTTGAGATTGGGTGTGGTTCTGTATGTAGCCAATATTAACCCCATCAGTTTCCACATGTACTAGGTTCATAGATGCCTCCTACCATTTTGGGCTTGGAAGTCTGGAGTCTTTGAAGTACCTCAGGTTTGTGTGTTGTTTGTTTCTGAGACAGGCAGGGTCTTACCATGTAGCTCTGGCTGTACTGGAACTTAATATGTAGGTAGGCCAGGCTGGCTTTGAAGCATACCTGTCTCTGCTTCTGGAGTACTGGTATTCCAGGAGTGCACCACTGCACCCAGCTGTACCCCAGGTTCTTAGTAGAGGTAGTTTTCATTTGACTTGTTGTAAAAGTACTGTTACTGGTGAGTAACAACACTTTTCATCACTCTTCTAAAAATACCTAGTATCTAATATTTAATTTTATGTATTTGAATGAATATGAATAAAAATGTTATAACTGAGAAAGCTCAAATTAAAATTGACCTTTGTTAATATGCCGTGAGAAAAGTAAACATTGGACTTTTAATTGTTCAGGTTTTCTCATAGTTAATACAAAATTAAACTAACCTCTATCAATAACAAATAAAGAATCATGACTATAAATTATTTTAAATTGCAAAGAAGAACTTTTGATAATTCTTAGTGACTGTTAATGTTTATATTGAGAGAAAACCCTCCAAATTGTTTAATAGCTTTGATATTCCTTATAGGCTTGAAGTACAGTTCAGGTTTCTTAATGTGTACTTAGCATGCATAAGGCCTTGGATATGATAATGTCTTTATCTCTCTCCCACATTTTCATAACACGTAGAGCAAAAGTCATTTTTATTTTATAAATAGAAAGAAATGAAATGACTGTTAGGATCATGGACATTTAAAATGACAAGGTAAAGAGCTGAGTCCTTACCTTCTTTATAGTAGTTCTGCACTAGCTTTGAGATTATCCCACTTGGTAGTTTACATTTCAAAAAGTTAAGTTCTGGTAATGAATACAACTGAATATATATGACACCATATTTCCTATTTGAAATTATATAAAATAGCAAAATATTATCATGAGCATTTGCATACTTAGAATCTGCCATTGATATTTCATTTATATTTAGTTCTTAATGTTTATTATAGGATTTGTTTTGGTTATTTTCAAGCCTATCCCTCAACTCATAGATTTAACTCTTTTTTCTACCTTTCATTTTATCTCATTTATAAAACTTATTTTTATTAATTTTAAAATGTTACAGAACTTTTATAATTCTCCATAAGTGGATCAGTTTTTTCTAAGTGGGTCAGCATTAACAGTTATAGTCTTAATTATTTTAATTTTCTTTATAAATAAAATTTGCATGTGATGTGCAAAATCTGAGTCCATCCATGTAAACAAAGCCTGTTCAAATAGACCATCTTTCATGTAAATTTTCGTTTTTGAGTTTCATTTTTTTTTATTGATCTCCATGGTCAGTTTTATAATTTCTTTTTCTTTTATGAATTAAATGTTTAGAGTTCAGATATTTTAAGGTTATGATTTATGAATATACAATATGGGATTCTTTTATATTTGTCACGGTAGTTAGACTATCCACGTACATAGTTTTAACAATTTTTTATGCTGTGAACAGTTGAAACCGTTACTCTAGTTCATTTTGGAATGAACTAGATGTTAACTGTATATCCCTTTATACATTTGGAACCTTTATATATTCATGACATAATATTTTGTCTTCATTGTTATGTTTTTCCCTCCTTTCCCTGGGAACTTTCTGTTCTGCTTTGCTATTTACATACATTTCCTTTATCTCTTCTATTTCCTACTTCTGTTAATTAATCTTTTTGTTCTCATTGTTTTGTATTTTGAGATGAGGTTGGTCAGTCTTTTCTTCCTCCTGACCATCCAGTTTACCATAAGCATGCCTGTATATGAGAGAGAGGGGGTGAGGGGAGGAAGAGAGACCAACATAGTAAATGTAAATATCTTTTGTTTTTTGAATTACTTATTTTATGTATATAAGTAGCTGTCTTCAGACACCAGAAGAGGGAATCAGATCTCATTACACATGGTTGTGAGCCACTGTGTGGTTGCTAGGATGGTAGGAATTGAACCCAGGAAGGACCCCTGGAAGAACAATCAGGACTTTTAACCACTGAGCCATCTCTGTAGCCCAAAAAGTCCTTTTAAAAACTGGAAATTAGTTCCAGATAGTATGTGGGATGTTACAGTCACATTTATATTGACATTTCTTTTTGTGGCACTGGGACTTTACTACCATGGCTTCTTGTGGTCTAGTAAGTGCTATGTCATTGAATGAATGACCCCAGATTTTGATAAATAATCTTGGTGATGGTGGTGGCTCTCTACAGAATAGTCTCATGAATTTGGGGGGAAAAAGCAAAACCAAATATGAGCTAAGCAGTTTATTACAAGGAACTTAATATCTATCTATATAAGTGAAGAGGAAGCCCTAAGTGGTACTGATCCCTGTTAGAAGTTCTGACTGTCTCTAGTTAGGTTTTTGCCTACCTTTCATTTTACAAATCTGAAAGCTGTGTCCTGGGTATTAGAAATCAAGCATAAAACAAAGAATGAGAAATTTGTCATTAGAGTTAATTTTATTTTTCATCAGTAGAGATTGGTTTTTAATTTTAGACAATCGGAGAATTATTTCAGAGCCATTGCCTTTTTATTAATCTACTTTTCTTTTTAAAGAAAACATTTAAGTTTTTAATCAAAGTGAAACATAACAAGATAAAATCAAAACCATCACATTATTAAACAAGGCAGTATAAAAGGAAAAGAGCTCCAAGAGGTCTCAAGAATCAGAGACCCACCGATTCATACATCCAGAAGTCCCATAAAAATACTAAACTTACATGTAATATGTGCACAAGAGGACCTGGTGCAGACGTGTATGGAACCCGTGCTTGCTGCTTCAGTCTCTGTGAGTTTGTAGGAGCCTGGCTCTGCTGCTGGCCTCCATCCCCTCTGGCCCTCCTCATGCTCCTTCTATCTCCTTTCATGCTGTTCCCAGAGGTCTGAAGTCAGCATTGATGGACACAGTCCATTTAGATTTAGAGCTTTGTATTTCTCTTTTCCTCTGCAGTGTATCTGGCCTGGGTCCTTGTATTTGTTCCCATCCGCTTCAGGAGAAAGCGTCCCTATTGATGGCTCAGTAAGGCACCAACCTATGAGTTTAGCAGAATATTATTAGTTATTTTCTTGTTACTTTGTTAGTGTTTGGAGCAGTAGTATTTGATTTTATCCTAGGTCTCTAGGCTGTCTAATTTTTGGTTCTTGGTCACGCAAGCAGTGTTGGATATGGGTTCCATTTTAGGGAGTAATCAGATATTGGATGGTTACTCAGATGCCATTTAGCCATTTGAGATTTCTCTACTGAGAATTCTATGTTCAATTCTGTTTTCCATTTTTAAATTTGGAAGACTTAGATTTTCTTGTATCTGTTTTCTTGAGTTATTTACATAATTTCATGGCTTTTAGTCCTCTTTAAGATCTATATCTTGGTAGAAAATATTTGGTGAAAATATTCTCACTTCATAGGCTGCTACTATGTCTGAATGACAGTCCTTTGCTGTGCAGAAACTGTTCAGTTTCATGACCTCATTTTTAAATTCTTGATCTTTGTGTCTTTGCTAATGGGATTTTTGTTAAAAAAATACTTTTCAATGAGTTCAAGGCTGTTCTCACATTTATTCTTTTTATATTTAGAGTATCTGACTTTGTGTTGAGGTCGTTGATCCATTTGGACCGCAGTTTGGTTCAGATAATAAATATGGATGTATTTGCATTCTTCTGTATGCAGCCATCCAGTATGACCAGCATCATTTTTTGAAGACAGTGTATTTTTTTCCAGTGTGTTTCTGGCCTATTTATCAAAAATCAGATGTACGTAGGTGTGTGGATTTGTGTCTGGGGCTTCAGTTAGAGTGTATTGATCAACCATGCTGTTTTTATTACTAAAGCTTTGCAGTACAACTTGAAATCAGAAATAGTGAGACTTCCAGTAATTCTTTGATTGTTCATAATTTTTTCCCTTTTTAAATTGGATATTCTCTGTATTTACATTTCAAATGTTATCCCCTTTCCCTCCATTGCCATCCCCCCTCCCCTCCCCTTGCCTTCATGAAGGTGCTTCCTCTCCTAACCACCCTCTACTACCTCAGCACCTTGGTGTTTCCTAATTGGTAAAACGAGCCTTCACTGTACCAAAGGCTTCTCCTCCCATTGATGCCAGACAATGCTATCCTCAGCTATATATGCAACTGAAGGGCCTCTCTCTTTGTGTACTCGTTGGTTGGTGTTTTAGTCCCTGGGAGTTGTGGAGGGTTTGGTTGGCTGATAATGTTGTTCTTCCTATGAGATTGCAACCTTTCCAGTTTCTTCAGTCCTTTCTCTAGCTCTTTCATTGGGTTCCCTGTGTTCAGTCTGATGGTTTGCTGTAAGCACCCTCATCTGTATCAGTATGGCTCTAGCAAAGCCTCTAAGGAGGCGTATATATCAGGCTCCTGCCAGTAAGCACTTTTTGGCATCAGCAATAATAGTGTGTGGTTTAGTGGCTGCATATGGGATGGATCACCAGTTGAGGCAGTCTCTGGACTGTTTTAGCTCTCCTGGGTTTGTTGTTTTTCCATATGAAGCTGAAAATTGTCCTTTCCAGATCTGAAGAATTCTGTTGGAATTTTGATGGCATTGCATTCAATTGCTTTTGGTAAACTGTTATGAGCATAGGAGAATTTGTTCGTCATTTGATATCTTCCTCAATTTCTTTCTTCAAAGGCTTGAAATATTTGTCATATAGGTCTTTTACTTTTTTGATTAGAGTTACCTTAAGGTATTTTATATTATTTAAAGTTATTGTGAAATTGTTGTTTCACTGATTTCTTTTTCAGTCTGCTTTTCATTTGTATATAGGTAGGCTACTGGCTTTTTTTGAGTTAATCTTGTAGCCAACTACTTTTTGAAAATATCTCTATCAGCTGTAGAAATAGTGGAATTTTTTGTGTCACTTATCTATTATATCATGATCTGCACATTAAGCTACTTTCCTTCTTTTCCAGCTTGTATTTCTTTGATCACTTTCAGTTTTCTTCTTGCTCTAGTAAAGAATTTTCTAGTATTGAATAGGTGTGGAGAGAGTGGACAACCTTGTCTTACACCTACTATTAGTGGAATTGCTTTGAGTTTCCCTCCTTTAATGTTGGTATTGGCTATGGGCTTATCTATAAATTGCCTTTTTTTATGTTGAGTTATATCCCTTGTGTAACTTCTCTCTCCAAGGCCTCTGAAGGGTGTTAAATATTGTTAAAGGCCTTTTCTGTAGCTAATGATAGAGTGATGATCACATGTGGTTTTTGTCTTTTCAGTTTACTTATGTGGTGGATTACATTAATTGATTCTTGTGTATTGAACTATCCCTGCATCTGCAGGATGAAGTCTGCTTAAAAACATCTGTGCATCTGTGTTTAAAAGGGAAATTGGGCTGAAATTCTTGATCTCTCTCTCTCTTTCTCTCTGTTTTTTTTTTTTTTTTTTTTTTTTCTTCTTCTTTTGGTTGGGTGTTCATGTGGCTCGGGTGTCAGGGTAGCTGTCCTCATAAAATAAGTTCGGCAATCTTCCATCGGTTTCTCTGATCATTATAAGGTCTTTTTTTTGGGCTTCTGTTATGTTGGAATATTAGAGTCTGCTGTGGTAGGGTTGTTAGGGTCTAGTGGAGACACTTTTTGGCTGTTGTTGATTGAATTTTTACACTTGGTGTTTAGGCATCTGTGATTACAATGATTATAGCTCTAAGTGCTGATACCTGGTTTTCTTTGTTGAGTAGGTGTTTTGTTTCTTGGTTTCTGTTTCTTCTCTGGATTTTAGAAGAGTGTTTATGTGGTATGTTGCTTTTCAGCTGGTGTGTTGCCAGGGGATGCTTTTTGGTTGTTGGAGGCTAAGATAATAGGATGAGTTTGGAAGAGTAGCTGTTTTGTGATCACTTGGCAGTAGAGCAGCAAGAGAGGAAAGGCAGACTGTGGCTGGTATTCTTCTATAGAGCTGAAAATGAGACTGGGGGGGATTAAATCTGGAGGAGCAAAAAGAGGGGTAAAGTTACATATTCAGTCTTTCTACATCCCTGGCAGTAGTGGCCTTTGGATTAGCAAGAGGTACCTGCTGGGGTTGGTGGTATAAAGAGTTCAGAGAGGGAGGTTAGAAGGGGAAGATTTGTAGGATCTAGCTGAGGGGAAAGGAAAGGAACGATACATAGGTGTTTTGTTGCAGAGTTGGGTCTGGTACTAGGAATTGGGTCTTGACAAACATATTAAGAAGCAAAAATCTGCCTCAAGTATTGTAACTAGTAAGATTTCAATGCGTACTATCAAACCTTTAAAAAAATCAAGTACTGACAAAAATATATTCATATAGTTTTATACCAAAATGCTTTTAAAAATCTGTACATGTTTCTCTTTTTATAAATAAAGTTGTAAGAAAAAAAAATGTGCCTCAAGGACATTTTCAAGAGAAAATATCTTATTTTTATTTTCAGAGAAATCTTCAAAGTATTATTTTATATTTACTTATAACAATTGGGGTGTTTTATTTTCATTAGTAGAACTTGTTATATTGAATTTGGGAAAAATTGAAATGTATAGTTATTTGATATGCAAACTGAAATTTTATTCTTATTTTAATTAAAAATTACTATTTCTAAAATGAAAAATATTCTGATTTAGAAAGTTAAAAGCATGGTGGTTGATAGCTATTATCTCAGTACTTAGGGTGTAGGACACAGAAATAATAGTATTGAGACCAGTCTGAGAACATGAAGAGTTAGAAGCCAGTGTGGCAAGACCTTGTCTCAACAAAACAACAACAACAAAAGTTGTAAGTGTGTAATATAAAATGTGGAAAGTAGTGGACAGCATAAAGAAAATGGGTTCCCTTAGTATCTTATCCTAAGGCAAAATACAAAAATTTTAAAAATTATTTACTCTTTCACAATCTGTCTCTCTCTCTCTCTCTCTCTCTCTCTTTCTCTCTCTCTCTCTCTCTCTCTCTCACACACACACACACACACAGAGCATGGATGTACTCATACACATGAGTGTACTTACTTATATAGTACTTTTATAATATTTCCTTTTGTTATTTTCTTATCCTTTCCTCTCTTACCCAATCTCCAACTCTGCTTTCACAGTTTTGTGTATGTGGAGTCTACTACATTTACAGTTGTGTGCATGAACCTGGTTAGAACCCTCTCCACCCCAGAAGTCATTATCTCCCTATAACTTATGAGAATTATGGGTTATGAATAGATTCTTTCCATCCATAATATGCTTTGGATCCAATCTTGTATGGGTATTGTTTGCATAGCCACAGTTCCTGAGAGTTCCTAGGTATACAATAGCTGTGCCATGTCCAGAACATAGATTTTTCATAGTACTGTCTATCCTCTGGTTCTTAGACTCTTTGCCTTCTTCCTTCATGGAGAGCCTAAGAGAAGATGATAGACATATTCTAATTAGGGCTAAGCATTCAAGTCACTTCTTAGCACTTGGATCAGTTATGATTTCCTGATTACTTCCTGCTACAAACAAGCTTCTCTGGCCATTGTTGAAAGCATTATTAGTTTATGAATATAATAATTTTTGAAACCATATCCATTTAGAAAAGGAACAGTAGTAGGTTATTTTTTAGGGCCTATGACTTTTTCTTTTCTAGCCATGGTCTTTTGAGCAACTGTAAAGTACTTCATATAAATTCTGCAGACCTAACATCTAAGCAGAAAGCAATTGGTTACCTCTCAAAACAGTTATGCCAGTATTGTACTGTGGAGTACGTCTTGCCTGACATTGGTATTGTGGCTTGCAGGGTCTACAGCTGGGTCCACAGTTGATGCCGTTTCTCCCATAAGATCTAGTGTGTTTTGACACTGTGAAAGCAAGCCATTAGAAAGGTAGAGAGGAAAGGTCTAATGTATTTCCCTCTTGATTTCTTTGTGTTTCACAACCAAAAATGTGTCTTCAGTAATGGGGGTCTTAGCATCTGCCTCCAGTGGGCAACCAAAGAACTCCAGCAATAGCTTGTATTGTTTTGAGGGCCTCTAGGGTCTCCTTTAGTGGAACTGGGATTCTAGGATCAGCAATAAAATAAATAATGCATTTCATTGTATTTCCTTTAAAAAATATAAGACAGGAACAGTTGTTTCATTGTGTAAGCATAATCTTGATTTTTTTTCCCCTTAGAATATATAGCAATTATACATTTTTTGTCTTAAAGTACAGAAAGTGGCTGAATTGATTCCATCATAAAGACTGCAATTTAATTCCTTTATTTGACATACATTCTAGATTTGTTTAAATTTTGTATGTAATTAGAATTTTGTGCCTGTAATCCTTATTTGCACTTGGTAGAAATTTTAGTATTTTAAAATTGGGACAGAAACATAATCTTCATTTTTCTTTTATACTTTCAGCCTAAAGATGTTGTAATTTATATTTTTAAAGTTTCTCAGCCATAGTTTGACATAATGTCAATGTTTATAATCATAGCATTTAGGCAGAAACAGGGGGATTGTGAGATTGAGATCATTTCACTGTCATTGAGATCATTGAGACCAGCAAGGCAGCAAGACTGACTATAGGGCTATAGTACTTGTAAATATTTCTGCTTATAACATTGATTTGAAATTTTAATTTTATATAGAACAGGCACACATTTCTTTTTTCATTCACTTAACACTGCTTTCAGTCTTTTAGATAACCTTTTTCTCTTTTCCCTTTAAGAGAACATTTCACTACTGATTGTGATCTTCTGTTTTGCAGAATAACAGCTATCCACCAATGTCAGATCCATATATGCCTAGTTACTATGCTCCATCCATTGGATTTCCATATTCTCTTGGGGAAGCAGCATGGTCCACGGCTGGAGATCAGCCTATGCCATATCTGACAACCTATGGACAAATGAGTAATGGAGAACATCATTATATACCAGATGGTGTTTTTAGTCAACCAGGGGCATTAGGAAATACCCCTCCATTTCTTGGTCAACATGGATTTAACTTTTTTCCTGGTAATGCTGATTTCTCTACATGGGGAACAAGTGGATCTCAGGGACAATCAACACAAAATTCTGCTTATAGTAGCAGTTACGGCTATCCACCTAGTTCTCTTGGGAGAGCTATTACTGATGGACAGGCCGGATTTGGCAATGATACTTTGAGTAAGGTGCCTGGCATTAGTAGTATTGAGCAAGGCATGACTGGACTGAAAATTGGTGGTGACCTGACAGCTGCCGTGACAAAAACTGTAGGTACAGCCTTGAGCAGCAGTGGCATGACTAGTATTGCAACCAATAATGTGCCCCCTGTTAGTAGTGCAGCACCTAAACCAACTTCTTGGGCTGCTATTGCCAGAAAGCCTGCAAAACCTCAACCGAAACTTAAACCCAAGGGCAATGTGGGAATTGGGGGTTCTGCTGTGCCACCACCTCCTATAAAACACAACATGAATATTGGAACTTGGGACGAAAAGGGGTCAGTGGTAAAGGCTCCACCAACCCAACCAGTTCTGCCTCCTCAAACTATAATCCAGCAGCCTCAGCCATTAATTCAACCACCACCATTGGTGCAAAGCCAACTGCCTCAACAGCAGCCTCAGCCACCACAACCACAGCAGCAACAAGGACCTCAGCCACAGGCCCAGCCTCACCAAGTGCAGTCTCAACAGCCACAGTTGCAGAATCGTTGGGTAGCTCCTCGGAATAGGGGAACCGGCTTCAACCAGAACAATGGAACAGGCAGTGAAAACTTTGGTCTAGGTGTTGTACCTGTTAGTGCTTCACCTTCTAGTGTAGAGGTGCATCCAGTGCTGGAAAAACTAAAGGCCATAAACAATTATAATCCCAAAGACTTTGACTGGAACCTGAAGAATGGACGTGTGTTTATAATTAAGAGCTATTCTGAGGATGATATACATCGTTCCATCAAGTACTCTATCTGGTGTAGTACTGAGCATGGTAATAAGCGTTTGGATGCAGCTTACCGTTCCCTGAATGGGAAAGGCCCACTCTATTTGCTCTTCAGTGTGAATGGCAGTGGACATTTTTGCGGAGTGGCTGAAATGAAGTCTGTTGTAGACTATAATGCTTATGCTGGTGTCTGGTCTCAGGATAAGTGGAAGGGCAAATTTGAAGTTAAATGGATCTTTGTCAAAGATGTTCCCAATAACCAGTTACGACATATTCGCTTAGAAAATAATGACAACAAACCAGTAACCAATTCAAGAGACACTCAAGAAGTACCCCTAGAAAAAGCAAAGCAAGTGCTTAAAATAATCGCTACTTTCAAGCATACCACCTCAATCTTTGATGACTTTGCACATTATGAAAAGCGTCAAGAGGAGGAGGAAGCCATGCGAAGGGTAAGAAGAATGCAGTAGTTTTTGTGTGAGAATTCTTCCTCATGGTATCCCTTTATACTTTTTACAGTCTGAACTTTATTCTGAAAGGAATCAACAGTGTAAGAAACAGAACTCTAATTCCCTCTCTACCCTTTCTAGTTACTGATCTTAAATGTTAGCTTGATGAAAAAATGCACTTAAATTTGAAGCACTATTTTCAAATGTTTTTTTGTTGCTTTGTTCTATGAGAAAGGTAGTCTGAATGTGAGTGTGTGTGTGTGTGTTTTGCAAAACTATAGCATTAGATTTATAGGACCATAGCTGGTGTAACAAAATAGAGCAAGAATTTGACATTTGGAAGGGGCATTATTTGTTAGGGCATGGCTTTTTTAGAGTTAGATCTGTAGCATTTGTTGTCTCACGTTAGAGTGCCTTCTGTGAGACATGGAGAAACTTTCTGAATTTATATATGTTTGCGTAAGATTAGAATTTGGTCTCTAGATAAGAATGGCTTGAGTTATTCTCTTCAGAACTGCAACTTTAATTTAGGGGCCTGTATGAAAAGAATGGGGAGAGTAGGAAATGGATAGGGTTTTTCATACTTAGTAAACATGTTTCTTTTGAAAACAGACAAGAGTAAATAAACACCTACTATGGAAATATTTGTGGGAAAATTAATCTTAAGGTGCACACTCGTCTTCATGAAAAACTGGCAGTGATTTTTTTTTTATGAACTCAAATATTGAATGACTTCTTATATACATGCAGCAGAAGAAATTGCTTCACTTAACATTGAGTACTGTGGTGAATTCTGTTTAAGTATCTCTAGTAATTAGTTTCCAAACCTTAGGGCTCACTGGAATGTTGTGGAACACACTTCTATATGTATTTAGTAAAGGACTTTAGTTACATTTCTAACAAGCACCTTAGGTAATTCTGGTGCTAGGTTTTTGCCATGCTGGACTATCAGAAACTGCTTGGAGTGATTGTAGACTGCTATTTGCATCTCAGTGGACTTGTTGAACTGAGTTCCTAAATATAGAGTTTTCTCGAAGTTAAATGTGGGAAGTGAGAAAAATAGGATCAGAAGTTGCCAGTCTTTAGCATAGCAACTAAATAGGTTGTAATTGTTATAAGACAGTGGATTAGGAGAATGGTTTGGAATGTGGATGGTGTGATGCAGGAAAAGATGTGTTGGGGAATATGCTTTATTTTAACATTTTTGAGAAACCTTGAGTTTTAGATAGTTGAGAGGCATGAGACTCAGAATTGGGTTTGTTTTTTTTTTTTTGTTCTTTCATAGCTGTTGAAATGGGATAAGATTTTCTAGGAGAAAAGATAGGGCAAGAAAATATATTTTTCCTATTTATGACCACCAATATTTTTCTAACTTAGTCTGAAAACTTAGTTCTGATTTTATTAATATTTAGATATTTATTTACATAATTTTAATATATTTTTCTTCATAGAGCTTTATGACGGATGTGCTATACTCTACATTTAGCATTATATACAACAGTAAGAGAAACTATAATTTTTTAGAACAGTGAGAGAAACTTTATTTTTTTTACAGTTATATTGTTTGATCGTTTCCTACAATTACATATTTATTTTAAATTTATTTATCAGTATTTTAGAAAGAATTGTCTTAAATACATTATCTTAAAGCCCTTCTTGATTAAAAGTCAGTGTATTCTTTTAGTCATCATACATGAACAGTTTTGTTGGCTATGTGTTTAATATTATGTCTGTTGTTAAGCACAGTACTAATTGTGGGTTCTCCTCTAGGGTCTATGACTATGTAGGAACAGGTTCTTGGCCCTGGTAGTGGTGCCAGGTATTGCAAAAACTGGGATTACAGTTGTACTCCACTGAACCCAGTCTTTGCTTTAATATTTTGAACCCTTTATAAGAGGTAAAACCTATGTTCATCTTCTTGTTGCTATTGAATTATTATATTTACCTTTTTATTTTTTTTTTATTCCTGACAATCGGAATTATCCAGTTTGCTTTTCCAGGCAACAAGATTTCTGTGGAGGAGCCTACATCGAATGTCCTGTCTGCCATATAAAGTTAAGAATGTTAGGAATTCTTATTTAAAAATGAGAGGTTTCAAGGGAATTTGAAATCGCAAGAGAAATCAATGCCAGTCAGTATTTGTGTAGGTACTATCTTGGACACATTCTTAGATCTAATTAGACAGTTTTCATTATATATGAGTAAAATGAAGTTTAATATAAATGACCAAGATTAATAAAAATAGGATAGTTCAGGGATCAAAAGATAGTATAACACATAAAACAGAAGCCTCATATAGTGATGGTTCATGCTTTTAATTCCAGCACTCAGTAAGAGGCAGGTGATACCTGGGTTTGAGACCAATCTGATTTACATACATAGTGAGTTCCAGGACAGGTGGCACTGTAGAGAGCCTTCAAAAGCATACAACTACATACATACATACGTACGACACACATATAAAACAGTTTGTCTAGTAGGAAGAATTTTTATTCCTACATAATTAGAGCAGACTACCAAAAAGCTACTGAAAAATTAAAACAAGTTTATCAGATTTAAAAAAGTGAGCAAGCAGATTCATGGGAATATACTTTAATTTTCTGTTAGATCTTGTTGATGATTTAGAAGTTCAAATTGAAGAAGTTAACCAAATGCAGAGTAATGGATATGAAAATATAAAAGAAAAAATGTAGTGGAAAGAGAAGTGATATGAGTTTTTTTAAGCACCAGGAAGAAAAAAAATCAACGGGAAGGATAATTATAGGAACATTTCAGGGTCACATGTTTTCAGATTGAATGGGCCTACCAAATCGTTATCAGGTTAGTTTAAAATAAAAAAGAACAGACATGAAAGGAGAAAATCTTACTAAGCAAAAGATGGAAAAGGTAAGCAGGGTAATTAGAAATGTCTCCTGGCTCTGTGGTATGAGAAGTGAGATTGAGGCTTCTGAGAACTCAGCTTTCATAGTTTCTGTTGTTCTTGCTTTTGCTGTTGCTTCTTTATGTTTTTGTCTTTTTAAAGAAAGGGTGAAAGAAGCATTTCAACAGAAAGAAAACTTTTGAAGAAATGCAGATAAATCCTGGCAGCTATTGGTTATATTGGAATATAAATATCACCCTACTCCCCCTTCTCCCCCCCCTTCAGAGGGTCTCTGAACACATTTTCAATTACAGGTTTGCTACTCAAGAGCAGAAGGAGTCTTTAAGCCTAACAAAATGAACACTTGATTGGGAAAGACTTGGCAGAGGGAGGAATATGGGAGGAAAAACAAACCTGTGGATAATCTTTGTTGACACAGGTGTATTAGTGATTGAGAACAGGAGAGTTTGCTCTATGTTCATTTCTTAGTGTCTAGAAAAATGACTGTCACATAGGTTTTAGTGAATACTGCCAAGTGTGTAAATGTTCGAAAATAGTGGGCCTCAGTCTTCCTAATGCTGTAATCCTTCAATGCAGTTTGTGCTGATCCAACTATAAGATTATTTTTCTGCTATTATAATTGGCCTACTGTTATGAATTGTAAGGCAAACATCTGATAGGCAAGATATCTGATATGTGACCCCTACCTAAAGTGGTGGTGACCCACAGGTTGAGAACCACTGCTTTAAAGAATTTTGTCAAGTTTTAATATCCTGGAATTATTCTTTTTTATTGGTCTAATCTCTATTTACTAGTTGTTCAGTGTTTATAATAAATGCTACCTGTTGATGTCTCTATTGGTGCTTATAGTAAGTTATAAAAGTTCAGTTTTAGCTAGATCATTAGCGAGATACAGTGGGACACACATTTTTATATTTCTGAAGGTAACAGTTTATTATTAAATTTTTATGGTAATTTGAGGAACAGTTCCTTAGGCTTATTATTTAAAGTCCTGTGATTTAACACTAATTTTGAAAAATATGTCATAAAATGTAGTAGGAAATTATAGTATATAATTGATGAGTCAAGAATTTTAGTAGTAACAAAGTTATAATGGCAGCATAGCAGAGGAATTTAAAATGGAAATGTTAGGAGAGATTTTTCCCTGCATTGAATTGTAGGTAGTGTTTACTCAAGTATCTCTATTATCTTAACTTGCTTCCAGAAGAATTATTTCTATGCATTGTCCCTTATATAGTCCTCATATAGTCCTTAAAAATGAGAAGAAAATAAAGAAGATCTGAATGGATTCATCCAGTATACATTTTAGTTACTCTCATAGTAATAGACTATTTAGGTAATTCTTAGAGATTTTTCTGTCATAGTGTTGAATGAATCATCTATTTTATATCCTTTTTAATTTTACTCTTATAAATCCAATTAAATATATCAGCAGTTTTAGAATTTATTAACTTAACCTTTATATTTTTTTGTGTGCTAGTGTTTGGCTTTTGTGTATGCTTGTTCACATTTGTACAGTTACTGTAGTGGCCAGAAGAGGGATCAAATTCCCTGGGTCTGGAATTTCAGATGGTTTTGAGAGACACAATGTAGGTGCTTGGAATTTGAACCCAGGACTTTTAGAAGCGCTCCTGCTCTTAACCCCTGAACCATCTTTCCAGCCCTAGGTGTTAGTCTTAATAGCTAGCCTATTTTTGTTTTTTGTTGCTGTGATAAGAGTATCTTTTGGTTAACATTTTGTGACTTTTCTTAATATCTCTCTCTTCTGTTTTCTTCTCTCCCCACCTACCCCCTTCAGCTTGTGGTGGTTGTGTTACATTCTAGTGCTTCATAAAAAAAAACTTTCAGGAAACGAATGACCTCTCTAGTTCATCAGATTAGTCATTGATAATGGGGATGATATTTCCTTCCTGCTTTGATTTTGAATATATATTACTAAACTGAAGAGGATTTCAATTAAAAAGTGTATTGTTTTTCTCAGCAAATTGAGGATCAAGTGTATTGTGTGGTTTTTTTTTTTTTTTTTGAGCACTGGTTCACTGAAGTTGCTTGTTACCTTAGATTTTGTAATTCTGCCTCTGTGTCTCGTGTGGGGTTATATTCTTTATATTTTTATTTTTATAAATATAAGATTATACATTTTCTAACTTCTTAAAAAATTTTTTAAAATTTTTTTCCCTCTCAACCACCTCCCTCTCCACCCCTCCCCTCTCCATCCCTCCCCTCTCCATCCCTCCCCTATCCTACCTTCCTTCCTTCCTTCCTTCCTTTTTTCATTTATTTATTTATTCGTTTCTTTCTTTGTTCTTTCTTTAACACAGGGATTCTTTGTGTAACCCAGGTTGCCCCGGAATTCAATCTGTAGACCAAGCTGGCCTGAAACTCAAGGGATTCACCTGTCTTTGCCTCCAAAGTGCTGGGACCATTGCCTGGCCCAGAAAATATTTCCTAAAAAAATTATTTATGAATCATTTCTCCTGTAAATTGACTTTGTACTTAACCAAACTTCTTGGTTTTAGGGTAGTACTTTTTTTTTTTCTTCTACATCTGAGGAATATTTTAGCTCAGAATTGAATACTGGTAAAGTTAGGGGAAAGGCCTGGAGTTTCTTTTCCCTTGCAGTTCTGAATTTATGCTACTATATGCACAGAATTTTGCTGCGGATGGATCACAGTACTTACTGTATTAGTTGTCTCTGGGTACCTAATATACAATTCAGTGGCTTAACACACATCTTGCAGGTTCTTTTCTTAGAAATCAGGGCAGAGTTGGCTGGATTTTTAGTTTTAAAATTTCTTACAAAGTGGTAATCTGTGCTGATCCTAGACTATCATCTGAAGACTTAATGTGAGAGATTTGCTTTCAGAATCATGCCAGTTTTGGCAGAATTTAGTTTAAGGTGTGCTGGACTGAGGGCCTTTTTTTGTGTCCTGACCATAAGATACTTGCTTCTGGGCTGAAGAAGCAGTTTTATTGGTAGAGTGCCAGGCCAGCCAGCATTCAAGAGACAATTCATAAAACAATGATTGATAGTAATAAGCCTGTAATCCCAATATTCAGGAGGCATCCAGTAAGGCAAAGGAAGAAGAATCAGTGTGTCTTTGGCTGTCTAATGTGTTGAGGCCAGTCTGGCAGACACAAGACCTGGTCTCAAAAAAGGAAAAACACAAAAACGAAAAGGAAAGAAACCAAACTAAACCTAAACAAATAAAAGATAGCAGTTAGGTAGACAGTAGCAACGTAAGGAAGCAGTGTGTATCTAGGTGGGATTAAAGCTTCTGCAGCTTATTTATAGAAGTCACACCTTATTTCTGTTTCCTGTTCTGTTGACTAAAAGGAAGTATTCATTGGGTCTGGTCCACACTTAGGGGAGAAATTGATTGCACAAACTCTTTAACACAGAACACTGAGAGCCATTTCTAAAGCTACTTGAAATTACTTTTAATCTTCTACACAGGATGTCCAATGTCCTCTTCTAGCTTCTGTGGGTTTATTGGATACCCATGTGGTACGCAGACCACATGCAAATAAAACACCAATATTTGTAAAATAAATTTGTGAATAACATTTTTGTTTCAAACTATAAAGTCAAGGTGAGTTTCTCAGATTTTGGGTGATGTGGCAAGAGAGATGTTCAGAACATAGAACATAGAAGCAGGTGCTCAAGTAGTCTACAGTAGGTAAAATTGGGAAGAGTTGGGAGTAGTAGTATAGAAATTGAATGAAGTTTGAAAAATATGTCCATACATTTGTAGAAATCTTCAGCAGACAATGTTGAACAGGGTATGGTTTATTAGATACTAAGAAAGAACAAGTTAAGAGAATTTCATTGAATAATTTTAAGTATCTAAGCATAGGATTACATTTTGCTATACTAAAGTGTAATAAAGGTGTATTAAAGTATCATTTTGGAAATATTCTAGCCATTTTGTGTGTGTGTGTGTGTTTGTGTGTTTACTTTTGAGGCTTGCAGTGAACCTGATACCAGCTTCAGACCTGTTTTGTAGATCAGACCGGCCTTGTGTCCTCAGTTGTCTAGCTGTAGCCCCTCTAACGGATGCAAGAGCTATGGTGTGGAGTGACGCATACCTGAGATCCCAACATAAAGAGAGGCTATCCACAATGGCCCCAATCTTTCTAAAATGACACTGTAATCTTTCATTTTACTGTTTTTCCATTTTACTAGTATAAATAAAATTCTTTTAATATCTGACATTTTTATATTTTAATAATATATGTTATAATTATACTATATAATATGTATAATAATGCATACTCAGTATTATTTACTAGATGCTTATAGGGGGGAAAATGTCTCCACCAAATTTTACTAATTTACACTGTAATGTTCTTTAACATAATTTCTGATTGATATCGACTTCCTGGGTCCTGGCAGGAAATTTTCAATTTACTAAGAGAAATTTCCACTCAACTCTCTTATACATTTGAACATTTGTTTGTTGATCGTTAGAATTCTACTAACAGGCATAATATAGTATATTCAGGTCAACTAACTTTGCCTTGCATTTTAATGTTAGATGTTCTTAAACATGTATTTGCCACATTTTTTCATCAGGTAAATATTGACTAAAAGGTTAGCAGTACCTCCTAAGTATATGTTTACTTTATAGAGAACACAGTATTTATGTCCTATTAGGAGAGTGTTCTAGTTTTCATTGTCTTATTAAGTTCATTTGTAAATATTTTTGCATGCCTTTGTAAATGGGATTTAAATGTTCAGTTTGTTTTAATTGTTTACTGTTAGCTTATGTTTTTTAATCCACCAATATTGTCAAATTCATGCATTAGTTTTGTGTGTGTGTGTGTGTGTGTGTGTGTGTGTGCGCATGTGGACACCAGAAGTCGATGTCAGTGTCTTCTTTTCTACACTGTTTTTGGGAGAGACTCTTTCTGATCTACATAATACTCCTTCCCCCCTTCCCACATTCACTCTCTCTCAATCTTTCTGTCTCTCTCTGTCTCTCACACATACACAAACACAGACTCACAGATTGTTTTGAAGTGTCATTATGAGGCTTGCATCCTGGATTGATGTGTGATCATATACCTAATTTAAGTTTTCTGTGCTTTTTATATTTGTTTGATATGCTTATCTGTTTTACTAAGAAAAACATGCTACATTCTCCTATTAGGAATGTTAGCTATTTCTTGTAAATCGACTTAGTATAGAATTGCTTTTAAAACCTTGAGTGTACCACTTACCATTTAAATGGCCACTTCTGTCTGTAGAAATAGCTTTCATCTCTGACCGTTGACCATTTTGTCTGACATCATTTATTTTGTGTTTTGTTTCTGTTATTTTAACTTTCCTTTGCCCTTGTTCTTTGGATTTCCCATAAACATGTAATGCAAGATTTAAATAATTATTAGTTTTTATTTTTCTGGATTAGTGTACATTTATGTTGACGCATGTACATATTTAAAAATGTAAATAATTTAGTTTTACTAGTATTTTCTAAAATCTTTTACTCTTATCTCTTAGTCTTAATGAGTTTTTTCTTTTATAGTTTTTCTTGCTATCTTCTTTTTTGTACCTTTAATTGAAAGTTATGCTTTATAAAGAGAGGCACTAATTATATAATCTAATTTAGTGATTCTATAAAAGTTGATTACAGTGCAAAGTGAAACATCCAAATTTTTAAAAATAATAAGTTATCCTAACGGATCACTTGTCATACCTTTCTGACTAATATAGTCTTAGGCCCCTCTAATTTCTCTCCTCTCTTCCTTTTTTCCCCCTAATATAACTAACAACTTCTTGAGAGACAGTTTTAGCCCCCTTTATTCTTGAGATGAAAAGAAAGTTATAATATACTGAAGTGGAAGACTTTTTAAATCAAAGTCATTCCAGAATTAATACTGAACTAGTTACTTATTGTACCTTTATTTTATTGCAATTTAAGTCTTCATCTTAGTCTTTAATTTGGTATATCACACATCTAAACTTTACTGCAAGGACTCAAACAAAACACAAAAACATCATAATGTTCTCACCATGTAGTAAAATAAGGATATAAACTATCTTGAATTAAGGCCTTTGGGTTTAGAGTTACTTATTTGAGTGATTTGTAGTGATCATCTCACTGTGGTCTATGGACATAATAACTGGTATTTGAAGAGTTGTATCTAGAGATAATTTACATTGTATGTGTCTATAATCTCCACATAGTGATTGTATTTTGTTATAATATTTATATTTTTCTTTCAGGAAAGAAATAGAAACAAGCAATAACCACCATGTGGAGATGTCCTATTACAATGACAACACTAATGATGTAGACTCTGGAAATGCCTAATAAGTCAAAGAAGACGTTATTAAAGCTTTTTGTTTTCTGCTTAAGGTGACATCTTTGAACCCTTTAACACGAAATTGACTCTTGTAATGGTTTTCATCAGCGCATCTGCCCTTATTCTCTCACCAAACACACTTGAGAACTGTAACTTCATCAAGCACTTTGTGTCCTGAAGCTTTTACCAGTACCTGCTGTCTTTTGTAATTATGCATCCTAGCTAAGGCACAGAAGACTGAATGAATTGCAAGGATTCATTAACTCTTTGAATTTGTTAAGTACTAACAGTTAACCATTAGAAGTGGTTCAATGATGTAAGAGTCTCACTGCTTCAAATCTTTTCATTGTTGTAGTTTTTAAATTGTCAATTTTTAGCTATTTGACAGACTAAAAGCAAAATAATCATGCCATATTTAGTCCTGGAGTTCAAGTCTGAATGTTTATGTGAAAAATTATTGTAGCAAACTTTTAATATGGCAAAGCAACCTTATGCTCTATTTTAGCCAAACAATACATAATCTAAAATTATATATTAGAACATTTCCCTTGTCTTCAAACTACTTGATGTAACAGATATTGATATGCAGCTTGGTGGACTTCACCAATTAATGCACACCCTCTTCTCCAGTTATATGCACACTGAGAATATGCGTTGGTTTGAGGGATTATTTTATTTCTACCACTTAATGAATCTCAACATTTTGAGTAAATGTACCTCAGTCTAATCAGACTTTTTATGACCTTTATAACTACATTTAAAACCCTTAAATTCTATTTCTGGGTGTTTGCGAGCCTGATTGCTATCATGAAGTAAAAATTTATTACTCTAGGTATTCACTAGATAAATATAGTTCTTGTTTAGTATGCATATACTGTTCCTCAACTCTTCTCCAGCTTTTGCAGTGTACTGGCATCTTTAAAATACTTTGAAAATATGGCCTTGATCCATGAATTAAATCAGTATCTAAGTGAATGTGTTGATGTTTTATTGATGAGATCTATATACGTGGGAATACAGTATATATCTGGGTATTCTTATAGATAATCTTTTTAACATCCTATTTTTTTCATTAATTACATATCAACATTAATTTTGTATCTTGAAACAAATTGATTTTGTATAATTGAATGTGTTGTGCATCTGTATTTGATTTGATGGCATAAGGTTATGAAAATAATGTCCTGCCCCTGATATTACTGTTTTGAAAGGAGAAAGCTATGTAGAATGATATGTTAAGGGTGAAAATAGCAATACTGTAGATTTGAATGTCTTTATGATCTGCATTAGCTCATTTATGTTTACATCGTGTTTAGAGATATTTTCATTTGCTCTTGTCTTCGCTCACTTAACTTCAAAAGCCTGGTGACTGATATTTTTTTGAAACTTTGATTTATATAATTTTTATACAATGTTTTAGAATGTACAAATATTGTATTTTTTAATGAAAATACAGTATTTGTAGATGACCATAGCCACTTCACAGTTACTTGTTAGTCCCAGTGTAGTTATGCCAGTGTTTACTGAAGGGAACACAAAAATATTAATGGTATATTACAGAATGAAAACTTTCTTAAAGGAAAATTGCACCTATTTTACCTTTCTGAGACTAAGCCATGAAATCTTATAATATGTCTCTTAACTATTTATAATGAAAGTTGGCATTTGGGTATAGTCAGCACAGCAATGTTCTATATCCTTAAGATTGTATAAGTAGGACATTTTAAAGATGACACACGTCACTCTGGAGCTCCTACTAGAGAAAACTGTAAAAGGGTGACCTTGTAGGAAGGAGCTGAGTCCTCCCCCTGAGGTTCTCTTTTTCTTGGTGCTTTATTAGCAACTCTGGATATTTTTATAAAACTAGTTACATTATAAACTAATTCAGTCTTGTTTAATTTACATTAGGTTTTATGTAAGAAATGTCATCAAAATACCCAATGAGCAGGCTGATTGCAGTAGACTCAGACAGGGCCACTGAATCTCAGCTGAGAGTCTATTTGTGGTGAGGAGAACATCCCAGTGCCTTTAACCTGAATTTCTAATCTTATGTGAAATGGGTGCAGCGTTCCTTTGGACACAAGCTTCCACGTGGTAATTTGTTTTTCTCACTTTAAGTATTCCCCAAAGCAACAACTTTCTCTTCCTTCTTGGTCAGTCAGTATATTGTAAGATTATTTTCCATTAAATGAAATAGTTACAGGTTGTCTCTAAAGTACAACCAACAGAATGTTTAACTGCGGGGACCAAAAGGGAGAGACTCTGAGCTCTACAAGAGTATATATATAATAAAATGTTTGAATAATATTAAATTAAGACATTATTGGTCCTGTGATTTCTTGCTCAGTGTTTTTCCAATTTGTCATTTGAATGATTCTTACTAAAGTTATTTTATGTGGGTATTTTATTTTTAATGGTATTATAGTTTGTATATTTAACAGTAAGGGGGAAAGTAACCAAAATTAGTATTCTTTCACTATACGTATTGGTACTTGAAACTTCCTTTAAAAAAAAAATCGACAAAAAAAAAAAAAAAAAAAAAAAAAACCTCAACCTTTTAGTGCTTAATTCCTCATTTTAACCTGTGATCTTTCTAATTGAAAAGCTGTGTTATTTTTGAGTACCATGCATGTGGGAGTTAAGCTGATGTTGAAATAGTTTGCAGTAAAAAAACAAAACAAAACAAAAAACAATCAGCTTAAGCCATTCAATCATTTCAAGTGCGTTCTGCATCCTTTAAAAGTAAGTTTGTGAGATTTTAAGAGAATTGTGTTTTCATTAAATTTTGTGTATTTTTTTTGTTATGCCATGTAAATTCCCCATTTCCTATGATTAAAGGAAGGGTATGATGAAATGATTAGTTCATTTACATTCACGTGTAGCGGTTACATGAGAATTTAAATTTTGTCGTGTTTGGGTTTGTTCATTTCTGTGAATGATGGTACAGTAGGTGAGAATTTTTGTTATGGTACCGAACTCATCATTTGGTCCTCTTTAATCTTTGAGGGTTTCAATAAAAATTGTTCACTCTAATTTGTGTTCTTTCCTTTTTAGCTATTTTTACAATTGTATGCTGCCTGCTAGAAAATAACTTTTGCCTACTAATATTTTCCTGGTTGACAAATGCATGTAAGTTCCTCATTTTAGTCACCCATTTAATTTAAGTGAATTAAAGACAGGGAGGATAAGATCCCTTTGTCTAATCAGCCTGTTTACTTACATGTTCTTAATACTTAAAATAGAGAAGGCTTTTTAATTTTATTTTTATTTTTTAATGTAGTAGGAGGAAGTAGTGGTGCCAACAGTTTAAGAACCTATCTTGGTTCCAAGGAATGCTTTTCTAACAAATTTTATATTATCTTTTAGAATTAATGGGATCATATGATAGGGTCATGGTAATTCTGAGTGGTATGTTGGTCATTAACTTAGCTCACTATAAGCAGTTGTTCAGATGAGAAAACGAAAAATGTAGTTTTGTGTTCTCAAAACTAGTTGCGTGTATACAAAAATCACTCCTGTGTCAGATGCCCACAGTAGCTGCAGTAGCAACAGGCACTTCTTTATGATCTCCCCAAGAGAACATTTGTATTTTATCAGTGTACATAGAATTAAGAACAGTCATCATTCATCTAGAGTTGGAACTCGATTACTCTTCACTGATTTTGCTTCTTAGTGTTGGATTTTGTGATTCTGTTCTAGGAACTAAGATATTTGTACAGTTAGAAGTTAACAGTTCTAGGTGGTAATCTTTATTTCCTACTTATACAGTACTTACTAGAACATAATCTCAGGAGAGCAGTAGAAATTTTTCTTCTTGCTAAAATGATAAACAATTCTTGTATACTTATTTATAGCGGTGGTATGTTAAGTACAGCTTATTCGGAAACCAGAATACATTTAATTTTAGTTATCTATGGAATATTAGAGCTATGTGTTAGTGAAAAACTGTTCATGAAAACATTACTGCCATCTTACTTGGTCCTCCAAAGAACGTATATTTGAAAATTTTATATATTAAACTTTGACTTTAACATTCTGTACATTTTAAGATACAGAATAGAATTGCATCTAGGAGGTGTAGAAATAAGACACTTGAATTACATCCAGTTGACGGGGTGAAACTGAACCAGTCTCTGTTCTTTGCTACCAAATAGGACACAACTAAGAGAGTTCATTTCTGAGATTTTGTCACATGGTTAATTTAGATACTTAATACTGTAGGCTGTGGTGATTGTAGCAGTGTTAAATGTTTTCTCTTTGAAAGTAGTTTGGTTTTCTTTGTGTTGTATCCGAAGTATTAAATGTCTGTCCGGAAGACATCCAATTTTTTTTTTCCTCTGCCATTTCACAATATCATTTTATTCTTTATAAGTCAGATTAGAACTGTTTACAGAAAGTCTGGAAAGACAATAGCCAAAGGTTTTACCTACCTTTTACTCTCCTCTTACAGTTCTTGATAACTTAGAAATTAATCAGTTTTACAGAGAATCTGGAAAGAGCCTGGCCAGTCGTCTTGCCTATTTTGTATCCACCTGATAATCTAGAAATTAATGCGTATGGATTCTTCATCGATAACTGTATATTGTATTTACCTAATGTCCCTTTGTCAGGATCTCATCAAGAATACCAGGGCACTTCTAGCTTTCATGTCTCCTTGGTTGAAATGGGTTTTTGGGCTTCTGTTTGATGGTGATGATGGTATGTAAAATATTCCTCTTTTGGAATCTGGTGATTCTTGTTTATTGGGTTATAAATGTTAGAGAGGAGGACTACTTGTGTAGTCCTCTTTTCTGTCACATATCAAGGATGCATACAGTAACATGACTGTTGATATTACACTTAGCACCTGTCTGACATAGTGTTTGTCAGATGCAAAGTTACTTTTGTGTACTACTGTACTTGAGGTTAAATGTAAACGCTGGCAAATTCTATTCAAGTACTCTACTGCTGACCTACTTAAGCTTTCCTCTGTCTTCTGAGACAAGGATGTGGTGCTGAATGTCAGCTTGCTTGGACTGAGAAGCACATTGTCATTTGGAATATGACAAATATTCCTGAGGAATCCTGCAGTTTTAAATGAATGAAGCATTTACTGTACTCACAGTGAAATGTTGCCTTATTCTAGCACTAAGGAAAATATTTGTTTGCACATGAAATTGTTATCTTCATTATAAAACGTTTGAATAGCAATACTAGGCATACTAGCTCCAACAAGCGTGCTTTTACTTGGATTCACTGGTTTAATTTGCTTTTTGTTGTTCAGGAAGTGCTTTGACATGAGATTGTACAGTTGTTGTCCATATACTTAATTCTAGAGTCTGAGGACCAACTATGGATTCGAAATCAGAATAATTTGTAGAACCTGTATATTCTTTGTTATTCCCCAAGCTACAGGACAGCAGCTGTTTGCCAATATTTGTATTGTGTCAGGTATTAAAGGAAGCTAGAGGTAGTTGGAAGTGTTTGAATACTGCAGTGACTTAATACTGAACTTGAGCATCCGGAAGTCCTTGTGTCATCCCTTGCAGATACTCAGAGCGTTTTCTATCCATGTCAAAGTCATTTGTGCTTTTCATAAAGCTCTTTTCTCCCATTATGTTTGTTGCCACTAGAAATTGTAAGTATATAAATTGAACAAGTCTGACAGAACTGTTTATAAAGTAATTTGGCTTTGGATATACCTGATAAAGGTCAGTGGACTTGAAACTGTAAAATAGGTGAGAAAATTGTAAGAATGGAGAAATTTGCACTTAGTGTTTGCAACTAATAGTTTGAGTTCTCACTTCACTGAGAACTCTTAGATGATACACTGGAGGTTACAGAGGAAAGATATTAGGGAAATCAACTCAGTGCATTCTTTACTCAAAGGAAAATAATGAACTCATGTTAACCAGTACAATTAAAGTATATTCTTAAGCAGTTTAAGGTTTGTATGTATCACTATAATTAATTTCTCAACAAACACGTTTCCTTTAACATTGTCTGTTGTTAAATTTTAACCTAAATTACATTTTACTAAAGTTCAGGTTTAGTTTTTCTTTGTAGTTAGTAAGTTGACTTCTTTTGCATGTGACTGCTCTTATGCCTCTTCAAATGAAAGAAAACGGAAAGTACTTCAGCCACTCAGTTCAACATGCTGGTCCTTCCATACGTTTTTCAGGTATGTTGATAACATCTTCCATATGAAAAGTTGGAGAGAAGAAATGTATCTGGCAACATTTCTGGTGTCTAACGCCACTGTAATATCAGGCCTTAAGAATTTAAATCATTTTCTGTCTGTCCTTTCTCAGAACATTTGTATTACAAATCTGTCTCTTTCTACCAATTGACCAAGTAAATAGGGAGTTAGTGGTTAAATACATGTTGTGGAATTATGTGACATCAAGTTTTCAGCTAAGTTTTTTTTTTTTTTTTTTTTTTTTTTTTTTAGTGCCCTTTTGTTTCCCAGGTACTATTTTTAGGGTCATGAATAACAAATGGATAAATAATGAAGAAATAGCTAATTTTGATTATTGCTCTTTGTTTTAGACAATTAGAGTTCCCAAGTGGAACAGAACTTATATATAGATGCTTCCTTCTCTGCATATATATATATAATGTTTTACCATAATATTAATATATTTTATATATTAACACACATACATATGTAATAGTGCTATATCATCTGTCAGGCTATATCTATCTTATTTATCTAACTTATTAGAATAGCTTACAAGATGTGGACAGGCTAGTCCAACAATGGCTGTCTACCAACGGGAGGGCCAAGAACCCAGTATTTGTTCAGTCCATAGGCTGCAGGTCTCTCCTCGAATCCCGAAGACGTAGGCTTTAAAGCCAGTGAAGGAATGAGCTTGCTAGTGGGAACAAGAGTAAACAGGTAAAGAACAAACATCCGCTTTCTTTCATGTCCTTTAAATAGGTTGTCAGCAGAAAGTATGGGTCACTTTAAAGGTGGCTCTTCTGACCTTGCCTGATCTGGGTTAGAAGGATGTCTTCCCATTTAAAATGATTTGATTAAGAACAGGTGTGCCTAGTCATTTTGGTTTTAATTAGTTCCAGGTGCAGTTAAGCTGACAACTAAGAATAACAAACAGCAATCAAAATTAAAAAGGTTTTTACAAAAGTTATTTTGGATAGCATTATGATGATTAAGGTTTCAGAAGACACACATGTCTAAGCAGTTATATTAGCCCAGTTCAGCACAGTCTTTCTTCCGGTGGTTTCTGAGTGACTTTGCTATTTGTGTTACTGTCTTAGACTCTGCTCTTAATTGATTTGCCATATAATTTGCTAGTAGTAATGTCAGTATGTCAAATTTGTAGTGTTTATATAATTTTATAGTGATGTGAATTTGAAGAATATTCTTAATAGCAGGCTGTTGATATCCAGCATCTCTGCTGAAGTTATTCTGTTTCAAGACTTCTCTGCTCATTGAGGAAACTACAGGATGTTTTCATGTGAGTTAGGCACTGACACTTATTGTACTGGAAATTAGAATAAATATTACAACTGATTGATGAGAACAGTAGAATGTTTTAGCTTGCTTACAGTGTTCAGTCTGTTACAGTATTTTTTGTTAAAGAAACAAGTGAAACAGCTCAGTGTCCTTTCTGATCCCTTTGGCACTGGTGAGGTACTTGGTGTCCATGCTCCTCACTGTAGATGGCTCTTTTCTTTTCTTTTCTTTTCTTTTCTTTTCTTTTCTTTTCTTTTCTTTTCTTTTCTTTTTTTCTTCTCTTCTCTGCTCTTCTCTTCTCTGCTCTTCTCTTCTCTGCTCTTCTCTTCTCTTTTTTCTTCTCTTTTCTCTCTTTCCTCCCCCTCTTCCTCCCTCCCTTCCTTTTTCCCTCCCTCCCTCCCTCCCTCTCTCTCTTCCTTTCTTCTTAAAGGCATTTCTCTATCATACACAGGACCTCTGGCCCCATTACCAGGAACATTTATTCCTTCTTGACCTTGTTACACAAAGTCAGGTGCACTTTTTACTGGGCATGTTCATTCAGTGATTTTTGCAGAGTCTGCTTTTATTGCTGGTTTTTCCTTTAGCTTCTGATCATCTCATTACCTATCATTTTGACAACATTCAATATATTTAACCAGCAAAACTACTTTGGATTTGGATGTTTTGAAATGGTTTACTATGTTATCCAGACTGTCCTTGATCTCTTGAGTTCAAATGATCTTTCCGGCTTTGCCTCTTAAAATAGCTGGGACTTACAGGTGCATACCTCTTGTCCTGATTTATATAGTGAGAGGAATGTATGTGAGGGTAATAAAGAAATTATTTTAGTCTTGGTTTTCTTCTGATAAAAATCAAAATGGTCGTACAAAGATCAAAAGAATAAAAGTCTTTCTGAATTAGGATTTCATAGATAAAGATTTCTAAGCAGGAATCATATCAGGGGCTAGATTTGACAAAGGCAACAGTTTTCTATAATCCGATACTCCAAGGTTAAGGAATACTAGATACTAGATTGGCAATTTTGTCTCAAGGGTTTTAAGTACATGACAACCTTTCAGTTGTGTACAGAATTTGCCTCAGTCCTAATTTCTCCTAGTGACCACAGTGGTGCTGTAAGCCTAAACTTTCTCATTCCCACTTCAGAGTCATTTATAATCAAGGCTGCTTTTCAGTTGTTGACATATGTGTATTGTAGAATAGAGAACAACTAAAAAATTGACAAGTGAATTAAATGAGAGTACATCTTGACAATCTGAGATAGTACTGGATATTCTGTGAACTTTTGTTTTTCATAATCTGGCTACTTGTTTTTTTCTCTATATCCAAATGTAGACCCCACAAATCCTTACAGCAAGTGACCTTTCAACATTGTTATGACCTTATTTGTTTACACAAGTGAAATTTGGGAGTTAAGCATAATGTAATCTATGCTTAGGCTCTCTTCGGGGACCTAATCACTCTTTATTTGTATTCTAGCATACAGGAAAGAAGCTGAATAAATGAAGCAGAAGCAGGTTTTTAAGTTACAGATAAGCTGTCAGGTATTGCATTGGGTCTTTTTATAAATCTTAACCTGGCATCCAGTTTTAAAAAGATAAGCAGTTATAATAGCCAGAAGCTGGAAAAAATCCAGATGTCCTTCAGTAGATGAATGGATACAGAAATCGTGGTACATTTACACAATGGAGTACTGCTCAGCTATTAGAAACAACGACTTTATGAAATTCCTAGGAAAAAGGTTGCATCTAGAGAATATATATCATCCTGAGTGAGGTAACCCAGTCACAAAAGAATAGACATAGTATGCAGTCACTGATAATTGGATACTAACCCCAGATAGCTCTGAACACCCAAGAAACAACTCACAGGCTATTTGAAGCTCAAAAAAAATAAATACCAAAATGTGGAAGCCTCAGGTCTTAGAAAAAACAAACAAACAAAAAACAATAGGAAAAGAGAAGCAGTTACAGAAATGGACAGCAGAGGGAGCTATTGAGACTTGATTACATTTTCTGTCAGTTGGATTTTTCTTTTTTTCTTCAAATTATGCATTTTAAAAATTTTACTTTGTGTTTGTGTGTACATATGTGTGTGTGGATGTGTATGCACCCATGGAAGTTAAAGTGTGTGGAAGTCTTGGCCATTGTTTGGTATGTTCAAGCACTGAATGCTGTCTACCAGATCGTTTGAGACATGTTCTGTTACTGGCCTGGCACTCACCCATCTTTCTAGGCTGGCTGGCCAAAGTGGCTCAGGATATCTGGCTATATTTGAAGTGGTGGAATTGGAGCCACATGCTACTGTGTTGTTTTTCCTTGTGTTCTGGGGATGTCCAGATCTCCAAAATACAGTGTTTCAATTTAAGCTTTCTCATCTCAATTATCAATATTTAGGAAAAGCTTTATCATAGTGGATACTGCCATATTGAGGGATTACAAAAACAAAAAGATAAACCAAGGCCTTCCCCATCTATCCTATTATCATTCTCATCATTCTTATAACCATAATTGGTGACAGAAAAGTAATGATTGTTTTATCCAAATTGTAGAGATGATTCCATTGTGTAAATCTGGATTATCAATGTCTGCCTTTCTATATGGTGTTTTTCCTAATTGGTTTTTGGTTTGTTTGGGATAGTTTATCTTAGCTAAGCTGCCCTCGAGTGCCCCAGCTCAGGCTGTTCTGTCTCAGCATTGTGAGGAGCTGATACTATTGATGTACTTCTGAAGGGGTAGTAATCACAGTGGCAAGGGTCAAATAATAGGACAGAGCTCTGAATGAGGAAACAGTCCAGTGACTCAAGGACCTTCCAATAGGTCTAATGTACATATCCTTCCACCCCTTAACATTGCCTTTAACATGGATACCACTAAAAACTATAATTGTTGACGGCTGGCATTTCATCTAGGCTCCACCCCAAGGTACCTAGCAACATCCAAGTGTGTCTGACACTGGGGGTGGGGAGTGCTGCTTACCTACTCCTCACTGTCTCTTGCCCTTGCTCTCCTCTTGCTCCCGCTCTTCCTCTCTCCCTATGTTCATGGCTAGCCTATCTCTGTCTGCCTGTCTTTCTGTGCCCCCCGCCCCATATGTCCTGAATATTTTGTACTATAGTCATGTGGCTGGTACCGACGGCAAGGGATGCCTCAGCATGGGCCCAACACCCTACAGTGCTTCCCCCAAATATACTCTTTCCTCTCTTTTTATAAAACACCCCTTGGTTAGTTAAAGAATATACAGTGACCGTTTAGATGTTTATATTTATACTGTGTTTTTTAATCCAACTAGCAGGAAATGAGATGTTTAAACTTTGAAAATTGTATTTCTATGTTTTGTATAGGTGTGTCTAGTTGCATGAGAACATGATGCACATGCAGAAGTCAGAGGACAACTTACCAGGATTGGTTATTTCCCACTGTGTCTTGGGAAGTGAATTCAGGCTTAGTGTAGGAAAATCTATTTATTTTTAATTTTTTATGAGGCCTCTTGGGGGCATGAGGATTTATTTTACAGAAGGAAAGCAGTGAAGTCACTGTGGTGCTGCTGGTTCAAGCAATGTTTGGTCTTTCACTTTTAACAGTCACCCTTTATAGTGTGTTTCCCCACTGCTACCTCCTCATGCTTAGGCTTTGAAATGGTAAGCAATGTTTTATTGTACATCAGAGTCTTCTCAACACATTTTTGAATGAACAATAAATGAAGCAACAAATGGCTTTTATTCAAGCCTGATAATACTTGCAAGTATCTAATTGCTGTCATTTATGTAAAGTGATCTAGTCAGGCTGTTCTTCCTGCTTCTTGAGAAGTACTTTGATCTACAGCTAGACAGATCCTCAGCAGACTTCACTTCTCTGTGACTTGCTTCCGTACCTGGTTCTGCAACAGTGTGAGAAGCTGCCATCACAGGGTGAGTGAAATGCATGGAAGAAACAGATGTTGTAACAGTTGAGTGCCAGCTGCTACAGTTCCTTCCAGTAAGGAGCTAGATATGTGCTTGGTGTTGATGTCTAACCCCACCCTACCCCTTACCCTTTGCTTTATATCAGCAGCAAGGTAGTAGTTGGTATCTTATCTTATGCTTTAAATTTTACCTACTTGTCTCTCTAAGAGCACATTAAAGGTCCAATTTTCTTCATATCTAAGATAGTTGTTTTGGGAAATGGAGTCAAAGTGAGTCTGAATAAATCTGAAACACAGTTTGTGGAGGAACCCAGTATACATCTCTGAGTCACCACGGCTAAAGTCTGCCAAGGTCAATATGCCAATATAGGTATTTTTTGTGGTGTTTTTATTAAACCATTGGAATGGATAAAAATGCCCATAATTTCTTTGTCATGCCTGGTTCTTCATGTTTAGAAATAGAGCTTATATTCCCTTTGAGTCCTCTTGGGACTGTGTAAGCAAAAGAACATAGTGGATGGGACAATCTTACCTAGTGACTCCAAGAGTTAAATTGTCAGCTTCCAATCTTGTAGTTTAGGGATACCTACGTGAATGCATATAAATTTGGCTGTCCTATTGGAGAACTCACATGATACTGCATACAGACTGCCAGACCCATCTCAGCACCCAAGAAAACCTTTCAATGGCTTAAGTTACCCCTGTGCCCCTCCCCCAACCAGCAGAATATCTGTTGAATTTGCCCAACCTGCATAAAGGTGAGAGAGAATAGAGCATGATTGTTTCCTTGGGTTCTTCTATTTTGTCGTGGTTTAGCGACCACCAGAAAACATTTCTTTAAAGTGGGTTGTTCCTCGAATAAAAGGAATATGGGTTTGGCTTTGGGATGAGTGAGTAGTAATAGGAAATAACTTAAAGAAATTATTAAGGAAGACTTAACTCAGGGAGAGAATTGCATAAGGTGTAAAGAAAGGTGTTCAGTGAGACTAAAGTCAGAAAACTTGACAAGAAGTTGGCAAATAGAAAACAACAACTGTACCTTATAAAATGGCAATTTCTCTGCATGTGCACACTGCATTCTCCTCAACAGCCTCACAAGAGTGGGGTTAATATTTCTGTTAAGAAGTTAGCTAACGTAAGTTTCTTTCCCAGTATCATATCTGGTAGGCTGCAAACTCGAGATTTTATCACAGTCTAGCTGAGGGGATTTCAGAGTAAAGCAAAAAGTATGAGTGGGCTCTGTTACTGTGATAGGAACTACTATATAGAGGCATAATTTACTTTAGCTCATGATTTCAGAGGGCTTGGTTCATTGACCTCATCTGCATGGGCAAGATATTAGGGGAAAAGAGATTGTCCTTTATTTTGGGGAGACCATCAAAGAACAACAATGAGTTTGATTAGGGTTGCTTGTATGAGCATGGGTGAGAGGATATTTATGAAACCATGAATGGACAACATAATCATGGCTATACCATAGAATATCATGTCTCCTCCCCAATATCCAATTAATTGCCAGCAGCTTCTCAGGGAGGTTTGGGCCCTCATGGGCCGCTTCTTGCTAGCAACAAGTAACTGCCTATAAATTCCCAAAGAGGAGAAACAGCTTAGAAACTGCTCCTAAATTCTTGAGGGAATGATGATGGGTCCAATCCTGTGCGGGTCTGTGAATGTAGGTTATCATAGGACCTGTGGGTACATGGGTTACCAGATGACAGCATCCTCCAATACTCTTTCTATCTATCTCTAAAATTCTTTCCAGCCTCTGTTTCACGATAGTCCCTGCACTTTGAATGATCGAAATGGCCTGTCTAAGGTTGGGCAGTCCCCTACTTTTAGCATTTTGATGAGCTGTAAGATTCTGCAGTAACTGCTGTCCAGTGTTTCTTTGACCAAAACTGAGAACAGCACTAATCTATGGGCATGCATTAATAATTTAGAAGGCAATCTTGAGGGGTACAGCATTTCCATTTAGCTGAATAATAGCACTGGGCTGCTTTATTGCTTTTGTCCCTTGCTAATCACAGCAGCTACACTGTTATTTCCACTGCTGCTGCTTGCTTTCCAATGTGAACTGAAGACCAGTGTTAGCAATCCTTCAGATCTTCCATACCAGATTTGTATTGCTAAGACCATACAGCTTTATGATACATTGGACAGTTACCAGATTCTTAGCAACGGTAAACCAATGTAATAAATCCCGTTTAAAGTAACAACCACTACAAGCCACAATAGTTTCCTAACTTCTACCCACAACCTCCACAGTTACAGGCTTTTTACCTAAACTAAATGTACATGGATACATGTCATTATTTACCTGTCTGGTATTTACATTTCATCTGACATTTGAAACAATTTTAATGGATATTTAAAGAAACAATACAGAGGCTGGAAAAATGATCAGTGATTAACTGCTTTTCCAGAGGATGTTGGTTCAATTCAATTGACAGCATTCAAGTATATTTTATCAATTTGAGTAATTATTTTTTTTCGATTTTGTGATAATGTACCACAAAAGAGCAAGTTAAGTACATAACGGAACTGGATTGCAGTTTGAGGGCATGGTTCCTCCTGGGGAAGGCACAGTTACATAACTTAAAGAGTCTGGTCACATTGTGTCTGTAGTCAGGAAGCAGAGAGATGAAAGATGGTCAACTCACTTTTCCCTTTTCCTGATGTCGGGGGCTCTTGCCCATGAAATAGTGCTATTTACACTTAAATAGTTTCAACATATTACAAGAGAATATGTATGTTTTATTTGTTTTTGCATAAATATAACTAACCCAGAAGACTCTGGCAAGAATATCCTGGAATAAGTCTGTCTTCCTTGGTTGAAGGATGTGGTATGTTAATTTTGACATTAAATTAACAGTGGAAGTAGAACATATGCTCTCCTTTGGCCCAAAAGCTCAGAAGTGATTTCACTGAGGAACAAGAAGCATTTGTGAGTACACAAATGCAGCTATGTCAACGAGCTTCTGAGATTCTGGAGAGTCTATCATTGTATAGTTGTGGAGCGCTGTTTATAATTTTAATAATGCAATAATATGTTTATGTTTCAGCTATGAAGAGGAAGTTGTATTTGTAATGGATAGAAAAATCATTTAAGATCAGAATTTGCAACAAGTACGATAGTTTGGGAGCCAAGTCCCTGAGTCAGTTGTTGAATTAAAATTTGTAAGCTTTGAAACACATGACCCTAAAAATGTTATTTAATTTTCTAAGATTATACCAAGTAAATATTACATTTTCTACCAAAGTTATAGGTAGAAAAGCCCTACAGATAAGTGGTTGGCTAAGTGAAGAAGTGAGGATCTTTATCAGAGCAGTAAATGGTGCTAATTACATTAGAAATTATGAGAGGATGGGGAGTATAGAAAATGAGAAGCTTGTTGAAATGTATGATTGAAATGTGTGAGTCTGGGGCTGTAGAGATGACCCAGTGCTCTTCCAGAGGTCTTGAGTTCAAATCCCAGCAACCACATGGTGGCTCACAACCATCTGTAATGAGATCTGATGCCCTCTTTTGGTGTGTCTGAAGACAGCTACAGTGTACTTAGATATAATAAATAAACAAGTAAATAAATCTTTAAAAAAACCTATTTAAAAAAAAAGGTGTTTCTTCTTTTTCTTCTTTCATTCTTGCCCCCTTCTCACTCCTCCTCACCCCATTTCCTTCCCCCCACCTCCATGTGCTCATGGCCAGCCTCTACTTCTCTACTCTCCTCTCTCTCTGCCTCTACTACCCTTTTAGCTCCACCTATGACCTAAATAAACTATTCTGTACTAAAGAAAGAAATGTGTGAGCCCAAAGTTGCCTTTTCCTATTTGAATTTGAAAAGTGTAATGGCTACAGGGGTCTAAGTAGCCTGGAAGAGCCTCTTCTAGTGTTTTCTAAGCCTTACAACACTGTTACTTGTACTTCTTTTTTTTTTTTTTTTTTTTTTTTTTTTTTTTTTTTTTTTTTTTTAGGTTGGCATTATAACATTTATTAAAATAATGCTTTGTGTTAATAGAAACAGCAAAGAACCATTGTACTTTGGTGACACCATGTGCACAGATTTAAAATTTGTCTATTATAATTACCTTTGAAAGATGATAGTTTTAATTTCAATATTGATTGTTGAACTGCTGCAGAAGTGAATTCTTTTACTTTGATTTTTTTGGTTGGTTTTTGATAAATTAATATCCTTTAGTTTTTGGCTTGTCTTCCCTTCAGTGTTGTCACAAATACTTAGATTTAGAAAGGCATTTCAGAAATTGCATCTTTGTTTTAGAAACCTAGCATCTATCCACTCAGAAGACAACAAAGATTCTCTTTTTGTTTGTTTGCGAAAGAAAACTTTTCTTAGATTTGATACATGTATAAAATGCTTTTAAAGAAGTCTGCTAGAGAAGTGTCTTGGGGAAAAGTGCTTCTTGCAGACACATGAAGACCTGAGATTAGATTTCTCAGAACCTGCTTAAAAGCTCAGCACAGTGCTATAAATCTGTACCCCAGTGCTTAGAAGTCACTGTCTAAATAGTCTAAGTGAAATAGTTATCTCCAAGTTCAGTGCGAGACCAAGTTTTCCAAGGGGGAAAAGAAGTCAGAGTGATAGAAAACAATTCTCAGCATTGACCCCTTGCCTTCACATGCACACACAGGCAAGTGCATCCATAAACATGTGCACACGTGCATGCACCACACATTTTTAAAAACCCAGACGTACAAGGTTAAAATATTTTTACATAGTCACTGTCCTAAGCCATGTAGATGACATTCTCAACTGCTGTTAAGATGGGTAAGAGAATATTGAGATAATATGGTCTTATTTTTTAATCACTAAAATTTTATTATAATTGTTATTGTATGTTTGTATTAATACCTGTGTGTGTTCGTGTTTGTATCTGTGTATAATGTGATTATAGATAGGCATATATGTCATGTTGCCCAAGTGAAGGTTAGAAGACAGCTTTCAGAAGCCACCCCCCCCAACCCACCCATGGGATCTAGAAATGAAACATCAGGTCTGTAGAGTAAGCCCTTTACCTGCTGAGTCATCTCACTACCTGTTAGGTCCCCATTCCCCCGACAATAATTACCATATATAAGGCAATTATAAAGAAAAGAAATTCATTTGCTTCATGGTTCTGTCCAATAGAGAAGGACTACATATGGTTATTCTCATCAGCAAAATACTGAGCCCATTAGAAGACCAGGAGTGCAAAACACACTTAGATAAGCTAGTTTTTATAGTATACCCACTCATTAGAACTCATGGGTCGATGGATTGATGCACGTGTCCCTGAATCTATGTATCATATGAAGAGACTAAGCTAAGCATGAGGACAGCGGCCTCATTCTTGAGAGTCACTGGCTGGCCCACTGAAGTTCAACCTGAGTTTCTGGGACAATCTATATAAACCATTTGCAGGAAAAAGGGGAAGTAAAATTACAAGAGAAAAGTCCATATTTTCAGTTAAAGTTGTTTAAGTATCTGAAGTTTTAGAAAGTGTCCGTGTAAAATCTTGTTGCAACTGAAATAGAAAGTTGAGGAAGTGTTAAGTATCCAAATCATAATAGCCACTGCCATTGGTTATTCCTTTCCACCTGGCTGTCCCCTGCTCCTTTATCTTGCTGTTTCTTGAATGTCTTCTTCCATCTTAATTTTAAGAACTGAATAATTTTTCTTACATTCATGCACTTAAGCCTGCTTGCCCACAATGCATTTTTCTAGAATGATCCTCTTTTGCCTCTCTCCTACCTACCTCCCCATGTCAGGTAGACCTGACTTTGCACCTATTTTTCCTCATGCTCTTTAATTGTTAACAAACCAATATGTACATGCACATATATGCACATACAAATTGGGGACATGTTTCAGAAATAAATCTGCTTCTTTCTCACTTGTAAGGAAGATTTTCCAAGTGTAGAAGAAATTTTGCTTTATTTTATATGATACATAGTATTTCATGATATAACTAACTTGACACAGTTGATGCTCACCCATGTACTTATAGTGCTGACCATTTTCTACAGTGCTGCAGTATATACACTTGCATTCATATTGTGTTCTTATGCCAAATGTGATATATTGAATATAGCCAGGAAAATTGCTAAGCACAGGGATGTGAAAGTACATTAACTTATAGATATTACACTGTTAAATCTGAATTTTGCTATGTCCTGTCAGGTAGCAGTTTTTGTTCTCCATATTCTTGTCAGCATTTAGTTTTTATTTTTGCTTGGGTTTTAATCACATTTTTTCTCATTGTTACTTTTTGTACTTATTTGACTACTAATGAGTCTGAACATTTTTCATGTGTTTGACTGCTTGAATATGCACTTCTGTGAACTGCCTGTTTATGCTTTGCACATGTCATGAATTATTTCCTAAGTGCTTTTTGTATATTATAAACAATAATTTTGATGGTATTCTGATATGCAAACCAGTGTTCATTTTATCAATGAATTTTGTTTGTGATATTTTCATCTTTCTTAAAGATTGCCAAATATATTTCTGCCCTCATCTCTTCCCCTGTTCCCTCCTTTTGCCCCTTCTGAGTTCTTGTTTTCTTTCTTTAAACTTCTGGTTTTCCTGACTCAGTGAGAATTTTTTTCTGTACCTAAATTTTATATGTAATATCTCCCATTTTCTCCCTACTTTTAGTTTTTTTTTTTGCTTTAACTGGTTTTAGAATCAAATGATAGTCCTGGAGTTTGCTTTGTATATATTGCAGTAAAAGCTCCACATTATTTTCTCTTCAATACTTTGCTATTACTCTATTAAGTAACCAACTTCTTACTCACAAAACTAATATGTCATTCCATACCACACACCTGAAGATCTATTTTATTGCACTGATTTATTATAATTTTATTATAATTTATTTTCTTTGAGATAGTGTCTCTATATATGTTCAGATAGCATGAATCTTACTATATAGATCAGGATGGTGTCAAGTTTACTGAGTGATACTTGTCTCTGCCTTCCAAATACTGTGAATAAAGGCTTGCACCATAAAAAATAACTCAGCAACTGGCTGATTTATTATTATTTTATTTACTTTCCTTTCATATATTACATCCTGACCACAGTTTTTTCTCCATCCTCTCTTTCAAGTTCCTCTTCTTACCTCCCATCTGTCTACTCACTTTTACCCTATTTCACTTCCAAATAGGGCAAACACATCCCAGGTATATCACCCAAACAGGTCCTGTCAAGTTACAATTAAAACTGGGCACTTACCCTTATATTAAAGCTGAGCACAGTGACCTAGTGGGAGAAAAGGGGTTCCAAAAGCAGGCAAAAGAGTCAGAGACAGCCACTGCATCCACTGTAGGAATTTCACAAGAAGATCAAGCTATACAACAAAAATATATATGCAGAGGTCCTAGGTCAGACCTGTACAGGCTCCCTGATTGTCAGTCCAGTCTCTATAAGCCCCTAAAGGCCCAGGTTATTTGATTCTCTGGGTTTTCTTATGTTGTCTTTGTCCCCTCTGGCTGTTAGAATTCTTCCTCCCACTTTTCCACAGGATTCCCTAAACTTCACATACTGTTTAGTTGTTGGTCCATTTCTGCATCTTTTGTTTTGCTGTTTTAATTGGGTGCAGTAGAAATTTTTGGTTTCTGTGTAAATGCAAGTGTGTCTCATGATGCTTTTATTTTTTCTGGAAGCTTTATGATAAGAGGATTTTTGATGAAGCATACATGTTTTTTGGAAGCTGACTTGTGAAAGCACATGTGATTTTTTTTTTGCTGGAGCAGATGCTTGAAGGGTGTATGATATTTACAAAGAATATAAATATAACCACACAGACAGTGAATGATATGGTCTTTTATTGGTTCACGTTGCAATGGTTTGCTGGTTTCGATGATCTTCACTTGTGACTTCATAGAGAGCAATGCACTAGGGAACTTCTTATGGTATTCTAGTTGCTTCTTTTAGCTTCCACAGACTCATGCCGATTTGGCATAGCCTCACAATTTATTCTTAATCAAGCTGCTTTATTGATTAGTGTTTGGTGTTTTAGACTGGAATGCTGATATCCTGACAAGATTTAAATTGCCCCAAAGAACTACTTCTAAACAGGTTTACATCCCCCTGTTTCCTATTACCCTTTCATTTTCCCCTACCTTCTGGTAGGGAGGCTAGAAGGGAGGTTTGGTTAAATTTATTAAACTTATTATAGTAGGTTTTAAAAAATCTAAGCCTAACCTTCTGGTTTTCATCTGCACCTGGAACTGACCCTGTGCCACAGCTCTCCATAGCCAAGTTCTGCTCAGAGAGAGCTGGTCTTCCGGAAGTATTGACACACAGGCTTACAGAAGGGTCAAGCCACCATCAGAGACAGCAAGACCAACTAACACCACAGATGTCAAGAGGCAACTGCAGAACCTAAACAACAGAAACCCAGGCCATTTGGCATAATCAGAATCTAAATTTCCCATCACAGCAAGCTCCGGATACCCCAACACACCAGAAAAGCAAGGTTCTGATTAAAATCACATCTCATGATGATGATAGTGGACTTTAGGAAGGACATAATTAAAGATGTACAACAGAACACTGATAAATAGTTAGAATCCCTTAAAGACAAAACATAAAAATTCTTTAAAGGATTACAGGAAGACACAACCAAACAGGTGAAGGAATTGAACAAAACCATCCAGGATCTAAAAATTAAAATGGAAACAATCACAAAGGGAGACAACACTGGAGATAGAAAACCTAGAAAAGAGGTCAGTCATAAATGTAAACACCAACAGAACACAAGAGATAAAAGAGAGCCTCTCAGGTGCAGAAGATACCATAGAAAATATTGACAAAACAAACAAAATGCAAAATGTGAAAAGCTCCTAACCCAAAGCATCCAGGAAATCCAGGACACAATGAGAAGATCAAACCTAAGGATAATAGGTATAGAAGAGAGTGAAGATTTCCAACTTAAAGGGCCAGTAAATATCTTCAAAATTATAGAGGAAAACTTTCCTAACCTAAGAAAAGTGATGCCCATAAATAAACAAAAAGCCTACAGAATTCCAAGCAGATTGAACCAAAAAAGAAATTTCTGCCACATAATAGTCAAAACACCAAATGCACAAAACAATATTAAAAGCAGTAAAGGAAAGAGGTCAAGTAACATAAAGGTAGACCTATTGGAATCACAACAGAAATCAAGTAGAAACAAAAAACTATACAAAGAAACAACAAAACCAGGAGCTTGTTCTTTGAGAAAATCAACAAGATAAATAAACCCTTAGCTAGACATATCTGAGGGCACAGAGACAGTATTCAAATTAACATAAGAGATTAAAATGTAGACATAACAGAAACTGAGAAAATTCAAAAAATCAGATCCTACTAAAAAAGCCTACTCTACAAAACTGGAAAATTTGGATGAAATGGTCAATTTTCAAGACAGATACAAGGTTATATAAGGATCAGATAAACCATCTAAACAGTCCCATAACACCTAAAGAAATAGGAGAAATTATTAAAAGACCCCCTCCCACCCAGTTCAGGACCAGATGAGTTTTTTAGTACAGAATTCTATCAGATCTTCAAAGAAGACCTAATACTAACATTCTTCAAATCATTCCAAAAATAGAAACAGAAGGAACATTACCTAGTTCATTCTTTGAAGCCACAATTACCTTTATACCTAAACCACACAAAGACACAAGAGAACTTCAGACTAATTTCTTTTATGCATATCAATGCAAAAATAGTCAATAAAATTCTCAAACTAAATCAAAGAACACATCAAAATGATCATTAAACATGATCAATAGGCTTCATTCCAGGGATGCAGGGATGGTTTAACATACAGAAATACCTCAGCTTAATTAATCACATAAACAAGCTCAAAGAAATAACCACATAATCTCATTAGATGCTGAAAAATTATTTGAAAAAATCCAACAGCCCTTTATGTTAAAAGCGTTGGAAAGATCAGAAATTCAAGGCCTATACCTAAACATAGTAAAAGCAACTTACAGCAAACCAGTAGCCAAATTCAAACTAAATGGAGAGAAACTTGAAGAAATACCCCTCAAATCAGGGACTAGACAAGGCTGCCACTCTTGTTATTTATTCAATATAGTACCTAATGTTCTAGCTAGAGCAATTAGACAAAAGGGGGTCAAAGAGTTACAAATTGGAGAGGAAGATGTCAACATACCACCTTTTGCAAGTGACATGATAATATACTTAAATGACTCAAAAAATTCCACCAGAGAACTATAGCTGATGAACAACTTCAGCAAAGTGGCTGAATATAAAATTAACCTTGAGCAAATCATTAGCCTTCCTCTACTCAAAGGATAAAAGGGTTGAGAAAGAAATTTCCAAAACAATACCCCTCACAGTTGTCATGAATAATATAAAACATCTTGGTGTGACTCTAAAGACAAGAATTTCAAGTCTTAAGAAAGAAAGATGACCTCAGAAGATGGAAACTTTTCTTATGCTCATGGATTGGCAGGATTAATACAGTAAACACGGCTATCTTGCTACAGATTCAATACAATTCCCTCCAAAATTCCAACTCAGTTCTTCATAGAAAAAGCAATTTCCAAATTGGTTTGGAATAACAAAATATCCAGGATAGTGTAAACTATTCTTAACAATAAAATAACATCTGGGAGAATCACTGTCCCTGATCTCAAGCTGTACTACAGAGCAATTGTGATTAAAAACTACAGAGATAGACAGGTAGATCAGTGAAATAGAATCCAGAACAATCCAGAAATGACCCCACATACATATGGTCACTGGATCTTTGGTAAAAAGCTAAAACTATCCAGCAAGGGTAGGGAAAGACAGCATATTTAACAAATGGTGCTGGTTAAACTAACAGCATGTGAAAATGCAAATTGATATATTCTCTCTGTACAAAGCTCAAATTCAAGTGCATCTAGGACGACCACATAAAATCAGATACACTAAATCTAATAGAGAAACTGGGGAAAAACCTTGAATACATGTTCACGGGAAAAATTCCTTTTTTTTTTCTTACAACTTTATTTTTAAAAAAAACAGATACATGTACAGATTATTAAAAGCATTTTAGCATAAAACTATATGGATATATTTTGTGAGTACTTGATTTTTCTAAAGGTTTGATAGTATGTATTGAAATGTTACTGATAGTATGTATTGAAATGTTACTATTTACAATGATCATAAAGTATATGTAAAACAAAACAACATGGAAATAGCCAAAGTTTTCTTGGTGTGTAAAGATTAAACAATGATTTTTAAATACCAAAAATTGCCACAAGGCTATCTTCTTAGCTCTTGAGTTATTAATGATTTAAGGTCTAGGTGTACCCCACTCTGAGTGGGTGCTATACATTTATTTATTTCTAAGAAGGACTGAGGCTTCCACTTTTTGGCCCTTTTTTTTCTTTCTTTCTTTTTTAGCTTCATGTGGTCTGTGGGTTGTTTCTTGGGTATTCAGAGCTTTCTGGGGCTAGTATGGAAAATTTCCTAAACAGAACACCAATGACTTATTACTCTTAAGATCAAAAATTGGCAAGTGGAACCTCTTAAAATTGTAAAGCTTCTATAAGGCAAAGGGCAAATGTCAACCATCAGATTGGGAAAAGATCTTTATCAATCTCACATCTGATAGAGGGCTAATATCTAATATACACAAAGTACTCAAGATGTTAGACTCCAGGGAACCAAATAACCCTATCAAAAACTAGGGAACAGAGCTAAACAAATTCTTAGCTGAGGAAATTCAAATGGCCTAGAAGCAGCCAAAGAAATGTTCAACATCCTTAGTCATCACAGAAATGCAAATAAAGACCCTGAGACCCTGAGATTCGATCTCACATCTGTCAAAAATCACTAAGATAAAAACAAAAACAAAAACAAAAAAAACAAAAACAAAAAAAGCTCAGGTGACTGTAGATGCTGATGAGCATGCAGAGAAAGAGGAAGACTCCCCCATTCCTGATGGGAATGCAAGCTGGTACAACCACTCCCTAAATTGGTTTGGCAGTTCCTCAGAAAATTGGACATAGTACTACTGAGGACCCAACTATACAACCTCTGGGCGTATACCAAAAGGATTCTCTGACATGTAACAAGGACACATGTTCCATTATATTCATAGCAGCCTTATTTATAATAGCCAGAAACTGGATGGACACAGTCCAGGCGTCCCTAAATACAAGAGTGGATACAGAAAATGTGGTACATTTAAATAATGGGATACTATTCATCTATTAAAAACAAAGACCTAATGAAATTCTTAGACAAATATATGGATCTAAGAAATATCCTGAGTGAGGTAACTCAGTCACAAAAGAAAAAAGATGGTGTATGCTCAGTGATATGTGGATTTTAGGCAAAGAGCTTGCAACACCCACAATACAACTCTCAGACTACATGAAGCTCAAGAGAAAGGAAGAACAAAGAGTGGATACTTCAGTCCTACTTAGAAGGGAGAACAAAATAAGGGAAGTAGAAGGTGGGTAGAACTTGTGAATAAGAGAGGAGGGAGGGGGGTGGGGAGGGGGGAAGGGGCCGAACCAGGTATGGGAGGAGGTGGAATAGGTTCAGGAAATTGAGCAGAAGTGTGCAGCAATGGGGGATGGGGAACTGGGGGTAGCAACCAGGATGTCCCAGATTCCAGCATATCATGAGTCTCCCCATGAAGATGACACTAGCTGAAATAACCCACAAAGGTGAGGGAGAACCTGTTGCGACTATATCTAGAGGTAAACTATATCCCCCTCTTGAGGGATGAGGCCACCTACCCAGCTCCAAAATTTTAACATAGAATTCCTCCTGTCTAATGAAAATACAGGGACAATGAGTGGAACATTGACTTAAGGAAAGGCTGTTGAGAGACTGTTCCACCTTGGGATCCATCCATCAAGCAGACACCAAACCCAGACGCTATTCCTTATGTCAACAAGTACTTGCTGACGGCAGCCGGATACAGCTGTCTGGCAGATCCTGACCAGTGCAGATCTGTATGCTGAAGCTAGCCATTGAACTGATCACAGGGATTCCAGTGAGTTAGGGGAAGGACTGAAAGGACTAAAGGGGTTTTATCTGGCATCAATGAGAGGGGATGCCCTTGGTCCTGTGAATGCCTGATGCTGTGGTGTAGAGGAATGCAAGGGCAGTGTAGGAGGGTCACCTTCACAGAAGCAGGGTAAGGGGCAAGGGAATAGGGTGTTTGCAGTGGGGGAAACCAGGAAAGGAGATAACATTTTAAGTGTAAATTAAAGTATCCAATTAAAACAAAGCCAAAAAAATCTAAGCTTATAATTTGGCCTTTTATTTATCAGCACAACGGGCTGTGGTGGTACAAGCTCTTATTCACAGCACATGAAAGGCAGAGCTAGGTGGGTCTCTGTGAGCTGCTCAAATGAAATCATTCTAATTTTTTAATGAAGGCAATTCTGTAAACTTTCCTCTTAGTGTTGCTCTCTCTATATCCCTGAAGTTGGTGTATGTTGTGCATTCATTTTCATTGAATTCTAGGAAATCTTTAACTAATTTCATATTTCTGCCTTGGCCTAATCATTCAGTTGAGAGTTTTTCAGTTTCCATGAGTTTGTAGACTGTTCTTTCTGTTGTTGCTGAAATTCAGCTTTAATCCATGATGGTGTGATAGGAAACAGGGTTGTTTCCATTTTCTCCTGTCTGTTTAGACTTGATTTGTGAACAAGTTTGTGGTCAGTTTTGGAAAAAGTTACTTGAGAGGCTGAAAAGATATTTTTTATGTGTTTGGATGAAATGTTCTGTACATATTTGGTAGGTCCATTTGAGTCATAACACCAGTTAGCATCATTTCTTTTGTTTAGCTTTTTGTCTGGATAATTTGTTCATTGGTAAGAGTGGAATATTCAAGTTTTTGACTCTTGTATGATTTAAGCTTTACTATTTTGTTTTAAACAAATGTGGGAGGCCCTTGACTGGGGAAATATATATTCAAAATTAAGATGCCATATTGGATACTTTTTCCGTTGATGAGTATGAAATGTCCTTCCTCATCTGTTGTGATTAACATTGCTGAGAAAACTATTTTGCTAATTATATTAGAATATAGAATAATATACTAGCTTGCTTCATGGGTCCACTTGCTTGGAAAAATCTTTCCAACACATCTCTCTGAAGTCATCAATGTTTAGAATTGAGGTGTATTTCTTATAATGCAGCAAAAGGGTGGATCCTGTTTGTGCATCTACTTGGTTAGCCTGTGTATTTTTAGTTGGTAAATTGAGTTCATTGATATTAAGAGATATTAATGACCAAGGATAGATAATTACTGTTATTTTGTTTTTGTTGTTGCTGTTGGTGGTGGTGGTGTGTGTATGTTTTTCCCTTTCACTTTGCTTGTGTGTTATCATTTCTTCTGTTTTCACAGATGTAGCTAACCTTTTTTGGTTAGAGTGTTTCTTTTAGTATCTTATGTAGGGCTGGGGTTTTTGATAGATATTGTTTAAATTTGGTTTTGTCATGGAGTATCTTGTTTTCTCAATCTATGGTGATTGTACCTTTTGCTGAGTATAGTAGTCACAGATGTATTCTGTGCTGTCATCTGTGGCCTCTTAGAGTTTGTATCACATCTGTTCAGGCTTTTCTGGGTTTGAGAATCCCTATTGAGAAATTGGGTGTAATTCTAATAGGTTTGCTTTTAAATGTACATGGCCTTGTCCCTGTGGAACTGTGAAAGGCAACTTGGTTCCTGTTTGAGCTAAGTCTAGAAAATTCTGGTGACCCTGAAAGGATGATAGTTGTTTTGCCTGATTCCCAGGCACCAGGCCCCTGTCACTAGCCACAGCCCTCCATATATTTGTGGCTATCAGGTTAGAACAATGCCCCAAGCCTCTCCACAGGTAGAGGATATGACCACAGGTCACGTAGGCTCAACACAGATCTCTATTTTGATGAGGTACCTAAAGACCTGGAGACTTAGCCTATAAACTTTGTTCCCCCCAAACATTGATCCCTGCAAAAGATATTTAATCTCAGGCCCACCCTGAGAAGTGGGGTATGGTTTTACTCATCCACCTTTTATCATGACAATAAATGCCTCAAAACTGTGCACTGTCTCCTTTCACTGAGATCTGCTGTGGATAGTCATGGAGAAGGCCTTTGCCTACAGAGCTGCCATCTTGTAGAAGGCCTATCTACACTTCCAGCCAAGGCTGCCACCAATCCAGCCAAGACCGCCACCAAGCCAAACCAAGCCCACCACTGTCAAGCTAAAGACACCCCACCATCCCATTCCACTGGTCGGACCAGCTGGAGCTCAAATATTTTTCTCTTCTATAGTGGGCTAGATCCAGCCTGCGGGCCCCCAGTCCATTGTCAGCTTTTCTGTGGCAACCATTAACACTTGGGTGTCTGAGAGCCTAAGAACCAGACATACTCAGCCTCCATCCAGGCCAGAGGATCCATGAGCCAGCTTTGGCTGTTCCTGTCTGCCTAACTAGGATTTCCATTTCCAGGATTCCCACAGTTTGTGGGATCTGCCCACCGCTTTTTATTGCTTCTATTTCCATTTTCAGATCTTGAACAGTTTTATTCATTTTCTTTGCCTGTTTTTTCTTGGCTTTCATTAAGAGATTTATTCATTTCCTCCTGTTGTTTGTGTTTTCAAAAATTTATTTTAGGAATCTATTAATTTCATCTTTCAGGACTGTTGATAAATCAATAAGAAAATATGTTGTCATCTGCTACTTCTTCCTGCTGATATTGCGACAACATTATTAGGGTCTCAAAGCTGGATTGTTGGCCATGTCCAGGAAGAGTAGGCTGTTGCCCAAGCCCTTCAGGACCATCTGGGGGCAATGAAGTGAAGATCCAGTTGAAGCAGTTTGTGAGTCTGGACTGAAGCACCTGTGGATAGCTGTACTGTCTAATAAGTGGATATTAGCCAAAACAACAACAACATTCCAGAATAATCCAGATAAAATCCACAGAACGCAAGAAGGTTAACAAACAGAAGGGCCCACGTCGGGATGCCTCAGTCCCATTTGGGAGGGAGAAGAAAGCAATCACCAATCACTGGGGGTAGAGGGAGGGACCTGGGTGGAAAAGAGGACTGGGAGGAGAAAAGGGGAACATGATCAAACATGGGGGGAGGGGGAGAAGGGAAGCCTTGAGGGCCAGCAGAAAGAATGGAAACAGGCAACCTTGGGAGGTAGGAAGTATGGGGGGAATTCTAGAATGTACCAGAGACCTGGGAGATAAGAGACTCTCGGGACTCAAAGGGAGGGATCAGATGAAATGCCCAACAGTGGGGAGAGGGAACTTGCAGATTCCACCTCCAGTAGAAAGACAGGGCATTAAGTGGAGGGATGGAGTTGCCATCCTACAGTCAAAAACTCTGACCCAGAATTATTCCTGTCTAAAAGAACTGCAGGGACAAAATGGAGAAGAGACTGAGGGAAAGAGATCCAGTGACTGGTCCAAAGTGGGATCCATCTCAAGTGGAGGCTCCAAGGCCTAACACTATTACTGATTTATGGTGTACTTAAGAAGCCTAGTATGGCTGTCCTCTGAGAGGCCTAACAAGATCCTGAAACAATCAGATGCAGATACTTATATTCAATAAACAGAAGCTGTGGACCCCTGTGGTTGAATTAGGGAACAGCTGAAAGAAGACCTACAGTCTCAACTATCCTGGACCCCCGAGATCTCTCAGACACTGAGCCACCAACCAGGGAGCGTACACCGGCTGATATGAGGCCCCCAACACATACACACTGGTCTGGCCTCAGTGAGAGAAGATACACCTGACCCTCAAGAGATTTGAGGCCCCGGGGAATGGGAAGTCCTGGTGGAGGGGCATGATTTCTTCTTGGAAACTGGGGGTTGGGGTGAAGAATGGGGTGAAGAACTGTTTGAGGGAAGACCCAGAGGGGAGATAAGGTCTGGACTGTAAAAAAATTAATTAATGATAATTTAAAAAAAAGATGTACCATATGACGATGCACTGAGAGTTTGGAATTTATATAATTTAGAAATATTTCTCAGTTTTTAAATTTATGTGTGGTATTGAAAGGCATTTCTGTGTTACCATTTGGATCTCAGGAAGAGTGATAGTAAGCAACAACACTTTTTTATACCCAGAAACAGTTGTGTCATTACTATGTCATTTTTCTTCGTGGGTACAAGGAGGTTTTATGAATAATCACTAAAAGAATACTCAGTGCTTTGTTAAAGTCTAGACAAGTTGTTATTATGCAAATATTCTTTTGTCTATTCTGTCCAAAACACATGATCCGGCCTTATGTGGTTCAGGCTTTTCTAAATGTAGATTAACAACTTAGTTTTGTGGCCTTCTTAATAAATAGGCAAAAATTAATTATTGTTGTATGTTCAAATAATTTTTGAGATACCAATGTACAAATTATTTCTATGATTAACACCTGACTCTTTGCTCCTTCTGGAACTGGAATCATTATTCTATAGTTCAGGGATAAGTCCTTTTGCACCCAGTCAAATTAAAGATATATTTTTAAATAATTTGCTGGCTCACAATCCTGGTAAGACTGTTGGTCTTTACTATTGCCTGTCTAGACTTTTGCATCTGGGGGTTAGTTAGTTACAACCAGATTGGATGTTAATACTGTTCTAGTTTGCATTGAAGCATATTAACCCAAATTTATACAGCAAGTTTTATTTAGGTAGATGAGCACAAAATATTCTGTAGAGTTTTTTCATGTACAAAATTGATTAAGAATGTTAGCTTCAAAAATAATGGCTGCATGTACATAATTTCTGAGCCATAAAATATTTTTAAATGATATAACTACAACCCCTTGTGACAGACTATGAATAAGTTGTGTGGTAGACAGAAATGCACAGAATGCTAGGTAGACATGATAATTTTGAGAGACACTCAAAGAAGTAACATCTGTTTACATGTTCTCAGCCTTTCCATTTTACAAAATATTTCCCTTGCATTATATTAATATAATTTTTAGAGTTACTTATCTCTCAGCACTATGGGATCATATCAGATAGAGTTTGTATACTTTGAAAAATGAAGTATGTCTTGTTTTTCAATTTCTGTCCACTCTTTATCATGAGACCTAGTGGGGATCTCAGCATTGATGGTGCTTCATGAATGAGTAGATATGAAGAGCCAAGCTTCTCCAGGCTGTCCTGGGTGGAGCTGTGCTATCCTCTGGAGTATGCTACATAGAGATCAATCTTCTAATGTGTTTTCCTCTACTACAAAACATACTATCTCAGAACTATCAATTTGAGGGTTAGCATTCGAGAATGAATATCTGAGGCAAGTCTTCTGAAAAATCAGATAGTAGAGACAGTTTGTGTTGGCTCAACCTGAGGTCCAGGGAGCCAGAAAGTTACCTCTCACAGGGCATAGAGGTGGGCATCAACCCGATTCCACTATTTATTTCAGAATTTCCAGTCAGGTTGATCAGTATGCCTCACTTTATTATGTCATTGTTTCTTGTTTAAAGGAAGGGATACCTTGGTCTTAGGATTTAAACCTTTAAGAAAGGTTTTGAAGGTGTAGGATGAATTCTATATATAGTTCTCATTGTAGCTATATTTGAGTATGAAATGTTGTTTTTCTATTCTTTGTTTCTCTGAAAATGGCATGAAGTATTTTATCTTTCAAGAGGAAAGAATCATAATTGGGACAGTAACACACAAAGTCCTGACCCTTGTAGGAACAGGATATAAAACATGGATTTCATTTTAGGTAGAGGGAAGGTAGACATTCAGGATTAGAGAGCAGACACCAGCTGAGCAACTGTTTTTCTATGTAACTTAAAATACAATTTTGGACAGGAATGCTAATGACTGACTCCCAGTGTTAATGCCAAGGTAAGCATGAGATTTTGTATACAGATACTATATATATATATATATGTTCATCTACAGTTTTTTAAAAAGTTTTGAGAAGTGGTATAATTAGCCTCATTTTATGGGTAAGAAAATGGAGTATAGAAGAGTTAGGTTTTTTAATTCAACTATATGTCTCTGGTAAGTTGTGGTCTGATGGTAGCCTATGATAGTGGAGCTCTGAAATATATGAGCTATTAAGTACTCTGTTATACTAACAACATAGGATAGAGTATGTTTAGCAACGAACAGTCCTTATTATTTGTGTTTAAACTCACTAGGCCAAGAGCTTCTTCGAGGCAGTAATTAATAAGTAATTAGAGAATATGATCAAATGTCACATTTACTTGGGTATTTAAACTATATATATAAAAATACACATAAAAAGCAATCGCTTCATTCCCTGCTAATATTTATTGCCATACACTTATTTGAAGCAGCACTTGTTGGTAGAGTGCAAATTTTTGGGAACTCAGAGAATTTCATTTTGCCACCAGATGGCAGCAATGTAGGATTTTGAAAGTATGAACTGCAGATTTCCTCAAAGACTAGATACTTAAATTTCATCAGTTCAACTTGTCCTTTATGGAAATACAGTTTCATATTTCTTGGAAGAAACGTGAACTTCTTGTTGAAATCCAGAAAATAAGCTTGACCTCTGAATTATTTGGATTAATTACCTGGATTAGTCTTAATAATTAGTTGTAGTTTAATATATTTCTAGATATGTTTATACAACTAGAAGATATTTTTAAAAGAGTCTACCATGTTATAGTATGAAATCAATGTTTCAAGTAGAAATCTTTCTTTTATCTTGCTATAAGACAGATGAATGCCAGACTGACTTCATTGCATTCACAGTGGTATTGTTCTAGACAAGTGATTCTCAACCTGAGAGTTGTGACTCCTTTGGAGTCAGATATTTACATTATGATTCATAGTAGTAGCAAAACTGTAGTTATAAAGTAGCATGAAATAATTTTAAGTTGGGGTTGCCACAAAATGAGGAACTCTATTAAAATGTCAATATTGGAAAGGCTGAGTACCACTGTACTAAACTATGAACTTTGTGTACACAGCCACACACCATTATATTTTTTAAAGGTCATTTAAATTTTTATTTTCATAAATATATGTATTTTCAAACAACATAACTCCAAATTTGTGATGCATTTGAAACCCATGTGATTGTGTCTGCAATAACACCAATCTGTACAAATGCTATTAACATAATTCAGCTATGTTACATTGGGACCCTTGGCTCTGGGTGAAGTGCTAACTCAATAGTTCAGACATCTTCCACTTCAGGGTTCTTTATGCTGCAGAAGCAGATTTCTTCATGGCATGAAACAAATGCTAAACAAAATGAATGCCACAGGGATATGAGTTGGTGGATCATGCAGCTGTTTCAATATCCAGGCTCAGAATATTCTTAGCACAACATGTAACAGGAAGCTGACTATGAACTTACTGTTACTGTTGTTTTATACTTCAAAATTATGTCATTTATAAAATAAATGCAAAGGAGCATAAGCAAACAAGAAATTTGGCCATTAATATCTGGGGTTAGTTAATCTTTAGCGCAAGAGACTAAAGAGAAATTGTCTTCCTGTTGGTGTTTTTTTTCTATTTTTTTCATTTTCATTTGTTTTTTTTTTCTTACCACTTTATTTAAAAAAGAGGGATACATATACAGATTTTTAAAGGCATTTTGGCATAACATTATATGAATATTTTTGTCAGTACTTAATTTTTTTAGAGGTGTGTTAGCATGCATTGAAATCCCACTAGTTACCATAAGCATGAAGTACATGTAGGACAGAATGTAACATGGAAACAGATTTATTGTTGAGTATAGATTAAGCATAATGATCTGTGAATACCAAAAATTGCCACAAGGCTATTATTTTAGCTCTTGGATTACTAATGATTTGAGGTCCAGGTGTACCACACTCTGAGAGGGTGCTATACATTTATTTTTTTCCTAAGAAGGACTGAGGCTTTCAATTTTTTTTTTTTTTTTTTTTTTTTGGCCTTTGTTTTTCTTGAGTTTCATATGGCCTGTGAGTTGTTTCTGGGGTGTTCAGAGCTTTCTGGAGTTAGTATCCAATTACCAGTGACTGCATATTATATCTGTTCTTTTGTGACTGGATTATCTCACTCAGGATGCTATTCTCTAGATGCATCCATTTTCTTAAGAATTTCATAAAGTCATTGTTTCTGATAGCTGAGTAGTACTCCATTGTGTAAATATACCACAATTTTTGTATCCATTCATCTACTGAAGGACATCTGGGTTCTTTCCAGAGTCTGGCTATTATAAATAGGGCTGCTATGAACATTGTGGTGCATGTATGTGTCTTTATTGTATGTTGGAGCTTCTCTGCGGTATATGCCCAGAAATGGAATAACTGGGTCTAATTTTCTGAGGAACCGCCAGACTGATTTTTCATTTTCATTTTACTGTTTTAGTTGTGTGTATTTGTGTGTTTCTGAATGGGGCTAAGTGCATTTGAGTGTGCAGGGAATACAGAAAAGTATATCAGATTACTTAGAGCTGGAATTACAGTGCATTATGTATTACATGATATGGGTCCTGTGACTGGAGCTTGTGTCCTCCTCAAGTTTAGTTCATCCTCTTAACTCCTGAGCCCACTATCCAGCCTCAATTACTAAGCATCTTTATATTGTTCTAAGTTAGTTTGCATTAGTGTTTAGTATATAATATGTTTCAACACTATATCCAAATTTGTTAATGATAATAGCTTATAATAGGAATGGCAGCAACAATATCACCTCAAATAAGCTCTGAATAGTTAGCCAAATATTTTCCCTAAAGACTGACTCATTTTACAGCTAAAAGTTTATAGGCCGATTGACATACAAATGAAGAAAGATATTAAGAAGCATTTCAGGAAGCATTCCTCTACTGTTACAGCTGGCTTTTTGTGTGGAACTATTACTGTAGTCAATTATGAAATTCCAGGTTAATGTTAGACAGCATCTTTCTAGTACTAAACCTGATAGGACAGTCTAAAACATATATGGTTTGTAATAATTGTCTCAAGGGGTCACTTGAGATAGCCACTAGCACTTCATATTACGGCTGCCATAGGTTTTCAGACCTTCCTATGCCCATTTTTATTCCACTAAACTGATAATGGGCTAGGTGAACTGACTGATGACTTTGGAAATGTGTTCTGACAAATTAAATAATAAAACTAGCACATTAAGAACAAAAAACAAAATGATCAAAACCAAACCAAAATACAAAGACTTCATAGTGCACAATTCTACAAAGGATCAGCTTTGTACAAACTCTTAGGAGACTGGCTCCTGAAAAATCTGTCTACTGAGAGTTAGTGTTTCTTTCAGTGCCATCATTACTGAGCATCTTGTATCAAACCCAAAACTCAACATGTTTCTCACCACTGAAGGACTCATTACTGTTCCTTTCTCTTGTTCTTTGAGTTCTCTAACTTCATGCTCTGTGTGTCAATCTTTTGTCAGCCATGCAGGGCAATCTAAAAATATCTGTCTGTAGCACTTATTTTTTCAAATGAATAGAACTTTCTTTCCCCAGGGTAGCCTTAATTATTCTGTCAGGATGCATGGGTAGAGTTAGCGACATTACAATAGAAATAAGAGAGAGAAAAAATACTGACAACTTGAGGCAATGTTCCTGGCTAAGATCAGAACAGAAACCTATGGTAGACAGGGAATAGGGAATTAAGTTTTTAACTTGCCATCTACATGAATGTGTGCAGATATGTTTCTACAGGCGATTCAGTAATATATATATATCTTTGCTTGGCTACTTTTCGGAGGCTCTTGGGCTGATGTTCTTCTTTATTTGTTTTTATTATTTTACATGTGTGCGTGTTCTGCTCTCATGTGCCTCTGTGCACATGCCCCCATGTGGGTGCTGTGAACAAGTGCCATGAACTACTGAGCCAAGTTGTCAGCCCCATCTTGGACAGATTTCTATCTCCAACCTATCTGACATCTGTATTTGCTTAGTTATGTCAAGAACGCTAGAAAGGAGTCTAGGACTTGGAGTCAGCTACTGTGTCCTGCTGCTGCTTTCTTTCTGGTGAACCTTTCCTCAGTTGTAAATATGCCGTGACCTGGTTGTCCTAAATTCTTCTCATCCTATGGATTGTCCTTTCTTAGTCAGTTTCCTACAACAGTGATTCCCCAAACTATGAATATGGAAACTATCAGAAGTTTTGAGGAATGACAATTGCAAACATCTTATGTGTAGCCAAGTATATTAGACACAAAACCTGGGGCTGGAGGAGGATGGCACTGTTTAATAAAGTGCTTGTTGAACCAGTGTGAGAAACAGAGTTTGGTCACTTGTACTCACAAAAATAGCTGTGTATGGGGAAAAAGCTGTATATGGTACACCTAGTGCTGCAAGACAGCAACAGTTGGGTCCTCGGGTGGTTCATTGGCCATTCTCGCTAGTCAGTGAACTTCAAGTCCAATAAAGAATTCTCTCAATAAATAAGGTAGAGAGTAATAGAAGAAAACACCCAGTTCAGGCCTTTGACAACATGTACCTCCCCATGCACCTATACATACAAACTTAAGCAAAACTTGCTTTTCTTACCATTTCATAAAAGCTAGACTTAAAATATCACAAAGACTTGGAGTATATCTTGAAATAAATGTCAGTCTCTGGACATAGTGAAGTTAGTGTGATAGATATGAATATAAAGCAGGTATCACGGGGTGGTGAAAAACCAGAACCTGGTATCCTGTACATTGGATGTGACAGGTGAAATACCTCTCACAATACACACACATCTCTGGGAAACTCCAGAGGGAATGGGAAGGGACATTTGTGAAGATGGTGGGCCACTCACTGGGAGTGAAAGAGTTAGAACTGAAGAAGTAGATGAATTTGCCTCCCTTTCTGCCTTGCTTTTTCATTTTCTTTCTAATTTAACCTTCTTTGTCTGTATCTGAAAAATATTCTTTACATAGATTTTAGTTTTATATATTCGTATATTTTTACAATATACTCTTGTTGGTTCTCCTTACTCTAATGGGTTTGTTAATACTTTGTTTAATATCATATTTGCTTCTTTGTTTTGCAATCAGGTATCACTGTACTGGCTGGTTTTGTGTCAACTTGACACAAGCTGGAGTTAATCACAGAGAAAGGAGCCTCAGTTGAGGAAATGCCTCCATGAGATCCAGCTGTAAAGCATTTTCTCAACTAGTGATCAAGGGGAGAGGGCCCAGCCCATGGTGGTGAAAGAACCCCGGAGGGTATCTTCCGTCTGAAGAGACCCGTCCCAAGGAACAGCGAGACCACTCACTTCGGATGCAAGTAGCAAGAGGTTTATTTACACAGGTACCTGTGGGCACACAGTCTCTTGGAGGACTTGCGCGCCGGACAAAGGGGCAGTCCCCTTTTTATAGGGCTTGGGGGGCAGAAGCAAGGTACAGAAGCAGAAGCATAGCAACAGGGTTCTAATTGGTTAATTTAAATGAAACCAGGGTGAACTGGGGACAAGCCTCAAGTTCTTCGGAAAAGGGTGGCCTTGGTCCCTCCTCTGGGACAGGGTGCTGTTTTTCATCCTTGTCTCAGCACGTATGGCAAAATATTGTGTCTTTACCCCGGTCCAGGTGGTCAACTGCAGATATTTTTGTTTTGACAGAGACTGGGCTGTCCTCTGGCTCACTTTTGTTTCGTATTTTTCCATCCCTGCCTGTTCTGGGCCTAGTACAAAATGGAGTTACTGCAGCTAAAGCAGGAGGGGGTCTTTCAGTGGGTGGTGCCATCCCTGGGCTGGTAGACCTGGGTTCTATAAGAAAGCAGGCTGAACAAGCCAGGGGAAACAAGCCAGTAAGTAACATCCCTCCATGGTCTCTGCATCAGATCCTGCTTCCTGATCTGCTTGAGTTCCAGTCCTGACTTCATTTGGTAATAAACAGCATATGTAAATGTAAGCTGAATAAACCCTTTCCTCCCCTACTTGCTTCTTGATCATGATGCTTTGTGCAGAAATAGAAACCCTGACTAAGATAATCACCAAGTGTCTTTGTCTGGGCTAGAACTTGGTATGTAAACCCATCTGGCCTCAAAGTCATAAAATGTGCTTGCTTCTGACTTCTAAGTTCTATTAAAGGTGTGTTCCATGCTCAGCCAACTCTGTTTCTTTTGTAGATTTATGACCTATAATGACTTTTACTCTAAGTTTCTACATCACAATTCTGTCTTTGAACCCAGTTATGCATGGTTTGCTTTACATCTCAACTTCAATGCCCATTGGTCATAACAGTTAACAGTTTCCTTATTCAACACCCGCTGATTCCAATTTATTGAACAAATATAAAATAATTTTTAAAAATTCTGAGAAAACTTAAGCTAGAATGGAGAATTAAATAGGTATATGATCAGGTTACCCATACTTAGTGAGGAACCTTAGTGTAATTGGCACCAGTTTACACATTGGTGCTGGCTCATCTTGCTGGATTGTCCTCCACATTACTGCTCCAATGTCATTTATACTTCAGTCTCAAAGTTCACAGTATGAGAGGAAATTAGGGCTTATTGAGTACTCCAGCAACTGCAAACTTCCTTTTCTATCTCTAGAGAGACAAACCTGTTTGGAATATTCACAGAATTTTTATGGTGAAATATATGGATCTTTAGTTTTGGGATACCTCCTTATGTGTTGTTTGTTCAGGGAGGGCTCAAAGGCTCTTGCCATTCTTCTTGGCAGTGTACCAGAACCAAGTGATAAAACCCTGTTGCCAAAGACACCATACATCTTCTATGTTAGATACAAAGAAATCAAACTGAAGCTGAACTGGAAGCTCCCTCCCTGCTGGCCAGATTTTTTCAATGTCTTATTTATTAACACATAGAACAGGGAAATATGTCCCCCCAAGCTAAATTTATAGAATCTACAAAAGTATGTTTAATAATATACTGTTTTTTTAACTGGGTTTTTAACAGTTTATATTTATATCATATATAAATATAATGCATTATGTTTATAATTATGTAAATTGTTATATAATTATACAAGAATATAATATAATATAATATAAATAAATGCAATATATAAACAAATTATATATACATAGTATAGTTTCATTACTACATGTCAGATTCCATAATGACAATAGATACTTGAGTTCTGTTACACAAGAAAAGTCATGATGTTCTCGCCCAGCCAATAACCCTGCAAACTATAATTCTTACCTGCCAGAAAAGGTGTACCTGCTAGTCCAATAGTGGTATGACTGTTGTTTTAGTAACTAATTGCTTTCTAATTGGATTTGAGATTTAGTTCAGAGAAAAGGATTCATGCCAGGTACTATAAACTAGGTTAGAAACCCTTGACTTACAAGGTCCTAGGTCTTAGGAGTGAATCTATTACTAATGTTGAGCTAGAGCACCACAGCAGTCTTCTAAATATTTATATTTATACCTCTAGACAAATGTTCTCAGTTTTTTTAAAAGTTTATTTTATTTTATATGTATGAATGTTTTGCTTTCAAGTGTATCTGCACCACGTGTATGCCTGACGCCTGTGGAAATGTGGTAGGTTGCATAGGTTTGGCCCCCATGTGTCTCACTCATGTGTCTCAATGCTTGGCCCAAAGGGACTGGCACTATTTGGAGATATAGCTTGGTTGGAGTAGGTGGGGTCATTTTAGAATAAGTGTGTCAGTGCTGGGATGGGCTTCAATGTTTCTTCCCATGTCTAGACATTGCTCAGTGCAGGAGAGAGTTTCCTTCTGGCCACTTTCAGATCAATATGTAGAACTCTCTTGGGACAAGCTTGTCTTCATGCTGCCATGCTTCCTACCATGATGATTATAGACTAATTTGGGTCCTCTTAGAGCAACAAGTGCTCCTAACTGTGGAGCACTTCATCCTCTTCATCCTTCTTTGCCTTTAATATTAATCAGAGAAAAGTCTTCTTTTGCAATGGTGTTGCAGTAGATGTGGATACAGAGCTGTTCAAGGTACTGAGAATAAGTGCTGGTACAGTGAGAGCTCAACCCTAAAGAACATTCACTCTACCCTCTCTAATGCCCAGGAAACAATGTGGAAGTGATGGATAGTAAGAATGTAGGAGCTGGAAAATTGGGAGCCAGGCTGAGAAATGCATACATACCTTCAAGGCATGATAGTCATTGAAGTCTTGATTTTATAGGAATAGTGACTGCATGTATGAGCTTATATAAGACTGGTCCTATCAACAGTCAATCACACATGTCCCTATCCTTCCCAGACGAATGAATTATGGTACACTGATAGCTTCTGAGGGAGGGCCAGACATTGTCTTCAAATGTTTACCAATTGTTGAACCTACCATGTTGCAGACCTATGGTCATATTGTTGCCTTGTTTCAACTCTGTTTCACAACAAAACAAAGCAAAACAACAGTCATGAATGTTGGAAATGGCTTATAGGAAGTAGCTGGTATTTGGGGAAGATCTTATTAAAGGTAGGGAGAAAAAAAGAGGGTGATAATAGAACGTTATCTCTGTCTCTTTTTGCCTCTCTCTCCTCTCCCTCCTTCCCTTCTTCTCTCTTTCCTGGTAACCCTAATAGACTTGGAACTTTGTAGACTAGGCTCAGAAATCACAGAGATCTTCATGTGCCTGCCTCCCTAGGCCTAGGATTAAAAGGTGTGTGACCCTCCATCTAGCTTTTGGCTTGGCTTCTTTCAGTTAAAATGATGTTTTCAAGGTTGAACCATATAATATTTTGGGTACTTTATTTCTTTCGATAGCTGAATGTCAGGCATTGTTTGATAATTACTACATACAGTGGGTACCTAAAATTTTTCATGAATTATAGACAAATACATAAAGAAACATATCACTATCAGAGTCTGGAAGATTGAAGGATGAAGAATGACTGCTTAATGAGTATGAGCTTTTTTTCTGGGTAAAGTACTCTGGAATTAAATATTGGCAACATCAAAACATTTTGCAAGTATTTAGGACTCACTAAGTATTAGTTTTAAGTGGGTGAAATAATGAGAAGATAGTAGAAGGCACAACTGAGAATATCTACCTCCAACCTTGAGGAGAACATGTATCTGGATAAATTTAACATTTTTACCTCCTCACTAACCTGCTTCCCTAAATCTCTTTGATAGGGACAAGTACAGCTAAGCATTGAGACCCCAGCAATCTTTGACTGCTCTGGCGTTCTCTTTATTTCAGCTATAGAGGCAGAAGATACAAAATATATCCTTCTTTTTTCTAAACACGTCACACATATACTCATTTGACGATCTCTTTGCATCATTATTGTAATAGTTTATTCAGACAACTATTTATCTCAGTTTTGTACTTTTGTCTGAACTGCAATAGATGTAGGCCTTAGATTTCAGCTATTTTTTAAATTATTTTACTATTTTCATTTGAGACACTGTCTTGCTATGTATATACAGCCCAAGCTAAACTCAAATTCATGCCTTTCCTGCTTCTACATCCTGTGTGCCGAATATGTCACATTAGTGGCCTGGATTCTTCTCTACTATGGAAAGACAGTTTCTAAATTATTAGTTTTTTTGTGTGGCTTTTGTTTCCTATAAACCTTGGCAGCCTGTCTTTACCCTTAGATGGAAAACTAAATTCTAACACTTCCAAGGCTTTGCCTTTTCATCTATCACCTTCATGCTTACTCTTCATTTCTCCCCATTCTTCTGTGCTCCCAAGACTCCAGAACCATTCTCCATTATTCAGATCCCCAGTCTTTCTGTCACACCTGTTTAGTGCAGAGGCCACAAGATCCTTTGAGGTTGCATGCTTTCCAGATTCTTTCTTATACTCAGAGTAACAAATTATACACTAATCTAACGTGTTATGAATCTGTAACTTTACTGCAAGAAAGTTGAGCCTGAAGCTGTGGGTAAAAAGGGGACAGGAGCAGGGTAAGGTTTCCTCAGATAGCTCGATTGTCAAGATTGTCATGACTGGCCTCCATGTATCACTGGGAACACAGGCTATTGTTCATGGAGAAGGCTATAATGTGACTTTGCTTTAACAGGAATCTGAAAGAAGCTGGATGAAAACAGATGTTATGCTTCAAGGGTTTGTTTGGGAGTGAAGTTCCCCCTCACTGGACATGGTGTTCTAAAGTTTATCTTAAAAGAAGACATTTTAACAATACAGACTTGTCACCTTCTTCCTCATCACCACCACTAATATCTCCACATCACACGACAACACTTTCCCTTTACTGACAAGTAAAAAGGCTAAAAGCAACCATTTCATGAACAATTATTGCATATTATACTAGGGCAGAGAATTTAATGAAAAGACATAAAAACTCAACTGACAATATGTACTTGTCAAATTTGGTAGTTTAGAGAACCTTATCTTGTTATATGGTAAAGGTAGAGTAAAATATGAACCATGATCAGTGACTAAGAATTTCACAACCAAGTTTTGAGAAAAGAAACAAACAAACAAACAAACCTGGAAACATAACAGCTTATCCTGTTTGTCTGGATTCTGATGGCACATCATCTTGTAGAAGGGGTTTTCATATTCAGAAAAAAAAATCCCACAACCATTTGTTTTCCATATTGCTTTTGGAAACAGTGAATTTTTAATAAGTAAGTAGAAACATCCTCTGGCTAGGAACAAAAATACCAATTTGTTGACTACACATTCCTCCTTATCTCAGGCTCACCACAGATGGAACACTTAAAGAGAAAGTATGACATTGATGTTTTTTCCTCAGGGAGACAAATGAGGAGGTAGTGTACAATAGGCTTTTGTCTCATTAGCAGTCAGTGGCTTTTGATTTGAGAAAGGTGCTCTTGTGAAGATAATTATGGATGTTTTGGACATGGTCTTAGAATTTTACTGATGTGAACAGACACCGTGACCAAGGCAACTCATATAAGACAACATATAATTGGGGAAGGCTTATAGGCATATGGGTTCAGTCTATTATCATTAAAGCAGGAGCATAGCAGTGTCCAGGTAGGTATGGTTCTGGAGGGACTGAGAGTTCTACATCTTCATCTAAACTTCATTGTCACTAGGAGAAGCCTGGGATCCAGGCAGCTAGGATGAGGGTCCTAAAGCTCACACCCACACCACGCCTACAGTGACACAGTTCCTCCAAATGTCCACACCTCCAAATAGTGCCACTTCTATTGCCAAGCATACTCAAACTACCACATTCCACACCTGTCCCTCTGCCCTCGTGTTCAAACACATGAGTCCATGGGGGCCATGCCTAGCTATAGCATAAAAAAATACATTTAGTCCAACTTCCAAGTCTATAGCAGTCTCAACGAAGTTCAGAGTCTCTTTTGAGATCCATTCAACCACTTATCTGTAATTCCCAAAGCAAGACAGGAAATAAACTGGGCAAATTCCTAACTCTGCATCTTCATGTCCAATATCAAAGCAGTCCTCAGATTTCCAATTATTTTTCTTTTTATTTTCTATCCAAATTCCACTTTATTTATTTATTTTTTAAACTTTATTTTAAAAAACAAAGATAAAAGAAAAAAACTTAAACATTTTTGCATAAATGTATACAAATACAATTGTGTCAGTGCTTGGCTTTTTTCTTTCTTTTTTTTTAAGGTTTGATACTCTGCATTAGGGTCTTACTAGTTACAATGAGCAAAAAGTACATGTAAAACAGGGTGTAAACTGGAATTAGTCAACGTTTTCTTGGTGTGTAAGGATTGAGCATGATGGTTTTTTTGTTTTGTTTTGTTTTCTTTTTTTTTTCTTGAACTTCACACAGTCTGTGAGTTGTTTCTGGGGGAGTGCGAGCCTCTGGGGTTAGCATCCCACTATCAGTGACTGCATATTATGTCTGTTCTTTTGTGACTGGGTTATCTCACTCAGGATGATATTTTCTAGATGCAACCATTTTCTTAAGAATTTGGTTAAGTCATTGTTTGTGATAGCTGAGTAGTATTCCATTGTGTATATGTACCACAATTTTTGTATCCATTCATCTACTGAAGGACATCTGGGTTCTTTCCAGCTTCTGGCTATTATAAATAGAGCTGCTATGAACACTGTGGTGCATGGGTCTTTGTTGTATATTGGAGTGTCTCTGGGGAATATGCCCAGAAGTGGAATAGCTGGGTCTTCAGGTAGTACTATGTCCAATTTTCTGAGGAATCACCAGACTGATTTCCAGAGTGGTTGTATCAGTTTACAACCCCACCAACAGTGGAGAAGTGTTCCTCTTTCTCCACAACCTCGCCAGCATCTGCTGTCATCTGAGTTTTGGATCTTGGCCAATCTGACTTGTGTGAGGTGGAATCTCAGGGTTGTTTTGATTTGCATTTCCCTGATGGCTAAGGATGTTGAGCACTTCCTCAGACGTTTCTCAGCCATTCGATATTCCTCAATTGAAAACGTTTTGTTTACATCTGTACCCCATTTTTTAATAGGGTTGTTTGATTCTCTGGTGTCTAGCTTTTTGAGTTTTTTGTATACCTTGGATATTAGGCCTCTATCTGATGTGGAGTTGGTAAAAATCTTTTCCCATTCTGTTGGCTGCCGTTTTGTTTTCTTGACAATGTCCTTAGCCTTACAGTCCAATTAGTTTTCATCCTTGTTGACTGCAACAAACTTCTTTCTCTTGGCTGGTTCCACTTCCAGTTATCTGATTTTCTCAGCAGGTATTCTACAGTTCTGGCAGCTTTAACAGCTTAGGGTCTCCAAATGAACTTCAACTTAACAGCTTCTTGTTCCCGTGTCTGAGATCCACATATGATATTCTGGGCACCTCCAAAGGGCTTGGGTCACTTTTCCAGCTTGGCCCTCTGTAGTACCCTAGGCTCTAGTTGACGGAACTCCACTGCTGCTACTGTTCTTGGTAGACATTCCATGGTACTGGTATCTCCTATACATTGGGGTCTTCTGCTCCAACTTGTCTTCACCAATAGACATTCATAGGCTCTCTTCATGTTGCCAAACCTCAACTTTTTTGCATAATAACTTCAGTCCTGAACCATCAACTGCAACTGAAGGTACATCTTCATCAATGGCCTTCCCTGGCCTTCCACAGTGCCATGCTTCTGTTGCTTTCCCTTTATGCCTTCAAACCAGTATTACTTGTGTGACTCTTATACATTGCCAAGTTCAGCTGCAGCATGGGGTACAATCTTGCTATCACTGGCACAAAGATTCTTTGTGCCCTCAGAAAACACTTCCCAGAAGATTTTACATCAGTGATGCTGACCTCTTCTAAATCACAACTAATTTCTTAGCCCCAGCTAACCAGCATCAATTGTCCTGGTAGACCCTTCTTTTACTGACTCTAAATCCAAAGCCATATGCAGGAAGCTGCTGATTCTGCTGCTTGTTGAGGCTGGAGCATGCCTTCTCCCTCTTATTCTATTACTAGCTATATGGTTTTCATCTTCCTCACTGCCTAAGATTGGCTTTCCTGAAACTTGCTTTATAGATTGAACTTGAATTCAGAGACTCGTATGGCTCTGCCTCCTGAATGCTAAGATTAAATGTACCACAACACCTAGACATGTTTTTCTTCACCTAGAACTTGTTCTGTTCCAGGCTGGCCTTAAACTCAAAGATCTACTTGACTTTGTCTCCAGAGATTAAAGGTGTTGAAGGACCCTAGGGGCTTTTGCCAGCCTTACACTTACCAACTCAGGTCAAGACTAGGCCAAGTTTCATTCTCCACCCACAGTTCTTGAGAAGAGCAGAGACATCTTGAAAAACTGAAGAATGTGCTGACTGATAGTCATCTTACCCTTTGGTCCCAGAGAGTGTTCGAATGCCTGTCACATGCTTGCTAGTCAATAGATTCAAAGGCCAAACACTTAGCCAATTTGTTTAAACTGTAACCTTGATGTTGTAACATGTACCCCTAAAAAGTTTAAAATCTTGTAACAGCCTTTTGGGGTTGCCTCTCCTCCGGATGCAGGCCACCCCAGTGCACTGGACTAATAAACTTCTTGCTTTTACATCAATCCCTGATCTCTCATTTCATTCATGGGATTCTCAAATAGATAAGACTCAATTTGGGTCTTACGTTTAGTGCATTTGCTGGGAAATAGGACTCACTGAAAGGACAGGAATACCAGGTAAATGGAGAACATAGGCTTCAACAGGCCTCAACAGGCCTCAAGGTTAGGTACCACACAGTTGTCTTGTCTTGTCTGATTGTCTTTTGTTCTCAGTTTTGGTTTGCTTGAGAGTGTCTGTAAGTTGTGACCATGGGGAGTCTGAAGGACTTCAAGCCCCTATTTGAAACTTGGTTGACTTTGGCCAGTGGGAGCTGGCAGGGTAGCCTGTTTACCTGTTTTCTGTGGTCTGTGACACTCTTTACAGGGATGCTCAGGATTTTTGTTACTGTTTCTGGTGTGTGTGTGTGTGTGTGTGTGTGTGTGTGTGTGTGTGTGTGTCTGTGTGGCCTGTGGCGTTCATGGCAGGGAAGATTCGGTTGTTTCTGTTGTGTTCCTGTGGACTTAGGAGTTCATGGCAGGGATGCTTAGGACTTTTGTTTCCATTTTTGTTGTGTCTGTGAGAACTTGTAGAATTTTTATTTCTGTTTCTGTTGAGTGTGTGGACTTGGAATAATGTTATTTTTGTTTCAGTTTCTGTTTTGTGTGTGTAGACTTTGACTGCTGTTATTTTTGGACATGGAACAGAACACCTCTACCCCCTTAAGTTTACACTTAGAAGACTGGAATGATGATAAGAAGAGGAGAGTTTTTGGTCCAGGAGTGGGTGGTCATCCCAATCAGATTCCTTACATCCTGGTCTGGGAGAATATGTTGTCGGACCCTCCTCCATGGGTCCAGCCCTTTTTGCCTTCCTTTCCATCCCAGTTTCTTGCTTTACAGGACCCCATGCTGCCTAAGAATGAGATTCTACCGAACTCTTCCTCCTTTGACTTCTTTCTCCTAGATCCCCCTTTTTCTGATAATCCCAGGAAACTCACTGAATTTTTAGATTCTGTCTTGTTTACCCATCAACCTACCTACAACGATTGCCAGCATATTTTGCAGTTTCTTTATCATTGTATTATTCTAGGGGCCAGAAAGAAAGTCCCTGGGACAACCGGGATTCACACTCAGAACCCTGCTGACATAAGATGAGGGATTCCCTCTTCACAGACCAGACTGGGACTACAACTCTCCTGAACATAGGAGAACCTGAAGGTCTACCAGCAGGCACTGTTGGCAGGTCTCAAGGGGGCCAAAATGACCCACCAATTTTACTATGGTATGTAAAGTTAAGCAGGGACCAGAGGAATCATGCTCAGCTTTTCTAGAGTGGTTCAGAGAAACATTCTGCAAATATTCACCTCATGATCCCAGCAACAAGGCACACAAAGCTACTGTGACCATGGCTTTTTATAGACCAGTAGAGATGTCAGGAAAAAGTTTCAGGGGCTAGAGGGACTATAAAATCAGTCACTGAGGGATTTAATGCAGTTTTCTGAGAAAGCTTACCCTAACAGGGAGACAGGAGAAGAAGGAGCAAGGAAAGATAAAGAAGATGAAAGGAAGAAAGCAGGAGAAAAGGCCAGAAAGGAATTTACAGAGGATCCTAGCTACAGTGGTGAGAGGCAGATAATCAGGAACCAAGTCTGTCACTAAGAAAGAGACTCTTGATAAGGATCAATGTGCTTACTGTAAAGAAAAAAGTCCACTGGGCCAAAGAGTGTCCTAAGAATAAGAAAAGGGGACCCCAACAATGAGACTCCTGAACCCGTGGCCCCAAAGTTCTGACCGTACAAGAAGACAGAAAGTAGGAGGAACAGGGTTTGTACTTCCTCCCCAAGTCCAGGGTAACCTTGAAAGTGAAGGGGAAACCTATTCAGTTCCTTGTAGATACCCCAGTCATCTGTCCTGCTACAAACTGAGGAGCACATGTCAAACAAAAAGTCTTGAATTCAAGGGGCTACCAGCACTAAACAATATTTATGGATTGCCTGAAGATCTGCAGATCTCTGAGTGGGCCAGGTATCCCACTCATTCATAGTAATGCCAGACTGTCCCTGCCCCTTGTTGGGTAGAGACCTCCTGACTAAGATGGGGGCACAGATTCATTTCCACCCTGAGGGACCACAGGTTAAAGGGCCAAAAGGGGAGCCCATGCAGGTTCTAACAATCTGGTTGGAGGACGAGTATCAACTCTTTGAGCAAAAACAGTTCTTCTCAAACAAGATGGACTGGTGGCTGCAGGTGTATCCACAAGCCTTGCAGGAAAGTTCAGGAATGGGGAAGGTTAAGAACCAGCCCCCTGTTTATATAAAACTGAAAGCTCTGGCTAGCCCGATAGTGGTGCATCAGTACCTTATGTGAAAGGAGGCATGAGATGATCAATCTCATCACACATCTCCTGGATACTCCAACTAGGGGTTCTGTGTAAGTGCCAGTCAGCCTGAAACACACTTCTTTTACTGGTGTGGAAACCTGGAATCATCAACTACCAGCCAGTTCAAGATCTCCGAGAGGTAAACAAATGGGTAGCTGATCTCCATTTTATGGTACCTAACCCCTACAACCTGTATAGCTCATTGCCCTCATCCAGAACCTGGATATAATACTGGACTTGAAGCAAATGCATCAATAGATTCATCTAGAGGTTGACCAACTGTGAGGACCATATTGTGGTCAAATTCTTTTGTACAAGATTTGAGGCATCTAGTGGGACAAGTAGTGCCAAGCCAGAAGGTAAATACATGTAGAACTAAGGTAGAAAAAGGAAAGAGGCCAAGGGGAGATAGACCTGGGTTCTGTTGGGGAGTGGACTTAACAGAGATTAAACCAGTAAGATATGGATGTAGATGTCTGTTAGTCTTTGTAGATACCTTTTCTGGGTGGGTGAAAGCCTTCCCCATCAAGAGAGAAACAGCAGTGGTGGTGGCGGCTAAGAAGATTCTAGATGAAAGTTTTCCTCGGTTTGGCACCCTTAAGGTAATTGGATAAGACAATGGGCCAGCTTTTATTCCCCAGGTAAGTCATAAATTAACTTATTTCCTGGGGACCAATTGGAAACTTCATTGTGCTTATCATCCCCTAAGTTCAGGACAGGTAGAAAGAATGAACAAAACTCTAAAGTTAACTAAAGTTAACCTTAACTACATTGACCTTAGAGATTGATGCTGACTGGGTGGTGCTTCATCCCCTGTCCCTGTTCCAAACTGAAATACCCCTTATCATTTTATCCTAACCCATTTTGAGATCCTGTTTGGTACCCCAACTCCATTAGTACCCACCAGGTCCTCCCCGGAGGTATCCCAACTCACTGATAGGAACCTCTTTTGAGGCTCCAAGCCTTTCAGTCAATACAACATGAGATTTGGCACAAATTGTCTGCCTTATATGCTCCAGGAATGCCAGAAACCCCTCTTTGTTTCCAGACTGGTGACTGGGTCTACATCTGGAAGCATTGGGCACAGTCGCTGGAACCCTGGTGGAAGGGACCCTACCTGGTCCTGATAATCACTCCCACAGCCCTCAAGTTGGATGGAATTTCAGCCCAGGGGCACTAGTCCCATGTGAAACCTACAGACACCCTATTCACTGGATAACCCTGCTGCCCCCACATGCCTGTCTGTCAAACTTGGATTGTGCTTTCCAGTGTAACTAGAGATGAGGTCACCTCCATTATGACTTCCAAACCCCTCAACACCTAGGATGGCCCATTAAGACTCACATAAAGCATTCCATTACTTTCCAAATCCAGTCTACATTCTTCCAAATCCACATTCTTCCAAACAAAAGCTGGTCAGGACTATCGCGACAATACTCCAGGCCTCATTACCATTACTCCTATCTTAGGGTATTGCCCTGTGAAGGGACACCATGACAAAGGCAGCTCTTAAGAAGGACAACGTTTTATTGGGACTGTCTTACTGGTCCTTAGGTTCAGTCCATTGTCTTCAAGGGAGGAGTATGGCAGTGTCCTGGCAGGCATGGTTCAGGAAGAGCTGATAGTGCCACTACCTGGGTCAAGCATAATTAAATTACCAAGGTCACTCTATTGAGGAATGCTGCCTCCATTTCCCCAGCTTAAGTGAACAAAGGAAGTTCTAGCTGGAACTGGTTGGTGGCCTTGGCAGGTCCCGTAACTAGAAGCTTATGCATGCTTTCTGGGTAGTAGTGCCGTTGTAGAAATAAGTCAGGCTCCAGCACTGCCTGGATCTGTGGTACTGTAGAATGCAGTTCTTTCTGTTTCTGGTAATTGCGTTGTTCCTGGAAATAATTGCATTTTAGTTTCTTCACTACCAAAATATTTAAAGAACTTTGATCTCAGAGTGCTATGGTGAGAAATAAAAAATAACAAAATCTGTGGGTCTCCCCACTCTTGTGGATTTTCAGCCTAAAAAGGAAACAGAGATGACAATCATGGGTGAGGGTGCTCTGAAACCCTGTGAGTACATATGATGATGGGTGACACTGGGGCCAGCCATAGGGAGGCAGATCAACTTTACTTAGGGTGATTTAAGACTTATAAATTTTTTGGGGGAACTGAAGGTAGAAAGTTTATTTACTATGATTTAAGGCTTATAAAGTTTTGGGGAATGAATCCAGGATAAGCAAAGCTCATTGGATGAGGGCTTAGCATACGTGAAATGCCTTATAATCACAGGGAAGAATTTAAGGAATATCAGGTGCTAGCTGAACAGGTTTTATCAGGAGAAAGGAAATTGATTCTATAGTCTAATTGAGGCTACATGAGATTCCTCTGGCATATAGGTGGGTATACAATTTCTCAGACAAGGTCAGATAAATAGAAGTCCCACTAATGAAGGGAGATTTCCCATATTGCACTGAGTCCAGAGGCTTTCTGGTTATGGTGGACTTTGACCTTGATTATCAGTTTTCCCACAAAAATTAACTAACACAGAGTGAATTTGTGCTCTGGGGCAGGTTCTGTGTCATTCTTTATATTCATGGTCCAGTCACCTCACAAGCTACTGGTTTGCCTCTTATCATCTTCTTGTTCTCAGTGAAGACATAGATTGAGAGGGACTGAGTAATTTACCTGTCCTCAAACATCAAGGAAGAGCCAGCACCTGCAGCCCAGGCTGCCATGTCTCATACTTGAGGTGTACACATTGGTGCATATTTTTCTTGAGCTATACTAATGAAGTGATCCCAACAATGGATAAAGAATTCTTGTGTTCCTATCATGGATGGATATTGAATGCTGATTTTAATTATATGTTGAATGGTGTTAAGTTTATGTCAAGTGAAGTCTAAATAGTTCATTGTAGTGCTGATTCAAGGGTCCAGACCATTAAGGCTGACCACTTGTCAGTCTCTGAGAGCTTTTTCTGTGAGAACCCCAAAGCCTTTTGTGGTACAGTTTATAATGTCATGAGGTTCTTCTTCTGGCTCGAAAGTAAGCTTCTCATGTATGCCCACTTTCTATGATGCTACATGAGCCTTAGAATTAAAGCTGGGTGGTACTTGTTGGCATTAGGACAGCTCCTACCCCCAGCAATGACGACTCCCACAGGTAACAGGGACCTGGTACATCTTTCACCATGGGAACAGCCAAGCATTCCCAGGATACACCAGTTCAGAAGCCCACCTCTACCTGGGTGTAAATGATATCACTACCTCCATAAAATTTCTCCTCTTCTCTTGACTCCCCACTCCTTTCCTGTCATACTATTAAACCTCTCCATATGGGACCATGTTGGTGTGATGTGGTTTGTTAGGGTCACTTCGAGTCTTATATATAGTTACATGGCCCAAAAATGTTCAAAATATAGAAAGGAGATTTCATATTTAAATGAATAGTTTTATAAATCAAGTAGAAATCAGTTAATACTTGTGTTATTTTTATCTCCCTGCCAATAAAATATGCATAATTTTACAGTGGTATAAGGACGAAGACCATGGATTTTTCAGTGTAGTTTCACACAAGCTTATTTAGGCTTTTTTTCCCTCATTGTAGCAGAAGCAGAATTCTGGATATGAGACTCAATACTGAGGAAAAACTGTGTGATATATTGGAATGTTCTAGGCCAGCTAATTGCTACACAACATAACATTTGAGGAATTAGATTTGTGTCACAGGGAAGGCTTTAGAGAGTACATATGTAGAATGCAAAACCAATTGAGTCTATGTGTCTTCCACATCTGTTTCCTTAATTTTGTATGTTTTTGCTTCATTATCTTTATTGTTGAATTGTATCTGTCAACAGATGGCAACGTCAGCAAATCTTCTTATAAGATGGTTAAATTCAATGACAGTTGCTTTGACTTTCAGATTAGTCAGTTGGAAGAAAGGAGATCTTTATTACTTGTCTTTCTGGTTTTACAAAACCAGTGAGAAGTAAGGACAGTTCTCCAGAGTACTACAGATAGTGAGGGTTGGGACTAGTTCTGTGCTGCTCCTGGATATCTATGTGGTTCTAGGTGGCTGCCCAGATCAGGGACATCCACATGGTCTCTAATGGTCATATGAGTCATGGTCATCAACACCAACTTCTACTCCATAGTTTTAGACACAGACATGGTCCTGTGTGGCAGCATGAGCTGGGACTTCAGCATGGCCTCCGGTAGTGAGCCTGTCTACCCAAACAGTATGTTCAGTTCTGCTTTTCTTCGTAATGCTCTAGCACTTATACTTCTCTTTCCCTTCCGTCCACCACATACATTGTAGTGGCTTCCAACGTGGGCCAGCCTCACAGCAAGCCAGTCTCTAGATGTCTACAAACTTCCTATGTGGCATGGTAGTAGGCTGCTCTCTGTATGTCTTCCAACTCCCAAGATATGTCATGTGGCAGCATCTCTGGGCATCTTGCCCTGCCTCACTAAGACTGTTCACATCTTGATTTCAGAGCTGTCCTGAGCTCCCCTCAGAGCACCCAGCAGCACCTCTCAGAGTATGTATCACCCTGAAGCATTCATGCCTGCTTAGCTACAGAGAGTAAAATTACTTGCCTTATTCAGTTAAGAACCATAGAAAGCATACAATATTTTACCCCATTGCAAAATTTCTTAAAATGAGTGAAAAAACTTCTGAACACTTGCTTCGGGAAGAAGCTATTAACAAAAAAACTTAAGATGGGAAGGAGATGAGTTTGAAGACATACCACCTAGCCTACTCCCTGAAAGAATGTTTTTTTTCCTTTAAAATAAAAATACATTATGTGTATGTATGCGTGTTTGAGTGAATGTAGGTATATGTAGATACTCATGGGACCCAGAAGAGGGAATCAGTCTCTTGGTACTATTTACTGGCAGTTGTAGATGTGAATGCTGAGGTATGGTAGTTGCCTTATATGGGTGCTGGGAAATGGACCTGTGTCCTTTATAAAAACACGGTGCTTTTTAACCACCAAACAATCTCTCCAGATTCTATTTTGTTTTTTATATGTAGTCCAGAGTGGTCCAAAACCTCTTAACTCTGCTTCCAGAGTGCAAGAATTATTCTGGGCATGTGCCTCTGTGTTACGCAGCATACTTTACTCTAGTGCCAAGTTCACACATCATTTGTCATGTTCTTGGTACTTTTTCCTCAGCCTAACCACCTCCTGGACCCTGATCACATATTTCCTGAGAAACATATACCTGGGAGTTGTATTTTATATCTACCTGCCATTCCTCTGATGTCATCTAAACATCAGTCAATGCAAAATAGCACTATTCCTTCATATAGGCTGCCTTTACACATCCCAGGTGTGCAGGGGAATTGTCTGCTGCTGTCTCAAATTCTACCTGCCCAAAGGAATTATTGGCTTGGAGTCTCTGTTTCACTTTTCCATTCCCCATAGTATTTAGGCTGGAGTATGTGTCTACAGAGAGTTCATTAAATTTTGGATTCTAGGAGGTAGGTTACTAAAAATGGTCTGAGAAATTTTGCATACTCATCACACTCAGACAGATTCATAGAGTTTGTTACCAGAACTTTATGCTCAGAGCAGTCTTGCAGAAGACAGTACTTTTTAGTTTAATTAACCTGATATTTACTAAGTGTACTTGAATATTTTCAAATGTAACCACTGTGATCAGCTCAAACAATAATGTCTGACCCTATAATTATATGGAATTTAAGAATGAAAAAAAAAAAAAAAAAAAAAAAAAAAAAACACACCGCTAACTGTGTCCATGGGAATAGCTTGGTCCACATTGTAGTATTATAATAAAATACTTGAAGTTGGGAAGATTATGAAATAATGAAGTACATTTAGCTCACAAATCTGGAGATTCTCATGCATCGTCATAACACCCATCTGCTCAGTTTTGATGAAAACCCAATGGCAAAAACCACCACAGTTGCAGAATATGCTGAGGGAGAGATTAAATTGTTAGAATCAGTAGACCTGGTTGATGGCAGGTTCCCAGGGACTTCTATCTGCTCTGAGATAGAGGTAAGTAAGACAGTTGAGAGCCATATACAAACGAAACAATAGTGCTGATGAAGTTAACATTGTTAAGAGTTTCTGCAAAATGTGATTTCACATATTAAAAAGACAAATTCTGTAGAATACTATAAAGTAGTGTGATTATAGGCAAACATCTTAACAAATGTCATCCTAATACCTTGATCATACTTTGAAAAACATTAAACTCTGAGAATTGTCACACTGTATCAGTAAACATATTTTTTTTTATTTCAGTATTTTGAAAGGTATTGTTGGTGAAGGTGTCATTTCCCTATTTGGTTCCTGATTGTGTCAATAAAAATGATAGGAGCCAATCGCTAGGCGAAGAGAAAAAGGTGGGATTTACGGGTTCCTGGAGGAAGAGGAGGGAATGTGAGAGGGAGGGGGAGAGGAAGGGATTGAGGGAGGGAGGGAGGAATAGAGGGAGGGAGGGAGGGAGGGTGTGGTGGCTCCCATCACCAGCAGGATTCTGATATAGGATAGCTGACGAATATTGGATTCTGCACCCAGCAGTTGTGTTATCTGGCTGATTTTAAAGTGTTAGAACTTTCTGGTGTTTTCCATCTGAAGCCACTCTTGTGGGCAGGATAAAAAGGCACAGCCGGATCGGACGTTGGTGGAGCTAGCCACAAAGTGGTTGGCCGGAGGAGAGGGAGCAAAGTTCCAGGTATTCATGGGAAAAGTATCAGAGCTGGTGGTTTAGCAGCTTGTTAAAGCTCGCTAGCCAAGAGGCCTGAGTAAGACCTTTGCTGCTGGCTGCTGGTACAGGCTGTGGGACCAGGCAAGGAGCAAGCTACATGCAACAAGTTATGGTCTTACTTTTTAAAAGATTCTATAAGCTTTTGAATTTTGATATCACATATAGATATTAACTTTCAGGTTAACCTACTGATGTGTGCTGGTGTTTTAAGATTTTATTTTAATGTTATTAAAACATATTTGTGCTCGCTTTATGCATGTAAGTATAAACCTACATGTTTGTACTTTGTGTATACCATGTTTGTACTTTGTGCCCCTGGGGCCAGAAGAAGTTGGATCCCTGAGAACTGGAGTTACAGAGGTTGGAATGTGGGTTATAGAAGCCAAATTTGGGTTTCCTGAAAGATAAATGAGTGGTTTTAAATTTTGAGCCATCACTACAGACCTCTATTAATTTTATATATTTATTTCTAATTAGCATATAGGGTTTATTATAAGATTTTTGAATATATTCTGTTGTTGGTTCTCTCCTTTACCCCTAACCTGACACCAGCTTGGTCATCTTAAGTAGAAATGCAAGGGACTGAGCTACAACTTATAGTGCTTGTAATGTCCTGCTTAGGGATTTGGTCAGGATGATGTTCTCTGATTCTCTTTCAAATGTATAATTAAGTCCCAGCCATGTCTGAATTTTAAGATTTTAGTAATCATGGTATTAGTCTATATTTATTCATTTTGTAATGCTGTATGTATTCCACTGAGATGTGGGTTCACAATAATTTTTCAATATTTTTAAATGTTGTGAAATCAACATCACTGGCTATATTTTTAATTTTAAACTTTCTGTGTAGCACTTTTATCTTTAAAATTTGGTAAATAATAGCCATGTATATCATATGTAAATGAATTTTGCTTATTAAAAAAGGAAGCTAAGCATATGTTATAGAGTAGGAGATCATAGGCTGACATTTATTCTAGTTTTGATGTATGACTATTCTGTTTGCCGAATGTGTGACTCAAGACAGTTTCCTTAGAATACTCTGTTCATGATGAAACAGATATTTGAAGTAAAATGCTACATTCTTTCCAATTTTATGACCACAGTCAAGTATTGTCAAGAGTATTGTCTTATTCAAAGGAAACCTCATGAAATTTTTACAACTTTTGTCAAAGGCTAAGACAAAGTTTATAGAATATTTTCTGCTGAACATATGCTTTTTGTGCAGGTTTGCATGTAGAAGGTATGCTCTTCTTGGCTGAGTTATACACTGTCTTTAGGAACACACCACCCCTTCTTCAGATCCACCAGGACCAAATTCCAGGACTGTAAATACACACACACACACCCCCCCAAAACAAACAAACAAACAAACAAAACAGGAAATGACTTATTTCCCAAAAGACACATTGGATTTTCTATTTCCTGACAGTGAACTCTCATTTTCCATACATACTGTCATGGATTGTTCTCTCACTGAATCTTTTCAAGATCAGCTTCTACAGTGCACTACAGGGGACTTCCGATACAACTTTTCTTCTTCCAACTCAACCCCATCAACTTTCCCCTATTTTGCTTTTTTGTTCTCTTTAGTGATACATCCTCTCCAGCACACACATGCACACACACACACACACACACACACACACACACAAACACAAACACACACAGTTTCTCTGTCCTCATGATCTAAGTAAAGGAGTATGTCTCAGTTGAGGTTACTACTGCTGTGATGAAACACCATGACCAAAGACATTTGGAGATGAAAGGCTTTATTCAGCTTATATTTCCACATCACTGCTCATCACTGAATGAGGCCAGCGTGGGAACTCAAACATCTTTTGGGTATATGCCCCAGAATTGTATAGCTGGGTCTTCAGGTAGATCTATTTCCAGTTTTCTGAGGAACCTCCAGATTGATTTCCAGAGTGGTTGTTCCAGTTTGCAATCCATCAAAAATGGAGAAGTGTTCCAATTTCTCTACATCCCTGTCAACATGTACTGTCATCTGGGTTTTCATCTTAGCCATTCTGATTGGTGTATAGTAGAATCTCAGGGTCATTTTGACTTATATTTTCCTGATCATTAAGGATTTGAACATTTCTTTAGGTGTTTCTCAGCCATTCTTTGAGATTCCTCTGTTGTGAATTCTCTATTTTGTTCTTTACCCCATCTTTTGATTGAAATGTTTGGTTTCTTGGTGGTTAACATTTTGAGTTCTTACATATTTTGGATATTAGCCCTCTATTGAATGTGGGATTAATATAGGTTTTTCCCAATGTGTAGGATGCCAATTTGTTCTATTGGCCAGGTCCTGTACCCTACAAAATGTTTCCAGTTTCATGAGGTCCCGTTTATCAATTCTTTTTTTTAAACTTTATTTTAAAAAACAAAGATAAATGTACAGATTTTTAAACATTTTTGCATAAAAGTATACAAATACACTTTTTATAAGGTTGTAATTAAGTATTTGTGGGTACATATACATACACATATGTATATATGTAACAATAATATAGGAAAAGAGGTTATTAATTTGAGGAGATAGGAGAGAAACTGGGAGGGGCTGTAGGGAGGAAAGGGGGATGTGATACAGTTCTATTTTAATTAAAATATATTCTTTTTTTTTCTTTCTTTCTTAATCTTCAGACAGTCTGTGGGTTGTTTCTGGGGTGTTCAGAGCTTTCTGGGGTTAGTATCCCATTATCAGTGACTGTGTATTATGTCTGTTCTTTTGTGACTGGGTTATCTCACTCAGGATGATATTCTCTAGATGCATCCATTTTCTTGAGAATTTCGTTAGGCCATTGTTTCTGATAGCTGAGTAGTACTCCACTGTGTAAATGCACCACAATTTTTGTATCCATTCATTTACTGAAGGATATCTGGGTTGTTTCCAGCTTCTGGCTGTTATAAATAGAGCTGCATTGAACATTGTGGTGCATGTATCTTTGTTGTATGTTGGAGTGTCTCTGAGGTAAATGCCCAGAAGTGGAGTAACTGGGTTTTCAAGTAGTACTATGTCCATTTTTCTGAGGAACCACCAGACTGATTTCCAGAGTGGTTGTATCAGTTTACAACCACACCAGCAGTGGAGAAGTGTTTCTCTTTCTACACATCCTCGCCAGAATCTATTGTCATCTGAGTTTTGGATCTTGGCCAATCTGACTGGTGTGAGGTGGAATCTCAGGGTTATTTTGATTTGCATTTTCCTGATGGCTAAGGATGTTGAGCACTTCCTTAGATGTTTCTCAGCCATTCAATATTCCTCAATTGAGAACTTTTTGTTTAAGCCTGTACCCCATTTTTTAATAGGGTTGCTTGATTCTCTGGTGTCTAGCTTTTTGAGTTCTTTGTATACCTTTGATATTAGGCCTTTATCTGATGTGGGGTTGGTAAAGATCTTTTCCCACTCTGTTGGCTGCTGTTTTGTTTTCACGATAGTGTCTTTAGCCTTACAGAAACTTTGCAATCTCATTAAGTCCCATTTGTCAAACTTTGACCTTAGAGCTTGAGCTATTGGTGTTCTGTTTAGGAAATTTACTCTTGTACCTATGAGTTCTAAGGTTTTACCTACTTTCTCATCTAATAGTTTCAGTGTACCTGGTTTAATGTGGAGATCTTTGATCCACTTACACTTGTGCTTTGTACAAGGAGATAAGAAAGGATCTATTTTCATTCTTCTGCATGCTGAGTGCCAGTTGGACCCCAACACCATTTGTTGAAGAGGCTGTTCTTTTTCCATTGAATGTTTACAGCTCCTTTGTCAAAAATCAGTTGACCATATATGTGAGGGCTCATATCTGGATCTTCTATTCTATCCATTGATCCACGTGCCTATCTCTGTACCAGTACCATGCAGTTTTTAGCACAATTGCCTTGTAGTATAGCTTGAGGTCAGGGATAGTCATTCCTGCAGATGTTTTCTTGTTGTTGAGGATGGATTTTGCTATTCTAGGTCTTTTGTTATTCCAGATGAAATTGCACATTGCTCTTTCCAACTCAATGAAGAACTGGGTTGGAATTTGATGGGGATTGCATTGAATCTGTAGATTGCTTTTGGTAGGATGGCCATTTTTAAAATGTTGATCCTTCCAATCCATGAGCATGGGAGATCTATCCATTTTCTGAGATCTTCCTTGATTTCTTTCTTTAGAGGTTTGAAGTTCTCGTCATACAGGTCCTTCACTTGGTTAGTTAGAGTCACACCAAAGTATTTCATAGATTTTGTGACTATTGTGAAGGGTATCTTTTTTCTAATTTCTTTCTCCACATGTTTGTCCTTTGAATATAGGAAGGCTACTGATTTGTTTGAGTTAATTTTATATCCGGCCACTTTGTTGAACTTGTTTATCAGCTGTAGGAGTTCTCTGGTGGAATTTGTGGGGTTGCTTAAGTACACTATCATGTCATTTGCAAAGAGTGATGTTTTTACTTCTTCCTTTCCAATTTGGATCTCTTTCATTTTCTTTTGCTGTCTAATTGCTCCAGCCAGGACTTCCAGTAGTATGTTGAATAGGTAGGGGGAGAGTGGGCAGCCTTGTCGAGTCCCTGATTTTAGTGGGATTGCTTCAAGTTTCCCATCGTTAAGTTTGATGTTGGCTGTTGGTTTGCTGTATATTGCTTTTATTATGTTTAGGTATGGACCTTGGATTCCTGTTCTTTCCAGGACTTTTAACATGAAGGGGTGTTGAATTTTGTCAAATGCTTTCTCAGCATCTAGTGAGTTGACCATTTGATTTTTTTTCTTTGAGTTTGTTTATATGGTGGATTACCTTGATGGATTTCTGTAAGTTAAACCATCCCTGCATTCCAGGGATGAAGCCTACTTGGTCATGATGAATGATCGTTTTGATGTGTTCTTGGATTTGGTTTGCAAGGATTTTGTTGAGTACTTTTGCATCAATGTTCATAAGTGAGATTGGTCTGAGGTTCTCATTCCTTGTAGTGCCTCTGTGTGGTTTAGGAATGAGGGTTATTGTAGCCTCAAAAAATGAGTTGGGTAGTTTTCCATCTGATTCTATCTTCTGGAATAGTTTGGAGAGTATTGGTATTATTTTGGCAATAAATGTCTGATAAAATTCTGCACTAAACCCATCTGGACCTGGGCTTTTTTTTGGTTGGGAGGCTTTTGATGACTGCCTCTATTTCTTTAGGTGTTATGGGATTATTTAGATGGTTTACCTGGTCCTGATTTAACTTTAGTACCTTGTATCTTTCTAGGAATTCATCCATTTTTTTCCAGATTTTCCAGCTTTGTTGAGTATAGGCTTTTGTAGTATGATCTGATGATTTCTTGAATTTCCTCAGTTGTTATGTCGCCACTTTTCTTTCTGATTTATTAATTTGTATACTCTCTCTTTGTCTTCTATTTAGTCTGGCTAGGGGTTTATCAATCTTGTTGATTTTCTCAAAGAACCAGCTCTTGATTTTGTTTGTTCTTTCAATGGTTCTTTTTGTTTCTATTTGGTCTATTTCTGCCCTAAGTTTGATTATTTCTTGCCATCTACTCCTCTTGGGTGTATCTGCTTCCTTTTGTTCTAGAGTGATCAATTGTGCTGTCAAGTTGCTAGTGTATGCTCTCTCCAGTTTCTTTTTGGAAGCACTTAGGGCTATGAGTTTTCCTCTCAGTACTGCTTTCATTGCATCCCATAGGTTTGGGAATGTTGTATTTTTTTTTTTCATTGAATTTTAGAATATCCTTGATTTCCTTCTTTATTTCCTCTTTGACCCTGTTATCGTTTAACATGGCATTGTTTAGTTTCCATGTGTATGTGAGCTTTTTGTTGTCTTTGTTATTGTTAAAGACAAGCCTTAGACCATGTTGATCTGAGTTGATGCATGGGAGTATTTCAATCTTCTTATATCTATTGAGGCTTGTTCTGTGACCAATTATGTGGTCAATTTTTGAGAAGGTGCCATGAGGTGCTAAGAAGAAGGTTTATTCTTTTTTTTTTTTTAGGATGATATGTTCTGTAGATATATATTAATTCCAGTTGGTTTATAACCTCTGCTAGTTTTACAGTATCCTTCTTCAGTTTTTGTTTCCCTGATCTGTCCATTGGTGAAAGTGGGGTATTGAATCTCCCACTATTATCATGTGGGGCGCAATGTATTTTTTGAACTTTAGTAGGGTTTCTTTTATGAATATCGATGCTTTTGTATTTGGAGCATATATGTTAAGAATTGAGAGTTCCTCCTGACAAATTTCCCCTGTAATGAGTAAAAAGTGTCCTTCCTTATCTTTTTTGATAACTTTTGGTTGAAAATCTACTTTATTCGATTTTATAATGGCCACTCCAGCTTGCTTCTTGGGGCTATTTGCTTGGAAGATTTTTCCTACCCTTTTACTCTGAGATAGTGTCTGTCTTTGTCTCTGAGATGAGTTTCTTGTATGCAACAAATTGCTGTTTTTTTTTAAACGTATCCATTCTGATAGCCTATGTCTTTTTATTGGGGAATTGAGTCTATTTATGTTAACAGATATCAAGAAATAGTGGTTGCTGTTTCCTGCTATTTTTGCTTTTGGAGGTTGAATTGTGCCTGTATGTCTTTCTTCTTTTAGTTTTCTTGCTTAGGAGTATTTTTGTTTTTATTAGGATGTTGCTCCCCTCTTATTAATCGGTTTTCCACCTGTAATTCACTGTAGTGTTGGGTTTGTTGTCAGATACTGTGTAAATTTAGTTTTGTCTTGGAATATCTTAGTCTCTCCATCTATGGTGATTGAGAGTTTTGCTGGGTATAGCAGCTTTGGCTGGCACCTGTGCTCTCTTAGGGTCTGCATGATGTCTGTCCAGGCTCTTCTAGCTTTCATAGTTTCTGTTGGGAAATTGGGTGTGATTCTGATTGGTCTGCCTTTATATGTTACATGGCCTTTTCCCCTTACTGCTTTTAATATTTTTTCTTTACTTTGGGCACTTGGCGTTTTGACTATTATGTGTCTGGAGGAGTTTCTTTTCTGATCCAATCTATTTGGAGTTAGGTAGGCTTGTTTTATGCTCATGGTCATCTCATTCTTAAGGTTAGGGAATTTTTCTTCCTGGATTTTGTTGAAGATATTTACTGTACCTCTTTGTTGATATTCTTCACCCTCTTCTATTCCTATTATTCTTAGGTTTGGTCTTCTCATTGTGTTCTGGATCTCCTGGACATTTTGAGTTAGGAGCTTTTTGTTTTTTGCATCTTTTCTGACTGTTTTGTGTATGTTTTCAATGTTGTCTTTAGCACCCAAGATTCTCTTTTCTATCTCTTGTAGTCTATTGGAAATGCTTGCATCTGTGACTCCTGATTTTTTTTTTTAGGTGTTCTACCTCTAGGGTTATCTCTTTTAGTGTTTTCTTTATTGTGTCAATTTCCGTTTTAAATTCCTTCTTCTATTCCTTCACCTCTTTGGTTCTGTTTTCCTCTAGTTCTTTGAGATCTTTGAATGTTTTTCTTGTTTCCTCTTTAAAAGCTTCTGATTCTTTTTGCTTTTCCTCCAGTTCTTGTTTAAGGATCTCTATCATTGTCTTGAGGTATGATTTTAGGTCTGCGTCTTCTTCTTCTGGTGTGTTTGGCATTCCGATGTTTGCTGTGATGGGAGAGTTGGGTACTGGTGTTGCCAGGTTGTCTTGGTTTCCCTGGGGTAAGTTCTTTCCCTTTCCTCTTGCCATCTTGTTGTAAGTCTTGTGTTCCTGGATCACTGTTGGATCACTGCTGGCTCATTGCTGGCTCACTGCTGTTTCTGGTGGTGGTGGTCTGAGTGTGGTTCCTCATGCTGTGTTATCTGGCTGGGAATATCCTGATGCAGGGTTACTGGTTCCCTGGAGTGGGGAGGGGGAAGCGGGGAACTGCATGCTGGCTCACTGCTGGCTCACTCTCAATTCTTGATCTTAGAGTCTGAGTCATTGGAGTTCTGTATGGGAAATTTCCTCCTAAAATGTGAAGATCTTTCACACTTTCTCTTCTATTAAATTCAGTGTATCTGGTTTTATGTTGAGGTCTTTGATCCACTTGGACTTGAGGTTTGGGCAAGATGACAAATGTGGTTCTATTTTCATTTTTTCTACATACCGACTGCCAGTTAGACCAGCACCATTTATTGAAGATGCTTTCTTTTCTTAAGTTACTTTCATACATATCTTTTACTTGCTTTGTTTAGAGTTATTCTAAGATATTTTACACTATTTGTGGCTATTGTGAAGGGTGTTGTTTCAATAATTTATTTTTTAGCCAATTTTTCATTTGTCTAAAGGAAGGCTACTGTTTTGTTTGAATTAATTTTATATCCAGTCACTTTGCTGAAGTGTTTATGAGCTGTAGAAGGTAGAATCTTTGGGGTTTCTTATGTATACTATCATATCACTTGCAAATAGTGATACCTTTACTTTTTCTCAGTTAATTTGTATCTCCTTGATATCTTTTTGTTGTCTTATTTCTGTAGCTAGAACTTCAAGTATTATTTTTGGAATAGATATAGGGAGACTGGGCATCCTTGTCTTGTGTCCCTGTTTTTAGTGGAATTGATTCAAATATCTCTCCATTTAATATGATTTTGGCTGATTGTTTGCTGTAAACTGCTTCTATTGTGTTTAGGTATGGGCCTTGTATGCCACATCACTCCAATACTTTTAACAGGAACGTGTGTTGTATTTGTCAAATGTTATTTCAGCATAATAATTATCAAGTGATTTTTTCTTTGCATTTGTTTATATAGTGGATTATATTAATGGATTTCTGTATATTGAACCAACCTTAGATCAAGAAGCCTACTTAATGGTGGTGAATGATAGTTTTGGTGTGTTCCTGAATTCTGTTTGTGAGAATTTTATTGAGTATTTTTGCATCAATATTCATAAGCAAAATTGGTCTGAAGTTCTCTTTTATTTTGGTTGGGTTTGTGTGTGGTTTAGGTATCAGAGTAAATGTGGCTTCATAGAATGAATTAGCCAGTGTTTCTTCTGTTTTCATTTTATGGAATAGTTTGAGGAATATTGGTGTTAGGTCTTCTTTGAAGGTCTGGTAGAATTCTGCACTAAAGCCACCGGCTCCTGGGCTTTTTTTGTTTGGGGGGATTTAAGTGACTTGTATTTCCTTAGAGAATATGGTCCTGTTTAGATAGTATACCTGCTCTTGATTTAATTTTGGTATGTGATATCCATCTAAAAATTCATCCATTTCATATAGATTTTCCAGTTTTGTTGAGTATAAGATTTTTTAGTAGGATCTGATAATTTTTTTTGAATGTCCTCTGTTTTTGTTGTTACGACTCTCTTTTAATTTCTGATTTTGCTAATTTGGATACTGTATCTGGTCCCTTTAATTAGTTTGGCTAGGGATTTATCTATCATGTTGATTCTCTCAAAACACCAGCTTTTGGTTTTGTTGGTTCTTTTTTTTATCATTCTCTTTGTTTCTATTTGGTTGATTTTGGCCCAAAGTTTGATTATTTCCTTTCATCTACTCCTCTTGGGTGTTTGCTTCTTTTGGCTCTAGTGTTCTTAGGTGTACTGTTAAGTTTCTTGTGTGGGATTTCTCTAATTTATTTATCAGGGCCCTCAATGCTATGAATTTTCTTCTTAGCACTGCTTATATTATGCCCCATAAGTGGTTATGCAGTGTTTTTATTTTCATTGAATACCAAGAAGTCTTTAATTTCTTTTTTTATATTTTTCCTGACCAAATTATCATTGAGTAGAGAGTTGTTCAGTTTTCATGGGTATGTGTGATTTCTGGTGTTTTTGTTGTAATAGAAGACCAACCTTAGGCAATGGTGATCTTATATGATGTATGGGATTATTTTAATCTTTTTGTATTGGTTAGACTTGAACTGTGACTAATTATATGGTCAATTTTGAAGAAGGTTCCATGAAGTGCTGAGAAAAAGTATATCCTTTTGCTTTAGGGTGAAATGTTCTGTAGATAACTGTTAAGTCTATTGGCTTATAATATTTATTAGTTTCACTATGTCTCTGTTTAGTTTCTGTTCTAATGACCTGTTCATTGGTGAGAGTTGGGTGCTGAAGTCTCCCACTATTATTGTGTGGGCTTCATTGTGTGTTTTGTGATTTAGTATAAATTCTCTTATAAATGTGTGTGCCCTTGCTTTTTGGGCATAGATATTAAGGATTGAAACTTTCTCTTGGTGTATTTTTCCTTTGATGTGTATGAAGTGTTCTTTCTCATCTCACTTGATAACTTTTTGTTGAAAGTCTATTTTATTGGATATTAGAATGGCAAATTCTGCTTGTTTTGTGGACCATTTTCTTGGAAGACATTTTTCTAGCCTTTTATCATGAAATAGTGTCTGTCTTTGTTATTCTGGTATGTTACTAGTACATAGCAAGTTGTTGGATTTTGTTTGGTATCTACTTTGTAGTTTATATCTTTTTATAGGTGAGTTGAACCATTAATCTTGAGAGATATTAAAGACAGATGTTAGTTCCTGATATGTTTGTTTTTTTTAGGGAGTATTACATGCATGTGATTCTCTCCTTTCGGCTTTGTTGTGAGATGATTAATATCTTGTTTTTTCTTTATTGTAGATACCATCCTTGTGTTAGAGTTTTCCTTCTAGAATATTCTGTAGGGCTAGATTGGTAGATAGATATTGTTTGAATATGTTTTTTTTCCTGGAATATTTTTGTTTCTCTATTTATGTTGATTGTGAGTTGTGCTGGGTATAGTAGACTGGGCTGACATCTGTATTCTGTTTGAGTCTGCATGACCTCTCTCCAAGCTCTTTTTGCTTTTACTGTTTCTCTTGAGATGTCTGGTCTTCTTTTATACATTACTTGCGGTTTTTTTTTTTTTTTTTCTCTTTCAGCTTTTAACGTTCTTTCATTGTTCTGTGCATTTAGTGTTGTGACTATTATGTAACAAAAGGATTTTTTTTTTCTGGTTCAATTTACTTGGTGTTCTATGTGCTCTTGTACATTTATGACCATCTCTTTCTTTAGTTTGTAGAAGATTTCTTCTATTCTTTTGTTGGAGACATTTTCAGGTCCTTCAAGCTGGGAATGGTCACTCTCCTCTATTCCTATTATTCTTATATTTGGTCTTTTCATTGTATCCTGGATTTCCTGGATATTTGGGGTTAGGAGTTTTTTATGTTTTGAATTTTCTTTGACAGTTGTGTCAATCTGAGCACATCTATTCTAAACCTGAGATTCTCTTTTCTATCTCTTCTATTCTGTTGGTGATGCTTATATCTGAAATTTCTCACCTCTTTTCTAGGTTTTCCATTTATAGGGTTGCCTCCATTTGCATTTTATTTTTTAAATTATTTTTATTGGATATTCACTGTATTTACAATTCAGGTGTTATCTCCTTTCCACCAATCCTATTCCCTCTCCCCAACTCATTGCCTCCATGAAGGTGCTCCCTTTCCCAACCTGTCTCTTCTACCTCAGAATTCCCCTACACTGGGGAAATGACTCTTTGCTGGACCAAAGTTCTCTCCTCTCATTGATGCCAGAGAATGATATCCTTTGCTGCTTATGCACCTAGAGCAGTTGGGTCTCTCCATAACAACTCATTGGTTGGTGTTTTAGTCCCTGGGAGCTGTGGTGAGTTTGGTTAGTTGATCATTTTGTTCTTCCTATGGAGTTGCAGAACCTTTCAGCTCCTTCAGTTTTTTTCTCTAGATACTTCATTGGGGTCCCCATGTTCAATACAATGGTTAGCTGCAAGCATCCTCCTCTGTATCAGTAATGTTCTGGAAGAGCCTCTGAGGAGGCATCCATATCAGATTCCTGCCAGAAAGCATTACTTGGCATTAGCAACAGTGCTTGGGTTTAGTGGATGCATATAGGATGGATTCCCAGGTAAAGCCATCTTTGGATGATCTTTTCTTCAATACCTGGTCCTCTATTTGTCCCATTATTACTTCTCACGAGTCTTTTGTTCTCCCTTCTAAGAAGAACTGAGGAATCCACCTTCTGGCTTTCCTTCTTTTGGAGCTTCATATGTACCGTGAATTCTTGGTAATTCCGAATTCTAAGCTATTTTGGGCTAGGATCCACTTATCAGTGAGTACATACCATGAGTATTCTATTAGTTTAAATGTACCTGGTTTTATGTGGGGATCTTTGATCCACTTGTACTTGATCTTTGTACAAGGAGATAAGAAATGATCCATTTTCATTCTTCTACATGCTGACTGCCAGTTGAATCAGCACCATTTGTTGAATAGGCTGTCCTTTTCCCATTGAATGTTTTTAGCTCCTTTGTCAAAAATCAAGTGACCATAGGTTTTTGGGTTCATTTCTGGGTCTTCAATTCTATTCCATTGATCTACCTGCCTGTCTCTGTTCTAATACCATGCAGTTCTTATAACAACTGATCTGTAATACAGCTTGAGGTCAGGGATGGTGATTCCTCTGGAAGGTTTTTATGTTGAGAATAGTTTGCTATCCTGGGTTTTCATTATTTCAAGTGAATTTGAAAATTGCCCTTTCTAACTCTATGAAGAATTCACCTGGAATTTTGATGGGAAATGGGTTGAACCTGTAGATTGTTTTTGGCAAGATGACAATTTTTACTGTTGATCCTTCCAATCCATGAGCATGGGAGATTTTTCCACTTTCTGAGGTCTTTTTAAATTTCCTTCTTCAGAGATTTGAAGTTCTTGTCATACAAATCCTTCACTTTCCTAGTTAGGGTCACACCACACATTTTATATTCCTTGTGACTATTGTGAAGGGTGTCAATTTTCTAATTTTGTTTTTTTCCAAATTATTGGATATTCTCTGTATTTACAATTCAAATGTTAGAACGTTCTCCTATTCCCCTATCTCCTCCCCACATCTTGCTTCTATGAAGGTGCTCCTTCTATCAATCATCCTCTCCACCTCAGTGCCTTGGCTGGTTGATGATCTTCTTCCCATGAGGTTGCAAGCCTTTCAGCTCTTTCAGTCCTTTCTCTAGCTCTTTCATTGCGGTCCCCGAGTTCAGTCTGATGTTTAGCTGCAAGCATCCTTATCTCTATCTATATGACTCTGGGAGTTCCTCTGAGGAGACATTCATATTTGGTTCCTGTCAGTAAACTCTTCTTGGCATCAACAATAGTGCCTGTGCTTGGTGGCTGTATATGGTGTGGTTCTTCAGGTGAGGCAGTCTCTGTAGATCTTTTCTTCAATTCCTGCTCTTCTATTTGGCTTTGTATTTTCTCCCCTGATTTGTTCTCTCTTCAAAGAAGGACTGAGGCATCCACATTCTGTTCTTTTTTCTTTTTGAGCTTCATAAATTCTCTGGATGTTTTCTTGGATATTTTGATGGGAAATGGGTTGGGGAGGGGGGGGAAGTGTGGCCAGTATCCACTTATAAATGAGTGCATACCATGAATGTTCTTTTGTGATTGGGTTACATCACTCAGGATGATAGCTTCAAGTTCCATCTATTTGCCTAGGAATTTCATGAATTGGTTGTTTTTAATAGCCGAGTAGTACTCCATTGTGTAAATGTACCATAGTTCCTGTATCCATTCCCCTATTGAAGAACATCTGGATTCTTTCCAGCTTCTGGCTATTATGAATAAGGCTGATATAAAAATTGTTGAGCATGTGTACTTGTTAGACATTGGAGCTACTTTAGGTATATGCACAGGAGTGGTATAGTTAGGTCTTCTGTCCAATTTCCTGAGGAACTGCCAGACTGATTTCCATAGTAGTTGGCAGCAGTTTACAACCCCACCAACAGTGGAGGAGTGTTCCTCTGTTTCCACATCCTCACCAGGATCTTCTGTCACCCTAGTTTTTGATTTTAGCCATTCTTACTGGCGTGAGGTAGAATCTCGGGGTATGCTGTGGCTTCATTTTCATTAAATTCTAAAAAGTCTTCGATTGCTTTTTTTATTTTTTCCTTGAGCAAGCTATCATTGAGTAGAGCATTGTTCAGCTTCCATGTGTATATGGGCTTATTGTTGTTGTTGTTGTTAGTGAATACCAGTCTTAGTCCATGGTGATCTGACAGGATGCATGGGAGTATTTCAATGTTCTTGTATTTGGTGAGGCCTGTTTTGTGATCTGATGACTGGCTATATCATCAATTTTGGAGAAGGTACAATGAGGTGCTGAAAGGTGTATTCTTTTATTTTAGGATAAAATATTCTATAGATGTCTGTTAAATGTATTTGGATCATAATTTCTGTTAGTTTCACTGTGTCTCTGTTCAGTTTCTGCTTCCATGATGTGCCCATTGATGAGAGTGGGGTGTTGAAATCTCCCACTATTATTATGTGTGGCGTAATATATGCTTTGAGCTTTAGTAGTGTTTCTTTTATGAATGTGGGTGCCCTTGTATTAGGAGCATAGATGTTACAGATTGAGAGTTTATCTTGATACATTTTGCCTTGGATGAATAAGAAGTGTCTTTTTTAAAATGGAGCAACTTTATTTTAAGAAACAGAGATAAATGTACAGATTTTAAAAGCATTTTTTTTGCATAAAAGTATATGAATACATTTTTGTCAGTACTTAATTTTTTTAAAAGTTTAATAGTATGCATTAGAATCTTACTAGTTACAATGAGCAAAAAGTAAATGTAAAACAGGATGTAAACTGAAAATAGTAAAAGTTTTCTTGGTGTGTAAAGATTAATCGTAATGATTTTTCTTTTCTTTTTTTTGGCCTTTGTTTTTTTTGAACTTCACACAGTCTGTAAGTTGTTTCTGGGGCATTCACAGCTTTCTGGGGTTAGTATCCAATTATCAGTGACTGCATATTATGTCTGTTCTTTTGTGACTGGGTTATCTCACTCAGGATGATATTCTCTAGATTCATCCATTTTCTTAAGAATTTGGTTAAGTCATTGTTTCTGATAGCTGAGTAGTACTCTGTTGTGTAAATGTACCACAATTTTTTTTTAAAATCTATTCATCTACTGAAGGATATCTGGGTTCTTTCCAGCTTCTGGCTATTATAAATAGACCTACTATAAACACTGTGGTGCATGTGTCTTTGTTGTATATTGGAGCTTCTCTGGACTATATGCCCAGAAGTGGAATAACTGGGTCTTCAGGTAGTACTATGTCCAATTATCTGAGGAATCACCAGAATGATTTCCAGAGTGGTTGTACCAGTTTACAACCCCACCAACAGTGGAGAAGTGTTCCTCTTTCTCCACATCCTTGCCAGAATCTGCTGTCTTCTGAAATTTTGATCTTAGCCATTGTGGTTTATGTGAGGTGGAATCTCAGGGTTGTTTTGATTTGCATTTCCCTGATGGCTAAGGATGTTGAGCACTTCCTTAGATGCTTCTCAGACATTCTATATTCCTCAATTGAGAAAGTTTTGTTTAGCTCTGTACCCCATTATTTAATAGGGTTCTTTGATTCTCTGGTGTCTAGCTTCTTGAGTTCTTTGTATACCTTGGATATTAGGCCTCTATCAGATGTGGGGTTGTTAAAGATCTTTTCCCATTCTGTTGGCTGTCATTTTGTTTTCTTGACAGTGTCCTTAGCCTTACAGAAACTTTGCAATCTCACTAAGTCCCATTTGTTAATCTTTGACCTTAGAGCTTGAGCCATTGGCATTCTGTTCAGGAAATTTTCTCCTGTGCCTATGTGTTCTAAGGTTTTCCCTACTTTCTCATCTAATAGTTTCAGTGTGTCTGGTTTAATGTGGAAATCTTTGATCCACTTGCACTTGAGCTTTGTACAAGGAGATAAGAAAGGGTCTATTTTCATTCTTCTGCATGCTGAGTGCCAGTTGGACCAACACCATTTGTTGAAGAGGCTGTTCTTTTTCCATTGAATGTTTACAGATCCTTTCTCAAAAATCAAGTGAACATATATGTAAAGGCTCATTTCTGGATCTTCTATTATATTCCATTGATCCATGTGCTTATCTCTGTACCAGTACCATGCAGTTTTCAGCACAATTGCCTTGTAATATATGAGCTTGAGGTCAGGGATGGTGATTCCCACAGATGTTTTCTTGTTATTGAGGATGGATTTCACTAATGTAGGACTTTTGTTATTCCAGATGAAATTGCACATTGCTCTTTCCAACTCTATGAAGAATTTTTTTCATTTGCATACTAAATGCAGGGATTCAGATGGCTTAGTGTTATTTCTGCTGCAAGTCAACTTGCACTGGCTGTCAAATGCTATTGCTCTTGCTAAAGAAAATGACCTTGATGTTCTGAGTTTTCTTGACTTGTTTATATTGAGAATGTCAAATGCAGGATTAACTCAAATGGCAGGTTAAGATGTATTCTGGGGTCTATTTGCCAAACAGTTTCAGAGGCCAGAAGAAATGTCAGAAAATGTCTAACAAGACAAAACAAAACATAGAGCTTAGATATCAAAACTTTATAATACCTTACTTTCAGTTCTATTTTATTAAATTGTTTATGCACCAGCAGATTCCTTTCCATTTCCTAATATTTTGTTTTCTTGTTTGTTTGCCCACTTCCATTTTTAGTAGAGAGAAAGAGATTATATTTTACCTCTTAACCAATCATGTCTTTGTATTCAGATGTTTCTCACTTTCTTTAATCTGTAGAAATGTAGCTGTTGTAATAGAAATACAAATCACTGTGTCTGATTGTCTGAAATAACAGTCTCTCATCTCACTTAAATGATTACAAAATCCTAAAAAATGGAAATTGTAGAATGAGTCCATAAAACTTGTGAGATCAGGTTAAATGGATTTGAACTCCTCGTTGACTATCATGAATTGACTTTTAAAAGTAATATTAATTAAGAAAGTGATCTGTAACAACAAGAAGTTACGGCATCCTTTGCATGTTCTCTCTCTGTGTGTTTTAAAGGGAAATGTCAAGTATAGCTGAAATAAGATAAGTCTTCTGGAGGTGCCTGGTTTTCAGATATACTTAGGTCCTGTCAGGAAAGAGAACACAAAAGACATCCGATCAGGTACAGTTTCAATAATTGTTACTTATATTAAGGATTTAGAACTTTGAGAAATTGGGAGGGAAAAAGTGGATCACAAAGAATAAAGAAATGGCAGCTATATGGAACAGACTGACTGGGGTTGAGGTAATTACTCATAAAAGCTTTTCTCACCATTTTCAGAGTCATCAAGTTGTTGGAGAAGGCCAGGTTATGAGGTCCCTAAATAGAAGGGAAGACATGGAAATATACTTGGGTTCCTGGGAAGCACCTCAGTGGAGAATGACTGCTGAAAACTCCCCTGGAGAAGCTATGGTAAGGGAAGCTGTGGTCTGCCTAAAAACTTGTATAGTTAGGATTCTGAAACTGCTTTAGGCCCTGCACGAGTTGAGTTTTGAAAGAGTTTTCTGGATTTTAACAGCTTTTATTCCCCATCTCTTTTTTTCTTTTCTTTTTTCAACTTTTATTTTTTTCTGTGACAAAATTGTATATTTTTATGAAGTATAATGATATGATATCATACACCTATACTTTTTCATACACCTATGCAATTAACATATTTGTTATCTCATAACTATTATTCTTTCAAGATGTAATTTCATATCTATTGTTTCATCTTCAACATCACACACACAGTGACACATACATGCATGCACACACACACAGAAGGGGGGTTGAACTACATGAGAGAGAAAACTTGGTATTTCACTTAACATGATGTAATCTAGTTCCACTAATTTTCCTGAGAACGTCATGATTTAATTCTTCATTGCTGAACAAACACTATCTATTCCCATTTTAAAATGTTTTCATCTTTTTAAAAATTTTAACAGTGTTTTAATCAAGTAATATAGCTGTTTGAAACAGGAAACTTTTAAAGACACCTCAACAGAGCAATGAAGGATCTCTTATCAGGTTACCCTCTATGAAACCCAGATTGTGTGAAATTAGAATTGCACTAATTTGACACCAGAATAAAGAGAAGTCCAACACCTTCCTGAGTGTCTAAGACCTGACTGTTTCCCTTTAAAGCAACAGCTCTAAGACAAAATCTTGCCAACCTGAGGCTTAATGTGCTGATCTACTTGGAAATTGAAAAAAAAAAATGATGACATATGGACAGGCTGGCTATACAACAAAGAATCTGAAACCTGGGAGACAAGTGACTTTCCAAGTATCACTTCTTTGGTGTGATACAGCATATTCCCTTGTTACCATTCCAGGTATACGGCTCCTGTTTCACCCTCAGACTCTTATCAATGTTTTAATGTTACCAAATGTTTGTACAGTTTTAATGCAGATTTTCACATGCTTTTTAAAAGGCTTATAATCTGTGAGATGGATGATACAAAGAATAAGATCCAAATAATGTATGAGTTAGCACACCACACACAAATCAACCACATGGGTTCTTGACTCCCACAATACACTTTTGTGGAAAAAAATGCTATGTTTTTAATATTGAAGACGAGTATTCAAATATAGTCAGGGCCCCAGATAGAGCTTACACCAGCAAGTGGTTAAGAAACTCACCTTGTGTCTGAAGTCTAAGGATCTGAATATGCTGGTCAGGCTTTAGCTTCCTGTACCCACCCAGTCACCCAGTGGTTATCACCAGACTTCTAAGGTATCCAGCTATATTCAATGTGAAGTAAAAAAAAAAATACTCCAAGTCGTAACCAAAAATACAGGCTCTGACTCAGAAGTATGAGTTTAACTTTCTCTTTAAATAAGGCAATTGGGGGAGGGGAATCAATCTTGAATAATAGTAACATGTGGGACCTGGTTCCAGGAGATCCATATAGTTCTTTGACTGGGGAAAGGCAGGCCTCTGGTACCTCCACCACTAGGTCTGGCCGGTGTGCACGAATTCAGGTTTTGATATGTGAGAGCAATGTTCAGCGGTGCATGTGAACTCAGGCTTGATCTTGTAAGAACAGTGCTCTGTCACCGATCTTAGCAGGATACAGTGAAATGCCGCTGCCACTGGGTGCCAGGCCAAGCTGAACCTGGCAGGTGAGAAGCTCCTGTGCAGGATGCAAGAAACTTCGGGAGTGAAAATCTCTTCCCAATTGGAGGTGCTTCAAGCTCTTTACAACAAAGGAACTCAGGCAGAGGAATGATTTCTAGATGCGGCTCACTTTACTTTTGTGCTCAACTCCAGTACAAGTACAGTTTTTGAAATGCTTCAGGTTTTGACAACCAGCTTCCTATTGGCTTGTCCTTAGGGCTTGGAAATATCTTGTCTACATATTTTGGGGTGGTCCTGCTTTTGCCTAGAGCTTACATGCAGTCATGACTACGTGCAGGGGAGCAGCTTAGGGCATGGCTGGTCTGGCTGGCGTCCACTTCACATCCTCCTACAGAGGTGGGACTAGGGGCGTGGCTAATGCCCTGTAGGGCCATGCACTGCTTATGGTAGCATGAGGATTTCTGATTTCATGTATGGGAGGCTCCTGTCATCTTGTTTACCACTCCCAGGGTTTTCAACCTGACTCAATTGAGAATCAGAGTTTCAAACATGGCCTACCTGCCACACAGTAACACTTTTTTTGGCAAGATAGCAACCCGAATCTAAAGTACAAGCTATCATATTCAAATTAAAAGGCATTAAAGAATAAACCATAATATTGACAAGGGGAAAACATCAAAAAAAAGATACAGTTTGTCTAAACTACTTGAAATTATAATTTAAGGGTAAGAGTTGAAAAATTATGCTGTTTTAGCTGGAGATTAAGTGCATCTTTTTTTTCCTGTTTCTCCTGAATATAATCAGAGTTTATGATTTAATCACACCTCAAAGCTTTCTCTCAATACAAAGCAACCACTAAATACACGCAAAATGCTTATTTGTTAATAAATTCTCTGGCTTATCCAATGTGCAGTGCACACCACTCAAAAGACTACAATTTGGGGTGAGTGTACACAAACTGAAAAGCCATAACTACAGGTTTCAAAATTTGTTCTTAAACCACAGGATACACGGGTCATTTTTACTTCTCATGAGGATGTCACACTGTCATTTGATCATCAAATTTCCTTAGAATGAAAAGAATTGTCACTTGACAATCTGAATGGGACTGGAGATACAACTTTCAAAATACTGCATTTCTTTTTCTTTTTTTTTTTAAACGACTTTATTTTGCAAAACAAAGATAAATGTAAAGATTTTAAACATTTTTTGCTTAAAATTATACATTTTTGTCAGTACTGTTTTTTCAGACATTAAAATCAATTTTACATAAAACCATGTGAATATGTTTTTTAGTCAGTACTTGATTTTTTTCAAGGGCTTGACAGTATGCATTGAAAACGTACTAGTTGCAATAAGCGTAAAGTACATGCAAAACAAAACGCAACATGGAAATAGTCAAAGTCTTCTTGTTTTGTGAATATATGTATATTTTTTGTTTTCTTTATTTCTTGGACTTCATACAGTCTGTGAGTTGTTTCTGGGGGAGTGCAAGCCTCTGGGGTTAGCATCCCACTATCAGTGACTGCATATTATGTCTGTTCTTTTGTGACTGGGTTATCTCACTCAGGATGATCTTCTCTAGATGCAGCCATTTTCTTAAGAATTTGGTTAAGTCATTGTTTCTGGTGGCTGAGTAGTATTCCATTGTGTATATGTACCACAATTTTTGTATCCATTCGTCTTCTGAAGGACATCTGGGTTCCTTCCAGCTTCTGGCTATTATAAATAGAGCCGCTATGAACATTGTGGTGCATATATCTTTGTTGTGTATTAAAGTGTCTCTGGGGTATATGCCCAGAAGTGGAATAGCTGGGTCTTCAGGTAGTACTATATCCAATTTTCTGAGGTATCGCCAGACAGATTTCCAGAGTGGTTGTATTAGCTTGCAACCCCACCAACAGTGGAGAAGTGTTCCTCTTTCTCCGCAGCCTCGCCAGCATCTGCTGTCATCTGAGTTTTGGATCTTGGCCAATCTGACTGGTGTGAGGTGGAATCTTAGGGTTGTTTTGATTTGCATTTCCCTGATGGCTAAGGATGTCGAGCACTTCCTCAGATGTTTTTCGGCCATTCGGTGTTCCTTAACTGAAAATGATTTGTTTAGCTCTGTACCCCATTTTTTAATAGGGTTATTTGATTCTCTGGTGTCTAGCTTTTTGAGTTCCTTGTACACCTTGGATATTAGGCCTCTATCTGATGTGGTGTTGGTAAAGATCTTTTCCCATTCTGTTGGTTGCTGCTTTGTTTTCTTAACGATGTCCTTAGCCTTACAGAAACTTTGCAATCTCATTAAGTCCCATTTGTTAATCTTTGACCTTAGAGCTTGAGCCATTGGTGTTTTGTTCAGGAAATTTTCTCCTGTGCCTATGTGTTCTAAGGTTTTCCCTACTTTCTCATCTAATAGTTCCAGTGTATCTGGTTTAATGTGGAGATCTTTAATCCACTTACACTTGAGCTTTGTACAAGAAGATAAGAACGGGTCTATTTTCATTCGTTTGCGTGTTGAGTGCCAGTTGGACCAGCACCATTTGTTGAATAGGCTGTCCTTTTTCCATTGAATGTTTACTGCTCCTTTGTCAAAATTCAGGTGACCATATACATGAGGGCTCATTTCTGGATCTTCTATTCTATTCCATTGATCCACTTGCCTATTTCTGTACCAGTACCATGCAGTTTTCAGCACAATTGCCTTGTAATATAGCTTGAGGTCAGGGATAGTGATTCCCGCAGATGTTTTTTTGTTGTTGAGGATGGATTTCGCTATTCTAGGTCTTTTGTTATTCCATATGAAATTGCACATTGATCTTTCCATTTCCATGAAGAACTGGGTTGGAATTTTGATAGGGATTGCATTGAATCTGTAGATTGCTTTTGGTAGGATGGCCATTTTTAAGATGTTGATCTTTCCAATCCATGAGCATGGGAGATCTTTCCATTTTCTGAGATCCTCCTCAATTTCTTTCTTTAGAGGTTTGAAGTTCTTGTCATACAGGTCCTTCACTTCCTTAGTTAGAGTCACACCAAGGTATTTCATAGTTTTTGTAACGATTGTGAAGGGTACCTTTTCCCTAATTTCTTTCTCCACATGTTTGTCCTTTGAGTATAGGAAGGCTACTGATTTTTTTGAGTTAATTTTGTATCTGGCCACTTTGCTGAACTTGTTTATCAGCTGTAGGAGTTCTCTGTTGGAATTTTTGGGGTCACTCAAGTACACTATCATGTCATCGGCAAAGAGTGATGTTTTTATCTCTTCCTTTCCGATTTGTATCCCCTTGATCTCCTTTTGCTGTCTAATTGCTCCAGCCAGGACTTCCAGTACTATGTTGAATAGGTAGGGAGAGAGTGGGCAGCCTTGTCGAGTCCCTGATTTTAGTGGGATTGCTTCAAGTTTCTCGCCATTAAGTTTGATGTTGGCTGTTGGTTTGCTGTATATTGCTTTTATTATGTTTAAATATGGGTCTTGGATTCCTGTTCTTTCCAGGACTTTTAACATGAAGGGGTGTTGGATTTTGTCGAATGCTTTCTCAGCGTCTAGTGAGATGACCATGTGATTTTGGTCTTTAAGTTTGTTTATATGGTGGATTACATTGATGGATTTCCTTATGTTAAACCATCCCTGCATCCCAGGGATGAAGCCTACTTGGTCATGATGAATGATGGTTTTGATGTGTTCTTGGATTCGGTTTGCAAGGATTTTGTTGAGTATTTTTGCATCAATGTTCATAAGTTAGATTGGTCTGAAGTTCTCTTTCCTTGTAGGGTCTTTGTGTGGCTTAGGTACGATGGTTATTGTAGCCTCAAAAAATGAGTTGGGTAATATTCCATCTGATTCTATCTTTTGGAATAGTTTGGCAAATATTGGTGTTATATCCCCAATAAATGTCTGATAAAATTCTGCACTGAACCTGTCTGGACCTGGGCTTGTTTTGGTTGGGAGGCTTTTGATGACTTCTTCTATTTCTTTAGGTGTTATAGGGTTATTTAGATGGTTTACTTGGTCCTGGTTAAACTTTGGGACCTTGTATCTGTCTAGGAATTCGTCCATTTCCTCCAGATTTTCCAATTTTGTGGAGTATAAGTTTTTGTAGTAGGATCTGATGATTTCTTAAATTTCCTTAGTTTCAGTTGTTATGTCACCACTTTCCTTTCTGATTTTGTTAATTTGGATACTCTCTCTTTGCCCTTTAGTTAGTCTGGCTAGGGGTTTATCAATCTTGTTGATTTTCTCAAAGAACCAACTCTTTGTTTTGTTGATTTTTTCAATGGTTTTTTTTGTTTCTATTTGGTCTATTTCTGCCCTAATTTTGATTATTTCTTGCCGTCTACTCTTTTTGGGTATATCTGCTTCCTTTTGTTCTAGGGCTTTTAGCTGTGCTGTCAGGTTGCTGATGTGAGCTCTCTCCAGTTTCTTCTTGGAAGCACTTAGGGCTATGAGTTTTCCTCTCAATACTGCTTTCGTTGCATCCCATAGGTTCGGAAGTACTGCATTTCTTAATGGCTGAGTCAGGTCATTATAATTGTTTGCATTCTTCAACTCTCAGTTTCTAACAATCTACCAAGCTCAAGAAGCCTACGTTAAATGGTGTAACATCCTAAAGTAGCCAATTACTTCAGTATAAGCCATTCATAGCCCAAAGTCTGAAGAATCCCCAAAATCAAATCTTTATTCTTCTTATAATTGTATAAATGTGATCCATATGTGTCCACCACTAGTTTGTTTTTCAAAAGAAATGTGTTATAAATAAACAAACTACAACTGCTCACTGATATGTATGGACTCCCAAGATGTCTCATTGGTCTTAATTATAGACCACTCACAGTAATGGCTTTTTAATAGTAAGCATACCATGATGTTAAGCTACTTTAGCTCTTGCACATGTCTTTCTATGTAGCCTGCCACTAGAAGGTGTGGCCCAAATTTGGGATGAGTCTTCCAAACTCATTACATAGATGTGAAAGTTTCCTTGTGGTTGAACATAAAATTTGCTGGATATATGCCCAGGAGCGAGTTAGCTGGATTGGTTGACAGCAGTGTTTCTAGTTTCTTGATAAACATACAGACTGATGTGACTATACTCGTTTACATTCCCACCAAAACTTTATCCATTTCAGCATCGGTTGTTATTTGTATTTTTGATGACCATCTTCTTTACCATGGTGAGATAGATTTTTTAATTTGTATTGATTCTTTATGAAATTCACATCATGCACTCCAATTTTAATCATCTTCTAGTCCCTTCCTATCTGCCCCCACACCCTGGCAATCTCTTCCCACTCAAAGAAAACAAAAACCAAAAATAGAAATAAAAGATCTTTCCATGGAAGCTTTGCTGGCAAGTGTTCATTGCAATGAGTCTTTCATATGTTTCAAAGCCTCTGGCTTCTGCTACACTATCAATATAGTATCTTCACTGGGACTCCTTTCAGATATCCCGTTGTTGCCCTGTGTCATAGAGATCTTGTAGCTTTGTATCTGTAAAAATGGCCTCTTCACATGCTCTAGTAGTTCATAGATGGTTTAGACCTACTTAGAGCCCTGGATCTGGGACTGGGTGGAAGCTAATTTAGTCAGCTCACCCACTTTCTGTGCCTGCTCAAACAGGGCCAGCTCTAAGGTGCTACCTAGGCAAGACTCAGGGACCAATCTCCCAAGTTCTGTAGCTGGTGAGAGATAGGTAAAGCTCTACTATATTCACTCCACCAGGGCCAGTTTTCCCACACCAATCCCACAAAAGCCAGATTTTCCTTACTACACAGGTGAGTAGCAGATCTAGACCTCTCACAGTAGGCAAGAGGCATGTCCATCTTATCACAATGCTCTGAGATCAATATGACCTTACTTAGCACCCCAGATATGAGACATCCACAAGGCCTTTGGTAGTAATACTGATCTCAGACATCAACTAAGATCCTGGCTGTAATAGGGCCACAGACTTAGTCATACACTTGGCAGCCCAAGTCTCAGCTTCTTCAGGATGGTTATGAAGGCTCTTCATCTCTGGTTGATCTTCAACATTGTCCTGACTCCCATTTTCTTTCCCTCCAACAGTGCCCAAACTGCTCAGCTTTGGTTTCTATCCCATCAGTCCAGTGCACACATCCTCTTTCTCATTTCACCAAAATATTTGCTCATGGTAGTGGTGCCTTAGTGCTTTGTTATCTCTCCCTTCCAGCCACACCCTTACAGGATAGGTTCCTGGGAGGACAGAATCATAAAGTAGTTTTGAATTTCATTTTGGCTAACCATATTGAACAATCTTTAAGTTTCTGTAAGGCAAAGAACACTGTCAGGAGGACAAAACAGCAACAAACAGATTGGGAAAGGATCTTTACCAATCCTAAAGCTGACAGAGGGCTAATATACAACATATACAAAGAACTCAAGAAGTTAGACTCCAGAGAATCACATGATCTTATTAAAAATGAGTTTCAGAGCTAAATAAAAAATTCTCAACTGAGGAATACCGAATGGGTGAGAAGCACCTAAAAAAATGCTCAACATACCTAGTCATCAGGAAAATGAAAATGAAAACAATCCTGAGAGTCCACCTCACACCAGTCAGAATGTCTAAGATCAAAAAACCAGTGCCATCTTCAAGAGCTCCCTTTCCTTCTCCCCTTCACATCTCACTGAGTTAGAGGTCATTGAATTGTCTGTCCTTAGCCTCACGTTCCAAAGATATCTCCTATCTGTAAAGGACGTGGAGCATATGTGCAGAGTTTGCTTTTTTTTCATATTCAGGTTCATGTCTGACATGTGCTTTAAAGATTACTTAAGCATATACATTTTTATATGATTTGAAATGTCTTATTTCTCAAGAATAAATTCAAAAGTCATTCAGGGAACTTATTAGGACCTTTTAAAAAATATTGAATATAGGGCTAGCCACACTAAGTGAATATAATCAAAGTATACTGAGCAAATATGCAATCTGAAATTTAGTCTCACATTTGCCTTTGGGTTAGCTATACGATTTCATACCCTTCACTATTTTAATTTGAGTCATTTAATTTATTAAAAAAAAAGAGTGTCAAGGACTCTCTTAAAAACAAACCACATAAAGGCAGGTAAAGCAACGCCTGTGCATGACGGGGGGCATGTTGTTAGAAATATTGTTGGGGAGGAAGGACCTTGAAGCCACTGATCTGCAGGGTAACCAGGAATATTAAGAACACAGGATTTATTTGCAGTGGAAAGACTAAACCCTGTTCTTCCATTCAAATAGCTGAGAATTGGAAGCGAGTAACAACTTGATGATCATTGTTATTTTTTGGGTTGGGACACATCAAGTTTCTGTTACCAGAGCTGGAGGTAGCTAGAAATTTAAATGACTTTTTAGAGCCAGAGGGTCCTTCATGCTCCCACAGCCAGGACCAAATGTGGCTAATAGCCCAAATGACCATTATGCTATCTGTACATCTGAGACCAGGCCAGACCCTTAACCCCTTAAGCTAGTACAGGTAGCATAGCTCTAAAAACCATCTTCTTGGAAGAAAGCACACTATCATGAGTTGAGTTTTGATATAATTACACTGTCTTATGCACTGAGGATTACAACAGGAAAGGTTTTTGTTTTTCAAACTATACTGCGATTAAATACATTAGGAATAAACCGTTTGTTAGCAGGCTTTCCAAAGTCTGATGCAGGTTGATAAAATAAATCTGCACTGGGTTTCATTCTCCATTCTTATGTCTTTGCAGCTTTGTTTCTCTTTATGACACCTTCAGGGACCCCTCAAAATGTAGTCTACTTCCAAGAAGTCTCAAACAAATCTGAACTATTATGCTCTTGGTGGTTAAATGTGGTCAAGAAACTTAATTCTAGGCAATAAATTATATGCCATTTGTCTATGCTCAGTTATAAACCATACTAATTTCCCTATATTATGGTGGAATTCGTTGCATTTATAGTACATGGTATGGATGGGAAAATACATAGCATTTTACACTCTCTGGAAAGGCACATAACTGGACTACATTTTTAGACTTTCAGAACATTTTATCTGTGCTCCAGGATTGCCTTCTTATCAATGGAATTTGAACAGTACTCAAGTGCCTCATTTTTTTATCTGGTCTATAAAATCTACCCATTCATATATTCCAACTTCTACACTCTGATTAAATAAAAACTCTATGAACTACGTTGAGGAACATGGAGCCGCAAGATGGAAGTAATAGACATCCCAAGGGATGTCACAGAACATAGAACATTTGTCTGTTCCCAAAGTGAGGTGAGTAAGAAACTGAGATTTTAGGGTGTAGTTCTTTTTTAATAGTTAACTATTTGACCTGAGTAGAACACTTCTTATGAGATAGAAAGGATACATTCTTTATCCTTACAACTTTATTTAAAAAGAAGAGAAATACATGTACAAATTTTTAAGAGCATTTTAGAATAAAATTATATGAATATATTTTTGTCAGTACTTTATTTTTTTAAAGGTTTGATAGTATGCATTGAAATCTTACCAGTTACCAGAAACATAAAGTACACGTAAAACTAAAAGTAACATGAAAATAGTCAAGTTTTTTGGTGTATATAGATTGAACATAATGATTTTTAAATACCAAAAATTGCTAAAAGGCTATCTTCTTAGCTCTTGAGTTATTAGTGATTTAAGGTTCAGGTGTACCCCACTCTAAGTGGGTACTATACACTTGTTGTTGCTTTTTTTTTTTTTTTTTTTTCTAAAAAGGACTGAGGCTTCCACTTTTTGGTCTTTTTATTTTTGAGCTTCATAAGATCTGTGAGTTGTTTCTTTGATATTCAGAGTATTCAGGGAATAGTACCCAATTATCAGTCACTGCATTTCAGAAAAAGGGCATAAAATATGAAGTTTATTTGGACAGACATGGTTTTAAACCTACCGTTAGAATGAGGATGCTTGACCAGGAACAGCAGAGATCCAGGGAAACAAGCCTAGTGAGATTGCACTGCAAGTAACCTGGACAAAGAGAGGTCTGGGCCATGTGACAGTAAGCACACCCTCCCCAGTGGTTCAGGGGAGCAGGAACTCTGCCATAGGGACTCGGTTTCCACCGAGAGGGCACTTGCATGCAGAATAAATGCTCAGGTCATCTGCCACCAGGAACAGCAGAGATCCAGGGACACAGGCCAGGTACATGGCAGAGACAGGAACCAATCACTGACAACAAGATGGCAAGAAGAAAGCAAAAGGACTTACCTAGGGAAACCAAGACAACCTGGCAACACCAGAACCCAGCTCTCCCATAACAATAAACAATGAAATTCCAAACACTCCAGAAAAAGATGACTCAGACCCAAAATCATACCTCAAGATGCTGATAGAGATACTTAAACAAGAACGGGAAAAAAAGCATAAAGAAATAGAAGCTTTTAAAGAGGAAACAAGAAAAACACTCAAAGAACTCAAAGAACTAGAGGAAAACAGAACCAAAGAAATAAAGGAATTGAAGAAGGAATTTAAAATGGAAATGGACACAATACAGAAAACACTGAAAGAGACAACTCTGGAGGTAGAAAACCTAAAAAAAGAAATCAGTAGTCATAGATGCAAGCATCTCCAACAGACTAGAAGACAGAATAGAGAATCTCGGGGGCCAAAGAAAACATGGAAAACATAGACAAAACAGTCAGAGAAGATGCAAAAGCCAAAATGCTCTTTACCCAAAATGTCCAGGAGATCCAGGACACAATAAGAAGTCCAAACCTAAGGATAATAGGAATAGAAGAGGGAGAAGAATATCAACTAAGAGGCACAGGAAATATCTTCAACAAAATCATAGAAGAAAACTTACCTACCTTTAAGAATGAGATGACCATGAGCATAAAAGAAGCCTACAGAACTCCAAATAGAGTGGATCAGAAAAGAAATTTCTCCCGACACAAAATAGTCAAAACACCAAATGCCCAAAGCAAAGAAAGGATACTAAAAGCAGTAAGGGAAAAAGGTCATGTAACATATAAAGGCAGACCAAGCAGAATTACACCCGACTTCTCAACAGAAACTATGAAAGCTAGAAGGCCCTGGACAGACAACATGCAGACCCTAAGAGAGCACAAGTGTCAGCCCAAGCTGCTATACCCAGCAAAACTCTCAATCACTATAGATGAAAAGACCAAGATATTCCAGGACAAAATTAAATTTACACAATGTCTGACCACAAACCCAGCACTACAATGAATTATAGGTGGAAAACCCAATACAAGGAGGGAAACTGCATACTAGTAAAAACAAGAAAATACCTAAGGAAGAATCCCAAAAGAAGAACGACACACAGGTTTAATTCTACCTTTCTAAAGCTCAAAACAGTACATTTCACCACACACAATAATAGTGGGAGATCTCAACACCCCATTCTCATCAATGGACAGATCATAGAAACAGAAATTGAACAAGGAGGTAGTGAAACTAGAAGAGGTTATGAACCAATTGGAATTAATAGACAGCTACAGAACATATCATCCTAAAACAAAAGAATACACCTTCTTTTCAGCACCTCACTGCACCTTCTCCAAATTTGATCACAGGCACTAGGAACATCTGCCCCCAGGAAGAGCAGAGACCCAGACACACCAGACTCGCGAGAACCGGGTGAGAACGGATTCCTACCAACCAGGGGGCAGAGAGATCTCAGTGGAGCACACTGAAAGTGTGCGCCTGCCTGGCTTGATCCAGGGATCCAGGAACCCAGAGGCATCGGGTCCTCTGTTCCCAGCTGGCAGCTTCCGGGGTATACAACATGCACTCGGAACATACGCCACAATGAATAGCGGAGGTCCAGGGACACAGGCCAGGTACAAGGGAAAGGCAAGAATCAATTACTGACAACAAGATGGCAAGAGGAAAGCGAAAGAACATACCCCAGGGAAACCAAGACAACCTTGCACACTAGAAAACAGCAAAATTCCAACCCAGTTCTTCATTGAGTTGGAAAGATCAATGTGCAATTTCATATGGAATAACAAAACACCTAGAATAGCGAAATCCATCCTCAACAACAAGAAAACATCTGCGGGAATCTCTTTCCCTGAAGTCAAGCTATATTACAAGGCAATTGTGTTAAAAACTGCATTGTACTGGTACAGAGATAGGCATGTGGATCAATGGAATAGAACAGAGGATCCAGAAATGAGCCCTCACAAATATGGTCACATGATTTTTGACAAAGGAGCTGTAAACATTCAATGGAAAAAGGAAAGCCTATTCAACAAATGTTGTTGATCCAACTGGCACTCAACATGCAGAAGAATGAAAATAGACCCTTTCTTATCTCCTTGTACAGAGCTCAAGTGTAAGTGGATCAAATATCTCCACATTAAACCAGATACACTGAAACTATTAGATGAGAAAGCAGGGAAATCCTTAGAACACATAGTCACAAAAGAATATTTCCTGAACAGAACACCAATGGCTTGTGCTCTAAGGTCAAATATCAACAAATGGGATTTATTGAGATTACAGAGTTTCTGTAAGGCTAAGGACACTGTCAAGAAAACAAAGTGGCAGCCAACAGATTGGGAAAAGGTCTTTAGGAACCCCACATCTGATAGAGGCCTAATATCCAAGGTATACAAAGAACTCAAGAAGCAAGACACGAGAGAATCAAAGAACCCTATTAAATAATGGGGTACAGAGCTAAAGAAAAAGTTTTCAATTGAGGAGTATTGAATGGCTGTGTAGCATCTAAGGAAGTGCTAGACATCCTTAGCCATCAGGGAAATGCAAATCAAAATAACCCTGAGATTCCACCTCACACCAGTCAGATTGGCCAAGATCAAAAATTCAGATGACAGCACATTCTGGCGAGGATGTGCAGTTTTCAGCACAATTGCCTTGTAATAGAGCTTGAGGTCAGGAATAGTGATTCCCGCAAATGTTTTGTTGTTGTTGAGGATGGATTGAGCTATTCTATGTCTTTTGTTGTTCCATATGAAATTGCACATTGATCTTTCCAACTCAGTGAAGAACTGGGTTGGAATTTTGATGGGGATTGCATTGAATCTGTAGATTGCTTTTGGTAGGATGGCCATTTTAAAATGTTGAACCTTCCAATCCATGAGCATGGGAGTTCTTTCCATTTCCTGAGATCTTCCTCGATTTCCTTCTTTAGAGGTTTGAAGTTCTTGTCATACAGGTCCTTCACTTACTTAGTTAGAGTCACACCAAGGTATTTCATAGTTTTTGTGACTACTGTGAAGGGTATCTTTTCCCTAATTTTTTTCTCCACATGTTTGTCCTTTGTGTATAGGAAGGATACTGATTTGTTTGAGTTAATTTTGTATCCAGCCACTTTTTTGAACTTGTTTATCAGCTGTAGGAGTTCTCTGGTGGAATTTGTGGGGTCACTTAAGTACACTATCATGTCATCTGCAAAGAGTTATGTTTTTACCTCTTCCTTTCCTATTTGTATCCCCTTGATCTTTTGCTGTCTAATTGCTCCAGCCAGGACTTCCAGTAGTATGTTGAATAGGTAGGGGGAGAGTGGGCAGCCTTGTCGAGTCCCTGATTTTAGTGGGATTGCTTCAAGTTTCCCATCGTTAAGTTTGATGTTGGCTGTTGGTTTGCTGTATATTGCTTTTATTATGTTTAAGTATGGACCTTGGATTCCTGTTCTTTCCAGGACTTTTAACATGAAGGGGTGTTGAATTTTGTCAAATGCTTTCTCAGCATCTAGTGAGATGACCATGTGGTTTTCTTCTTTGAGTTTGTTTATATGGTGGATTACATTGATGGATTTCCTTATATTAAACCATCCCTGCATCCCCGGGATGAAGCCTACTTGGTCATGGTGAATGATCGTTTTGATGTGTTCTTGGATTCAGTTTGTAAAAATTTTGTTGAGTATTTTTGCATCAGTGTTCATAAGTGAGATTGGTGAGAAGTTCTCTTTCCTTGTAGGGTCTTTGTGTAGTTTAGGTACTTGGGTTATTGTAGCCTCAAAAAATGAGTTAGGTAGTATTCCATCTGATTCTATCTTTTGGAATAGTTTGGAGAGTATTGGTGTTATGTCCGCATTAAATGTCTGATAATTTTCTGCACTAAACCCGGCTGTACCTGGGCTTTTTTTGGTTGGGAGGCTTTTGATGACTTCTTCTATTTCTTTAGGTGTTATAGGGTTATTTAGATGGTTTACTTGGTCATGGTTTAACTTTATGATCTTGTATCTGTCTAGGAATTCATCCATTTCCTCCAGATTTTCCAATTTTGTAGAGTATAAGTTTTTGTAGTAGGATCTGATGATTTCTTGAATTTCCTCAGTTTCAGTTGTTATGTCTCCACTGTCCTTTCTGATTTTGTTAATTCGTATACTCTCTCTTTGCCCTCTAGTTAGTCTGGCTAGGGGTTTATCAATCTTGTTGATTTTCTCAAAGAACCAACTCTTGGTTTTGTTGATTTTTTCAATGGTTCTTTTTGTTTCTATTTTGTCTATTATCCCCTCAGTTTGGAACAAGTCAAAGTCATGAATCCACACACTTTCTGATCCCAATGGTGAAAGTATCAGATAGGTAATTTGAAGCAACACAGGAAAACCTTTATAGGGTTCAGATACTAAGTTAAAGCATTCTCAGTTTTAGAGTTGGCAGGAATTAGAGTTCACTAAACATAGTGATGACTTCTGAAAGGTTCTATTGACAAGATTGTTAGACCAGATGTAAACATTTATGTAAATAACTTTATAAAGGCCCGAAGTAGCCCAGGATCCCTTGACTTTTAAATAGTAATAGTCTGTTTATATCACTGTCTGTGAAATTTCATCACTAAGACTATCTGTACAGACACGGTGTTTCAGAGAACTTCAAGGCATAATACCCAACATTGATAACCTATATCAATACAATTGATTTGATAATATGAACAGGTAAATCTCATAGTCAAAAATAGATTGAAATGATTTAATAGCAGTCTTATATGGGCAAAATGCATGTGTGTTTGTGTGTGTGTGTGTGTGTGTAAATTAGAATTGAAATATACCTAGGCCGTACTCACAGAGAATAAAATATGTGTGCTAACCAAGGGTAAACAAATAATCAAGGTCAGAAAGTAAGCATATTAGCATCTATCATAATATTTAGAAACAGGTAATATAATAATTTGAGTATACATGAGGTTCATGAAAGAATATGGGAATTCTGTCAAGAATGTAATAGAGTATTGATATTTCACACACCATTTGATTATCTTACTCTCCAGAGATGCTAGTTCACTTTATTTCTGTGTTAACTATTACATTTTTAAAAATATTCAAGACATAGTACTCAGGATCTTACAGCTTTTGATATTTGAATTTGGTATTCTTATAGGACACTACTGAATTCATTAGTTAGCCATCTGGTTTAGGGTAGCTTGCCTGCTATTTCTTAGGCTTTCAAAATTTTGAAATATTTAGTACCAATGATCATTTGCATTTTAAATGTTCTTGTGTACTTATGTGTAGAGCAGCATCTTGCTACGACAGTTCAATTTTATTTAGAGTTGAAGAAAATGGAAGAATGACTTCCAATGACTTACTATTTGAAATGTTAACATAGTATCATTATAAAGTCCCCCCTCAAGTGTGTTAGTTTCTTATAGATAATGCAACAATTGCCATCACCTGAGTGGTTTAAAACAAGGCAAACTGTTGTATTATTAACGTTGTGGGTGTCAGATATTTTACTAGATTAAAATAATAACTAGTTCAAAAATAAAGTGTAGAGGGTGCCTCTAGCATCTGCTCTCACAGCCAATGCAGTGCATTGAGCTCCGTAGAGACAGCACCGGGGCAAGCGAGAGCCGGACGGGCACTGGGCGTCTCTGTACGTCGCAGAGGAAAATCAACTAAACATGGGCCAAGGAGATCCTAAGCAGCCGAGAGGCAAAATGTCCTCAAATGCATTCTTTGTGCAAACCTGCTGGGAGGAGAACAAGAAGCACTCAGATGATTCTGTCAACTTCTCAGAGTTCTCCAAGAAGTGCTCAGAGAGGTGAAAGACCATGTCTGCTAAAGAAAAGGGGGATTTGAAGATAGGGCAAAGGCTGACAAGGCTCGTTATGAAAGAGAAATGAAAACCTACATCCCCCCCAACAAGGAGACTAAAAAGAAGTTCTGGGACCCCAATACACCCGAGAGTCCTCTTTCGGCCTTCTCCTTGTTCTGTGCTGAGTGCCGCCCAAAAATCAAAGGCGTGCATCCTGGCTTAGGAGAGATGTGAAACAATACTGTCGTGGATGACAAGCAGCCCTATGAGAAGAAGGCTGCCAAGCTGAAGAAGTACGAGAAGGATATTGCTGCCTACAGAGCTAAAAGAAAACCTGATGCTATGAAAAAGGGGGTGGTCAAGGGTGAAAAGAGCAAGCAAAAGAAAGAAGAGAAAGATGACGAGGAGAATGAAGAGGAAGACGAAGATGAAGAAGAACATGATGATGAATAAGTTGGTTCTAGTGCAGTTTTTTTCTTGTTTATAAAGCATCAACTCCCCTGCACACAACTCACTCCTTTTAAAGAAAAAAATTGAAATGTGAAAAAAAAAATGGTGTAGACAGGAGCTCTTGTGAAACACAGGATATATGCCTTCTGCTCTGGTGCACCTGTGTTCAGTTTTTGTATCTTTTTTTCAGACTCAATAGCCTTGCCTTTTGGATTAGTTTTCCTATTACTCTTTGTATCATGAGAGCAGGTGTCCCCCAGACTCCATCGAAGAAAGGTCGTTGTCATAAGTTTTATTTGCTCGTTAATTTTAACTTTACTCCTGAGAATTTCATGCAGGTCTTCAATAAGAACATAGTGGAAGAAGAAATGGAAATAATATAAGCTCAGCAGAGCATAAGAGCTGCTGGACAGAAAGGAATGCTGTCTCCTGGACATGATGAATGCCATTGTACTCACACGCTCATAGCTACTGTGCTCACCCACAGAAAACCTGCACAGGATTTAGCCAGCCAAAATTCTGACATAGATGGCAGACCTGCTTTTCAGGCCTCACCTCTTTCTGAGGAGTTACTGGGAGTTCAAATTTGTATTTATGATCTATCCAAGTCATCTAGAATACTTTCTTCACCTTGAAGTGCTGGGATTAAACTCAGATCCTTGCCCATACCAGAAAAGTTGTATACCATTAATCTATGTTATAGCTTCTCCATTTTTTTTCCATTGGGTCTGAGTCACCTCACTCAGAATTTATTTTATAGTTCAATCCATATGCCTCCCAAACTCATGATGTCTTTGTTTTTCATATCTGAGTAGTATTCCATTTAGTAAATGAGCCACATTTTCTGTATCCATTCTAGTGTGGGACATCTGTTTTATTTCCAGCTTCTGGATATTACAAATAAGCTGCTATGAACATATTGGAGCATGTGCCCCTGTGACATGGTGGGGCATCTTTTGGGTATATCTGGGTCTTCAGGTAGATTTATTTCCAGTTTTCTGAGGAACCTCCAGATTTGTTTCCAGAATTGTTATACAAGTTTGCAATCCCACAAGTAATGGAGAAGTATTCTTCTGTCTCCAAATTCTCACCAACATGTGCTGACTCCTAAGTATTTTTATTTTAGCCATTCTGATTGGTATAGGGTGGAATTTCAGGGCTGTTTTAATTTTCATTTCCCTGATCACTAAGGACTTTTAACATTTCTTTAAGTGCTTCTCAGTTGTTCAAGATTCCTCTATTGTGAATTCTCTGCTTAGCTCGATACCCCATGTTTTGATTGGGTTCCTATTTTGGAGGTTAGCTTCTTAAGTTCCTTATATATTTTGGATATTAGCGTTCTATCAGAGGTGGGGTTATTGAAGGTTTTTTCCAATATGTAGGTTGCTGATTTGTTCTATTGAATATGTCCTTTGCCTCCCAGAAGCTTTTCAGTTTCATGAAGTCCCATTTCTCTTTTATTACATTAAGACTGCCCTTTTTTTATGTTGAGGTCCTACATTCACTTAGACTTAACTTTGTGCAGGGTAAAAAAATATGGATCTATTTTGATTTTTCTATATGATGACTGCCAGTTTAGGCTAGCACCATTTATTGAAGACGTTTTCTTTTTTCCATTGTATATTTTTGGCTTCTTTATCAAATATCAAGTGTCCATAGGTGTGTAGGTTTATTTGTGGGTCTTCAATTCTATTTCACTGATAAAACTGTCTGTCTCTCTACCAATAGCATGCTTTTTTTTTTTTTTTTTTTTTTAAATAAAATCACTATTGCTCTGTAGTAAAGCTTGAGGAAATGGATGGTTCCCTCTGGAGTTCTTGTATTGCTAAGAACTGTTTTTGCTATCCGTTTTTTTCCCCCACATGTAATTGAGGATTCCCCTTTCTATTAATTCTTTCTGCTCAGAGAAAAAGAGCCTCTTCTACATATCAACCCTTTTTGGCATATAAAACTGTAGTAGGAGTGGGTTCATTTTCTACAGTGGAGAGGCAAGGCCATCCATTCTTTTTGGAAAGAGATCCAAAAGCAGATAACAGAGTCCGAGATAGTCCCTGCTGTTCGTGGTACCACATGAGGAACAAGCTACACATATGACCTCTGTGGCTCTTTCAATCCTTCTTCCCATTCATCCACAAGATTCTTTGAGCTCCACATAATGTTTGGCTGTGGGTCTCTACATCTGTTTTTGTTAACTGCTGAGTTAAACCACACAGATGACTGTTATACTAGTCTCCTGTCTGCAGTTATAGCAGAATATTAATTAATAGTGTCAGGGGTAGGCTCTCTCTATTGGCATGCCACTCTATTGGTTCAGCCAGTCATTGCTTGGTCATTCTTTCACTTTCTGCTCTCTCTTTATCCCTGCACTTCTTTTTTCCCCAATTTTTTATTAGATACTCTTTGTATTTACATTTGGGAGGTTATCCCCTTTGCTGACCCTGTTCCCAACCCTCCTCCACCTCTATTTGTCTTCACAAAGCTGTATTAGCTCCCAATCACCCTCTCCACCTAAGTGCTTTGGCATTCCTCTACATTGGGAAAACATGCCCTCCCTGAGCAAATGGCCTCTTCTCCCATTGATGTCAGACACTGCTATTTTCCACTTCATATGCAACTTGAGCCATGGGCCTCTCAATGCATGCTCAATGGTTGGTGTTCTAGTCCAAGGGAGCTGTGGAGGATTTGTTTGGTCGACATTGTTTTTTTTCCCATGAGGCCGCAACCTCCTTCAGCTCCTGCACTTATTATAGATAGGAAAACTTGTGGGTTGAAAGTTTTGTGGCTGGATTGTTCTCCAGATCACTCCATTGGAAGTTTTGCTGTTTATAGTAAGTTTTATGTTCCATATTCCTCACTGCTAAGAATCTTACCTTGGGTCACATTCATAGATTCCTGGGAGTTTCCACTCTCTTAGATTTCACCCCCCTTGTCAACTGATATTAGTTCTTTTTCCTGCTGTCCTTCCCACACTTATCTTTCCAGGTTTCCTTTCCCACTCCTTCTCCCACCAAGCTCCCCCCCTCTATCCATCCTATTTTATTTCCCTTGGCTCCTCTTGCTACTTAGCTTCTTTGGATTTTTGGATCATTACATGGACTATAGACATGAGTGAGCCTTAGGGCTAGGCTCACAACCAAATATACATATTTGCTGATTTCGTTAAAAACCTAGTAAAGGGTTTCACTGAGTGAGGGGAGTCAGTGAGACACTAAGTTGGGAGGCAGAAGAGGAAAGTATGTGGTGCCTCTATTCCTCTGCCCATCATATTCTTCAATATCTTTAGGACTCTTGTACAGATTTTTCACATTTTTTCTTCTTTGAGATAGACCTCCTAATTTAGAGAATGCTTTTTTTAATTAAATACTTTCTTTACTTACATTTCAAATGTTATCCGCTTTCCCGATTTCTCCTCTGGAATCCTCCTATCTCCATTCCCACTCCCTTTGCCTCTGTGAGCATGTTTCCCCACTTACCCATCCATTCACTACCATTTCTCTGCTCTGGCATTCCCCTACATTGATGTATTCAGCTTTCACATGCCCAAGAACGTCTCCTTTCCTTGATGCCTGATAAGGCCATTCTCTTCTATATATGTTGCTGGAACCGTAAGTCCCTGCAATATTTGGTAGGTGGTTTAGTTTCTGGGAGCTCTGGGAGGTCGGGTTGATTGATATTGTTCTTTCTGTGGGGTTGCAAACCCCTTCAGCCCCTTCAGACCTTTTTCTAACTCTTTCATTGGGGATTCCAATTTAGTTCAATAGTTGGTTGAGAGCACTGACTCTGTATTTCTCAGATTCTGGCAGAACCTCTCAGGAGAAAGCTATATCAGAGACCTATCAGCATGCACTTCTTGGCATCCACCTTATTATCTGGGTTTGGTGACAGTGTATAACATGGATCTCCATAGTCTCGCGATGGCCCATCCCCCAGGCTCTGCTCCAAATTTTCTACCATGGATGTTTTGTTCCCCCTTTTAAGAAGGATTGAAACATCCTTTCTTTGGTCTTCCAACTTCTTGAGCTTCATGTGGCCTGTGAATTGTATCTTGGGTAATCCCAGCTTTTAGACTAACATTCACTTGTCAGTGCGTGTATATCATGTGTTTTTTTGTTTTTTTTTTTTTTTTTGTGATTGGGTTACCTCACTCAGGATTATATTTTCTAGTTCCATCCATTTGCCTAAGAATTTCATGAAATCATTGTTTTAAATAGCTGAATACTATTCCATTGTGTAAATGTACCACATTCTCTGTATCAGTTCCTCTATTGAAGGATATCTGGCTTATTTCCAGCTTCTGGATGTTACAAATAAGTTTGTCCTGAACGAGTTGAAGTATGTGTCCTTGTTATATGTTGGAGCATCTTTTGGGTATATGCCCAGGAGTGGAATAGCTGGGTTTCAGGTAGTACTATGTCCAATTTCCTGAAAAAACTCCAGACTGATTTCCATAGTGGTTGTATCAGATTGCAAGTCCAGAAACAATAGAGGAGTCTTCCTCTTTCTCCACAACTTCATTAGCATCAGCTGTCATCTGAGTTTTTGATCTTAGTCATTCTGACTGGTGGGAGGTGGAAGCTCAGGGTTGTTTTGATTTGCTGTTTTCTGATGACTAGGACTTCGAGTATGATATTTAATAGGTAGGGAGAGAGTGAAAAGCCTTGATCTTAGTGAGATTTCTTCAAGTTTCTCTCCATTTAGTTTGATGTTGGCTATTGGTTTGCTATATATTGCTTTTACTATGTTTAGGTATGACCTTGAATCTATGAACTTTCCAAGAGTTTTAACATGAAGGGGTGTTGAATTTTGCCAAATGCTTTCTCAGCATCTAATGAGATGATCATGTGTTTTTTTTTTTTTTTCCTTTGAGTTTGTTTTTATAGTGGATTTCCATATATTGAACCATCCCAGCATTCCTGGGATGGAGCTTACCTGATCATGATAAATGATTATTTAATGCATTCTTGGATTTAAGTTGGAAGAATTTTATTGATTTTTTTTGCATCAATGTTCATAAGAGAGATTGTTCTGAAGTTATTTTTTTCTTTGTTGGGTCTTTTTCTGGTTTAAGTATAAGTGTAATTGTGGCTTCATAGTCCGAATTGGGTAGTGTTCCTTTTTGTTTCTATTTTGTGAAATAGTATGAATATTGGTATTAGGTCTTCTTTGAAGGTCTCATAGAATTCTGCACTAAACACACCTGTTCCTGGATATTTTTCCTGTTTATTCCAGATGAAATTGCACATTGCTCTTTCCAACTCTATGAAGAGTTGGGTTGAAATTTTGATGGGGATTACATTGAATCTGTAGATTGCTTTTGGTAGGATGGCCATTTTTACAATGTTGATCCTTCCAATTCATGAGCATGGGAGATCTTTCCATTTTCTGAGATCTTCCTTGATTTCCTTCTTTAGAGATTTGATTTTTTTGTCATATAGGTCCTTTACTTGCTTAGTTAGAGTCACACCAAGGTATTTTATATTGTTTGTGATGATCGTGAAGGGTATCTCATCCCTAATTTCGTTTTCCACATGTTTGTCCTTTGAGTAGAAGAAGGCTACTGATTTGTTTGAGTTAATTTTATGTCCCACCACTTTGCTGAACTTGTTTTTCAGCTGTACAAGTTGTCTGGTGGAATGTTTGGGGTAACTTACATACACTAACATGTCATCTGCAAACAGTAATGTTTTCACTTTTTCCTTTCCAATTTTTATCCCTTTGCTTTTCTTTTGCTGTCTAATTGCTCCAGCCAGGAATTCCAGTACTATGTTGAATAGGTAGGGAGAGAGTGGGCAGCATTGTCGAGTCCCTGATTTTAGTGGGATTGTTTCAAGTTTCCCACCATTAAGTTTGATGTTGGCTGTTGGTTTGCTGCATATTGCTTTTATTATGTTTAGGTATGGGCCTTGGATTCCTGTTCTTTCCAAGACTTTTAACATGAAGGTGTGTGGAATTTTGTCAAATGATTTCTCAGCATCTAGTGAGACAACCATGTGGCATTTTCTTTGAGTTTGTTTATATGGTGGATTATGTTGATGAATTTTCATTTATTAAACCATCCCTGCATCCCAGGGATGAAGTCTACTTGATCATGGTGAATAATTGTTTTGATGTGTTCTTGAATTCGGTTTGCAAGGATTTTGTTGAGTATTTTTACATCAGTTCTCTTTCCTTATAGTGTCTTTGTGTGGTTCAGGAATGAGGGTTATTGTGGCATCAAAGAGTGAGTTAGGTAGTGTTCCATCGGATTCTATTTTGTGGCATAGTTTGGAGAGTATTGATATTAGGTCGTCAATAAATGTCTGATAAAATTCTGCACTGAACTCATGTGGACATGGGTTTTTTTGGTTGGGACAATTTTGATGACTGCTTCTATTAGTTTAGGTGTTATGGGATTATTTAGATAGGTTACCTGGTCCTGGTTTAACTTTAGGATCTTGTATCTGTCTAGGAATTCATCCATTTTCTCCAGATTTTCCAACTTTGTGGAGTATAGGCTTTTGTAGTATGATCTGATGATTTCTTGAATTTCCTCAGTTTCAGATGTTATGTGTCTACTTTCTTTCTGATTTTGTTAATTTGGATACTCTCTCTTTACCCTCTAGTTATTTTGACTAAGAGTTTATCAATCTTGTTTATTTTCTCAAAGAATCAGCTTTTGGTTTTGTTGATTCTTTGAATGGTTCTTTTTGTTTCTATTTGGTCTATTTCTGCCCTATGTTTGATTATTTCTTGCCGTCTACTCCTCTTGGGTGTATCTGCTTTCTTTTGTTCTAGAGCTATCAACTGTGCTGTCAAGTTGCTAGTGTATGCTTTCTCCAGTTTCTTTTTGGAAGCATTCAGAGCTATGGGTTTTCCTCTCAGTACTGCTTTCATTGCATCCCATACGTTTGGGTATGTTGTGTTTTTGTTTTCATTAAATTCTAGAAAATCCTTAATTTTTTTCTTTATTTCTTCTTTGACCATGCTATCGTTTAATAGAGTATTGTTTAGTTTCCATGTTTATATGGGCTTTTTGTTGTCTTTGTTGTTATTAAAGACCAGCCTTAGCCCATAGTGATCTGATAGGATGCATGAGCGTCTTTCAATCTTCTTATATCTATTGAGCCTTGTTTTGTGACTGATTATATTGTCAATTTTGGAGAAGGTGCTGTGAATTCCTGAGAAGAAGGTATATTCTTTTATTTTAGGATGATATATTCTGTAGATATCTATTAATTCCAATTGTTTCTTAACCTCTGCTAGTTTCACTGTGTCCTTGTTCAGTTTCTGTTTTCATGATCTATCCATTGATGAGAGTGGGGTATTGTGGTCTCCCACTATTATTGTGTGGGGTGCAATGTATTTTTTGAGCTTTAGTAGGGTTTCTTTTATGAATATGAATGCTTTTGTATTTGGAACATATATGTTAAGGATTGAGAGGCCCTCCTGACAAATTTTCCCTAGAATGAGTAAAACGTGTCCTTTCTTATCTTTTTTTTTTTGATAACTTTTAGTTGAAAATCTGCTTTATTCGATATTAGAATGGACACTCCAGCTTGCTTCTTGGTGCCATTCTCTTGGAAGGTTTTTTTTTCCAACCTTTTACTCTTAGATAGTGTCTATGGTTGTCTCTGAGATGAGTTTCCTGTATGCAGCAAAATGCTGGATTCTATTTATGTATCCAGTCTGAATGCCTATATCTTTTTATTGGGGAATTGAGTCCATTATGTTAACAGATATTAATGAATAGTGGTTGCTGTTTCCTGCTATTTTTGCTTTTAGAGGTATAATTGTGCCTGCGTGTCTTTCTTCTTTTGGTTTTCTTTCTTAGGTATTTTCTTGTTTTTACTAGTATGTAGTTTCCTTCCTTGTATTAGGTTTTCCACCTACAATTCGTTGTGGTACTGGGTTTGTGGTCAGATATTGTGTAAATTTAGTTTTGTCTTGGAATATCTTTGTCTCTCCATCTATGGTGATTGAGAGTTTTGCTGGGTATTGCAGCTTTTGGTGACTCTTGTGTTCTCTTATGGTTTGCATGATGTCTGTCCAGGACCTTCTGGCTTTCATAGTCTCTGTTGAAAAGTCGGGTGTGATTCTGATTGGTCTGCCTTTATATGTTACATGGCCTTTTCCCCTTACTTTTAGTATTCTTTCTTTGCTTTGGGCACTTGGCATTTTGACTATTATGTGTCGGGAGGAATTTTTTTCTTGTCCACTCTTTTTGTAGTTCTGTAGGCTTCTTTTATGTTCATGTTCATCTCATTCTTAATGTTAGGGAAGTTTTCTTCTACAATTTTGTTGAAGATATTTACTGTGCCTCTTAGTTGATATTCTTTGCCCCCTTCTATTCCTATTATCTTTAGGTTTGGTCTTCTTATTGTGTCCTGGATCTCCTGGACATATTGGGTTAGGAGCATTTGGTTTTTCATCTTCTCTGACTGTTTTGTTTATGTTTTCAATGTTGTCTTTGGGTCCCGAGATTCTCTCCTTCATCCCTTGTAGTCTGTTGAAGATGCTTGCATCTGTGATGCCTGATTTCTTTTTTAGGTTTTCTACCTCTAGGGTTGTCTCTTTTAAGTGTTTTCTTTATTATTTTTATTTCCATTTTAAATTTCTTCATCTCTTTGGTTTTGTTTTTCTCTTTGATTTCTTTGAGTGTTTTTCTTGTTTCCTCTTTAAAAACTTCTATTTCTTCATGTTTTTCCTCCTGTTCTTGTTTAAGGATCTCTTTCATCATCTTGTGCTATGATTTCAGGTCTGAGTCTTCTTTTTCTGGAGTGTTTGGCATTCTTCTTTTGTTGTGATGGAAAATCTGGGTTCTGGTGTTGCCAGGTTGTTTTGGTTTCCCTGGGGTAAGTTCTTTTGCTTTCCTCTTGCCGTCTTGTCGTCAGTGATTATAGGTGGTCTTGTTGTAAGTCATTGGGTCTTCTCTCTCTTGTACCTGACCTGTGTCCCTGGATCTCTGCTGTTCCTGGTGGCAGATATCTGCGCACATGTTCTGCAAGCATTGGCTGCCGGGTGTAAATAGAAACCCTAAGGCAGGGCTCCTGCTCTCCTGAACCAATGGGGAGGGGCAGGCGCACTTTCTGATAGCTTGGCACAGACCTCTCTGCTCCCCAGCTAGTCCCTGTGCAGTCTCACCAGCCCTGTTTCCCTGGATCTCCACTCTTCCTGGTGGCAGATGGCCTTGGCACCTGTTCTGCACAGGGGTCCACTGGGTGGAAACAGAGACCCTAAGGCAGGTTTCCTGCTCCCCTGAACCAGTGGGGGGGTACACTTTCCAAGTGCTTGGCATAGACCTCTTTGCTCCTTGGAGTAGACCTATCTGCTCCCCGGCTACTCGGAGTGTTGTCTCATCAGCGTTTTCTGTTTTTTGTTTTGTTTTTAAATTGGGAGACTTTTCATGACTGCTTCAATTTTTTTTTAGGGGATATAGGACTGTTTAGATGCTTTATCTGATCCTGATTTAACTTTGGTAGCTGGTTTCTGTGTAGAAAATTGTCCATTTCATCCACATTTTTCAATTTTGTTGATTACAGCCTTCAAGTTTTTGGCTAGTATTGATTTAATCTTTCAAAGAACAATGGTTGCTAGCTTAATCATTTACTTTAATACACTTGGTACTTCAGAACTTATTGGTTGTTTCTAGGGTTGTAGTGGCTATTTGATCAGGGGAAATGTGATTGTTAGCAGGGTGACATGTCATATTGAACAAGTTAGAAAGCTGATTTCATTCAGAGGTCAATTAAGTATAAAATGGAGTCTGAATGTAAAATGGGGTTTGTAATCTTAAGTTAAGCCCTTTATAATCAATTTGGGGGCAGAAAGAATTTATTTCAGTCTGTGTTTTTAGGTAATACAGCACTGCTGAAGAATATTAGGCCGGGGATACAAAGGCAGGAACTTGGAGAAAATCCGTAGTTGGAGGAGGCTACTTGCTATTTGCTATCTCGCTCTCTCACACCCTAATGCTCAGCTACCTATAAATGTTCCCTAAAACCACTGCTTAGTAATATATTACTCAAAGAAGCCTAGGTCCACCTCCAATAATTATCAATTTAAAAAATATTCTACAGACATTTTCTCAGGCCAGTCTGATAGAGGCAATTATTCAGTTTAGGAACCCTTTTCTAACTTGTCCCGTGTTGACAGAAAACTTACCAGCACTTAGTGAATGCTGTGCTAATTTACAATTATTTGTTTCATCTTGTTAATATAGACAGCTACACTGAAGGAATTTAAGATAATTAGAAATATTTATTAAAAACTTCAGTAATGTGCATTGATTGTGCTATATAATATTCATTATATGTTGGATACCTGAGTCAACAAACACCTTTCTTTTTTATATTATTCAGCTTAAGTTACTTTCAACATATTAGATTATATCAACTTGATTAAATTTTCTTTTATGTGTTTCAACTGGCCGTCATTTCTACAGGCAAAATAAAGACATATGAATTATCTTTTTATTTGATTAGGGCATGTTGTATTTCTTAAACCTCATTTCTTTTCTAAATCTAGATTTATTCATCTTAATTAGATTGGTAAGGCTATTCAACCAAATTTAAATCAACCCACGCCACCAGATTTTGAGGAACGGCGGACACTGGTCTGAGTAGTCCTTCCCTTTTTCCCATTCACTGCGGCAGAAGGAGGCAGAACAATTATGTGTGCAGAGTAATTTAATACGGACTTATTAAACATAGTCTTTTCATCTTGATGAGGAGCTCTGGGATTCATGGGGATGCCCATTTTCTATGAAATACCATCCCATTTGCATAGATTAATCCACAGTCTATGGTCTTAGTATAAAAACAAAGGTATAAATGAAAACTAATATCTGAGCACAGAATAAAAATGTAAAATTCAATTAATGTGCATTCTTCAAAAAAGGTAAAATGTTGTTACAGTACTTACCTAAACTAAGAGTACTCTAGCCTTCTTCTCATCTGAAATAAAGATGCTCTCACTTAACTTTTTCTTACCTGCACTGATGTTCAAGCAAGATTCTTTATGTGTTATAAGAGACATCAGGAATTAAAATTTTAATTGGTGATCCTAAATCAGGTCAAATCACTGATACATTTTGACTGAACAAAAAGATACTTGTTTATATTAGTAAGATGTAATTTTAGCTGTCATAAGTGTTTAAATTGCAATTTATGTTTTGTCAATAATTTGGCAGAAATAATAATATTTGGAGAAAATTAAGAAACTTCTATGAAGGGATTCCTTTCTATGTAATAGCTCCATTAAAACATGCTTTCCCCCAATACATCATTTAGTATCAACCATTATTTCTCCCAAAGGGAAACAAGCACATTTTCACAGAGAGATGAAAGGATTTTCCCCAAAAAGAATCATACAAACATTTTTTATGTTATTAATCATTTGTTTCAATCTTTATATCTAGGAAATACATTTCAGGTATTTTTTCAGATGACAAAACTAGTGGTAGATTATATTTATGTATTTAAAAAAATTTTAGGAAATGTCTCACATGATTTAAAATGTTACAAGCTAACAAAATGGATATATGAACAGAATACATCATTGTGTTTTATACAAGAAACACATCTCAGAAACAAAGATATTTATTATCTCAGTAAAAAGGGCTATGAAAACATTTTCCAAGCAAATGAACACAAGAAACAAGCTGGTGTAGCCTTTCAAATATGTAGTAAACTAAACTTTTAACCAAAAGTAACCAAAAAGACACTTCATACTTATCAGAGGAAAAATTCACTAAGAACATCTCAATTCTGAACACCTTTGCCCCAAATGCAAGGGTACCCACATTCATAAAAGAAATATTGCTCATGATTAAATCACACATCAAACCCCACATATTAATAGTCAGAGACATCAACATACCACTTTCATCAAAGAACATGTTATTGAGACAGAAACTAAACAGAGAATTAACAAAATTAAGAGAGGTTATGATTCAAATGGACCTATCAGAAATTTATAGAACATTTCACTCAAGCACAAAAAATATAATGCCTCTTCCCTCACCTCTTGGAACCTTCTTTAAAACTGACAATATAATCAGTCACGAAGCAAGCCACAGCAGGTTGACAGAACTCCATGCATCTCATCAGATCACAGTGGATTAAACCTGGACTTCAACGACACAAGAAACAACAGAAAATCCAAGTACTCATGGAAATGGAACAACTGAAGCTACTCAATGATCACTGGATCAGGGAAAAAAGGAAAGAAATAAAAGACTTTCTAAAATTCAGTGAAATTGAGGGGAACAAAATACTCAAACTTTTGTTTTTCTATTATGAAGAGGAAACTTCATAACATTAAGTGCCCTCATATAAAAATTGAAGAGCTCTTATATTAACAGATAAAAGTACATCTAAAGCCTAGAAAAAGAGAAAGAAGTATTCCCAGGAGGAACAGATGTCAGGAAGTAATCAAACTTAAGTTTGAAATTAAGGAATTAGAAACAATATCAAGAATTGACAAAACTGAGTGCTGATTCTTTGAGAAAATCAACAAGATAGACAAACCCTTATTTAAACTAACTAAAACACAGAGAAAGTACACAAATTAACAAAATCACTAATTAAAAGGGATATATGAGAGCAGACAACAAGGAAACTCAAAGAATACTTAGGTCTTATTTCAAAAGTCTATATTCTACAAATTGGAAAATCTAAATGAAATGGGTGGCTTTCTAGTTACCAAACTAAGTCAAGATCAGCCAAACTATCTGACTACTATCAGCTAAACTATCCTATAATTACTAAGGAAATAGAAACAGTCATCAAAAGTCTTCCAAACATCAACAACAAAAAGCCCTAAACCAGATGATTTTAGTGTAGAATTCTACTCAAATTATTCCACAAAGTAGAAACAGAAGAAACTGCCAAATTCATTCTATGAGGTCACAGTCAACCTGATACCCAAACCACACAAAGACTCAATTTCAGATCAATTTCCCATATGAACATTGGTGCAAAAATACTCAATAAACTACTCAAAAACAAAATCCATGAACACATCAAAGACACCATCCACAAAGATCAAATAGGATTTATACCAGGAATGCAGGGGTGGTTCAATATATGAATATCCATCAATGTAATCCACCATATAATGAAACTTAATGAAAGAAAACAAAGAATGATCATCTCACTAGATGCTGAAAAGTCATTTAGCAAAATTCACCACCACTTCCTGACAAATGTCTGGGAGAGATCAGGGATATAAGATGCATACCTAAACACAATGTCAGCAATATACAGCAAGTCAATAGCTAGCAACAAATTAAATGGAGAGAAACTTAAGGCTGCCAATTCTCCTCATATGTCTTCAATATAGTACTTGAAGTTTTAGCTAGAGCAATAAGACAACCAAAGGAGATCAAGAGGACACAAATTATAAAGGAAGAAGTCAAAGTCTCACTATTTTCAGATGACAGTATATATTAAGTGACCTCAAAAATTTCCCCAGAAACTCCTAAAGCTGATAAACAGCTTCAGCAAAGTGGCTGGATATAAAATCAATTCAATGAATCTGTAGTCCTCATCTACAGAAGCAACATACATGCTGAGAAAAATAGTACCCTTCACAACAATCACAAAAACATAAAATATCTTGGTGTAACTCTAACCCGGAAAATGAGAGACCTGTATGAGAAGAATTTCAAGAAATTCAATGTCCTATGGGGGAAAAAACCATAGATAGATATCACAATCCTGAATAATTAAAGTACTTAAGGAAGTATCACTACACCTGACTTCAAGAGTAGCAGTAATGAAAACTCCATTATATTGGTGAAGAAACAGAAAGATGAATCTCAGGAATCAAGGACCCAGAAATAAACCCACATACCTATAGACACTTTATTTTTAATGAAGATGTCAAAAGTATACAGAAGAAAAAGGCAGAGAATCTCAAACAAATAGTGCTGTTCTAAGTGGATGCCTGCATGTAGAAGAATGCAAATAGATACATAATTATTACCCTTCAAAAAACTCAAGTCCTAATTGATCAAATATGTCAATGTTCACTAAATTTAGTAAAGCAGAAAGTAGGGAATAGCAATGAACTTGACAATATAGAAGACAACTTCCTTAACAGAACACCAAAGGCTAAGGCATGAAGGTCAAGAATAAACAAATGGTACCTCATGAAATTGAAAAGCTTATGTAAGTTAAAGGTCATTGTTTTTAGGACAAAACAATAGCCTACAAATTAGAAAAAGATCTATACTAATCCTACATCTGATAGAGTACTAATATTCAAAATATATCAAGAATTCAAGAAGTTAGACATCCACAGTCCAAATAACTTAATTAAAAATAGGTACAGAGATCATTGGGAATGATGTCTCAAGCTGTTTGCAGTTCTGTGAGGCATGCTCTTCTTCGCCAAGATCTGTTTTTCACAGGTCAAGCCTTTGCTGTACTCCATGCATCAAAGTGGCTAAGATAAACTCAGAAGGTGGCAGATGATGGTTGTGGAGATAGGGGATCATTGTTCCACTGCTGGTGGGAATGCAAACTTATACAACCACTCTGTTAATCAATTTGATGTTTTCTCAGAATATTGGGAATAGTTCTGCCTCAATATCCAGCCTGTTCTATTCCTGAGCAGGTACCCAAAAGATGCCCCTGCATGCCACAAGGGCATGTGCTTCAATATGTTCATGGCAGCCTTATTTGGGATAGCCAGAAGCTAGAAACAATCAAGATGTCCCACATAGAAGAACAGATATAGAAAATGTGATTCACTTATACGATGAAATACTATTCAGCTATTAAGATTTTAAGAATGGGGACATTATGAGTTTTGCAGGCAAATGAATGGAAGTAGAAAATATCATCCTGAGTGACGTAACTCTGACCCAGAAGGACATGTATCAATAAGGTATGTACTCACTAAAAAGTGGATATTAACCAAAAATGTACAGACCCATGATATGATCCACAGAACTCAAGGTTAACAAGCAAAAGGACTGAAGTAAGAATGCTTCAATCCCACTTAGGGGAAGAGAAGAAAGAAATAACGGGGTTATAAGGAGGGATGGATCTGGGTGAGAGAGGGGACAGGGAAGGGAAAAGTGTAACATGATCAAGTATTGCGGGGGGGAGGACAGGGGAGAAGCCCTGAGGGCCAGCAGAATGAATGGAAATGAGTGGGAGGTGAGAGGTGGGGGGGACACAGTAGAATGTACCAAAGACCTGGGAGGTGAAAAACTCTCAAGACTCAGAGGAAGGAACATCAGATGAAATGCCCAACAGTAGAGAGAGGGAACTTGTAAAGTCTACCTCCAGTAGGAAGACAGTGTGTCAAATAGAGGGATGGAGTTGGCATTTTATAGCCAAAACCTCTGACCCAGAATTGTTCTTGTATAAAAGAACTACAGGGACAAAAACAGAGATGAGACTGAGAAAAAGGTGGTCCAGTGACTGGCCCAACTTGGGATCCATCTCAAAAGGAGACTCCAAGGACTGACACTAGTACAGATTCTGTGTTGTGCTTACAGAGAGGAGCCTAGCATGGCTGTTCTCCAAAAGGCCTAACAAGCAGCTGACTGAAACAGAGAAAGATATTTACACCCAACCACTGGACTGAAGTTGTGGATCCCTGTGGTTGAATTAGGGAAAGCTAAAAGAAGAGGAGGAAGGTGACCCCATAGGGAGACCATCAGCCTCAATTAACCTGGACTTCTGAAATTTCTCAGACACTGAGCCACCAACCAGGGAGTATACACTAGCTGGTAAGAGATCCCATATACAGCAGAGGACTCCCTGGCCCCTAACCATGGAGAGACTTGAGGCCTCATCCTATGTGAGGTAACCCAGTCATAAAAGAACACACATGGTATGCACTCATTGATAAGTGGAAATTAACCGAAAAGCTCAGAATACCCAAGACACACACAATTCACATAAGAAGCTTAAGAAGGAAGAGAAAAATGTAGATGCTTCAATTCTTAGAAGGGAAAAAAATGCTCACAGGAGCAAATATAGGGACAAAGAGAGGTGCAGGGGCTGAACAAAATGCCACCTAGAGATTGCCCCACTCAGGGATCCATCCCATATGCAGCCACCAAATCTGGTCACTATTGCTGATGACAAGAAGGACTTGCTGACAGGTGCCTGTTATGGTTGTCTCCTGAGAAGCTGTGCCAGAACCTGACAAATATACAGGCCAACCACTGGACAGAGAACGACGTCCCCAATGGAGGAGTTAGAGAAAGGACTGAAGGAGCAGAAAGGGTTTGCAACCCCATAGAAAGGACAACAATCAATCAACCAGAGCTCCCAGGGACTAACCCACCAACCAAACAGTGCACATGGAAGGTCCCATGTCTTCAGCTGCATATGTAGCAGAGGATGGCATTGTCTCGCATCAATAGGAGAAGCCCTTGGCTTGTTTCCCCAGTGTAGGAGAATGGCAGGTGGTGTGGTGGGAGTGGATGGATGGGAGTGGCAGCATCCTCATAGAAGCAGAGGGCAGGGGGATGGGAATAGAAGAGAGGGGAACAGGGAAAAGGGATAACATTTGAAATATAAATAATAAAATATCCAATAAAATTGCAAAAAACAGAATTGTCAGAGGGTAGACCTAGAGAGGGAATGATGACTGAACTGTAAACAAAGAGTAAAGGTAAATATTTTCTTTTTAAAAAAAGACCGCAGAAGCTACTTTAGAAGCTTTTTGCTGTCAGTCAAGAAGAACAAAAGCAGTAGCTACAAGTAATATGCTCACCAGCAACCAGTAAAGGCAGGCAGGCAGGCAATTATCTAAATGATAATATATCTACATATCTACATGATAATACCCACTTATCAGTGAGTACATATCATGTGTGTTCTAAAAAAATGAATCTTAATGAAGCAAACACACACACACACACACACACACACACACACACACACACACACACACACACTTTCTGTATTTGATCACTAGTGTTTGTTTTGTTTCTTAACCTGTTAGTATTTCTTTCCATATTTATAAATTCAGGTTCAAAATTTTGGCTACTTCTTACACTGAGGGGTTAGAAAGGTTAATGTCCTCTTAAATATTTATCTACCTTCAAAAGTGTAGGATTAAACTCCATCTTCAGAGCAGACCATAGCGATCTTTTAAAATGAGAGGAAGTGGATACAGAACAGTGTATTTTCTTCCTCTAGCATTTCCATAATAACTGGTGGCACTGAGCTTCAATGCTGCAGAAGTTTTCCTGCATCTTACCAATCCTCTGATTTCTGAAAACAGGACTATGGATTTGGGACCAGAGGGATATTCTACTAAGTGATATGAACATACTTTTTTGCATTTTTATTGGATATTTATGTATTTACATTTCCAATATTATCCACTTTCCTGGTTTCTCCCTCTGCCATCCCCTTCCCATCCATTCAATGCCACCCCGGCACCCTGGCATTCCCCTACACTGGGGGAATGAGCCTTTAAAGGACCAAGGGCTTCTCCTCTTATTGATGCCAGACAAATCCCTCTTCTGCTATATATACAGCTGTAGCCATGGGCCCTATCATGTGTACTCTTTAGTTGGTGGTTTAGTCCCTGGAAGCTCTGGGACATCTGATTGGTTGATATTGTTGTCCTTCCTATGGGATTGCAAACCCTTTCAGCTCCTTCAGTCCTTTCTCTAACTCCTCTATTGTGGACACTGTTCTCTGTCCAGTGGTTAGCTGTGAACATCCACCTGTGTATTTGTCAAGTTCTGGCACAGCCTTTCAGGAGACAACCATACCAGACTACTGTAAGCATGCACTTCTTGGCACCGGCAATATTTTCTGGCTTTGGTGACTATATATGGGAGGGATCCCCAAGTGAGCCAGTCTTTGTGTGGTCTTTCCTTTAGTCTCTGTTTCACATGTTGTTTCTGTATTTCCTCCTGTGAGTATTTTGTTCCCCCTTCAAAGAATGTCTTTTTGAGCTTTTCCTTCTTTTTAAGCTTCATATGATCTGTGGATTTTTATCTTCGGTATTTTGAGCTTTTGGACTAATATTCACTTATCAGTGAGTGCATACCAAGTGTGTTATTTTGTGACTGGGTTATGTCAATCAGGATAATATTTTCTAATTTCATCCATTTGCCTATGAACTCCTAAATCTGATAAACAATTTCTACAAAGTGGCTGGATATAAACTTAGCTCAAACAAATCATTAGCCTTCCTTTACTCAAAGGATAAACAGGTTGAGAAAGAAATTAGGGACATGACATCCATCACAATAGTCACAAATAATATAAAATACCTTGTTATGACTCTAACCAAGCAAGTTAAAGATCTGTATGACAAGAACATCATGTATTTGACAAAAGAAATCAACAAATATCACAGAAGTTGGAAAGATCTCCCATGCTCATGGATTGGCAGAATTAATGTAGGAAAAATGGCCATCTTGCAGAAAGCAATCTACACTGTCAATAAAAGACCAATCAAAATTCTAACTCAATTCTTCATAGAATTAGAGCAATTTGCAAATTTATTTGAAATAACAAAAAACCCAGGAGAGCAAAAACTAGTCTCAACAATAAAAGAACATCTTGGAAAATTACCATTTCTGACCTCAGGCTGTACTACAAAGCAACCATGATAACAAGCAAAACAAAACAAAAAAACTGCATGGCATTAGTACAAAGACAGGAAGGTAGACCAATGGAATAGAATTGAAGCCCCAGAAATGAACCCACATTCCTATGGTCACTTTATCTTTAACACAGGAGATATAAACATCCAGGGGCGGGGGGGGGGGAGAGCATTTTCAACAAATAGTGCTGGTTCAACTAGAGCTCACCATGTAGAAGAATGCAAATCAATCCATTCTTATCTCCCTGTAAGAAACTCAAGTCCAAGTGGATCAAGGACCTCCACATAAACCAGATATACTGAAACTAATACTAGAGAAAGTGGGGAAGAACCTTGAACACATAGGCATAGGGGAAATTTTTCTGAACAGAACACCAGTGGATAATATTCTAAGATAAAAAATCAAAAAATGGGACCTCATAAATGAAAGGCTTCTGTAAGGCAAAGGACACTGTTAATAGAACAAAATTGTAACCAAGAGATTGGGCAGAGAACTTTACCAATTCTACATCCAATAAAGGGCTAAAATCCAGTATAATCAAGGAACTCAAGAAGTTAGATTCCAGAGAACCAAATAACCCTATTGAAAATGGGGTACAGAGATAAACAAAAAATTTTCAACTGAGGAATATTGAATGACCATGAAGCACCTAAAGAAATGTTCAATATTTTTAGTCATAAAGGAAATGCAAATCAAAATGACCCCTATATTCTATCTTCTATTAGTCAGAATTGCTAAAATCAGAAACTCAGGCACTGCAGATGCTGGTGAGGATGGGAAGAAAGAGGAACACTTTTGTTAGTGGGATTGTAAGCTGTTACAACCACTGTGAAACTCACTCTGGTGGTTCTTCAAACAATTGGACATATTTTTACCTGAGGACCCAGCTATACCACTCCTGGGTATATACCTAAATGATGTGCCAACACATAAGGAAAACACATACTCCACCATGTTCATAGCAGCCTTATTCATAGTAGCCAGAATCTGGAAACAACAAAGATGTCCTTCAATAGAGGAATGGATACAGAAAATGTGGTACATTTATACAGTGGAGTACTACTCAGCTATTAAAGACAATGACTTCATGGAATTCTTAGGCAAAGGGATGGAAGTAGAAAATACCATCCTGAGTAAGGTAACCCAGACCTCAAAAAACATACATGGTGTGTACTCACTGACAATATTATCCTAAAAGCTCAGAATATCCACAATGCAACTCACAGACCATATAAAGTGTAACAAGAAGGAAGGATGAAGTGTGGATGCTTCAATCCCACTTAGACCCGAGAACAATATAATCATGTGAGTTGGGCGAAGGGAGGGTCCAAGTCGGAGAAGGGAAGGGGACTGAAAGGGAGAAGGCTCAGGTATGGGAAGAGATAGGAGAGAAGTTCATAGGGCCAGAAGAACAAACTGAAAAATGTAAATAAGTGGAGTCAAAGAACGGGGTGGGCGAGGTAACTGCTAGAAAGCCGTAGAAGCCAGAGATATGAAAAGTTCTCAGGACCCAATGGGGATGACAGTAGCTGAAATACCCAACAAAGGGAAGATAGAACTCGAAGAGACCACTGCCAGTAGATAGGCACAGCCCCAGCGGAGGTAATGGCCACTCACTCATCTTAAAATTCTTAACTCAGTATTTTTCCACTCTAAAGGAAATGCAGGGACAAGAAATGGAGCAGAGGCTGATGGAAAGGCAATACAGAGACTGCCCCATCTCAGGATTCATCCCATTCACTGACACCAAACTAGGATACTATTGATGGTGCTACAAAGTACTTGAAGACAGGAGCTTAGTAGGGCTGTCCTCTGAGAGGTTTGCCAGCACCCAAGACAAAAGTAGACACTTACAGCCAACCATTGAATTAACCCTGGGAACCCCAACAGGATGAGTTAGGAAAAAACTGAAGGAGCTGAATGGGACTGAAACTCCATTGGAAGAATGACAATATCAACTTTAAGCTCCCAGGAACTAAGCCATCAACCAAAGTATATGCATGGATGGGTCCATGGCTCGGGCTACCTAAGAAGTTATCTGGCATTAATGGGAGGGGAGGAGCTTGGAGACTTGTTACCCCAGTAAAGAGAGATGCTAGAGGGGTGAAGCAGGAGTGAGTGGGAGGGAGGGTGGGAAAGTACCCTGTTAGAGTCAAAGGGGAGGGTGGATGAGGGATTTGTGAACAGGAGACAGGGCAGGACAACATTTGACATGTAAATAAATAAAATAATAAAATCATTAAAAAATCTATTCACTTTACATTCCACCCACTTCACTCTTTTCACAATCCTTTCCTGCTCCCCCTACATCCATCTCCTCTGAGTGTATGAGACCACCCTCGGTATCTCCTCACCCTGGTGCTTCAAGGCTCTGTGAGACTAGGTGCTTCCCCTTCCACTGAGGCCAGAGAAGGCATCCCTGCTAGAAGAACATATTCCATGTATAGGCAACAGCTCTTGGGATGGTCCCTGCTCCAGTTGTTCAGGACCCACATGAAGACCAAGCTGCACATCTGCTATGTATGAGTGAAAAGACCTAGGCCCAGCTGATGTATGTTCTTTGGTTGTTTCTTTAGTCTGAAAGTCCCAAAGATCCAGGTTAGTTGATTTTGTTCATCTTCCTTTGGAGTTTCTATCCCCTCTGGACCTGCAACACTTTCTCCTATTCTGTAAGAGTCCCCCAGCTCCATTCACACTTTGGCTATAGATGCCTGTATCTGTCTGAGTCAGCTGCTGGGTAGAACCTCTCAGATGACAACTTGCTCCTTTGTGTAAGTGTAACTGTATCATTAGTACTATTAGGGATTGATGCTCGCCCATGGTATAGGTCTCCATTTTGGATGCTTATTGTTTAGCCATTCCCTCAGTCTCTGCCCCATCCCACTTGCCTGCATTCTTGTAGACACAATAAATTTTGGGTTAAAAGTCTTGTGGGTGGGTTGGTGTCACTAGCCATTCACCATGGTTTCTGCTTGGCTACACAAGATGGCCTTTTCAGGATCCATATCTCCAATGCAGTGAGTCAGGGCTAAGGTCACCCCAATTGATTCTTCGGCACCTCTCTCATGCCAGGTGTCTGTTTCATGATGAAATAGCATGTGAATAATCTTATATTATTTATTCATTTCAAAAGATTATCAAATACATTTTTTATTCTACTGAGAAATGCATATGAGTTGGGGTATGTAATTTGTTTAAATAGCATTGGCTATAATGATCGAAGTAGGAATGAACAAGTCTTTTTAACCCTACAGCACTATAGCTAATAATCTTTCACATTGCTTTATTGTCTATTTGTTGGTTTATAATTGAAGCAGCTCTCTTTGAGTCTACTGTAGGGCTCTTATTTCAACTGGAACATGTGCATGTGCAGACAAAACAATGAACAATAAGCCCCTGAAATTCAAGTCATATTCACTTTGCAACCCTGGCACTTAGTACTCTGGGTTTTGTGTAAACACATGCTTAGTCATTCTGAAAAATAATTTACTTAATTAAGCAAAATGACACAATAGTAAAAATATTGTCATTTAAAAAATAATCGAATTTCAACCAGTTGTAAGCATAAAACGATTTTAGAGTACCATTTAAGCACTAATACACACAACATTTGTAATGAATAAATAAAAATATTGGCTAAATAAATTTATTATTTGTAGCTCATGAATTTTAACTACTAAAAGGGACAGTCTGTCTCTAGAATCAGATATAAGTAATAGCTCAATGCTTTTTGGATAATTTTTTCCAGTTAGATTACTAATAGTATTTTATGTTGCATTGTGAGTCCACTCATGATTGTCTAATGTCTTCATTTAGTCTTTCATCATGAAATCTCTATGTAGAAGAATTTTCTTAGAGTAGAATTTTCATCAACTAATGGAAAGATATTGGGCAGGTGGAGTTATAAAATCCAAGGCAAAGAATCTTATAAAGGCTTCCAATTTCTGTTGAGGTTACCATAACTCTACACTCAGCAACTCTTTAAGGCAGCACACATTTTGGCAAAGTTTTAATGAGTAATAGAGAAAGCAATAATATTGGGAATGTTTATATGTATTAAGGGAGGATAGCCTGGTGATATAACTTAGTGTCCATATACTTATGTGACATTTAGAATATCCATGTAGAACTTCCTACCTGTGCACTTTGTCTATAGGGTTTTTGTCCCCCTTTTTCCATATCCTGTTAGAAAAGCCACCTTCATTCATGACTTGACCTTCAGAATCAAATTTCTTTAACAGAAGACCTTGATGCCACCAGACCAATAAAAGTTCTCTGCAAAGGGGAGGGGAAGCAATTACAGTTTTTTGTTTTTACAAGAAGTGGGGAAGTGTTCATAGGAGTAACAGTTCACTGCAAGAAAGGGGATAGCCAAGGGAAGAAGATACATCTGGCTTCATAAGAGAACTCTGTATTCTTCCAAATGGATTCTTCATGCTTAGACCAATGAAGGAAGAAAAATGGATATTTTTAAACTAAAATATTTACAATAATACCCTTGGTGCATGGAAAAATATATGCTATTCTTCTTGCTTCTAAAGGTGATGGGAGAATAAAGGACATTGTAGAAAATTATGCACAGTTTGATATCTGCAATACATGATGTATGGAAGATCCATATAATTGTTATCAAAGTCCATGAGTATGTTGATATGTGAATGCCCTGTCCCTGAAAACTTTACAGCAGAAGCTTAGTCCTGATTGGATAAAGATGTAGTTAAGAAGAATTCTTGTTTCTACAACTTGAATGGGATAACTTGTAAAGATCTTCCCAGCTACCATTTCTATGAGGTCTTGTCAAGATTCACTTTCAATCTCTGTTCCCATGACACATACCGCAGATAGAAATTAAAGCTAACTCCTTCTGCATCAGCATCCCTATTTCCATCACTCTCAGTTAGGTCTGGAGATCATCCCAAAATCTAGTTGATATAATAGATACAGTAACTATAAATATCAATATGATGGTGAGAACTGGAAAGAAAATGCTGATCTGATTCTAACAGTCTTGCAGGGGACAGTGCAGAAGTTTGACCAGAAAAGCACCAGTAGCTGAACGAACGAGAGAAAGCCACAACCGTAGATGGATGGCTGTGAGGAACACCAGCTCTATAACAATATCTTGAGCATTTCTGGCACCTAAAAACTGGATGGCATATAGTAAAAGCTTAAGAAAGTTAATAGTTATATGGATGGACAAATGGATAAAGAATAAGTAAATGAACAAGTTATTGGAGAGAAAAAGCAGACAAAACAATTTAGACAAGAGAATGTAAGACATTTCTAAACATAGAAACTAGAATTAGCCGTCTGAGGTTAGCACAAAAGAGCATTCACCTCTGTTAAGTACTGTGAACATGTGGTCTCATTTGTGATTTCAAGATTCCTTGTGTTCACTTGGTTGCAAAAACACTTGTCTGTCTGATCACTGATGGAAAGCCCCCACTCTCCTCGTTGACATCAGATGTATAAACTATACATTCCAACAGAGCCACAAATACAGACTCCTCACCAGAGCTCAGAGCAACAGACTACAAGAAAGCAATGTTACTTCCCTCTCCTTCCACTTGAGGCCAATTTTGAGTGGGCAAGTAATCTCTGAGCTAAGCAAGTGATTTGGACACAATTCTGATGGCTGAAAATAAGAGAAGGTGCTTAAAATTGAAGTCAGAGAAGAGGTTGAGTCATGCTGCCAATGACATAGAAATTAGGCATTTTGGCATCTGAAAACTCTTGAGTCACATAAGTGACCCAAGAGTGCTTGGAAGAAAACCTCCCAAGAGTCTCAGATGACCACCTGCAGCTCAGGTGCTATGAAGATTAGGAACCAAGGAGATGCTCCTTTCCAGCAATAGTTTCTTCTACCTTATCGTACACTCGTGTTTCACCTCACTTGTTCCCCGTTGTCTAGCACTCATGTTTTTCTCACTATGTGCCTCAGCAGAGAAGATCAATAGGACAGGGGAAAATTATTCTCCTAACCCTGGACTGAAACCTTCTAACCACATGTTCCCAGTGCCATCTTCCCAGGTTTACTCAGCTCCCTATTCATTTTCTTCTTCTTTATTTTCCTTCAGAGAATCCATTTAAATTGTCTTAGGCCAAATAGGGAAAGATATATTCCCTGTTTTATCATGGCAGCCAATAATAAAGGCAACATATGGAGGAAGAGACAGAGAGCCTAAATATCACACGCTGCGCTTTCATAGGCTGTCCTAAGTAGTAGTACCCTTGCTTCTGCACAGAAGCCAGTTTCTAGTTTGATCATCGCAGAACAGGACACACAGCAACACTATGCCCATGATCAGTAACAATAACAACAACAACAAAAATGAAAGAAAATGAAACAGTTTTTTTATCACTGGTGATATTGAAGAATAGCAATGACCCAACTCGTACCCAACATATACTGAATACAGTCTTTGTATCAAATATTATGACTAGAACTTTACATTTGCTGCTTTATTAATAATTCATCATCTCAAAAGAGAAACTCAAAGAAATGGTGTGGCGAAACCCTGCTAATTAAGTTTGAAGTCCACTGTGACTGGATAGCTCCTCTGAACTAGGTATGAAATGGAAGACCTCGGTTACCAGCAGGGTTTCTTCCTCTCTGACTTAGTCAGGAGAACCTGACCCTCCACACCTTCTACCTGGAGAAGGTTCTTGGCACACTTACAAACTCAACTTCCTCCCTCCCAATAAAAACCCACCAAGCAAGCACTTGGAATTCCTGAAATGCTTCTTTCTCCACACAAATAAAGCATGCATAGAGCTTTAAACTATAGCCAATAATTTTCATTTACCCTGAAAACTCTTTCCCACTCTTGAAGGTCTTTTCCATATATAGACCTTTTCCATCATAAATAAAATATATGCATACAATCCCACTCTGAATAAAGGTATGCACACAAGCTAAGATCATCTAATCGAGCCACTTCAATGAAGATTGTCAGCGAAGCCCTGTGTCTAAAAGAGCTGTAACATTAAGATCCCCAGAAAACAGACCTGGGTTTTTCCTATCCATTCCAGACTCTGCTTCATGTTTTTCCAACCTGGCATGCAATTTTGTCTGAATACCTTGAGATGTAGGAAACAGAGGACATGGAATCACAGATGTCTCTTGGCATGCACATCATAACATGGTCTCAATATTGATACCCCATAAAGGTAAAGTATGAAGCTGAGGAGTTACTTAGTCAAAATCAGAACATGACTGAAACTGGAGCCCAGATAGGGTCTCTGGGTAATGTGCTTGCTTCAGTTTATTTAAGAACTTTGGTGTCCTCAGTCACCTGCCCTCTGGACATTCCTTATGCAGTTTCAGCTTCAGCCCCAGGACAATGATGTTATTTGCTTCGAAGGCCATCTCTTTCTGTCTTGTCTTTTGAATGTAATTGAATTGACTAATAATTTCTTCACACATTAAAATAGATTTTGAGTGCTAGCAACCCCTCTCTAAATCTGTTCAGAGATGATGGAAAGCTCCAGTGATCTGTTCTAATTTATAGGGCAGGTATAATGCAGACATAAATGTAGCCCATTAATTAATTTTGGTGTTGGAGAATAGCATCTGAGCTGACGGGCAAGCACTGAAATCATTCTCCATTGTGTACATATAGTTTCCTCCTTAGCCTTCTGCAGAGATTGTAAGTGTTCTCTGCATAATCTGACTTCAAAGTCTCTCCCTCTCTCTCTCTCTCTCTCTCTCTCTCTCTCTCTCTCTCTCTCTCTCTCCCTCTCCCTCCTTCCCTCTCCCTTTCTCCCCTCCCCCGTCTCTATCTCCCTCTAGATCTTCTATGCCTAATTATCTTTTTCCTTCTCCCTTTCTCCCTGTTTTGCTACAAACAAGACCAAAACTTTCCAGCAAAAGCAGGAGTATTCTTTTCATCCTCCAAATGCCCTAACCTTGCCTATGTAGATTACATCATCGTGTACATGAAAAATAATAGAGAAGGTAATAGGATGATATTAACTCTAACTGCTGTGACCTGGGTTCTCTAGAATGGTTCTTAAGTGTTGCACTGGGATGGATCTGAAGCAAAATAAAAGACATTAGGGACAAAGGGGGGAAATGTGGTTGGTTGCAGCTTTTGAACTAATTCCCAGATTCCCATCATCCTCCAAATAAAGACAGTGAAGCCTGCGGCCATGTGATTTCAAACCAGCTAAGTGAGCCTGAAGCATCCTTCACAGAGCACTGAAATTCACAGCGGGCTCTAGAGAGCCTCTTAATAGATTCAAGTTTTAGACTCAAATGCAAAGGTGAACTCACAGAGGTTTTACTAAACCTGAAGCTGTTAAACAGGCAAGAACAAAAGCTCACCTAGATCCTTTTTCAAGCTGCTCTTTGCCTGCAGTGCAGCTTCCCCCTTCCCTTCCCCCAACACACATGCTATTTGAAGGGCAGACAAGGCTCCTCTGTTTAAACTCAGGCAGAATTTTTGGAGGCCTCGTGTTTTGAGAAAACACAAGTCCCATATAGACCCGTTTTTTTGGTGATTATTTTTACCCCATTGAAAAGGAAAGTTGTCTGGGATGTTGCATCCGAATTGTATATGGATATTTGTAGGATGTAAGTATCATAACTGTTTTAAGAAGACAAAGCTATAGTAATGAGGGCAGGTAGGGCATGATGTGCTGTTGAACAGAGGAAACTGTGAGGAAAGCAAACCTCAGAAATCTAGCTCTTTCCTGCAAATTAGGCTTTGTGCACAGAAACCTCTACAGCATGAATATCTCTAATTAATGTCTCAAATCCAAACTGGTTTAAAATTTAAAAGATTTTGAGACCACATGACGACACAAGTAGATAATCCCACAGTTGAGTTCCTGTAAATGCTGCAGGCAAATCTAACAAATTTATGTAACAAGTATATAGTATTTCTGTAATATCAAATATAGTATGTATCACATGTACAAAATTACTTTCCGGTTAGGTGCATAAGGCTGTATAAACCATATACATAAATTTTGTGTTTGGACTTCAGTCTTTTATAGAAAATTTCAAAATCTGAAAACATTAGAAAACTGAAACACTTATGCTCCATGTGGTTTTGATAAAAATTCCTTACCTTGTATCTTAAAAAGGCTGAAGACGTTTTTTGTAAGACAACTCAGAAGGTAAAATATACACTCTCAAGTGAACTTCTGACCGAAGCTGGATTCTGTTCTCTGCACACAAGAGAAATGGGGTCTTCTCAGAACACCAAAGGAGCAAAGGGGGTGTAAATAAAGAATCAGAATCAGCTCTGCCCATCACTACCTGGGTGATCCTAATCACTCTATACTATGGTCACAATCTGTTGTATGCTAACAGTAATATTAATTACCATTATGAATTAATTTTGTATTTGTCTCATATACCTACCACTTCCTAACCAATGCAATTAGCAGCTAAGTTTTAAGAAAAAATTAGAATGATGTAACATTGACACGAAACACTTAATGCCAGCAGTCTGGTATCTTGAAAGAAAGGAGAGATACAGATGAAGACTTCTATTTTACCAAACCGAAAGCTGATTTCTTGGATTAATGACTAGGTCTTACTTAACACTGCATTTCGTGTGCATAGAATATAATAGAAATAATAAGTGCACAGAGAATACCCAGACACCTAAGTGAATGATTGATATCACCATCTTATAAACCATCCACAAGTTTTAAATAAGACTGCTCAGCCTCCCCTCATCCAGTAAAAAGATGGGGAATTTCCATCTACTGTAAAACTAAACCAAATCTAGTGGAAACCGCCAGATATATCCTGTATTCTGAGTCTTTTTCACAAATTCTCTGGACTTCAAAAATGACGTAAAATAAAAATAACTGCCAATTTGGAAAAATTCAATTGCTTGATAAGCCAATAATACATTTTTAAGATAAATTATAAAAAGCACCACTGATTAATTAGTATCTATTTTTCTAGCCTTCTCTCCCTACCTGCCAAGCTCACAGCATTTTAAGTTCCCTTTTATACTGTCTTCTTGAGCTTAAGGATGTACTAAGCAGAGGTGAGCTGTAGTAGAATACCACCAGAGATTTGCTTCAGACAGAGAGCTGCAATGCAGTATTTTTCCCTGCAACTTTCAAGCTGCATTACAGACTGCAGGTACATAGCACAGACATTTTGTTTGCAGTGTTCGATTTCAATGGAAAAACTCTTAAGGTTTTCAAGCTGGCCAATCGTAACGGTATTATGCTGACCTAAATTTAGATTGTCTTGAAACCTACATAGCTCTTCTCTAGGGGAAAAAACAATAATAACTGGAGATCTTTGGCAACATCATGAGAAACAAAGGTGTGGTTAATTACTGACAGCAATGTTTCTGAACTTTTTAGACATCAGAAAGTAAACTGATAAAGCATCAGCATGAAATGCAGAGTAAAACAATGGAAAATTCCAAGCCACTTTCCCTCCTAGAGGTTATTTGATCTATTCCTATGTATGCTAACCATGAGAATTCTGATTTCTCACTGGCGATTTATGTTCAGTGATGCCCAGAAATCCACTGTTCCTCTGAACACTGTGTATTCCAGGCTCTGAACTGCTGCCTTTCACACTAGCTAGTTCCTGTTCTTTTTGTCTTGGCTGCACTTCACTCTGTATGCTGTTAAAAACCCACTGATTTCAATATAATAAAAATATGTTCTGATTTGCATTTCCATGATGACTAAGGATGTTGAACCTTTCTTTTTCTTCTTCTTTTTTTTGGTATTGGAAATTTTATGTACCTACATTTCAAATGTTATCCCCTTTTCCAGTCTCACCCACATCCCCTCTACCACTGCTTCTATGAGGATGCTCCCTCTCCCACCTCACCACCCAGGTATCCCCCTACACTGGGGAAACCAGCCTTCAAAGGACCAAAAGCTTCTCCTCAAATTGATCCCACACAATGCCATCCTCTGCTACATATGCAGTGGGAGCCATGGGTCCCTCCATGTGTACTCTGGTTGGTGGGTCAGTGCCTGGAAGCTCTGTGGGGTCTGGTTGGTTGATATTGTTTTTCTTCCTATAGGGTTGCAAACCCCTTCAGTTCCTCAGTCCTTGATATAACTCCTCCATTGGGGTCCTCATACTCAGTCCAATGGTTAGTGGCAAGCATCCTCATCTGTATCAGCAAGGCTCTGGCAAAGACTCTCAGGAATCATCCATATCAGGCTCCTGTCAGGAAGTACTTCTTGGCATCAGCAATAGTGACTGGGTTTGGTGGCTGCATATGGGATGGATCCACAGGTGAGGCAGTCTGTGGATGATCTTTCTTTCAGTCTCTGCTCCACTCTTTGTTCCTGTATTTCTTCCTGAGAGTATTTTGTTCCCACTTCTAAGTAGGACTGAAGCACCCACATTTTGGGCTTCCTTATTCTTGAGCTTCATACGGTCTTTGAATTGTATCTTGGGTATTACTAACTCTTGGGCAAGTATCCACTGAGATAGCAATGAGAGGCTGAGGTAGAAGAACTGTATGTTCAAGGTTCCTCTGAATAAACCAGAAAAACCCTGTCCCCCCCCCCCAAAAAAAAAACCAAAACCAGTAAACAAACAAAAAATCATCAACAACAATAATAATATAATAATCTAGAAGTTTCTACTTGTGCCTCCTTAAGGCTAGGCCATTATCCTTCATCCCAAACTTTTTTTTTTCTACTTCACTTGTCATCTAAGTCTTGATACCACAATCATCTTTTCAACAGTTTATTTCCAAACACAGCCTAGCAGAAACCACTGCATAGTCATTCTACAGCAAACCCTCTTCTTTATTCAGCTTCTCCTTAGTCCTCTTGTCTCTTAGTGATATCTGTTAGGAGCAAATGAATAGAATCTCTGAACTAGCATTACATAGGCTACTTGCCCTCCATTTTTACCTTCCCAAGCTCACTCACCATGTTACAATTCAATTTATTATTCCAGCCCGTAAATTTAGAAAAAAAGATTATTTTACCTGACACCAGCTTCTATGTTCAAAATTAAGTTTTAACTTTTTAGTCTCTTGTGCACTACTCACAATATTGTATTAAGACAAGCTGTTTTTATTTCAATTTTTTAATTTATTCACTTCCTGATCATGGCCCCCCTCTAGGTCACCACTTTCCACAACTTTTCTCCCATCCAACCTCCCCTTCTTTTCTGAGCAGGTCAGAGGGGCTCCCTTGGGTTTTCCCCAACACGGACACTTCAAGTCTTTCTCCATTAAGTTTGATGTTGGCTACTGGTTTGCTGTGTATTGCTTTTACTATGTTTCCGTATGGGCCTTGAATTCCCGATCTTTCCAAGAGTTTTAACATGAAGGGGTGTTGAATTTTGTCAAATGCCTTTTCACCATCTAATGAGATGATCATGTGGTTTTTTGCTTTGTGTTTGTTTATATATTAAATTACTTTGATTGATTTCTGTATATTGAACTATCCCTGCCTCCCTGGGATGAAGCCTACTCGATCATGATGGATGATAATTTTGATGTATTATTAGATTCAGTTTGGGAGAATTTTGTTGAGAATTTTTTGCATCAGCATTCAAATGGGAAATTAGCATGAAGGTTTCTTTCTTCATTGGATATTTGTGTGATTTAGGTATAAGCATAATTGTGGCTTCATAGAAGGAATTGGGTAGTGTTCCTTCTGTTTCTATTTTGTGGAACAGTTTGGAAAATAATTAGGTATTCTGTGAAGGTCTGATAGAATTCTTCACTAAACCCATTTGGTCCTGGGCTTTTTTTGGTTGGGAGACCTTTGATGACAGCTTTTATTTCTTTAGGGGTTATAGGACGGTTTAGATGGTTTATCTTATCCTGATTTCACCTTGGTGCTTCTTATCTGTCTAGAAAATTGTGTGACTGTCTTCTTTTGTGTTAGTTGAAAGAAGATTACTTTATTGATTTTTTTCAGGTGTAGTTTCTTTACTTGTGTTTGAGTTTTCCATTTATTATCCTTTGTAGGGCAGAATTTGTGGAAAGATATTGAGTAAATTTGGTTTTGTCATGGAATCTTTGTTTCTCATCTATGTTAATTGAGTTTTGTTGGATATAATAGTCTGGACTAGCATATGTGTTTTCTTAGGATCATCATCACATCTGCCCCAGATCTTCTAGATTTCATTGTCTCTTTTGAGAAGATTGTTGTGATTCTTATAGGACTGCCTTTGTATGTTACCTGACCTTTATCACTTACTGCTCTTAATATACTTTCTTTGTTTTCTGTATTTGGTGTTTTGAGTATTATGTGACAGGAGAAATTTCTTTTCTGGTCCAATGTATTCATAGTTTTGTAAGTTTCTTGTATGTTTATGGGCAAATGTTTCCTTTTTAACTTTTATTTTTTATTGGATATTCTCTGCATTTACATTTCAGATGTTATCCCCTTTCTCCAACCCCATACCCCCTCCCCCTCCCATTGCCTCCATGATGGTGTTCCCTTTCCCAACCACCCTCTATGTTTCTTAAGGTTAGAGAAGTTTTCTTCTATAATTTTGTTGAAGATATTTACTGGCCCTTTAAGTTAGGAATCCTTGATCCCTTCTATACCCATTATCTTCAGGTTTGATCTTCTTGTGTGCTAGATTTCCTGTATGTTTTGGGTTAGGAATTTTTTATTGTGCATTTTCTTTGGTGGTTGTGTCAATGCTTTCCATGGTATCTTCTATCCCTGAGATTCTCCATTTCATCTCTTCTATTCTGTTGTTGATGCTTGTGTCTATGACTCTTGATCTCTTCTTTCTTAGGTTTTCTATCTCTAGTCTTGTCTCCCTTTGTGACTTTGATATTGTTACTCTTTCCATTTTTAGATCCTGGATTTTTTTTCCCATTTCCTTCACCTGCTTGCTCACATTTTCCTGTAATTCTCTAAATGTTTTTCTGATTTTATCTGTCTGTCTGTCTGTCTGTCTGTCTGTCTACCTACCTACCTACCTACCTACCTATCTACCTATTTATCTATTTATTGTGTGTGTGTTTCTTCTTTAAGGGCTTCTACCTGTTTACCTGTGTTCTCCTGTATTTCCTTAAGGGAGTTATTTACGACCTTCTTAAAGTCCTCTAACATCATTGTAAGTTGTAATTTTAAACCAGAATTTTTGTTTTTTGGTGTGTTGTGGTATCCAGGACTTGCAATGGTAGAGGCTACAGGGTTCTGATGATGCCAAGTAGCCTTGGCTTCTGTTGCTTAGGTTCTTGGACTTGCCTCTTGCCATCTGCTTATCTCTGGTGTTGGCTGGTCTTCTTGATTCTGACAGTGGCATGACGACCGTCCTATAAGCCTGTGTGTCTGCACTACTGGGGGATCAGCTCTCTCTCAGCAGTGTTTGGGTATAGAGAGCTGTGGCACAGCATAAGTACAGGGTACAAAAAAAAGCTGCTTCTAGATTCCTGTGTCCTGAAGGCTCCAGCAGGGTCCCTCAGAGCAGAAGTGGTGGTATTACCTGTGCTCTCGGTGTGTCAGCACTTCGGCAGGACCGGCTCTCTCCCAGCGGTGTCTGGGTACGGAGAGCTGTAGCACAGGGTCAGCTCCAGGTACAGGCAGGATCCAGAAGGCTAGTATGGAGTTTTCAAACTTGAGCAAGTTTTCCAACTTCTTTGTTAAGTTAATCTCTAAGTATTGTATTCTGCTTGACATCACTGAAAATGGAGCTATTTTCCTAATCTTCTTTGTGAATTTCTAGAAATGCAAGTGACTTTTCTGCGTTGAAATTGTATTCTACTATTTTGGTGAATTAACTGCACACTTGTAAAAATTTTATGAGTTATAATCCCACTCAAGGGATAAGACATCCCATTGGTGAGTTCACCTTTTAAATGTATCCAATCACCATAGCTATGAGTACCAAGGCCTTTAATTCACTGGCATTTAGAGGGTGCTCAATCCCTAGCAGGATTTTAAAAATGAGTAAACTACTACTCCACTATAAAAAATACTAGAGAACTGTATTGGTAAATTTAATGTACTTGAGAAAAGATGACAGTATTTTGTTTAGTTGCATAGTACACATAAGCTAAACATATAGTATACATACTCTGGATAATTTTACCCACCTCATAAATTTTTGGTTTACCATGTATTTCTTTATTTCTCACATAAAGAAACAAAGCCCTCAGTGAGTTGGCTAAATATTTGCTTTGTGCTGTAGACCGTCTGCAGCCCTATCTCATTTCTACACCGTGGCTGCAGAAATAGCCCCTATCTGGGGCAGACTGTTCTCATGGCAAGGGGTTATGCTGACACAGAACAACCACTGTTTCTGTCTACAAGATGAGGCATAATGGTGGAGCAGAGCTATCTATTTTGACTACAAGAATGCATCACACGGATAGTGGTGTTTAATATACTTACAGAAGAGAACAGAAGAATGATTCCAAGCAACACTAAGATGTACCAAATTAGTAAATAGTAGAGATTAGCTTTATTATGCTGATCCTTTGGTACTTGAGTATCATGGGAAGGAAAATGTTTTCGATTTCAGCAGAGGCAAAGCAAAGACTCAGAACATGTCCCCTGTCCATCTTTTTCTAATTACATAATGTAATTTTAACACTAAAATTAAAAAATGAATTGAATATTTAAAGTGCAACTATAATTAGAAATGCAAAGAGTGTAACAATATTAAAAATGCAAAGGTATGCAAATGTAAATTATGTAATTTATCTTTTTGACATACCTTGTCTGTAGAGACTTGAGCTGACATAATTTCTTCTTGTTTAGTTTGCAGATAAAAAGATATTTCCTAATACCATGTAAATTATATTGTGGGAAGGTCTCCATTGTGGGGTGAGGAAGCTGGTAGCTGGGCTTTTTATTAGCACAATGAACCATTATTAAAGGAATTGGTGTGGGGAAGTTGGGTCTAACCTGGCCTTTCATATAGATTGTGTTAGGCATTTAGCCCTCATTTTATTTTATTTTTCTTTGTATTTCTTACTTAATCATTTTAAAGATGACAGGTAACAGCTCTACTTTATGTATGGTATCTGCCATCTTCTTTTGCACAGTAACAAAGAATTGTTTTTCTGTGCCGAATGTCCTCTGCTTGCTACCGAAAAGTCTAAGAAAGCAAGATCTGAAAATTGAGGCTTTGAAGGGACATTGAAAATAAAACAACTCAATCTTATCTATATTTAGGAATTTGGCTTTTTAACATAGTCTTACTGAATCTAATAAGGAAATATTTTCAAATTTGAGGTTACTTTTAACTTAGTTTTATTCAGGAAATGAAATAGAGCTATCAAGCTTCCAACACTGCCAATGTTGATGTGAATATTGAAGCATGTATTGAAATGTTTAATTATGTTTTCCTTTGGATGTCTTTTGCAGCTAATAAGAGGTGAATGATACCATGTCTGTCTTTGTTGACTGCCGTCTTGGGAAAATAAGTAATTTATTGGTATTCTATATTGTTTGTGGAAGAACAAAGTCAAGCCTCAGCATTATTCAAGAAGACATCTCTAGTTATTCTAGCCCTCAGTGAACCCTCTAAACCATGGTTCTCCCCTGACAGTCTGCCGCCAGTCTAGCCTGTGTAGTTTATGGAACAACACCTAACTCTACCTGTTTAACCTTGTCCTACTTCCCAGTGAAGGCTTGGCAGAAAGTTGGCTCCAAATATGTTTGTTAGGGGAATGAATCTATTGTTTGAATTGTCAGCTGAGTGTATATGTAAGTGTCCCCATCTTCAAAGGCTCACAAGGTCTTTGCTGTCTCAAGAGTCCTAACACTCCCCATTATAGCTCCCCCAGAATCGTACAAAGTGCTGGTTGTGTACTCAGTACTTATTGATAAAATATTTTTAGATGAGTTTTCAAATTCAGTCATGTTGTTGTCTTTGTGCCATTGTCTTTAGTCATGTGGATCTTGATAGTTTTAGAACATTATGGCTATGTGTGATTTGAACCAAGGTCTATACAATATGATTCTGTACTGTTACTCTGATCTTCCATTCCTTTGCTTGTAAGAGGAGATGGCTTAAATAAATAACTTAGACTTAAAACAAAGAGGGAGGAGGATGAGGGGGGAGAAATAAGAGGAAGAAGGAGGAGGAGGAGGCAGAGAAGGAGGAGAAAAGAAGGAGGAGGCAGAGACAGGAGGAGGAGGAAGAAGAAGAAGGAAGAACCCTAGTTTGAGGGACTTCCTTACTGCATTACCCAGAGTAGCCACAAGAGGGGGTGTGAAGAACACAGTTGTCTTTAGAATTTGCTTCAGATGCCGCTTTGTAACACAGAGCAAAATACATCTTGCAACATCTTTGTATTGTGAAGTCGAGGACCTGAGACTGAAAGCAATCACTTGCATGGCTGTTTAACACGCTATCCATACGGACATGGGAGGAAGGTTCTGAAGTTCCTGTGAGGTTACTGTGCTAGCTTCTCAAAGCGGCTCTGGGGATAGGAAAGTCAGCTAAGTCACGCTTTTGCCTATTTGATTTAGCTGGCATTTCACGGTGCTAGAGATAGCGGGGATGCTTCAGAAATTAGGGTTTGAATAGAGTCATATTTCCAAACTTGAAAATAATGGCATAATGGTTTTGTTTGCCGCTGGTAGGTTTAAAGGGGAACAAAGCATTCTTCCCTTTCTCTTCAAAACAGACCAAAAAAAAAAAAAAAAAAAAAAAAAAAAAAAAAAAAAAAATCACAGGCCCCGGTCTTCCCATCCATTCACTTGTCACTATCATAAGTGGGTATGTCACAAAATTGGAGAGCTCTGGAGCTTCACAGAAGGACTACATATTAATACTGATAACAAGGACAACCTGGGGAAAGCGGAGGGAGACTGAATAAGGAGCCCCTACGGGGCAGTGGTTCTTAAATTCTGTCCGAAATCAGAATCACATGGCCCTCTCCCTCATCCAGAAAAACACAGTAGGCTCCACCATTACCGTCTGCTCTTTGCAGCACGTCTGAGATGGGGCCAGAAGTCCTCAGGTAAAGCTGATGCTTCAGACGGGAAAGCTGCTTCTGGTGACTGCGCTGACATCTTTACAACGCAGAGTTCTGTGCTTCTCCGTGTAGCTGGGTCCTGAGCCATGGAAACTACATTCTTTCATGCTCCCACTGCCTTTTGTTGTTGTTAAAATAACATTAATTTAAGCATTTATTAAGCATTACAAGCATTTATTTAATAATGCTGAGTAATACTTATTTACCTCGACTTTACCTAAGTCTGCAATTGTCAACAAAGTGAAATTACAGGTAGAGGGAACTTTGTCCAGGCCCAAGTAATAAGAGTAGCAGAATAGTTAACACTGGTTAAGTAGGGCTGGAATGGATGGTACTTAAATATACAACTTTTAATTTTTTTTATTTTATGAGAATGGGTGTTTTGCCTGTATGTATGTCTGCATTATGTTTGTGAGTTATGCCCCATAAGGCTCCAGACAAGGACATTGGATTCCCCTGGAACTGGAGTTAAAGACTGCTCCATGTGGGTGCTGGGAACTGAATTCCATCTGGAGGAACCACCAGGGCTTCTAAACAGTGAGCCATCCCTCGTGCCCTTCTAGTATGTAGCCTGAATAACAACAGAATCACAAAAGCTGAGGGACTCTTTGGCTGTCAAGGCTCTGCCCTTGACCTTGGATTCTCACTTTGTCTGCCATGCTCTCCTTGGGCAGCAATGAAGGCAACAGTTGTGATACTTGTTAACAGGAGGAAACCTAAACAGTAAAAATGTATGCAAGATGATTCTGGGTGCTTGTATAAAAGAGCTGTGTGAATTGAGCAAAGCCCTTAGATACCTTTTCTCCTCCCCAGAGTGTTTCAAATCATGGTGCTTTTCTGAAAACAGTCCACTTGTCCTGCTAATGCCTATGACTTTCTTCTTAAATCTTAGTGCACTGAGATTGAGCAGGTAAATGGATATGCTTGATCAGAGTTCATGGGTTTGCACCCTTTCCGGATGACCATGATAAGTTGGTTAACCTCTGTGTACATTCGTTTTTTTTCAACTACAAAATGGGAACAGTAAATCAACGTTTCTAGTGAAGGCATGTGTGTATGTGGGTAGTCTAAGTGAGTTACTACTTGAACAATCACTAGAGCACCGTAATACACAGAGATCTGAACAAATATTAGCTATCCCTTTCATTTCCAGTCTTTAATTGTAGCATCCGAATCCTTAGAATTATATCGCTGATTGCTAGAACTGTGTGCTTGTGAAGTTGCTGGGGCACTGAGAGTTTTGTGTCATTACCTTTACACGTTTTACTTGATAAAAAGATAAGGCTGGGCTGTCATGCAGAGGCCACTGAAAGGTCAACTACCTGCTAATGCCTGTGTACAAGATTAGGACAGTCTGTGGGGCTCTTTATGCCTCAGGAACAACAGCAGGCAAAGAGGAAGCCATGAAGCACAGTGCCAAGCCCTTGTTGCACATGATTCTGCTCTTGGGGACATGCCCTGATTAAAAGTTGCCTTGCAATTTTGAGTCATGTGATCCATGCACAAGTGTCATTCAATGACTTGCAAACTCCAAACGTCTTTGATTCTGAGTTTCATTTTACCCTTTAATTGCTCAGAAATAGATGTACCATAAACATATAATAGTGCTGTGATGCGAAAGCCCAAAGGGTAAACCAGGGAAAGCCTGGCGTTTCTCATTGACCATCTGCAGTTGCTAGGCAATGAAGCTTAATTTTTTGAAATTAAAAGAGTGTATGTATTTGTGCAGTTGTAGGTTTATGGATCAGGTTGGCAGAGGGTACCTACTTTCATCTTGTCCCCCAGTCTCCCCCACTACAAACACCCAACAACCGTGTGACATTTATTATCAACCCTCACTGCTGTTCAGACAGCATCACTGCTGAAAGGTCACCATTCGCTTTAGGCTCCTTATTTGGCATTACAGGACTTCTGAGTTTTGACAAATGTAGAATGACATGAGTACGTCCTTGCAGCATCATGAACAGCAATGTCAAGAACTTTAATAAATCTCAATTTTTATGTCTGTTCATCCAGCTTACCAAAACTGTGGTGATAACTGGCTTTCTCCTGTCTCTGCTTTGTCAGAGCATTCCATAGCTGCAGAGCATGGTGGATTTCCCATTTTCATTGATATCCTCCTCTATAAAACATATAAAAATTGTGCTTTGTGATTCCTTTGACCCCATTACCATCCTGTTGCTTATATTTATCACCTTTCATTATTTATAAGTTCAAGGACATCTCAGTAATCTCTGTATTTTTTTAAAACCTGTTATAAAGTTGTGTGCAGGTTTTTGTAAACAGTTAAATCTTTATGTGTATGCTGTAATATATATATATATATATATATATATATATATATATATATATAATGTGTGTGTGTGTGTGTGTGTGTGTGTGTGTGTGTGTGTGTGTGTATGGCTTTGTGCATATGACTACACATGACTGCAGAAGTGAGAAAAGGACATGAGATTCGTTGAAGCTGTAGTTACAGGAATATCAGATCCTCAAAGTTAGACATGGGTATAAGTTACCCATCATGGTTGTTGGAAACTGAAGTTCAGTCCTCTGAAAGAGAAGCAAGTGCTTTTAGAAGCTGACCCATCTTTCAAAGCTATGTACTCTTATGTATCTGTGACAGGTAGAAATTTTAAGGACATGGGACTCAGGATATGTCTCAGACTGTTGTTATTTTGAAGATGGTCTCAAGTAACTAGGATGACTACTCTCATAGTTCCCTTAGCAGGAACAGTCTGAAACATCTGTGTCTTTTTTTCTTTTCTCTGGTACACAAACAACATTCCTCAAAGTCAGGTATGTGTGGTTGATGTGTGCTTTTTGGATAACTCTTCTGCCTTAATCTAACCTTCCCTCCTGGTCCGGATCCACAGGAAGACTCAGAAAGCCCACCTCATGCCTATAACAATGTTGGTTAAAATTAATCTATTTCTATCACTAAATTTTAAACTTCCTCTTTTTGTCCCACCTCCAGAGTATTAACTAGTGAGTTTCCTGCAAGAGTTGATTAGTAAACATTACAAGCACAATCATTGTTGACATTGCTGTTCAGGACTATTTGATTAATCAACATGTTTGAATATTTAATATTTCTGGAGAAGGCTAGGTGCTTCCAGATAAGATTTCTCAGTTGCCCTGATAAAATTCCTCATGCATTGTCACTTGCATTTTTACATATGGAAAAAAAAAAAGAAAGGCAAACAAATTAAATAGCTTGCCTCAGATTGTAGATGCAGGTATCACTTCCACATGGATTCCAGGATTTCATTTCAACTCCCATGGCATAAAAAATAAAACATATTTTAATTTAATTTACTTGTTACATGGAAGATAATTGCTCTGAATTGTGCTTGACATCATCACCAATGTTCATTGATATATGTGGTTATTGAGTTAGTGCAATGACTTGAATGAGCAATGATCCCAAAAGATCATGTTTTGAGCACTTGGTCCACAGCTTGTGGTACTATTTTGAAGGCTACCAAACCTTTATGAGGTGGGACATGGCTGGGAGAAGTAGTGTGTGACATGGTTGACTATGGTTTGGCCGCATGTGAATAGCTGCTTGCAGGAACTCCTGCCAACATAGGTTGAGTTGCTTAAATTTTGAAAGCATGAGCTGAAATAAATCCTCTCTCCCTTGTTTTTGTCAAATGTATTGTCACAGCAATGTGAAAAACGAAACTAAACAAAATTAAAGAGCAACAAAAGATACCACAAGTAGCTGACATCTCTCTTTCTCCACGTACTGGAACTTCATGAAGACAGATCTGTTTTGATTCAATTACTTTCAGCTCCTTGGAAACTTCTTGGTTAGTTTTAGGTATTTCTAGTGTGCAGTTGAACTGAACCATTCTGTGAAGTCAAGATTAAAGGATTTTGGAAGCCAAATGTGAAAAGTTGTACTGGCTGGTTTGGTGTTAACTTGACAGAAGCTAGACTCATCAGAGAGCAAGGAGCCTGAGTTGAGGTAATGCCTCTGTGAGATCTAGATGTAAGACATTTTCCAAATTAGTGATCAGTATGAGATAGCCTAGCCCATGGGTAATGCTGTCCTTTGGTTGGTGGTCCTGGAAAGCAGACTGAGCAATCCATGAGGAGCAAGGCAGCAAGTACACCCTCCATGGATTCAGGTTCAGTGCATGTCTTGACTTTCATTGGTGATGAACAGCAATAAGAAAGTGTAATAAGACTAAACCCTTTTACCAACTTGCTTTTTGGCCATAGTGTTTAGGCACAGCATTAGAAATAAGACAACACTTATTAAAAGGAACACATTATTACTGTTACCATGGCTGTCCATCCCTGTCTGTTTTATTTCAGATTGGTTTCTGATGTAAATTTTTTTCACGGAGAAAGTCACACTCCCATACAATCAAGACATAACTGGTCTTAAAAACACACTTTATATATAACTTATATAAAAGTAAAAGAGGGTCTATGAAAATTTCTTGAAATGTTGTCTACATTCATACATGTTAGCAGCTACGATAACATCTTTGTGCCTACCTACAAGATATAGACTACAACCAATAGAGGAAAAGTTTTTATCCTCACAGTAAAAGCCTTAGTGCACTCTTAACCCATAACAACTACTAGGATCCTTCATGTCATCAAAAACAGAACCAGTGGAAATAGAAAGAAAGTGTTAATGTGTACTTTTCCAATTTGTTTTTGTTCTTGACTTCACATGGCCAGAGTTTTCAGTTTTCCCTTTTCAGCCTGACACTCAAGACATTACATTTTATAACCCTAGTTTGCACCTTCACCTTTACCCAATACTTCTCAGCAGAGACTCTGGTTTACTGCAATGAATTTTGCTGTCCCCATCACATGTCAGGGTTGTTTTGATCTTTGCTGCTCAAAATCATGATTTCCGCACTTTGCTATTTGCCCACATTTTGGTTCTGTAAAAATCAAAGGGAAATACAATTCTCTGCTTTCCCAATGACTCCAGGTACAAATGATACTTATCAAAATTTAGTAATGTGTTTGAAGGCTCAGATTTTGACTTGATGTGAAACAATACTTCATCACTAGCTAGTTAGGTGCTTATGAGGGAGTTACTGACTTCTCCAAATTCGGATTCCTCATCTATAAAATATAAGTAGATAAAATTACCTCAACAAATAGTTATGATAGAAAATAAGCATTTCAATATAAAACATTTAACAGTATGTAGAAATCAACAGCTATAGACACTTTTGCATGCTTCTTAATTATTTCAAATGATATTCCAACCAGAATGTAATTTTCTAATGTGAACAAAGATCACAATATTCAACATGAATAATCATATCCCTCAGGGCTCTATATGTTCTTTTTGTCCTAACAAAAGTGGGGAACAACATGGAGTTAAAGAAACCATGTTGACACATGATGCTCTATGTAAACCTACATGATATTTCAATTTATTGCTGTTGGCAATACAGAATTATTGTACTAATAAATGATGGTAATGACATGAAGGATTTGTAATTGATTTTAGACATGTGAGTCTGACAATAGCTTGAGACTTTCCATAGGCTGGACGTGGGCTGTAGTGCTCACAATTCTGACAACGTAGGAAAGACCGGAGCTGGGTACCAATTTTCAAATGATTTGTAAGAATTTCCAGAAGTCATCAGCATTGTAGGACTCTGGCTTCCATTTTTAAGGTATCATAGTGGTAAAGATACTTCTCCCTGGGCTCATCAGTTAAGAGCACTGCCTGCTCTTCCAGAGGTCCTGAGTTAAATTTCAAGCAAGCACATGGTAGCTTACAACCATCTGTATTGGGATCCAATATCCTCTTCTTGTGTGTCTGAAGATACATAAACTAAAGATACCCTTGCTTACAGTATGACCCTGATCTATTTGTCTGTCTGTCTGTCTGTCTGTCTGTCTGTCTGTCTATCTATCTATGTATCTATGTATCTATCTATCTATCTATCTATCTATCTATCTATCTATCTATCTATCTATCTATATCTATTTATCTGCTATAGGATAAAACAAACAAAATAATTAAGATGCTCCACTGAGTGTTTTGCACCAATTAGCAAACCCATTGTCTCTTGCCATGTTGATATTTTCTGGAAAACCATAGGTTCCTTCTATTAGATGGTGGCTATTTCTGTTTAGCCTTGTTTGTGAACAACCTCAGTATTTCAGGATACCCATGTCTTGCTGCTGTCCAAGACATGCTTTTGTCTTTACATTTCTATGGTGGTTTGAATCAGAATGGCCCTATAAGCACATATATTTAAATGTTTGATTCCCAGTTGTTTGGCTGTTTAGGCAGAATTAGAAGGCATGGGCTTGTTTGAGAAGCTGCATCACTGAAGATATGCTTTAATAGCCCACGATGTCAGAACTAGTCTCCCTCTCTATTTCCTTCTTGTGGATCATAAGTTCTGAGCTATTTCTCCAGAGCCTTGCCTGCCTGTTGCCTTGCTCCTTGCAATGATAGTCATGAATTCATTCTGTGAAAGAGTGTAGCAAACCCCCAATTAAATGCTTTCTTTAGTAAATTACCTTGGTGATGGCATCTCTTCATAGCAATAGAAAAGTAACTAAGACACTGATTGGTAGCAGAGATTGGAATATTACTGTGACAGTAATCATGTTATTGTTGGAGGAATATGGACCTCTTAGAACTTTAGACATTGGAACTTTAGACTTATAGTTGAACACTTTATGTGGGTCAAACATCTTAGTAGGACCATGGAAGTCAGTGGTGTTGAATTTTACATAGATAATGAAGGCCTAGCTCAAAAGGGATCAGAGGGTAAACAACATAAGTAATTGGCTCTGAATCATTCTTGTGATCAAATATAAATATTTATCTACTGTTCCAGTGTATTCCCACAAGCTGTCAGTCATGTTTCTCACCATGATTGTCATAGACTAACCCTGTGAAAGTGTCAGCAAACACTCAGTTAAATGGTTATCTTTATAAGTTGCCTTGTTCATGGTATCTCCTTCACAGAAATATAAATGTAACTAAGATAATTCCTAATAAGTTTTGTGAAACAATTGAATTGTCAGTTTCTTCTTTTTAGTCTTTTGGTAACTACCATTTTGGCAGTTGGTTTTTGTTCATCATATTTTCCCAAACAAATACCTCCTTGGTTGAGAAAATAGAGTAGTCAAAAGGTAGTGACCTAAGAAAGAATCATTATATACTTGGTTATTAGCTGCATAGAAGATGATTAATTCACAAAAGAAGTGTAAACACATGTACAATGTTTGTACATGACTAAAAGTGAAGCCATGGTAGTGCTGTAATTCAAGAAGAGAAATGTATTTCAACAAGATGAAATGTTTCCTGATACCAAAGTCTTTGTAAGACCACATCAATAAAAGACTAAAAGAAGCCTTGCTTTTATCTACAGGAAGTCATGGTTAACTTAAGAACCATGGAAGAGTTATTTGAGTGGATCAAGAATAGAATGAAGCTTGGGTGATAAGATTACTCAGTAGTAAAAGTGCTTGCCCAAAAGATTTATTTTGAGTACAAAACTTGAGATCAATGTAGTGGAGAGAGTCAGCTTTTGGAACTTGTCCTCTGATCTCTTCATGCATTATAAATACCTTGCACCTCCAGTAAATGAAGATAATATGAAGGGAATAGAGTGAGATTGCTTGGTAGCTAGCTATTTATCTATGTGAGAGAGGGATAATCTCCCTCTCCCATGGGTTGTATGTTTGTTTGTTTATATATTTGATTGGAAATTTTCTGCATTTACATTTTAAATGTTATCCTTTCCCCACAATCCCCTCCCCCTCCCCTCTCATTGCCTCCATGAAGGTGCTCCCTCTCCCAACTACCCTCCCCCACCTCAGCACCTTGTTGTTCTCCTACACTGGGGAAACAAGCCCTTGCTGGACTAAAGCCCTCTCCTCCCATTGATGTCAGACAATGCTATGAGAGGAATAATCAATCTTACCTTGGCTAAAGTAACTCAGTTATGAACTTAATGGTGATGGCACAAGACCATCTTAAAAAAAATGTACCAACTTAAAGGTGATGGTACATTGTCCAGTGCAATGTTTACACAGATATCCTGGATAAATTGAGTGGATCACAAAATTAACCCAAAAGTCATAAATCCAGGAAAAGGACTGGGTATGGCATAAGGAGATATGGATAAGGGGAAAAGGGAGATTAATGAGGGTTTCGGAAGGGAATAGTTGAATGTTTTATAAACATGTATAAAATTGTTAAAAAGCACATTTACTTAATAAGATTTAAACAGTTAAAAAGAAAGTACTGTGAAATAGAGATGCCAAATAAAGTAATTCTTTTAATGACCTTTGAAGCCTTGGGAGATGATATACCAGTGGGCCTCGTGCTTGCTATAAAACTTTGAGAACCTGAGTTTGGATACAATAGCTTATGTAAATGCCTTCTATAGCTCTGTTTGCCTATAACTTTAGTGATGGGCTGGGTTGAAGGCAAGATACTGGAGGTTTGCTACCTAACTAGGCTTCCTGATATGATAAGACTAAGATTTAGCAAGAAACTCTGTTTCAACGTTTCAGGTGGATTGTGGTTGAGGAAAGCACCCAGTGTTGACTTCTGGCAACTAAACTACTAGGATCTGTGAGGCTTAGGTCTGGAAACTCCAACTTGTGCCTACAAGAGAATGAAGACCAGAAACAAAGACATGAGTACTGGAAATCCAGAATTACAAAAGCGAGGGTCTTCAGACTCTAATGCAGGACATTCACTGTCAGCAGTAACATGGAAGCTCAGCCTCTTAATGGTGTGCACCACAGAAAGAATAGTTAGTTAAATAGGAAGTCAATGGTCTTGGGCTGTGAACATCTGGCAGGAGTTGTCATTGCTGGTATTTGCACACACTTGTCACTCACACTCAGAAAGGCTTTGTCATTCCTCCTCAGACTAGCTGACACAGGGAACCATCTTTGCCAATTTTTTTTTTTTTTTTTTTTTTTTATGGATTTGAGGCTGTGGAATTCTTGACATGGCTGTGCTTATTTCGACAATACACATTTTCAAAGGATTTCACAAACTTAGAGCTTTGTACTAGTGGGCCTGCATATGCATGTGCTTGTGTATAAAGACACACACACACACACACACTCACACACACAATTAATTAAGGAAGAACAGTGATGTAGAGATAGGATTTAAAAGGAAGTATTTTAACGAAGATGCACAGATGATGAATGCCACATGAAAATAGAACACAAGATGCCAGTGCTACCAAAGCCCAGGAAGATGCAAAACACATGCTTCTACCTGCAACAAGACCTTGATATCAGATTTCAGTCTCCAAACCTATGAGATGATAGTTCCCAGCTGATGCCTCTGAGTTTAGGGTACTTTGTTTTGAAAGTCTTAGAAATTACAGGCATAGATAAACATCAACAGGACAATTGACAGCATAAGTTCCTTAGAAGGTGAAAATCAGATCTTGCTAGATGTAGGTAAGAATGGTTTCTATTTAAAGCTAAGGCTTTCCATCAGATAAATGACTTCTACTTTCTCTGTAAAATAGCAGTAGACAGCAGGTAAAAAGGATGATACCAACAAGGAAATCTTGTGGTTGATATTCGGGGATGGCAGCCAGAAGGTAAGACAAGGCCAGTGATTGGACAGTTAGAAAGATTGGTGGAGTTAGAGTTTTGGAAAGGAGGAGATAAGCCAGAAGAGGAGAAGCAAGATGGAGGAGGACAAAGATGATCCATGTCTGTGTGCCTCTAACTAGCTACAGGTGGCTATGAATATCTTATAAGGGATAGGTTATTATAGGATGATTTATCTTGTCTTTGTGGGTAGATTGTATCATATCAATTGGCTCTGAGTTTGTGTAGACATTTTTTAGAGTGAGAATTTACTGAGATAAATATGATTGTTAAATTACCAGTTTCTGGAGTTTTGATTTTTGTTGGGCTTGTGTGAGCTGTGCTATTGAACACAGAGGATGGTGGTTGGGAGTGTGGGCAGAGTCTGTGGCAGGGAGCGTTGGTACCAGAGCATGCCCCAGAGCCTTGAGGAACCAGTTACTGATGGGACCTCTATAGTCTTGATTTTACCATGCTAGCTGGGGTCAGGGTCCACGGTGAAGAACCTTGAGATAGATAGAACTAGTCATAGAGGTGGCAAGATTGCCACTGGAACCAGAGAATAGCCAGTGGCAGAGAGCCAGAAGAATAGCCACTGCTGAGATAAAAATACCCCACAAATGCCATGTGGCTCTATGATGCTGGCTATAGTGAGGGTTGGTGGTTCAAATATTTAATATTTATCACAACAAGAAAGTACTGAGAATCTACAACAGTTGGTTGTAGTATTCTATGCAGTACTAGTCTTTTCTATTTGATTGACTCTCCTTATCAATTGTCAGCAGTGGGATGAAGTAGAAAGGTAGGCTCACTCAGGGGTGAGGGTCTAGCTAGGTAGGGCAATCAAACTTCTGAGTATTGAGAAAGTTGAAATAGTATTTTGAGAAATTTGACTTAACAGAAGAGAAAGTTTGAAGGATGGGGCTGAAGGTTGAAGAAAGAATAGAAATGTGAAATGTTTGAAGAAAGTGAATTGTGTGAGAAGTTGACTGTTCAGGAAAATGGAGATGAAAAGCATAGCAAGGTTCAAGATGGGAATGGTGGAGTGATTGACCCAGGTCAGAGAAGTGGAGTAAGACAAAACCTGGAAAGGCCAGTGTGGGTACATTCATTTAAAATTTGACTAATTACTATGTTTCAGGTAAGACTATAATAATTTGAAATAAAATAGAGCCAAAGAGGCATAAACTTATAAACTTTGGCCTACTAATTTCTAGCAGAAGGGGTTGAACAATAAATACATTCAATGCCTCAGATAATATTGTGATAGTGAACTGAAAAAATTAGAGGATACTAAGCTGATAGTGTGTATGTGTATGCATGAGTGCTTGAGTATTTGTATGTGTGTGTTACTATTTTAAGAAGGTGAATAACACTCCAGATAAGGGAATATTTGAACACAAAGGAAAAAGAGCTGTGTGTCTAATTAGAAGAAAAATTCATAATTGAGACAAAAAGGGAAAATACACAAAGCCTTGTCTCATGGTTTCACATTAGCAAGGAAGGAGGTGGAACATTGGTATTTAGATGAATCTCATAGAGGGGCACTTTGAAAATCATTGAAATATCTCCTGATATTTAAATAAATTATAGAATATAACCTTAGAGAAACTCTCATGGTAGCTGGATTTCAGATGTCCTCACAAGGGATGGTTATAGTAGATCTTATAGGTGTCCTAAGAGGAAGGCCTCATGGAGTTTTCACTGATGTTCTCAAAGAGGAGACCTTCACAGTTTCTAAAGGTGGCTGCTGCTTGCTCCTGCTCTGGCCTTCTCATCCTAATCCTGCATAACTTTCCATACTTTTGGAGTCCAAAGTGGGCGTGCATTCTGTAGGACATAATTGGTTTAACCATAAAGATAGCTTGTGCTCTGTAAGACTTAGGGAGTGGATGCCTTCCAGCCCTGCACAGGGTATTCATGCTATTACTCTTGCCACATCTGTGAACATGTTCTGACACAGAACCTGAAGATTGTTGTGGATTGTTGTCTGTTTTTTTCTGCTTCCTCAAAAAGGGGTGACTGTACTCAGATGAAGTCTTAATTGATCAGATAAGGCTAGTGCCTGTGATTGAGCAGTGGAGGAAGGGAGTAGAGATGAAAGTTTTATAGAGGGGAAAGAGGAAGGAGAGGACAGAGGAGATGGAGGATGAGAGAGACAAGATGAAACCGGAAGGAGAAGATGGAGCTGACACACATGGTCTGGAGAACCAGCAAGTAGCAAGTATTTCATAGATGGGAGATAGAGTAAGTAATACAGGGTACAATTACCTGATCTAGGTGTGCAGCATGAATTTATAAGAATTGACTTTTGTGTTTCTTGTGTGGGCATTTTGGGGTTGGGGATTTGCCATTATAAATCTGGATGGTATATTAAAAGTCTCTGGTGTTGTCATTTTATGGGACTAAGGGGACCTCAGGTAGTGATAGCTAGATTTCTGCAGGTTAGCCACTGGGAGTGGATGGCCTAGGAAGCTCAGAGAAGCTTGTTTCCAGCTGGCTATGGGAGCCATGTGGTCAGTGAGAACCCTCAATACAGGGTTAGCATGGACTTTTACTTTTTTTTTTAAAACTACATGCTAGAGAGGACTATGATGTCTTGGGGTGGTCTCCTAAATAAATGCACATTTCTGTATATGTGGCAATGCTATTTCTATTTCTATCAATGGCAAGAATTTCTCTCTTTTATGAGGAGCAGTCCACGTGACATCTACCACAGGTATGAGATTTTTCTAGAGACACTAAAGAAATCCTCCATTCAAGTCTTGTTTCTGTGTTCCCCCAGGCATATTATCTTGGTGTTTTGTTTGTCCTCACTTTTATGGATCCCTGTCACATCTTCCTGAATATGGTCTTTCCTTAGCTAAAGAAAAAAAGGTTGGAATAATCTGAATCAATTCCAAGTGGATAGGTTCATTGCTTACATTCACAGTTGTTGTTTTTTTTTTCAGGGACGAAACATGAAAATATTTGAGAACAATTAAAACAGGAAAAGTCAACTGCATAGTAATCAAAACTTTATTATATGGTCCTTATTGTAAAAATGGCCTTGGGCCAATTGAAATATATGTAACTAAGATAGAAATGACATGGTAAATTTACATTCATAAGTTAGAAAGTTTGTAACAATTCATCACAGAAGCTTGCTATTTAGATGGATTCCATAATGGGACACTTTGTAAATCAAGAGATTTAACATATCTCAATTTGCAAGAGCATTTAATATTTTTGTATTTTAAGTTAAACCAAGTATTTATGTTATGCATGTTGTTGGAATATTATATGGGCCCATTTAATTAAATGTAAAAAATAATTTATAATAGATACTATGAAATAGAAGAATGAGTTAAATTATTGTTATACTCTCAAGAGAAAAATATGGAAAGGCAATTTTCCTTTTAGTACATAAAACTTTGAAAGAGTTTTCATTTTGAGAGATAAAATGGTTCACAAATTATCTACAGTACTGAGTTCCATTTACTTTCTGTTTTCTTCTCTATATTCACTCCCTGTCAACTGGTTGCTTCTTCATCCTCTTGACCGATGTCTTGACTGTATTTAATTCCTTTTACAATAAACATAAAGTTCTTGGATTAAAGGTGCATGCTATGAGCCACCTCCTTTATACCTGAAGTAGTAATTATTAAGGAAATACGGACTGTTACACCTGATATCATTTCATTGCATACCCTAGTCCTATTTCTAGACTGCCTTTCTCACCAGTCAAACTAACACTTGAGATCTCCTTAAATGTAATATTTAACTGCAACATACTGTAATCAACATTAACTTTAGATAAAGACTTGACTAAATTCTCAGTGTAAACATATTTTTGGGGAGACACTGCATTATCATGTTCTCTCAAGGCTAATTTCTTCAATTGCATTAGTTTATGGTACCAAGTAAAGTAGGATTGGCAGAGAAGAGCTAATGTTTTTTTGAGGCATTTTCATCTCTGAGCTTTTCCTGCCCAGACATCCTCTTCCCAGCAGTTCCACATGCCCCAGCTAGAAATAATGTTTTTTCCTTTCATTTTTCTTCAATCTCACTTTCTTTACCTGAAATGCACCTGCACATACAGTCTAAAAATCCTTTCTAGTGACTGTGACGCTGTCGTCTTTGCATCTCTTGCATTCAGAACAGTGCCTGAACTGTAGTAACAGATAAGGACATGTGAGTTGACAAATAAAAACACAATTTGTATGAATGAGAAAACATCAAGTATTCCAAAGGTACTTCTTGATTTATTGTAAATTCTGCAGTTATATTTGAGCAACTTCAGAGTTGGGGAAGAAAGCAAAAAGATACTTCATATATATTATTTTCTGTTGTTTCTAATACAATTATTTATACTGGATATAAGAAATGAAAATTGCAGTTATTTGGTATGATATTGATGCTTGCATATGTCTTTTGATAGTACTCCTAATTGTTGTTGGACAGAAAACTAGAAAGGCTAGAGAAGCATGCATGTATCTCCATGAGAATTAATTTAAGAGCACGGTGATTCAGAACATAATAATTAGTAATTATGCTGTCATTTAAAACTCGAGGCACACAGACACTTACATGATCCCACAAAACTGCAACTCATAGACCAAAGGACACTATTGCATGAATTTTCTGCACAAGCTTACATTTTGGTTAATTTGTTCATTATTTAATCTACATTTTTTGAGTACCTTCTGCTCATCTCTGTATATGATGCTTTGGCTTTAAGAAGGTGAATGGATAGTTTTTTAAAAATTAGTATTCACACAACCCTTGAGTTGGGAGAATTTTTTACATTCATTTATTACCATAGCAACTCTTGTCCATATGAACTGACAAAGATTCCTGACCCTAGCTGAACATCTAGGCTTTTAAATTTTTTAATGTTATTTTTTGTCTTTCAGAAACCCTCTGCTCATTACTCCAGGATACTACATATGTCATAAATTACTGTTTTTTTCTAAGGCTTTTCTATCTGTGTCCCTCAAAGACTCCAACAAGTCTTACCCCATTTGGCTTAAGTGTCAATTCCTTAGGAATCTTTGTTCTGACTCTGTGCCTACATCATGTCCCTTAAGCACCTCACAATCTCAGTTGTGATTGTAATAGTCTCTATCCTTATTTGTAGTTCTTCTGGAATATAAAGAATATGAGGAGAAGCTCCCTATATCTTTTTTTCACCCATGTGACTCCAGCATTCAGCACTGAATTGATATACCAAGAAATCAATAAAATGGTAATTTAACATTTCACGAATGGACAAATCAATTACTAGTGACTGGATTTCTAGTCTGGTCTGATTACTCCTTGCCATCTAGGGGATGTTTCTTACACTGCTTTTCACACAGAGATGCTTAATAAGGCAAGATTCCAAGGGAAATGGGGGAATCTATTTCCCTGAAAGAGTGGTTATTGACTTTCCATGGTGCATGAAGTCCTCTGGTACTGGTGATAGTCAGCAGCTCCTTGATCAATGCAGGAGGAAAGAATTGAGGGAATAGGAATCTGGTCATTGTTCCTTAGCCAATCCAAGGTTAAGGAACTAGGATGACTAGTTTTTGATAAAATTATAGTAATCTCTTTTTTATGAATGAGGCCCCTCATTTGTAATGAATCTTGGACATTTAAAATAGCTAATATGTAAAGGCTGCAGAACCAGAGGCACAAACCAAGACATGTACTGATTCTTTTTACAAACATATTCTATAAACAGATGTCACAGTTGGAACTTAAAAGTTCTCTGATACAACTAAGTTCTGCAAAAGCTATAGAATTTACTTTGGCACTGAGGAGATCCTAAGCAATATTATCCAGAGCCAAGAGAGAAACGGGGTGTTCACTATATTGTCATGTTCTGTCCTGTTCTCAATTTACAAGTAAAATCTTGATGAAGGGCTGAAGGATGGTGTAGTGATTCTGTTTGTGTGTGTTCCATGTGGACTAGGAGGGACATATGGGCAATATGCTTCTTTCATTTTCATCCAGTGCGTCCCTTCTCTCTTGACTTTCTTGCCCTCTATCCTCATGGATAGAGATTGCCTATGGGTCAGATACCTTGACTTATTTCTTTGGTATCAATCTGTCTATAAAAATAAAACAACTGTAAAATCATTGCATTTTTTTTATTTAGAAAAGATAGCAATTCCACCAAACCCAACAAAACAGACCATCTCCTTATTCTGTATAAGTGTTCAAACTTTATATGACAATTTAAGCCGAGGCTTGTAGTACATGACTTTATATTAATATTATTTCTGTTACTGCTCAAAATCAGAACTGTATCTAATCCTGCAACCCATTAACTTCAGTTTCCCACCAACTTAAATTACCAGCCTAACAAGGTTACTTTTATAAGTTTTAAGCCCATTATATAAGCTGAATTTTTTGTTGTGTTTATATTCATACTACCTGTTTCTCTGGGAAAATTGTAAATCTTTGGCCTCATTTCAGATCTCTTAAATCATAATCTCTTAGGGAAGGGGACTACAATTTCTGTAGGTTTATGTTAAGGTAATATATATATATATATATATATATATATATATATATATATATATACACACATATATATATACGTGTGTGTGTGTATGTGTGTGTGTGTGTGTGTATCTTGTATAGCTATGGTGAAGCTTTTCTTAAGAATGCTGAACTGGTATGATTCTAGACATCAGAGACTACAGCAGTTGCCAGTGTGGCCTTCCTTCCTGAGACCTGGTCAGCTTCCCCATTCCCCTTCCCTATTCTAGATTCTCAACACCCACATATTCAGCTTGAAGGAGCTATGAGGAGTCATTCCCTGGAGTTTGTGGGATGAAGAAGGTTATTGTAAGGTTGTTTTATGAAGAATTTAGAAATGGTCATAGTTTAACAGGGAGGAATTAGCCAGATTTGTACAGCCATAATCTGCATTTGGTAACTAAGCTATAGTCATATGTTACACTGGTAGATATCTTTATAATTGACACAAAGTTGAAGTTATACAGTAGTATAGAATTTATTTGATATGGATTTAAGGTTTTCATTGGTATACTATCTTATTGATTTAAAATTGAGATTAGTATTATTACTTTCATATAGGTATTGTACCTATACATTTGGGAATGCAAGGCTTACACCCAGTCTTATAATTGCTATTATACACTGTTTTTAGTTGATCAAACAATATGAATTAAGGGCCAGATAAGAGGCTCATGGTTCTGAGTCAATTAAAAGAGTGTTTTTGAGGTATTTTGATTGGAAATGGCCAACAGTAATCAAGGCTTAACAATTCAGAAGTGCTTTTTATAGTTAGGTGTTTTTGAAAAACATCAAAAATCCATAAATTGCGACATTTAATGTTATTCATTTATTGTTGAGACATATCTGCTCCTCACAGTTTCCCTTCACAGGAAGAGAAGGATGGACTCAAACTTCACCATGTCTGAGTGAAGATACTGTACTTCTTCCTACAATAATGTTGCAAGATGGAGCATGCGCACCAGCACATAGGGAACGGAGCACATTTGCAGGACAAAGGACCAAGACTGGGAGGAAAGGCTGCTTTTTCCATGAAGATACTTACATAATATTCTCTTTCTGAGTTTTTCAATCCTAATGAGACATCTAAGTGCATATTTAGGAAGAAGAGTCATGCATTAATATTTCTCCCAATGGAGAAGTTCACAGAAACTTTGAAGTGTTTATTAAAGACTTTATAATGACAGAAAACTTTTTTGAAAAGCACATTAAAAATACTTCAATAAAAAATACTTCAATAATTTAACCTTGGAATGACAAGATGATACTGGAAGTGGAAAACACAGTGCTTTTCCTCTGTTGTCCCTGGTGGCTTACATGCGTGTTTATATCTCAGAGTTGTCAATTTATGAGTTGGTGGTGGACTTGTACTCTTTGTAACCACTCAGATAATTACCTGAGCTTGAAATTTGTAATATTAATATCAAATATTTCATAATGACATCAATTTAACTTAATATTGCGCTTATCTTTGGGTAAAAATAAGGTTTAATATGTTTTTCTCCTACACGGGGTGAAATAAGGGAAGACTTTATTATACAAGATAATTAAAATTCTTCCTGAGGTTAAAAGTGATTTAAAAAGAATCACAACATGAGATAATTAGGCCTTATTAGACACTTTATCTGCTTTACTGAAGCTACTTTTTCCAGGATAATAAAATGTGCCTTTGTCTTTTTTTAGAAAGCAAGATACCAAATTTGGAGGAAAAAAATGATCTTTCCTCCTACTCTTAGAATCAGCACATGCCTCTGTGAATGGATTTATGGAAATAATTTAATGACAGGGTTACAGTTTCCAAAAGCTAGACCTTTATATAATGTGATGGTTTCCAACTACTTATTCATTCTTTTCTAGTAGAATTACATTTTACCCTCTATTTTTAGTTGGTTAAATGAACATGATACGAATTTGTGTTTTCTAATTTTGTCCCCTTCCTGATGGGCAGAATAATAACAGATTAGTTTCAGGATATTTAAGAAAACCCTTTTGTTATTTGACAGAGTCATTTATGTTTTCTTGTTCTATACCAGGTAAGGCAAGCACATCAATATTTGTGTTTTTAATGTCTAGTGAACATATATTATAGGTTATTACAGTTGGATACGAAGAGATAGTGTTTTCTTGGAGGAAAATTGCTTCAGATACAGAAATCATATGTATTTTGTGAGAGGAGTCAGGAACCCCAGAGTAATTGGAGGTTTTCAAGACTTCTAAACTATATTCCTCCATGAGATCAGATATTTCATTTTTATTCTGCTTTTAGGCCCAATGATAGGGCAATGCTGAGACTGACATCCTCTGCTAATTGATTTCTTGCTTTCCAGTGTCCTTTCTCTTTTTATTTCTTTATTTTAGCAATGTTCAGTGTAGCTAGCAAGAGTAAATCAAGCAGTGCTTGTTTTTCCCCATGAATTTGTGTTTTATTGATTTTATATATTGACAGTATGTTGTTCCACTTGGCATAAAAATGTTTTAGCACACAATGGAGAAAAGAAAGCATCTTCAACAATTGGTGCTGGTCTAATTGGATGTTTACATGTAGAAGAATGAAACAGATTCATTTTATTAGTTTGCACAAAACTTAAGTACAAGTGGATCAAGGACCTCAACATAAAACTTGATACATTAAATCTCGTAGAAGAGAAAATGAGAAATAGCCTTGAATGCATTGGTACAGGAGACAGTTTCCTGAACAGAACACCAATGGTTCAGACTTTAAGAATAGCAATTGATAAATGAAACCTCATGAAATTTCCAAGCTTCTGCAAGGAAAAGGACAGGACAAAACATCAGCCTACAGATTGGAGAACGTCTTTATCAACTCTATATCTGACAGAGGGCAAATATCTAAAATTTATAAAGAACTCTACAAGTTCCCCTAGGAGGCTCTGTCAATAAGCAGCTTCCCATCAGACTGAACCTTAGGACCCCAGTGGAGGAGTTAGCGAAAGGACTGAAGAAGTTGAAGGGGTTTGCAATCCATAGGAAGAACAACAACACTAACCTCCCAGACACTCCAGAGCTCCCAGGGACTAAACCACCAACCAAAGAGTACACATGGCTGGACCCATGGCTCTAGCTGCATATGTAGCAGAGGATGGCATTATCTGGCATCAATGGGAGTAGAAGCCCTTGTTCCTATGAAGGCTCATTTCCCCAGTGTGGGGTAATGCCAGGGTGTTGAGGTGGGAGTCCCTTGGTGGGAGGATAAGCATCCTTATAGAATCAGAGGGGGGAGTATGGAAAAGGGAGAGGCTGGGGAAGGGTATAACATTTGAAATGTACATATGTAAACTAGCCAATAAAAATACCCCTAAAAGAAATCTAGAGGTTAAACAGCATCAACCCAAACAATCCAATTTTGAAAAGTAAGACACAGAGTTAAACAGAGAATCTCAATAGAGGAATCTCAAATGGCTGAAGAACATTTTAAAAAAAATGTTCGTAGTCCGTGGTTATCAGAAAAATGCAAATCAAAGCAACTCTAAGATGCCTTGTTATGCCATTCAGATTGGCTAAGATAAAACCTAAGCTAAGTGACAGCACATGCTGGTGAGGTTGTGGAGCAAGTGGAACACTACCATTACTGTATGGAGTACAAACTTGTCAAACCACTTTGGAATTCAATTCTGTCAGTTTCTTTGAAAACTAGGAATAGTTCTACCTCAAGACCCAGGTATATCACTTCTAGACATATCCCCAGAAGATGTTCCACCATTCCACAAATACAAAGACCCTTGCCTAACTATGATCATAGCAGCTTTATTTGTAAAATCCAGAAATGGGAAAAAACCTAGATGTTCCTAAACTGAAGAATGGATAAAGAAAATATGGTACATCTGCACGATGGAGTACTATTTAGCTATTAAAACAAAGACATCATGCATTTTGCACACCAATGGATGGGTCTTGAGATATCATCATGAGGGTGGTAATCCAGTCACAAAAGGACATGCATGGTATGTACTTACTTATAGGTAGATATTAGCCACAAAATATGAGATACTCATGTTATACTCCAAAGACCCAAAAAACTAAACAAGATGGAAAGCACAGGCAATAATGCCTGAATCTTACTTAGAAGAGGGAGTAAAATAGCCATAAGTAGTAGATTAAGAAAACTGCGTGGGAGAAGGGATGGACAGGGGAATGGAGATGTTCAGGATCAGATATGAGGAGGGACAGAAAACAACCTTTGTTGGCATCTGCAGGAAAGCTGTTCACAACTCTGAGAAAAGTTTGAGACAACCCCTGAAGCTGGCATTGTAGGTATACCCCAGAACACCTTGCAATTTTATGTGGGTTTGGGTTCTCATGTTTGTAAAGTAAGCACTTTACAGACAGAACCATGCCCTCATCCTCGCCTGTTTGTCTGACCCTATTCCTCTTTGTTTTTTTTTTTTTTTTTTTTTTTTTTTTTTTTTTTTTTTTTTTTTTTTTTTTTTTGTCTCTTGCACTGTCCAGGACTTGCAGTGCAGAGTCTGTTCTCAGTGGGAAGGTGTCTATTTTAATGTTTCACCATTAAGTATAAGACATGGTTTTTCTAGTTATTTCCTCATCTTTGTCTCAACGTGAGGTTGATTTTCATCCAGTGACTCCTTAGCATCATGGCACTTAATTTATATGCTAAAAAACTTTGATTTTTTTCTCTAATATTAATACAACCTTGAATTTTGAAGGCAAATCCAAGCTGGTTACCTTGTGTTATTTTTAGGCACAGGGGGACTCAATCTGCTAACAGCTTATCTGAATACGTGACTCTGCTTTTCAGTGAATTGGCCGACTATTTCCTCCCGTGCTGAGTTTTGGATAAAGGTCGTTTTGAAAACAAAACATTATTTAAGAAAATGTACTCTTTTTTTTTTCTGTCTTAAATATTCGCAACAGTTATGGGTGAAGGCATTTAAACAGGATAATTATATATGCGAGTGTTTTAAATATGTTTAGACCTTCTTTTTCAACTTTGCAAGTTATTTTTTTCCTGATAATTTGTCAACTTCATCTTTCTCTGATTTTTTTGCATGTCAGTTGATTCCACAATGCCCCTTCCCTGCCACTGCTATTGGTGCTACTTCCACACCTTCTTTTTCTTCTCCTTCTTGACACTGTTATTTCTTCCTTTGCAGGTTGGCTTTTGTTAACATCACACAAACCTAAACATATCTGGGAACAAGGAATCTTGAAAAAAACATGCTCCCATAAATTGGCCTGTAGGTGAGTCTGTAGGGACAGTTTCTTGATTGGTATGAGAGGGTCCATCCCACAGGGGACAATACATTGTGCTGGTGGGGTGGTTGCATTGTGGATGAAGGTAGGCTGAGCCAACAAGGAGGAACAAGCATAGTGGGCAGTATTCCTCAGTGGCTTCTGCTTCATCTCCTGCCTTGGTTTATCTTAATGGAATGACTTGGAATATCCAAGACAAATAACCTTTTTCCTTCTTCAAGGTGCTTTTAGACATGGAATAAACCAGTATACCTTCCACACCTATCTGTTTCTCAAAACATTTACAAATTTATGTTTTTGTTCTCCTCATTGGTGTATTTTTTTTTTCATAATATATCATCATGGCATGATTAATTTATGCTGGATATGATTTAGTTTTCTCTTGTCTCTTTATTGCTTCTCTCTCCAATTTATCGTTCTGTAAGTTTAACACATTTATTTATTTTACTTCTTTTGATTTGTTCCTATATTTTAAAAAATTAAATATTTTAAAGTCATCGTGTTCTATCTTTATTAATATGGAAGTCTACACTATTTTTAATGATTATTCTTAGAAATTAACAAAAATGCTTGAGTTAAAAAAGTTATCTTTTCTAGTATGTAGATATTTTCTCCTAAGTCTCATATTTTTCAGATTTATAAATCTACAAATTTATGCACATGTGTGTGTGTTTGTGTGTGTTTCTAAAAGGTTATTTTCTTCTTCTTGATTTTTTTCTTTGACCATTGTTTTATTAGATAGTCATAGTATTGATTATATTTAAGGATTTTAAAATTTCAATCTCTGTTTCTTTCTTTTTATTTATTTATTCAAGTCAAGCTTTCACGGTATACCATGGGCTGGCCTGATACTTGCTGTGTAGAACAGGTTGTCCTTGAACTTATAGATGTTCACCAGTCTCTGCCTCTCAAATGCTGGAATTAGAGGATGTAGTGATTTATACAACATTTTAAAATAAATTTCCACATTAAAGAAAGCTTTATACCACAGAATTTTCTCATTGTGTTGTTAATGGTACTGCTCAGAACCATTTTAGATTTGGAACCATGTCTTAATTTAGATTTTTTGGCTCTAAGGGTCTCAAATTGTTCTATACATTTCTGCAGAGAAAGCACTTCCCACATCTGTACAGCGTGGCGAGCATCCTCGTTAAATCTGTGTCATCCTTGCTTGTTGTTTGCTGCTGCTGTCAAGTTCTCAGAAAAGCATGTTGTCATCAGTAATATATTCCTCCGTGTGTTTCTCAATGTTTTTTTTTGCGGTTGGCCTATGAGATGAGTGTGATTTAAAGTTTTTTTTTTTTTTTTTTTTTTTTTTTTAACATATTTCTGGTCCATTAACTGCCTTATTGTGAGTGGCTTCTTTATTGTTATCAGTTCTTTTATCTTTAAGTATTCTTGACTGTGGTATGTATATAGCACGCACATTTTCTCATGGTTCAGATGTACATGGTCTATCCTGTTATAGCTCTTTTACCTTAAACACATTTATAAATTTGAGACATCTCTCTTAAGCGATGTATATTTTTTTCTTAATATGGTTCAAATTATTTTTCTTTTAAATGAATGCTTTAAAAACTAGTGACATCTTGTAACTTTAAGTTTTTCAAACCTTAATTTTAATGATAGTTCCTAAACAGTTTAACTTCCCTTTCAGCCGACCACCTACCAGAGGTAATGGGAAAGAAAAAGTAGGGGAGCAGAGTGGACTTGTTTACAAAGGTTTCACTCCGTATTGTATAGAAATCTGCAGTTTAGTTCCACAGGTTAGCAGCAGCAGCTCAATCCATTCATAAATACTGCCCCAATACTCCGTTAGTCCAGTTTGTTAGGGTCAGGTTATCAACAGTGGTGGCACTACCTATTAGAGACAGTCACAACTCAGCCTGCACATAACTCAGCAGGAGGGACCAGGAAGAAAGCCAGTAGAAATTCTTGGCTAAGCCTCTCTCAGGCAAGTAAAGATCAGGGAGGACATGAGACCCACAAGAGTTGCACAGCTAGTTCTACAAGCAAGCCAAGCTCTTGAGCACCACTGTCTGTCAAGTCTTATTTTTTTCTCTTTTTTATTAGATACTCTGTATTTACATTTGATGTATTCTCCATAGATTTTTGCCTCACTTAATACATGTCTTGCCACACAGCATGTGTGTCTGTCTCAACTGATATCACTTTGCCAATCATCTGGAGTCTGTGGAAATGACAAGAAACTTTAGCACACCACCAGAAATCTTTTGGTACATTTGTCTCTATGGAGTCCTGACAAATGCAACACATACAATGTAAGAAAGACCAATGCATGCATGTTGTTGGCAAAGAATCTTTCATCATGTGTCCTTTCATATGCTTGCTTTAGCAGAGCATCCTTTCTCTTGTGTCTGATTTGGCTAATTATTCCTTCATGAGTCTGCTTTAGTCTTTCAACTGTGTCCACTTCAGGAAAACACTCTTTCCTGTGTTAACACTATCTAACCAAATTTCCAAAGAACCTTAAGTTTGTACTTCAACATCTAACGTACTTCTCTGTGTGCTTCAAATTAACATACCTGTATGTATGTTTTTATTCTAGTTTCATTCTCTGATCTCTGACTTTATTCTTTTAATTAAAAATTTTCATGCAATATAATTTGATAAAATTATTGGTCAAATAGTTGATCAAATCATTCTCTTCCCACAGATCTTTCTAGTCTCCTAACTCCTAACCATCCAAACTGATGATCTCATGTTCTCCTATGCCTCTCTCTCTCTGTCTCTTTCTCTGTCTCTCTCTCTCTCTCTCTCTCTCTCTCTCTCTCTCTCTCTCTCTTTCTCTCACACTCGCTCTTTTACCCTCTCTCTCTTGCTCTGGCTCTGGCTCTGAGTGTGTGTGTGTGTTTAAAAAACAAACCAAAACCAACTAAACCAAATCAGACAACAAAATCCCTCATAATCAAAAGAATCCAATTAAAAAATTGCCAAGAAACTTTCCAAAACAAAACAAAATAAAAACCCTGAAAGCATAAAATCTACTGAGTCTGTTTTCTGTTAACCAATTGCTTTAGGCCTTTCAGCCTTCCCTAGAGAGTGGTTGATATACCCAGTGACACTTCATTGAGGAGAATTTACTTTTTCTTTGAGCAATTATCTTTTTGGTTAGCAGTTGGACTTGATGTCCACTTTCTATTCTTAGTGGTGGGGATATTTTTAATTGAGCAGTATTTAATTATTTAATTTTTATTACTATGTTAATTTGGAAGTTTAGATTCTTTGTTGTAGGGAATTTCCAATTATTTGTTGGCTAATAAAGGCAACAAGAAGCTAATTGATAGGTGAAGAGAAGGTGGGCTTTCCTGGGCAGGAAAGGAAGAGACAGGGAGATGATGAAAAGTTGGATCAGATGTCTGGTGCAGACAAAAAGATGCAGGATGAAGACAGGGAATCCTTATATGTGGTGGTGACCTTCACCACTAGAATAATTCCATCATAGAATAGCTGATGGGTTTAGGATGATTTCTTCCATGCCCAGTGGTTGGGTCATCTATTAATTTTAGAATTAAGGTTGTCTGTTGTTTTCCTTTCAGTGCAATTCAGGTGGGCAGTTTGGTGCAGCTTGCTACAGGGAGTGGTGGGCTGGCAAGAGAGCAATCTCAAAATTCTTCCGAGGTATAGCCAGCATTTGTGGGAGAGGTGTTGGCTGGAGAAATGGCAGTGGCCATGGTCTCAGGCTGCTGTAGCAGGCTAGGAACAGACAGAGATAGCTGACAGACCTGAAAAGACAGGGCTGCAAGACACTAAGTTAGATGTAGGAGATAGAGGAGACTTCGGTTGCTGGTACCAAGCCAGATTTAGTGTGTTTTTTTCTATGTTTTAAATCACACGCTACACTTTGTTTTTAAGATTGTTCTTAGAAATTGGTAAAATTATTTGATTGATCAACCTTTAATGCTAAAGTTTTTATTCTTCTGCAAGGTAATGCAAATATTATTTTTTCTCTTACACTTCTTATAATTGTCATACCACTCTCATTATTTTAGTGTGCTAACCTGAGGTCTACAGGACTAACCTTTAAACTCAGTGAGAAGCGGCTAGCATTGCCATCATACGGAACATTTTCTTTACCAGAGGAAAATTAGCTTTGTTTTGAAACTTTCTATTGATTATATGGCAGTTGCTAACACCTTTGACAGTAACACACTTCCCTCAGGCTCACTGATGGCAGTAGATGGTAACTTACCTATAAAATACCTTCGCAGCATTGTCTACCTTAGTATTTTGCATAAAAAGTATGATATAAAGATAATTGATTCACAAAACTAACCATCACAGACTTTATTAAAATATCCTTGAGACAACTCCCAATATATTCAGTTTCTAAACATCCTCTTAGTAGTGTAAAATATATATTTTCATTAATTTCTAGATTTTAACAAGGGTTGGGGTGGGCGTACACCTGCAATACTTCTACTTAGACAGAAGGATAGTGAGTTTCAGAGTAGACTGGGCTACATAGCAAAACTTTTCTCAAGAAAGGAAAAAAAAGCCCACTAAAGTTTGTAGGTTATTTTCTCTTCCTGATGTTACTTCAGATATTCAAATGTGGTAATTTGTTTTCCTATTGCACTTAGGCTGCTGTTACATTCGATTTTACAAATATTCTGTCACGTTTTTTGCTTCCTAATTGTTAACACTCTCAAATAGACTTACACTTATTTAAACTGTAGAAAATTCAGTTGTTTACAAAATGTATCTAACATCTCCAGTATTTCAAGCTTCCATTGGCCTATTTTTGTTCCTGTGAATGCCTTTGTTTTCACATTCATTGTCTCTGTTGCTAGCCATCATATTAGAAAAATAAGTTACAACTAACTAAATATCATGTTATGTTATCCTTAGAAAATTTTCATTTGCTAATTAGTTTCCTATGGTTGAAATAGTAGGAAAACTTGATACTTTTGGTTTACTTGATTTTAGTCATCTGCTTTCATTTGACTTTCAAATTACCAATTTTCTGCTTGTATATAAAATTTAGGATCCACAAATGAGAAAAAAAAAAAACATGCTATCAGTCATTCTGAGACTTGTTTATTTAATCACCACCATCATCATCTTCCTCTTCTTCTTCCTTCTTTTTCTTTCTCCTCCTCCTTCTTCCTCTTGTACATAAGTACACTGTAGCTGTCTTCAGATAGCAGAAGAGGGCATCGGATCATATTACAGATGGTTGTGAGCCACTATGATTTTTGGGATTTCAACACTGGACCGCTGGGAGATCAGCCAGTGCTCTTAACTGCTGAGCCATGTCTCCAGGACATCATTTAATATTCCTATGTCCAGTTGTGTCTAGTTTTCTGCAAATGTCTTTTTATGAGGGAAAAATTCCATTTTGTGTGTATATAACAGTTTCTTTATTCATTTCACTTTTTGGGACATTAGAGTTTTATAAAAAAAGATAGTTTTTTATAAAGAAGAAAAAGAGAGAAGGATATATAATTTATAGAAGGTGCAGGGAGAAAGGGATTCCTTGGCAGGCCTGAGTTGACGTATCCCTTTCCTCTGCGTTACCAGCCATACAATGGATATAGTACATAATAGAGTTTATTTTATTTAGAACTTGGCAAAGGGAGTTGAGGGAGTAGAGACAGAGAAAGACAGAGCAAGAGAGGAGGAGAAAGCGAGAGAAATAGAAAGAGAGAGGAGAGAGAATGGGAGAGAGAGAGAGAGAGAGAGAGAGAGAGAGAGAGAGAGAGAGGGAGAGAGAAGAGGAGGAGGAGAGAATATAGGGTGGCTAGGAATATATGGAGAGAGAGAGGAGGTAAGGGGATGGGGAGAGAGGAAGAAGAGGCAGGGAGAGAAGGGGCAGAGAGTAAGCAGATAAGAGAGTGAGGAGTGGACATAAAGTCCCCTTTATAGTGAGTCAGGCATACATGGCTGTTGCCACATCGCTATAGGGCAGAGCCTAGAAGCAATTCTAGCAAGGTGGCTACATATATTACCTTTGTGATTGGTTTAAAATTTTGGGAAAAATCTAGGAGTAGTAAAAGGCAGGAAGATACCTCCATGTACTGTGATACGGTATACAATGGAACTGATGAATGGTAACAAAACAAATGACACTACTTTGGCATTAAATCCCATGAACAATATGTTTTTTGGTCTCCCAGTAGCTCTGTTGTAGATGGAATGTCTAATGTGTGGTCTGTAGTAATGGTTACATGCACTTCTTTCCATGGACTTGAGGATGATTTTGTAAAAATCATGGACTCTTCATTTTGAGCTTTGTTCATTTTCGGTGAATGATATATTGACCTCAGAAGCTCCACAATTCTTCCCTAAGGTGACGATAATATCACCATTTCCCTGAACATGTATTCCACCAAGAACAGTAAGTGTTGAAGATACAAATGAAAACAGCTGATGCCACCATCTTCAACTATTCCCCAGAATATCCTGAATCTATATTCTGTAAATATTTCCTTTCCTTATTTAACTATGTGCATGTATGTACATATATTCATGCATATTCCTAAATATATTAGATACTATTCTTTGTCTACTTTTAATATAACCAACACTTTTTTTCCTATATACAATCTTCTACTGTTTATTGGATATATGGCCTTGTACAGCATACTTGTATTATTTTTTAGTCCAGTTTCTTCTACTGCATAGATGTACTAAATTTTACATGAAAAACATTTGTTTGAATCAGATCACATAGTAGCTGAAACATAGATACCCAGTAGACATTATTTTTGTTATCGATCTTTTTTAATTTCCATCTAAAATACTTTATTTGTAGTTTCACTGTGGAGCTTTGGTTGCTTTTTGTGACTTTCATGATAATGACTGGTTATTACTATTGTACAGAGACCATAAAGGGTGCATATTTGTATTATCGTATTTTTTTATTACCAACATCTTAATTTACTTCTTAATTAGGATTTTAAAGCAATGGTTAGCTTATAAATGAACTATTTAGGTAAAACATATTTTGAGTTTTAGAAAAAATTATATATTTATATCAATAAAATCATATAAAAAGATATATTTAAATAAAAAGAGTAGATTTGTGTTAAGGTGCTGACCAGAAGCTAGGGCTCCAGAACCTCTGTAAATGTTTGGTGAACATGGCAGTTGAACTGTAGTTACAACATCAGAAAGCAGAAACAGGGAGAAAGCTAGGATAGCTGTATATAAAATTTCTAGGTTATATTGAAATAGCATAAGAGAATTGTTAAAGAAGTTTCAAGTCATCCTTGGACCTCCACATGCATACACATGTATATATACACTGGTATATGCACATACAGACACCCGTGTTAACAAGGAGATACATGCATACACAAACTGTATATACACACATGTAAGAAAAAAATTAGAGTTACATGAGAAATTAGTTCTCGCCTTCTTTTTTTCTTAGTTCCTTTTGTTTTTTTCACAGCCATGTGGTAAGAGTCTCACAGTATCTACTGCTCATTTGTATTGTTCTCATAATCTTCAAGCTCCGTGTTCAGCTCACACTGACAAAGGCAGAGGGGCCTTTCATAGTATCCATGGATAGAATATACACGTTCTCACTGTTATTCTAGTGTACCTAGAAGCATCCCAACACACAAACCTTCTCTTTTGTTTCTGCGATTTTGCTTTGCTTAGTTTCAGTTTCCTATATTTAATGGTGGCACAGAAATAGTATAGTATCCTAGTTTTTAACACTAGCAGACATTCTGTTTAATAATAACAGCTGAGCAGTCCAAAGAAACAAGCTAACTGAAGACATTTACCATTCCCCTTTCTCTCCAAATCATATCACACAGTCTCATCTCTATTTTTGCAATATAATACTTTTGTAATAATCTGTTGCAGCCTCCCTTCTACCCATATCTCTGCCAGAATATCCTGTGGATCCCACAGACCTTCCCCTTCTGGCCCCCAATCCACACAGTATCCTGACCAGAAGCCTGATATGGCGAATGTAAATAATCATTCGTCCTCTGATTCCATAGTCCTGATATGTCTGTCTTACCCCTGTTCTGCAACCTAACACTTGCTACAGCCTTTCTTGTCTTTTAACCCTATTTTCTCCACAAAGTCCCTCCCCCCATTGCCTATTCCAGGCCCTAAATGCAACAGGCACTGCCTGCTGAGAAAAAGGCCACCCCTGTCAGGAAAGCCTGCTGACCTCTTCCCAGTCCTTCTATTCCTACAAATCTAATCAGTGAGTCTGATATCCCCATACTATAGCAGAACTTCTGAGATGACCCCTCCTTACTCTTTACCCTATCCCAAGAGACTAAATACATAGATCCTAGTTGAAAGTCTATTTTCCTCGTTCCTGCCAATCCATTCAGACCCCTTGTGTACTTGCTTTCCTACATGTCAGCTCACAATACCCAGCAATACTTTTTACCTAGAACTTCCAATGGCCACACCTATCAGATGCACAAAAAAAATTTCCTACAAGATAGAACAAAGCCATCATACTCTCTAAAATCCAGGGAGAAAACAAAAACCAAGGAAAAAGAAGACCTACCCAACAAAGACAAATCCAGAAATCAGCACATAAACCTAAAATTATCCCAATCCCAGATGTATACATACCAGTACAAAACAATCAGTTGCAGCCAGGGCAGTATGTCTTCAATAGAACTACTACTACAGCAGACCTTAAACATTCCCACATATCTGAGGCCCAATAAAAATCCCTTAGAGAAATGCAAGAAACCCAAACAGTAGGGGGAAATAAATAGTCCCGAAAAGAAATCAAGAAACTATGAAAGGAAACAAGCAAGACTTTTCAGTTCAAGAAACAAAAAAGGAAATAGAATCAATAAAGAAAACACAAACTAGGGGAATTATGGAAATGAAAAGCTGAGGATTTTGAAAAAAAACTACAAAGGCAAGCTTCACCAACAAAATACGAGATGAAAGAAAGAATCTCAGGTCTTAAAGATACATTAGCAGAAATGGATCTGCCAGTCAAAGAAAGTCTCCTGACACAAACCATTTAAGAAATATCAGACACTATTAAACGGTTAATATAAAGTAAGAAAAATAGGAAAAAATAAAGAAACCCAGCCCAATGATTAAAGGATACACAGGAAAAGACCAAGAATCATTTAAAGGCAGACTTAGTCGGAATCCACTTGAAATATCAAAGGAGATTCTCAATGCCAGAGGGGCCTAGACACATGAGACAGCAGACCTTAGCCCAGACTATTATATTTCACAAAATTTTCAATCACTCAAGATGGAAATATATTCTACATTAAAGTAAAATTTAAGCAATATCTATGAATACAGTCTTACAATATATGCTAGAAAAAACCTATACCCTAAGAAGTTTAAGTACAATCTCAAAAACACTAGGATTAAATAATTTCACCAGCAAGATCAAAACAAGGGAATGCATGTGTGCATATATGCACACACACAGATGTGCACACACAATCACCCATGAATACTCCACAATAATAACAACAAAATATGAATTAGAAATCATTGTTCACTGATATCTCTCAATAGCAATTGTCTCAATTCCCCAATAAAATGACACAGACAGAATGAATGCAAAACAAAGATCTATCCTTCTGTTGTGTACAAGAAAAAATATCTCAATATCAATTGTCTAATGGTAAAGGTGTAGAAAAACACATTCCAAGCAAATGTACATAAGAAGCAAGTTGATTTAGCCATTCTAATATCTAACAGTATAGACATCACACAAAAGATAATCAGAAGAGATAAGAAAAAAAATCACATACTTATCAACAGAATAATTGACCAAGAAAAATTTCAATTATTATCATCAGTACTCTAAACACAAGTGCAACCACATTTGTTAAATAAACACTGTCATAGCTTAAACTTCATACAGGCTCTCATACCATCATAGGGCAAGACTTCAGTACCCTATTTGCACTAATGATACCAGTAGACAAAAAATAAACAGAAAAATGCTTGTGTTAACATACAATTATAAGGAGGTAACATTTAGGGAATATTTCACCAAAACACAGAAGATATATCTTCTTCTCTGCATGCCAAGGAACTTTCTCCAATACTGAACACATACCTACTCACAAAGGAAGTCTCAATAGATACAAGAAAATTGAAATAACTCCATCCATCTCACCAGACCACCACAGATTAAAGCTAGATGTCAACAGCCAGAGAAACAACAGAGAACTTACAAACTCATGGAAACTAAACAAGTCTGTACTGAAGGAAAAATGGGTTAAGGTATACATAAGAAAAAATCAAAGTCTTTCTAGAATTGAATAAAAATAGAAATGCAACATATTTATAATTTTGGGACACAATGAAAAGAGTTTAAAGAGGCAAGTTCACTGCATTAATATTCTATATTAAACCCGGTGTGCTCGTCCGTGCAGAATAGGTGCACAGGTCATCTGCCATCAGGAACAAATAAGATCCAGGGACAAAGGCCTGCTGAGACTGCCCTGTGAGTAGCCGGGGTGCAGAGAGGTCTGGGCCGAGCGCCCGGAAAGCCTGCACTCCACATTAGTTCAGGGGAGCAGGAACTCTGCCATAGGTTCTCGGTTTCCACCAGGAGGGCCCCTGAGTGCAGAACAGGCGCTTAGGCTATCTGCCACCACGGACAGCTGAGATCCAGGGACGCAGGCCAGGTGAGACTGACCTGGGAGTAGACAGGGTGCAGAGAGGTCTGGGCCAAGCACTCAGAAAGCACAACCCCCAACTGGTTCAGGGGAGGAGGAACTCCTCCACAGGGACTTAGTTTGCAGATGGAGGGCCCTTGCGTGCAGAACAAATGCTCAGGTCATTTGCCACCATGAACAGCAGAGATCCAGGGACATAGGCCAGGTACATAGGAGAGATGGGAACCAATACCTGACAACAAGACCACATATAATCAGAGACAAAAAGATGGCAAGAAGAAAGCAAAAGAACTCACCCAAGGGAAACCAAGACAACCTTGCAACACCAGAATCCAGCTCTCCTATCACAGCAAACAGCGGAATGCCAAACAATCCAGAAATAGAAGACTCAGACCTGAAATATAGCTCAAGACGATGATAGAGATCTTTAAACAAGAAGGAGAGGAAAAGCATAAAGAAATAGAAGCTTTTGAAGAGGAAACATGGAAAACACTCAAAGAAAAACAAACTAGAGGAAAACAGAACCAAAGAAATGAAGGAATTGAAGAAGGAATTTAAAATGGAAATGGAAACAATTAAGAAAATACTAAAAAAGACAACCCTGGAGGTAGAAAACCTAAAGAAATCAGGAGTCACAGGTGCAAGCATCTCCAACAGACTATAAGAGATGGAAAAGAGAATCTCGGGTGCCAAAGACATCACTGAAAACATAGACAAAACAGTCAGAGAATATGCAAAAGCCAAAATGCCCCTAACTCAAAATGTCCAGGAGATTCAAGACACAATGAAAAGACCAAATCTGAGGACAATAGGAATAGAAGAGGGTGAAGAATATCAACTAAGAGTCACAGTAAATATCTTCAACCAAATTGTAGAAGAAAACTTCCCTACACTTAAGAATGAGATGACCATGAGCATAAAAGTAGCTTAAAAACTCCAAATAGAGTGGACCAGAAAAGAAATTCCTCCCAACACACAATAGTCAAAACACCAAATGCCCAAAGCAAAGAAAGAATAGTAAAAGCAGTAAGGAGAAAAGGTCATGTAACATATAAAGTCAGACCAATCAGAATCACACCCAATTTTTCAACAGAGACTATGAAAGCTAGAAGATCCTGGACAGACATCATGCAGACCCTAGAAAAACACAAGTGTCAGTCTAAGCTGCTATACCCAGCAAAACTCTCAATCACCATAGATGGAGAGACAAAGATATTCCAAGACAAATCTAAATTTACACAATATCTGACCAGAAACCCAAGACTACAACAAATTATAGGTGGAAAACCTGAAACAAGGAGGGAAACTACATCCTAGTAAAAACAAGAAAATACCTAAGGATGAAAACCAAAAGAAGAAAGACACACAGGCACAATTCTACCACTAAAAGCAAAAATAGTAGGAAACAGCAAGCACTATTTCTTAATATCTGTTAACATAAATGGACTAAATTCCCCATAAAGAGATATAGGCTACCAGACGGGGTACATAAATAAAATCCAGCATTTTACTGCATACAGGAAATTCATCTCACAGACAAATACAGACACTACCTCAGAGTAAAAGGTTGGGGAAAAAACCTTCCAAGCAAACGGCCCCAAGATGCAAGCTGGAGTGGCCATTCTAATATCCAATAAAGTAGATTTTCAACCAAAAGTTATCAAAAAAGATAAGGAAGGACACTTGTTACTCATTACAGGAAAAATTTGTCAGGAGGAAATCTCAATCTTTAACATATATGCTGGAAACATAAGAGCACCAATATTCATAAAAGAAACCCTACTAAAGCTCAAAAATACATTGCACCCCACACAATAATAGTGGGAGACCTCAACACCACACTCTCATCAATGAACAGATCATGGAAACAGAAACTGAACAAAGATACAGTGAAACTAGCAGAGGTTTTGAACCAATTGGAATTAATAGACATCTACAGAACATATTATCCTAAAACAAAAGAATACACCTTCTTCTCAGCCCCTCATGACACATTCTACAAATTGACCATGTAATTGGTCACAAACCAAGCCTCAATTGATATAAGAAGAATGAAATACTCCTATGCATCCTATCAGATCACCATGTTCTATGGCTGGTCTTTAATAACAACAAAGACAACAAAAAGCCCATATACACATGGAAACTAAACAATGCTGTATTAAACAATAGCATGGTCAAAGAAGAAATAAAGAAGGAAATTAAAGATTTTTGAGAATTCAATGAAAACAAAAACACAGCATACCCAAACCTATGGGATGCAATGGAAGCAGTAATGAGAGGAAAACTCATAGCCCTGAGTGCTTCCAGAAAGAAACTTGGGAGAACATACACTAGCAACTTGACAGCACAGTTGAAAGCTCTGAAACAAAAGGAAGCAGATACATCCAAGAGGAGTAGATGACTAGAAATTATCAAACTCATAGCAGAAATTGACCATATAGTAACAAAAAGAACTATTCAAGGAATCAACAAAACCAAGATCTGGTTCTTTGAGAAAATTAACTAGATTGATAAACCATTAGCCAGACTAACTAGAGGGCAAAGAGAGAGTATGCAAATTAACAAAATTAGAAAGGAAAGTGGAGACATAACAACTGAAACTGAAGAAATTCAAGAAATCATCAGATCCTACTACAAAAACCTATACTCAACAAAGGTGGAAAATCTGGAGGCAATGGATGCATTCCTAAACACATACTAGATATTAAAGTTAAACCAGGACCAGGTAAACCATCTAAATAATCCCATAACACCTAAAGAAATAGAAGCAGTCATCAAAAGCCTCCCAACCAAAAAAAGCCCAGGTTTAGACTGGTTCAGTGGAGAATTCTATCAGACATTTATTGAGTACCTAATACAAACAGTATCCATAGTATTCCACAAAACAGAGTCAGATGGAACACTGACTCATTCTTTGAGGCCAAAATAACCCTTGTTACAAAACTACACAACGATTCTACAAGGAAATAGAACTTCAGAACAATCCCACTTATGATCATTGATGCAAAATACTCAACAAAATCCTTGCAAACAGAATCCAAGAACACACCAAAACGATCATTCACTATGATCAAGTAGGCTGCATCCCTGGGATTTCGGGATAGTTTAATATAAGGAAATCCATCAATGTAAACAATCATATAAACAAACTCAAAAAAAAAGAAACCACATTGGTCATCAAATTAGATGCTTATAAAGCATTTGGCAAAATTCAACACCCCTTCATGTTAAATGTCTTGGAAAGAACAGGAATCCTATGTCCATACCTAAACATAATAAAAGCAAGATACAGCAAACCAATAGCCAACATCAAGCTTGATGGTGAGAAACTTGAAGCAATGCCACTAAAATCAGGGACTAGACTGGGCTGTCCACTCTGCCCCTATCTATTCAATATAGTACTGTAATTCCTGCCGAGAGCAATTAGACAGCAAAAGAAAATCAAAGTGATACAAATTAAAAAGGAAGAATTAAAAATATCACTGTTTGCAGATGTCATGATAGTGTATGTAAGTGACCCCAAAAATTCCACCAGAGAACTCCTACAGCTGATAAACAAGTTTAGCAAAGTGGCTGGATATAAAATTAACTCAAACAAATCAGTAGCCTTCCTCTACTCAAAGGAAAAACATGTGGAGAAAGAAATTAGGGAAAAGGTACCCTTCACAATCGTCACAAACTATATAAAATACCTTGGTGTGATTCTAACTAAGCAAGTGAAAGACCTGTGTGACAAGAACTTAAAATCTCTAAAGAAGGAAATTGAGGAAGGTCTCAGAAAATGGAAAGATCTCCCATGCTCATGAATTGGAAGGATCAACATTGTAAAAATGGCCATCTTACCAAAAGCAATCTACAGATTCAATGCAATCCCCTCAAAATACCAACCCAATTCTTCATAGAGTTCATAAGAGCAGTGTGCAATTTTATCTGGAATAAGAAAAGATCTAGAATAGCGAAATCCATCCTCAACAACAAGAAAACATCTGCGGGAAAGGGTATCCCTGACCTCAAAGTATATTACAAGGCAATTGTGCTGAAAACTGCATGGTACTGGTACAGAGATAGGCACGTGGATCAATGGAATAGAATAGAAGATCCAGAAATGAGCCCTTACATATATGGTCACTAGATTTTTGACAAAGGAGCTGTAAACATTCAATGGAAAAAGGACAGCCTATTCAACAAATAGTGTTGTTCCAACTGGCACTCAGCATGCAGAAGAATGGAAATAGACTGTTTCTCATTGCTTTGTACAAAGCTCAAGTGCAAGTGCATCCAAGATCTCCACATTAAGCCAGGTACAGTGAAACTATTAGAAGAGAAAGTAGGGAAAACCTTAAAACACATAGGCACAGGAGAAAATTACCTGAAGAGAACACTAATGGCTCATGCTCTAAGGTCAAATATCGACAATGGGACTTAATGAGATTGTAAAGTATCTGTAAGGCTAAGTAAACTGTCAAAAAACCAAAACGCTGCCAAGAGATTGGGTAAAGAACTTTATTTACCCCCATCAGATAGAGGCCTAATATCCAACGTATACAAAGAACTCAAGAAGTCATACACCAGAGAATCAAACAACCCTATTAAAAATGGGGTACAGAGCTAAACTTAAAGTTTTCAATTGAGGAATACCAAATGGCTGAAAAGCATCTAAGGAGGTGCTCAATATCCTTAGGCATCAGGGAAATGCAAACTAAAACAATCCTGAGATTCCACCTCACACCAGTCAGATTGGCCAAGATCAAAAATTCAGATGCTGGTGAGGATTCGGAGAAAGACGAACACTTCTACACTGCTGTTGGTGTTGTAAACTGGTACAACCACTCTGGAAATCAGTCTTGCGATTCCTCAGAAAATTGGATATAGTACTACCTGAAGACCCAGTTATTCTTCCTCTGGGCATATACACCAGAAAAGCTCCAACATACAACAAAGACACATGTACTACAATGTTCATAGCAGCCCTATTTATAATAACCAGGTGCTGAAAAGAACCCAGATGTCCTTCAGTACCTGAATGGATTCAAAAATTGTGGTATATTTACCCAATGGAGTACTACTCAGCTATTAGAAACACTGACTTTATGAAATTCTTAAGACAATGTAATTTTCTGTACAATTTCTATATTATAATCTGAAGAAACACAGGAGAACCTTGGCATCCTCAGGCAACTATGATGAAGTTCTCTAAACCCACCATCACAGTGAAATACTTCATCCAACAAGGCCATACCTACTCCTACAAGACCACACCTTCTAATCGTGCTACTCCCTTGGCAAAGCATATTCAAACTATTAGAGCCATTGATAAATTCTAACACCCATTCATGACAAAACTCCTAGAGAGTGTAGGTATACAAGCAACACACTTAAACATAATAAAGGCAGTTTACAATAAGCCTATACCACCACATCTTAAAGCACTTCCAATAAAATCAAGAGTAAGACAAGGTTGTCCACTCTTTCCATCCCAGTACAAGGTAGTACTTATGTCTTAGCTAAAGCAATAAATCAACAGAAGGTGACCAAGGGCATCTAAATTGTAAAGGAGGATGTCAAAGTATTTTTGTTTTTAGAGAGTATGATAGTATATATAAGTAATTCTACAAATTTTATAGTTGATAAATACTTTCAAGTAAGTAAATGGTACAAAATTAGCTCACAAAATTAGTAGTCTTCCTATATACAAATATCAAAGGGCTGAGAAATAAATCAGAGAAATACCACCTTTATAACAGCCTCAATTTATATAAAATTTATCATAGTAACTATAACTAAGAAAGTGAAAAATGTGAGTTATAAAACTCCAAGTATTTGAAGATAGAATGTGAAGATATCAGAAAATGGAAAGATGTCCTATTCTCATGGATCAGTAGAATCAACCTAGTAAAAATGACCATCTTACCAAAATAATCTACAGATGTTTTGCAAACCCGCAAAAATTACAGTACAAATCTTTATATATGTTGAAAGAATAATTTCAGCTTCTTCTGGAAAACAAAAATCCTAGAATAGCTAAAACAGTTAAAGAACTTCTAGAGGTCTTATTATTCCTGATTTCAAGCTGTATTATGTTGAAATTGTGTTTAGTTCTTCCTCTCAATCCCATGGTTCTAGAAATATGACACAGATATATTTATCGATAACTTGTCCATATAGCAAAGCTCTTCTCTGGATATACCATATCTTAAAACAACCAACCAATTTTAGCCCAAATTCTGCCATGTGGCTCACATACCATGCATCTGTATCATCATTTCTTCATGAATAAACTTCCTGTGCCTGGCACTATCCCAGATCAATCTCCCACCTTTAAATTTTATGTTATTTTTTAATTAAAACAAATATTAAAGACACTCACTCTTCTCCAACAAAGGCATTTTCAAATGAAAACTAAGAAGAACATAAAGATTGTTCCCAGAGCTCTCTATAAAATCTTTGAAATCAAGATGACCATTGTGACAGCAGAGCTTTCTGCTCCAGATGAAAAACTAACTTACTTTCAGAGGAAAAGTAAGATGTTGCATGTTCAGGATAACTTCTTATATCCACATCAACATATACTTATATACAATAATGTAAAAACTGGAAATTTTTTAAAACACACACATATATATGCTGATAATAATTACTATGAGTATAGTGAATGAGGCACAGTAGGCAAAATTAAAACACATAATAGAAATAAACAGCTGGTGAATCTCACTGCCCCATAAGAGGTTCCTACTGGGGAAAATTAATAAACATGGTTTGGTAACACAGTTTAAAACATCTGGTTTAGAGTATACTGAAAGGGAAACAGATGTGCTATCACTATGTGGATGACTGGGCAGTTAGAGGATATATCCTTCATGCAGATTGTAAAGCATGTGAAGGAACACAACTGGTAGTTATAGGAAACTTGAACTGTGTAGACATCTGCAAAAAGCCCATTCTTCAAAATGCACAGCTATGAGAAACTTTTCAATTGCGTTGATGAGACTTTGTTCCTTGGGAAGAGAGAAGTTGTAATATGTAACTCTTCGATGATAATTCCTACCACTAATGGAGAAATTGCTGGAGATGCAGGATAAATAGTAGATAGACCATGCTTGGAGAGAGAAACTTAGCTTGGTAGAATAAGTGTTTGTTTGCAGGCATGAAAAATCTAAATATGGATCCCCAGCACCCACATAAAAGGCCTGGTATAATGTTGCATAGATATAACCTCACTACTATAAATGGACACAGGAGAATACCCTGATATAATTGGCTAACACCCTTATCCACTATGAACTTTGGGTTGACCAAGGCTCAATCTTAGAAAATCAGGTGGAGAATAAACGACTGTTGATGTTGAGTTTAGATATATCCCATTTCCCATAGATGACATCTCAGATTTCATAATAAAGTAGGCTGTAAACTTGGTATAAGCATAGAGTAGGAAGGTCTCAACATGATCCCATCTGTCATAGTTCCTTAAATATAGGTAGATATAATAATTTCTTGAACTTTCTGATTTTATTTTTTTGGTTGGTGTTTATAGATATGCTAAATGGTTATAAGCAAGTTAGAGATTCTTGTGAACATATGTGGTTATGAATAAGCATTCTGCTATACAGCTCTGAGTAAGGTGCTGGTCCAAGGGATCTTCCTCTATGTACTAATGATTAGGTTAATAGCAGGAGATATAGATGAATCATATAACATGGGAAATCTATGGTTCCTAGGTCTGTTGTTATTTCATTCCTGATTAGCTAGGACATATCATACTAGTAAGAATTTTGACTGAAACATGCCTTACACTTCTTGCACTGTCTCAGGACTAGTCAATCCTTTTCTCTGGTTCTATTGTTATCTCCATTCCTTCAGATTTTTACCCAATTCCATTGCAATATAGCCAAGTCATTTTTATGGTTGGAAAGTAGATTTCTCTCTCTCCTGACACTGTTGTTCTCACAAACTTACCCCAACATTCAGTGTACTAATAATTAGAGTTACTAATACAAAAGATGGAAGGAGCTATAAATCTGGGTCTGGAAGTTAGAATAAAGAACCAAGGCATATCAGAAGCAAAAACAAACAAGGAAAGATGACAAAAAATTCGAGACCTTGTCCATTGCTTTATCCATTTTAAATCCCCTTGCTTAAATAATTTTTAAAATAAGCTTTTCAAGTAGTTTAAATTGACAGACTTCACAAGAAATGCTCTAGGAATCCTCCATATTTTTATTCAGTTTTCTCTAGTGATCCTTTTTTTTTTTTTTGAAAACTATAGGGTAGTGTCACAATCAAAATCTCTAACGTAATACAACCCATCAATATCAACCTCACCATCCCTGATTATTCTTGCCTTTCTGTGTGTTAGTTGTACATATTTTATTCACATGGTGTTATACCATTAAGTATAAGAATAGCTCTGTCATTTCAATTGTTCCTTACATTGCCCTTTAATAACCATACTCACTTTTCACAAGTACTTAAGGATTAGCTTTACCAATTCAACTTTGGATGTCATTAGTCTGTTTTCCATTTTTGAAACTTTGTATTTTATTGTCATTTAAAGAATACCATGTACTTGAAATCATCATTGTGTATTTAGTCCTTTGGGGTAGTCTTTTTCCCTTCTGTCTTAGAAATTCGGGATGTTTTTAACAAATTACGTAAAAGGAGAAAACCTCTATTTTTGGGACAGATGATCACAGAAAGAAATAAACACATATTCTCTTTGGCTTGTTTTCTTTATTGAAAATAAAATTCAAAGTGGAAAGGCTAGAAGGCACCATATGTTGCCAAGTGTATGTGTCACTGATTCCAATCTCTATTCTAAGTTCCAACCCAGATTTATACTTCCTTCTGGAAAACTTCACATAGATTACTTGAAGGAAGCTAAAATGCAAAGTGCTCAGAAATAAATGTGTCACTTGTCAATCTTTACTCCAAATTCTCTGTCCCACCTTACTTGCTGCCCTTACTAAAGATGCCTAAACATTGAATGCCTCAGGATATCTTCCTATTAGTCACTTGTCTTATTCTTGCCTTCCTTTTAAATATTTTTTATCCCCCGCCCCCCGCCATTGCCTCCATGAATGTGTTCCCTCTCCCAACCACCTCTCCCACCTCAGCATCTCTGGAAAAATGAGCTCGCTGCATCAAAGGCCTCTCCTCCCACTGATGCCAGAAAACGTTATCCTCTGTTGCATATGTACCTGGGGCCATGATTCTCTCCATGCGAACTCACTGGTTGGTATTTCAGTCCCTGGGAGCTGTGGTGAGTTTGGTTAATTGATCACTTTGTTCTTCCCATGGGGTTACAAACCCTTTCAGCTCTTTCAGTCCTTTCTCTAGCTCCTTCATTGGGGTCCTAGTGTTTACTCTGATGGTTAGCTGCAAGCAACCTCTTCTGTATCAGTATGGCTCTTTTTGCCCCCTTTCTATCCACTTCACTGTCATTAGAAACTTGATTTTCATTTATTGTAAATAGATATCATCTAGAATTCCTCTTTATCCATGACCTTCTTCTTCCTAGACCCTCATTTTATTAACCTCTACTGTTAAAATTCTTTTAACCTCCTTTCAAATGTTCTTCTATTTAAATCTGATTAACTCTCTTTTCATGTCTCACTCTTTAAAATAATATCCTGATTATTTTGTTCTTTTTTCACTAAGTTTTTAAACTTGTGTGACAGTTAAATATTTCATAACATCACATTTTTCAGTGAGGAGATTCCTGTAGTGCAGCTCTGTAAATCTGTGTCCTCTTTCAGTACACGTATTTTATAAACCAAGAAAAGAAACACATCTGAGTACTTGGCCCATGTTTAGTACTACTGTTCTCAACCAGGGAACTCTGAAACAGGGTCCCCACTATTAAGTTCCGTATTGATATTTGCTTGCTTTTGGTTTCTTGATGAACTTTTTGATGGATGCACTATATCCATTGCCATATTGACAACATGTAAGCACAACAACATATTTTCACACTACATATTGAAGATTCAGCATTCATAATCCTCAAAAAGATAATTTAGAATTAATGGTTTCTAGAGTAAAAGGAATGATATCTGAAGCTAAATGCACCATTTTTTGGCAAACTTTTCAATCAGAAATGAAGCCAGCTATGTGAGACTCAAACTCATACTATGAACCTGCAGCATTACTATTTTTTTTGGGTGAGTGCATATTTTATTTTATCATATACTTTAACATTCTTGATGATTCATTCACACTAATTGTATACTAATTGCATACTTAAGAGATTATACTGTGTTATTAGCAAATATGCTGTGATCAAACTTCAGATTTATACTGTTTTCCTTTACCCTTAACTCATGTCCTCTTGGTATTGCCTATTAAAAATCTATATATTCATTCATCCGTCCATCCTCCATCCATCCATCCATGCATCCACCCATGTGTCCACATCCATTCATCTACCTATCTACGTACCTATCTATCTACCTACCTACCTACCTAAATACCCATCTATCTATCTATCTATCTATCTATCTATCTATCTATCTATCTATCTATCTATCATCTATCTATCTATCTATCTATCTATCTATCTATCTATCTATCTATCTATCTATCTACCTATCATCATCACCATCATCCTCATCATCATCTACCTTGTATTTATCTCTATCATGTCTTTCTGTCTGTATGTATGTATTTTCTGTATCCATTCTTCCATTGGGGACAGTGGTTATTTCTTGCTTCTGGCTATCACAACTAAAACCCCACACTAATGGACAATTGTTCTTGGACAAAGAAATGAGAAAAGTACAATAAAAATAAAAGCATCTTCAATAAATTTGTAAGAGTTACACCAAGTTATTTTATGCTATTTGTGGCTATTGTGAAGGGCATCTTTTTCTAGGTTCTTTCTCAGCCTGTTTATTACTTGTATAAAGGAAGGCTACTGATTTGTTTGATGTAAATTTATATCTTGTCACTTTGCTGAAGTTATTTTCTAGTTGTAGAAGTTCTCTGGTGGAATTTTGGGAATTATTTATCTACACAATCATATCATCTGCAAATAGTGATACTTTAACTTCTTGAATTTCAATTTTCATGACCTTGATCTCCTGTCATTGTCTAATTGCTCTACCTAGAAATTATAATTCTATATTGAATACATAAGGAGAGAGTAGGGAAACTTGTCTTGTCCCTGATGTTAGTGAGATGGTTTCTAGGTTCTGTCCATTTAATTTTTTTTCATAGAATGCCTTTTATTGGTAAAAGGGCACATAGAAACAATAAAAACCACAATGGGGTTTCCTAGAAAGAACAATAGTACACAAAACATCTAAAGGGGAAGCACAGTGTTTCTAGTACACAGAATTTAACCAAACTCTTTCCACATGGTAAATAAGGCAGTGAAAAATTTTCAGGCAATAGTCCCCTGGTTGTCCAAGACTTTAGAAAAACATTTTAGAGAGTTTAAGAGAAAGAAAAGAATGTTGTAGAAAATATCAATCAATACAATTTTTTTTTCTTTTTCTTTTTTCTTTTTTTTACAGTGAGCAAAAAGTAAATGTAATACAGGGTGTAACCCAAAATTTGTCAATGTGTTTTTGGTGTGTAAGAATTGAGCATGACTTTTTTTTTGTTTTGTTTTGTTTTTTTCTTCTGTCCATTTAATTTTATATTGGCCGTTGGATTCCTATATGTTGGTTTTATTATGTTTAGGCATGTTTCATGAATCTCTCCAAGCTTTTTAAAAATAATCTTGTACATACACCAGGATCCAGCTATACCACTCCTGTGCATATACCAAAACGATGCTCCAACATACAAAAAAAAAAAAAAAAAAAAAAAAAAAAACGAAAAAAAAAAACCTCACATGCTCCACTATGTCCATAGAAACCTTATTCATAATAGCCAGAAGTTGAAAAAAAGCCAGATGTCCTTCAACAGAAAAATGGATAGAGAAAATGTAGTACATTTACACAATGGAGCACTACTCAGCTATTAAAAACAATGACTTCATAAAATTCTTAGGCAAATTAATGTTACCAGAAAATATCAACCTAAGTGAGGTAACCCAATCTCTCTCTCTCTCTCTCTCTCTCTCTCTCTCTCTCTCTCTCTCTCTCTCTCTCTCTCTCTCTCTCTCTCTCTCACACACACACACACACACACAAACCACACATATGGTATGCATTCACTGATAAGTGAATATTAGCCCAAAAGTTCAAATTACCCAAAATACAATTCACAAACCTTATGAAGGGCAAGAAGAAGGAAGACCAAAGAGTGGTTACTACATTCATATAAGGGAGAACAAAAATATTTACAGGGGAAAGTAAGGAGAAAAAGTTTGGATTAGAGACTAGAGGAAAGTCCATCCATAGACTGCACCACCTAAGGCTCCATTCCTTATACAGCCACAAAAGTAAAACAATATTGCAGAGCCAAGAAGTGCATGCTGACAGGAGCCTGATATAGCTGTCTCCTGAGAGTCTATTCCAGAGCCTCACAAATATAAAGGCAGATGCTCACAGCAAACTATTAAATTGAGAATGGGGTCACAATGGAGGAGTTAGAGAAAAAACTGAAGGAGCTGAAGTGTGTAAAGGGCTTTGCAACACCATGTCAAAAAGAATATTAATCAACTACAGGGACTAAACCACCATCCAAAGATTACACATGGATGGACCCCTGGCTCAGACACATATGTAGCAGAGGATGGCCTTGTTGGGCATCAATGGGAGGAGAAGCACTTGGTCCTGCCAAGGCTTGTTGCCCCAGGGTAGCAGAATGTCAAGGCAGGAAGGCAGATGGTGTGGATGTGTGTGGGAGCACCCTCTTAGAAGCAGGGATAGGAGGAATGGTAAATGGGTTTCTGGAAGAGAAAACTGGAAAGTAGATATCATTTAAAATGTAAATAAAACTCCAATAAAAATAAAATAAAATAAATAGAGGAGTGTTGCATTTTGTCAAATGTTTTTCAGCATTTAATGAGATGATCATGTGATTTTTTGTTGTTTGTTTATATAATAGATTACATTAATGGGTTTCCATATATTCATCCCTGCATCCCTAGGATAAAGCCCTTTCATTGTGGTGAATGATAGTTTTGATGTTTTCTTGGATGTGGCTTGACATAATTTTTTGAATATTTTTGCATCGGTATCAAATTTTGGCAAAATTGTTCTGAAGTTTTCTTTCTTTGTTTGGTGTTTGTGTGGTTTAGGTGTCAGAGTCATTGTGACTTCATCATATAAATTAGGTAGTGTTTCTTCCATTTCTATTGTATGGAGTATTTTGAGGAGTGTTGCTATTAGCTGTTCTTGATGGCCTAGTAGAATTCTGGACTAATGGTGACTGGCCCTGAGCTTATTTTGGATGGAATATTTTCATGAGTTTTTCTATTTTTTAGTGGGTATGATACTGCTTAGATAGTTTAACTGATCCTGATTTAACTTTGGTACCTGGTGTCTGTCTAGAAATCATCTATTTCAATTTTGTAGAGTATAGCCTTATGTAGTAGGTTCTAATGATATTTTTGAGATTTCTAAATTTCTGTTATATCTCCCTTTTCATTTTTGATTTTGGATTTCGTCAATTTGTTTTTGTGTCCTTTCTAAGGCTTCATTCTATCTTGTTGTTTATCCAAAGAACCAAATCTTGGTTTTCTTGATTATTTATATTATTCTCTTTGTTTTTAACATGTAGATTTCAATAAAAATTTTGACTATTTCTGTCTACCTCTTTGGGTGTGCTTGATTCTTTCTGTTCTAGAGATTTCAGGTGTATAGTTATTTGCATGGGATAAATTTATTTATAAAGAAACTAAGTACTATGAATTATCCTCTTAACACTGTTTGCATTTTGGCCCATAAATTTTGGTATGATGTGTCTACATTTTATTGAATTCTATAAAGTCTTTGATTTCTTTTCTTCTTTCTTCCCTGATCAAGTTTTTACTAAGCAGAGAGTTGTTCAGCTTTCATTAGAATATGGGTTTTCTGTTATTTTGTTGTTATTGAAGTTTAATCTTGGTCCATGATATAGTGCATGGGGTTATTTCAATCTCTTTATATCTGTTGAGGCTTGATTTGTGTCCAATATGGTCAATTTTGGAGAAGATTCCCAAAAGTCCTGAGGAAAAAAACATATTCTCTTATTTTGTGATGAAATGTTTTGTAGATACTTGTAAATCCATATTATTCATAACGTTTGTAGTTTTACCAAGGCTTTCTTTAGTTTCTAATTTAATGACCCATTCATTGGTGAGTGGTGTGCAGAAGTCTCCTACTGTTATTGTATAATATTTAATGTGTGTTTTGAGATTTAGTAAAGTTTCTTTTATGAATGAATGTTGGTGTCCTTGAATTTTGAGAATAGATGTTCAGAACTGTAACTTCCTCTTGGTGGATCATTCTTTTGATGAATATGATGTGTCTATCTTGATCTCATGGATAACATTTGTTTGAAAATCTATTTTATTGAATATTAGGATTCTTGGGACCATTTGCTTAGAAAACTTTATTCCACCTTTTTACTCTGAGGAAGTGTCTGTCTTTGTCACTGAGTTGTATTTCTTTAATGCAGTAAAATGCTGGGTATTGTTTATATATCAATTCTGTTAGCCTGTGTCTTTCATTGGGGAATAGAGTCTATTGATGTTGATAGATATTAAAGACATGATTGTTAGTTCCTGCTTATATTGTTGGAGGTGGTAATATGTGGCTATGAATCTCTTCTTTTGAATTTGTTGTGAAATATTTTATTTCTTTTGTTTCCTTGGGTGTAGTTACCATCTAGTTTATGGATATTTTCTTTTAGTATCCTCTCTTGGGCTGGATTAATATAACAATATAGTTCAAATTTAGTTTGGTCATAGAATATCTTAGTTTATCTATCTATGATGATTTGAGATTTTTTTCTGGTTATGATATCCTGGGCTGGCATTTGTGACTTTTAGGGCCTGGATGTCACATTTCCAGAATCACCTGCCTTTTAGAATCTTTTGTAAATTCTGGTCCATTTCTGATAGGTCTGCCTTTATTTGTTACTTGGTCTTTTTCCCTTGCAGCTTTTAATAGTCTCTTTTTGTTCTGAGCATTTAGTGTTTTGATTATTATGTGGTGAGAAATTTTCTTTTGTTGTCCAATCTATTTGTTGTTCTGTAGGCATCTTATACATTTGTGGCTATCTCTTTCTTTAGGTTAGGGTTGTTTTCTTTTATGATTTTCTTGAAGACAGTTTCTGGCCCTTTAAGCTGGAATTCTTTATCATCTTCTATTCCTATTATTCTTAGGTTTGATCTTTTCATTGTATCATCAATTACCTAGAATTTTTGGTTATAAGGTTTTTTACACTTTGTAATTTTTTTGACTGATATGTCAATATCTTCTATGGTATCTTCATCACTGACATCCAAGATTCTTTCCTCTATATACTGTATTTTATTTGTAGCTAATGTTCTTTTTCATAAGTTGTCCATTTCAGGGGTTACTTCCATTTTCCATTTTTTTTTAAATTTTTTTAAAACGACTTTATTTTACAAAACAAAGATAAATGTACAGATTTTAAACATTTTTTTTGCTTAAAATTATACATTTTTGTCAGTACTGTTTTTTCAGACATTAAAATAATTTTTACATAAAACCATGTGAATATATTTTTTTAGTCAGTACTTGATTTTTTTCAAGGGCTTGACAGTATGCATTGAAAACCTAATAGTTACAATAAGCGTAAAGTACATGCAAAACAAAACGCAACATGGAAATAGTCAAAGTCTTCTTGTTTTGTAAATATATGTATATTTTTTTGTTTTCTTTATTTTTTGGACTTCATACAGTCTGTGAGTTGTTTCTGGGGGAGTGCAAGCCTCTGGGGTTAGGATCCCACTATCAGTGACTGCATATTATGTCTGTTCTTTTGTGACTGGGTTATCTCACTCAGGATGATACTCTCTAGATGTAGCCATTTTCTTAAATATTTGGTTAAGTCATTGTTTCTAGTGGCTGAGTAGTATTCAATTGTGTATATGTACCACAATTTTTGTATCCATTCATCTTCTGAAGAACATCTGGTTTCCTTCCAGCTTCTGGCTATTATAAATAGAGCTGCTATGAACATTGTGGTGCATATATCTTTGTTGTGTATTAAAGTGTCTCTGGGGTATATGCCCAGAAGTGGAATAGCTGGGTCTTCAGGTAGTACTATATCCAATTTTCTGAGGTATCACCAGACTGATTTCCAGAGTGGTTGTATTAGCTTGCAACCCCACCAACAGTGGAGAAGTGTTCCTCTTTCTCTACAGCCTTGCCAGCATCTGCTGTCATCTGAGTTTTGGATCTTGGCCAATCTGACTGGTGTGAGGTAGAATCTCGGGGTTGTTTTGATTTGCATTTCCCTGATGGCTAAGGATGTCCAGCACTTCCTCAGATGTTTCTTGGCCATTCGGTGTTCCTCAACTGAAAACGTTTTGTTTAGCTCTGTACCCCATTTTTTAATAGGGTTATTTGATTCTCTGGTGTCTAGCTTTTTGAGTTCCTTGTACACCCTGGATATTAGGCCTCTATCTGATGTGGTGTTTGTAAAGATCTTTTCCCATTCTGTTGGTTGCCGTTTTGTTTTCTTGACGATGTCTTTAGCCTTACAGAAACTTTGCAATCTCATTAAGTCCCATTTGTTAATCTTTGACCTTAGAGCTTGAGCCATTGGTGTTTTGTTCAGGAAATTTTCTCCTGTACCTCTGTGCTCTAAGGTTTTCCCTACTTTCTCATCTAATAGTTTCAGTGTATCTGGTTTAATGTGGAGATCTTTGATCCACTTACACTTGAGATTTGTACAAGGAGATAAGAACGGGTCTATTTTCATTCTTTTGCATGCTGAGTGCCAGTTGGACCAGCACCATTTGTTGAATAGGCTGTCCTTTTTCCATTGAATGTTTACTGCTCCTTTGTCAAAAATCAGGTGACCATATACATGAGGGCCCATTTCTGGATCTTCTATTCTATTCCATTGATCCACATGCCTATTTCTGTACCAGTACCATGCAGTTTTCAGCACAATTGCCTTGTAATATAGCTTGAGGTCAAAGATAGTGATTCCCACAGATGTTTTTTTTGTTGTTGAGGATGGATTTCGCTATTCTAGGTCTTTTGTTATTCCATATGAAATTGCACATTGATCTTTCCAATTCCATGAAGAACTGGGTTGGAATTTTGATGGGGATTGCATCGAATCTGTAGCTTGCTTTTGGTAGGATGGCCATTTTTAAGATGTTGATTTTTCCAATCCATGAGCATGGGAGATCTTTCCATTTTCTGAGATCCTCCTCAATTTCTTTCTTTAGAGGTTTGAAGTTCTTGTCATACAGGTCCTTTATTTGCTTAGTTAGAGTCACACCAAGGTATTTCATAGTTTTTGTAACGATTGTGAAGGGTACGTTTTCCCTAATTTCTTTCTCCACATGTTTGTCCTTTGAGTACAGGAAGGCTACTCATTTGTTTGAGTTAATTTTCCATTTTTATTTTAAGTTCTTAGGTCATTTTGTTCAATTCTTCTCCTGTTTGATTATATTTTCCTGTACCTTTTAAAGAGACTTATTTGTTTTTCTTTAAGGGTTTATACTTTGTTGCCTTTGCTTTCCTATATTTAATTGAGCTATTTATATTCTCTTCCAATTCCTCTGTCAAATTCACAATATGCGATTTTTGGTCACCATCTTCCTTTACTTGCTTGTTAGGGTATCTAGGGCTTGTTATGGTGGGATAACTGGTTTCTTATGGCACCAAATTGCACTGGGTTCTATTGCTTATAATCTTTCAGTGGCCTCTAGCCATCTGGTTATCTCTGGTGTTAATTGGCTTTGGTATCTCAGACTGTAGCTGGCTTCCTTGGAGGCAGGTAGAGCTTTGTGTTCTGGTTTAGAGCTGGTCTTCTTGGAAACAGGCAGTGTTTTGTCTTCTTCAGGCAGGCCTTTTGCATCTCTGATTAGAGCAGGCCCATGTTGGACAGCTGATTTTTGAAAAAGTAAAAAAAAAGTTTGTAACAAAAAGAGTAAAGCAATTTCAATGAATCATGTGTGTCTAACTGGCTGTCTGTATGTAGAAGAATGGAAATAGCTCCATATTGATCACCCTGCACAAATTTAATCCAAGTAAAACAAAGACCTCAAAATAAATCCAGATACACTAAATCAGATAGATGACAAAGTTATGAATAGTCTTTAACTCATTGGCACATGAGATAACTTTCTGACCATTGCACCAATAGATCAATAACAAATATCAACAATTAATAAATAGGGCCTTATGCAATTAAAATGCTTCAGAAAGGCAAACCATATTGTTGAAGGGACAAAATGGCAGCCTGCAGAATGGGAAAATGTTTCTCACCTAGTCCACATCTGACAGAATCTCGATGTCTAAAATACATGAAATACTCAAGAAATTAGACATTAACAAACCAAATAACCCAACTGATGAATGAGATATAGAGATAAATAGAATTCTCAACAAAAGAATATTTAATGGCTTAGAGGCCCTTAAATCTATGTTTAAAATCCTTAGTTACCAGGGACATGCAGATAAAAACGTCCCTGAGATTGTGTTACACCCCCGAGAATGGCTAAGATAAAAAACTCAAGCAACAACTCATGTTCATGAGACTGTTAAGCATGTGGAATACTCCTCCATTGCTCGTCAAAATGCAAAATTATCTAACAACCTTGGATATTCATTTGTTATTTTCTCAGAAAATTGTGTATAGTTCTACCTCAACACCCAACTATACCAGTCCTGGGCATATACACTCAAGAAGTACCAGCATAACACAAGTAAATTTGCTCAACTACATTCACAGTAGCTTTATCAATAATGCCTAGAAGCTGAAAATAACCTTCCTGTTCCTGTATGGAAGACTATATAATAATAATGTTGTACATTGGTACACAACATAGTATTACTCAGACATCAAAACCAATAATAACATGTAGAGAAATACATGCAACTGAGAATACTTCCTGAGTGAGCTAAGCAAGATTCAGAAAGGCAAACATTAAATGTACTTACTGTTAAGTGTTAACCATAAAGTACAGGATAAGCACGTTACAATCTATAGACCCAAAGTAGCTAAGTAACAAGAAGAGCTTAAGAATGGGACACTTAACTCTCACTAAGGGAAGTAGAATAGACATGGATGTGGGTGAAACGAAGAGACTCAGTGGGTGTAGGTGTGAATGTGGGTGTGGGTGTGGGGATGAGAACATAAGGGATGAAGTGGGGGGATGGGAGTACCAGGAGACATAACTGTATTGGGTATGCCTTTCTGTGAAGAACTAGAAACCTAAGACATGGAAATGCTTAGAATTCTATAAAGGTGACTCCAAACTTAGGGAATTGAAACCTGAACCAGCTACTTCCTATAGCTAGGCAAGACTTCCGGGGGATAGATTGTTAAATCAACCTAGTCATGCAACCTTAAATCAATAATTCATCTTGCCTACATGACATTCAGATTTGTAAAAAATGGAACAGAATTTGAGGGATGGGAAGACACATGGCTGGTCCATCTTGAGAGACAAGCTATAAAATGGAATCTACCCATGGCACTATTAACGGTGTTCTTTTATACTTGCAGAGAAGTTCCTAGCATAACTGTCATCTGAGAGGCTTCACCAAGTAACTGATGAAAAGTGATGTGAAGACCCATAGCCGAACCTTAAGTGGGGCTCTGGGAATCCAGTGGAACAGGGGGAGGAGGGATTGAAGGTGCCAGATTGGTTAAAGACACCACAAAAACCGTAAATTATAAAGTACAGTAAGCCCAAAAATCCCACAGAGACAGAATTGCCAACCAGAGAGCATTTACTGGAAAGACCTAGGCCCTCAGCACATATATTACAGTTGTGCAGTTGTATTTTCATGTGGAATTTCTCAAAGCGGAAAAGGGGATGTTTCTGGCTACACTGCCAGTTTTGTATTCTTTTTCCTTAACTGGGATGTCTTTCCTAGCCTTAGTAGATGTTGACCCTAATTTTACCTCAGTATAATATGCCAAGGCAGATCGATATCTATGGTTGACTTCTTTTCTGAGGAGAAAGAGAGGAGGGTTTGGAAGTTGAGAGGTAGAGATAGGAAGGAAAGTAGGAAAGGGAAACTTTGATCATAATGTAAAGTAAATAACAATCAATTAAAAGTACATTTTAAATCAAATTATATAGAGTTGCCTTCAAAATTATGACTTTTCTAATTATTACATCTGTATATTCTGTTTTATATGTATAAAAATTACAATATCATACATACAAAATGATAACACTAACATTTTTGCAATGCTGAAACTTAAAATCTTAGAAATCTTGAGCACTGAAACAAATTATTTCATAAAAAGAACTTATCAAAAATAGTTTGAACAGCACTTGTCTTCTCCTTCCTGTCATCTAGCTTAGCATATGGAATGAATATCTTTTCTGGGCCTTTGGTGAATTGTCACTTCTTTCTAAGTTTGGATCTATTTCCAGCACTTTATCTTTTGTGCTTTAAATGTCAGGAAATAGCTCAGAGTTCCAACAATATGAATATTTTTCTGGCATCTCTTTTTCTGGGGCATCTTCATCTTTTGTCACAGATGTTTTTCTTGTTTTTATATCTAAGTTTCTCACCTTCATTGCATCCTTCTCACTGAGTATATCAAGACTTGCATATCAACACGACCCGTCCTCAGGGTCTGACATACAGGCTTGATCAAAATCTTAATTCTATCATCACCTTTTGTATTTCCTGGCCAACATTTTTTGGCATATTTTATATGTGTCTCAAATTTATTACTAAGTGACCCAGATGTACAATGGCTATACACTTATGTATTCTAGTCCCAGAAACCAATGGCCAATCACGGACAAACATTGAATCAAGAGATAAGATTTTTCTTAATCTCAAATGTGCCTCTTATTTGTGTAATCATAATTAAATGTAGAGCCTCAGACTAAATTATTTTCTAATATTTTGAGGTGGCTGAAATTTGAATTTTTGGGAAACAAGCATTATTTAAGTAAGACATGATAGGTGCACTTCAGGCGTATTTGAATTGTGGATGAATATAATTTTATGAATGAGTACTTCCTTGATTCTCACCTTCCTGAGGTCTTATAACTGAAATTATTTCTTGTTTTGTTAAACTAAGCTAAGCTTTATGAATTATAAATACACAGTTCTTAAAAGTAAAGCTAAGGAATTCGCTAATAAAACTATTCCTTCTTTTCAACTCTGTTTTTGAGTTGTATTTTCTCCAGTGAAATCTATTATTCTGTCCTGTAAAACTACAAGAAGATAAACTCCACGATGTGTTGAAGGAGAGAAAGTGAGTATAGATTATCCAATGCAGTTAGATAAATGTCTGTTGCTTTGATAGATGATCATTATATTTTTGGTTGAATAACTGAATACAGCTGCTATGCTAGTAAAACAATTCTTCAAAAACAGAAAAGCTGACTTTGATGAGATTTCTTAAATACTGCTATTCCTAAGGCTTTCTTTCTGTGATGTATTAAATTGGAATTGAAGAAAAAAAAAAGTACCTGGTTGAGTTTACTTTCTTGATTGATTTTACTATTTATTTTTAATTCATTACCACTTTATTTAAATAAAAAGAGGGATACATTTACAGATTTTTAAAAGCACTTTGGCATAACATTATATGAATAATTGTCAGCACTTAATTCTTTTAGAGGTTTAATACCATGCATAGAAATCTCACTAGTTACTATAAGCATGAAGTACATGTAGGACAGAATGTAACATGGAAACAGATTTCTTATTGGGTATAGATTAAGCATAATGATCTGTGAATACCAAAAATTGCCACAAGGCTATTATCTTAGCTCTTGGATTATTAATGATTTGAGGTCCAGGTGTACCATACTCTAAGAGGGTGCTATACATTTTTTCCCCAAAGAAGTACAGAGGCTTTCTTTCTTTTCTTTCTTTCTTTCTTTCTTTCTTTCTTTCTTTCTTTCTTTCTTTCTTTCTTTCTTTCTTTCTTTCTTTTTCTTTCTTTCTTTCTTTCTTTCTTTCTCTTTCTTTCTTTCTTTTCTTTCTTTCTTTCTTTCTTTCTTTCTTTCTTTCTTTCTTTCTTTCTTTCTTCCTTCCTTCCTTCCTTCCTTCCTTCCTTCCTTTCTTTCTTTCCTTTTTTGGTTTTTGTTTTTCTTGGGCTTCATATAGTCTGTGAGTTGTACTCCACTGTGTAAATGTACCACAATTTTTGTATCCATTCATCTACTGAAGGACATCTAGGTTCTTTCCAGCTTTTGGCTATTATAAATAGGGCTGCTATGAACATTGTGGTGCATGTGTCTCTGTTGTTTGTTGGAGTGTCTCTGGGGTAAATGCCAAGTAGTGGAGTAACTGAGTCTTTAGGTAATACTATGTCCAATTTTCTGAGGAATCGCCAGACTGATTTCCAGAGTGGTTGTACGAGTTTATAACCCTGCCAACAGTGGAGAAGTGTTTCTGTTTATTCACATCCTTTCTAGCATCTGCTGTCTTCTGAATTTTTGATCTTAGCCATTCTGACTGGTGTGAGGTGGAAGATGGCTAATGATGTCCATCACTCCCGTAAGTGCTTCTCAGCCATTCAGTATTCCTCAATTGAGAACGTTTTGTTTAGCTCTGTACCCCATTTTTAATAGGGTTGTTTGATTCTCTGGTGTCTAACTTCTTGAGTTCTTTGTATACCTTGGATATTAGGCCCCATTCTGATTTGGGGTTGTTAAAGATCTTCTCCCACTCAGTTGGCTGCCATTTTGAAGACCAGCCTTAGAACATGGTGATCTGAAAGGATTCACATGAGTATTTCAATCTTCTTATATTTATTGAGGCTCGTTTTGTAATCAATTTTGTGCTCAATTTTCTAGAGGTGCTGTGAGGTGCTGAGAAGAAGGTGTATTCTTTTGTTTTAGAATGATATGTTATATAGATATGTATTAATTCCAGTTGTTTCATAACCTCTGTTAGTTTTACTGTTTTGCTGTTCAGTTTCTGTTTACATGATCTTTCAATTGGAGAGAGCCAGGTATTGAGGTCTCCCACTATTATTGTGTGGGGTGCAATGTATTTTTTGATTTTTAGTTGGGTTTCTTTTATGAATATGGGTGCTTTTGTATTTGGAGCCTATATGTTAAAGTTTGATAGTTCCTCCTGTTCATTTTCTTCTATAATGAGTGAAAGTGTCCTTTCTTATTTTTTTAAATAACTTTTGGTTGAAAATCTACTTTATTTGATATTAGAGTGGCCACTCCAGCTTGCTTCTTGGGGCCTTTTGCTTGGAAAATATTTTTTCAACCTTGAACTCTGTGATAGTGTCTATCTTTGTCACTGAGATGCATTTCCTGTATGCAGCAAAATGCTGGGTTTTGTTTATGTATCCAGTATGATAGCCTATATCTTTTTATTGGGAAATTGAGTCTATTTATGTTAACAGGTATCAAGGAATAGTGGTTGCTGTTTCTTGCTATTTTTGCTTTTGGAGATAGGATTGTGCCTGTGTGCTTTTTTCTTTTGGCTTTCTTGCTTTAGAGTTTTCTTGTGTTTGCTATGATGTAATTCCCCTCATTGTATTGGGTTTACCACCTATAATTTGTTGTAGTGCTGGGTTTGTTTAGAAAAAATTTAGTTTTTTCTTGGAATATCTTAATCTTTCCATCTAAGGCGATTGAGAGTTTTGCTGGGTATAGCAGCTTGTCCTGACACTTGTGCTCTCTTAGGGTCTGCATGATGTCTGTCCAGGTTCTTCTATCTTTTATAGTCTCCACTGAAAATTTGGGTGTGATTCTGATTGGTCTACTTTTATATGTTACATGACCTTTTTCCCTTACTGCTTTTAGTATTCTTTCTTTGCTTTGCGCACTTGGTGTTTTGACTATTATGTGTTGGGATGAATTTCTTTTCTGATCCAACCTATTTGGAGTTCTGTAGGCTTCTTTTATACTCATGGTCATCTCATTCTTAAGAGTAGGGAAGTTTTCTTCCACGATTTTGCTGAAGATATTTACTTTGCCGCTTAGCTGATATTCTTTACCCTCTTCTATTACTATTATCTGTAGGTTTGGTCTTCTCATCGTGTTCTGGATATCCTGCACATTTTGGTTTAGGAGCTTTTTAATTTTTGCATCTTCTCTGAATGATTTGTCTACGTTTTCAATGTTGTCTTTAGCTCCTGAGATTCTCTCTTCCATCTCTTGTAGGATTTTGGAAATGCTTGCATTTGTGACTCCTGATTTCTTTTTTTAGGTTTTCTACCTCTAGGGTTGTCTCTTTTAGTGTTTTATTTATTGTGTTTATTTCCATTTTAAATTTATTCTTTCATTACTTCATCTCTTTGGTTCTATTTTCTCCCACTTTGAGTTCTTTGAGTGTTTTTTTTTTTTTTTTTGGTTACTCTTTAAAACCTTCCAATTCTTTATGCTTTTCCTCTTGTTCTTTTTAAGGATCTCTATCATCATTTTGAGGTATGATTTTGTGTCTGAGTCTTCATTTTCAGGAGTGTTTGGTTTTTCCTGTTTGCTATGATGGGAGAGCTGGGTTCTGATGTTGCCAGGTTGTTTTTGTTTCACTGGGGTGTGTATTTTCGCTTTCCTCTTGCCATCTTGTTGTCCATGTTTCTAAGTGTTCTTGCTGTCAGTGATTTGTTCTCACCTCTCCCTTGTAACTGTCCTGTGTCCCTGAGTGTCTGCGTGTTCCTGTTTGCAGATGGCCTGAGCTTCCCTGAACCAAACCAGGGGTGGTTATGGGGCACACTTTCCACACGCTTGGCAGAGATCTCTCTGCTCCCCAGCTACTCAGAATCCCTTCTCACTAGGTCTGTGTCCTTGGACCTCCACTGCTCCTGGTGGCAGATGGTCTGAGCGCCTGTTCTGCACCCAAGGTCCACTGGCTGGAAACAGACAGCCCAATGCAGGGTTCCTGGTTCCCTGAAATAAGTGGGGGGTTGGCCCACTTTCTGCGCACTTGGCAGAGATCTCTCTGATCCCTGGCTCTTTCGAACACCTTCTCACCAGGCCAGTGTCCCTGGATCTCCTAAGAATAATATTTTTATCTTTGATTTTACAGTTTTTATTTGTATAGGTAACTAAAAACTGAAACAATGCTTACCCTTTATTTCCTCAGGAATCTGGGCATTGCTGATCATAGAGAAATGACTGTACTTATGAAAAAGTCAGAATTTGATTACACAGAGAATTTGCCTGTCTGGCTTAATATCAGCAATCTTTAAACCATTATTTATTTCGGATATTTCATGCTAGAGACATTAATCTCTGGATTTATGAATGATAAAGAACTGTCTACATTGAGCAACACTCTGACTTGAAGTAAATGAGAATTGCATTTGGGATCTTTGTGATATTTTTGGTAACAAGTAAATAAAGTAATCTTCCTGAATTTCTCTACAATAGAGACTGAATGATCGGCTAAGATCACTTCCTCTCTGCCTCTTCCAATACTTAGATTATAAAAATGAGATGGTAATTGCTTCTGATATTAACTTCAACACCATACTTATCATTAGCCCATGGTCATAAAAAGATTAATAATAGTGTGTTTGATGGACTTTTGAAGTTTAAGTGTAAGTATTTTATGTCCTAGTGAATGATCTCCCAGTTACCCCAGTTGAGAAACCCTTTGATCTAATTACCATGGTTGTGTTTGGCTTGATACAATCTTATCCAAATATACCAAATATATTGTGAAAGGCACCGATAAATAAACAATAAGAAACATAGCAAATGCAACCTAAACTATTTAGTATATTTGTATTATACTAAAAATAAAGTTCTTTTCAATGTCTTAGCAAAAATTCTACTTAAATGGAGGGACACTGGGTCTATCAACCTCTCCAGAGCAGCATCATGGTCAGGAACATCCAATGAATTACTTAATTGCTTCCACAGTTTTTATGTGTTTGTGTATTTAGTTGAAGTTTTGTGTTATTTATTTACATTTTCTATTGATTTTTCCCTTGTTTTTCTTGGGGAGGGTGCTGATATTGTGTAGATAAAACTTTAAGTAGGGTGGGTAGGGAGGGAAGGAGAGAATCTGGAAGGACTTGGGATAGGGAGGAATATGATAAAAATATACCTAAAGTTAAACATTGTCTTAAATAATAGAAAATAAACCAAAAAAACAAAAAGAAAAAACTGAGTTTTAACTTCTCTTTATTATTCATACTTGGGAATAAGGTACCTAGTACCAGTAGTCAATGGTGCCACCAAGCTCTTGATAAGTCTTCACTAGAAAATATACTATGCATTAGATAAATGCATATCATCCTTTGAGTTTGTTTTTATGACTTGACAAAAGTTTGCTTTAAATAGATGTGTAAAAGATAAATATTCTCTACCTTAATGTTATAGGCTTCAGTTTCAAGTTATAGACATTAGATTTTGCTATCAAACCTTACAGAGTTACTAAAAATATATAAAATATCACACAAACCGTATTACTTTTCAGCTTAATTAATTGTAAAAATGTTGCCTTTTCATTTTCATTTAATTATAAAGTATTTAAATTTCTCAATTTTCGTCTTGAACTATTTTTAATTCAGTAGTAAGTTGTTTGGTGTCCAAGATTGTAAGCTTTCTGTTGTTGATTACTAGCTTTAATCTGTATTCCTCAGATAGCTTGCATGGTATTGTTTCAAGTTTCTTGTATTTGTTGAGACTTTCTTTGTGTACAAGTATGTGATCAATTTTAGAGAAAGTTCCATGATGTACAGAGAAGAAAGCATATTCTTTTGTGTTTAGGTGTAATTTTCTGCTCACATCTGTTAGGTTCATTTAATTTATGCTGTTAGTTAGCTCTAGCTTTCTGTTTAATTTTTGTCTGGATGACCTGTGAATTGACAAGAATGTGTTATTGAAGTTTCTTATTATCATTTTGTAAGGGTCCATATGTGATTTTGGCTATGGTAGAATTTCTTTTGCAAACCTGGGTTCATTGTGTTTATTGAATAGATGTTAATAATTGAAATTATTGTAAATTATAACTATAATGGTGAATTGTGGTACAAACAAATGTCTTTCTTAAAATCTTCTCTCTCTCTCTCTTTTTTTTTTTTTTTTTTTTTTGGTTTTAAGTCTATTTAAATGTCCACACCAGCTCTTTTTTTTTTTTTTTTTTTTTTTTTTTTTGTGGGGGAGGTTCATTTGCTTAGAATATCCTTTTCTGTCTTAGAATGTCCTTTTCATTTGAGAGAATGAGTCAAAGATAAGAAATACCCAAGTCTCATCATAACAGCACAGGAAAGTGAGACTACTTAAGAACAGATTAGAGAGAAGATCCATTGCACTCAGAGCATTTGGTAAGAACCATCCCAAAGATGCACAGCCACTGCTGGGAGCCCAGTGTAATCAGGGAACCATCAAACACCCAAATCCTCACCCTCCAAAAGCTGCTCCCTGGATACATCAGCAGTACATGTAGGTAGAACTGTAATAGCAAACTGGAAACAGCAGCGGTGGCATTAGGTAGCAGAGACAGCTATACCTCAGCCTTAGCTGGAGTTCAGGAGACACATGTAGGGATGCCAGAGAAAGTTCTCTGCTCTTTCTGTTAATCAAAGATCATTGCACAGCTAGTTCTATAAGCTGTGTGTATTAGCCTTCCTTGCTGTCTGCTGAGTTCTATTTATATCCTCCAAATATCACGTGTCCTCCACTGGTCTTGCCTTAGCATGTATCTTGCCTCAGCAAGTGTATTTTTCTCAGATGTTATTACTCTACCAATTAATCAAAGTCATTGGAAGCTGCTAGATACTGCACCATACCACCAGAAGTTTTTGGTATATTTCTCTCTATGGAGTCTCCACAAAAGCAGCTCAACTACACAGTGTCAGGCAGACCAATACATGCATGTTGTTGGTGAAGAATCCTTCACCAAATGCTTGCTTTAGCAGAATACCCTTTCTTTTGAGTCTGTTTCAGCAAAATGTTCTTTCAAAAGTTTGCCTTAGTCTTTTTACTGTGTTTCCATTTCCCTTCAGGAAAACATTCCTTTACACGTTTGCCTCAGCAAACACCATGCAACACAATTGACTTTCCAAAGAACCTTGATGTTTCCACTTCACATCAGGCTTTGAAATGTGTGATTGCTGATTCCCAGCTTTCCTCGGCATTTTTGGATTAGTGTTTTCATTTGCTGATGAAAAAATTGAGAGATCGAGTGATTGGACCCATGTCATGTGCCTTATAAACTTACATAGACAAGATTGAAATCTCAGTTCCTGTAAGAAAATTTAATTTCTTTTAATTTTAAGATGAAAAGTAGATTAATAATATAATACTGTGGCATGGAACTATAATTTGATACATTAATGCAACCTTTTATGATCAAATAAGAATAATTATCTATCCAATGTGTACAATTATTTTTATTTCTATGTGGTGGGAGTTTTTACATTTTTCTCTATTAAACTAGCTTGTAATAATTATTCTTTTAAAAATCCCATGTCACGTTATATCACCAGCTTTTATTTCCCTTGATGCGATGATACTTACTTTTTCTTTGTTCAAAACTGTCTTATATATTATTGTTTAAATGTGAGTAATTTGATGATTACAGTAGAATGCATAATGCCCACTGAAATGAAATCTATTTCCAAAGTCAATAAATCTTCAATCTAAAGAAACATCAACACAGGGAGTTAATTAAGGAGATACTAGTTGAAAATAAATTTTTATATAAAGTCAGGTATGATTGCACATCTTTAATCCCAATCTTGAGAGGTTGAGGCAAAAATATCTTAAATTTGAGGTTATTTGTAAGGTAAGTATTATTTTTCTGTTGCTGTAATAAAACTACAGGCTAATAATGTTAGTTTGAGGAGTAACAAGTTTATTGTGGCTTATGGTTAAGAATGATTAAAGTTCATTATAGAATAATATTAACATTTGCAATATTTATAAATAAATATATCAAACAGATATATTTTGTTCTATTATTATAAAATAAATAATCATGCATTTTTTTAAAAAAAAGATTGGTTTTAAACAAAACAGAAATTTTGAGTTGGTCATATATAAAATAGAAAATGACCAGATGTTATTTATGTGGCTTACTTAATAAAGGCCATTGTTAGATAGATATAAATTAAAAGTGAAAAGACACCAATGCACTTGAAGTGAGAACAGTAGGAAAGGAAAAACTAGTTTTTTAAATAGCAAAAAAATGTTCATAAATCGAAATAGCAAGATATAAATGATCTGATAGGAGAAAAGGGAAAGGCGGGTCTCTTTAATGAAGGGAAAGAAAGGTAAATAAAGAATGGGAGAAGTGGATAAAATTAAAAATAACCCAGTAGAAGTCATGAAGTCCTTTGGAGTCGTTGAGAAGGCTGTCTATGAAACTCCTAAGACATACAACCTATTGTTATTAGTTGTCTACCAGATGTAAAAGTTAATTTCCTCCTGATAAATACATGAACTTGAGAAACAGGGCTCTGAGGACCCATAAATCCTGAGCTGGAACCTACCTGATTATCTCCTTCCTGAGGACTAATACTCATGGCACCAGAAGGCATCATGGAAGCATCTAAAGGAGGCAGGCAACCAATACGCTTAGCAATTATGTATAATGCTGATGAACCACAGTGGCCAACATAACATGGTTACACTAAAAGTATAGTGGTGTCAGAAACACCTTGTCTGAAGATCTGCTCAACAGGCGGGTAACCACGTCAAGTAGCAAGGGCTAGTGAAATCACAGTTTTTGGAGAATATATAGCCACTAATTTACTAAACCAGCACAATTCCTAACAACAATACATAAATATTTATCTTTATATTCACAGATAAGTTCAGTCTTAATTCCTCATCCAGGAATCTTCTCTTTACCACAAGAGAGCACTACAGAAAACCACAACTGACCAAAATATAGAGCTATCGAGCCAGCCCCAGTGGACTTATACAAAACACTCCTACATATTAGGCTCAGAAAATGTTGATTAAAAAAGAATGGAAAGATTATAAGAGCAAGAAGATAAGGGAATTTGCTATGAGGGCGTGCGTCTCCTAGTAATATTAGAAACTATGTTAATAAAATGTCACCAGCAGGACATGCAATGAGGTTTCCACACTCTACAAAGAACTCTAGGTAACTGAGCAAAGGTGTGATGGGCAAGGGTGGCTCTCCACCTCTCCCCATAGAAGAGCACAACACTTGGCTGTCAAAGGACAGTCAGGTCTGAAAATTGACATATAGGTGGCATATTTAGGAATATCTGTATTTAGAGATATACACATAACATGTAATAACAATTAGTGAAAAATAAGTCATACATTTGAAGAAGAACAGGAAGGGTTTGACTAGAGAGAATGGAAGATAAAACTATCTAATTATAAACTTAAAAGAACTTTATTCCATAGAAAAGAAATAAGGTATATAGAAAGTCTATCAGACAAAACATAAAATACTTCATTGACCCAGTGTGAAAGCCTGGTTACAAATACTGAGATTTATTTGCATTTTGTACACATCAGGATTGCTCAAGGCTTTTGGAAATGCAGGACCAAGATGACCTTATATATTTTCCAGACTTAGGACAATTTAGATCACACAGCCAGAATAATCATCTTGCATATTGGGAGTATCATCATTCTTACCTGTGGTAGGAGACTTTGATGTTGTGAGAGTCCTGAGTGAAGATCTGAGTCCCATGACTGATAGGTTTTGGGGGAGGTTTATTCTGCAGAAACCAAGGGTGACAGATACACTTCTATGTCACTGTATTTTGAGGAGAATAATAATATGGCAGGATGACTTTAATCAAGCATTAAAACTGTTATAAATTCATATCACAATTTTATTTTCAATAGTTAAGGATGTGCCAATGTAAAGATACATGCATAATATATTATAGTGTCATTGAGATAAATGTATAGTTTTATAATGTTATTACTTTGATTTATAAAATTCCATTGTATTGCTTTAATAACATGTATTTTTTTACATATATCAACATTTATCCATTTATAGCATACAGTGGTTTATTAGTGATTTGTAGTAAATATTGAATTAGGCATAATTTTAAGGTTTCTTGCCTGTTTCAAAATTCTCTCTTGTTAAACAGTATCTTTGTTATCATATTTTAATATAATTCAGCAAAAGGGTTTCTAATAAGGAAAAAATACATTCTTCAAATCTCTCTTACAATTTTAAAACAAAGCTCTAACATCAGCCATTGACTGGTTCTTATGAAAACTGCCTTGAGGAATCAGGGTATGCAATTCCTAGAATTGACTGTAATAGCATCGGTAATAACATTGAATCCTGTCAGGCATGTAGTTCTTCAGGGACGTCTGAGGATGCATGTGACAGATTCAATTGTTTAGTGAATTTCTCAAATGAATTTGTGAGATTGGAAATGGTTCACGTCTGATATTAAATCCTCTATGTTTTCACCCCTCTGTACCTAATGTACCATAAAACTTAATCGTATTTCAGATATTTGTAGTCTTCTCTGCCAGTGAATTTCCATGCCTGGGTCACTAAAAAACATGTACCCCTTTGCAAATTTAGTTTGATTACTAAAGTAATATTTTTTATGACTTCAATGAAATTAAAATATATTAAATTTATGTTTGCCTTCTTTTGTTAAGAAAACACCTTGAAGGGTAGGGTTAGTCTCAATGACATCAATCGTGAGATTTTCTTGACCTTTGAGCCATTACTCTTCACCACTGAAACATGTTTAAGTATCACAGTTTTATACCAGTTGTGATGGCTATTCTTGGTCGTTAACTAGACTATATTTGAAATGAACTATAGTCAAGAAATGGAGGACACTTTAGAGAGATATTTTTCTTGGTTTGAAATGAGTTAATATACTTCTAGTATGGACTTTTGAGGCAGTAAAACACACACACACACACACACACACACACACATTTCTTTTATAAGTTCCACAACTTTAGAGATCTTCAACTAACATACAAGTTTTCTTAATTATAATGAAGAGATTGTGAGGTCTTCTGCTTATAAGGCATTTTCCTGCATTTGTAAACGAAGTCCTTAAACCTGAATAGAAATCATAGGAATAAGTGCTTACCACTGGTCCATCATTAATGATCATAGGGCTATTCTTTTTAAAGTTGTAGGATCATAGCTGTCACTAGAATGCAAAGTTCATGGACATTATAGTGGGATCATATGAGAAAAGTGATGGTGTGTTTAGTCTATTGACTGTAATGTGTACTGCTGAGTCAATGAAGACTTTTAAGGAGAGGGTCAAGGAGAACACAAACTTTTAGGAAAAATTCTTTCTAAAGCATAAAGAAAGGTTAATACCCATTGTGTAGGATTAAGTAGAGGCACTAAGAAGAATTCGAGGCCTACTAGGAAAAGCTTAGAAATCAGGCAATGAATAAGTGTCTGCATTAGACTTTGGTGGTAGGAATCAAGAAAAGGAAGTGACCTAATCTTTTGGAGAAAGATGCAATAGCAATCGAGAAAGAAATCAATGAAAAGATTAAGAAAAGTTAATGAGATAGGTCTCAAAGTTCTTACCCAGGGGCTGACAGGAAAGCTCTTCAACTCTTAGGCAGGTGTGAGTTAAAAAGTAGAGAATCTGAAGAAAAATTTACTGCAGGATGAAAACAGCACTGCATCAGACATTGCAGACTTACTTTCAGAAAAGTCCATGCCAAATACTCCACGATATGAAGAGGCACTGGAGACAAAGAATCACTATTTATATATTTCCCCACTGATAGAGGAAGCAATGAACCAGTATGTAGTGCTTGATAAAAATAATCACAACAAAAATATCTAATTATCCTACAACAAATGATAATCTTAATGGGAGAAATATAATGATTCTTAATATGGTAAGACTTCAGGGGCACTGAAAAGGAGTATAGAGAAAGCAAAATAAAACAAAAATAAATTTCAGTATTATATTGTTTTCCTTGAAATACACACACACACACACACACACACACACACACACACACATGGCAGGGAAAGACAGAGACAGAGAGACAGAGAGAGACAGACACAGAGACATATAGGCGCACACACACATACACACACATAAAAACACATATGCTCTCACATACACTTTTTTGCTAATTTAAATAAAAATCTTCTTAAAAGACAGCAATGAATTAAAGACAAGGTGAAAGAAGTAAAGGAGAAAGATGAGTCCTTAGCGGGAAGTAAATAATGTGTACCTGTATTTTTGCCTTTAATCTCTCTCCAATATCTTATTTACATGCCTCCAATGTTTAATGTTCTGAAAATCTACTGGAGCCTTCTCCTTATATGAAAACAGTTCAATGAGAATGAATTTAATAAAAAAAACATTTTGAACTCACACTGATATTTTTGGAAACATTCCCATCATTGTAATCAGGCTTGAGGAAGTAGAAATGAGGGTCAGCCTGGGATATGATCATAAGTACCATTTTTTAAAATGCATGATAAATTTGGTAAACAGTCTGTACACATCACTGGGAAGAAATCCACCCTAAAAGAAATCTGTTTGATTTCAGACACTTTGTAGAAGGTTATTTTAATTTAATTAATGAGAAATCATAGGTTAATTGCCTCCAGTTTTAATGTGAGAGAGTTATGCATGCAGGCATATTTTATTTATACCTTGACTGTTTGATGTACACAATCAATTCAAAAAGGGATAACAAAGAGGTGTTCCGTCCTGTGTAGAATAGTAATTAGAGACTAACACAGAATACTTTTTATTAATTATACAGCAGAGTAAACAAAATACTGAGAACTGCATTTGTCAAATTCTACCTGATGTTTTTCATTTACTTTGCTTCCCATTGACTTTTTGCTTTCATAGTGATTACTTTTCATATTGACCTCTTTCCCTAGGTAGAAGCTTTCTAAAGTTTGAATAAATTGATTTAAAGATTTAGGGCCACCTACTAGGTTAAATAAACTTTAAAATTTAGGACAATATATTGGGCATTTGGCTAATGTTCTCAGCAAATTTTACCCATAGGTGCTGGTTGGGAAGAGGAGAAACTGCTTTTCTTGTGATTGTGATTGTTTTTGTTAATTTTTTTAAAGAGAAAGTAAAGTCCTCATCAGTTTATAATGAAGAGTAAATTATTTCACTGAAAGTTCTGTTTATTTTTTTACTATTAGGTAATTTGCCATTTTTAAAGAGCAACTCTGATTTCCTTAATTATATATCTATCTATCTATTTATCTCACAATTTCTATCTATCTTTCTATATCTATCTCTATCTATCTATCTACCTATCTATCTATCTATCTATCTATCTATCTATCTATCTATCATCTGTGATACCTTGCCAATGGTATAAACTTTTTATAATTTTTCAATATATTTCACAATAAATCTATTTATTAGGGTTTTGAGCATCAGCCTGTTCAATAAAGCATTTTCTTTGTTCTTGGGAAGTGATTTACACTAATAAATTCTCTCAAATTTCTATAAGATAAACTGTTAAAAGTGTTGTTTTTACTCATTTTCTATGTCTACAAGTTTTTAAGAATTTTTTTTTGAAATTTTATATAGTTAGAAATAAGTCTCAGACTTGAGATATATCACCCCAAACATGGGTATTTTTTTTTTTTTTTTTGCTTAAAATTATATATTTTTGTCAGTACTTTTTTTCAGATTTTAAATTAATTTTTACATAAAACTATATGAATATATTTTTTAGTCAGTACATGATTTTTTCAAAGGCTTGACAATATGCATTGAAAACCTAATAGTTACAATGAGCGTAAAGTACATGCAAAACAAAACGCAACATGGAAATAGTCAACGTTTTCTTGTTTTGTAAATATATATATTTTTTTGTTTTCTTAATTTCTTGGACTTCATACAGTCTGTGAGTTGTTTCTGGAGGAGTGCAAGCCTCTGGGGTTAGCATCCCACTATCAGTGACTGCATATTATGTCTGTTCTTTTGTGACTGGGTTATCTCACTCAGGATGATATTCTCTAGATACAGCCATTTTCTTAAGAATTTGGTTAAGTCATTGTTTCTGGTGGTTGAGTAGTATTCCATTGTGTAAATGTACCACAATTTTTGTATCCATTCATCTTCTGAAGGACATCTGGGTTCTTTCCAGCTTCTGGCTATTATAAATAGAGCCGATAGGAACATTGTGGTGCATATATCTTTGTTGTGTACTAAAGTGTCTCTGAGGTATATGCCCAGAAGTGGAATAGCTGGGTCTTCAGGTAGTACTATATCCAATTTTCTGAGGTATCGCCAGACTGATTTCCAGAGTGGTTGTATTAGTTTGCAACCCCACCAACAGTGGAGAAGTGTTCCTCTTTCTCCGCAGCCTCGCCAGCATCTGCTGTCATCTGATTTTTGGATCTTGGCCAATTTGACTGGTGTGAGGTGGAATCTCAGGGTTGTTTTGATTTGCATTTTCCTGATGGCTAAGGATGTCAAGCACTTCCCAGATGTTTCACGGCCATTCGGTGTTCCTCAACTGAAAACGTTTTGTTTAGCTCTGTACCCCATTTTTTAAAAGGGTTATTTGATTCTCTGGTGTTTAGCTTTTTGAGTTCCTTGTATACCTTGGATATTAGGCCTCTATCTGATGTGGTGTTGGTAAAGATCTTTTTCCATTTTGTTGGTTACCGTTTTGTTTTCTTGACAATGTCCTTAGCCTTACAGAAACTTTGCAATCTCATTAAGTCCCATTTGTTAATATTTGACCTTAGAGCTTGAGCCATTGGTGTTTTGTTCAGGAAATTTTCTCCTGTGCCTATGTGTTCTAAGGTTTTCCCTACTTTCTCATCTAATAGTTTCAGTGTATCTGGTTTAATGTGGAGATCTTTGATCCACTTACACTTGAGCTTTGTACAAGGAGATAAGAACTGGTCTATTTTCATTCTTTTGCATGCTGAGTGCCAGTTGGAACAGCACCATTTGTTGAATAGGCTGTCCTTTTTCCACTGAATGTTTACTGCTCCTTTGTCAAAAATCAGGTGACCATATACATGAGGGCTCATTTCTGGATCTTCTATTCTATTCCATTGATCCACATGCCTATTTCTGTGCCAGTACCATGCAGTTTTCAGCACAATTGCCTTGTAATATAGGTTGAGGTCAGGGATAGTGATTCCCGCAGATATTTTCTTGTTGTTGAGTATGGATTTCGCTATTCTAGGTCTTTTGTTATTCTATATAAAATTGCACATTGATCTTTCCAATTCCTTGAAGAACTGGGTTGGAATTTTGATGGGGATTGCATTGAATCTGTAGATTGCTTTTGGTAGGATGGCCATTTTTAAGATGTTGATTTTCCAATCCATGAGCATGGGAGATCTTTCCATTTTCTGAGATCCTCCTCAATTTCTTTCTTTAGAGGTTTGAAGTTCTTGTCATACAGGTTCTTCACTTGCTTAGTTAGAGTCACACCAAGGTATTTCATAGTTTTTGTAATGATTGTGAAGGGTACCTTTTCCCTAATTTCTTTCTCCACACAAACATGGGTATTTTATTCCTCTTGCTAGTTTGCATATGCCTCTTCTGTCAATAATTTCTCATAACCTCTAAATTAATCACTTTATTCATATTATTTCTTGTTCATTTTTTCTTCATTTCTCCTCTCCAACTTATCTATATGGTCAGCAAGTAAGTGTAGTGTATCTTGGTTGAGCCAATTGTACCTAATTTTTATGTAAGGCAAAGTTTCTACCAGGTAACCAATGCCAAGAAAAGTTTCTTTCATCTCAATTATGCCAAATACATAAGATATATAATGACCCACATTGTTTTCTGAAACCAGAGTGAATTTTATAACTTTTTCTTTTAATATCCAGCTCAAATGAAGTTGAGGTAAAAGTGACTACAGTAATTACCACCAAATAGTATTACCATCTTGTGTTGGTACACTATGTTACACCATCCTGTGTTTCTTGTGCATCTTTACATGAGCGGGTATTCACTTCTTAAAAGTCACTGCTACATTTAATGTTCATTGAGGTGTTCGTTGTAACAATCCATAGAAAAGCTACTTCTGAAGTATATCTCAACATGTTATACATTTGTCCTTAAAGCTCTGGGACAACACCAATAAGTACTCCCTGTTTACTTTTTCCATCCCATTTCCTACATAAAAATTTGTCTATAAGTGAAATGCATTGAAAGAATCTACATACAAGCAAATCCATAATTCACTGGTAAGTTTTATTGAGCCATGTCTTCTTCAAGGAAACTTTGTAGCATTTGCTGTCTACTTTGATTACTTGAGGGGTGATGTCTGTATCAATAACTTCAAGCATTTGGATTTTAAAATCCAGCTTTTTTAAGTTTATGCTTCTCTTTTTGGAACTGGCTGAAAAACTGTTTTGTCAGCAGAATTACATTAAAAGTTGCCTGCACCAGCCCCAGGTCATCTGTGCATATGCTGTCGCAGTTAGCTTGGTATTTTTATTGTCCTCTGAATAGAAGAAATAGGTGTGTATCTGACTATTTTGCCTGGTCATAAGAGTCTTTTCTCAGGTTTGGTTGCCTTGTCCATTTTAATGTGAAGGCTTTTGTCTTCTCTTCTTGTATCTTGTTTTGCACTCTTTGGCTGCTGTCTCTTAAAGGCCTGTTCTTTTCTGAAAGGAGATAAATGAAGGGGGAAGAAGGTTTGGGGGAAGAAGAAATGGGGGAAACTGACAGGAATTGAGGTAGAGAAAGCTGTGGTCTGGCTGTATTTTATGAGAGAGGAATCTATTTTTAATAAAAAGGAAAAGATCATTTAAAAATAGATTTGTAATTCTATGTTCTAGACAAATGGATGGAACTAGAAGCTATCATCCTGTGTGAGGTAACACAATCTCAAATGAACACACATGGTATGTACTCTCTGATAAGCAGATTCCAACCCCCCCCCCAAAAAAAAACCTCTGAATACTGAAAAAACAATTCACAGACCTTATGAAGCTCAAAAAGAAGGAAGGTTAATATGGGGATACTTCAGTTCTTCTTAGAAGGGAGAAAAAACCACTCATGAAAGAAAATACAAGGTCAAATAGAAGATCAGGGATTGATGAAAAGATCATTCAGAGACTGCCTTACCTGGGGATCCACCCCATATGCAGCTACAAAATCCAAGCACTATTGCTGATGCCAAGAAGTGCTTACTGGCAGGAATCAAATATAGATGCCTCCTCAAAGGCTCTTTGAGAGTCACAGAGATACAGTTGAGAATGCTTGAAGCTAACCATTGGACTGAATTGGAGACCCAATGAAAGAGGTAGAGAAAGAACTGAAGGAGCTCAAAACATTTGCTACCCCACAGGAAGAACAACATTATCAACCAACAAACTACCCCCCAATAACTCTTAGGGACTAAAACACCAACAAATGAGCACACACGGAGTGTGTGTATATAACACATGGCTCCAGTTATATATGTAGCAGAGGACAGAATTGTCTGACATAAGTGGGAGAAGAGGACTTTGGTCTAGTGAAGGTGCCTTTTTTTCCAGTGTAGAGGAATGCCACTGAGGTAGAGAGGGTGATTGGGAGAGGGACCACCTTCATGGAAGCAAGGAGAGGAGTGGATGGGAGTTGAGAGGGGAAGTAGATAATATTTCAAATGTACATACAGAGAATATCCTATAAAAATTAAATTAAAAATGACATCACAAAATTTTAAGCAAATGGATGGAACCAGAGAAAATTATCTTTACTGAGGTAACTAAGACACACACACACACACACACACACACAAAATAACTGTGGTATGTGTTTACTTACAAGGGGATAATAGCTGTTATGAAATGATATCAAGATACAATCTGTAGACACCCAAGTTTTAGATTAACTCTAAGGTCTCGGGAAGTGGTGTGGGGAGGCATAGGGAATCTCCTGATGAGGGTATAAAATAGATGTTAGGTAGATTTGAGAGATTTGCGGATAAAAGCTGAGGTTCAGATTTGGGGAGATCACGTGGATGGCTAGAGTACAGGGGAGACAGTTGTTATTAGGGTACATTTCTAGTATGTTGTACAGTGGAAACTATCAGAAATCCATGAAGAGGGTACTAATGAGGACTCCTAGTAAAGGGATATATGGAGTCTCTCCTCTCTATTTCTTGTACCCAGGAAAGGTTTACAATAGTGGACCTAAGTTGCATTAAATTGAGTTGTTGGCCAAGGGGGTCCCATGGAAATCTTCAAACAACCCAGGCTATTGTTAAGACAAAACATAACTCTACAAACTGACAGTTTGGCCTCATTCCTGAGGACAACATTCACATAGCTCATTGGACATGAAGAAATCATTTTCTAATGTGTGTATGGAGTTCTCATTCCTAAATTTTAGTGTCTTTTGCAGTGTGCTTGGCACTGAAAAGTTACTCTGCAGGCTGTCAAAAAGAATCATGGGCAATAAGTCAATCACAAAACCTTTCAACTATACTCTGTTCTGCCTGAATATATTCTAGTTCAGTGGTGACATAAAACTTGTGGGAGTAGCCAACAATATCAGATTTGACTTAATCATGCCCACCAAAACAAAAAAAAATACATATTACAGAGACTTAGTATAAAACCAGATATTAGTGGTCTATAAATAAATAAATAAATAAATAAATAAATAAATAAATAAATAAATAAATAAATAAATAACTCCTAATGTTGTCAGAAACCATGATAGGTCAAGCTAATATTAGCAGGTGATCTTCCTGAAATGACTTAGCTTTAGATTATGTCTATGATGAAGCTATGATAGGAATTTGGATAGTTTCCTGCTATTAACATGTGTACCCTATTATTATGAAACATATACAATAATCACTAGGTATTAGCCCACTCTTTTGAGATCTCTGCAGATCTATGCCTATGTACTGTCTTGCAGTGATGTTATAAAAACAAATCAATGAATTCTTAATTCTTAATGATGATCCTATATGAATTTCTAAGATTATATCAGTGATTATTAAGCTTTTTATAGTGGGACTGCTATTAGATCCTTTTCTAATAGTCAAAACTGTAATGAGAGCTCTGCCAGTTTCCTCTGTGTTATCAGTCAATTGCCTCTTAAATAGTAACCAGACTTTCTACTACTTGAACCACATTACAAGAGGTTGTAAAACAATAAAACAAATGTCTAAAAAAGTAACAAATGAGTTATTATAAGTGTAGTCAGAAGATAAAGTATTGTCTTGATTTATCTTTTCAAAAGCACTAATATCTTAGTTATGGTTTTTAACTTTCAACGAATCTGAGGAGGAGGAACTGTGACAGGTGATAAATATTTAGCCAGATAAGTACTCTTAATGTATATACATATAGACATTCTCTCTCATAAACTTCTATTTAATTTTATTATTTGATTTTATGCTTGAATTTACGATGAGATTTTTAACAAGTGATCATGTATTTTGAAAGATGTATAAGCGATGACAATGGAAAGAAGAGTTAGAACTGAGCTGAGAAGAACTTTGTTGGACAGAACACTTCTTAGGCACAGAAGAGAAGTGAGACAATTTTTTTCCTTACCCCACTTAGGATCTTTCTGCTCCCCCACATTTTCATAGATAGATTTCATAGGAAACTTTTTACAACATAATAATCAATGCTATAATCACTTTTCAGAGTGTCCCATTTTTTTTCCCTGTGACTTTCAACTAGCAGGCTGAGAGTTAGAACCACACAATTCCTGCTGAGATAGAACAAAGGACACATTACTTAATTCCCTGCTCTTAGGCTGCAAGTGTCAATCACCTAAGCCAGCAGCTTTTTACTCTCAGAAAGAGCAAAGGAGTTTTTAGAACTTCTTAGAAGTTATAGTCAGCATTTCAGTATAGTTAGAGAGCCAGAAGGTCCAGAGACCCTCAGATTTTAAAGCCACACCAGAGTCCCACTGTGGGTTCCTTCTCTACCAACTCCAGGCTGGGATGCTGCCTGCATAACAATATTCTTTTATACTTACATCTATCAGTGTGTTATCCAGTCATCCTTAGAGAGGCTTCTCATGTCAACATATGGAAAATATGGGAAAAGTATAGAGCCAGACATTATGATGAAAAAGTATAGATTGTGTGTCTCTATCAAATCACTCACTTCAGAGCTCTTGTGGAGGAAGAATCAACATGATTGAAGTGGCAGAAGGGTTGGAGAGCACCATAATAACAAGGCCTTGTGAATCAACTACTCAAAGTGTCTATGAGTTCACAAAAGCTGAGGCAGCAAGGACAAGGCCTGCATGGGTGTGTATCAGGTCCTCTGTGTATGTCACAGTTTTTAGCTTAGTATTCTTGTGGAACCCCTGCCTATAAGCATGTGTGTGTCTCTGGCTTTTGTGCTTGCTCCTCTTCAGACTCTTTTCCTCCCATTTGGCAACTGTGTCCAACTTTGATATGATAATTTTTGCTTTATCTTATTATATTTTGTTTTGCTATCTTTGGCTGTTATATATTCTAAGCCTGTTATTTTCTAGTGAAACATAGACACAGAGTAGATCTGGAGGGAATAGGATATGAGTAGCCCTTGGGAGGAATAGAAGGAGGAGAAACTAGTAGTAGGAATATATATTCAATAAATGAAAACAAACTTCTCTAATGAAGTTTCATATGTGTATTAATATATGAGTGTAACTACACAATGGAGTACTACTCAGCTATCAGAAACAATGACTTTATGAAATTCTTAAGAAAATGGATGCATCTACAGAATATCATCCTGAGTGAGGTAACCTAATTACAAAAGAACAGACATAATATGCAGTCACTGATATTGGGATGCTAACCCCAGAAAGCTCTGAACACCCCAGAAACAACTCACAGACTATGAAATTCAAGAAATACAGAGGCCAAAAAAAAAAAAAAAAAAAAAAGAAAATGAAAAATCATTATGCTTAATCTTTACACACCATGAAATCTTTGACTATTTCCAGGTTACATCTTGTTTTACATGTACTTTATGCTCATTGTAACTAGTAAGATTTTAATGCATATTATCAAACCTTTAAAATATCATGTGCTGACAAAAATGCATTCATGTACTTTTATGCAAAAATGCTTTAAATATGTACATTTATCTTTGTTTTTTAAAATAAAGTTGTTTAATTAAAAAAGAACTGATAAATATGTCACAGCTTAAATAAAATAAAAAATAAAATAAAGGAACAGCATGAAGACTCAGAGATTTGAAATCACAGACACAACAAGCAACGAAGATAGAAGAATTCAGTTTTCCTTTACCAACTTGACAAGAGTAAAATGAAAAGGAATAGTGACTTTTTTCTGGTTGAATGCAAGGATGGGTAGAGAGTTATGAATTATGTAAATATTCATTTTTCATAGCAAGAAGCAATTTGTTAATGTATAAAATAATGAGTCCATAAGGAGACATTACAAACTTACTTCTTGCCAGCATAGTCCTAGTTATGGGGAAATCTTAAGAATGGCTTCCTCTTTGATTCCATCTAGACAGAGATTACTAGATAGAGTACTATTTCTCTCCTTCATACATCTCTTTAGATAAGGTAATTTAAACATAATGTTTATGTATAATTTTAACAAGCATTTGTCAAAAACTATTGACAACATGAAAAACCCTTATAACTAGCAATACTGACATCATATAGTTAATTCTGCATCTAGGTTAATGTTATGACAAAGTGGCCAAAGCCACTTCTGTGCTATGCATTTTATAGAACAACTTTACATAGATTTAGACATCGAAATCTTCTTTTCCTCCTAGTTCAAGAGATCACCAGTTCCATAAACAAAAATGTAGTCTTATGATGGAAATTAGAGGTATAAAAGAAAATGTTGAGGTAAACTTATGACCATGTATTTGATGATACTTGGTGCTAAATCTCTCTTTTGGACACTATTTCGAATTTTTCTAATTGCACAGAGGTAATAAACATACAGAAATTTAAGAATGGCTACTCGAGAAGTAATACATACCTGGGACTTAAACTATGGCATCAGTTGAGGAGCTCAAAGACCTCCAGGGTAAATCCAAATGGACACAAAGTCAAACTGCCTTTCTTATAGTCTTTGTTCATAGATTAGTGCAGTCCTCAGTCCTTAACAGAGATGTTTCTGTGTGTAGTGACAGGTGGTTAATGCAGAAATTTATGTTGGTTCAAAGTACAGAGAATAGGTGTCTGTGGAGTCCTCAGCCAGAAATAAGACTGCCATATCACATCCATTTTTCTCCAAGCCTCATGGACCAGGACAGGCTTTTGGGGAAGATTGGAATAAACAACTATTTGAACTCATGAACTTATTGAAGCTGTTGTTCCCTGCACAGGACAATTATGCCAGTCAATAGTCTAATGTTAAAGAGGTAAGAGCTTTCAAACTCTAACCCATAGCCGAGGAGCTATTGAAAGCTGCTGGACACTGAGGTAAGACAGTCCATTAATGTTCAGCTGTGGTAGGTTTACCATGCTCCAGTTGATGGGTTTATTGCCATGAGTATATAAGCAGCCAATTTGGTGTTTCAAGTTATAACCTACAAAAAAGGAGGATGTGGATTTTCTGGTATGGCAAAGGACAGATCATCCAGAAAACAGGTAGGATGCCTACATCCCTGCAGAACTCTCCCATGGCTTTGGTTCAGTTTATTAGAAATTCAACCTATGCTATTCTTTCATCCCCTGCCACTCTCTCATCTCCCCCATGCCATGTACTTACCCGAGTGTAGGCCATACCAGCCCAAATAAAAGGTAGGCCAACACAGGTGAAAACTCTCTGCTGGACTGGAGACCACACTGGCTACCAGTACTCCAGATAGGCTTTGCGCTATGGACCGCCTTCATTCTCACAGTTCAACCCTCCTTACTATCATCAACCACCTTCTCCTACTTATTAGTGATTCTCGGCTTCCAAGTCAGGCAGAGACCTCCTTCTGGATGAAAGGCCATGTCAACTGCCAGAACTCCAGGCCACAAAGACCGAGAGAATATGCAGGAAACAATCCAAAGAACAAAAGACCCATGCAACAAAGACAAACTCAGAAATTAGCACCTAGACCTATAATCACCCCAACCCTAGATACCTAAATGTCAGCAAAAGAACAAAATCAACAATAGCTAGAGAAGTATGGGATCACCAGAGCCCAGATAGCCTACTTTAGCAAAGACTAAAAATTCCAACATAGCTGAAGCACAAGAAAAACACCTTAAAAACAGCCTTATGAAGATGACATGTCTTTAATGAGAAAACAAATAAACATATTAAGAAAAACGAAGAGAAAACAATTAAAAAAATTAAAGAAAAAAAATTAAAGCTGTTCAGGGTGAGAAAAAAAAATGGAAATGGAGACAAGAAACAAATCATAAGTTGAGGGAATTCTGATAATGGAAAACCCTGGTAAGTGACCATGAGCTACAGACTCAAACATCACTAACAGAATACAAGAGATGGAAGAGAGAATCTTAGTCATTGAAGACACATTAGAAGAAATAAATACATTGGTCAAAGAAAAATTAAAATGTTAAACCCAAGAAATTGCTGAAAAACATCCAGGAAATCTGAGACACTATGAAATTACCAAACCTAAGAATAATATGAATTGAAGAAAGAAAGAAAAATATTATCTCAAAGGCCCAAAAAATGTATGTATGTATGTATGTATGTATGTATGTATGTATGTATGTATATATATATGTATGTATGTATGTACATATGTATGTATGTATTTACCACCCAAACACTACTCTCCCTCCCAGTTGACACTTACAGATTCCCTCACTCATTTCCCCTCTTCTTCTTCTCCAAGAATGTGGGACCCCATGGGTATTTCCCCCACCCTGGTACATCCTCTCCTACTGAGTCCAGACAAGGCAGTCATGGAGACTTAGGTGCATATCTGCTTGCTACATACGTGCAGGGGACTCGATCCATTCCATGCATGTTCTTTGGTTGATGGCTCAGTCTCCGAGAGCTAACAGGGGTCCAGGTTAGTTAACTCTGTTGGTCTTCCTGTGGAATTCCCATCACGTTCAGAACCGTTAGTCCTTTCTACAACTCAACCCCAGGGCCCATTGTGATATCAGAAACAAGCCTTCGAATCCAGTTATGGCGTCACTGAGAGGCGACAGGGACCCGTGCATCTGTTACCATTATAATCTCCACACATCGACTTGCCGACCTTTACTTATGCACAGTGGTGCATGCGGTTATGTCACGGCCCGAATAAAGGGCAGACCTCTCTGACCTTCTCACCCTTTCCTTCTTCTTCTTTGTCACTCCCTTTGTCCTTCCCCAAACCCTACAATAAACCTCTCCTGTGGGACTGTGCTTGCCTGGTGTGATCTGTCTGGACAAGCTGTTATTCTAACACGTTTGGTGCTGAAACCTGAGTGTGCTGATGCGACTTTGCAACCAGCACCCTGGCCTCCATGACCTGCCGGCGGCAACCATTACCAGTGGCCACTGCAACCATGTAGACTGCTACCCAGCCACCGCTGCCACTACCATGTGGATTTCTGCCACCACAGCTGCAGACTGCTGCCATCTGCTGCTGCCACCACATGAACTGCTTCCACCACATGAACTGCTGTTGCTGCCACAGGACACATGGACTGCTACCAGGTGAGACACTGACACATGGTCCACCATGTGGGTTAGCTTCTGTCACATGGGTTAAGCCCCATGAACTGGGTCGAACCTCATGTGAATGGGCCTACCAACTGCACAGTTCCACTTTTCCTGCTACCAGAGTGCTAAAATTCTCACACAAGCATAGATTAGTAAGGTTTTCATTCCAGTCAGTGGGGAGGGCTCCAGTTTTCTAGTTGGTCTGCTCAACCCCTATAGGCTAAGGGGTTGACATTTTATGGCCATGTTCCCTATGACCAGCCTCCTAGCCGACGAACAAAATAGGATGTTATCCCTTGGGTTACTTCCCCTCTCTAAATCAGTTTCTAACTTTCCCTTTCCCCCACCCCTTTTTTTGGGTATTGTTGCCATTCAGAAAAACCTAGACCTAGGTAGAAACGCTCTCTGGTGAGTCCAGGACTCACAGTAGCCCCTATATGGTCCACATGACGACCTGGACATGTAACCTGCCTGTACATTTGTAACTTGTTATTGAACTTTTTCCCGGAATGCCCATAGCCTATACAAATAGTTCAATAACATCCTAGCCTTCCAATGGGTGCCTTGTCGTCTTTGACCATGCCTCCTGGAACCCCACTGGGTTGAATCCTGTAAAATCTCATATATGTAAAGTTAACACCTGATTTGAGGGTATTAAAGCTGGTACACCTGTACAATAAGGTCTCAATTCAGTACCCATTAGACAATTGTTCTAAATGATCACTTAATGGCAAATTAGATCCAATTGTTTTATGGGATCTTTGTACAAACTTCCCGAGATCTGGTAAATGGAAAGAGGTCTGCTATGCCCAAACGTTTACCTATCTTCACTCCCACCATCTGTTCTTTTTTTTTAAATTAGATACTCTTTATTTACATTTGAGATGTTATCCTTTTCCCCTGACCAGCTCATATCTCCCCATACTCCCTCTTCATTTGCCTTCACGAGCACTCCCTCCTAATCACCCTCTCCACCCCAATGCCTTGGCATTCTCCTATATTCAGAAAAACGTGCCCTCCCTGGACCAAAGGTCTCTTCTTACATTGATACCAGACACTGCTATCTTCAGCTACATATGCAACTGAATTAATAGGTTTCTATGTGTGCACAAAGGTTGGTGTTTCAGTCCATGGGAGTTTTGGAGGGTTTGGTTGGTTGATAATGTTGTTCTTTTCACGAGGTTGCAACCCCTTTCAGCTCCTTCAGTCCTTTCTTTAGCACCTTTATTGGGGTCCCCGTGTTCAGTCTGATGGTTAGCTGCAAGCAGGCTCAGGTGTATCTATATGACTCTGACATAGTCTCTGAGGAGGAATCTCTATCTGGTTTCTGCCAGTAAGTACTTCTTGGCATATTCAATAGTGCTTGGATTTGGTGGCTGCATATGTGGTGGATCCCAGGCTGAGGCAGCCTCTGAATGATCTTTTTTTCAATCCTTGTTTTTCTATTTGGCTTTGCATTTCCTCCCATGAGTGTTTTGCTCACTCTTCTAAGAAGGATTGAGGTATCCCCATTTTGGCCTTCCTTGTTTTTGAGCTTCATGAGGTCTATGAGTTTTTTCTTGGGCATTCAGAACTTTCTACGGCTGGTATCCACTCTCTGTTCTTATTCTCCAGCCCAGCTTCTCCTAGCTATGAAACCTACACCAGATGACACTACAATCCTCAATCCAGCTAATGAACCACCTCCTTTCCAACACAGGCCTGTTTCCACACTTCCAAAAACCCAAACCGCCACCTCAGTTTCTTCATCTCACCAGACTACCACTGAACCTCCTTGAACAATTTCTTCAGACCCCTTCCCTCTTCTTGTGGAAGCTGCAAGTCACTCCAATCATTCTATATGTGACCCAGCATTGGCCCTTCCTTTAAGGGCAATTTCTGGGGTAGATGGCCTTGTCATAGTACCCATTCCTTTCTTGCTGAGTGAACATTCTCAAATAGAAAGCCGACTGGGTTTCTATACCTCCAACTCCTCACCTTTATTAAGGAATTTCAGTACATTACTCAATCTTCTAGCTTTACTTTTCATGATGTACATCTCAAATTGAATTGAAGCCATACCTGACCAAGATCTTTGATGGAATTATACTTCCTCAGGTGGTATTTTATCCAGAGATAGATTCATAACCTGCCTTCTGGCTAGTCTCCCTAGGGCAACTTTAAAACCAGTAAATGTTAAAAAAATCCAAGAGGTCACCCAGGACAGACAAGAAAAATCATCTTAGGTTTTAGAAAGCCTTAGAAAGGCTTTATTATAATATAATAACCTAGACCCTGAAAAAAGGTAAGAAACTTCTGATGACCTGCTTTTTCCCTCAAACCTACTCTGACATAAAAGCTAAACTTAAGTCATTGGAGTAGGGGGTCCCTAACTTCACAGGCAGAAATTTTGAAGCTGGCCTTTAAATTGTACTATGAGAGAGATGAAAAAAGCCTACAGACAAAATACCATATGCTGGCAAAGGCTGTGTGACCATCCGCAGCCACTGCCCTGGACTCCTGGTCTTCTAAGACTTAGAGACCACCAGACACCTGCTATAAATGTGATCAACAAGGTCATTGGTCAAAGGGTCTATGTTCTAAGTGACATCAAGAGAGACATTGGTTCTCAATTGCCGTCATGTTGCACAGGACAGAGGGACATCACTGCCAGGTAACCCTTCAGCTGATATCTTAGGCTTGGCTATGAATGACTAAAGAGGCCCAAGCAGGGAGCCCCTGGTAGTCATTATGGTATATAGGCAGCCCATAGTTTTGGGGATCCACTTTCTTCTCTCAGCTCCCAATTGTCAGGGTAGGAGAACAACCTTATCTTCCTCACCAGATCCCATCACTTGGTTGCATTTTTAGGGGTGTACCTCTCACCCATTCCTTTTTGTTCTGTCCACTTATTTGGAAGGGAGCATCTAGCTAAGTTGATAGCCTCTATTTCCTTTGTTTCCCCCATTTGCCTAAACCCAAGCTAGGCAGCAGCCATTTTGCTTCTTCTAGTCAGTTAATTAATTTACTAACCCTAACATACTGTTTCTTTTACCGTCTTCTCTGGTAGACCCCCAAGTCTGGGGAGTCCAAAACCCCTCTGTTGCTCAAGATCATTCTCCTGTTGTCATACAATTACTAGACTCTACCAGGTACATCAGACAAGCTCAACTTTCTCTCCAGAGCCTTGGGGTTTTTAAGCCTATCATTTCTTAAGAAAAAAATTTTTTTTTGCTCCACATCTTCTGCCTTTAACACCCCTATATTAGCAGTAAAGAAACCTAATAGAAGCTAAAGTCTGGTTCACGACCTCAGGCACATTAATTCTTCAGTGGTTCCCCTCTATCCTGTTGTAGTTAATACTTACACACTTTCCCCTATCCCCTCAGGGATTTTCCGTTTCTTAGTCTTAGATCTCAAGGATATGGTTTTCTCTATCCCTTCAATGCCCAGTCACAGAACATATTTGCCTTTACCTGGACAGATCCTCACATACACTTCTCTACCCAATTTACCTGTACTGTTCTATCTCAGGGATCCTGGGACTGCCCACACCTATTTGGCCCTGGCTTTGACTTACTTTCCCTTTATATCCTTGAATCTAAGATTGGTCATTGCATAGATGACATTCTTCTCTGTAGGCCCTCTCAAAAAATTAGCCAAACTGACACCTTTGTTCTTCTGAATTTTCTCTCTAGTCAAGTTTACAGGATCTCATCTTGTAAAGTCCAACTGTCTACTCCTCAGGGTGTCTATTTGGGACTAACCATTACCCCAACCCATAAGGTTATCACCTTAGATAGAAAGAATATGATTAAATCTCTGTTTCTTCTACAAAAGAAGAAATTTGTATAATTCCTAGGAATAGCTAGAAGTTTACATTTCTGGGTCCTTTCTTTACCCTCCTTAACACCCCTTATATGAAGCAGCCTTAGGTCCCACCACAAACCTCTTCTCAAACCTGTTACCAAGGTCTTTTAAAGGATCCAACAGGCACTCCTTAAGGCCCTAGCCTTACATCTCCCTGATCTAATTTGTCCCCTTTCCCTCTACATTACTGAAAAAGAGAGATTGGTCCTTGGAGTCCTCAATCACCAACTGGGACCCTCTTTTGCACCTGTAGCATACCTGTCAAAAAAACCCCCTAAACCTAACTATCCAGGCATGTTGTATTCTTACTTCTTTTTTGCTATTCAAAAGCCTAAACTTTGTGTTGCCTATAACTGACTTCTCTTCTCACAATCTGTCAGAGCTCATAACTTACAAAGGCTTACAGACTCTACCTCCATCAGAGGTTCTCTCTCTTCAGCTAGCACTAATAGAAGACTCCATACTCACCTTACAATTATGGCTGCTTCTTCACATTTCCAATCTGTACCCTCAACCAAACACTAACCACTTCCTATCTTACTCCTGCCATGAAATGTTAGAGGAACTATTAACTCACTTCACATATACAAGAGGGAACATTGCCTCAGGCCATCTATACCTGGTATACAGACAGCTGATCCTCTCTACATGAAGAGGTCAGAAGAGCTGGTTATGCCATAGTGTCAGACACAGAGGTGGTTGAGCCACAGGTCCTTTCTGCTCATACCACCATCTAGAGGCTAAACTGATAGCCCTTATCTGTTCTTTTTAACTAGCACAAGAACAATTCCTCAACATCTACACAGATTCCAAATATGCTTTCCATATCCTCCTGTCTCATGCTGCTATCTGGAAAGAGCTCAGGTTACTTAAAAGTAGGATCTGTAACCAATGCAAAACAAATTATCAACATGCTAATGACCTCCTATATCCCCACTGCTATTGGGATTGTCCACTGCAGATCTCCCTGGACAAATGACTCTATTGTCTCCAAGGGAATCAACTGAGCCAACAAGGCCCCTGAGCTGTGGCTCTTAGGGGGCTAGAATTGTCTCATCCTCCCCAGAACATTCTTAAACTGCAACCCACATCCCCACCCTCACTTCCTGACACTTGTGAAACTCTGTTCTATCTTTACCAACTCTTTCATCCTAACAGCCAAGTGTTGTCTTATTTTGTTAAGACCCACATGCAGCCTACTCCTGAGGACTTAAGTTTCTTAAAATCTATCTCTGCCTATTGCAAAACCTGTCAGATGTCATACTCCAACTCTAGGTATCATAGCACCCCTTTTCATACCCATCAGACTAGAGGTTCTCTTCCTGGAACTGACTGGCAACCTGACTTTACTCATATGTCCACTGTCAAATGTACCAAGTACCTGCTGGTCTTGGTGGGCACATTCTCTGGGTGAGTAGAGACATTTTCTACAACTAACAAAAGTGCTCAGACAGTTTCTGATGTCCTCTGGGAGACCATCTCCCGATTTGTGTTCCAGCTTCTTACCAGTCAGACAATGGTCCTGAATATACTTCCCAAATTTCTCAAACTCTAACTAAGGACCTAAAATATCCTAAGATATCCCCTAAAATTTTCATATTCCCTACCACCCCCAATCTTTAGGTAAGGTAGAATAAACTAACCTCTCTTTAAATATCACTCTTGTCAAGCTGTCACAGGAACTTCACCTTGATCGGGGAAAACTCCTACCTCTGGCTCTTTTCAGGATACGAGCTCTCCCCAAGTGACCTCTCCTCATATCATCTTTTGAACTCATGTATAGACATCTGGTCCTAACTCCTGGTCTTTTACCTAAATACTCTCCCCTTTCAGACCATCTACTTACCCCATTGCTTTGCCACTCTGCATTCTCCTATGGAAATTTATGACCACCATTTACGATTGCCACACATTGTCCCCTATCTACTGCTTGTCACCATTGAAGAACAAATTCTTATTAGCCTTCACCCTTCTTTCCTAAATGGTAGGACCCTTTCAAGGTAATTCTCTAACCACAACAGCTGCTAATCTCAAGGGACTCTTCCATTGGGTCCACCTGTCTCACCTCAAACCTTTTACCTCTCCTTCATGTAAAAATTAATCTTACACATCAACCCTAATAAGACATTGCTCTCTTAAGCTCCAGAAGGTGTTGAGACCACCCACTTTGTACCCAATTCCAGAAAATGAGTCTCCATTCCAGCAGTTGCTCTGTACCCCACTGTATTAGGCAAGGGCTTCTCACCCTCTCCCTATTGTTTGTTTCTATCCAGGGCATCTGGAGTTTTGAGGCTCCAGAAACTTCCACTGATAACAATCTTTACAAATAGTATCAGGAAACTGCTACATAGCTGGATGCCAGAAACCATTCCAAGTTGCTGTCATCCCTGTATCTGTTCTTCCATCTAAACATTATAATCTCTTTGCTTGCTTACTTTTTGACCAGACACAACATGATTTTAAAATGTAGCCAGACTGATATGGGTGCTATGCATATGTGTCTTGCCAGATACATATGCTAGGATCATGGACCAATCACTTTTATTAACAACACGAGAAATTATTTTCCTACATACAAGACCCATAGAATCCCAGGTGGAAGACAAGAGTTGTTGGTAAGTTCTACCATAAAAACCAAGTCACTTCCCCAGTAAGTACTATCTGCATCAGGAGAAAATATGTCTCAATTGCCCAACCTCTAGATATTGGAAAAGTAGAAGTAACCAAACACTCTTCCAAGGTCTTTATTCCACTTTCTTCCTCATAAATAGTACTAACTTATCATTTTTGCCTTTTGCATTGTTGGCTGTGTATTTCCTGGAACTAGCTTACAATTGCCATTTACATCCTCTCCAGTGATACTGTCTTATAATGTGACCTCTCATCAGTGGCCCTAACACTGATGTTGCCATGATTCCATACCTTTCCCTATCTTTCTTTTTGGTTTTGGTGAGCTGTTCTAAGACCTATCAGGAATATAGGAATGCTCAGCTCCCTATACTGCAATAGAACCACAATCCTTGATACCTCATATATGCTACAATGCCCTGCAGTCCAAGCACAACAATACTTTTTGGTACCCAGGTATATCATTGCTTACTTTCCAGTTTGTCAGGAGTTTGCAAATTGGCATTCCTTTTCCTTGAACTAAGAATCTAAGGAAACAAGTCCCTACCAATTCCAGTTGTAGATATGATACTTGTCCAACATAAGAGGTAGGTCAGTTTATGCCACTCCTGGTAGCTATGGAAATAGCCATAGGAGCTGGAACTAAAATTGCAGGGATAGCTATGTCTATAATCCAACATGATAAGTTCCCTTCCAAGATCAGCATTGGTTTTCAAGAGATGTCTGAAACCATGTTTATCATCCAGAAACAGATTGATTCTCTGGCAGTAGTTGTTCTACAGAACTGACAGGGGCTAGATGTTCTTTCTAAAGAAGGTGATTTTTGCCCGTTCCCCCTAAAAGAATGCTGTTGCTATGTTATCCAATCTGGGATAGTGAGAAATAAAATCCAGCAGCTGCAATCAGACATGCAGAATCTTAGGCAACATGTAGCCTCTAATTCCTAGATTTTTGATAACCCTATATGCAAGTGAATACTTTCTTTCATAGAACTGTTTAAAGATTCTTTTCTAGTGTTATTATTTGCTCCTTGCTTCATTAATCCTTTTTCTACATTCCTTCAATGACAAATACAAGAAGTTTCTAGCCAAACTATTAATCAGTTCCTGTTAACAGCATTATCAGCCACTGTCCACAGATAGGAGAAAACAGTTTAGGAAATCTGACACTTTCATTTCCCTTTGACCATTGGCTTCCCTCTGACACTTCCATTTCCCTTTGAACAATGGCTTCCCTCTCCCCAGTTTTTCTTCTATTTATGATAAGTATAAGGGAGGTAGTTTGGCATTGAAGCAAGCCTCCAAATCCAGAGATGATGTCATCCATAGGTGACAGGGACTTGTGCAGTTGTCCTGATAACTGGCATACATTCACCTGCCCATCTTTACCTGAGCATAGTAGTACATGCTGCTATGTCATAGCCCAAATAAAAGGCAGAGACTTCTGACCTTCTCCCCCTTACCATTGTTACAATTGCTCTTTTTGCCCTTCCCTCCCCACAATAATCCTCACCTGTGGGACTCTGCTGGCCTGGTGTGATCTGTCTGGATGAGCCGCCACTCTAACACAGCACCCCTGACCTCCATCCAATGTTTGGCTATGGGTATCTGCAACTGTTTTAGTTCACTGTTGGGTAGAGCCTTTCAGACGACAGTTATGCTTGGCTCCTGTCTGCAAGCATAATAAAGTATCATTAATAATGTCAGGGACTAGTACTTGCTCATGGCATAGATTTTGAGTTGGTCTGGTTATTGGTTGGCCATTCCTTCAGTCTCTTCTCCATTTTTGTCCCTTAGTTTCTCTTAGACAGAACACATTTTCGGTCAAAAATTTTGTGGATAGGTTGGTGTTCTTTTTCCTCCATTGGGGTACTGCCTGGTTGCAAAAGGTTACCTCATCAGGTCCCATGTCTCCTACTGTTAGACATCTCAGCTAAGGTGGCACTCATTGAGTCCCCAGTGCCTCTCCTATTCCAGGTCTCTGGAACTTCCTAGAGATTGCCTCCACACATACCCTCAGCTGCTGCAGATGTTCATTCATTCTTTTGTTGCTCTGAGCCTCAATCCTGTGTCTCTTGACTCCCAATTCTGGACCCCCTTCCCCCTCTCTACTCTTCTACTCAGTACTCTTTTTCCCTCAGCCTCCTATGACTAACAAGATAATAAAAGAAAAATTTTCTAATCTAAAAAGATGATACTTATTATGCTATAGAAATCTTACACAACACAAAACAGATGGATCAGAATAGAAAATTATATAGCCAAATAATAGTCAAAATATTAGCCATACAGAACAAAGTGAGAACATTAAAATCTGAAAGGATAGAAGAACAGATATCATTTAAAGATGGAACTATTAGAATTATACTCAATTTCTCAGTAAACACTCTGAAAGCTAGAAGGTCCTGGATGAATGTCTTTCTGACTAAGAAAACACAGATGCCAGCCCAGACTATTATGCACAGCAAAAGTTTCAGTCACTGCAGATGGACAAAACACAATATTCCATGATATAAGCAAATCACACAATATTTATGACAAATACAGCCCTACAGAAAGTACCAGAAAACAATACCAAACAAAAAACCCCAAATTCTCCAATTTAAGGCAGTCAACTACACCTTATGGGAAATATTCTCACACCAGCAAGACCAAAAGAAGGGGTGCCTATTCACACACACACATACATACACACACACACACACACACACACACAAACCCAAACACATACTGTCACACACATTAGCACAATGATCACCAAAAAAATAACCATATTCTCTCAAAATCAATGAGCTCAATTACCCTATAAAAAGACACAGACTAACAGAATGGATGATAAAACTGATCCATCCTTCTGCTGCATATAAGAAAAACTCTTCATGATCAAAGATAGATATTACCTCAGACTAAAGGGTTGGGAAAAGCTATTTCAAGTAAATGAATCTAAGAAACAAGGAGATGTAGTCATTCTAAAATCTAGCAGATAGACTCCAAACCAAAATTAATAAAAAATGTAGGGAAAGACAATTCATGTTCATCAAAGGAAAAATTTACCAAGATAATGTTTCAGTTCTTAATATCTATGCTCTAAATCCTAGGGTAGAGATGGTTGATAAAGAAATATTATTAATGTTTAAAGCACCTATCAACCTTCACAAATTAATAAGGAGAGACTTCAATACCACACACTTACAGGTCATCCAGACATAAACTAAATAAACAGAAGATAACAGACATTTTGAACCAAATGAACCTAATGTATTTCTACAAAAATATTTTACCTAAACACAAAAAATATTCTTTCTTCTTAATAATTCATGGAACTTTCTCCAAAATTGACTACTGATTTACAAAGTAAGTCTCAAGAAGTAGTATCATGTCCACCTGAACCAGCAGAGAGCCTTGGGCACAGGCCCAGTGAGGTTGTTCTGGGTGTTCTCAGAATGCACAGTGTCCTGTGCTCTCAATAAAAGGGTCCTTTCTGGCCCACAGTGAGGGCCTGGCCTCTGTCATCCGGTCTTGGTATCTTCCTGGAAATGGCAGTGCTTGAAGATTAGCACCACAGGCACTTTTACACCTGCACCGGATGACACATAGGTTCAGGAAGCTGAAACCCTGGAGTTCTTAGAGAGCAGAGAGTGCTGTGCCTGGAAAAGTTTTTTTTTTTCTTTTTTGTTTTTTGTAGAGAAAGAGCCAGATCTCAGCCAGTAGGTCTCAAGATCTGTTGGCAGAGGGTTGAGCTCCCAGAACAGCCTCACAAACACTCCCACACCTGAGCCAACAAATACAGAAGGGAGTCACAGCCATCAAAAGTCACTGCTTGCCCACAAAAAGCCAAACACTCAGAAGCAATTTTCTTCCTGAGCCCACGGACCCTCAGATCCACAGGAGAAACAGGCAGCAGTCATTGACAACAAGATCACCTATAACCACAGATAAGAAGATGGCAAGAAGAAAGTAAAAGAACTTAAGCAATGGAAACCAAGACAACCTGGCAACATCAGAACCCAGCTCTCCCACCACAGCAAGTAGTGGATTGCTAAACACTCCAGAAAAAGAAGACTCAGACTTGAAATCATACTTCACAATGATGATGAAGACCTTTGAGAAGCATGTGAATAACTCCCTTAAACAATTACAGGAGAACCAGGAGAAATCACCCAAAGAACTACAGGAAAACACAACCAAACAGATGATGGAATTGAAAACAGAAATAGAAACAATAAAGAAAACACAAAAAGAGACAACCCTGGAGATAGGAAACCTAAAAAAGAAATCAGGAGTCACAGATGCAAGCATCACATACAGACTAAGAGATGGAATAGAGGATTTCAGGGGCTGGAGACAACATAGAAAACATAGACGAAACAGTCAGAGAAGATGCAAAAACCAAAAAGCTCCTAACTCAAAATGTTCAGGAGATCCAGGACACAATGAGAAGACCAAACCTAATGATAATAGGTGTAGGAAAGAAGGAAGAATATAAACTAAAAGACACAGTAAATATATCTTCAACCAAATCATAGGAGAAAACTATCCTGCCCTTAAGAACAAGATGACCATGAACATACAGGAAACCTACAGAACTCCATATAAATTGGACCAGAAAAGAAACTCCTCTCAACAAATAATAATCAAAACACCGAATATTGGGGGGGAAGATTCCTAAAAGCTGTAAGGGAAAAAGAACAAGTAACATATGAAGGCAGAACAATCAGAATTACACCAGGCTTCTTAACAGAGACTATGAAAGCTAGAAGATCCTGGACAGATGCCATACAGACCCTAAGAGAACACAAATGCCAACCCAGGTTACTATATCCAGCAAAACTGTTAATCACCACAGATGGAGAAACCAATATATTCCAGGACAAAACCAAATTTACACAATATCTGTCAACAAATCCATCCCTACAAAGGATGATAAATGGAAAAATTCAACATAAGAAAGGAAACTATACCCAAGGAAAGACAAAAAAACTAATCACACACACACACACACACACACACACACACACACACACACAAACACACACACACACACACACACCAAAAGAAGAAAAGCACACAAGCATAAGTCTACCTCTAATAACAAAAATAACGGGAAACTAAATTACTATTCTATAATTTTTTAACATCAATGGACTCAATTCCCCAATATAAACACATAGAGTATCAAACTGGATACATGAACAGAATCCAGCATTTTGCTGCCACAGGAAACTCATCTCAGAGACAAAAACAAGCACTACCTCATAGTAAAAGGCTGGGAAAAAAACCTTCCAAGGAAATAAGCTGGAGTAGCCATTCTAATATAGAATAAAATAGATTTTCAATCAAAAGTTATCAAAAAAGATAAGAAAAGACACTTTTTACTCATGACAGTTAAAATCTATCAAGATGAACTCTCAACCTTGAATATCTATGCTCCAAATACTAGGGCACCTACATTTATAAGAGAAATCCTACTATTGTTCAAAGCATATATTACACCACACGTAATAATAGTGGGAGACTTGAACACCCTACTCTCATCAATGGACAGATCATGAAGACAGATATTGAGCAGAGACAGAAGGAAACTAGCAGAGGTTATGAACCAACTAGAATTAACAGACATCTACAGGACATTTCATCTAAAAACAAAAGATTATACTTGCTTCTCAGCACCTCATAGTACCTTCTCCAAAACAGACCATATAGTCGGTCACAAAATAGGCCTCAAGAGATACAAGAAGATCAAAATTCTTCCATACATCCTATCAGATCACCGTGGACTAAGTCTGGTCTTTTATAACAACAAAAACTCACATGCACATGGAAGCTGAACAATGGTCTGTTCAATGACAGCTTGGTCAAGGAAGAAATAAAGAAATAAATCAAGGATTTTTTTTTAGAACTTAACTAAAATGACTCATCTACATACCCAAATTTATGGGATGCAATGAAAGCAGTACTGAGAGGAAAACACATACCATTGAGTGCCTCCAAAAAGAAACTGGAGAGAGCATACACTAGCAACTTGACAGACTACAGGGTAAAGAGAGAGTATCAAAATTATCAATATCAGAAATGAGAGGGGATACATAACAACAGAAAGTGAGGAAATTCAAGAATCATCAGGTTCTATTACAAAAGCCTATACTCACCAAAACTGGGAAATCTGAAGGAAATGGATAAATTTCTAGACAGATACCAGACACCAAAGTTAAATGAGGATTAGACAAGCCATATAAACAGTCCCATAACACCTAGAGAAATAGAAGCAGTCATCAAAAGCCTCCCAACCAAAAAAAAAAAAAAAAAAAAAAAAAAAAAAGCCCAGGACTAGATGGTTTTAGTGGAGAATTATATCAGACTTTTATAGAAGACCTAATACCTATACTCTCCAAACTCTTCCACAAATAGAAAGAGAAGGAACACTACCTAACTTGTTCTTCGAAGCCACAATTACTCTCATACCTAAACCACACAAAGACACTACAAAGAAAGAGAATTTCAGTTGAATTTCTCCCATGAACATTAATGTAAAAATACTCAATAAAATTCTTGCAAACCGAATTGAAGAAGACATCAAAACAATCATCCACCATGACCAAGTAGGCTTTATCCCAGAGATGCAAGGATGGTTCAACATATGGAAATCCATCAACATAATCCACCATATAAACAAACTTAAAGAAAAAATCTATGTGATCCTCTCACTAGATGCTGAGAAAGCATTTGAAAAAATCCAATACTCCTTCAGGATTAAAGTCTTGGAAAGATCAGGAATCCAAGGCCCATACCTAAATATAGTAAAAGCAATATACAGCAAACCAATAGCCAACATCAAACTAAATGTAGGAAAACTTGAAGCAATCCCATTAAAATCAGGGACTAGACAAAGCTGCCCACTGTCCCCCTACCTATTCAGTATAGTACTGGATGTCCTGGCCAGAGCAATTAGATAGCAAAAGGAAATCAAAGGGATTCACATTGGAAAGGAAAAAGTCAAAATATAACTATTTGCAGATGATATGATAGTATACTTAAGTGACCCCAAAAATTCCACCAGAGAACTTTTACAACTAATAAACAGCTTCAGCAAAGTGGCTGGCTATAAAATTAACTCAAACAAATCAGTAGCCTTTCTCTACTCAAAGGACAAACAGACTGGGAAAGAAATTAGAGAACTGAAACCTTTCAAAATAATCACAAAGAGTATAAAATACCTTGGGGTGACCCTAACCAAACAAGTAAAGTATCTGTATGACAAGAATTTCAAGACTCTTAAGAAGGAAATTGAAGGAGATCTCAGAAGATGGAAAGGTCTCCCATGCTCATGGATTGACAGGATCAACATTTTAAAAATGGCCATCTTGCCAAAAGCAATCTACATATTCAGTGCATTCACCATCAAAACTCTAACTCAATTCTTCATAGAGTTGGAAAAAGCAATTTGCAAATTCATTTGGAAAAACAAAAAACCTAGAATATCAAAATATATTTTCAAGAATAAAAACACTTCTTGGGGAATCACCTTCCCTGATCTCAAGCCATATTACTAAGCAATTGTGATAAAATCACATGGTATTAGTACAAAGATAGGCAGGTAGATCAATGGAACAGAATTGAGGACCCAAAAATGAACCCACACACCTATGGTCACTTGATCTTTGACAAAGGATCTGAAAACATTGAATGGAATAAGGACAGCCTCTTCAACAGGTGGTGTTGGTTCAACTGGCAGTCAGCATACAGAAGAATGCAAATCAATCCTTTCCTATCCCCATGTACAAAGCTCAAGTCCAAGTGGATCAAAGATCTTTACAAAAAACCGGTACACTAAAACTAGTAGAAGAGAACGTGGGAAGGAGTTTAGAACACATAGCCACAGGGGAAAGTTTCCTGTGGCTTATGCTCTAAGATCAAGAGTTGACAAATGGGACCTCATGAAATTGCAAAGCTTCTGGAAAGCTAAAGACACTGTCAAGAAGACCAAACTGCAGCCAACAGATTGGGAAGGGATCTTTACCAATTCTACATCTGATAGAGGGCTACTATTTAATATATACAAAGAGCTCAGAGAGCTATACTACAGAGAATTAAATAATACTATTAAAAATGGAGTACAGTGCTAAACAAAGAATTCTCAACTGAGGAATATTGAATGGCTGAGAAGCACCTAAAGAAATGTTCAACATCCCTAATCATCAGGGAAATGCAACCTCAAATCAAAACAACCCTGAGATTCCACCTCACACCAGTCATAATGGCTAAGATCAAAAACTCAGATTACAGTAGATGCTGGCAAGGATGTGGAGAAAGAGGAACACTCCTCCATGCTTGGTGGAGTTGTAAGCTGATGCAACCACTCTGGAAATCAATCTGGCAGTTCCTCAGAAGATTGAACATAGTACTACCTGAAAATCCAGCCACTCCACTCCTGGGCATATACCCCAAAGATGCTCCAACATATAACAAGGACACATGCTCCCTCATGTTTATAAAAGCCTTATTTATTATAGCCATGAGCTGGAAAGAACCATGATGTCCATCAACAGATGTATGGATACAGAAAATATGGTACATTTACACAATGGAGTACTACTCAGCTATTCGAAACAATGACTTCATGAAATTCATAAGCAAATGGATGGAACTAGAGACTGCCATCCTGAGTGAGGTAACCTAGTCAGAAAGGAAAACACATGGTATGCCTTCACTGATAAGCTGATACTAACCCCAGAAAGCTTGGAATACCCAATACCCTAGACACAATTCACAGACAATATGAAGCTCAAAAATAAGGAAGGTCAAAATGGGATGCCTCAGTCCTTCATAGAAAAGAGAACAAAACTCTCATGGAAGGAAATGACAGGTCAAGTAGAGAAGCAGGTATTGAAAAAAAAATATCACTCAGAAGTTGCCTCACCTGGGGATCCACCACATATGCAGTCACCAAATCCAAGCACTATAGCTGGTTTCAAAAAGTACTTACTGGCAGGAACCAGACATAGATGACCCTCAGGGACTATGCTAGCATCATATAGATACACCTAAACATGTTTGCAGTTAACCATAGGTCTGAACTTTGGAATCCCAATGATGTTGCTAAAGAAAGTATTTAAGGAGCTGAAAGGGGTTGCAACCTCATGGGAAGATAACAACATTATCAACCATCCAAACGCTCCAAAACTCCAATAGAATAAGACACCAACCTCTGTGTACACTTTGGGAGACCTATTGATCCAGAAGTGTATGTAGCTGAGGATAGCGGTGTCTGGCATCAATGTGAGAAGAGGCTTTTGTTGCAGAGAGGGCACATTGTCCCAATGCAGGAGAATGCCAAGGCAATGGGGTGGAGAGGGGGATCAGAAGGGAGTGCACCTTTATGAAAGCAACTGGAGGGGGAGGGTGGATGGAAGCAGGGCAGGGTAAAGGAATAACATCTCAAATGTAAATACAGGGTATCTAATTTTAAAAAAATGTAAACATGGCCATGTCAGCAAAAGCAATCTATAGATTCAACACAATCCCAATTAAAATTTCAACACAATTCAATACAGACCTTTAAAGACAATATTCATTTTCAATAGAAAAACAAAACCCCAGGATACCTAAAACAATCCTGTACAATAAAAGAACATCTGAAGATATCACTACCCTTAATATCTTCAAGGTGTGCTACAGAACAATAATAATAAAAACCAGATGGAATTGGAATTAAAAGGGTCAGGAGTCAAAAACCCAGATGTAAATCTACACACACCTAGAGACACCTGTTTTTTTGATAAAAATTAAACAGCCAGAAATACATAATGCAAAAAGGAATTTTCAACCAATGGTGCTAATCTAACTCGATGTCTCCATGTAGAAGAATGCAAATAGATCCATATCCATCATCCTGCATGGCTGGTATAGACATACAGAGTCCTGCCTACCACAACCCAGTGCAGCATGGGAGAAGGAAAACAGAGACCTGTGGACTTCCATGCCACTCACAGATAAGTCCTCAGGTGAATAACTCAGGCAGGTCATAGACACCCATATACCAGAGGATGTCAGCTACAGACCTGTCAGCTGCATTGCCAGCTTGTAGCAGGTGCCTATGCACATATGTAGCAAACAGTTGGGAAAGAGAAATAGAGTATTTTGAGCATTTATAAAGGGAAATGAACCTGGAACCTCAAGAGTGGAGAAGAGTAGCCTGTTATCAGTGGCCAGCCTTCTGCGGCCAAGCAGCAGCAGCAGCAGCAGCAGCAGCAGCAGCAGCAGCAGCAGTAGAAGCAGTGGTACGTGTTCATGTCCTTGCCACTGGGGACCATGTGTATGTCCTGGGGTTGTATAGAACTGTCTAAGGGCTTTGGAAAACTTGCCACAGCTCTTACCTGTGACAGGCCCTGCACCTCAACCAGGCAGCACAGTGGAGCTGGCCCTGGTGGCCATGGTGTGTCTGAGCCTCCACAAATCAGTGAATGCAGGAGAGCTGACCCTGCTACTTATCTGCTGTAGTGTTCAGCCAGCACTTCCTTCCTAATTAAGTGTATGAAGCTGTGAAATTATGCTAGAGTTGGACACTGAAGGCATTTGAAGTAGGGAATTTGCTTGACTTATCTTGGATAGCTACTTACTGAAACAAAGAGGAAAACATGCATCATTTGAAGTAGGGCCCATTTTATGAGTAGATGAAGAGTGGGTTTGAGAAGGCTCAGAAAACCCAAAAACATATCAAACTGCTTTTATATTGCCTTGCAGTGAAGGCCAAACTCTTAAACCAGGACTATTTCTCTACATGGTAAATTTCATAGAACACTTTGGGAAAGAAGAACAGGAGGTTAGCTGCTGCCTTTCAGCAGGTGTTCTAGCTGGGAATCAACACCATATGTGAATGGCTAGTTATTAATAATTTTAAGCCTTAGCTGAACATGAAAAGATTTGGGAAGCTTCAAAAATATTGATGCTTGGACCCCATATGGTGTCCCAACCACTGAAACCCGGTGCCTCTGAATTCCGGGGCTTCTTTTTCTGCACTATCAATTTATTTAAAAAGAAAGCTAGCACAATGCATGCAGAAAGGAGAAGGGGGGGATGAAAGAAAAGACAGGGTTGTGAGGTATCAAAGTAAAACTACAGTCTTGGCAGCCTGAAGAGATGCAGAGGGTGGTGGGCAGGAGTAGTAAGGGATACAGAAGATAAACTTACATGGGAATCTATTATTTCCCTGCATCAAAGGACAAGTTGCACACTGGCCTCCCCTTTTGTGTTGGACATAATAACTACTTCTCCAGTAGATGAATTGCAAAGCACCTACCAGACTTTGAGAGAAAATCATTAATGCTCTCTGTGCCTTTTCCTTTAGAGAGTGAACTTTTTCAAGGACTTGAGATTTCTTCAAATAGACCCCAGTAAATACTGAGAGATTTTTTTTTAGTTGTATGGATCTTATGATTTGCTTAAATTGTCTACAGGGACATATCTATTGAATTTTCTCATCGAATAATAATGTATCTGACTAAGTCATAATTCATATGACTGCATATTTGCTGATAATTGTTGATGCTATAAGCAAAGGCTTAGTTTGGCTTTCTACCTTATATTTATATAAAATATAAATAACATTTAGGACTAGGAAACAGTTTAAATTACGTCATTCTTGTTAGGTTAATGCCTTTTTGATACCGTGCTGAGCTAAACATTTACATCACAAGATTGTAAGCATTGAACAACATCAAAGGACAAAGTGATTTCAAGTTCTAGCCACTTTCTGGACACATGTTGTTATACATGAAAAATACAATTGGAAATGAGGTTGCGTGGAGCTTCCGAAAATGAGCATTTAGCTTTCTTTGGCAGAGCTGGAGAACCCTAGAGGTGGCATCCTAGCAAGTCCTGCAAGCTGTCGGGGTTTCCTATCTTCTACATAGATAAAGCCAATGGTGTCTCACTCTAAATTCTCTCTGAAATATTAATTAAAAAATGAGTGCTTTTTCTGTCTCCAGCCGCCATAGGGAGAGGAGCCGCTGCCATGTCCGCGCATCTGTAATGGATGGTCCTTCGGGACTGCTGCAGTTTCTTGATCAAGAGGAATAAGCAGACATGCATACGGAGCCCAATAATCTGAAGACCCGAAACTCTTTCTGCTACCACGGCCAATTCACCGCAAGACCGTCGGAGTGGAGCTCGCGGCTGATGGCACAGGGGTCGTGGTGGTTATGAAACGCAGATCTGGTCAGCGAAAACCTGCCCCTTCTTATGTGAGGACCACCATCAACAAGAAGGCTTGGGCCACCTTCAGCAGCACCAGTCACAGGAGCCTGAAAAAAAACAAGTACCGCCCTGATCTAACTATGGCGGCCACCCGCAGGGCCAGCGCCATCCTTTGAAGCCAGATACCTGTGGTGGTGAAGAGAAAATGGACCCACCCTACCAAGAATTCTTGAGCCCCACAGCACAGAAGCAATAAAGAGTTCACTGAATTGGTGAAAAAAAAAAAAAAAAAAACCAAAAAAAAAAAAAAAAACCCAACTTTTTCTTTCACCACTTCCCCACCAAATCAGGTGTCATATACCTGTCCCAGTGCTACAGCTCTCACGCTTCCCAAGAGGTCCACAGCAACCAAACAATGGAAAAGAATCTTGTCCAAACACCCATGCCTGCTGGAACAGCCCTGGGACCCCGCTGACTCGGAAGCTGCCGTCTCCACCTCATGCCCAAGCTCTACCTTTCTTCCACCCCCACTTCTCAACCCGGGTCAGATCATCCATCTGACATCCACCCAAATCTACAGCTTGCTAGGCTCCCAGGAAATCCATAGTAATAAAACGGCACAGGAGGTCCACAGTAACCAGGAACGCAGGAGGCCTCCTCTAACCAGAGAAAATACCACCTGCCTCCAAAGGAGACCAGCTCTAACTCAGCTCACAAAGCTCTACCTGACTCCAAGGAGGCCAGTTCCAAGCGGAGACACGCAGGCCAGTTAACACCAAAAAAGAACCTGACAGCCAGAGGCAAGAACACAATCATAAGCAACAGAACCCAAATCTGTAACACCAGAACCCAGTTCTCCCACCACAGCAAGCCCTGGATACCCTAATATGTCAGCAAGGCAATATTTCCACCTACAATCCCATCTCATAAAGATGATAAAAGGATTTAAGAGGATATGTAGGAAATATATAAAAAAGAAATATAGGAAAACACAGGCTCACTGTCCTGTCTGTTGCTCATATAGTTCCTGTCCTTCATGTCTCTGGCCATGTATATTCTCAGGCATCCTGTCCATTTTAAACCTGTGTTCTGTCTATATGACTGCGTTGCATAGTCATATTTAACAGGGAATGTAGGAATGCTGTTGATGAGCTGGTAAATTGGAAAGAATGTAGATTCAGTGCTCTCAAGAACTCGTAGGCTCTAAAAATTTGCCTGCCTTGAAAGAAAATCCAACAGGTCTTTTCTCTCTCCTTTATGGTACTTCTCTGAACAAGAAGAACTAACTTAGGGCTTGAGCCACCATCCCAGTGCATTGGTCTAGCCCCTTATTCTGGGATTGAGAAAGTGAAGTTTGACTGAAATTGCTCTTCAAGTTGGGCTTCATTTTTTCCCAAGTGGGTATTATAAGCATTTTAAGAGAACAGGATGGTAGCAATATCCAAACCTGCACAGATCAAGAATATTGGAGAGTTGAGTGGTTCCCACCTCTGTATGTGAGCTGAAGATGGACACTGGAAAAGGCTCAGGCTATTGGGATAAAAATGACCAGATTGGTCCAATTGTCCATGGGAGCTCAGGTCACACAGTCTTAGAATCGAGCAGGACAAAGGCCATGTTTTAGAGATCAGTTAACTTCTTATGACTATGTTTACTAAACTACACTGACGTTATTATACTTTTTAGATCAGAAAAATTGTATGCTGTACTTGAAGAGCTGAATTCTACTATGGATAAATGTTGTCAGTCCTTGCTTGGAAGTCTTAACTTTCTAGCTTCCCAGGGTAGGAGAAGTTTCCTACTTTATATAATAATAAAATAAGCATCTTGGACTTTGCAGCTGTCAGTTGTTTTTTCAAGTCTGGTTTGGGCCTGAGATGACATTGGCCCTTCTAGAGTTGACTACATTTTTTCCTTATCTGCAGACTATGCACAGTTCCCACAGCAGAGGGAGAGGTGTTGTGGTAATAAATGTACTTTTCACATTAAAGGTTTCTTTGTTAGTTTTCCTGTTAAGTCCCAGTCTTTCCCTGGTATACCAAAACTCAACAGTCTGTGTGATCCCAAAGCCATTCCACTGTGAATGCTTGTTACTAAAGGTGGCCCCAGACTGGGTTCCTGTCTACACTGTGTGCGGCAGTAGCCCATGTAGCTTTACCTAATGTCAGATTTGCAAGTGTTCCGCCTGTCTTTATGTTAAAGAAGACTTAGATATTTCAGAGAGAGAACTGGTAACTGTGCTTTTTTGCCCATCACATCCCCTGCCAGGGACTTTGCTTATACTTGTAAGTGGTGAGAGTTGGTGAACTGCTGCTGTTGCTGAAGGCATGGTGGACCTTCACTTTTTTCACAGTGTACTCACTAAATTGGATTGGGGAGGAGACTGACTGTACTCACGGTTAACTTGACGTATTAAAATAAGGCTATCCTGTACACACTTCCTAGTCATGCAGGATCCCTGTAGCCAAAACATTATATGTTCCAGCTACAGAGAGAAAACTGCTCTCAGATTGCGTAGCACCTCAGGGGAGGGAAGATAAATGGATAGGTAATGGGGTAAAGGAAGGATGGTAATTTTGTCATCCAGGTGGCTTTAGGGTCCTAAGGAGTAGAGAATAATGACACTGGTGAGTTCGGGTTGTATCTAGTTTGTATAGGAGTTCCCTGTAGATAAATTGCTGGTCCCCCAACCACTGTCCCCAATATGTAATGGCTGAATTAATCAACTGCATTGCATCTAAAGCCTTAGAACTAGTCAATTGCTCCTCCTACCCAATACCATATTTTTACCCTGTAATCCTACCTGTTCTTTGAGAAAGCATTGATAATTCTAAGGATAATCTTTATTTTGTTGTGCTTTTTAAAATAAATCAATTTGCACTGTAGAAAATAAAAGGAAATGCAGAAAATACAATCAAGTAGGTGAAGAAATTGAACCAAAGGGTTCAAGAACTAAAACTGAAAATAGAAACAATAAAGAAAACACAAAGTAAGGCAAATCTGGAGATGGACAACTTAGGAAAGAGATCAAGAGCTACAGATGCAAGCATCAGCAACACAATGCTAGAGATATAAGAGAGAATCTCAGGCATAGAATATATCAAGGAGATATTGACACATCAATCAAACAAAATACTTAGTATTAAAAATCTCCTAACCAAAAACATTCAGGTAAGTGAGGATGAAAGGAAAAGCTAAAACCTAAGACTATTAGGAATAGAGTACAGTGAAAAATCCCAACTCAAAGGGCTAGAAAACATCTTCAAGAAAATCATAAAAGAAAACTTCCCTACTTTCAAGAAAGAGATGGCCATAAATGTACAAGAAGCCTACATAAAACCAGATATATTGGACATGAAATTTTCTTGCCACATAACAATCAAAACACTAAATGCACAAAACAAAGAAAGAATATTAAAAGCTATAAGAAAAATAGGTCAAGTAACAAAGAAAGGCAGACATAAGACAATGACACCAGACTTCTCAGCAAAGACTCTAAAAACCAGTAGATGCTGGACAAATGTCACCTAGACATTAAGAGAACACAAATGCCAGCCCAGGATATTATACACAGCAAAACTTTTAATCATCATAGTTGGGGGACACGAAGACATTCCATGACAAAACCAAATTTAGACCATATATTTCTACTAATCCATTCAACAGAGGATACTGGAAGAAAAGTCTACAACACAAGGAGGGCTACTATACCCAAGAAACATAAGAAACTAAACATTTCACATAAAACCTAAAAGAAGAGATGCATACATACATAATACCATGTCTAGCAACAAAAATAACAGGAAAAATAATCATCCATTTTTAATATCTCTCAACATCAGTAGATCCAATTCCCCAACCGAAAGACACAAGCTAACTGACTGGATATATAAACAGGATACAGCATTTTGCTGCATACAAGAAATATTACCTGAGAGGAAAATGCTGGAAAAGGCTTTCTGAGGAAATGGTCCCAAGAAACAAGCTAGAGTTGACTTTCTAGTATTAAATAAAATAGACTTTCAACCAAAAGTTATCAAACAAGATGCAGAAGGACAATTCATATTTATCAAAGGAGAAATACAGCAAGAAGAAGCCACAATTCTAAACTTTTATGCTCCAAATGCAAGGGCAACCACATTCATAAAAGAAACTTTACTAAAGCTCACAGCACACATTGAAGCTCACACAATAATAGTGAGAGACTTACATTCCATACTTTCAACAATGGACAGATGAGTGAAACAGAAACTAAACAGACACAGTGAAGTTAATAGTAGAAGTACTGCACCAAATGAATTTAACAGATGTCTATAAAACATTTCATTACAAAACAAGAGAATATACCTTCTTCTTAGCACCTGATGGAAACTTCTTCAAAATTGAACATATAATGGGACAAAAATGAGCCCCAATGGGTACAAGAAAATTGAAATAATGCCATATATTCTGTCAGATCACCATGGACAAAGGCTAGACTTCAACAACAAAAACAATAGAAATCCCTCATAGTTCAGAAAAATGGAAAATTCTGCTTAATGATAACTTGGTTGGGGAAAAATAAAGAAAACAATCAAAGACTTTATAGAATTTAATAAAAAAGAAAACACATTATACTCAAACTTCTGGAACACAATGAAAGCAGTGTTAAGAGAAAAATGCATAGAACTAAGTTCTTTTATAAACAAATTGAAGATATCCCATATAATAAACTTAATATCACACCTGAAAGCTCTAGAAAGAAAAAAGCAAACACTCCCAAGAGGAATAGATGGCAGGAAATAGTCAAACTCAAGGGTTAAATCAACCAGTTAGAAGCAAAGACAATGAAACAAAAAATTGACCAAACCAAAAGCTGGTTCTTTGAGAAAATCAACAAAATAGATAAACCTTTAGCAAAACTAACTAAAGGGCACAGAGACAGTATCCAAGTTATCAAAATCATAAATGAAAACTAGACACATAGCAACAGAAAGTGAGGAAATTAAAATAATCAGAAACTAATACAACATCCTATGGTCTACAAAACTGGAAAAATCTAGAGTAAATTGATGATATTTTAGGTAGATGCCAGATATTAAAGTTAAACAATCAGGTAAATAGTTCCATAACCTGTAAAGAAATGGAAATTGTCATTAAAAATACCTTCCAACAAAAAGAAGTCCAGGACCAGATGGTTTTAGTGCAGAATTCTATTATACACTCAAAGAAGAGTAAACAGCAACACTCCTCAAACAATTCCACAAAATATAAACAGAAGGAACACTATCTAATTAATTCTGGGAACCCTCAATTACTCTCATACCTAAACCACACAAGGACCCAATAAAAAAGATAACTTTAGACCAGTCTAGTTTATAAATATAGATGCAAAATACTCAATAAAATTTTCACAAACAAAATTCAAAACCATTATTTACAATGATCAAGTGTGCCTCATCCCAGTGATTTAGGGATGGTTCAATATACAAAAATCCACCAACACAATACATTATATAAACAAACTCAAGGAAAAAAAGTCCCACATAATCATCTCATTAGATGCTTACAAAGTCTTCAATTAAATACAACATACCTTTATGTTAAAAGTTTTGGAGAAATCAGGAATTCATGACACATAACAAAACACAATAAAGCAATATATGGGAAACCAACAGCCGACATCAAATTAAATGGAGATAATCTATCATCAATCCCACTAAAATCCAGGACAAGACAAATTTGCCCACTCCTCTCTCTATCTATTCAATATAGAACTTACAGTTATAGCTAAAGCAATTAGACAACAAAAGGAGATCAGGATGATACAATTTGAAAAGGAAGAAGTCAAAGTATCACTGCATGCAGATGATGTGATAATATACATAAGTGACTCCCCAAATTCCACCAGAGACCTAAGGTACCTAATAAACAACCTCAGCAAAGTGGAAGGATATAAAGTTAACTCAAACAAATCAGTAGCCTTCCTTTATTCAAATGATAAACAGGCTGATATAGAAGCTAGGGAAACAATGCTCTTCACAATAGCCATAAATATTATAAAATAGCTTGGTGTAACTCTTACCAAGCATGTGAAAGATCTGTATGACAAGAACTTCAAATCCCTGAAAAAATAATTGAAGAAGACTTTGGCAGATGAAAAGATCTCCCATGCTCATGGATTGGTAAAGTTAACATAGTGAAAATAGCCAACTTACTAAAAGCAATCTACAGATTCAATGCAATCCCCATTAAAATTCCAACCCAAATTTTCATAAACATTGAAAGAATAATTCTCAACTTTATATAAACAAACAAAATCATAGGATAGTCAAAACAATGCTTAACAATGAAAGAACTTCTAGTGTAATCAGCATCCCTTACCTTTAAGCTGTAGTGATAAAAACATCATGTTATTTGTATACACAGAGAGAAGTTGATAAATGGAATAGAAGCAAAAACCCAAAAGTAAATTCTTACACTTATGGACACATGATTGTTGACAAAGAAGCCTAAAACATGAAGTGGAAAAAAAAGCATCTTCAAAAAATAGTGCTGGTCCAATTGATGGTCTATGTGTAGCAAAATGAAGTCAATCCATATTTATCAACTTGCATAAGGCTCAAGTCCAAGATACACTGAATCTAATAAAAGAGAAAGTGGGAAAGAGCCCCAAACTCATTGTCACAAGGGGACATTTCATGTACAGAACACCAATAGCTCAGGCTCTAAGATCAACAATTAATAAACAGGACTTCATGAAACTAAAATTTTTTTTTTTTTTTTTTTTTTTTAAGGTGAAACAGACAGTCAATACGACAAATTGGCACTCTATATATTAGGAAAAAAAATTCTTGCTAACATTACATCCAACAGAGGGCTAATATAAAAAATCTATAAAGAACTCAAAAAGTTAACCTCCAAAACCCATATAACTCAATTAACAAATAGGTTACAGAGATAAACAGAGAATGCAAAACAGAAGAATCTCTAGTGGTCGAGAAACATTTAAAGAAATGTTCAAAGTCCCTAGTCATCAGGGAAATGCCAATCAAAACAACACTGAGATTTTACCTCCCACCAATCATAATGGCTAATATCAAAAACTCAAGTGTCAGCACATGCTGGTGCGGATGTGGAGCAAGGGGAACACTTCTGAATTGTTGATTAGAGCACAAACTTGTATGAAGACTTTGGAAATGATTTTGACACATTCTCAGATAATTGGTAATAGTTCTTTTTAAGATCCAGCTATACTACTCCTGGGCATATACCCAAAAAATCTCTACCACATCACAAATACATTTGTTTAACTATGTTCATAGCAGCTTTATTTATAATAGTCAGGAACTAAAAACACCTAGATACCCCCTCAACTGAAGAGTAGACAAAGAAAGTCTGGTTCATTTATGAAATGAAATCTCACTCAGCTATTAAAAACAAGGCATGATGAATTTTTGAGGTAAATGCATGGAATAAAAAAATATCATTTTGGTTTTTTTTTATTTTTTAAACGACTTTATTTTGCAAAACAAAGATAAATGTACAGATTTTAAATATTTTTTGCTTAAAATTATACATTTCTGTCAGTACTGTTTTTTCAGACATTAAAATAAATTTTACATAAAACCATGTGAATATGTTTTTTAGTCAGTACTTGATTTTTTTTCAAGGGCTTGACAGTATGCATTGAAAACCTACTAGTTGCAATAAGCGTAAAGTACATGCAAAACAAAACGCAATATGGAAATAGTCAAAGTCTTCTTGTTTTGTGAATATATGTATATTTTTTGTTTTCTTTATTTCTTGGACTTCATACAGTCTGTGAGTTGTTTCTGGGGGAGTGCAAGCCTCTGGGGTTAGCATCCCACTATCAGTGACTGCATATTATGTCTGTTTTTTTGTGACTGGGTTATCTCACTCAGTATGATCTTCTCTAGATGCAGCCATTTTCTTAAGAATTTGGTTAAGTCATTGTTTCTGGTGGCTGAGTAGTATTCCATTGTGTATATGTACTACAATTTTTGTATCCATTCGTCTTCTGAAGGACATCTGGGTTCCTTCCAGCTTCTGGCTATTATAAATAGAGCCGCTATGAACATTGTGGTGCATATATCTTTGTTGTGTATTAAAGTGTCTCTGGGGTATATGCCCAGAAGTGGAATAGCTGGGTCTTCAGGTAGTACTATATCCAATTTTCTGAGGTATCGCCAAACAGATTTCCAGAGTGGTTGTATTAGCTTGCAACCCCACCAACAGTGGAGAAGTGTTCCTCTTTCTCCGCAGCCTCGCCAGCATCTGCTGTCATCTGAGTTTTGGATCTTGGCCAATCTGACTGGTGTGAGGTGGAATCTCAGGGTTGTTTTGATTTGCATTTCCCTGATGGCTAAGGATGTCGAGCACTTCCTCAGATGTTTCTCGGCCATTCGGTGTTCCTCAACTGAAAATGATTTGTTTAGCTCTGTACCCCATTTTTTAATAGGGTTATTTGATTCTCTGGTGTCTAGCTTTTTGAGTTCCTTGTACACCTTGGATATTAGGCCTCTATCTGATGTGGTGTTGGTAAAGATCTTTTCCCATTCTGTTGGTTGCCATTTTGTTTTCTTGACGATGGCCTTAGCCTTACAGAAACTTTGCAATCTCATTAAGTCCCATTTATTAATCTTTGACCTTAGAGCTTGAGCCACTGGTGTTTTGTTCAGGAAATTTTCTCCTGTGCCTATGTGTTCTAAGGTTTTCCCTACTTTCTCATCTAATAGTTTCAGTGTATCTGGTTTAATGTGGAGATCTTTAATCCACTTACACTTGAGCTTTGTACAAGGAGATAAGAACGGGTCTATTTTCATTCTTTTGCATGTTGAGTGCCAGCTGGACCAGCACCATTTGTTGAATAAGCTGTCCTTTTTCCATTGAATGTTTACAGCTCCTTTGTCAAAAATCAGGTGACCATATACATGAGGGCTCATTTCTGGATTTTCTATTCTATTCCATTGATCCACTTGCCTATTTCTGTACCAGTACCATGCAGTTTTCAGCACAATTGCCTTGTAATATAGCTTGAGGTCAGGGATAGTGATTCCCGCAGATGTTTTTTTGTTGTTGAGGATGGATTTTGCTATTCTAGGTCTTTTGTTATTCCATATGAAATTGCACATTGTTCTTTCCAATTCCATGAAGAAGTGGGTTGGAATTTTGATGGGGATTGCATTGAATCTGTAGATTGCTTTTGGTAGGATGGCCATTTTTAAGATGTTGATCTTTCCAATCCATGAGCATGGGAGATCTTTCCATTTTCTGAGATCCTCCTCAATTTCCTTCTTTAGAGGTTTGAAGTTCTTGTCATACAGGTCCTTCACTTCCTTAGTTAGAGTCACACCAAGGTATTTCATAGTTTTTGTAACGATTGTGAAGGGTACCTTTTCCCTAATTTCTTTCTCCACATGTTTGTCCTTTGAGTATAGGAAGGCTACTGATTTGTTTGAGTTAATTTTGTATCCGGCCAGTTTGCTGAACTTGTTTATCAGCTGTAGGAGTTCTGTGGTGGAATTTTTGGGGTCACTCAAGTACACTATCATGTCATCGGCAAAGAGTGATGTTTTTATCTCTTCCTTTCCGATTTGTATCCCCTTGATCTCCTTTTGCTGTCTAATTGCTCCAGCCAGGACTTCCAGTACTATGTTGAATAGGTAGGGAGAGAGTGGGCAGCCTTGTCGAGTCCCTGATTTTAGTGGGATTGCTTCAAGTTTCTCGCCATTAAGTTTGATGTTGGCTGTTGGTTTGCTGTATATTGCTTTTATTATGTAAATGCATGGAATAAAAAAAATATCATTTTGAGTGAGAAAACCCAGACCAAAAAAGAAGATGCATGGTATGTACTCACTTACTTAGATACTAGCCATAAAGTACCGGATAACCATCCTACAATCCATATACCCACTGACGCCAAATAAGAAGGAGTGCCCAAGGGAGCATGCTTGAATCTTACTCAGAAGAGGGAGTAAAATATTTGTTTTTTCATGACTGGTTTATTTTGTTTAATATACTTCAGTTTAATTCATCATTCCATAAATTTCAGAGTTTTTAGAAACAGTTTAATATTCAGTTAATATTCTCTTATTTTTATAGATGCCATATTAAAAACTCAACACATTTGTTGATGCACACTGATATTGCTTACATATCTTAAAAGTCGGGAATGATGCTACAATGACAGGAATGCATATGTTTATTGAGCCTGCTGATTATGATTCTGTAGATACATACTGAAAACAGGGATCCATAAATTATATAGTAATTGTGTTTTCACTATATTCAACATTCTTCTATATGGTTGTCTCACATGTCTGTATTAACTTGGATTCCTACCAATAATGTAAAAGATTTCTTTTTATTGCACAGTCTGTTGAATTACTGTCACCCTTGTCTTATACATAGTCATTCTAAGAGATATAATATAGCATCTCACCATAATTTTAAACTACATTTTTTACATTCTTAAAATGGTTAAGAACTTCTGAGACATTTCATTTACTGTTTCCGGTTTTCTTTTTGTGGATTAATTTTTTTCTTACAACTTTATTTTAAAAAGATAGAGATACATTACAGATTTTTAAAAGCATTTTGGCATAAAACTATATGAACATATTTTTGCCAGTACTTCTTTTTTTTAAGGTTTGATAGTATGCATTGAAATCTTACTAATTTTTCTCTGTTTAACCATTTTTCAACACAGCCTTTGTAAATGTAACTTTCTTTCACCTAACTTAATTTTTTGTCTTCCATACTTACTGTTGAATAAGCTCACCCTTTCTAGGTATTCCTGAACTCTGAATGCCTGGTTCAATTCAGCTGTTCTAGTTTAAACTCTTCTCCAAGCTGAACTATTCAAATTGGCTTCTCTTTGAATTGCTGTGCTGTGAAAAACTGCCTCTGAATTCCAGGAACTCCACTGCAGTAACTGCACTGAACAGCAACTGCAATGAACGGAACTCAACTTAACTCCACTACATGCATTTTGTGAACTCAGATGAACTGTATTCACTGAGATGCCCTCTCTCCCTGACTCACTCTACACTGCCCATGAGTATCCTCTCTCTCCAGTGTAATCTCTTAATATTTGGACATACGTTTTCTCGGACTCATCCAGTCAAATCTTTCTCTTATTCATCACATTGTCTGTCCTTCAGTTAGATGTCACTTTCAACCATGGCTGCTTCCTTCTACAAACTAAACTTATCTTTATTTGGGAGTGGGATATAGCTAAGGACATATCTGTATTAGTTAGATCATACTGTAATCCAAGCATGTCTATATTCTGGATGGTTCAACAATATCTTTGGATGATGTTGGATTAAAGTTTCTCTACAGGCATGTGATTGCTTTAACCAACTTTTATTTTGTCCCATGCAGCACCCATTTTCCACTTATTTCTACTAGTTATTTTATATTTTCAGGTGTTGAATTTTTTTTTGCCCGCTTTGACTGATTTTATAGATTATCTGAGGTTTCTATTTCATACTTCTGCATGTAAGCATTGAGTTTCATGAATACTACTAAGTAAAAATATGCTTATGTCAATAGCATACATGGCTTCAGTTTTTGTTAGAGGCTAAACAGAAGCAAGATTCCAGGTGACATTGTTGATGAAACAGCATTTTTCTTGATCTTTTGAGAAAAACAATTGACTTTAAATACTTGTGTTTCTTTCTAGGTGCAGTATTCTATTCCATTGGTCAATGTGTCTGTCTTTATGTTGATACCATGCTGTTTTAATGGTAATAGCTTAGTAAAAAATTTTTGAAGTTAAGCAGTGTGATGCCTTAAACTTTTCTTCTTTTACTCAAGATAATTTAGCATATTTAAAATATTTTTATTCCATATTATGTTGATTGTTATTTCACCTTTTCATATTTTTCCTAATTTCTACATTAATAAAATAAAATTGATAGGTTGAAATTGACCATGGCATTACGGGTTTTTATAGGACAGACTATACGTACTTTTACTTTGCTTGCTTAAAGTTGTGAGCCAGCATACCCTGTGAGAACTACTCTTGACATGGGAGTCTTCCTTACATTCATTCTTAGAGCATCACCAGCGATTACGCTATAGCCTTGGGGATAAGAGGGAGTGATTACCCTCTGTCACAGGACTCACAAATGTCTTAGTTATCAATTGTGTGGCCTTTTGGGCTTGGTGCTCTTTATGTAATTCTTGCTTATATGTTTGGCTGTATTCTTTCTAGATAGTTCCATGGAAAAGCAAGCAAGATAAACTGAGTGAACAATGGCATACATGTTAGAATACATGGTTTTAGTAAGAGGTGAAACAGGGTCTGGGGTAGATTTTACTACAATCCCCAGTCATCAAGTTTTTTGAAAGGAGTTTTCCTCACTATCACAGGTGTCTTATTATATTGCTGTCTCTAGTAATAACTTTGCCTTTTATTTTCTACTGTGAAGAATAAGTTACGCTAAAAGTAAAATATTATCAAAGTGTTTGGTACAGGCCCAAACTAATAATTTAATATATATTTATTATTATAAATATATAACATTTATTTATAATGTATTTAATTTCAGACATGTATTTTAAAACAACTTAGGGTCATCATCTAACAACACTACACTTAGCTTTCATGACCTCAAAATAACACAGACTTTTTTCTCATTTTTTATTAGATACTCTGTATTTACATTTAAGATGTTATCCCTTTCCCCCACCCTGCTCCCATACCCCCTGCCCCCATTTGCTTTCACAGAGTTGTACCCCCTCCTTATCACCCTCTCCAACCCATTGGAGATTCATTCCCTTGTCATTCCCCTACATTGGGAAAACATGTCCTCTCTGAACCAAAAGCCTCTTCTCACATTGATGCCAGACACTACTATCTTCAGCTACATATGTAACTGTATCAATAGGTCTCTCAATGTGTGCACAAAGGTTGGTGTTTTAGTCCATGGGAGGTTTGGAGGGGTTGGTTGATTGATAATGTCGTTCTTCCCATGAGGTTGGAACCCTTTTCAGCTCCTTCAGCCCTTTCTTTAGCACCTTAATTGGGGTCCCTGTGTTCAGTCCGATAGTTAGCTGCAAGAATGCTCAGCTGTATCTATATGACTCTGACATAGTCCCTGAAGAGGCATTTCTATCTGGTTTCTGCCATTAAGTACTTTTTGGCACCAGCTATAGTGCTTGAATTTGAAAGATCTTTTTTTCAATCCCTGTTCGTCTATTTGATCTTGCATTTACTCCTGTGAATGTTTTGTTCTCTTTTCTAAGAAGGACTGGAACATTCCCATTTTTTATTTTCGTGCCTCATGTCTATGAATTGTTTCTTGGGTATTCAGAGCTTTGTGGGGATAGTATCTGCTTATCAATGAGTTTATACCATGTGTGTTCCTTTATGACTAGGTTACTACACTCAGGATGATAGTCTTTAGTTCGATCAACTTGCCTACATATTTCATGAAGTCATTGTTTCTAATAGCTGAGTAGTACTCCATTGTGTAAATGTACCACACTTTCTGTATCCATTCCTCTGTTGAAGGACATCTGTGTTATTTCCAGCTTCTGACTATTATAAATAAGGCTGCATAAACTTTGTAGAGCATGTGTCCTTGTTATATGTTAGAGCATCTTTGGGGTATATGCCCAGGAGTGGAATACCTGGATATTCAGGTAGTACTATGTCAAATTTTCTGAGGAACTGCCAGACTGATTTCCAGAGTGGTTTTACCAGCTTATGACCCCACCAACAGTAGAGTAGTGTTCCTCTTTCTCCACATCCTTGTCAGTGTCTGCTGTTACCTGAGGTTTGATATTAGCCATTCTAACTGGTATGAGGTGGAATCTCAGGATTGTTTTGAGTTGCATTTCTCTAATGACTAGGGATGTTGAACATTTCTTTAGGTGCTTCTCAGCCATTCAATATTCCTCAGTTGAGAAGTCTCTGTGTAGCTATGTACCCCATTTTTAATAGGATTATTTGATTCTCTTAAGTCTAGCTTCTTGAGTTCTTTGTATATATTGGAGATGTAAGATTGGTAAACATTCTTTCCTAATCTGTTGGCTGCAGTTTTGTATTCTTGACAGTGTCTTTATCCTTTTAGAAACTTTGCAATTTTATGAGGTCCCATTTGTCGATTGTTGATATTAGAGCATAAGCCACTGGTGTTCAGGAAAATTTCCCCTATGACTATGTGTTCTAAACTCTTCCCCACTTTCTCTTCTAATAGTTTCAGTGTACCTGGTTTTATGTGAAGGTCTTTGATCCACTTGGACTTGAGTTTTGTTCAATGAGATAAGAAAAAGATTCATTTGCATTCTTCTGTATACTGACTTCCAGTTTAACCAACACCATTTGTTGAAGAGGTTTTCCTTTTTCCATTGAGTGAATAACACAGAGTCTTAAAAGTAATTTAATCTACCTTTTGACTAATTAGAAATAAAGAAAAGAAAAAAGGGAAAGCCTGAAGCATTTTTTAGTAATTAAAAGAAAGATAGAGGGCAACATGAGACCACAGTAAGGTTAGGCTGTCCCCCAAAGTACAGGATTACATAATATGCACACCTAAAATAGTTGCAAAGAAAATGGATAGGCACCACAAAGAGGATCTATACACATCCTCTACTCATCCATCTTGAAGGACATACAGCCTTTATTTCTCATTGCATGAGAAGAAAGGGAGCCCTAGGAAGACAAAGCCAATCAAGGGTAAATGATGTTTTTACTCTCAGAGTCAGTGTGAAAATATGCAGTGAAACTGTATAAGGCTCTGAAGGTATTATCTTTGCCAGTTGCAAACAAGAGAACGTGCCTGCAGAAGGGATTTTGCAAGCCACAGCTAATGGACAGGTTTGGCTGCCTGAAAGAGAGGCTTGTGATATTTTCTGATGGATGCTTTATTTGTGAAGGGGAGTGATTTAACATGCTGATAAACACAGGAGGGTGAGACAGTGGTAACAACCAGCTTCAGCTACATCATTGAGTTGGGAGAAAGCAATGAAAGGGCTAGAGAGAGGTAAAGAAAATATACTCAGAGAAAGGGGCTATAACCATGCTGGTGGGGGGGGGGTCAATGAAAATGGTTTCATTTTGTGTGCTTAGGACTGAAGTTGAGGTCTAGCAGCACATGCCACTTCATTAATGCATCACTATGGTGAACAGTGCCTGCAGATGTATTGCAGTGGCAACAGGGAGAGAATGTTCACCTCTGCTCCAGGCTATGGTTTCCAGAGAGCCCAGGAGAAAGACATCAATAGAACCAGGAATATATTCTAGGCTGTAGCTTTCTGTTTCTCCTTCTACACTACTGTATTTCCTTCCTGATTTTTTTCCTCCCACCCACCTTCCATTTCTATTCTTCTACACTGTGTAGGAGAATCCTTCCTTTTCCAGAGCAAAATATTTGTAAGAAAGTAGTTGCCCTAGATGTGGAATCCAGTAAAGTGCTTTCACCTCAAGGTACTTTAGGAGATGAGTTCCCTTAGAAGAAAGTCCGTAAATCCTTAAGAGCATATGTGCTAATTGGTTCAGAGGAGGAATAAATGTCTTTCTAGAGAAATCACAGATAAAAAAATTTAGAAGCAACCATAAAACTACTTTTCTGCAATTGTTGTTCCTTGTCATTTTGGTAAACAGTTAATGAATGTTCCTAGAGACCTTTACCTACCAAGCTGTTTATAACTCTATTTCCAGTCTCAGGTCTTCTGTCTCCCTGTATCTACCTCTCTCTCTCTGTCTCTATCTCTCTTTCTCTCCTTTTCTGCCTTTCTCTGTGTGTGCCTCTCTGCTGTTGAAATCAGACATCACCTGCTTCTTAAAACTACATCTACTTTGATAAGAATAGAGCACATAACTCCTGTTTGATCCTTTCTGTAACCCTTAGCTCTGTTCTTTTCTGAGTCTGATGAATGCCACATCTCAGCGCCCTGGTGCTCAGGCACTGGAACCTTGGCTTTAGATTCCTGAATTATTCATCAAGCCCTGGTCCATCCAGAGAAAAGGAAAAGACAAAACATCCCAGAAATGAATGGAACAGTCCTCCTTTGTACCTTCTTTTTTCTATGTAGCCATTTATATTGCCTTAGCAATTTTGGTAATCATGAGGTTATCAAGAGGGTTCCTGGTTTGTCATTCATGGCTATATCTGTTAAAACAACACGTGAGAAACATGCACTGTAACAGCACTATTGCTGATGGAAACTGTCACTCCTTCATAATTACTTCATATACAGAAAAAGAGACACATTTCAAGTACTGTTTGTATTTCTTAAACTCAGTATTTTCCCCAAAAATAGACTCTTCCAAGCTCCAAGATGTTCATTCTCTCTGCTTAATGACTGCTGCAATGTTCCTAAACATTACAGACCTAACCTAGCACTAGTGGAAAATAAATTTTCAAACTAAACACTTTATAGTATGGCTTCAGATTTCACACTGGTAATATTGGTTAAGGAAAAAATCCTAAAAGAATTGCTTGGAATTGTGCATATAGGAATGAAACTCTGCTCTCAGAGCTGATTTCTGCTCCAACTAGTATTGAGCTGACTTAGAACAAGCAAGGGTTGTATATTTTATGACTTGTAGTGTTTTTTTTCTGGTATTGTTAAAAATATAGAATTGTGAAACAAAGACAAAATAGAGCATATTCTAAATAGCTAATATTAATTACAACAACATTAAATATATGGGTTATGAAGAGTAAGGGCAAATCTGAAAAGTTCTCAAGTATACTTGTTTACCATAGGTGTTCTCAACCTGTGTGTCATGACCTTAAAAAGACTGCTTATCAGCTATCCTGACTATCAGAGATTTATGTTACTATTCATAATAAGGAACCTAAGGTTATCAAGTAATAACAAAACAATTCTACCAATTACTACATTAGGAAATGTACTAAAGGGTCGCACCATCTGGAAGGTTGAGAGCCACTGATTTACCAGGACTTCTTATGTTCATTATTATTTAGAGTGAAGATTTAAAATCACCATAAGCCAGTGAAAATGGAAGATGTAATAAAAAATGAAAGCATCTCTGGTAGATGGGTGGTCATGTCTGAAGTTTCATTGCTGGGCCAGAATAGTTTTTTATAAATCAAAATGAGTAAAAGGAAAATGTATTGGTCAATCCTCTAAGCTTTAAAATGGCACATACCAAGAGAAAATGCAATAAGCAAAGTAAAGGATCAGTACAATGGACCAGATATGGAACCCTAGAATCCAATATTGAAAGCTTATGTGGAAGACTTGTGCAAAAATTGGACAACGAGCCCCAGAACTAATGCCCAAATCTGTATGCAGGAGCCCTCTTTGTACATCCTCTGACCTTGTGAGCACCCTTTGGCTGACAATGGTAAGTGTATAAAGGCTCATAAGGTTCTATGAAGGTTTGTGTGGTGATATCTCTGTTTTCAGATCTACATTCCTTGATAGCTAATTCTACCCCCCCACTCTCTTTGTCTCTCTTTCTCTGTGTCTTTCTGTCTGTCTGTCTTTCTGTCTGTCTCTCTGTCTCTGTCTCTGTCTCTGTCTCTGTCTCTCTCTCTCTCTCTCTCTCTCTCTCTCTCTCTCTCACACACACACACACACACACACACACACACACACACACACACACAGTTGGTGACCTCTTTATGTCAGGAATGAAATCTGTCTACACTACACACTTGAGGAACTGACAAAAATGTTCTGAGGGTCAGAATTTTTGTCATTATCCATTCAGTTAAAAAAAATGCACATGGTTGTATTTTTTTAATACCTCCAACTAAGTTTACTGGTTTAGTTGGTCAAATTTGAAAAAACTGTGGTCATTGCCAGAACATTGTTTTCATCTGTATAGACTATGTTTGGATATTTCACGTCTCTAGTTTCCAGTTGTTAGATTTTTGTTGCATTAAATAATTAAAATTATAATAAGGCACCGTGCCACACTAGCGCAGGCCAGCTACTCTCTGGCCCAATTGGTCTCACTGCCCCCAAAGCTTTCCCCGTGCAGTGGCTGCCTATCTCATGGCTCCCTTGCTGTGGACTCTGTTCATATTCCCAGTATCTGTGCCTTCCCCCCTTGATTATCGTCACAATTCCTAGTAACCTGGTAAAATCAAAACTCTAGAGGATTGCAATTTATCAACCAGATTTATATCAGTAAATTCTCATCACACAAAACATCTGCACAATAAACTGAGAGCCAATTGATATTGATATAAACTACCCACCTGGATGAAACAAATTGTCCTATAATTATCCATCTCTTATAGGATATTCATAGCTACCTGTGGCTATTTAAAGCTACATGGATATGGGTCATCCTTCTTTTTTTCCATCTTTTTCTTTTTCCTTTCTCTAATCTCTCGAAAACTCTATGCTTCCCTCTCAGAGTGGGGTACACCTAGACCTTAAATCACCAATAATTCAAGAGCTAAGAATATAGCCTTGTGGCAATTTTTGGTATTTAAAAATCATTATGTTTAATTTTTACACACCAAGAAAACTTTGACTATTTCCATGTAATGTTTTGTTTATATGTACATTATGCCCATTGTATCTAGTAAGATTTCAATGCATACTATCAAACCTTAAAAAAATCAAGTACTGACAAAAATATATTCATATAATTTTATGACAAAACTCTTTAAAAAATTTGTACATTTATCTGTTTTTTAAAAAATAAAGTTGAAATAAAAGCAACAACTCTGTCTTGCCCTCTTTTCTACTCTCTAGTCACAGGCTCTAGCCTTGCCTTTACTTGCCCTCAACTGCTTACAGACAGCAATCTACATTAAATATTTAGTTATTTTGTGTGTTTGTATTTGTGTGTGTTTGTGTGTATGTGCATGTGTACCACATAGTACTTATGGAAGTGAAAGGCCAAATGGAGTGAATTAGGATTAAGTTTTCTTTCTGATCACATGTGTCCTTGAGATGGAACTCAAGTGATCAGGCTGAGGAACAAGCATGCGTACCATCCTACCCGCCCACTTTTTTTTTTTTTTTTAATATTTGTAATCTGTTATGTGACCTTGTCTGGTAAATTTAATATGCTAGTTCAGATTATTTGGATCTTCCTAGTCTTTGTGACTTGTGTTTTGTAGAACTGTTGGTGTACCTAATGGTTTTCAACACAATATGATCATTATCATATTGGTATTGATTGAACTTTTATTCCAGCAGAGCTTGAGTGTTGCTTGGGAGTGCTTTAAGTTGTATCAATTTTTGTTAGCTAACTCCAGAGATGAAGTTAATTTTGAATTAATTTTATGCCATGTTAGATATAAGAGTTTTCTGAATTGCTCCTCTAAAGCTTTACAGATGATATGGATTCTAGTTTCAGTGGAGGTAATAGAGTGGGATGGGGAGAAGCCATTGTTCTTAACCTTTCTAGGGTTATGCTTCTTTTTCTTCTAGTCCTCACGAATAATTCTTCTCTGCCGACTAGAGTTTCTGCATATATTTGGGCTGAACACTCTCAGAGATAAATTGGATGCCCCACCCTCTGTAGAACACAATCCAAATATCTCTTTGTCTGCTCTTTCCTCCCTAGCTTCTTGTTCTCAGAGACTGTAATCTCCATGTTCTTGCTTCTGTGTACTGTTGGTCCTGCCTTACGATCCTGCCCTTCAGCATGGTCAGCAAGCTGCTCTCAAGGATGTAACCCCACTAAGAAGCAGTCATCTAAGTGTTTCTAGACTCTCATGGTTTAATTTCATTCACTGCTTCTATTCCAGCATCTTAAAATATGCTGTTTCTGGCTGGCAAGATGGCTCAGACATTAAGAGCAATCTCTAATTTTTCATGAAGTTCTGAGTTCAATTTTCAGTAAAGGCATGGTGTCTCACACCCATCTATAATGAGAGCTTCTGCTCTCTTCTGGCCTGAGGATATATGCAGGTAGAAAGTTGAATGCTGTGTACATAATAACTAAATATTTTGAAAAATATTGTGGTATGAATGGGTTGATCTTCATTTCACTGTTGGTCAATCTTCTCATTTCATAATTTCTTTTGCTTTTCCATAATTTTTTAAACTTTTCATTGTCTTTAATAATACAGTTTGAAATCAATAATTGTATCCCACTATTAACATATTAAAAACCAGGACTGTCTCTTAAATAATGATCTTTGAAGGTTGGGCTTTGAAACAATGAATATGCCATTTGTATAGAGTTCTTCTCAAAAGTATTGTCTTTATATATTTCCATGCCACAAAACAATATAATGGTAGAGGCTATTTGCAAGCTAGGATAAAGGCCCTTAATGGCTATTCAGATTGCTAGTTCATTGATTTCAGATTTCCAGTCTTCAGAGTTATAAGAAATACGTTTCTGTCATTTAAACCACTCAGTCTATAATATTCTGCTGCAGTTTCATGAGATAAAGACAGTATAGGTATGTTTTATTTTAGTTATAGTCATTTTTGATTTAACAGTTGCCTGAAAATGGCTCTCCCCATTTCAATGTCCATTCTCTTACGCAAGAGTAAAGAATAAAAATATCTGTACATAATTTGTAAAGATGAATGAACACAGAGACCTATTAGATTTGATTGGTCTTCCATTCGTTTACATGTACATGTTCATATTATCTGATATAATAACTGCTCTTTTGGCAATAAATTAGCATTATTTTTTAAGAACACTAAGTCTTTCTTAGCGTATGTTTAACAATATACTTATGGATGACAGGAGATGGCAACGTTTACATTAAAAATAGTAATTAAAATAACATTATGTTTTCTGAAGGAAACTAATATCCACTAGCACTGTCACTCTCTAGCCTTGGTCCCCATCCAATGTATCTGAAAGTTGAAATAGTAAGGCAAACACAAGAAGGATTGTGAGATTGACACTTGCCAGGTCAATATAGCTAGCCATATCTGCATTTCAAGTTCTGACCGGATTAAATAATAATAGTATGTCTGGCAATAAACCCAGAATATAGGCAATGTTTCAAAGATAGGTAATCAGATATAACCTCCAGCTCCAGGAATTCCTGGGTTCCTAAGAAAGGAACATATTTATTGTTTTTATCTCCAGGGCTTATAAAGGTATGACAGTGAGAGTTTGGTTAAATCGCATTACTATGATGCAATCACTATTTATTGTAATAATCAAAAATCAGTGAAAGGGGGGATTTTTATGATACAGATCCTCAGAAAACTTGACAGAGTTGAAGAATCCAGTATAAGGGTGAATACTCAGTGCTGGAATGTTGGGAGAGACTCCACAAAAGAACATTTACAGAAGAACCGCACAATTTAAAATGACACAACATCTGAGTTGCAGCTTTGCAAACTGAGCTGAAATTAAAGAGAAAAGAATCCGAAAGAATAAAGAAAACATTTCAGTAGGTGTTGAGAACAGAGAAAGGAATAGTCACTATGCTCCTCTTCTGGTGTCTATGGAAGTGATCAGTCTCAAAATATTGATTGCCACAATGGAGAAAAGGACAAAACTGGAGCCTAAGATGAGGTAATTAAATGAATGGTCAAGCAATGCTGACTAAAAGCATAGCAGAGCTATAGTGGCACCAGAGAATGGCATGTTGTGCAAAGAGCTTCCTGGGGAACAGGGCACTGAATCATCTCTTAACTCCTGTATACTCCAGTCAATTTTTTGTTTCTCAACTAGCCCTAAGTGCCAGTTTGAATTCACCACCCAGACTTTGGTACATAGGAGAGTTCTTGGTACATTTAACTCTTTTTGGAAGGATGATTCTGCTACTCAAATGTATTTTCATGGGTGACAGTGTTGACTGGATTTTTCCTGCCCTAATGAAACACAATTGTTTTGCTTTCATATTCCAGTGGGAGAAGGCTTTCTTTTCTTTTTTTTTAAACTTTATTTTAAAAAACAAAGATAAAAGAAAAAAATTTTAAACATTTTTGCATAAATGTATACAAATACAATTGTTTCATTGCTTGGCTTATTTTTTCTTTTTTTCTTTTTTTTAAGGTTTGATACTCTGCATTAAGGTCTTACGATTTACAATGAGCAAAAAGTACATGTAAAACAGGGTGTAGCCCTCAATTAGTGAATGTGTTCTTGGTGTGTAAGGCTTTAGCATGACTTTTGTTTTGTTTTGTTTTCTTTTCTTTTTTTCTTTCTTTTTTTTAGACCGTCTTTTATTGGTAAAAGGGCACATAGAAACAATAAAAACCACAAGGGGGTTTCCTAGAAAGAACAATAGTACACAGAACATCTAAAGGAGAAGCACATTGTTTCTAGTACACAGAATTTAACCAAACTCTTTCCACATGGTAAATAAGGCAGTGAAAAATTTGCAGGCAATAGTCCTCTGGTTGTCCAAGACTTTAGAAAAACATTTTAGAGAGTTTAAGAGAAAGAAAAGAATGTTGTAGAAATATCAATCAATACAAATTTTTTTTTCAGTGCTTGGCTTTTCTTTTCTTTTTCTTTCTTTCCTTTTTTTTTTTTTTTTTTAACAAGGAGCAAAAAGTATATGTAATACAGGGTGTAACTCAGAATTTGTCATTGTGTTCTTGGTGTGTAAAGAGTGAGAATGACTTTTTTTTTGTTTTCTTTTTTTCTTGGACTTCACACTGTCTGTGAGTTGTTTCTGGGGCAGCGCGAGCATCTGGGGTTAGCATCCCACTATCAGTGACTGCATATTATGTCTGTTCTTTTGTGACTGGGTTATCTCATTCAGGATGATATTCTATAGATGCAGCCATTTTCTTAAGAATTTGGTTAAGTCATTTTCTCTGATGGCTGAATAGTATTCCATTGTGTATATGTACCACAATTTTTGTATCCATTCATCTTCTGAAGGACATCTGGGTTCTTTCCAGCTTCTGGCTATTATAAATAGAGCTGGTATGAACATTGTGGTGCATGTATCTTTGTTGTTTATTAAAGTGTCTCTGGGGTATATGCCCAGAAGCAGAATAGCTGAATCTTCAGGTAGTACTATATCCAATTTTCTGAGGTATTGCCAGACAGACTTCCAGAGTGGTTGTATCAGTTTACAACCCCACCAACAGTGGAGAAGTGTTCCTCTTTCTGCTCAACCTCGCCAGCATCTGCTGTCCTCTGAGTTTTGGATCTTGGCCAATCTGACTGGTGTGAGGTGGAATCTCAGGGTTGTTTTGATTTGCAATTCCCTGATGGCTAAGGATGTTGAGCACATCCTTAGATGTTTCTCAGGCATTCCATATTCCTCAATTGAGAAGTTTTGTTTAGCTCTGTACCGCATTTTTTAATAGGGTTGTTTGATTCTCTGGTGTCTAGCTTTTTGTGTTCTTTGTATACCTTGGATATTAGGCCTCTATCTGATGTGGTGTTGGTAAAGATCTTTTCCCATTCTGTTGGTTGCCTTTTTGTTTTCTTGACAATCTCTTTAGCCTTACAGAAACTTTGCAATCTCATTATGTCCCATTTGTTAATCTTTGATCTTAGAGCTTGAGCCATTGGTGTTTTTTTCAGGAAATTTTCTCCTGTACCTATGTGTTCTAAGGTTTTCCCTACTTTCTCATCTAATAGTTTCAGTGTATCTGGTTTTATGTGGAGATCTTTGATCCACTTACACTTGAGCTTTGCACAAGGAGATAAAAATGGGTCTATTTTCATTATTTTGCATGCTGAGTGCCAGTTGGACCAGCACCATTTGTTGAATAGGCTGTCCTTTTTCCATTGAATGTTACTGCTCCTTTGTCAAAGATCAGGTGACCATATACATGAGGGTTCATTTCTGGATCTTCTATTCTATTCCATTGATCCACATGCGTATTTCTGTAACAGTACCAGGCAGTTTTAGCACTATTGCCTTTTAATATAGCTTGAGGTCAGGGATAGTGATTCTCGCAGAGGTTTTATTTTTATTTATTTATTTATTTATTTATTTTTGAGGATGGATTTAGCTATTCTAGGTCTTTTGTTATTCCATATGAAATCGCACATTGATCTTTCCAATTCCATGAAGAACTGGGTTGGAATTTTGATGGGTATTGCATTGAATCTGTAGATTGCTTTTGGTAGGATGGCCATTTTTAAGATGTTGATCCTTCCAATCCTTGAGCATGGGAGATCTTCCCATTTTCTGAGATCTTCCTAGATTTCCTTCTTTAGAGGTTTGAAGTTCTTGTCATACAGGTACTTCACTTGCTTAGTTAGAGTCACAGCAAGGTATTTCATAATTTTTGTGACTATTGTGAAGGGTACCTTTTTTCTAATTTCTTTCTTCACAAGTTTGTCTTTTGAGTATAGGAAGGGTACCGATTTGCTTAAGTTAATTTTGTATCCAGCCACTTTGCTGAACTTGTTTATCAGACGTAGGAATTCTCAGGTGGAATTTTTGGGGTCAATTAAGTACACTATCATGTCATCTGCAAAGAGGGATGTTTTTACTTCTTCCTTTCCGATTTGTATCACCTTGATCTCCTTTTGCTGTCTAATTGCTCCAGCCAGGACTTCTAGTACTATGTTGAATAGGTAAGGGGAGAGTGGGCAGCCTTGTCAAGTCCCTGATTTTAGTGGGAATGCTTCAAGTTTCCCACCGTTAAATTTGATGTTGGCTGTTGGTTTGCTGTATATTGTTTTTATTATGTTTAGATATGGACCTTGGATTCCTGTTCTTTCCAGGACTTTTAACATGAAGGGGTGTTGAATTTTGTCAAATGCTTTCTCAGCATCTATTGTGATGACCATGTGATATTGTTCTTTGAGTTTGTTTATATGGTGGATTACATTGATGGATGTCCTTATATTAAACCATCCCTGCATACCAGGGATGAAGCCTAATTGGTCATGATGAATGATTGTTTTGATGTGTTCTTGGATTCGGTTTGCAAGGATTTTGTTGAGTATTTTTGCATCAATGTTCATAAGTGAGATTGTTTTGAAGTTCTCTTTCCTTGTAGGGTCTTTGTGTGGTTTAGGAACGAGGGTTATTGTAGCATCAAAAAATGAGTTAGGTAGTATTCCATCTGATTCTATCTTGTGGAATAGTTTGGAGAGTATTGGTGTTGTGTCTGCCATTAATGTCTGATAAAATTCTGTACTGAACCCGTCTGGACCTGGGCTTTTTTGGTTGGGAGGCTTTTGATGACTGTTATTTCTTTAGGTGTTATGGGATTATTTAGATGATTTAGTAGGTCCTGGTTTAGCGTTAGGATCTTGTATCTGTCTAGGAATTCATCCATTTTCTCCAGATTCTCCAACTTTGTGGAGTATAAGTTTTTGAAGTAGGATCTGATGATTTCTTGATTTTCCTCAGTTTCAGTTGTTATGTCTTAAATTTCCCTTCTGATTTTGTTAATTTGTATACTCTCTCTTTGCCCCCTAGTTAGTCTGTCTAGGGGTTTATTAATCTTGTTGATTTTTCTCAAAGAACCAGCTCTTGGTTTTGTTTATCCTTTCGATTTTTTTTTTATTTCTATTTTGTCTGTTTCTGCCCTACTTTTGATTATTTCTTGCTGTCTACTCTTCCTGGGTGCATCTGCATCCTTTTGTTCTAGAGCTTTTAGCTGTGCTGTCAAGTTGCTGATAAACTCTTTCCAGTTTCTTTTTGGAAGAGCTCCGGGACATGAGTTTCCTCTCAGTACTGCTTTCATTGCATCCCATAGGTTAGGGTATGTTGTGTTTTCATTTTTGTTGAATTCTAGAAAATCCTTAATTTCTTTCTTTATTTCTTCTTTGACCCTGCTATCCTTTAACAGAGCATTGTTTAGTTTCCATGTGTATGTGGGCTTTTTGTTGTCTTTGTTGTTGTTAAAGACCAGCCTTAGACCATGGTGATCTGAGAGGATGCATGGGAGTATTTCAATCTTCTTATATTGATGGAGCCTCGTTCTGTGTCCAATTATGTGGTCAATTTTCGAGAAGGTGCCATGGGGTGGTGAGAAGAAGGTGTATTCTTTTACTTTGGGATAGTATGTTCTGTATATATCTATTAATTCTAGTTGGTTCAAAGTCTCTGCTAGTTTTGCAGTGTCCTTGTTCAGTTTCTGTTTCTGTGATCTGTCCATTGGTGAGAGTGGGGTATTAAAGTCTCCCACTATTATTGTGTGGGGTAAATGTATTTTTTGAACTTTAGTAGGGTTTCTTTTATGAATGTGGTTGCTTTTTTATTTGGAGCATATATGTTAAGGATTGAGAGTTCCTCCTGACAGATTTTCCTGGTAATGAGTAAAAAGTGTCCTTCCTTATTTTTTTTGATAACTTTTGGTTGGAAATTTACTTTATTCGATATTAGAATAGCCACTCCAGCTTGCTTCTTGGGGCTGTTTGCTTGGAAGTTTTTTTTCCCACCCTTTTACTCTGAGATAGTGTCTGTCTTTACCCCTGTTATTAGTTTCCTGTATGCAGAAAAATGCTGGATTTTGTTTATGTATCCAGTCTGATAGCCTATGTCTTATTACTGGGGAGTTGAGTCCATTTATGTTAATAGATATCAAGGAATAGTGATTTCTGTTTCCTTCTATTATTGCTTTTTTAGGTTGATTCATGTCTGTATCTTTTTCTTCTTTTGGTTTTCTTGTTTAGGAGTTTTCTTGTTTTTACTAGGATGTAGATCCCTCATTATTTTGGGTTTTCCACCTATAATTTGTTTTAGTGCTGGGTTTGTGGTTAGATATTGTATAAATTTAGATTTGTCTTGGAATATCTTCATCTCTTTATCTATGGTGATTGATTGTTTTGCTGGGTATAGCAGCTTGGGCTGGCACTTGTGCTCTCTTAGCGTGTGCATGATGTCTTTCCAGGCTCTTCTAGCTTTCATAGTTTCTGTTGAGAAATCGGGTGTGATTCTGCTTGGTCTGCCTTTATATGTTACCTGACCTTTTTCCATTATTGCTTTTAGTATTATTTCTTTGCTTTGGGCATTTGGTGGTTTGACTATTATGTGTCGGGAGGAATTTCTTTTCTGGTACAACCTATTTGGAGTTCTGAAGGCTTCTTTTATACTCGTGGTCATCTCATTTTTAAGGGTAGGATAGTTTTCTTCTATGATTTTGTTGAAGATATTTACTGTGCCTCTTATTTGTTATTCTTCTCCCTCTTCTATTTCTATTATCCTTAGCTTTGGTCTTCTCATTGTGTCCTGGATTTCCTGGACATTTTGGGTTAGGAGCTTTTTGTTTTTTGCATCTTCTCTGGCTGTTTTGTCTATGTTTACAGTGTTGTCTTCTGCCCCTGAGATTCTTTCTTCCATCTCTTTAGTGTATTGGAAATGCTTGCTTCTGTGACTCCTGATTTCTTTTTTAGGTGTTCTACCTTTAGGGATATCTCTTTTAGTGTTTTTTTTTATTGTGTCAATTTCTGTTTTCAATTCTTTCTTCCTTTCTTTCATCTCCTTGGTTCTGTTTTCTTCTAGTTCTTTGAGTTTTTTGAGTGTTTTTCTTGTTTCCTCTTTAAAAGCTTCTGATTTTTTTGCTTTTCCTCTCGTTCTTGTTTAAGGATCTCTATTAGCATCTTCAGGTATGATTTTATGTCTGCGTCTTTTTTTTTGGAGTGTTTGTTATTCCAATGTTTGCTGTTATGGGAGAACTGGGTCCTGGTGTTTCCAGGTTGTATTGGTTCCTTGGGATATACTTTTTCACTTTCCTCTTGCCATATTGTTGTCAGTGATATGTTCTTGCCTTTCCCTAGTATCTGTTCTGTGTCCCTGGATCTCCACAGGTCAAGGTGGTGGATGGTCTGAGCCCTGTTCTGCGTGCCAAAGCTGCCAGGTGGGAACAAAGGTCCCAGGGCTGGGTTCCTGGTCCCTGGATCAGGCAGGGCAGGGGCGCGCCTTCAGTGCGCACTGGGCAGATATCTCTCTCCTCCCTTGCTGCCCAGATCCCCTACTCACCAGTCTTTAAACCTTTGGGAACTGCTGGTCCAGGTGGCAGATGTGCTGAACCCTGTTCTTTGCCCTCGGGGGAAGGCTTTCTACATCTGTTCCTAAATAAGTTTTGTTTGTTTGTTTGCTTAGATTATTTCTTCTTGTCCTGGTGTCTGCAATGAGTTTGTAGGCCGGCAGCTTACTGTGCCATGAATAAGAAGTTGGATAGGTGAATCAGAATAAATTTAGAGGACTAAAAAATTACATTTGCATGGCCAAGGAATCACCCCTAATCATACTAATTCAGTGTGAACTAACACTAAATAAGGCCATAGAGCATATTAGTAACTGTGCTTAGACATTGGCATTCATGTTCTTATTTTTTTCATCAAATGTCTGTTTAAATTAGTTGTTTTAATAACCAAAAAAATGAACTTGAAAAATTTTTACAATTTACAATGGTCCTACTGTTAGTTCCAAAAATGTTTGCTATTTTTGGTTTATAATTCAAATTAAGAACTAGAATTCAAGATGTATACAGGTATAAAGACATAATTTTTTGGGGCTTAGGCTTTAAGATAACGACCAGGAGAATTATGCCATTCTCATTTACAGGCTGCTAATTGTACCTGCTCTGCTATTTAGTGTGCACACAGATAACAATCGATCTCAGGGCATAGCCATAGGACGGCATTCTTTTGGTTAATATAAAATTTTCAAGCATAACAGAAATATTTCAATTAGTAAGAGAATTGTTAGTGGGTTATGACTCTTCAGTAATGTAATTCATGCCTCTCCTTGGCATAAGAAATTCACCTTTATTTACAGTCTATGTAACCTGATTTTAACCCCAATCATAAATTCAAAATATCTGTGTTCCTACAATGAGACCAAATTCATGGTTCACAAGTGCAGAACAAAATGCTGAAATGGATGCACTAACATTAAGCAGGGTTCCATCACAGAGCTACACGTAACTATTATACCGACTCTGTAAAACTCAGAATTTTGTTTCTGAACCTATTAATATATAATGAGGACATAAAAAAGCCAAACATTGACAAAAATGTATCCGTATACTTTTATGCAAAAATTCTTAAAATTTGTACATTTATCTTTTTTTTTTTAAATAAAGCTGTTCCAAAAAAAAAAAAAAAAAAAAAAAAAGACCTAATTTGTTTACACTGAAATATGCTGGCACCAGTAAGAACAGTGTACTTATGTGAAGGGTACAAGCTTTGGGATGGAGAATGCTCCAACGGAAGAAGCAATGATTGCTCCTGAGTTGTTTGGGGTTCTGAGCAGAGTGTGTTAGTATCTGAAAGTGCGGATGGCGTTTGCAGAAATGTTTTTAGATTCCTTCCAGAATGTGAAAGACTTTGGCTGCTAAACTTTGGCTAATTGGCTGTGTACCCCTTCCCCCACTCTCCTTACCATCCCCAATCCCAGAATTAAATTTTGGCATTAAAAAAAATGAGGACATGATGTAATTAATATCGTTTGTTTTGATTTTCTTTTAAGTCTACATTAGTAATAAGAATGGGGGAATGTTACTTAGAAGGCCTTTTCAACAAATGTCAGTTTTATTGATTAAAAATCAAGTAAGTTCTTCATTTATTTTAAATAATATTTACAAGCATGCTTTAAGCAGAAATGAATAATTATCATATTATTGAGCTGCAAGTTTTCTGTAAAGAATGGCCTATGTTTTCTTTTGCAATATAGCTTGATTTCAAATAATAATAGTGAAAAAATACTCAGAGTTTTGAGAAATGTCTAATTTTGCTTTGAGGGTTTTAATTGTTGAGTAGAATATGAAGCCAGTATCCCTTTTCTGCTATAAAATTGCTAGTGTCTGAAGTATTTGAAGATAGAGGTCAGAGCTAGACATTATTTTTTGATAGGACTGCCACGCTGTTTATCAGACTATGTAGCAGGAATTTAGGCTGCACCAGTTTGAGATTCCAGCAAATTGTTGGTACACGTCATCGCAGGAGTTTTCTCAGTTCCTTAGATGAAACACACACACACATATTAAGTTCATTTTTAACCTGCTTTACTGGCTCAGTGGCTGGGTTTTAAGACTCCCGTGGCCCTTTCCTTTGCACCTGCCTCAACACCTCTAAATCTTCCCTCAGCTTAGTTGCCTAATTACTTTGTGTGAGGCCCATTCCTCTTGTTTCCAGAGACACTTTTGTGGTGCTCTACAACATTCCCTATCCAACTACATTTTGTAAGCATCCCCTGTAGGTCAGTCTGCTCCATCTCTCTCCCTTAAGTACCTTGATTTTCCCTTTCTGCCCTCTCCTCTCTACTAGCCTTCAGAAACCTGGAAGTCTTTTTCTACTCAGTCATTGGCTGCTGGCATCTTTACTGATCTATCTATACAGATTCTGATCAAAGAATCAGAACTACTCACCCTCCACATTTCACCTTTTCTGTCCAATTAAAAACGAATACCCTCAAAACAAAAAAAAAAAAATATTTACACAACAAGAAAACTTTGACTATTTTCAAGTTACATTTTGTTTTACATGTACTTTATGCTCATTGTAACTATTAAGTTTTCAATGCATACTATAAAACCTTTAAAAAAATCAAGTACTGACTAAAAAATATATTCATATAGTTTTATGTAAAAATTATTTTAAAATCTGAAAAAAAAGTACTGACAAAAATGTATAATTTTAAGCAAAAAATGTTTAAAATCTTTACATTTATCTTTGTTTTGTAAAATAAAGTTGTTTAAAAAAATGAATACCCTCTTTCCTCAGACATAAATTGAGCAGAACCATAACAAATCATGTAAATTACAAAGTAAGATATACAATTAACATCTAGTCCAACTCATTTCTCAATTAGATAAAGCATTCTAGCATCATTCCTAACTTAAAGAGTTTACAATTATATACCTGAATTATGTTTTTATTTTAGCCTGTAACACTATCTAAAAGCCATGTTTTAAATTCTATATTAGAATTTTGATATTAAACAACTTAAGTTTGCGTATGGGATTATAATTTGTCTTCAACCCTGTCAGAAATCCTAGAACCAACTAGATATTACCTGGGTAGACAGGAAGGCCCAAACATACCTTCTCAAACTTAAACAATTATAGGGACAGCTGTCTACCTGGACAGTCCCCCATTCCTCAAAACATTGGTGCACCAGTTGTCAGCCTTCTGGCCTAGCATCAGACCTTTGTAAAGCAGATTTATGAAGACCTCCTTACACTGTCTTAGCAGAGCTATCAGTCGACTGTTATGCATATTGTGTCCCTTTATAAGGAAATATTTTTGCCTGTAGATTAATTAAGGCAATTCTTGGCCAGTGGCTATCTTGCCAGAACTGGAGCAACTTCATCAATGTTCAGTTTCTTCTTCAAACCAAGAAGGTCATGCAATCAGAAGCAAACATATCTCCCATTAAATGATTTTTAATAATGAAATGGCATTAAATGTATTATGTGGACTTCTGACACATTTTTGTTTGATTTTTAAAATTTTATTATTACTATTATTTTCCTTACAATTTTACTTTGGAAAAAAAAGATACATGTACAGATTTTTCAAAGCATTTTGGAATAAAACTATATGAATATTTTTTTTTCAGTACTTCAACATCCTCACTAGCATCTACTGTCATCTGAGTTTTTGATGTTAGCCATTATGACTGGTGTGAGGTGGAATCTCAGGGTTGTTCTGGTTTGCATTTCTCTGATGACTAGGGATTTTGAGCACTTCCTTAGATGCTTCTCTGCCATTCAACATTCCTCAATTGAGAATTTTTTGTTTATCTCTGCACCCCATTTTTTAATAGGATTATTTGATTATCTGGTGTCTAACTTCTTGATTTCTTTGTATATATTGGATATTAGACCTCGATCACATGTGGGATTGGTAAAGATCTTTTTCCAATCTGTTTGCTGCTGTTTTCTTTTTCTTGACAGTGTCCTTAGCCTTACAGAAACTTTGCAATCTCATTAAGTCCCATTACTCAATCCTTGATCTTAGAGCACAAGTCATTGAGGTTCTGTTCAGGAAAATTTTCCCTGACACTTTTGAAAACTATGTAAGTATGTCTGAACTGGTAAACCGTGACTATTCTTAGTCATTTCTATTTGAGTAAACTAAAATCACTTTATTATAATTAAACCAGAACCTATTATAACCATGAGTTTACTATCTGGTCTTTATCTTATGTTACTTAATCATCCTAAACAGCTTGTAATGGTACTTATTAAAAGGAGTGAGTCTAAGCTTTGTAATCTGAGTAGCGTTATTGATGTCACCTTTTGTATCAAAATATAAATTTCTACCAATAAAAACCTTACTTCTATATCACCACATAAATTTCTATCAAGTAAGAATATAGCAACAGAATACATTGTTCAAGAATGAAATTGTCATCCATCCCATCTATTTCCTCACTGTTCAAAATTATGACCATTCCCAAGTCATTTCTTAAATTGACAACCTATCTATAATTTGCAAAATGACCATTACCAGACTCCCAAACCCAGAGTATTAGGCTGACAACTCTCCATGCTTTATGCTGAATATAGCAGATGAAAAGGTCTTTAAAGAGATAAGAAAGAATAGGAAAATTAGAAAAAAAAAAAAACTTGTTAGCTTTAAGAAAGTTAGCTTTAGCATCTGTTATCCTGTCTCTGTATGTTTAGAAGGCTCAAGGCTTGACTAAAGTTTTGACTAGATCTGTCTGAAAGGTTGGATGATGTGAGAGGCTTTGGAATCAGCAGCAATCCCTGAAGCTGTTCTGGGCAGTACGAAGAAGCAGGAGGCCAAGCAGGTCAGTTCATCATCTCTGAGGATGAATCTTGCCAAAGCTGTAGGTCTGTAATATACAAATCCCACAACTAAAATTTTAGTGCCAATAAAATATTCATACAGATTATCCAGGGTGCACAGATCATTAAGGATAAAATTTTGTTTGTGGTTTGAGCAAGTGAAAGACAACTGCGTTTTTATGAGGTAATTTTTTTAATAACCCGTTCTAAGGAGTCTTTATTCATGCCATATTAAAAATGGCATGATGAATTTTTACTTGTCCTGTTTTATTTTCTTGAAATTTTTGAGGTCTTCAGGTGGGCTTCCCTTGTCATATCTGATCCACATCATTGTGGAGGGAATCCAGAGCCTTTCTCCTTTCCAGTTAACACAAATACAGAGACTTTTCCCAAAAAGAGCATGTCTTTGCTCCAGTAACCAGAAATCATTGAGGGTATAGCTGAACCTCTCTTTTGGTGGAATTTTAATATAACCACCAAAGTCATAGCCATATTCCTTTTGGTTATTAAAACAATTCGATGCAATTAAACCAATCTAAACACATGCTATCTGTTGAAACAGTGTTTCTCCTGTCTCCAATCCCAATCTATACAAGATCTAGGCCTAAAGTATTAATACATCTGTGTACATTTAAATCTTCCCTACTCTGGAGATAATTATCTCTGTGGGTAAATATTGTGTTATGTCTCTTCCTCTCTATATAATTCTCAAGGCCTAAGTTTCTATCTGTGATAAGCTAGGTAGGTTCCTTACCTCCTGCTTCTGACCTAATTTTTAAAGATTGAATGCCTCAATATTTCTATATCTTTGTATTTACCTTTAATTAAATGTAAATTAATTACATTACTTTGTAAGCCAGTTTAAAGGTTATCATTTTTATCATACTAGGTTGAAAATCTCAGAAATCTCAATGTTGTCCATGTTGAAAGATCCCAAGACATATTCCTGGCAAGATTTACATATATTTAAAGCACTGGTTCATTCATTCTTCTTAACTTCTTTTTACTGTTGAGTTTAATATTTGGTATATCTATTATCTGGCTCATTCCTCTTAAGTTCTTTGTATCAGTTTTGAACCATGGGAGGAAATCTCCATGTGGCTTAGGAAAAACCTACATATTCATTTCTCTCCTTAAAAACAATTAAATCAGATGTATAAATCTCCATACTGTATCTGGTGGCTGGAGACAGGCATCTTTATTGTCTGCTTCTCAATGCCTCCCTCCTAGCACTCAGGGAACTAGTCAGCCTGCTTGCACCACAGGAGTTCCCAGTATTTCTAAGCTGAGGCTTTCCCTGGTGGCCTCTGTGTTCTTTTCTTTTAGCATTTCTTTGTATTAATTTCAAACACTGGAGCCACATGACTAGGCTCTGCTTGATGAGAAATCAGTTCTCCCCCTTGTAGACTGTATCATTGTATGTCTGTATTCCATCCTAGTATCTGCAAATAATTTTAAAAGTGAGTTCTTGTCTACCACATTAGGCACAACTGTATCAGGAGTTTTAGGCTGCACAGCTTTGAGCTCCCAGTGATATGCAGGTGCATACCTAGGAGGTATATCAGATCTGTGGATGAAACACAGACACACAGACACACAGACACACAGACACACACACACACACACACACACACACACACACACACACACACACACACACCCCACACACACAAACTCCCTTTACACCTGCCTTCCTGGCTCAGTGACTGGGCTTTTCTAAGTCTCTTCTGGGTAGCATGCCATTCCCTTTAGTTTTAGCTCAACACCTCTAAATTATCTCTCAGCTTAGTTCCCAGGAATAACTTCTGTGAAGCCCATTGGTCCTGCTGCTCAAGACTCTTTAGGGTTTCCTTTCTGTGGATCATTTCCCCTTTCTGCCTGCATTTCACAAGATTTGCCCTGTAGCTCCGAATCTGTTCTATCTTTCCTCACCAAGTATCTCAATTCTTTCCTTCTGTCCTCTCCTCTCTCTTAGCCTCCAAAAACCTGGAAGTTCCACCTCTTTCTTTCCACCCAGCCACTGGCTGCTGCCAGCTTTATTAGTCAATCAAGAACCAACTGGGAAAAAGGACCTGAGTGTATAAACACACAGATTCCTGATCAAAGCATCAGAACCACCCTCTGCAATACTGTATTTCAAATCTATCTGCAATATTGTATTCTTACTGCAGGTAGTAGTGCTTGTGCTGAGGCAATTTAGAGATTTTTTGCTATGTGATGTTTTTGTTTCTTTGTGTTACTTTTTACTTTTTTTGCATGACCAATAGAAAACCAGTGTTACTTGTTACTGAGTTGAGCTATTCTGATAGAAATGTGAATTTACAGCCATTTATTACTGATTTTTTTCTGGGACAACAGAATACATATTTAGACTGCTGAACATTTTTGGTTACAAGTGCACATGTATGTATATATCAAATTCTGGCACTATATAGAATTTAAAATAATGAGCTTTGTATGACTCTCATTTAAAATATTCTAATAAAGTGAAATAAACTCACTAATCATGTTCTTTTTCACACATTTATATTTCAAACCACTCACACTTATAGTTGCTTTTGGCAAAACAACAAGAATGTCCCAATGGCCCTATAATGAACCTCACATTCGAGTCAGGAAACTAACAGTAATAGGTATGTACATGGAGTATGGAGTTGAGCTGACGGTGAGAGGTACCATCCAGGAAAGTGGAGCAAAGCCATAAGTGATAAGGGTATGTCAGGGATTTTGAGTTTTTTTGACTCGTGTGTCTGTGAAGATTTTTAGAAAAAAAAAAAGCTTTTTTTAGAAAAAGTGATAGCTGAGCAAATGTATAAAGAGGGTGAGTCAGAGTGTATAAAGTCCCTGCTGTGACTTTTCTGGTTGTATAGGAGCACAAAGGTCAGTGTAGCTGGCACAAGACAAAAATGAAAGGTTGTAGGTCCAAGAGAAGATATATATATATATATATATATATATATATATACACATATACATATATATATATATAAATTGTAAAATTATGAAATTATAAAATTAAGGAGAGATTTGCACGGGAGAAAAATTTGTGATGAGTAATCAGAGGAGCAATCATTTGGTCATAATTGAAAATACTGAAAAAATATATGAATTGGATGTGTTATAGATTTTTTATTTATTTCTACTTTTAATTAATGATTTAATTTACTTTATACCTATGTTTCAGCTTTCCCTTGTACCTCTCTTTCCCTTTCCTCAGTCTCACAGTAATTGAGATATTTTGGTTATTGTTTTCCTTTTAAAAAATAAGAGAACATTTTTGTACCTGGTACCTCAGTCTCAGTGTGTTATATTTTTCTGTTTGTCTTTTCTAGCACTTTACTTACAAATTAGGTGAAGGCTTGATTAAATGACAAACTTCAGGAAAAGGTTATAGGAGGTGAAGAAGAATTTACTGGGTACTCTTGATGGCCAACATCACTGCGGCTTTTGTCCTGACCAATGATTACTGCAAGTACTCTTCAGTGGGTTTCTGAGTCTCCATCTCATGTTCACAGAAAGGTGCTTCTAGTAGGTGATCAAGCAGAGATTGCAGAACGGATGAAGTCAAGATGTGAACAAATATTTTATTTATTTATTTATTTTATTAAAAATTCTCTGCATTTACATTTCAGATGTTATCACTTTCCCACAATCTCATTCCTCCTCCCACTGCCTCCATGAAGATGCTCCCTCTCCCAACCATTCTCTCCCACCTAAGCACCTTGATGATCCCCTACACTGGGAAAACAAGCCTTTGCTGGACCAGAGGGTTCTCCTCCCATTGATGTCAGAAAATGCTGCATATGTGCACAAATGTTTTAATGGTAATAATTCTAGATTTATTCAATGGATCTAAACTCCTTCAGAGACTGACAATGTCCACAAAGAAGGGGCGTTGCATTTTTAGTTTATATACTCAAATATAGAAAAAGTATAAGTTCAGGAACAGAAAATACTCAAGGACTTAACCAATAAATTATCAAAATGTTTGCAGTTAGGATGGATAAAATTCTGGGAAATGTAAAGACCCCCTTGTATTATGACAAAAATTAAATGTCTTTAGTAACAAGTTAACATACAGTGGGGTCTCATTACCAGAATAAGTGGCCTAAATGCCTCATTTATTTAATCTTGCTTTTCATGTAAGTTTGCATTGAATTTTAATGAGTATTTTGATTGATAACATATTTAGTTCAAAATAGGTCTTTGAAGACAGCTGTAAGAGCATTAACATTTAAAGATATTGTGATTGGAATTTACTTCATTAAGGAGCCAATAAGAAAAAAATGAAATATAAACGTGCCAGTGTCAGACACACTATTATGATCCATAAATTCCTATTGAGCAAAAGGACGATAATATGTCTTTATTGGACTATTCTTTGAACACTCTAGGAGCTCATTTTCCTTACTGAAGAAAATGCCGAGTGGCATCAATGAAGCAGGCATGGTAGAAGCATTAACTTAAGAGAAGAAATTTTAAGTAAAAGCAGCCTAAATATAAGATTGCTTTGGAGGCTCAGCTCTTGGAAAAACTGTAATGGTTTTAACAGCTTAGGGATTATCTCAGTAGGGTTAAAAAGTTAGGCCAGTGCTACTCAGTAGTGAAAAGGGAAATTCATACCTACAAGTTAGATGTGCTTGAAAATCTCTGCAGAAAAATTAAACAGGAAAGACACCAGTGAAGTTATTAAGTAGTTTAAATCTAAATGCTAAGTTATTATCATTTCAACATATCATTTAAGCCTTTTTAATGAAATATTTTAGTCATCATTTTTAAAACTTTGAACTCGATTGGGGTCTTGTTTAATTCACAATAATGTAGGAACTTTAATTCCTCATCTAAATGACAATCCTTTTAAATATCTTACCAAAAGTCATATTTGCTATGAAAATTATCTCTCTGACTTAAGAAATGTCAAAGACATATTTTTAAAATCTTTTGAACCCTTATAGGTCAGGGTATTCTAAACACACTCACAAAAAAACTTTCTGCGGTTGACCTTCCAGAATTGGTCTTCTGGATCTAATATGCCTCTTTTTTTCTGAATTTGTGCCTCATCGCAACAGCTAGAACAACTGGTAGATAAAGATGATAGTTTATCATGTTCAATTTAAGGGTTCAGATTGGAACTACCTATTTTTTTTTCCAGAAAATGCATTGAACCCAGGGAGTGATGGCTAAAAGCATAATAAAGTTTTTTTTCGCCCTCAGGGCCTTTTCCTGGTTTGGATACTTCAGGGTTCTGAGAGGACGTCACAAATGTGTTACTTTGCTCATATAAATCTCTAAATTTTATGCCAATATATTTTACTATTTGCGTATGTAGCTATCTCTACCTTTTCTTTCACATATTTAGAATGTCTAGTACAACTGTGAACATTATCTAAAAATGAAGTAGGTTCTAACATGACTGATTTAGATTCATTTGGAGAAAGTATTTGGTGTGCAGTTGTTAATGCACTAGTTTCACTGACTCAGTACAGAAATGGTTGTAAAAATCATTTTCCCTCCTCCCCGCTGCTAGGAAAACTGTTTTAAATACAATAGCAATATTACAGGTCATTTATCAGTGTGTGCATCCTCTGGATTCTGCAGTCAGAAGCCAGAGTACTCTCTCAGTTATCCCTATCCAATTAGAGTAAATGATTTCATTCTCTTTTATTTATTTTATTGTTGAGATCATAAAATAATGACATTTGTCCCTTCCTTTTTAGCTCTCCAAACTTTTCATACCCTCTCCTGTCTCACTTTCAGCTCATGCCCATTTTTTTCTTTAATTATTGAGTGTCCCTAAATACACCCTATTCAGTTCTCTTAATGTTATTGGTTTGTATGTTATCAGGGCTAGCCTTTTCACATTAAATAACATATTAGTGTACTTTTCCCTGGAAAAGTCTACTTTTTCTCATTCAGTAAATCCTATGTTACCTCTAGGTCTTTGTGTAGGGCTGAGGCCACATGGTGATTGCTTGGTGCACGTTGGCATTGTCTACTGTTGCCCTTCTTCAGACTATTTTTGTTTTGTTTTTCTTACAACTTTATTTTAAAAAAGAAGGATACATATACAGATTTTTAAAGGCATTTTGGCATAACACTATATGAATCTTTTTGTCAGGACTTAATTCTTTTAGAGGTTTGATAGCATGCATTGAAATCCCACTAGTTACCATAAGCATAAAGTACATGTAGGACAGAATGTAACATGGAAACAGATCATTTTTTGCTATGTTTTGTAATTTTATTCTTTTTTAAAATTAAACAACTTTATTTTAAAAAAACAGATAAATGTACAGATTTTTAAAAGCATTTTTTGCATAAAACTATATGAATATACTTTTTGTCAGTTCATGTTTTTTTTAAAGGTTTGATAAACTTACTAGTTACTAGTTACAATGAGCATAAAGTACATGTAAAACAAAACATAACATGAAAATTGTCCAAGTTTTCTAGACCTTAAATCCACAAACCAAAGAACATACCTGGGATTGACCTAGGCCTCCCTGCACATATGTAACTGATGTACAGCTTGGTCATCATATGTGACCTGAACAACTGGAATGAGAGTTATCCTAAAAGCTATTGCCTGTATATGGAATATGTTCTTCTAGCTGGGCTGCCTTGTATGGCTTCAGTGGTAGAAGAAGCTTCTAGCATGTCAAAGACTAGAAGTGCCAGGGTCGGGGGGGATAACCGTTTTGGGGGCAGCATCTGCTCAGGGAAGAGGGGATCAGGGTGGAGTAAGAATTTTGGGAAAGGGTGAGCAGAATGGGTGTAGTGAGTGAAATTCATAAAGTAAATAAGTAAAATAAAAAACTAACATTAAATTAGAAATGGGAATTTATGAATTTCAATGCTGTATGACCTCATATTATAACTATTCACCAATTAAAATGTTTTAGTAAATATTTAAAACATAGAAAGTTGCCAAGTTCTACTTTATATACATTCATCATTGAAAAACGTGTATGTTATGCAATAATCTGATGTCTAAAGACTTAGCTTTTAACTAAGTATTAATACAAGTGGAATTCTCATGCAGTAATAAAGAAATCATGTCTGTTATTAGAAACCTAGCCAAGGAAGCTTGAGTCTCACTTAAAAATGTGAGTGTGGGGGGGGGGATAAGGGGCAGATGGAGGGAGGAAACTGGTGGTTGAGAGAAAAAGGGGATATGACGGTTCAAGAGCAGTTGTGGAGGACAGGAGAGATGGCTAGAAGGCCATGAAAATGAATGAAAAGCAGCAACTGATGGGGCTGAAGATTTGAGGAGCATCTCCAGGATGTAACAGGAACCTGGGATAAGGGAGGCACCCAAAAATCAATGGAAGTTACCTTAGCTGTGATTCACAACATTGGGGTATGGAACCTAAAGAGGCCATCTCCTAGCTAGGCAGTAACTCCTGTAGAGGGATAGAGACACCAACCCACCCAACAAAACTTTTGACCCCAGATTAATCATGTCTACAAGAAATGATGAGATAGGGGATGGAGAAAAGACTGAGGGAATGGCCAACCAATAACCAGCCCAACTTGAGACCCATGCCATGGGCAAGCTTCGGTCACTGACACTATTAATGATATAGTTATACTTGTAGAGGAGGGCGAGTTATATTCTGAGAGGCCACACCCATCAGTTGATTCAGACAGATACAGACACCCACACCCAAACAATGGATAGAGCTTGGAGACTCTTATGGAAGAATGGAAGGAAGGATTTCAGATTCAGAAGGGTATAGGAACTATACAGGAAGACCAATAGAGTTAACTAACCTGGACCATTGGGGCTTTTATAGACCGAACCACCAACCAAAGAACATACATGGGCTAAACCTAGGCCTCTCTGAACATATGTAGCATATATACAGCTTGGTTTTCATGTGTGTCCTGAACAACTGAAATGGGGTTTATCCCAAAAGCTGTTGCCTGTATGTGAGATATGTTCTTCTAGCTGAGCTGCCTTGCCTGAACTCACTGGTAAAGGAAGTACCTAGCCTTGCAGAGACTTGAAATGCCAGGGATTGGGAATACCCAAGGCGTGTTCCACCTATTCAGAGGAGAGCAGGAGGAGGTATGGGAGGAAAAGAGGGGATGACTGGGAAGAGGGCAGTGAGCAGGATGTAAAGTGAATAAGTAAAACAACAAAATTAAAAAAGAGAAAAGAACAAACTTTCTGTAATATGAATAATAAGCAAATACATTTAAAAAAGCAATATCATACAGTTTTCCATATGAACATTACAAAATCAGTGTCACATAAATGATCAAATATTATCTATCAAGAAAAAATCTAGTGTATTATATTTTATGTTATATTAGGTATAAACTAATAAAATACCAGTTTTTGTTTTTTTGATGTATGTGCCACTTTCCAGACTTTCAAATTTTACTTTTATAATTTATTTTTCATTCTCATTAAATAATTATACTTAATGATTATTTAATGAATAAAAATTATTATTTAATGAAGAGTGAATATTTAATTTTGTTTTGTAAGTTAGCATTCTGTAAGAGGTTTGCCTACTGTCTTTTATATGAGTTCTAAGCCTCACAAAATTTACTTTTGCCTTTGTCTCCAGGAATCTTGGTAGAAAACATCCATCACTCAAAACCAAGATCAAATGTCATGTTCATTATAGTCTATTTCCTGAATACCTAAGCAGATAAGAACTACTTTAGAATTATCCCTGGTTTTGCTTTTACCATTTAGGGCTATTATCAAAATGTCTTTTAGTCACTTTTTTTTGTGAACAAGTATTTTAGATTTTAAATGCTGATATATGTCTGTCTTATAGAATAAACATGTCTTAGCAGAAAATATCTGATATGGATGGAACTGAACCTAAAAACTTAGGAACCAATATAATCAATCAACAGACAATCAAGTGATTCTTGATTATCAGTAAGATATGTTACTAGCCAATACAGATCTAGTAGAAGAGTTAGAAATTGGGGCAGCTGAATTAATATCATATGCATTTATATAAATGTAATAATTATATATACTTGGGTGTTTACTAAAGCACGTGGATACTTATTGAAATACAACATATATTGGCTAAGTTAAGAAACCAGTCTAGGTGTCTGCCAACACTGGAATGTATACACAATGTAGAACATATGCACAATGGAATTTTATTCAGCTATAGAAAGGAGTGAATCTATGTTATTTCTAGTAAAATTAAAAATAATTGGAGATCATTATAGTAAAGCAAATTAATTCTCGCTTAGTGTCAGATCCTTTCTCTCATTTTGAATTCTATATATATAAACCATAAGCCAATGGATACATGTATGACATAAAATTAGAGGTATAATTTTCTCAAATTTTAATAGGAGAGAGGTGGGAAGGAGAGTATGGATGGATATGATCAAAGTGCACCATATATGTCTATGAGGATATCATTTTAGAATTGCTTAATGCTTTATATTTAGTCAGGTTATGCATTTGTCAAATTTGGCTATAGCCGAAGTATACTTTTTATTCATTACTTCTGGAGGCACATGATATGCTTCTTCCCCTACTGATATTAATTTTGATTTTGGAATAAAGTTTTAGGTTATGTGGTAGATAGTCGTTATTGTTACCTGATGGGGACACTGAATAATCATGGGAATAATCTTTGAGCAGATCTCCGAGGCATTATTTAGATTGTAGGTGTGATAGGAAGACCCAATTTAACTGTGTTAACTGTGACTAACACCATTCCATGGGATACATAAAAAGGATTAAATGATAAGAAGTGTCATCCATCACTCTCTCCTGCATAACTGTTGATGCAAATGACCACATGTCTCTCCTTTTGTTCAGCCACCATCTCATCCTTGAAATGACAGACTCTATATCCTTGAACTTTGAGCAAAACATGTCACTTTCTCATAAGCGATTTATTGCCTGGTGTTTGTCACAGAAACGTATCTTATATAGTTTTTCACAGTGCAGTTTATAATTCTCTGCCAACTAAAAGTACTTTTATTTTTTTTTTTAAACATACAAATCTTTTATTGTTTTCTTTGTAATTTGTCTTTCCTTTTTAAATTCCTCTAATTGTGGGGGGAGGGGAATCCTTCAGTGAAATAATAGAGGGCAGGAATCAGGGGAGTCTATAACGGAGAGCAGGGGCCAGGGAAGATGACAGAAACCAGTCTGATAGCTGGAGGCAGGGAAGGGTGGCTTCTACCCAGAAAAAAAGGGGAAGAGAGTATAAAGAAGTGTCCAGATTGGCTGAAATAGCATCCCAAAGAAGAGAAGAGAAGGAGACTCTTATTGTGTTTGCTGATTGCTTCGACCTCCAGTCTGACCTCTTCAGCGTTGGGAGAGAAACCCTCCCTCCTGCCCCTGCCCCAACTGGGACACAGGGTCAGCCGGGATGCGATTGCTGGGAGATCAGTTGGAGGTATCAGAGTGAACACTGCCAGGGCCTTCTGTAGGGGAGTTCACTGATGAAGGGGTAGTAGCATCCTGCCAACCTCCATTAGCACTGATGCCCTGCGGACTGTACATCTGACTGGCTGCGAGTCCATCACTGTATCCTCCTGTCTGGCTGATAACATGGCGAAGGGTATCCACCCGCTGAGTTGGGAGTGGAGGGTGAGTTAGCTTGGCTTCCATCAAATATCCTTATTGCTCATAAAAATGCTTCTTTCACCTTTTGCCTTCATTGTTAATTTTTGTTTTTTTTAATTGAACAACTTTATTTTAAAAACAAAGATAAATGTACAGATTTTAAGCATTTTTTTGCATAAAAGTATACGAATACATTTTTGTCAGTATTTGATTTTTATAAAGTTTTGATAGTGTGCATTAAAATCTTACTAGTTACAATGAGCATAAAGTACATGTAAAACAAGATGTAACCTGGAAATAGTCAAAGTTTTCTTGGTGTGTAAAGATTAAGCATGATGGTTTTTCATTTTCTTTCTTTTTTTTTGGCCTTTGTTTTCTCTTGAACTTCAAATAGTCTGTGAGTTGTTTCTAGGGTGTTCAGAGCTTTCTGGGGTTAGTATCCAATTATCAGTGACTGCATATTATGTCTGTTCTTTTGTGACTGGGTTACCTCACTCAGGATGATAATCTCTAGATGCATCTACTTTCTTAAGAATTTCATAAAGTCATTGTTTCTGATAGCTGAGTAGTACTCCACAGTGTAAATATACCAAAATTTTTGTATCCATTCATTTACTGAAGGACATCTGTGTTCTTTCCAGCTTCTGGATATTATAAATAGGGCTGCTATGAACATTGTGGTGCATGTATCTTTGTTATATGTTGGAGATTCTGTGGGGTATATGCCAGAAGTGGAATAACTGAGTCTTCAGGTAGTACTATGTCCAATTTTCTGAGAAATCACCAGACTGATTTCCAGAGTGGTTGTATCAGTGTACGACCCCACCAACAGTAGAGAAGTGTTGTTCCTCTTTTTCCACAACCTTGCCAGCATCTGCTGCCATCTGAAGTTTTGATCTTAACCATTCTGACTGGTGTAAAATGGAATCTCAGGGTTGTTTTGGTTTGCATTTCCCTGATGGCTAAGGATGTAGAGCACTTCCTTAGATGTTTCTCAGCCGTTCGATATTCCTTGATTGAGAACTTTTTGTTTAACTCTGTACCCCATTTTTTAATAGGGTCATTTGATTCTCTGGTGTCTAGCTTATTGAGTTCTTTGTAAACCTTGGATATTAGGCCTCTATCTGCTGTGGGGTTGGTAAAGATCTTTTCCCAGTCTGTTGGCATCCGTTTTGTTTTGATGACAGTGACCTTAGCCTTACAGAAACTTTGCAGTCTCATTAAGTCCCATTTGTCAATATTTGACCTTAGAGCATGAGCCGTTGGTGTTCTGTTCAGGAAATTTTCTCCTGTGCCTATATGTTCTGAGGTTTTTCCTACTAACACTCTACTCTTATATGTTGTTGAACTGTATTTATATAACTAAGCAAATCAAAAAGTCCTCCTTGGTATGCTTGTATGTGCTTGCTTAGCTTAGCTATCAGTGTTCAACTATTTTTGGCAGTTAAATCATCACACATTTGGTCTATGAGAGCTTCTTCATCTCCTTGTAGCATGTATTTTGTTTTTATTTTAAGTGTTATTACTTGGTGAGCAATAAACTGATATTTAAGTTTCATTGTTTTCCTAAGTCACCATGTAATTAATAAGAAGTTACTATGGTTCTTTAAAGAACTGCCTCCCCAAAGGCCTACATGTTGAATTCTTATGTTTCAATGCAGTAAAATTAGAGAGTGATTGGATCTTAAGGGATCTACTTCCATCCTTAATTTGAAATCATTTCTGTGAGGTGGTAAGCACTGGGAGCTTGCTTGGAAATCATGTGAGACTCAGACATGTACTGAGGGTAGGGGAGGCACAGTAGGGGAATTAACCAAGTTAATGCACAGAAATATAGATCAGGGTTAATCCTTGAGTAATTTTGCTAAAGCTAGTTTAAAAAATCTATAAGGCCCTGCCTTGATTATTGGGATCTGGCCCTGTGATATTAATAACTAATAGAATTTATTATAATCCATTTATATTTGTTAGTAAATAAATATTCCCTATATGCTTGTTTCCTTTCCATTGGCAACTTCTGGTTTTCACTGATTTTAGGCTGTTGATTTTTATAGATATCACAGAGCAACTAAAGCAAGAAAAATACATAGTGGTTGATATAATCATCTATGATTAGTTCCTGCTGGTACAGTTATGAGACATGGGCCAAAAGCTGGAATGTTGGTCATGTCTCGGAAGAGTTTTTTTTTTTTAACTGATGTTCAGGTTGTGGTAGGACTTTGCAGGCCCAGGAGAAGCAGTCTGTAAGGCTGGGCCGGAGCACCTGTGGCTAACTGCTTTGGGTCTTTCTTGGATGCAGGTTCTAAGGGAACACCTGGATATTAGGGACAGAAGGTAAAGTTAATGAGTTTAGAAAGATAAACTATTTCTAGGGTGTACATATGAAACTATTATGCCCATGGTCTTGGTAGTTGGAGAAGAGATGGTGAGTTCCAGGACCAGGGAAAGGAAAATAGATCCCATCCCCAGGAATAGGAGGGGGGGGAGGGAAACAAGCTGTTGATTTGACAGGTTTCATCTGGAACCCATTTGACTGTGGAACATGGATTTGAGTGGATTCCTTGAAGCTTACAAAAAGATAAATTTTTCATAACATGCATTTACCAACTTCAAAATACCTTTCTAGACTTTCAAACAGTTTCTTAGAGGGTTTCATATGCTCAGACCTTACATAAACTTTAAATTTTACATCTTTTACTTTTAAAAATTTTTAATGAATATTCTCCGTATTTACATTTCAAATGTTATACCCTTCCCCCCACACTCCCCTTCCTCCTCCCTCTCAACTTGATTTCATGAAGGTGCTCCCTCTCCCAATCACCCTCTTCAAACTGGGATTATAAACTGGTGCAACCACTCTGGAAATCAGTCTGGTGGTTCTTTAGAAAATTGGACATTGTGTTACCTGAGGACCCAGCTATGCCACTCCTGGGCATACACACAAAACTAGCTCCAATATTTAATATCTTTTAAAATCTAATTATTCATCATCAGACATGTAGGTGGTTGATCATCAGGAGCTGTCATTGTAAAGTGAGTATGTTTATCTAAAAGACATGTAAAAGTTACTTTGTTCTTTAGAGAGGGTTTTATTAACAGAAAAAATGAACTGAAGAAATGATGTTTCCAGTGGAAAACAATAGAGAACAGTCCCCATGTGGCAAGAAAAGACCTGGGCCATCAGGCTGCAGATTCAACTATTCTTGAATTCAGCACTATCTGATAAGTTGTTTCACTGTCACACCAGTTAAATGAGCCAATTCCAACAAGATTTGATAATATATAGGTGGATTTATCCCAGCTTGTTCACTAATCCCAAGAACCAAGCCCAGGAGTGTTACCAAATAGAGAAAGGCAGGATGGTGGAAAAATGGCACAGACACACACAGAGAGAGAGAGAGAGAGAGAGAGAGAGAGAGAGAGAGAGAGAGAGAGAGAGAGAGAGAGAGAGAGAGATGAGAGAGAGGGAGGGAGAAGGAAAAGAAGAGAACAAATGGAGGTAAGGTGTGGTAGTGTGCTGAAAACATCTAGATTATATAGGGATGAGCCTCTAGGGTAAGGCCAGCCCAGCATCCATTCTAGAATAGGCTCAGGGTATGCCAGATAAAGACCGAGGGATGCTGGGAAAATATGGAGGCCAGGTCTGCTTTTATATGTAAAATAAGCATCTCAGTCCCTTGTCTCTGGGTTAGAAGCCAAATATTTATTAAGATATGTTGGGGATTATTTCTAATGCTTTGCCTCAATTTATCTCCCAAATACCCAGATGCTGATGGTCTCTGACCCCAGCTGCCTTTGGTAATACAGAATTGCCATACACCAAATGTTGGACAGGAAAACAAAGGCAGAGCATTTAGATTGCATGGGAAAGCAACCAAGGGGGAGAAGAACAGGCAGAATCGTCATGATAGAGGAAAGCAAAGAAGACAAACTTAAAGGCTCACCAGCATGTAAGAGTCTGGGAAAATAGACCTAGGCACCACTCCCCCAATTATGTCTAAAGTAGCAGAGATAAAATACAGATTTTTAAAAGATGTTACCTCAGGAATACTGGAGAGGAATGTGTGCTAACCTTGGGATAATTAGAAGTGCCTAGCCATTGAGCTAGTTAAGGCATATCAAAATTGTCTGGTGTGTGTGACTTTCATTCATGAATTGAGAGCTCTTGGGTGGGTACAGAGGAAATACACAAGACCTGCTGGAGCCAGAGCAGTTAAGTATTTGTTGCTACCCATGGCACACTATACAGCAGGCAAGAACTCACTATTAATAACAAAAGACCTAGAATAGCGAAATCCATCCTCAACAACAAAAAAACATCTGCGGGAATCACTATCCCTGACCTCAAGCTATATTACAAGACAATTATGCTGAAAACTGCATGGTACTGGTACAGAAATAGGCATGTGGATCAATGGAATAGAATAGAAGATCCAGAAATGAGCCCTCATGTATATGGTCACCTGATTTTTGACAAAGGTGCAGTAAACATTCAATGGAAAAAGGACTGCCTATTCAACAAATGGTTGCTGGTCCAACTGGCACTCAACATGCAAAAGAATGAAAATAGACCCTTTCTTATCTCCTTGTACAAAGCTCAAGTGCAAGTGGATCAAAGATCTCCACATTAAACCAGATACACTGAAACTATTAGATGAGAAAGTAGGGAAAACCTTAGAACACATAGGCACAGGAGAAAATTTCCTGAACAAAACACCAATGGCTCAAGCTCTAAGGTCAAAGGTTAACAAATGGGACTTAATGAGATTGCAAAGTTTCTGTAAGGCTAAGGACATCGTCAAGAAAACAAAATGGCAACCAACAGAATGGGAAAAGATCTTTACCAACACCACATCAGATAGAGGCCTAATATCCAAGGTATACAAGGAACTCAAAAAGCTAGACACCAGAGAATCAAATAACCCTATTAAAAAATGGGGTACAGAGCTAAACAAAACGTTTTCAGTTGAGGAACACCGAATGGCCAAGAAACATCTGAGGGAGTGCTCCACATCCTTAGCCATCAGGGAAATGCAAATCAAAACAACCCTGAGATTCTACCTCACACCAGTCAGATTGGCCAAGATCCAAAACTCAGATGACAGCAGATGCTGGCAAGGCTGTAGAGAAAGAGGAACACTTCTCCACTGTTGGTGGGGTTGCAAGCTAATACAACCACTCTGGAAATCAGTCTGGTGATACCTCAGAAAATTGGATATAGTACTACCTGAAGACCCAGCTATTCCACTTCTGGGCATATACCCCAGAGACACTTTAATACACAACAAAGATACATGCACCACAATGTTCATAGCGGCTCTATTTATAATAGCCAGAAGCTGGATGGAACCCAGATGTCCTTCAGAAGATGAATGGATACAAAAATTGTGGTACATTTACACAATGGAATACTACTCAGCCACCAGAAACAATGACTTAACCAAATTCTTAAGAAAATGGCTGCATCTAGAGAATATTATCCTGAGTGAGATAACCCAGTCACAAAAGAATAGACATAATATGCAGTCACTGATAGTGGGATGCTAACCCCAGAGGCTTGCACTCCTCCAGAAACAACTCACAGACTGTATGAAGTCCAAGAAATAATGAAAACAAAACAAAAAAAAATATTTACAAAATAAGAAAACTTAAACTATGTCCAAGTTACACTTTGTTTTACATGTACTTTATGCTCATTGTAACTATTAAGTTTTCAAGGCATACTATCAAACCTTGAAAAATATCAAGTACTGACTAAAAAATATATTCATATAGTTTTATGTAAAAATTATGTTAAAATCTGAAAGAAAGTACTGACAAAAATATATATTTTTAAGCAAAAATGTTTAAAATCTGTTCATTTATCTTTGTTTTGTAAAATAAAGTTATTTAAAAAAAAGTTACTTAGAGATTCTCGGATGGAATGCACATCCCTCGTATTGTAATGTTAGGAGAAGGGGAGAATTTGTTTCTCAGTGAGTGGAGCGGATTCACATGGTTCCCTAACCAGGGTCCTTGCAAAAGATTTCTAGTTGCCTCAGAGAACTTGAGATTGAAGTGCTGAGAGCCCTGCTGTGCAGAGACAAGCTGCTCTGAGGCAGAAAGAGTCAATGGTAAACACTGTCTGCTTCCTACAAGCAAATAATCAAAGAATGGGGATAAGTAAAATTTGATTTAATTGTTTTGAAGGATATAAGGAAGTATAATGGTAATTATTTCACTGTTCTTCAGTATAGATGGAATAAGGAAACCCAGGCCTTTCATATAAAATATTGGAAATAAAGGCAAGGAGGGAGAATAGAAGGAATGAGAAAAATGCACTAAAAGAAAATTTAAAAAGTCTGTGCCAGGGCAGCTCTCAGGATCTTCAAACATGGTCTATATGAGACTTTCGGATTACTCGGCCTGGTATGGCAAAGAAAGGAGCCTGGAAATAGGCTTTTATAGTAAATAGAAGGGGATTTCATTAAAGTTAAATACATAAAGTGAATAAATGATTGAGGCTTTTGATCTTAAATTATAGGTCAAAGTGCAGGGGATAAGTGGAACAAAAAACTTACTTCAGACAAGATAAAGAAGATAAGATAAAGAAGCTTATGCCAAATCAAGTTATATAAAGAGAAAGGGGACATGTATGTGCACAGAGATATTAATAATCATAGAAGGGAGGATTTAAGTATACATAGGTAAGGACCAGGTAATAAACTCATGGTTATATTAGATTCTGATATAAATGCATTAAGATGGTTTCTACCATATTCAAATAAAATATCTAAGAGTAGTCAAAGTTTAACAACTTATACATACTTTATATAGTCTTCAAAAGCATCAGAAATTCACAGAATATGCCATTTCATATTAGTTAATTATTAAGGATCCTTTAACTAAAGACATGTCTACTCCTGACAGTCTTCTTGGTTCCAAGAAAAAATGAGCATCAAAACCTTCATATGGTGTTGCTCTAGTTATGGCAAGATTCCCACTGTGGGAGAAAAACTGCCCTATTCATCAATGGTCAAAAAGCATAGTCCTGGAAAGTACACACAATGCTGGATAGTCAACAGCTTAGCTTTGCCAAGGAAGACTAAACTAGTCATTCATAGTTCTTGCTTCATTTCAACGTCTGTCAGATGGTTCTGGACCAGAAGGCTAAAGAGAGATGCTTCAGTGTTTTGAGTAATAGGGAGTGTCCAGGTAGTCAGCTGTCTCTACAGTTTGTTTAAGTTTAGGAAGCTATGTTTTTACATTTCTGACATATTTAGTTAATAATTCATTCTGAGACTTTTGAAAGGGTTAGAGACTAATTACAGTCTCATAATCAAACTGAAGTTTTTGAATATTGAGGAAGATGATATAGAAAGGATGTTTTTCAGATGGTACTACAAATTAAAGTCAGAACATAATTTAGATATAGAATTGTAAACTCTTTACATCAGGGTAGATGATAAAATACTTTATGTAATTGACAAATATGATGGACTGGATATTAATTGTATGCCATAATTTGTGATGTACATACTTTCTAAATTATCATATATTTGTTCTCCATTTATGTACTTGTGGGCATCTAGGTTGGCTCCATTTCCTAGTCACTATACAAAGTAGAGCATTGAACATGGCTGTGCGAGTATCTCTGTAGTATGTGGCCAGGTTCTTTTGGTTATTTACTGGAAAGGAGTGTAGTTGGATTATTTGGTAGTTACAATTGTTCTTTAAACCTTCAGAATAAGTTTACATTCTCAATACCAGTGTTTAAAGACTCCTTTATTGTCATGTTCTAATAGCGTTCACTCTTCCTTATTTGCTTAATGAAAGCCACTTCGAATGTGGTGAGATGGAATTTCAAACCCATTTTAATTTGTAGTTCCTTGGTTATGAAGTGTATTTAACATTTTTTCTAGTGTTTATCAGTTACTTGTGTCTTATTTTTTAGTAAACCTGTGTTCAGTATTTTAGTCAATTTATGTTTATTGATTTTGTTTATTTTTTTGTTGTTCCATATATGTTCAAGAGGTTAACTCCATTTAATGACTGACTGGAACAGGCAATTATTTTAATTCTGTAAACATCCTTTTCACTCTGTTCATTACTTTCCTTGTTTTAAGTTTTATGACACTCGATTTAGAAATCCTTGAGACTATTAGAGTTTTTTTTTTTCAGAAAGTGTTTTCTTGTCCTTACATCTTCCAATGGATAACACATGCTTTCCTTTAAAAGTTTCATTATTTTCTTACATAATGCCTTTTATTAGCTTTGGATTTATTTTTATAAAGGGTGAGTGATATGGATCTAGTTTTATTTATTTTCAGGTTAAAATCCAGTTTTCCCAGTATCATTTATTGAAGAGGATTTCTTTGGTCTTTGAGAAACTTAGGCTAGTCAAAACAGACACTCTTTGTTGTCTCCAAATGGCACATAGCTCTGTCAACAAGTAAAAGAATAGAAAATGATGAGGAAAAGAAATGAAACTAGGAAATAAGCAGAGTAGTTATTTTATCCTATCATAAAATATATTAGAAAAATAGCTTCAATCCAAAACTCACTATAAAAAGGTTAACATCACTACAAACGTATTAAATAAACATTACAACAATAATACAAGAGAACTTTACAACTCTAACATATACACAAATCTTACAGGAGTGCTCAGTTTCATAAAATAAATTCCAGATGAAAACTACAGATTAACTCCAGCACAGTAATTGTGGATGAGTTCCGTACTCCATTCTACCCAATACAGAAGTCTTCCAGACAAAACCTGAAAATGGAAATATTGGAGTTAAATAAGAATACAAGTCAAATGGACCTAAAAGAGCTCCACAGAACATTAAACCAAAATAATAAAGAATACACATTCTTCTTTTCAATTCATGGAACTTTCTCTAACACAAACTATATGTAAAGACACAAAGCAACTTTCAATAAATTTTTAAAAACTAGTCACCTAAATAAGGCCTGTACAATAAAAACATTAGTTGACATTTCAAAGTGGTGTGGGAACTCTCACAGGGTTCCATCCCTATGTGAAGGTCAGCAGATAATTAATTTTAATGATTGCTAAGAGAGGAAGACTCAATCTTCTCTAATAGAGCTCACTGATTATCCATTTCCAAGTTGTTGTCCTAAACAAATACAAGCAATAATAAATAGACTCAACCTCCTCTTCATATATATATATATATATATATATATATATATATATATATATATATATATATATATATATATATAATGACAATTAAAAATACTTTGTGAATTAGAGATAGGGATCACGGTAAGAGTTGAAAGGATGAGAGAATGTGGTGGAATTGAAGTAAATTAAGTATTCAAGTATGAAATTCTCAAAGAAAACACATTTTTGAAAAAAATGTTACAGTTTTTAATTTCCATTTGGACCTAAAATTCATTTTACATTAGCTTTCGTACAGATTATGAGACCTATTTGTTCTCTAGCATTTTATATTGTATTTGTCTCTGCGAGAGAAGAAATGATGATATTCTATGTCTAGGGTACCAGTTGTAATCTTTTTCATTTTGGGAACCAGTCTGACAAGGTGACCTAGAACTGCCCTCTGTATGCTGAGATCATAAAAATAACCAGCACTGCATATCTACAGTAATTCTCAAAGTCAGGCATTATTTATTTTTTTCTGTCTAACTTTACATTCCACTCATTGTCCCCCTCTTGCTCAACCCCCATCATTATCCCCACCCCTCTTCTATTTGCCTCTGAGTAGGTAGGACTCCTTGGGTATCCTCCACCCTGGTAAATCAAGGCTATATGAGGCTAGGGCCTCTCACACCGAGGCCCAACAAAGCAGCTCAGCTAGAACATAAAGGCAACAGATTTTTGTGGCAATAGCTTTTGGGAAAAAAAAAACCTCCTGCTGGAATTTTTCAGGATCCATATGAATAGCAAACTGGACATCTGCCACATATGTAAGGAAGACCTAGGTCATACCCATGTATGGCGTTTGTTTGGTGGTTAATTAGGTTATTTGGGTTTTTGGTGTTTAACTTCTTGAGTTCTTTATAAATGTTGCATATTAGCTCTCTGTCAGTGTAGCATTGCTGAAGATTCTTTCCCAACTTGTAGGCTGCTGTTTTGTCCTACTGACAGTGTCCATTGCCTTACAGTGATTTGCAGTTTCCCTAGGTCTCATTTATCAATTGCTAATCTTAGAATCTGAGCCATTGGTGTTCTGTTCAAAAAATTGTACCTGTACTAATGTTTTCAAAGCTACTTCTTACTTTCTTTTCTATGTAATTTAATGTATCAAGTTTTATGCTGAGGTGCTTGATCCACTTGGACTTTACATTATTGCATGGTGATAAATATAGACCTATTTGTGCACTTCTACGCTTAGACATTTGTTTAGATAAGAACCATTTTTTGAAGACTTTATTTTTCTCCCAATCCTATGGGTTTTGCTTCTTTATCAAAAATCAAGTATCCATAAGTGTGTGGGTTTATTTCTAGGTCTTTGATTTGATTCCATTGATAAGCATTTCTCTTTCTGTATTAATACCATGTGGGTTTTATCAATATTGCTCTGCAGTACAGCTTGAGGTAATAGTTGGTGATTGCTCCTGAAGTTCTTTTATTGTTCAGGATTGTTTTGACTATCCTAGGGTTTGTTTTTCCATGAAATTAAAAATTGCTCTTTCAAGTTTTATAAAAATGTTTTGGAATTTTGATGGAGATTACATTGAATCTACAGATTGCTTTTAGTAAGATGGCCATTAAACATGTTAATCCTTTTATCTACCAATGTTTTCTTCAATTTTATTCTTCATAGACTTGAAGTTCTTGTCATACAGATATTTCAATTGCTTGCTTAGAGCAAGATTTTTTAAAAATTATTCATGTCTCTTGTAAAATGTGTTGCTTCCCTAAACTCTTTTTTAGTCAATTTATCATTTGTATTAAGAAAGACTTAAAAACAATGACTTCATGAAATTCCTAGGCAGATGGATAGAACTTGAAGCTATCATCCTGAGTGAGGTAGCCCACTCACAAAAAACCACTCATGGTATGTACTAATTTATAAGTGGATACTAGCCCCAAAAGCTCAGAGTATCCAAGAAACAATTCACAGGACATATGAAGCCCAAAGAGAAGGAAGGCCAGAAGGAAGATGCCTCAGACCTTCTTAGAAGGGAGAACAAAACACTCACAGTGTGTGTGCAGGGAGATAAAGGGACAAATATAAGAGCAGGGATTGAAGAAAAGATCATCCAGAGATTGCTTCACCTGGGGATTTACCCCATATGTAGCCACTAAACCCAAGCACTATTGCTGATGCCAAAGCTCTGCAGAAGCCATACTGATACAGAGGAGGATGCTTGCAGTTAACAATCAGACTGAACACAAGGACCCCAATGAAGGCTAGAAAAAGGACTGGAGGAGCTAGAGAAAGAACTGTAAGGGTCTGAAACCCCATGGGAAGAACAAAATGGTCAACTAACCAAACCTACCACAGCTGCTAGGGACTAAAACCCCAACTATGAGTTCACATGGAGAGACCCGTCGACCCAGGTGCATATGCAGCAGAGGATAACATCTTCTGGCATCAATGGGAGGAGGGGTTTTGGTCCAGGGAAGGCTCATTTTCCCAGTGTAGAGGAATGCCATGGTGCTGAGATGGGAGGGTGGTTTGGATGGAGAACACCTTCATGGAGGCAATGGGAAGGAGAGGGGGAATGGGATTGGGGAAAGGCATAATATCTGAAATGTAAATGCAAAAAGTATTTAATAAAAAAGAATAAATAACTGATTTTGTTGAGTTAATTTTGTATCTAGTCACTTTGCTGAAGCTGTTTTTCAGTTATAAAAGTTCTCTGGTATAATTTTTGGTGTGAATTACGTATAGTATCATATTATCTCAAAAACCAACACTTCAATTTCTTCCTTTCTAATTTGTATCCCCTTGATATTTTTTAGTTATCTAGATTCCCTGGCTAGAACTTCAAGTACTGTATTGGTAAGATAGTGAGACAGTGGGCAGACTTGTATCTGATTTTAGTGAAATTGCTGTAAGTTTCTTTCCATTTAGTTTCATATTGCCTGTTGGCTTGTTGTATATAGCTTCGTTTATGTTTAGGTTTGTGTCCTGTATCCCTAATCTCTTTACTACTTTTATCATGAAGGGTATTGGATTTTGTCAAAATCTTTTCAGCTTTTAATGAGATGATTATGTGATTTCTTTGTTTATATGGTGGATTATGTTGATGGATTTTCATGTATTGAACCACCCCTGTATCTTAGGCATTAAGCATACTTGATCATGGTGGACAATGTCTTTGATGTGTCCCAGGATTTGTTTTGTCAGTATGTTATTATGTACTTTTGCATCAGTGTTCATGAGAGAAATGAGTCTGAAGTTGTTTCTCTTTGCTGAGTCTTTTTATGGTTTATGTATCAGGGTTACTGTGACATCACAGAATATGTGTGCTCCTTTAAAGACAAGCATTCTTAATACTCCAATATTCATTCATAGTAGATTGACTATTCTTAAATTCTTATAACTTTTTAAACTATACTTTATGGTTAATTTGTTTATGTATATAAATAAAGTTTTAGATTTTGATTATGATTTCATTGTGTACAAATTCACAGACCCATCAATATTTTTATCCTGTTCAGTCCTTTTAATGAATATGGAATGTTTATATGCTATGTTCATTATATTTTCATCTAATTTGTCCTTTTCTTCATGTAGGTATTGTGTTTCAAAGTCCCATTTATCAATTCTTGATCTTAAAGCATAAGCCATTAGTATTCTGTTCAGGAAAATTTCCCCTGTGCCTATGTGTCCTAAGTCATTATTTCTTCCTTGGCCAAACTATCATTGAGTAGAACATTGTTCAATTTCTATGTGTATGTGGGCTAGTTATTGTTTTTGCTGTTATTGAAGACCAGCCTTAGTGCATGGTGATCTAATAGGATGAAAGGGTTATTTCAATATCTTTTTAATCTGTTTAGGCTTGTTTTGTGATTGACTATATGGTTAATTTTGGAGAAAGTACCTTTCAGGTGCTGAGAAGATACATTCTTTTGTTTTAGGATGAAATATTCTATAGATGTCTGTTAAATTCATTTGGTTCACAATTTCTGTTAGTTTCACTGCATCTCTGTTCAATTTCTGCTTCCATTGATGAGAGTGGGGTGTTGAAGTCTCCTACTATTATTGTGTGTGGTGTAATATATGCTTTGAGCTTTAGTAGGAATTCTATTATGAATGTGAGTCCCCTCAAATTTGGAGCATAGATGTTTGGAATTTAGAGTTCATCTTGATAGATTTTTCCCTTGCTGAGTAAAAAGTGTCCTTTCTTATCTTTTTTGATAACTTTTGGTTGAAAATCTATTTTATTTGATAGTAGGATAGCTTGTTTCCTGGGGCCATTCGCTTGGAAAGTTTTTTTTTTCCAACCTTTTACCCTGAGGTAGATCCTGTCTGTTGCTAAGATGGGTTTACTGTACTCAGCAAAATGGTGGGTCCTGTTTATGTATCTAGTCTGATAATTTAGTCTTTTTATTGTAAAATTGAGTTCATTGATGTTAAGAGATATTAAGGAATAATGATTGTTGTTTCCTGTTTTTTTTTTTTTTTTTTTTTTTTTTTTTTTTTTTTTTTTTTTTTGTTGTTGTTGTTATAGGTAGATTTGTGTTTGTTTGCCTTTCTTCTTTTGGTTGTGTTGCAGGATGATTATTTTCTTGCTTTTTCTAGGCTGTGGTTTCCCTCCTTGTGTTGGAGTTTTCCATCTATTATCTTTTGTAGGGCTGGATGTGTGGACACTTATTGTAGAAATTTGCTTTTGTCCTGGAATATCTTGGTTTCTCCATTTACAGTAACTGAGAGTTTTGCTGGATATAATAACCTGGGCTGGCATTTGTGGTCTTTTATGGCCTGCATGCTATCTGTTCAGGATCTTCTAGCTTTTATACTTTCTGTTGAGAAGTCTGGTGCAATTCTGATTGGTCTGCCTTCATATGTTACTTGTCTCTTTTCCCTTACTGCTTTTAGTATACTTTCTTTGTTTTAAACATTTGGTCTTTTGACTATTATGTGTTGGAAGAATTTCTTTTCTGGTCCAATCTATTTGGAGTTCTGTAGTCTTCTTGTATGTTCCTTCTCTAGGTTAGGGAAATTTTCTTCCATAATTTTGTTGAAGATATTTCCTGGGCCTTTTAGTTGGGAGTCATTGCTCACTTCTACATTCATTTTCCTTAGGTTTGGTTTTCTCATTTGTTCTGGATTTCCTGGATATTCTGGGTTAGGGGCTTTTTAATTTTTACATTTTCTCTGACTGTTGTTTCAATGCTTCTATGTTATCTTCTGCCCTTAAATTCTCTCTTTCATCTCTTGTATTCTGTTGTTGATGCTTGTGTCTATGACTCCTGAAATCTTTTCTAGGTTTTCTTTCTCCAGGGTGTTCTCTCTTTGTGTTTTCTTTATTGTTTCCATTTTTGTTTTTAGATCCTGGATGGTTTTGTTCAACTCCTTCATCTGTTTGTTTGTCTTTTCCTGTGTTTCTCTCAGGGCTCATACTTGTTTTTTTTGTGTTCTTCTGTATTCTTGCGCCTCTTGAGGCCCTCTTTCATCAGCATGTGGCACAATTTTAAGTCTAAGTCCTGTTTTTCTGGTGTGTTGGGATATACACTGCATGCTGTGTTAGGACAACTGGGTTCTGGTGCTGCCAGGTTGTCTTGGTTTTTCTTGCCTCTTGCCATCTTCTCATCTTTGATGTTAGTTGTCCTTATTGTCTGTGAATGGAGCCTATCTTTCCTGTGCGTTTGTAGAACGTGGGCTCCAGACTAAGATTGGTCCTGGTTGTTCTATGGACAGGCTGTGATTTTTGTTACCGATGGACCGGCTCTAGCTCTCGGTGCAGATGGAGGCCTGAAGGACATAGACCCAAGCAGTAGCGTGATACCTGTGCCTTAAGAGTTCCCGGAGGTATCTCCCCAGATAATCAATTAAGAGAGACTATGGGCTCACCTATGGGTTCAGTAGGGAGAGCACTCCTGTGTCTCCTCTGGGTGCTCAGTTCTCTGTGGACAGGCCACGAGTCCTGATTATGCCTGATCTGCCTGTGGCTCTGGGCTCCCAGAAAGTTTTCAATGGTTTGGTTTTTTTATGATCTTTGGCTTTTTGAAATATATTTCATATCATATTCTAAATTACTGCTAATTTTGCTACTTCTAATTTCTTAAAAATTAATATGACTATTTTGAATTAATTTTATCAAGCGTTTTCAATAAATGTTGATGCATGTAGTTTCCTTCTCTTCCTTGAGATGGTAGCTCTTAGCACTTCTGATATTAACCAAACCTTGTTTTCTCTGTATAATGATTTCTTTTTCATTTACATATTTACTTAACAGTTTATATATTGCTCCATTTTCTGTGGTATTATGAATGTTTCATGTGATTATGACAATTATTTACTGATGCCATTATTTTCTTTTGTTTTGGCTAGTTTGTGGAACCAAAGGTTTACTAATCTCATAGTATATCATGGAAACATGTTTACTTTTTATGTGTAATGTTTTCCTCAAATGTTTCAAAACATATTGTTGCCTTCTATGCTTGGCATTATGTTATTATTAGTATTTACTTAGGAGGATAGGACATTTAGTTACTTACTTATTAATTTTAATATTTTATTTGCCTATTTTAAATTTTTCTACATGCATAACAGTTTATCTTTGAAAGATAATTATATATTTTTAAATTAAACCGTGCTGCTTGCCCTATTTATAATAGCCAGATGCTGGAAAGAACCCAGATGTCCTTCAGAAGATGAATGGATAAAAAAATTGTGGTACGTTTACACAATGGAGTACTACTCAGCTCTCAGAAACAATGACTTTATGAAATTCTTAAGAAAGTGGATGCATCTAGAGATTATCATCCTGAGTGAGATAACCCAGTCACAAAAGAACAGACATAATATGCAGTCACTGATAATTGCATACTAACCCCAGAAAGCTCTGAACACCCCAGAAACAACTCACAGACTATATGAAGTTCAAGAAAAACAAAGGCCAAAAAAAGAAAAAAGAAAAGAAAAGTCATTATGCTTAATCTTTACACACCAAGAAAATTTTGACTATTTCCAGGTTACATCTTGGTTTACATGTACTTTATGCTCATTGTAACCAGTAAGGTTTTAAGGCACACTATCCAAACTTAAAAAAAACCAAGTACTGACAAAAATGTATTCATATACTTTTATGCAAAAATGCTTTTTAAAATCTGTACATGCTGCTCAGATATCTCTACTCCTCTTTGGGGTTGACAATTTTAGCCTTTAGAAAATACATGTTTTTGATATATAGTCACTTAAAAGGAGTCTGATTTAAAAAAATAGTTTTCCTACTATATTTTGTTGATTTCTAGTTGTTTATTTTGCCTCCACAGAACACACACACACACACACACACACACACACACACACTGTATATATATATATATATATATATATATATATATATATATATATATATATTTCAATTATTTGATACCTTTCATTTTACTTCTCAAATCTTTTGTTTTCTGCACATCAGATTTTATCATGCACGTATGCACTCACTTTCAGATAATATAAAATAGAGGATAGAAAAACTCACTTTTTCATGATAAGTCTCAGGAACAGCAAGGTTTGGAGGAAGCCAGGTAAATCATCTTATTCCTCTAAAATTAAGGGTCTAAAGTTTCTAAAATACAGAACATCCAAGTAAGTTTGTATATGCTGGTTAGAATCAACCTTTTTCATGATAAAATGGTATAAAATATGTGGCAGTAACAGCAATTCTTATGTGTCACAGGATATTGCATTTTTTCCTCCAAAATATTAGCATTGTGATAGGCAGTATGCTAAAATATAACAGAAAGATGAATATTGGAGATCAGATCTCTGCTCCAGAGAACAATTGTGGTTAACAGGGAAGTTATAAAAAAAAAAAAAAAAAAAAAAACCAAAAAACAAAAACAAAAAAAAACAGGGGGTTACAGGGAGTTGTGCTAAAAGCAAGAACTACAACAGTAAACTGGAAAAGGGTAGGGAGTGGTACACATAAGAACAGGAAACTGGAAGGGCAAAGAAAGTTCTGCTTTGCATGAGAGACCAAAGTAATCTTTTTTCCCCTTAGTCTTAAGGCTTTAATGAGCTTAGCATAGGTCTGGAAACTCACACACTTCCCAGTTTGAAGTCATTAGCATATCACAGGCATGCCCCTTTTCTATTCTGTTAAATTGTGATAACATTTCAAGAGAAGTGGGAACCTGACCTGCTGTTCTTCACTTCTTGCCTCATTTACATAGCTGAGGGCTCAGGAAATGAATTTTAAAAGCACACAAACTTTTACTTTTCTGTTTCAATTTTCCAAAGGTTTCTGGTCACTCACATACTTTCATGGATAAATTTAATTGCAATATTTATATGCTACATGTGGAAAATATTACACCTCATACTGTCTCATAAAATCTAATTTCTCTTCTTTCCTATTTAGAAAATCTTACTACATTTTACACAACAGGATCCGAACAGAGAGACATAAGCATAAAATATTCGTATAAAAGGTTACATGTAATATCTGCTTCAGTTGTATAAAACTATATAGGATAACAACACATCCTTTTTGTTTGTGTTATAATTCCAGGACATATGAGAAGCTACTCGTGCCGGAAGATGTGAAGACTGAGAATCAGCTTGCTACATATGCTGGGAGAAGCCAAATTTGGAAGTTGAGAAGGTAGTGTAGTGCACAATGAAGTCACACATATAAATGCCCCATACATCCTGAATAACTTTGGGGAACTGAAATGGGTTGAATTCTTGTAACTGTGGAATGGGCAGAACTGCCTTGTGGGAGTCATGAATGGACCAAAGTTAGCCAGATGTAGGCAATATGGTAAAGTTGCTTCAAGCAAGTCTTTGGAGATTGTCAGGGATTTCAAGGAACCATTGTTAAATTTCTAGCTACTGACAAGTTGTTTAAGGTCCATGCTGAGTAAGTCTCCAAAGCACAATGGTTCTTACTTTTTATTTCCAGTGCATTCATGTTCTGTGTTTTCTTCTCCATTTCTCCTCTCTTCATTTTACCTTTCACAGTTTTTAAAATGTAGAATAGTTCTTTGTGAAAAAACAACTTATTCTCAGGAAAGTTTAAAGTGGGAAGAATATGAAGCTTGAAATTTTGAAATAGTTGTGAAAATAGATTATAAGCAATAGAAAGGAGAGAAATAATAATTTTATGTATGTATTATATACAGCATGATATAGGAATCTATTTTCCCTATATATCCTAAGCATTAAGCAATGAATAGCAGAAATTATTTTAGTGGAGGACATATCCTGGTATTCTATTAATCATTCTATGCAGAAGAACATGGTCAAAATAGCTACCAGAAATTTTATTGATTTGAAAATTACACAGTTCTTAAATATTCACTTTCATAACTTGTGCTTATATAATATTCCCTAAGGCAGTAAATTGCTAATCACTCTAAACTCCCAGGCATGTGTGTGTGCCTCCTCTACACCAGCCCAAATATTTTGGATTCCAGAAAGAAAGAAATAAACTACCACCCCATATGCACCCACCACTATTGTTAATGCCAAGAAGTGTTTACTGGCAAGTGCCAGACAAGGATGTCCCCCCAGAGGCTCTGCCAGAGTCATACAGATACAGTTGAGGATGCTTGCAACTAACCATCAGACTGAACATGGGGACCCCAATGAAGTACCTAGAGAAAAAAAACTGAAGGAGCTGAAAGGGTTTGCAACCACTATGGGAAGAACAACACTATCAACCAACCAAACCATCCAGAGTTCCCAGGGTCTAAAATACCAATAAATGAGTAACATGGAGAGACTCATGGCTCCAGTTGCATATATAGCAGAGGATAGCATTGTCTGGCATCAATTGGAGAGGAGGCCTTTGGTCCAGTGAAAGCTCATTTTCTTTCTTTTTTTTCCCCTTACAACTTTATTTAAAGAAGAGAGAGATACATGTACAGATTTTAAAAAGCATTTTGGCATAAAACTATATAAACATTTTTGTCAGTACTTGATTTTTTAAAGGTTTGATAGTATGCATTGAAATCTTACTAGTTATTATAAGCATAAAGTAACATGGAAATAGTCAAAGTTTTCTTGGTCTGTATAGTTTGGACATAATAATTTTTAAATACCAAAAGTTGCCACAAGGCTATCTTCTTAGCTCTTGAGTTATTAATGATTTAATGATTTAAGGTCTAGGTGTACCCCACACTGAGGTGGTGCTATACACTTCTTTTCTTTTCTTTTCTTTCTTTTTTTTTTGACTGAATCTTCCACTTTTTGGTCTTTCTTTCTTTCTTTCTTTCTTTCTTTCTTTCTTTCTTTCTTTCTTTCTTTCCTACTTTCTTTCTTTTCTTTATGAGCTTCATATGATCTGTGATTTGTTTCTTGGGTATGCAGAGCTTTCAAATACCAAGGCACTGAGTTGGGAGAGGGAAGTTGGGAGAGGGAGCCCCTTTACGGAAGCAAGGGGAGTGTGGTGGGAGTAGAGGGATGTACTGGCTGGTTTTTTGTCAACTTGACACAAGCTGGAGTTATCACAGAGAAAGGAGTCTCAGTTGAGGAAATGCTTCAATGAGATCCTGCTGTAAGGCATTTTCTCAACTAGTGATCAAGGGGGGAGGGCCCAGCCCATTGTGGGTGGTGCCATCCCTGGGCTGGTAGACCTGGGTTCTATAAGAAAGCAAGCTGAGAAAGCCAGGGGAAGCAAGCCAGTAAGTAACATCCCTCCATGGCATCTGCATCAGCTCCTGCTTCCTGACCTGCTTGAGTTCCAGTCCTGACTTCCTCTGGTGATGAACAGCGATATGAAGTGTAAGCGGAATAAACCCTTTCCTTGCAAACTTGATTCTTGGTCATGATGTTTGTACAGGAACCAAAACCAGGACTAGGACAAGGGATAAGGGATAATAATTGAAATGTAAATACAGAGAATATCCAAAGAAAGAAAGAAAGAAAGAAAGAAAGAAAGAAAGAAAGAAAGAAAGAAAGAAAGAACACAAACACAGCTTTAACACCTTAATGGATGGGCATTTGCAAACCTCCCAGTAGCTAGCACACCCTCTCCTCCAATATTCCTGAATTATTACTATTTATATTTATATTCTATCTCTGCTATCTCAGACCCAATGGAGGAGAGTGGCCCCTGGGGGCCAATCTTAAATATTGCATGCTTTTTCTCCTGCAGCTCTCAGGGTTGATCTTACTGCTCCTCTGTCATGGTAATTTTAACCCTCATTTTCTGGCCCCTGTGCAAGAAATCTAATGTCCTGTCTCAGTCTTCCTGACCAGGAATTTGCTGCTGGAAATTTTATTTACCAATTAGAACGAGCTGGGGCCTGGGACCATCAGGATCTCACAAAAGACATGCGAATTTTGGTGTGATTTTGGGAGCCAAATTAACATAAATAGCATTAGAACCAATTCACAACAATTCCCTGCTGTGATACATTTATATTGTATACTTATGTCTGCCTTCACACTTTTCTTCCTCTATGTATTTGAGCATGCATTGTTAAGCTGGTTATATTAAGACTTAGTGATTATTTTTGTATCAGCAGTTATCTTACAAATGATCAACAATTCAACTACTGTTCAACATGGCGTCATCTACAGATACAGGGAAGTGAAAAACATTTTAGGTTTTATTTATAAAATGGAGAACAGTTCATGCCTTTGTAAATCACCAATGTCCTTATACTTACTGGATTTAAAGATTATTTTCTAATTGAACTCTCTTATTTGGTAGTGATGTTGATTCATTAAATTATTTTTCTTTATAAAATTTCAGACTTTACGTTTCCTCAGTCATCCATCCTGATAGTTCCATTTATGTTTTGTGTCATTTTATTTTTCAGTTCTCTGCTGTAGCTGAAACTTCTTAGGATACAACTGTAATTTTAGTGCAGGTAAAGAATCCAAAATTATAACCCCTAATCCCACCAGTATTTTTGGCATTCTATGATGTGGTACTTTGGAAACCAAAATCAAGGAAATATAAATGAGCCAAATTGAAAACTAGTATTTTATAAACAAATTAAAACATCATAACTTATATACTTATATGTATATGTTAACTTATTATTAATATATATTAAGTTACAGATAATATATATATTAAAAGGTATTTAATGAAGATACTCTGAAGAGCTGGAGAAAGCTTCTCCAAGAAGCCATGGGTTATTGAAAATCTCCAGTGCCAGAGAGGTACTTTCTATTTAGTTGTTCTTCATAGAGGTCCTGAAGACACCCCTCCCACTCCAACCCCCAACACACAGCCAATACAGGTGCCTGTTTTTTATTTTTGAGTCAGCAAATAAGAAGGGCTGTGGAATAAATCTGGGCACAGCTGTTTTAAGCAAAGACTCACAGCAGCTACAAACACCTGCATTGTGGTCTGTCTAAGAATGGTCTAATCAACAACTAGGCATAAATAGAGGAAGAACCGAAGAACTCATTACCTCAATGCTGAGCTAGTTACTTCTGAAAGACTCAAAGAGGTAAGGAGATTGTTTCCTTCAGCCATGTTCTCATTAATGACCCCTTTAAGCTTCAATATATATTTCCAATCCAAATGCCACATGGCTGGACCTGTTTAAGCTACCTGCTTGATCATTCAATAACAACATAAAATTTTGGTTTTATTATTTCTCTAATTAATTTATTCTTATGAAGTATGCCCTAGGAGTTCATTGTGATTATTATTTCTGAAGTATCAGGGAGGTGACAAATTACTTTGTAAGTACTTAGAAAATGCTTGTTAAATGAGTGAATGAATAGTTGAAATTTCCAAACATAATTTGGACTTTTGTATGTGCTTTAGACATTCTTTTTAAAAACTTTTTATTGGATATTCTCTGCATTTACATTTCAGATGTTATCTCTTTCCCACAATCCCATCACCCTCCCCCTCCCATTGTCTCCAAGAAGGTGCTCTTTCTCTCAACCTCCCTCTCCCACCTCAGCACCTTAGCATTCCACTACACTGGGAAAATGAGCCTTCACTGAACCAGAGGCTTCTTCTCCCACTGATGTCAGAAAATGCTATTCTCTGCTGCATATGCACCTGAGGTCATAGGTCTTTCCATGGAAACTCATTGGTTGGTGTTATAGTCCCTGGGAGCTGTAGTCGGTGTGGTAGTTGATAATTTTGTTCTTCCCATAGTGTTGCAGACCCTTTTAGTTCCTTCAGTCCTTTCTCTAGCTCCTTCATTGTGGTCCTCATGTTCAGTCTGACAGTTAGCTGCAAGCATCCTACTCTGTACCAACATGGTTCTGGCAGAGCCTCTGAGGAGGCATCCAAGTTCTTGCCAGTAAGCACTACTTGGCATCAGCAATAATGCATGGGTTTGGTAGCTGCATATGGGGTGGATCCCCCAGGTGAAGTAGTCTCTGGATGATCTTTTCTCCAATCCTCTATTTGCCTCTCTGTTTTCTCTCATGAATGTTTTATTCTTCCTTCTAAGAAAAACTGAGGCATCCACTTTCTGGTCTTCCTTCTTTTTGAGCTTCATAATTTCTGTGGATGGTTTCTTGGGAATTCTGAGCTTTTTGGTCTAGTATCCACTTATAAGTGAGTACATACCATGAGTGTTTTTTTTTTTTTTTTTTTTTTTTGTGACTAGGTTACTTTATTCAGGATGATAGTTTCAAGTTCCATCCATTTGTCTAGGAATTTCATGTAGTAATTGTTTTTAAAAGCTGAGTAGTACTCCATTGTGTATATGTACCACAATTTCTGCAGCAACTCCTCTGTTGAAGGACATCTGGGTTCTTTCCAGCTTCTGGCTATTATAAATAAGTCTGCTATGAACATGATTGAGCATGTGTCCTTGTTAGATGTTGGGGTTTCATTTTCGTATATGCCCAGGAGTGGTACAGCTGGGTCCTCAGGTAATATTATGTCCATTTTTTTTTTTTTTTGTGAAACTTCCAGACTGATTTCCAGAGTGGTTCTACCAGCTTATAACTCCACCAACAGTGGAAGAGTGTTTCTCTTTATTTCCTCACCAGCATCTACTGTCACCTGAATTTTTGATCTTAGCCATTCTGACTGGTGTGAGATGACATCTCAGGATTGTTTTGATTTGCATTTCTCTGAAAACTAGGGGTGATGAATATTTATTTAGGTGCTTCTCAGCCATTTGATATTTCTCAGTTGAGAATTCATTGTTTAGCTCTGTACCTCATTGTTAATAGGATTATTTGATTCTCTATAGTTTAGCTTCTTGAGTTCTTTGTATATTGGATACTAGCCCTCTATCAGATGTAGGATTGGTGAAGATCTTTTCTCATTTTGTTGGTTGTCCATTTGTTCTTTTGACAGTGTTCTTTGCCTCACAGAAGCTTTGCAATTTCATGAGGTCTCATTTGTTTATTCTTGATCTTAGAGAATAAGCCATTGGTGTTCTGTTCAGGAAAATTTTCCTTATGCTATGTGTTCTACGCTCTTTCACACTTTCTGTTCTATTAGTATCAGTGTACCTGGTTTTATGTGGAGGTCTTTGATCCAGCTGCACTTGAGCTTTTATCAAGGAGATAAGAAAGGATGGGTTTGTATTCTTCTTATGCTGACTGCCAGTTGCTTTAGACATTCTTTTGTTTGTTTGTTTTGGTTAATTGCTGTAAAATTATTGTTCCATGGGTTTCTTTATTGCATCTATTGGTTTTTAAAGTTTGTGTTTTCATATTTAAGATTATAATTTAATCATTGAATTTCTCTCTTTCCTTTCTTAGCTCCAAAACCTCCCATATATCCCTCCCCATTCCTGCAAGTATGTGGTCTCTTTTTTCACTAATTGTTATGCATGTATATATGTATATGAATATATACATTCCTCTGTCAAGGTCATTTCTCTATTTTCCAATTTTTTTATTCCCTATAGGTTTTTGTATAGGGTTGATATATCATGGTTTTTTTCCATTCACTTGTCATATTTATTGGTGTCATACTTGTTCATCTTTTATTTGGTAAATAATGTTGTTGGGATTTTAAACCATATATATATTTTTTTGTGTTTTTTTTTAAACGACTTTATTTTGCAAAACAAAGATAAATGTAAAGATTTTAAACATTTTTTGCTTAAAATTATACATTTTTGTCAGTACTGTTTTTTCAGACATTAAAATAAATTTTACATAAAACCATGTGAATATGTTTTTTAGTCAGTACTTGATTTTTTTCAAAGGCTTGACAGTATGCATTGAAAACGTACTAGTTGCAATAAGCGTAAAGTACATGCAAAACAAAACGCAATATGGAAATAGTCAAAGTCTTCTTGTTTTGTGAATATATGTATATTTTTTGTTTTCTTTATTTCTTGGACTTCATACAGTCTGTGAGTTGTTTCTGGGGGAGTGCAAGCCTCTGGGGTTAGCATCCCACTATCAGTGACTGCATATTATGTCTGTTCTTTTGTGACTGGGTTATCTCACTCAGGATGATCTTCTCTAGATGCAGCCATTTTCTTAAGAATTTGGTTAAGTCATTGTTTCTGGTGGCTGAGTAGTATTCCATTGTGTATATGTACCACAATTTTTGTATCCATTCGTCTTTTGAAGGACATCTGGGTTCCTTCCAGCTTCTGGCTATTATAAATAGAGCCGCTATGAACATTGTGGTGCATATATCTTTGTTGTGTATTAAAGTGTCTCTGGGGTATATGCCCAGAAGTGGAATAGCTGGGTCTTCAGGTAGTATTATATCCAATTTTCTGAGGTATCGCCAGACAGATTTCCAGAGTGGTTGTATTAGCTTGCAACCCCACCAACAGTGGAGAAGCGTTCCTCTTTCTCCGCAGCCTCGCCAGCATCTGCTGTCATTTGAGTTTTGGATCTTGGCCAATCTGACTGGTGTGAGGTGGAATCTTAGGGTTGTTTTGATTTGCATTTCCCTGATGGCTAAGGATGTCCAGCACTTCCTCAGATGTTTTTCGGCCATTCGGTGTTCCTCAACTGAAAATAATTTGTTTAGCTCTGTACCCCATTTTTTAATAGGGCTATTTGATTCTCTGGTGTCTAGCTTTTTGAGTTTCTTGTACACCTTGGATATTAGGCCTCTATCTGATGTGGTGTTGGTAAAGATCTTTTCCCATTTTGTTGGTTGCCGTTTTGTTTTCTTGACTACGTCCTTAGCCTTACAGAAACTTTGCAATCTCATTAAGTCCCATTTGTTAATCTTTGACCTTAGAGCTTGAGCCATTGGTGTTTTGTTCAGGAAATTTTCTCCTGTGCCTATGTGTTCTAAGGTTTTCCCTACTTTCTCATCTAATAGTTCTAGTGTATCTGGTTTAATGTGGAGATCTTTAATCCACTTACACTTGAGCTTTGTACAAGGAGATAAGAACGGGTCTATTTTCATTCTTTTGCATGTTGAGTGCCAGTTGGACCAGCACCATTTGTTGAATAGGCTGTCCTTTTTCCATTGAATATTTACTGCTCCTTTGTCAAAAATCAGGTGACCATATACATGAGGGCTCATTTCTGGATCTTCTATTCTATTCCATTGATCCACTTGCCTCTTTCTGTACCAGTACCATGCAGTTTTCAGCACAATTGCCTTGTAATATAGCTTGAGGTCAGGGATAGTGATTCCCGCAGATGTTTTTTTGTTTTTGAGGATGGATTTCACTATTCTAGGTCTTTTGTTATTCCATATGAAATTGCACATTGATCTTTCCAATTCCATGAAGAACTGGGTTGGAATTTTGATGGGGATTGCATTGAATCTGTAGATTGCTTTTGGTAGGATGGCCATTTTTAAGATGTTGATCTTTCCAATCCATGAGCATGGGAGATCTTTCCATTTTCTGAGATCCTCCTCAATTTCCTTCTTTAGAGGTTTGAAGTTCTTGTCATACAGGTCCTTCACTTCCTTAGTTAGAGTCACACCAAGGTATTTCATACTTTTTGTAACTATTGTGAAGGGTACCTTTTCCCTAATTTCTTTCTCCACATGTTTGTCCTTTGAGTATAGGAAGGCTACTGAGTTGTTTGAGTTAATTTTATATCCGGCCACTTTGCTGAACTTGTTTATCAGCTGTAGGAGTTCTCTGGTGGAATTTTTGGGGTCACTCAATTACACTATCATGTCATCGGCAAAGAGTGATGTTTTTATCTCTTCCTTTCTGATTTGTATCCCCTTGATCTCCTTTTGCTGTCTAATTGCTCCAGCCAAGACTTCCAGTACTATGTTGAATAGGTAGGGAGAGAGTGGGCAGCCTTGTCGAGTCCCTGATTTTAGTTTAAACCATATATTTTGATCATAGTTTTTGATTTCCTCAGTTCTTTGTAGGTATTCTTTATCTCTCTAGCCACCCAATTTTATATCATTTCTCTCTCTCTCTCTCAGATGAAATTGAGCAATTATAAAAAGATGAAGAAGAAGAAGAAGAAGAAGAAGAAGAAGAAGAAGAAGAAGAAGAAGAAGAAGAAGAAGAAGAAGAAGAAGAAGAAGAAGAAGAAGAAGACCCAAAGGTTAAAAAAAGCTATTTCAATGTTCTCTTCCCTTTCTTCTGCTGGAATTTCATCTGACTGGAATTGTGCAGGTCTTGTGCTGTTTCAGTCTTTGTGCATTTGTATTTGCATCATTCCTGTTTCATCCAGAAGTCACAGCTTTGTTGTCGTTGTTGTTAGTTTTGGTGTGTGTGTGTGTGTGTGTGTGTGTGTGTGTGAGAGAGAGAGAGAGAGAGAGAGAGAGAGAGAGGGAGGGAGGGAGGGAGGGAGGGAGGGAGGGAGAGAGAGGGGGGGGGAGAGGGAGGGAGGGAGGGAGGGAGTATCTTTTACCTTGGTTCAGAAAATCAATCTGCCTTCTCATCCTCATATATTTCTGAGTCTTTAGGGGGGAAACTAGATAAAACTATTCCATTTATGCCCGAGTCTTCCAATGACTCTTTACATTCATCATCAAGTTGTGGATCCTTGTGTCAGTTTCTATCTACTGCAAGAAGCTTCTCCAATGAGGGCTGAGTGGTATGCTGATATAAGAGTGTATCAATACGACATGAGGAGATATTTTATTCATAGATATCTGGCCTTTTTTCCATTCCCTGTGCTTCTTTTCTAGATGAGTTTTCTAGTTCAATCACTATACTGTGGTTTTTTTCCCCCTTTTAAATCTGGATAATTTTTTTTGAGGTTCTTTGACTACTAATATTAGATGCAGATGATATTGTTTAAGGGAAAGCTACCTGTGAGAGGATTTCCAATCTCTCTCCAGGATGGTGTATAGGAAGGCTGTCTTAATACCTAGGGAATATGAGGCCAATAGAAGAGGATTAGACATTCTACAGACAGTCAGTACCTACTGCTAAACTTGCAAGTAAAGCTGAACACCAATGGCTTGGTAATCATTTTAAAGAACAGGGCCACATGCTTTTGAGTGTAGGTAAAGCCTTGAGAAGAACTAGTCCCCCAAATATAAAAACTGAGTCACAATAAATGGGTGCTTTTGAAGGCACATGTCTTAAAGATGGTATGATTTAAAGGCAAGCAGCTTCACTTTTTTCTCCTTATGGAGTTTATACTCTACTGGAAAAGACACGTAGCATAAACTAATATCCTGGATGCTGTTTTGAACATAATGTAAATACAATTATAAAATATTCTTTCCAGAGTTGTAATTTAACCCTGGCAGTGATAAAATGGTGAGATAAAATATAAAATGATGAGAGAACAACCTTGGGAAAAAATCCTATTTTGCCTAATGTATGTAAAATCTCAGAAACAGGAGGAGCTAACACATGCACAGTGCTGTGAAATTGGAGCTTTTATTTTATGTATTATTTAGGAATGAAGCATGAATGTAGTACTATTCTAACCATCTCAGCTTTTTTTTTCTCTAGATGTGTACAGGAGGAACATGATTTTGCTGGGTTGTATACAGAAATAGCATATTTCATATCCAGTCTCTGACAGACTCAATTTAGACTGAAGATCAGTCTTTCAGATATTTTTTCATTTCATTTACATTATGAACTCCATTTGGTTGGGGAATATCTCTGTAAGCTTAAGCTTTAGCATTCATATGCTAATATTTTTAGTTGAAATTGTCAAGAAAATTATGCATGGCTTGAGTATGCGTGTCCTCTGTGTGTGTGTGTGTGTGTGTGTGTGTGTGTGTGTGTGTGTGTGAATGATAATTGTGTTTTCCAAAGCAGCATGAGTACCTGAAGTGATAGTGTATCTTATCTTACTAGTTTTCTAGTCTCATTTTCTCTACGTAATATGCCAGGAAGTAAATGGCTTTATCACTGAATATTTTGGTGAGGCACAGATTCGAATATGCACTCTAGTGGTATGACATTTCTCTCTGTCTTTCTGTCTCTGTCTCTGTCTCTGTCTCTGTCTCTGTCTCTCTCTCTCTCTCTCTCTCTCTCTCTCTCTCTGTGTGTGTGTGTGTGTATGTCACTCTCTGTCTCTCTCTGTATCTTGTATAAGCATCCAAGTTAATAAAAGCCTGTAAATATGTAGTCATGTGTATATATGTACACGCCCATTTGGAATGGGATATTAAGATGACTTAGCTTTGATATTATTATTATTATTATTTTATGGGCAATTTGTTAACATTTGGTCATAATTTATTTTTAATTCTTAGAGAATTTTTTAAAATTTATTTTGACCATGTGGATCTTCGTTCCTCTATTACTCCTACATCTACCCTCTATTTTACCTTCACAACTTGATTCCCTTATTTAAACAAATAATGTGTCAAATTTCCATTATGTATTCTTTGGTGTGTGGACATTGACAAGAGTGTGCTTGACACACCAGGGACTTTACTTTTGAAGAGAACTGACTCGCTATCTTTCAAGGTATCAATGCCAATATTTTCTTTTCTTTTCTTTTTGGCTACAAGTGAGACTTTAGGCTTACCACATCTTTCATGCTGGGGATTTATCTAGTTGTATAGTATGTAGAACTTGCACAAGTTGACACAATCTCTTTGATTTTATATTATTAATTTTCTGTTTTGTGTAGAAAATACTGTTTTGTTTTGTTTTGTTTTTGTAATCATTCACTACCTCTGGCTATTATAATATTTTTGGAATCTCTTCTGAAATGATCCATGACCTTTTGGAGGAGGTGTTATAATATGATATCTCATTTAACTAAAAAATCCACTATTTTCTTCTTTGCACATTTATTAATTGTTGGTCTCTTTATTGCTTGCCACTTATTGAAAAATGAAGCATCTTTGATGAGAATTGAAATGAACTAATTAGTGGCTATTATCACAATCCACTAGGAGTTAGTTTAATACTATGCTCATTTAACAGAACAATAAAAAAAATGTTTTCCACTTGTGCCTGTACTCTGTCTAGTCATAGGTTTTTGGCTCCATTACCAGTGTTAGGTATTGATTTCATCTTGTGGAATACGTCTGAAATCCAAGCAGAAACTGTTTGGTTATTTTGATGTCATTTGCCACTCTGGGCATGTTTCTGAGGATCATTGTGGCTGTAAAGGATTGCAGCTAGGTAAGATTGAGAACTGCTTTATTTGTTTGTTTGATTGCTTGTTTTGGTAGCCTGCATAGAACCTTCCAGTATAATGAAATCTAACCAGTATGGATGAAGCTTTTTGGTGAAACCAACTTGATTTCATGTCTTGTGACTTAAGTATACATGTCTTATGAACAGGCTCTTACTAGTAAGTTCTAGAAATTAACCAACAATATTTGGTGATATTCTGTCATATTTCAGGGTACATTGGACCTCACTGCCAACAACTCAAAAGGAGTGGCCCTTTCTTGGCATTAGGCTTTTACTATATTATCCTGTCAAATCTAGTAGGGGTTTTGCTACCCCATTGTATGGTAACTTCACTTAAACTCTCTTCATATACATGTATATATGTATTTTAGAAAATTTCCATATAGTATTTGTATTTTCTTTTATAATTTTATATGTGTATATATTCTAACCTTTCTAATTTTCAGTTTCTACCACCTAGATCCTTCATTACATCCTGTTTCCAATTTCTTCATGTTCTCCTCTTTATATACATACAAATATATATGCATATATATATATATATAGTCATATATATTATACCACTAAATCTATTTAACACTGTTTATATTTTCAGTGATTTGTACAGTTGTGAGTCTCTATATTAACTACTAATTATTGAGAAATGAAGATTTTCTGATTATAGTTGAGATTGATCATATATGTTTCTGAATAACATTATTGGTATTTGGAGAGAAGATTGATATCATGACCATTTAATGAAATAAAAAAATGTCGATTTCCCTATTACTTCTAACTTTACCATGAATGGGATTTTGACCATATTTACGGTGTCAGACATTAATTCTATTCCTCCTCTAATGTCAGTCTCAAATACAACCAGAAAATGGATGGTTACCCCAATTAACATCATGCCACTCTTGTGTTCTCACAACACTCTTGCCTGGTATCTTAAAATTATAGTTTTCAGGGTACATCACTGAGGAAGAACTTTGGTGATTTTTTTCCTAACTAGTGGCCTGCATATCACAGTCTGGCACATGAAATCTCATCAGTAGCACAAAAGCTACATAGTTGGAGATTTATTTTTCTATGTTTTGAATAAAAGTATTTGGTGTCTTCAGCAATAAAGACTAACTATCTAATTAAAAATAAGGTAATGTCTATACTATATCGGAAACATCTCTGGGGCTTCCTTTACATGTGTTGGTTCAAAGTACACATGCATGCCAAGAATGAAAAATGGGAATTTGAGGGAAAATGCATTAAAGAAGAGTGATAGTAGAACATAGGTAAAATTAAATTGAAAAGTAAAATGTTTCTTAGGGTTGTTGTGGGAAGGCATAAACAAGGAGGAGGGCTAGTGAATAGAGAAAATGGGAAGAAAAGGAACAAAGTCTGACCAAAATAGTGGATATGTGAATAATTCACATGAAAAAGAAATAGTTTGCAATTCAGTTAAAAATTCAACTTGAGATAGCAGACATATTACAAAATAAGAAAAGAGGGAATAAATAGTAAAGGTCTATGCAGGATAGGGAAGTAGAATGGGAAAAAGGCACAGAAAATGAATTAATCAAAACTAAGAATGTATGTGAAGATGTATGCACATATATTAGATTTTAAACGATTTCTAAGAATAAAAATAAAAAAATGAGTTTAAGTGGTGGTATACAGGATGAGTAGACAATGACATCCTAAGAAGACATGGGTTGTTAAACTAGACTTTTTCTTTTTTATACCCTTTTATTAAACTTCATTTTAAAAAACAAAGATAAAAGAAAAAAAACTTAAACATTTTTGCATAAATGTATACAAATACAATTGTGTCAGTGCTTGGCTTTTTTTTTTTTTTTAAGGTTTGATATTCTGCATTAAGGTCTTATTAGTTACAATGAGCAAAAAGTACATGTAAAACAGGGTGTAACCTGGAATAAGTCAACATTTTCTTGGTGTGTAAGGATTGGGCATGACATTTTTATTTTTTTTTTTGTTTGTTTTGTTTTGTTTCTTTTTTTCTTAGCTTCACACAGTCTGTGAGTTGTTTCTGGGGCAGTCCAAGCCTCTGGGGTTAGCATCCAACTATCAGTGACTGCATATTATGTCTGTTCTTTTGCAACTAGGTTATCTCACTCAGGATGATATTCTCTAGATGCAGCCATTTTCTTAAGAATTGGGTTAAGTCATTGTTACTGATGGCTGAGTAGTACTCCATTGTGTAAATGTACCACAATTTTTGTATCCATTCATCTTCTGAAGGACATCTGGGTTCTTTCCAGCTTCTGGATATTATAAATAGAGCTGCTATGAACATTGTGGTGCATGTATCTTTGTTGTATATTCAAGTGTCTCTGGGGTATATGCCCAGAAGTGGAATAGCTGGATCTTCAGGTAGTACTATGTCCAATTTTCTGAGGAATCGCCAGACTGATTTTCAGAGTGGTTGTATCAGTTTACAACCCCACCAACAGTGGAACAGTGTTCCTCTTTCTCCACAACCTCACCAGCATTTGCTGTCATCTGTGTTTTGGATCTTGGCCAATCTGACTGGTGTGAGGTGGAATCTCAGAGTTGTTTTGATTTGCATTTCCCTGATGGCTAAGGATGTGGAGCACTTCCTTAGATGTTTCTCAGCCATTCGATTTCCTCAATTGAGAACATTTTGTTTATCTCTGTACCCCATTTTTAATAGGGTTGTTTGATTCTCTGGTGTCTAGCTTTTTGAGTTCTTTGTATAGCTTGGATGTTACGCCTCTATCTGATGTGGAGTTGGTAAAAATCTTTTCCCATTCTGTTGGCTGCCGTTTTGTTTTCTTGGCAATGTCCTTAGCCTTACAGAAATTTTGAAATCTCATTAAGTCCCATTTGTTAATCTTTGACCTTAGAGCTTGAGCCATTGGTGTTTTGTACAGAAAATTTTCTCCTGTGCCTATGCGTTCTAAGGTCTTCCCTAATTTCTCATCTAATAGTTTCAGTGTATCTGGTTTAATGTGGAGATCTTTGATCCACTTACACTTGAGCTTTGAAGAAGGAGATAAGGAAGGGTCTATTTTCATTCTTTTGCATGCTGAGTACCAGTTGGACCAACACCATTTGTTGAATAGGCTGTCCTTTTCCATTGAATGTTACAGCTCCTTTGTCAAAAATCAGGTGACCATATACATGAGGGCTCATTTCTGGATCTTCTATTCAATTCCATTGATTCACGTGCCTATTTCTGTATCAGTACCATGCAGTTTTTAGCACAATTGCCTTGTAATATAGCTTGAGGTCAGGGATAGTGATTCCCGCAGATGTTTTCTTGTTGTTGAGGATGGATTTTGCTATTCTAGGTCTTTTGTTATTCCAGATGAAATTGCACATAAATTTTTTCCAACTCAATGAAGAGCTGGGTTGGATTTTTGATGGGGATTGCATTGAATTGGTAGATTGCTTTTGGTAGGATGACCATTTTTAAAATGTTGATCCTTCCAATCCATGAGTATGGGAGATCTTTCCATTTTCTGAGATCTTCCTCAATTTCCTTCTTTAGAGGTTTGAAGTTCTTTTCATACAGGTCCTTCACATGCTTAGTTAGAGTTACACCAAGGTAGTTCATAGTTTTTGTGACTTTTGTAAAGGGTATCTTTTCCCTAATTTCTTTCTCCACATGTTTGTCCTTTGAATATAGGAAGGCTACTGATTTATTTGAGTTAATTTTGTATCCAGCCACTTTGCTGAACTTGTTTATCAGCTGTAGGAGTTCTCTGGTGGAATTTGTGGGGTCATTTAAGTACAATATCATGTCATCTTAAAAGAGTGATGTTTTTTCCTCTTCCTTTCCAATTTGTATCACCTTGATCTCCTTTTGCTGTCTAATTGCTCTAGCCAAGAATTACAGTACTATGTTGAATAGGTAGGGGGAGAGTAGGCAGCCTTGTCGAGTCCCTGGTTTTAGTGGGATTGCTTCAAGTTTGATGTTGGCTATTGGTTTGCTGTATATTGCTTTTATTATGTTTAAGTATGGACCTTGAATTCCTGTTCTTTCCAGGACTTTTAGCATGAAGGGGTGTTGAATTTTGTCAAATGCTTTCTCAGCATCTAGTGAGATGACCACATGATTTTGTTCTTTGAGTTTGTTTATATGGTGGATTACATTCATGGATTTCCTTATATTAAACCATCCATGTATAGCAGGGATGAAGCTACTTGTTCATGGCGAATGATTATTTTGATGTGTTCCTGGATTCTTTTTGCAAGAATTTTGTTGAGTATTTTTGCATCAATGTTCATAAGTGAGATTGGACTTATGTTCTCTTTACTTGTAGGGTCTTTGTGTGGTTTAGGAACGATGGATATTGTACCCTCAAAAATGAGTTAGGTAGTATTCCATTTGATTCTATCTTGTGGAATTGTATGGAGAGTATTGGTGTTATGTCTGCAATAAATGTCTGTTAAAATTCTGCACTGAACCCGTCTGAACCTGGGCTTTTTTTTTTTTTTTTTTTTTTTGGTTGGGAGGCTTTTGATGACTTCTTCTATTTCTTTACTTGTTATAGGATTATTTAGATTGTTTACCTGGTCCTGGTTTAACTTTAGGATCTTGTATCTGTTTAGGAATTCATCCATTTCCTCCAGATTTTCCAACTTTGTGGAGTATAGGCTTTTGTAGTAAGATCTGATGATTTCTTGAATTTCCTCAGTTTCAGTTGTTATGTCTCCACCTTCCTTTCTGATTTTGTTAATTTTTAACTCTTTGCCCTCTAGTTAGTCTTGCTAGGGGTTTATAAATTTTGTTGATTTTCTCAAAGAACCAGCTCTTGGTTTTGTTGATTCCTTCAATGGTTCTTTTTGTTTCAATTTTTTCTATTTCTGCTCTAATTTTGATTATTTCTTGCTGCCTACTCTTCTTGGGTGTATCTGCTTCCTTTTGTTCTAGAGCTTTTAGCTGTGCTGTCAAGTTGCTGTTGGATGCTCTTTCCAGTTTCTTTTTGGAAGTGCTCAGGGCTATTAGTTTTCCTCTCAGTACTGCTTTTATTGCTTCCCATAGGTTTGGGTATGTTGTGTTTTCGTTTTCATTGAATTCTAGAAAATCCTTAATTTCTTTCTTTATTTCCTCTTTGACCCTGTTATTGTTTAACAGTGCGTTGTTTAGTTTTCATGTGTATGTGGTTTTTTGTTGTATTTGGTATTGTTAAAGACCAGCCTTAGACCATGGTGATCTGAGAGGATGCATGGGAGTATTTCAATCTTCTTGTATCGATTGAGGCTCGTTCTGTGTCTTATTATGTGGTCAATTTTTTATAAGGTGCCTTGGAGTGCTGAGAATATGGTGTATTCTTTTACTTTAGGATGATATGTTTTGTAGATATCTATTAAATCCAGTTGGTTCATAGTCTCTGCTAGTTTTACAGTGTCCTTGTTGAGTTTCTGTTTCCATGATCTGTCCATTGGAGAGAGTGTGGTATTAAAGTCTCCCACTATTATTGTGTAGGGTGAAATTTTTTTTGAGCTTTATTAGGGTTTCTTTTATGAATGTGGATGCTTTTGTATTTGGAACATATATGATAAGGATTGAGAGTTCCTCCTGACAGATTTCCCCGGTAATGAGTAAAAAGTGTTTTTCCTTATCTTTTTTTGATAACATTTGGTGGGAAATTTACTTTTTTCAATATTAGAATAGCCACTCCAGCTTGCTTCTTGTGGCTGTTTGCTTGGAAGTTCTTTTTCCACTCTTTTACTCTTAAATAGTGTCTGTCTTTGTCTATGAGATGAGTTTCCTGTATGCAGCACAATGCTCAATTTTGTTTATGTATCCACTCTAATAGCCTATGTCTCTTTATTGGGCAGTTGAGTCCATTTATGTTAATAGATATCAAAAAATAGTGGTTTCTGTTTCCTGCTATTATTACTTTTGTAGGTTGATTTGTGTCTGTGTCTCTTTATTCTTTTGGTTTTCTTGCTTAGGAGTTTTCTTGTTTTTACTAGGATGTAGTTCCCCTCATTGTATTGTGTTTTCCACCTATAATTCGTTGTAGTGCTGGGTTTGTTTTCAGATATTGTGTAAATTTAGATTTGTCTTGAAATATCTTTATCTCTCCATCTATGGTGATTGATAGTTTTTCTGGGTATAGCAGCTTGGGCTGGCAATTGTGCTCTCTTATGGTCTGCATGATGTCTGTCCAGGCTCTTCTAGCTTTCATAGTCTCTGTTGCTAAATCAGGTGTGATTCTGATTCGTCTGCTTTTATATGTTACCTGACCTTTTTCCCTTACTGCTTATAGTATTATTTCTTTGCTTTTGGCACTTGGTGTTTTGACTATTGTGTGTCGGGAGGAATTTCTTTTCTGGTCCAACCTATTTGGAGTTCTGAAGGCTTCTTTCATGCTCATGGTCATCTCATTCTTGAGGGTAGGGAAGTTTTCTTCTACCATTTTGTTGAAGAAATTTACTGTGCATCTTAGTTGATATTCTTCTCCCTCTTCTATTCCTAGTATCCTTATGTTTGGTCTTCTCATTGTGTCCTGGATCTCCTGGACATTTTGGGTTAGCAGCTTTTTGATTTTTGCATCTTCTCTTGCTGTTTTGTCTAAGCTTACAATGTTGCCTTCTTCCCCCGAGATTCTCTCTTCCATCTCTTGTAGTCTGTTGGAAATGCTTGCTTCTGTGACTCCTGATTTCTTTTTTAGGTGTTCTACCTCTAGGGTTATCTCTTTTAGTGTTTTCTTTATTGTGTCAATTTCCATTTTAAATTCCTTTTTCCATTTCTTCATCTCTTTGGTTCTGTTTTCCTTAGTTCTTTAAGTTCTTTGAGTGTTTTTCTTGTTTCCTCTTTAAAAGCTTCTGATTCTTTTTGCTAATCCTCCCATTCTTGTTTAAGGATCTCTATCAGCGTCTTGAGGTATGATTTTAGGTCGGCTTCTTCTTTTTCTGGAGTGTTTGGCATTCCAATGTTTGCTGTGATGGAAAAGCTGGGTACTGGTGTTGCCAGGTTGTCTTGATTTCTTTGGGATATGCTCTTTCGCTTTCCTCTTGCCATCTTGTTGTCAGTGATATGTTCTTGCCTTTCCCTTGTATCTTGTCTTTGTCCCTGGATTTCCACTGGTGCAGGTGGTGGATGGTCTGAGCCCTGTTCTGGGCCCCAAAGCTGCCACGTGGGAACAGAGGTTCCAGTGCTGGGTTCCTGGTCCCTTGATCAGGCAGGGCAGGGGCGTGCTTTCCGTGCGCACTCTGCAGAGATCTCTCTGCTCCCTGGCTGCCCACATCCCCCTACTCACCAGTCTTTAAATCTCTGGGAACTGTTGGTCCAGGTGTCAGATTGGCCTAGCCCTATTCTCTGCTCGGAAGCTGCCGGGTGCGAGCAGAGTTCCCAATGCTGAGTTCCTGGTTCCTGGGTCAGGCAGGGCAGGGGCGCACTTTCCGTACACACTCAGCAGAGATCTCTCTTCTCCCTGGCTGCCCAGATCCCCTACTAACCAGTCTTTAAACCTTTGGGAACTCATTAAACTAGACTTTTAATGCATCCAGAGGATACTTCCCTACACACACATGTCCACATACCCCCCCCTTATATACACACACACACACACACACACACACGCACACAGACATCTCTCATTTTTATTTCTTATTGAAGACCTAACCTAAGATTATCAACTCTGTTTTCTGTTCAGATATCATCTTATGTTAAGCTTTTCCTTAGTTCGAACTAAATTACCGAAAAACCCACAACTTCAACTTTCTTAAAAGGAACTTAGACAACCCTACCCCAGCAACAGCCACAATTTCAACTTCTGTAACAAGTACCTCCACCCTTGGGAAAAGAAGTACTCATTGTTCCGGATGTTCCAGGAAGATTATTCAAGTTAAATAATTGCTTTTAACAAGCTGGAATCAGTCAATTCCCAGCCAATAGAAATGTGCCAAGCTAGAATTTTTCAAATGTTAACAAGTCATGTAACTGCAAAGTTAGGAAGCCCCATACCCTGCTGAAACTATGATAAAAAGGCAAGACTTCACCAGCTCTGGGTGTTCTACACCTATCCACTGTGTGGAAGAAGGAAGAGAGGTCTGAGTTTGAGCTTAAATAAGAATTCCTTCCATTCCTCCTCCCCTGGTTTCATTCTCTTGAGATACTGTTTTATCTAAGACTTATATTAAGTATACTTAATTAAGTAGAACTGAAGATTAGTTACCTGTGTTTCATTCTTGATTTTATTAGGAATGATTTGAGTTTTTCTTCATTCAGTATATATGCCATATATGTGTGAAATGAGACAAAGTTCATAGACACCAACCAAATAGCCAGAGGGATTGATTACCAAGGTGTTGAATTAATCTTGCTTGGATGGAAATACCTAAAATTCAACGAACCTTTACTTACATGTGACTAAGATGTCACAACAAAAGTGTCTGTAAACTTTGATAAGGAAGCACTGAGCATATGTCTCTGATGCTTTATGAATTATCGTACTACATTTATGAAAACTGAAGTACTGAGATAACTTGAGAGATTTCTGCTGAGAGAGTTCTCAAAGCTTTACTATATTTCATTTCTCTATGATCTATAGTTCAATAAACACTGGACCAAGGCAGTAGGAATTGATTCATACTTTCTGCTTAAGAGTTTTGCTCCTACCTTCAAGAGTAATGGCTCTTTAAGTTTAAACTAGGAATCTGCCATGTTGTTCAGGTAAAGAAAGTTATCATTGCAGAATATCCATGTATATTTTGGGTAGGCAAGGGTCTGTCCTGAAGTTGTGTTTTTCATAGTAGGCACTTCCTTATATGACCTGATTAATATTCATTTACTTCTAAACTGGGATTTGGCTGACAAAACTACATGAAATACTACACCTTTTTATTTGTGTGAAGTCAAGGCTGGAAATTTATAGACTAAGAAGTGATAAATCAAAGAGATTGAGAAGGAATACAAAGTGGCTTTTAAACTTTTTTATTTCTTGATGCACTGGCAAAAATTACCTTTTAGAGTGAAAACAATAAAGTACATTTTAAGTTTGTCCTAGAAACACAAGATATAAACCTGATGCATTATATTCATTTGTGGGCCTAGAAGGCACAATTCTTTGAGTACACAAAAGAAAAGGTAATTCAGTATAGGAGAGAGGACTGCTAAACAGAATTTTAAAAATATTCACCAGCAGAGCATCATTTTAAAACTGTCAGAGACATGGGGAATATGAGGAAAACTTCCTTGAAAATATTTTTGGGAAAATGGACACACTAAAAAAATTTCATTTAAAGGTAGCATGGAGTAAAGTCATTCAAAAATATAATTTTATTTCCTTTTATAAAATCTTTCCCTAGAGTTTATAGTCACTCACAAAGATGTAATTTTTGAAAATGAAAAATTGCAAAGCACACACAGACATACACATACATAGACACAGACACACAGACACACACACACACACACACACACACACACACCACCACCACCACCACCACCACCACCACCACCATCACCAGTAGCAGCATCCTTCAAGAATACTATTTTACTTTCTTTTTATTTGCTGGTAGAAAACATTTGTGTCTCAAATACTAATTATCTTTTCAGTTCAGTGTTTTCTTTTGGGAAACCAAACCTTTCTTGTAGAGTTGCAGAAACAAAACAAGATGGTATCACAGAAGGACAGCCATAACCTTGGAAACAGCTGTTGGTGCTATTTAACATCTCTTTAACCCTATGAATCCTGAATGAAATGAAGAATATTTGGAATAAATTTGCTTCTACCTGTCCCTGTGTATACATGCACACATTTGAATCCATCAAAGTCCAGGGCTACAGAGTCATACAGATTTTTACTCACTTTTCAACTCAGCTGTTAAATTGTTTTGTGACATGTATGTGGTCCAGGTCTTATTCTTAAGCTCTTGCACTAGCTTCTTATGGTGATAAGGTGACTGTGCCTCTACTAACTTAATAAATATCTACATTCATATTGTATACTAGGACTTCACTATTATGTAGCGATTTTCTAAAAATCTGTAAATTGTGTTTATATTTTCATTTTTAAGATGAAAATAATGATATTTTAACTTCACAAATTGGACAAGATAAAGACAGTTAGACTATTGAACTAAGGCCTAAAATTCAATTTATACATAAAACAAAATGCAACAAAAGCTTACTACCACCATCAAAAACTGAAAATTAAATACATAGAGATTAAGATTATGTTACACTATCATATTGCTTACTCTACAGAAAAGCACTGTGTAAATCTGTAAAGTTGCTATTAGCATCTGGGACCATTTTTTTATTACAAACTTATTTAAAAAAACCAGATACATGTACAGATTTTAAAAAGCATTTTGTCATAAAACTAAATGAATATATTTTTGTAATTACTTGATTTTTTAAAGGTTTGATAGTATGCATTGAAATATTACTAGTTACAATGAGCATAAAGTTTATGTAAAATGAAACATAACATGGAAATAGTCAAAGTTTTTTTGGTGTGTAAAGATTAAACAATAATGTTTAAATAACAAAGATTGCCACAAGGCTACCATCTTAGCTCTTGAGTTATTAATGATTTAAGGTCTAGATGTACCCCTCCTCTGAGAGGGTGCTATACACTTATTGTTTAGCTTTTCTAAGAAGGACTGAGGCTTCCACATTTGGTCTTTCTTCTTTTGAGCTTCATATAGTCTGTGAATTGTTTCTGGGGTGTTCAGAGCTTTCTGCGGCTAGTATCCAATTATCGGTGACTGCATATTATGTCCGTTCTTTTGTGATTTGGTTACCTCACTCAGGATGATATTCTCTAGATGCATCCATTTTCCTAGGAATTTCATAAAGTCATTGTTTCTAACAGCTGAGTAGTTCTCCATTTTGTAAATGTACCACAATTTTTGTATCCATTCGTCTACTGAATGACATCTGGGTTCTTTTCAGCTTCTGGATATTATAAATAAGGCTGCTATGAACATGGTGAAGCATGTGTCCTTATTGTATGTTGGAGCATTTGTGGGGTAAATGTCTGGGACCATATTTAATAATGAAGACTCAGAGGTAAGAATGTTCTAATGGGAGGTTTGTCATGGTGTAGGAGATAGCTTCCAATTGAAATTATAATTTCTTTCTAGCAGCAAAAAGCACATTACCTATAATTTATGTTATTTCCACATGGAAAATCCATACCTTTGGTATTCTGTGGATTGCCAGTAACTTTCAGAATGGAAATTACAAGAAGGTATAAAATATGGGCCCATCTTTTCTCATGTTGATAAGAGCCATGACCCTTTTAATGAAACACTTGATTTCATTTAGAGTTAAACAAAAGTAAAAAAAAAAAAAGACAAAATGTTATATATTATGGTTTCTGTAATGTAAATGTGAAAGAGAAATCTTTCTTCATAACTATTTTAACATAAAATCATAAGTAGGAATAAGGGCAAAGAATAAGTAATGTATACAATTCAGACAAGAAAGAAGGTTTTTATATGTGATAGTAAATTCTGGAATAGAACCATGGGTATTTCCCTAATGCTTTTTATCAATGAGTATTTATTTATTTATTTATTTATTTATTTATTTATTTATTATTCTATCTATTTATTTATTTATTTATTGGTTTGTTTTTTCAAAGTTAAGTAAAGTATTTTAATTTATGTGTTGTTTAGAAGCAAAAGTTCACATTCTCAGTTTGTCTCACAGTAGCTACATCTTTGATGATAGTGATTCTGAGATCCAGGAGGTGAGCATGCAAGGGATAGTGTCAGACATGGACAGCACTGTTCGTATGACTCACTGGGTAGAGTAGCCAGGTGAGCTGAGATAGAAGAGTTAAGCTGTGAAAAGCATGGACCACAGTATGACTAAGAAGACCCTGCTCACAGAAAAAGGAGCATCTAGTCTATCAAAATACCAAGATGGAAAGGGAAATGAACATTACAAGCTCAGCATTAAGAACTGGCAATTTTCCTTGCAGGCTGTGCTTTCAGGACTTCACTCTTTTTGAAAAAGGAATTTAAATTGTAGCTTGAAATGTGTGTTTTGAAACACAGAGATTACACTGGGAATAAAATGACATATTTCACATTTCACACAATGACTTTAGAAGGCTAAATTACAGTCCAGATATATTTGAGAACTCCAGTAATATTTCTCTACCTCTTTCATCTGGACCTTGTGCCCTTGTATATTGCTGCAGTGCCTCCTCGGCTCAGAAGGGAAGAGGACTCTAGGAACACTTCCCATAGTTTGCACTGGTTCCATAGTTTAGTCTTTCTTAAACTAAGAACTTTCCTTCCACTTCAATGACCTAGTGTCCTATTTAGACTTCCCACACTTCTGATTTCATGCTCCGTAAAGTGATTTATAAATCACATAACTAATGAACTAAACTTTATATTCATTATATTAGCCTTGTTATTTTTGTTTTAGTTTATTCTACTGAGGATTTTACTAAAGTATAAGTAAAATGTAATTCTATACCAAATTTAGTCAAGTATTTCCATGGATATGTCATGAATTTATATATTTAGCATCAGTTCTAATTTGTAAGTTAACAATGAATTATACTGTCATTATTAGTATAACAAGTATGGTGTTGCATTTAGCCATGTCTTAATACATTCATTTTGAAATTCTACTTTGCACATTGAGGTGTTTTGTATAATTAAGAGATAGCAAATAAAATAATAAAGGATAAAATTAGGACAAAGGTCATCTATAGCAGCAATGAAGTAAAGTTTACCTAATAGTCAAAATAAATATAATTATTAATTACAGGTAATAATAGGAGCTAATAATATTAGGCCATTTTAATATAATCAGAAACATAACCTTATTTGAGATATATCAGTTTACTAACATTAAGGAACCAAAATAAAAAAAAAACCCACTTGGAATAGGTCACTCTCATTGGCTGATCAAAAAAAAAAAAATAATGTTTGATTTCTAGAGCAAAGGTTTTTGAGCATCAAATTTAAAGAGATACTTTTGTTTCATGGGTACTTTTGAAAAAACACTTTAGCTGAAGAATTAATGGTTTTTCAATTTTGATTTTGCAAATGCCAAAAAATACCATTCAGAGACCACTTTGTGTTTTGACCTTGGACTATAAAACTTGGACAGAGAAAGCAAGAATTTATTTTGCAAGGAACAAATTTAAAGGCATTTGTTACATTTTTTCCAAGAAAAACTACATCCTGATACTCTCGACAGAATATAACTATCTGTAAAAGGCATTTCTTTATATCAGAAAAAAATGATGCATTGTGTAAAAAGACTTTTAAACAATGAAGTTAATTTAAATGTAGCTTGTCACTACTGTCTCTGACCAGCAGAAAAGGAGCAACGACACAGCGTTCTTCTCAAAGTGGTTTATTCAGGAACCTTACAGCATGCAAGTTAAAATCTTTTGTCTCCCCTTCTCTCTCTCTCTCTCTCTCTCTCTCTCTCTCTCTCTCTCTCTCCTCGCAGCTGGCACGGTGGGTGTGGCTAATCTCAGGGGCAGTAGGAAGTCAGGTGCTAGTCATAAGACTTGGCCAGAGTCCCAAGCGCCATCTTGGGACTGCCGTCACACCCGCTTTCCACATCTCCCCTTTCTTTATAATTTTGGCCAAGAGAATGTCTGTCTTAGGTTGCTCCCTGTGGCAGTGCCCCTTACCCATCATTGAGAGATGAACAGCATTGGTTTGATCCCTGTCTTAGGTTGGTGACATGCCCATGGAGCCTTACCCGTCACTGACTACTTCTCTAGCATGCCAAGCCACACTTGAGGAGACTGCCCATTCTCTACTGCTGCAAAAGCCTTTGTCATTAAGGCTTGAGTTCTACACTGTCAAAATTGTATACGGCACATGCACCAGAACGCCAGGATGCTTATGAGGACCAAGCAAATGGCTAATCCAGCTAGTCCAGCCCATTCTTTCAGCCTTGATGTGGCAGCAGTGATCCAATCAGCCAATCCTAGCTGAGGGGGCCTGTTCAGGACAGGGAACAAAATGCTGCATTCTAGTCTCCATTATAAATGATAAACACAACAGGAGGCCACATGCAAACAGGCATAGTCTTAAAGGTAACATCTTGTCCTCTAGCACACTGAGAAACAGAGGTCTCAAATCTCACAGACCTGTTCCAATTAAAGCTTGCATTACCCCAACCCCCACCCATCAACATACTCAAAGCAGAAAGATCTGTGCAGCTACCATTTACTCCGCACAGCAACCATACATTAAAAGAATTGCTGGCAGCGGCCTGAGCAGGATTTTGATATGTCCAATTATATCCTGAAAATGATCTATTATGACTGGTTCTAATATAGAAAGAAAATGTAAAATTCTTTTTCACAGCCCAGGCTGCCTACTTGAAATGGCTTCCTGTTGAAGGTGGAAAAGAATCACAGAAACCCTTGCAAAAGAGAGCACATCTAGGCTGAGAAGGTATACTATCATTATCTTTAGAAGTCATGGAAGGCCACACCCCTTGAATCCAAGTGGCATTGGCTTTGGTAGAATCATTAATGGGTAAATCAAACCCGGTTGCAGACTGGTTACACAATTGAATGCAATCACTATTCTCAGAAATATTGGTGATCATCTGAAAATATAACAATCCTTTAAGGGAGAATATTGCAATCCCAAGGGGTGCAATATTCTCATCCCATGGTATGAAAGGCAATTGCAAGGAGGTATTAGATGCAAAGAATTGAGGGAAAACTTGCACTGAGTGCATGAGAGGTAAAGGCTTAGGGAACACTGATAGGAGCCCCCATCGCAGATCTTCAGTCTTCACCACCGGGAGCTTCAGCACCACCAGGCACACCTACAGCATCTTCAGACAGCTCATTCTGGACTATTCTGGTCAACCTCTCTGGGACCCACAGTGGTTGTCGATGGCCCTGAGGGAACACACAAACAGACCCTCTCACCCAAACCAACACTGGATTGAGACCCTGTCATTTGCCAGTCAGGACATGTTTCCATATAACCAGGCCTTTGGGAAAAACATCACTATTGGCGTGACGCTCAGCAGTGATCGGTCCATGCTTGTCTTCATTTAAAAAATTTAAGGTAAATAGAGCAATAGCCAGTCTCTCCCTAGGGGAAGAACATGTGGAGGCAATTCCCCCATTTTTTTTAACTAGACACTCCTTGCTCAATGATTCTTTGTCCTTGAGGATTATAGGGCAATCTGGGAGTTACTTGAATGCCCATCATTTTGCAGAAGGATACAAAAGAAGCAGAAGTATAGGCAGGCCCTTTATCTGTTTTCGATTTTTTGGGCTGTACACAGGTGTCTCCACCTTCAAAGCAATGTGCAATTACATGACGTGTCTTTTCCCCTGTATGTAGAGATGCAAAAATAATTCCAGAGGCTGTATCAACAGAAGCATGGAGATACTTTAGTTTTCCAAATTCAGGGAAATGAGTGACATCCATTTGGCAGAGGTGTAGAGGGCACAACCCACATGGGTTAACCCCAAACCCAATCTGGGGTAGCATAGGGGCACACTTCCGACACCCTTTTACAATATCCTGTGCCTCATCATGTGTGATCTTAAAGTGTGAGGACAGGATTAACATGGAACTGTGAATGCAATTCTTGAGCCAATGAAATAGGTGATATATCAGGAACAAAAGCAAGCCCTGGTAGTTTTATCTGCAATATCATTTTCCTCCAGTAGGGGACCAGGTAAGTAGTATGGGCATGGATATGCTGTACAAAAAAGGGCGACGTTCTTTTCAAAATTAGGTCACGCAAGGTGACAACGAGATGTCCAATAGTAGATTTTGAATTGATTTTGCCCACTACTACTAAGCAGAGCAACATATTAACAACATACTGGCTATCAGAAATCAAATTAAAAGGGCCTGAAAACAACTCAAATACCTTAATCACAATTTGCAATTCAATAACTTGGGGTGATGCAGGGGGGGATTGTATGGTAACCGGAGAGGACCCTGCCATCACATATGCTCCTTGTCCTGTCTTGGAACCATCTGTAAAGATAAGTGGGGTGTCTGGCAAAGGATCCTTTGAAGTGATGCGAGGGAAAACTACAGGATGAATGGTAATCAACTGTAGGATAGGATCCTTAGGGAAATCATTATCAAAGTTACCCTGAAAACTACACTTCAAAATTGCCCAATCATCTATTGAGGCTGATAAAACTTCCAACTGTTGTACATTATAGGGAACTATTAAATCCTTAGGTGGGATGCCAAAGCACTATATGCATTGCTGGATGCCAAGCAAAGCCAACTGAGCAACAGCGGTGGGATAATGAACAAGTGTCTTGGCCGGGGAAATCTTGGGATGTATCCATAACAAAGGAGCTCCCTGCCATAAGACTCCCATGGGTTGGGCTTCTGTTGGTAAGATGCACAGCATGATAGGCTGCGACTTATCTCAGCGCCTTAAGGCTGCTACTTGAATTCCTTTTTCCAGCAGCTGTAAGGCTGCTCAGGCAGCATCAGTGAGTTGCCTGGGAGAATTTAAATCAGAATCACCTGACAGAATATCATAGTGTTTGCAGCTGTCTGTTGGTCAGAGATTAAATAGGGTTGAACCCATTGAATATCTCCTAATAATTTTTGAAAATCATTTAACGTTTTTAACTTAGTACAAATTTGGAATTTCTGGGGTGTCACCGAATCTATAGTTATTTTAGTCCCCAAGTAGTTTACCACCATATTCTTCTGAAAGCTGCTGTGAACCTTCCTTGTCCCATCAGCATGTCCTGATCCCAGGTGGGCTGACCATTTCGAGCCTTAAAAATGGCCTGCTCTGCGGCAAATTCAATATAGTATGCCTTCCAATCTAAATATTGACCAGAGGTCAGGCAAGCACAAGCCAAATCTGCCAGTCACTAGGGCTCATGCAATACCAGTGTCATGTTCTAATTGCGCCACAACATACACAGCACTAACTCCATAGGTGTGCACTCCCTCAGCTAGCCTCTGAACGATTTTCCAGTCTAGCGGCTCATGATAAAGATTACTCTGCACATCCTGAAATACAGGAAAGCACTGGGCTCATAGCTCTCTCCAAGGTTCAGGATGCAGACTACACCTTTCTGCTCCGCCTGGGGCATAAGAAGCCAGAATTGGTGGCCCCGAAGCCGACGGTTCAACCCGTACTTTCACTTTCTCCAAACTGTCGGCTATGCTCTCTAGATCGTCTTCCGACATTTCTCCCTCACTAGACACTTCTCCCACCTCTGGATTCTGGGAGCGCTCTTCCCTAACCTGATTCAGAGCCTCATTTCCCTTCTCCAGTTCTGCACCACACTGTTCCTCATCTCCTAAACAGTTTTTCACCAATTTCCATACCGGCAGCACTCCTTTAGCTAGTACCCCTTGCTCTTTAGCAAACAGCAAATCCTTTCCTAATTTTTCCCAACTAGAGATTGTGAGATGTCCAGATACCAGGAGCCAGGGAGCTACCTGATCCACTGCTTTTAATAAATGCTCTACACTCTCCTTTCTTAGCCCAATTCCTTTCACTTTCACTAAATTCTTCAGAGCTCGGTGAACTGTCTGAACTGATGTTGTGTTTCCCATAGTGCCAGGTGTAACTTGTCCCTGTACCGGGAACTTTATCGTCTCAAACCAAGAGCCTTCCTCATCCCCTTTACTGGGGAGCTTTATAGTCCCAAACCGAGAACCTTGATTGTCCCACTTACCTGGGAGTTTACCAACTAGTGACCATGACCAAGATGAGTTCTGAATGCCCAAGGGGAGTTTCAACGTACTGGCCACCACTTGTTGCTACCGTCTCCAACCAGCAGAAAAGGAGCCATGACACAGCGTTCTTCTCAAAGCGGTTTATTCAGGAACCTTACAGCATGCAAGTTAAAATCTTTTGTCTCCCCTTCTCTCTCTCTCTCTCTCTCTCTCTCTCTCTCTCTCTCTCTCTCTCTCTCTCTCTCTCTCCACCCCCAAGCGCAGTCCCTTTTATCCTCTCTCAACTCCACCTCCTCAGTCCATGTTGCGTGGCTCTAATTCATAGGTCCGTGTCATCTGGCCTGATCTCGAGTCATGGGTGCGCCTGCATAGGTCACACGGTGGGAGTGGCTAATCTTGGGGGCAGGAGGAAGTCAGGTGCTAGTCATAAGACTTGGCCGGCATCCCAAGCACCATCTTGGGACTGCCACCACACCCGCTTTCCACAGTAGCTCATGATGAGTAATGATGTTTCATACAATGAATTTGCTTTTATACTTGATGTTTGATACCTATTTGCATATTCTAAAAGTAATAAGTAAATAAGTCAGTTTTATTTGATAATTAAATTATTTCATCAGAAATTTTATAAAAGATCATTTCCACTGTAACATGTGTACATGTGTGTGTGTCTGAAGACATTACTGAGTTACATAGCCAATGTATTCCTTACCTAATTAGCTATCCTAGTTGTTTGATGAAATTATTGAAATTAAAATTTAGACATATCCATTTGACACAACCAAAGCCATTGGCATCAGAATTATCATGAGACTAAAAATAAATTAGCACAGAGATCTAGTAATGGTCATTTATAAAAGCATGACTTTCTCAGCTTTCCACAATTTAATTGTTTTGATTTTACATGTCTTAGACTTGGAAGATATGCTTTTTATGGGTTTTTATTATTTACATTTCAAACTTATTTGCTTTCCCAGTTTACACTCTGGAAACACACTATCCCGACCCCTCTCGTAATGCCTCCATAAGGGTGCAGCCCCACCCTCCCATGCACTCCATCTCAGTTCCCCGGCATAACCTACACTGGGACAATGAGCCTACACAGGAACAAAGACCTCCCATTGATACCTGAAAAGGTTATCTTCTTTCCCTCCATGTGTACTTTTTTATTTGTGGCTTAGTTTCTGGAAGCTCTGGAGGTCTGGTTGGTTGATATTGTTGTTCTACATATGGGGTTGCAAACCCCTTTAGCTCCTTCAGTCCTTTCACTAACTCCTCCATTGGTGTCCTCAGGCTCAGTCCAATGCTTGGCTGTGAGCAGCTGCCTCTGTATTTGTCAGACTCTGACAGAGACTCTCCAGACAGAGCAATATCAGGCTCCTGTCAGCAAGCATTTCTTGGTATCCAAAATATTGTCTGAGTTTGAAGTCCGTATATGGGTAGGATCCTTTGATTTCTGGGTAGTTTCTGGATGCCTTATTTGTATAAGACAATAAGAGTGGATTGATTTGCATTCTTCTACATGCTGACTGCCAGTTGAACCAACACCATTTGTTCAAAATGCTTTTTTTTCCCCCACTGGATGGTTTTAGCTCCTCTGTCAAAGATCAAGTGACCATAGGTGTGTGGGTTCATTTCTGAGTCTTCCATTCCATTCCATTGATCTACCTGCCTGTCTCTGTATCAGTACCTTGCAGCTTTATCATGATTTCGCTATAATATGATTGGGGTCAGGGATGGTGATTCTACCAAAAGTTCTTTGGAGAATAGTTTCTGTTATGCTGTGTATTTGATTAGTCCAAATTAATTTGAAAATTGCTCTTTCTAACTCTATGAAGAATTGAGTTGGAATTTGAGTCTGTAGATTGCTTTTGGCAATATTACCATTTTTACTATGTAAATCTTGCCAGTCCATGAACACGGGAGATCTTTCCGTCTTCTGAGATCTTCAATATCTTTCTTCAGAGATTTGAAGTTCTTGTCATTCAGATTTTTCACTTGCTTGGTTATAGCCACACCAAGGTATTTTATATTATTTGTGACTATAGTAAAGAATGTCATTACCCTTATTTCTTACTCAGCCTGGTTATCCTTTGAGTAGAAGAAGGCTACTGATTTGTTTGAGTTAATTTTATATCCAGCACTTTGCTGAAGTTGTTTGTCAGGTTTAGAATTTTTCCTGGTGGAATTTTTGGAATTTTGGTGAATAGTCACTTAAGTGTACATCATCTGCCAAAAGGGATATTTTGACCTCTTCCTTTCAGATTTGTATCCCTTTGAACTTCTTTTGTTTTCTAATTGCTCTGGCCAGGGCTTCTAGTACAATATTGTATAGGTAGGGGGAGAGTGGGCAGCTTCGTCTAGTCCCTGATTTTAATGGCATTACTTCAAGTTTCTCTCGATTTAGTTTGATGTTGGCTACAGGTTTGCTGTATATTGCTTGTACTATGTTTATGTATGGGCATTGAATTCCTGATCTTTCTAAGACTTTCAACATGAAGGGGTGATGAATTTTGTCAAATGCTTTCTCAGAATCTACTAAGTTGATTGTGTTTTCTCCCTGCTTTGGGTGAATGATTGTTTTGCTGTGTGGATTTGGTTTTTGAGAATTTTATGGAGTATTTTTGCATAGATATTCATTAAAAAATTGGTCTGAAGTTCTTTGTTGTGTGTTTGTGTGGTTTAGTAGTAAGTGTAATTTTGGCTTCAAGGAACAAATTATGTAGTGTTCCTTCTGTTTCTATTTTGTAGAATAGTTTGAAGAGTATTGGTATTAGATGTTCTTTGAAGGTCTGATAGAATTCTGCACTAGACCTATCTAGTTCAGGACGTTTTTTTGGTTGGAAGGTTTTTAATACCACTTCTACATTTTTTTTATTGGTTATGGGACTGTTTAGATGGTTTATCTGATCTTGATTTAACTTTGGTACCTGGTATCTATCTAGAAAAATTTCCATTTACTTAAGATTTTCCAGTTTTTCTAAGGATAGGCTTTTTAATGAGATCTGATTATTTTTTAATTTCCTCAGTTTCTGTTATTATGTCTCACCTTTCATTTTTTATTTTGTTTATTTAGATACTGTTTCTATGCCCACTGGGTTGCCTGGCTAAGAGTTTATCTGTTTTGTTGATTTTCTCAAAGAACAAACCCCTGTTTTTTCAGATACTTTGCAGTTCTTTTTGTTTCTACTCAGTTAATTTCAAACCTGATTTTAATCATTTTCTGCTGTCCACTCTTGAGTGTATTTGATTCTATTTTTCTAGAGCTTTCACCTGTGCTTTCAAGTTGCTATTGTATGCTCTAGCCAGTTTGTTTTTGGAGGCACTCAGAACTAAGAGTTTTCCTCTTAGTACTACTTTCATTGTGTCCCATAAATTTGGTTATGTTGTACTTTCATTTTCATTAAATTTTAAAAGTATTTAATTTCTTTTTTTCTTTATTTTTTGGCCAAGTTATTTTTGAGTAGAAATAACATTGTTCAGTTTCCATGTGTATTTGAGCTTTTTGTTGTTTTTGTTGCTATTAAAGACCAGGGTTTGTCTGTATTGATCTGATAGGATGTATGGAATTATTTCAATGTTCAAAAATGATGTCTTTTTTCCCTGTGCATTTCTGAGACATTTACCAAAAACTGGGTGCCCATAGGTATGAGTATTTGTCTTTTGGACTTTGACTCAATTCCACTGGTCAATGTGTTTGTTTCTCTGGTAATATCACCTAGTTTTAGGACTATAGCTCTGTATAAATTTAAACTTAGGAATAGTGATATCTCTTAAAGACCTTTTATTATTCAGGTTTGTTTTAGCTAGTGTGAGTGTGTGTGTCTGTCTGTGTGTGTGTGTGTGTGTGTGTGTGTGTGTGTCTGAATGCATGTGTGCCTGTGTGTGCCTATTTCCATATGATGCCAAAATTTGTCCTTTCAAGATATGTGAAGGACTGTGTTGAATTTTTATATGGATATAAATCTATAGATTGTTTTCGATACGATTACTATTTTTACTATACTGATCCATTAACATGGGGGATATTTTCTCATATCATTTTTAATTTTTTTCTTCAATATGTTGAAGTTTTATTATACAAATCTTTCCTTTGTTGAGTCAGCATTACCTCTAGATATTTTACACTCTTGTGGCAGTTGTGAAGTTTGTTATTTCCCTGATTTTATTTTGTCATTTGTATATAAAAGGGCTAAAGTACTCTTGTATCTAGCCAATCCACTGATAGTGTTCATCAGATGTAGGAGTTTCCTGGTAAATTTTTTTTCAGGTCATTTATGTATCCTACCATGTCATCTGCAAACAATGATGTTTGGATTTCTTTTTTTTTTTTCTTCAATTTGTATCACCTTGATCTTTTTCAGCCATGTAATTGTTCTAGTTCCAACTTCAAGTAACACATGGAATAGGTATGGAGAGAGAAACAACCTCGTCATATTCCAGTTATTACTGAAATTGTCTTGAACTTCTCTCCATTTACATTGCTATTGGCTAAAGGCTTGCTGAAATTGCCTTTATTGGGCTGAGGTATGATTGTTATCCCTAATCTCTTCAGGACTTTTATTATAAAAAGGTACTGAATCTTATCACAGAGTTTTTCTGCATCTAATGTGAGAAACATTTGTTTTTGTCCTTAAGTTTGATTATAGGGTGGGTTATATTATTGATTTATGTATGTTGAATAAGGTAGATTTAAAAATTGGCTTAATGTATTTTAACACCTTGTATATTTTTATCGATTCTTTAAGAATTTGTGCAGTGTGTTTTAATGATTTACCATCTCTCTTCCTCACTCCTTTTTCAGATTTTTGTTCTTTATGTTTTACAAAACAAAGACAAAGTGTCTATATTGGGCTGTCCAAATAATATTGAATGTATAGCTTTTCAATGTAGCATGGACTACTTATCTTGGGTTATGACCTTATATCTGGATCTCATTGAGGCACTCTCTTAACTGAAGTTCCTTCCTCTCTGATGATTTAACCTTGAGTCAAGTTGACACAGAAAAAATCCCAGACAGCATAGAAAGCTTTGGTAATAGCGTATAAAATTCATGAGTATATAAAATCCATTTGTTAAAAACTCCAAAAGAAGTGATACATTCTTAGTGTTGTCCTTTTATTTTTTTTTAATTGGCAGATACCTAGTAAGGGCAGTGTTACCTCATTAGATGGTATGACCATTTATTTTTTATATTTGTATATATGTAAATATGTACAGTGAACATATATATGCATGTATGTATAGACATATATATATAAAAAGCTTACACATTAGTAGGTGTTGAGAGCCGTTTGTGCCACACCCAAACATGGCGCCGGCTTCCCGCCCATGACTCAGCAAACAGAGCTGTTGCCCAGCCCAAGAGACATAGCACGCATGTGCCACATAGGTCATAGCCCGCTCTCGGGGCATGCCAATGAGTTACTGGAGGGCGCACCAATCAGGTATCGACACGAGTCTCCTGGGCATATATAAGCAGTGCATTTTTTCCACGTGGTCCCCTGCTCAGAGTATTGTACAATAAAGGTTGTTAGCAGAAGAATCCTGTTGTCGCATGTCATTCCTGCCAGTGGGACATGGGGCTCAAGACAAGTAGGGTTCCATATGTGTTTAATAAAAGTTCTTTCTTACTGCTATTCATCTTAGCTTTATTTCTGTCCTCTATACTTTCTTTCCTGCTCTCACACAAATTTAGCCTTTCTGATATTATCTCCCATTTAACCCTTTACACCATGGTATTCTATGTTCTCTCCCTTAGTCATTTCTCACCTCAACATGCTTATAAATTCCCCAAATTCCATAGATATTTCAACTAAAATATACAACTCTGATAAATCCAAGTGGATATCAAGAAATGAGATAATTCACGCAATCTATTTGTGTCTGGTTACATTATTTAGCATGCTAACTTCAAGATCCATTTATTTACCTGTGAAGGTTGGAATTTTATTTTTTGAGCCAAGTAATATTCACTTTTGTGTTAAGAATACATTGAATTAGCATTCATACTTCAATAGGTGGACATCCAAGCTGTTTTTATTTTCTAGGTACAGAAATTCTAGCAGCTATGAATATGGATAATAGGTATTGTTTGAGTAGGATATAGGTCTTTTGGGTATGTGCCTAAGAGTAAAATAGCTCGATCATTTCTGATTTTTATAGTGGCAGCACCAGTATGCACTCCATTTGCAGTGAAAACAGTGTTCCTTCTTGCCCACATTTAATTTTGTGTCCTTAAAAATATTAAGTACAAATTGTGTCACCCATATATCCTTGGAAGAATAGCATTTATTTAGAGCATGATGCATGCGCGCGCGCACACACACACACACACACACACATACACACACACACACACACACACACACACACATACACACACATACACACACACACACACACCAACACACACACACACACCAGTGGCTGCATCCTTTTAAAAATGGATTCTTTATTCTAGAAGCAACCAATTGCTAATTGTTTTCAGGCAGGGGTAAGACTTCATGCTTAATTCCCTTTTCTGTGTTAGGATTTCACATGGGTTTAGCTCTTGGAGGTCTTCTTGTACATGCTAGCAGACTGCTATAAGTTCCTATGGGCAAGTACTTTGTTGTGTACAGATAATTTTTTTTTCTTTTAATTATCACGATCTCTCATTCTTAGAAGCCCCTCTACTCTGACCATGATCTCCCCTCTACTCTGACCATGGCCTTGGTGAAAAAGGTGTTATGTAGATATCATGTTTAAATTTAGCATTCATACTCAACTTGAACTGTGGTAGGTCTCTGCACTAATTGAGATCTAGCACAAAACAGGAACAAAACCAAACAAACAAAAACAACAACAACAAAAACCTTAAGATTTGCACTGATTGATGTGTATAATCATATGTCACTAGAAATTGGTTTAGCATTGTGCTCACTTAACAAAATAGTAGTAACGTAGTTTTCCCTTAAGGCCTATGACATGGCTAACCACAGGTTCTTGTCTGTGATAATGGTGCCAGACATGTGTTTCCATTTGTGGAGAGGGGCCTTCAGAACAATGAGAAAGTGGTTGGTTATTCCCATGATGTTTGTACCACTATTGTGCCAGCGGACATGTTTTTCATGGCCTGTAAAAGTGGTAGTGTTCAATCCCTCTACCTAACTTATCCTCATAGCTGAACCCAAACTTGTTACTGGGTAGGTTACAACCTTGAGCAATGGGATTTTTGCTTTTACTAAATCAAAGTGTGCTACATACACAACTGGATCAACAGATCTCTCAATGTATGCACAAAGGTTGATGTTTTACTCCATGGAAGTTTTGGAGTGTTTGGTTGGTGGATAATGTTTCTCTCTTCCCACGAGGTAGGGTGCAGAGTGATATCAGAAGGGAGTGTGCACCTTTGTGAAGGCAAATGGAGGGGGAGGGATGATGGAAGCTGGACAGGGTAAAGGGATAACTTCTCAAATATAAATACGGAGTATCTAATAAAAAAAGAGAAAAAAAGTGTGCAAATGGATATTTTACTAATATCAAAATCATTCTATTCCTGCTGCAATTATAATTTATTCTGTGTTAAGATGTATGCTATAACCTTTTGCATCAAGATACAATATAGTAATGTTGATTTCAGGTTCTCGATAATTAAGATGACAAAAAAAATTCAGTGACTAGAACAAATTCCATATGATTAGATGAAATGAATTGAAGCTGAAAAATTCTCACTTGATTTAATCTACACAGTTTTTTAGTAAATAATGAGTTTAAATTAAAGAAAGTATTTGAGATGTATTCAATCATCAGTAACTTTATTCTATTAAAAAAACCTTAACTTTCTTTTCTGCCCTAAGTTTCTCCTATGTGATAGGGCATTTTTACAACTTGTTGGAAGCAGATGAGACAGTCTGATGGTACAAAGAGATTGAGGTATAATTATGACCACAAAAAAAGTTGTCTGTTATTTTGGTAGCCAGGCACTGTTTATCCTTTGATATCTTAAAATATCAAACAGAAACCTGAAGCTTCTTTGTATATTATCTTGAAATGAGATTGTCATTTATTCATTGAGTAACATACATTGAATTCCTATGGTTTCATATGCATTACATCTAAGATTCTTTTTCTGTAATGAAAACAATTGGTAGATGATATAAAGCAAATTATTATAATCTCCCTGATTTTGGTAATTGACTTACATAGTACGTTTTCTTCTCTCTCTCTCTCTGTTCAATCCCAGAGAGATCAACTTGATTTGGCTACTTGATTTTTGTTTTTATTATCCTTAATTTATTTACCTATAGGTTAATCCATCCATTGAAATTTTATAACTCTATGTTTTCACACTCATAACTGAAGACCATAAAGTAGAGCATCTAAACAGTTTGTAGGTGTGGGTATAATATTCATTGTGGAAGAACGCACAGAAAAACCTGCCTCCTGTTTTTTATTTACCTTTTTTACATGACACTGAAGGTCATTCAGACATTTAAAATGTAGGCAGCATTTTCTAAATACCCCATAGATTATTGCATGCATAAGAATATACTCATTTTTTATTTATTCAGAAAAAAAGATTTCATTTTGTGTCACCATTGCCATAACAAATAATGTAAAATGATTAAATTTACATTTTGGCTTTCAAAGTTTGTAAAATTCACTTATACACTGAATGTCACATAAATTTTTATTAAGTGAGATGTGAGAATGGACCCCTTTGATACTCAATCATCATGTACAAAAAATTAAAGAAATCTAAGTAATTGTGCTTCATTAAGTCAAAGATAAAGAAAGCAACTATGTTGGAAATTACTGATATTCAATTGAAAAATACTTTTCTAGCTAAGTAGCCCAAATATTTGAAAATACTTATTAGTACCATAGCTCAGGGAATTTCATTTTTTAAATAAAATTTGTGGAATTTGTATCACAAAATTTCACTTAAAATAAGAAAAAAATGAATGTAGCATTCTGCTATTCATTATTTTATTTTTATCTCTGATATCAAGAACTTTTCAAACAGAGTATGTAAGTGTACATTGCAATGTCTATGTATTAAACTTCATCCTATTAAAATAAAAGTCCTTAATCAACATTAATTAGAAGGTATTGTGCAATAATTTCTGAATGTGTGCACAATGGGTAATCTTCTAAATTGTGTATAATTAATTTTCCTTTTCTTTTGAATTCTGACATTGTACTTTACTTAATATATATATTAAATTGAGAAGTTAATTTCACATTCAGGTCATGCAAACATTAGATTATTCTTTATATTTTTATGTATCATTTGCAAACTATATGTCTTTATCAAAAACTTGATTTTTATCATTCTTTTCACAGCATATATTATGAAGGCCTTTGGTAAGAATTTTTGAACTGTTCATTTTGATTTTCATTAATTTTGCTGAAGTTCTAAACCACATTTAATTACACCTGACAGAAAAGCATTGTGTGCTAGTATTCTTCTAGTTGACCCACCATGAATTCCTTGTTAAAAATTTAATAAACCTTGGAGACAAATCTCTAGAGTATTCCCCAGAGCATTTCCTGGACATCAGCAATGCAAGGCTATGCTACCCCATTGATGGTTGTCCCAAAGCACCCCAGGATGAATATTCTGATTCACTGAAAGCAGTGCACAGACCACGATGCTACTATAAATGGCTGAAATGTGATGCAGCTTCCCTTACAACTTCCTCCAACTCAGCCTAATGGAGATTAAGGTCCATTAAGAGCTCTTTGCTGCATGGGCAATTTCTATCGATCAAATTGACTCATTTTGTTTTAGCCAATGATCCTATTACAAAACCTGCCTGATTCTAGTGTTTTACCGGCACAGGGAACCTGACAAATTCTCTGTACTGTAATGGACAGTCTAGAGAAGGGTATCACTGAAGTTATGCTTTTTTAGTCCTTGCTGAAGATCAGCTGCAGCATATAATTTTAAAAGTTTTCAGGACTTATCATTCATGTTCTTACTTAATGTGTGGATATAAGTTATTAATTGTAATCCATCTTTTAAAAATAGGCATTTGTTTATGAAACTATTTGTACTCTTTAATTTATTCTGTGACATAAATGTCCAAAATGTTCAGCATGAATAACACTATAGGTTAAAAAATGATGTTTCTCTGAGTTGGAAACTTATGAAGACAGAAATATTCACTTTTATTTATACCAGATTGAGTTAAAGTATTAGTTGTCTTAGTAAAGGGATCCATTAAATAAGTATAGATATTACTGCTTGTTGGTCAAAGGACAAGTACAATAATTGATTCCAGAGCTACTATCCTGCTGTAGGTAGGGTAACTGGGTGATATCACCAGGATCCAAGCCCAGTTTGCCTGATATACTATGACATTGTCTTGTGCTGTGTTACAATCAATATTTATTTAAAGCCATTGTATGTTCATCCATTCAAAATTTATGAAGGTCTCATGTGACACTTGAATTCTGATTTTCATAGTACTGTTTTGTTTCCTACTGTCTAAGACTCACCTGTTTGTGCTGTGATAACATGTGATGTTTCTGTGCTTTCTTAATGTTGTAGACTGAGTATAGTCTCAACATAAATATATAACACAGGGAAAGGTTTGTAGTTATAGTTTTACTTATTTTGAGACAATAAAAATACCTTGATTTATTTTTAATGACTCCAAAATATCTTATACTTAGTTAAAATAATTTTTGAAGATACAAATTATATCAAGTATACCCTCGACAAGAACAAATTCGAACACAAATTTCACTGTACTCTTTTGGAAGCCCAATCAATTTTAACTAAAACTTAAGGGGTAAAACTAGCAGACTCATTTCTTCCTTGCCCATCTATGAATTTCTACATCGGTCCATTAACAGCTATGTGTTCATTTATAACTTTAAAATTGACCCACTCCTCTTTTTATAAAAGAAGTCATATAGAAGCATCACCACGTTGTCCATTGTAACAATGACAACTGGAGACTTCCCTGGAGGTCTGAGCAGCCTTATCTCTAAATAAAGATGCTGCAGATGGGAAGCTGTAGTGGGTAGTGAGGTCTGGCTGACTTCTCTGTCTGGCACTTCTCTGTGTCCTATAGTGTGGAGCTTCTCAGGACTGGTTGGTGCTTCCTGGGTTGGAGCCAGAGACAGCAGGCAAGGTGAAGTTCCCAGACAGAATTGCATGCACTGCACAGTTGTAGTCTCGAGTCAAGTTTCCTATAGTTTTTTAGTATTTAACTGTGAAATGGATGGAAAGCATGCTTTCTCATAAAAATTGCTTGTGGGCTTCTAAGAACTTTGTTTTTACTACCACAAGAACTTCTTAGTTTTGGAGCCCATACCTTTTAGAAGATCCACAAGAAAAACTTTGATCATTATCTTTACAAGTCTAGAGCACTAATCTAGTACCAATTCCAATCCAAGGTTACTGTGTTTTGTTTGGTTGGATGGTTGGTTGGATTGTTGTTGTTGTTTTGGCTTTTATCAGTCTTTCATCTTATACATTCCCAAAACTAATTCAATATGTTGGTACAGAAAAGAGAACCAAAAGAAGCCATCTTTGCATTCTACCTGACCTTCATTATTCTTCTTCCCAAGAACAAATTATCTACTCATTTTACCCATACTTTAAAAGAAGGGTAGGATGTTGAAAGAAGTCATATCACCTTCTCAGGACATAGTGAGTCGATTTGGGGTCATAACACTGCTAGGAAAGTAAAATCTTTTAAAAATATAAAATCATAGGTCTTACTTCAGAACTAGGAACACTGAAAAGAAACCATTTCTTCTGAATTTACAATATCTGCTGATGATTGTGAAGGTCAAAGATTAGGACAATAGAGTCAGGAAAAACTGATTTCTGCTTTGGCACTGCTTATTTACGAAGATGAACAGCTCTTGTCTCATGTCTTTCTGTAGGTAGCTTACTGTTACAGAGCATAGCTTAATGTAATGAGTATCTGTTTTGCCACTAAGCAACATTGTTTCTATAGAAATATATGTTAAACCTGTTCTAATGAACTGAATTTGTTTGTGCCTACCCTGAAATGACAAAATGAACTAATTCAATTTTAAGCTTTTCAAGATAAAAACAAAATGACAACAAAAACATAAAACTAAAAACTTTAACCTAATGGCAGGATTTGTGAAGTATTAGGTGAGCAAAAGACTGATTAAAGTTTTGCTAATAAAATCCATTAATCTGTCCTTTTATGCATATTTATGCAGTATGTCCTATTATATAATAACAATATATAATATAATGACATATTATATTATAGTTAGATCCATAAGGAAGAACATGAAGCTCAGGGAGAAAAGTCACCTAAAAGCTAAAGAGTGGTACTCAAAAACAGTCACAATACTATACATATATCTAGGAACAAGGAAGGCTGAAACTGGAGGATACCCAAGTTTAAGGAAAGCAGATAAAACATAGTGAATTATTAGCTATCCTAGGCTATATAAAAAGTGTCTTGGAATGGGGAAATAATTTAGTAAGTCAAATGCATTACAGCATTTTTAGCCCGTCCTTCTGTTGATAAACATCTAGGTTAGTTCCATGCCCTGGCTTTTGTGGGTAGCACAACTGTAAACATGTGTGTGCAAATGCCTCTGCATCTTTAACTATTTTGTTATTTATTTTTTCTGTATTGTGTTGACACCTTTTAGAGTACCACATAGTGCTCAGAATTCTATGCTTGCTTTCTGCTGTCTCTCATACAGTGTGCCTGAATGACAAACTGTATTTCTTTCCATTTTCCTATGCCTCCTAAGAGAAAATGGCTGTGTCTCCAGGCTTGCAATGGTCTTCTGGTCTAGAATTCCTTCTCTCCTTTCATGTGGCCGGGCCACCAGAGTCTGTCATGATTTTCAAAATATATATTCTTTTGCTGGATATGTTTTTGCACATGCTTTGTAGATTTCATATGTGACTCATCTGGATCTTTTCCTTATTCAATTGTTCAGGAATTTGTCTGTTTCTTCATCTTCTTTTCTTATGTACAACATGCATATATTTAACTGTTAACATATATAGGTTAAATATATGGATATTCTTAATATAATTAGGATTATAAATAAGTATAATAAATATCAATACCTAAAATGTGCTTTAAAAATACATTATATTATTTGTAATGTTTCACTCAGAAAGATGGAAAACATGCTTTCATCATGATGTAATGTATACTTACATATTATTATAGATTGCTTTTAGAATTAATTCAATTTTCTTTTGAAGAAAAGTTGTTCCTACATATATTTACTTCTCAGTCATAAAGAAGACACATGTAAAACATGAATTCATTCTTTTTGACTATAAATACTTATTTTCCTAGATGTACAGTCTAAGGAATTCTTTATTGTCCTAGAGAAAAGCCCAGAAAAAATATTTTTTATACTTGAGTTTTTAACCTCCATTTAGTGATTCATATTCATGACAGATATTCTACTCTTGAGATGTTGACTAATATTGAAAAATGCATCATGGGAACAGTGTGATAGCTCACCCTTCTTAATTATTGCTTCTATGTCCTCTGTGTATATTGATCTTAGTGTATCACATACTTTACTGGAAACTCTATAAATTATCTTTTTTCCATGTTTTCCTCATTGTTAAACCCATTCCCTTTCTGTCTCCTCTTTACTTTTTTTCCTCTTCTCTTGTTTTCCTTTACTCGTGTCTTTCACATCCAGCTGTCCCCTAAATTCTCTTTTTTCATGTTTTCTTTTTATGCTTAATAAATCAATTTTTCTGTCTTTTCTGAATCTATTGCATGCATTAGTATAATAGCTGAAATGTAGTTTCTTTTCTCTAGAAAGTTGGTGGAGGTACAGACTTGGAAAGCTTAACTTTTAATGCCTTTATTCTTTTGAGGCTGTAGTTCAGAACCTGCAAGCTTTTTACAGGCCATTCAACCACAAGTCCTACAAGATGACTGGCCAGGATTTTGGGTGGGATTGATCAAGTTCTTTCCCTAGATGCCCAATAACTTTAATTTTTGTCTATCTGCCAGGTTATTGTGTTATTTACAAAATAAAGCCTGGATTTGCCTTCTTTTACTTCAGCTTGAAGGTAGGGATAGAAGTGGGATCATAAAACCTAACTTTCAGACACTGCCACACACAATGATGATGTCATTCTCTTCTGATCCATAGTGCAACCCGTGGGCTTTGTCTGAGGAGCCATTTTCAATACTGAATGTACAGAAGGCTTGATCAAATGGAGCTGACTCTGCTGTCCTGGAACCAGTGTGTACAAAGAAGCACTTAGAACTTGTCTAGATGATTCTATTCCTAGATGTAAATTGGGAACAAGTGTACAACTAAGGATCACTGACTTATAACTGGAAACATTAACTCTGCTTCTTGGTGTGATCTATGAAAACTTGGACTCCTGGACATGAGACATGATTTCATGAAAATTCTCTGATTGCCACCATCACCATCATGATGTGAATGCAAATTCTTTAAGTTGAATCATAAAGTCACCATTAAGGACAGATATTTGGTATCTAACAGAGCTCCTCTTTAGTCCTCACTTCATACTTTTTTTTCACAGAAACTCTCCGCATGTTAGGAAGGTCAGAAGTGGTAATATGGGGAATCCTCTGCAGTACTACTAATGCAGTATGAACATTTTTATAACTTATTATGTGTGTGAACTACTGTAGATATCTTTTGCTTTGGGAATGTCATAGTAGAGATGATTGGCTTCTACTGATCTGATTATGGTAGAGTCCATCCTCTTGTCCTCTTGTCTCTGCACTTACAATATATGCTCCACACCCCAGTTATGTGTTTCTGGTTATGTTACTAGTCTGTTATGTTTGTCTTAGATTAAATGGATGAAGCTTCATAGCTCTTAGTATGGAAGAAGCTTTCTTTTTATGGGGAATAAGGGATACACAACCAGGTTAATCATACCAACTGTTCAACATTAGCTAGGCAGTTTAACTGTTTAGCAAACAAAGTTGTTGGATGGGCAGGAAAGCAGTCTGTCAGGACAAGTTGATTTCATTCAATAACAATTCCAAGAAAGAATGTAAATTCATATATGTTTGACTAAAAGAGGAGAACTCAGGCTGGAGACAGCTACAGATATGGCCAACTTAGTATTATTTCTTTACTTTCCTTCTTCCTTCTTTCCTTTTCCTTTTCCTTTTCTGTCTGTCTGTCTCTCTCTCTCTCTCTCTCTCTCTCTCTCTTTCTCCTTTCTTCATTTGTCTCTTCTACAATATATCCCAGTAATAGCCTCCCCTTTGCCACTATTTTCAGTCCCTCCACCTTTACAACTATAAATTCTTTTTATGCCATATGCATCAGATCCATTCAGCACAATGAAGGTGTACTATGAACACAAAGCTTGGTGACACTGGTTCTGAACCAATGTTCTCTTCCATAAGTAAGTTACCTTAGTTTTTCCAACAATACTATTCACATATATGGCCCATCTTTTTTGCCTCTTAACCCTAGTTTACTTTGTATTATTTTTATAAAATATTATTTTTGAAAGAGATTTTAAAAAATCTCTTGAAATCATTGTTTTAGGTATTATAAAAAATCCAGAGATGATTTCAAACATATGTGCTGATATGTATAGGTTTTATGTAGTAGTGTTCCATTTTTTATTAGTGTCTTGTGGATTCATACATAAATGGCTGGATATCCTCAGAAATCCTATGGCTGATTTTTCTGCTACTGGGTTATTGGTTTAGGTCCAATTTAAAACATGACAATATTGTGCCTAGATTTTGGTATTAAAACAATATGGAAACTTAAAATGTGTTCTTTTTCCAATCTAACACAAATTTTCTCTGCCCTTGATACTATGCAGGACTACAGATCTGGAACTATCCACTGTTTTTGTCTATCAGTAAGCTGTATTAGGGAGCTCTTTTGGGAATGGGTGCTCAATAAAAACACTTAGTAATTTATTGAGCATCTTGGTTTTTCTCAGCAATGAAGTGATTGGTGGTGCTAAGATAGAAAACTTGAAACTAATCTTTTTTTAATCCCAGTTTTTCAATCTTAGGTAAAGTACAAAGGAACTTAAAATTGCTATGGAAGTTTTACAATGCACCAAGTAAAACATGCATTTTGGTGATTTTGCCACAGTGACAAACATTTTTTATTCTGCTTCTCATACTTTCAGTTCAAACAGTTAAGTCCACATACCAGAAAGCTAACTAGAAAAAATTGTTATTAAAAAACAAATGCAGTGTACACTGGCAATATAATATAACAAAAAAGGACAGGAAGAGACTGTGGTCTTATATTCTTCAGGGGTATACCCCTATTGACACAAAGAACTCTCATTAAGTCCTAACTCTTAAAAGTGTCAGGATATTCCACATGCCATCTAAGATATAAAACCTTTAAAGTATGTGGTTTAGGGAACACTAAAGACACACACGTTAGCAGATGGTATGTGTACACTACTTTGAGATGACAATATGCCAGCCATGCCCAAACCAATTTGACTTTTCTCATTAGATATTCCAATGTCAGAGAATATTGACTGACTCACAAAACCCTTCCTATTACTGTGCTACCTAGCTATTGGAATCTTATGCATGGGCCAGGCCCAATCTGGTGGTCATGGAGCTAATTGTTTGTTAAGTTCAATATAAACTTTCCATCAGAGGCAAACTCATCAGGACTATGCTCCTTCTCCAAGTGCTGTGTTTAGTTTTATATTTTTATAAGAAAGATCACTAAACAATGTTCATGGACAGCACGAAGAATGGAGATGTTGATTAAGGTTTCATCAGAATCTCAGAAGACAAAAATCACTTCCCTATGTGCCTTTTCAAAATTGGTAATATACTGTAGTTTCAGACAGACAACAATAAGCACAAAAGTACCTGTTAGGAAATTCTAATCCTTACATTGCTAGAATTATAGATAGAGAGCCATTTACTGTTTATAAGGGGTATAGATGGCTATGAAAATGACTTAAAAAGTTATTTTCTGAATTCCTAGAGATAAAGGCCTGGTGAGAAGGGGATCTGAGTTGCCAGGGGGCAGAGAGATCTCTGCCAAGTGTGCATGGAAAGTGCGCCCCTGCCTTGCCTGATCCAGGAACCCAGTATTGGGACCTCTGTTCCCACCCTGCAGCTTTGGGGCACAGAACGGGGCTCGGCCCATCTGCCAACTGGACCAGCATTTTCCAGAGATAAATGCCTATCGAGAAGGGGATTCGAGTTGCCAGGGGGCAGAGAGATTTCTGCTGAGTGCACACTGAAAGCACGCCCCTGCCATGCCTGATCCAGGGACCAGGAACCCAGCATTGGGACCTCAGATCCCACCCAGCGGCCTTGGAGTGCAGAACAGGGCTCGGCCAATCCACCAACTGGACCAGCGGAGATCCAGGGACAGAGGCCAGGTACAAGGGAAAGGCAAGTACATATCACTGACAACAAGATGGCAAGAGGAAAGCAAAAGAGCATAGCCCAGGGAAACCAAGACAACCTGGCAACACCAGTACCCAGCTCTTCCATCACAGCAAACAGTGGAATGCCAAACACTCCAGAAAAAGAAGACGAAGACCTAAAATCATACCTCAAGACAATGATAGAGATCATTAAACAAGAACGGGAGGAAAAGCAAAAAGAATCAGAAGCTTTTAAAGAGGAAACAAAAAAAAAAAAAAAAAAACACTCAAAGAACTAGAGGAAAACAGAACCAAAGAGATGAAGGAATGGAAGAAAGAATTTAAAATGGAAATTGACAAAATAAAGGAAACATTAAAAGAGATAACCCTAGAGGTAGAACACCTAAAAAAGAAATCAGGAGACACAGCTGCAAGCATTTCCAATAGACTATAAGAGATGAAAGAGAGACTGTCAGAGGAGGAAGACAACATTGAAAACATAGACAAAACAGTCAGAGAAGATGCAAAAACCAAAAAGCTTCTAGCCCACAATGTCCAGGAAGTCCAGGACACAATGAGAAGGCCAAAACTAAGGATAATAGGAATAGAAGAGGGAGAAAAATATCAACTAAGAGGCACAGTAAATATCTTCAACAAAATTGTAGAAGAAAACTACCCTACCCTTAAGAATGAGATGACCAGGAGCATAAAAGAAGCCTTCAGAACTCCAAATAAGTTGTCCCACAAAAGAAATTCATCCTGACACATAGTAGTCAAAACACCAAGTGCCCAAAGCAAAGAAAGGATACTAAAAGCAGTAAGAAAAAAAGGTCAGGTAACATATAAAGGCAGACCAATCAGAATCACACCCGATTTCTCAACAGAGACTATGAAAGCTAGAGATCTTGGACAGACAACATGCAGACAACAAAAGAACAAAAGTGTCAGCCCAAGCTGCTATACCCAGCAAAACTATCAATAACCATAGATAGAGATGAAGATATTTCAAGACAAATCTAAATTTACACAATATCTGAACACAAACCCAGCACTACAACGAATTATCGGTGGAAAACACAATACAATGAGGGGAACTACATCCTAGTAAAAACAAGAAACTCCTAAGCAAGAAAACCAAAAGAATGAAGAGACACAGACACAACTCAACCTACAAAAGCAATACTGGCAGGAAGCAGAAACCACTATTCCTTGATATAGACTTGAAATAGACTCAAACCCCCAATAAAAAGATATAAGCTATCAAACTGGATACATAAACAAAATCCAGCATTGTGCTGCATATAGAAAACTCATCTCAGAGACAAAGACAGACACTATCTCAGAGTAAAAGGTTGGGAAAAAAACTTTCAAGCAAACAGCCCCAAGAAGCAAGCTGGAGTGGCTGGTCTAATATTGAATAAAGTAAATTTCCAACCAAAAGTTATCAAAAAAGATAAGGAAGGACACTTTTTACGCATTAAAGGTAAAATCTGTCAGGAGGAACTCTCAATTCTTAACATATATGCTCCAAATACAAAAGCACCCACATTCATAAAAGAAACCCTACTATAGCTCAAAAAATAGATTTCATCCCAAACAGTAATAGTGGGAGAATTTAATACCCCACTCTCACCAATGAACAGATCATGGAACAGAACCTGATCAAGGACACTGTAAAACTAGCAGAGAGTATGAACCAAATGGAATTAATAGATATCTACAGATCATATCATCCTAAAGTAAAAGAATACACCTTCTTTTCAACACCCCATGGCACCTTCTCAAAAACTGACCACATAATTGGACACAGAACTAGCCTCAATCATATGAGAAGATTGAAATACTCCCATGCATCCTCTCAGATCACCATGGTCTACGGCTGGTCTTTAACAACAACAAAGACAACAAAAAGTCCACATACATGTGGAAACTAAACAATGCTCTGTTAAACTATAGCAGGGTCAAAGAAGAAATAAAGAAAGAAATTAAGGATTTTCTAGAATTCAATAAAAACGAAAACACAACATACCCAATCCTATGGGATGCAATGAAAGCAGTACTGAGAGGAAAACTCATAGCTCTGAGCGCTTCCAAAAAGAAACTGGAGAGAGCATACATCAGCAACTTGTCAGCACACTAAAAGCTCTATAACAACAGGAAGTATATACACCCAAGAGGAGTAGATGGCAAAAAAATTATCAAACTTAGGGCAGAAATAGACCAAATAGAAACAAAAAAAACCATTGAAAAAATCAACAAAACCAAGAGCTGGTTCTTTGAGAAAATCAACACGATTGATAAACCCTTAACCAGACTAACTAGAAAGCAAAGAGTGAGTATACAAATTAACAAAATCAGAAAGGAAGGTGGAGAAGTAACAACTGAAACTGAGGAAATTCAAGAAATCATCAGATCCTACTACAAAAGACTATACTCCACAAAGTGGGAAAATCTAGAGGAAATGGATGAATTTCTAGACAGATACAAGATCCTAAAGTTAACCAGGATCAGGTAAACCATGTAAATAATCCCATAACACCTAAAGAAATGGAAGAAGTTATCAAAAGTCTCCCAACCAAAAAAAGCCCAGGTCCAGACAGGTTCAGTGTAGAATGTTATCAGACATTTATTGCGGACATAATACCAATACTCTCCAAACTATTCTGCAAGATGGAATCAGATGGAATACTACCTAACTCATTTTTGAGGCTACAATAACCTTCATTCCTAAACCACACAAAGACCCTACAAGTAAAGAGAACTTCAGACCAATCTCACTTATGAACACTGATGCAAAAATACTCAACAAAATTCTTGCAAACAGAATCCAATAACACATCAAAACGATCAGTCACCATGATCAAGGAGGCTTCATCCCTGGGATGCAGGGATGATTTAATATAAGGAAATCCATCAATGTTCCACCATATAAACAAACTCAAAGAACAAATCACATGGTCATCTCACTAGATGCTGAGAAAGCATTTGACACAGTTCAACACCCCTTCATGTTAAAAGTCCTGGAAAGAACAGGAATCCAATGTCCATATCTAAACATAATAAAAGCAATATACAGCAAACCAACAGCCAACATCAAACTTAATGGTAATAAACTTGAAGCAATCCCACAAAATCAGGGACTCGACAGTGTTGCCCACTCTCCCCCTACCTATTCAACATAGTACTGTAAGTCCTGGCTGGAACAATTAGACAGCAAAAGAAAATCAAAGAGATACAAATTGGAAAGAAAGAAGTAAAAACATCAGTCTTTGCCGATGACATGATAGTGTACTTAAATCACCCCACAAGTTCCACCAGAGAACTCCTATAGCTGATAAACAAGTTCAGCAAAGTGGCTGGATATAAAATTTACTCAAACAAATCAGTAGCCTTCCCATATTCAAAAGACAAACATGTGGAGAAGGAAATTAGGGAAAAGATACCCTTTACAATCATCAAAAAAACTATGAAATCCCTTGGTGTGACTCTAACTAAGCAAGTGAAGGACATGTATGACAAAAACTTCAAAGCTCTAAAAAAGGAAATCGAGGAAGATCTCAGAAAATGGAAAGATCTCCCATGCTCATGGATTGGAAGGATCAACATCTTAAAAATGGCCATCCTACCAAAAGCAATCTACAGATTCAATGCAATCCCCATCAAAATTCCAACCCAGTTCTTCATTGAGTTGGAAAGATCAATGTGCAATTTTATCTGGAATAAGAAAAGACTTAGAATAGGGAAATCCATCCTCAACAATAAGAAAACATCTGCGGGAATCACTATCCCTGACCTCAAGCTATATTACAAGGCAATTGTGCTGAAAACTGCATGGTACTGGTACAGAATAGGCATGTGGATCAATGAAATAAAATAGAAGATCCAGAAATGAGCCCTCATGTATATGGTCACCTGATTTTTGACATAGGCGCTGTAAACATTCAATGGAAAAAGGACAGCCTATTCAACAAATGGAGTTGGTCAAACTGGCACTCAGTATGCCGAAGAATCAAAATAGACCCTTTCTTATCTCTTTGTACCAAGCTCAAGTGTAAGTGGATCAAAGATCTCCACATTAAACCAGATACAATGAAACTATTAGATGAGAAAGTAGGAAAAACCTTAGAACACATAGGCACAGGAGAAAATTTTCTGAACAAAACATCAATAACTCAAGCTCTAAGGTCAAATATTAACAAATGGGACTTAATGAGAGTCCAAAGCTTCAGTAAGGCTAAGGACATTGTCAAGAACACAAAATGGCAGCCAACAGAATGGGAAAAGGTCTTTACCATTTCTACATCAGATAGAGGCCTAATATCCAAGGTATACAAAGAACTCAAAAAGCTAGATATCAGAGAATCAAACAATCCTATTAAAAATGGGGTACAGAGCTAAACAAGACGTTCTCAATTGAGGAATATCGAATATCTGAGAAACATCTAAGGAAGTGCTTGACATCCTTAGCCATCAGGGAAATGCAAATCAAAAATCCTGAGATTCCACCTCACACCAGTCAGATTGGCCAAGATCCAAAACTCAGAGGACAGCAGATGCTGGTGAGTTTGTGGAGAAAGAGAACACTTCTCCACTGTTGGTGGGGTTGTAAACTGATACAACCACTCTGGAAATCAGTCTGGCGAATCTTCAGAAAATTGGACATAGTACTACCCGAAGATCCAGATATTCCCCTTCTGGGCATATAGTCCTGAGACACTCCAATATACAACAAAGATACATGCACCACAATGTTTATAGCCGCTCTATTTATATTAGCCAGAAACTGGAAAGAACCCAGATGTCCTTCAGAAGATGAATGGATATAAAAATTGTGGTACATTTACACAATGGAGTACTACTCAGCTATCAGAAACAATCACTTAACCAAATTCTTAAGAAAATGGTTGCATCTAGAGAATATCATCCTGAGTGAGATAACCCAGTCACAAAATAACAGACATAATATGCAGTCACTGATAGTGGGATGCTAACCCCAGAGGCTCGGACTGCCCCAGAAACAACTAACAGACTGTTTGAAGTTCAAGAAAAACAAAACAAAACAAAACAAATCAAAACAAAACAGAAGAACAAGAACAACAACAACAACAACAACAAATGGCATGTTCAACCCTTACACAACAAGAAAACGTTGACTAATTCCGGGTTACATCCTGTTTTACATATACTTTCTGCTCATTGTAACTAGTAAGACCTTAATGCAGAGTATCAACCTTATAAAAGAAAAAAAAAAAAAAAAAAACAAGCACTGACAAAAATGTATTTGTATACATTTATTCAAAATGTTTAAATTTTTTTCTTTTATCTTTGTTTTTTAAAATAAAGTTAAAAAATAATAAGTTACCCCCCCAAAAAATAAAAGTTTTGATTAATTAAAAAAAAGTTATTTTCTTCTTTTTTTCCAAATCCAGAGATCAGACTTTAAATCACATAATATATTGCTTAACTAAATCAATAAATCAAATTCTGCAATGTTCTGCCCAGTGTTTGGCATCAATATGAGAAGAGGCTTTTGGCCCAGGGAGGGCATGTTTTCCCAATGTAGGAGAATGCTAAGGCAATGGGTTGGAGAGCTTAATTAGGAGGGAGTGCACTTTTGTGAATGCAACTGGAGGGGGAGAGGTAATGGGAGCAGGGCTGATGAAAGGGATAACATCTTAAATGTAAACACAGAGTATCTCATAAAAATTATGAATTAAAATAATTTCTGTGTTCTCAACATCATCTTTTTTGTAGGCTTTGCTGATATATAATCCAGTGAGAATCTCTGGAGATTTTACTTTCCAAAGTATCCTATTAAAGTAATGTATACTGAATTTACAGATATTCTCAAGAACTGAAGCTGAAAATTCCAGAAACAAAGACTTACATAAAATCGTGAAGATATTCTAAGATATTGGAATTTTAGTACTTAAATCTAGGCTAACTATAAAGTCTGGGCCAGTTTGATTCATTACAACATAGGTAGCCAATTCCATAAGAATGAGATGATACATTGTGAATATTGCTGTCCTAGCTAAACTCCAAATTCAGCAAATGTAAAATGTCTATTTATAAGAGAACAAAATTAATTCAGTAAAAATAAAGAACTCAATCAATCGATACCTGAATTTCCTTTATTCAGATCTCATAACACTTAGATAAATCACTCCACTCATCTGATGTTTATCTTTCTCAAGGAAACAATAAATAAACTTCTATATAAATTTGTATTTGGAAATTTGGTCAAAGTTAATGTTCAAAAAGAAAATATGGACAATACTGATGGTTCTCAAACACAGCATAAGCACAGAATGTAAATATGTATATTTACATATAAACAGAGCTGTGCATTATTAAGAAGTATCAATACAGGTCTATTCTAAATTCTTTCCAGGGTAATTCCTTTCATTCACATAGTATCATTTAGAAACATGTGAGTGGATAATTTGCCAATGTTTAACTTGAGATATAGGATAAAGGTGGGGTGATTATTTGTGAAGCTCTAGCAAAGGATTTGACAATAGAGGTTTAGAAACATAGAGCCTTCAGGAAATAACATTGAAATATCCCAATGTTTCTTCTCTTCTTAAACTATAGAGAAGAGTTTGAAGTATTCGAAGCAAATGCCAAGAGAATTATTTCAGTGGCTGATGCTTTGCAACAAGTTCTTCATATTCCATTTCTTGCTTGTATGAATGCTTTTATCTGCATTTTCACATTTATCTTGTTCTTTTTTCAAGATAAATCTAGTATATTTTGGAAGGGCACAATGTCTCTCATTTATAAGAAGGTATTTAAACTTGAGAAGGAAAAATATCAGGTCTGTCGCAAAAGCTGTTCACAGCAGCTATTTTCATTTTGTTTCATTGTTTTCAAATATTTGTAGGCCTTATTGCTCTTAGACATAGAACTTTCGCCTTCTGTTCATATTAGGTATAAAGTACTTGAAGCTGACACAGCAGTTTAAATTGCTACTGGGAATGCCAATAGCTACAAAGAGGAAGTAAGAGAATGTGACAACTCTGACCTCAACATTAATTATGCATCAAGCAGTAAACAGAAAGTCAAGACAGCCATAGGCATTTGCTTGTGGTAAATTTGCTTATTGTGATAGCTGACCTGTAATCTTGGTAGGCATATCCTCGAATGTAAATTATTCTAAACAGAATTCTGTACTTGGTTTGACCCATCAAGAAAAGTGGGCATGTGTTTAGTTTTTGAAACCCTGAACTAGAATATTTTGTTTGGTAATTCTTACTTAAACCTGGTGAAAGAAATGCAGGGGTTGTGTGGAATCACTGAAAGTTGACTTGGCTCAATGTGCCTGAAAAAGTAGTTCTAGTTCACACACATCTGACACAATGTGATATGCCATTGTCACTGTGATTCTGCCTGTTTTTTCCTTTTAAATATAAATCAGAGTAAAGATAATTTAAATCAGGCTTCATAATAAAACATTTATAACCTGTACTGAACTATGTTAATTCTAAACTTCCCCTTGCAGAACCATTTGTTTATACAGAGCCAAAGAAGAAACTGTAGAAAAGCAAGCTGACAATGAGTCAAACGATTTTCCTCAGTGGCTGACTGCCTTGCGGGGACACAGAGAAAGACATTTGAAGCAGTGGTTAGGACCAAGGCAAAGAAACAAAACAAGAAACAACAGCAACAATAAAAACATGGCCTGTGTTCAGGTTTTAGACTAAATTTATGAAATAATTTTTGTGGTTTTAATTTTAAAAACATTCTGAGGTGAAAAAGGCATATTAATCATGCATTCTGCATAAAATGTGGAATATTTTTACATTATTATGATTATTTTATTTCATTAACCCTTATCATTAAAAATTCTAACTATATATCAGATTGTAAAGCATATTTTCCCATCCACTATTAATTGAAGATCATATTATCTCAGGATTCCCATACAACATCTTCATTAAATCTTTTTTTTTTCACTTTATTTTATTTTATTTTATTTTTTTCATAGACTGTCTTTTATTGGTAAAGGGGCGCATAGAAACAATAAAAACCACAATGGAATTTCCTAGAAAGAACAATAGTACACAAAACATCTAAAGGAAAAGCACAGTGTTTCTGGTACACAGAATTTAACCAAACTCTTTCTACATGGTAAATAAGGCAGTGAAAAATTTTCAGGCAATAGTCCCCTGGTTGTCCAAGACTTTAGAAAAACATTTTAGAGAGTTTAACAGAAAGAAAAGAATGTTGTAGAAAATATCAATCAATACAAATTTTTTCTTTCTTTCTTTTTTTTTTTTTTACAGTGAGCAAAAAGTATATGTAATACAGGGTGTAACCTGGAATTTGTCAATGTGTTCTTGGTGTGTAAGGATTGAGCATGACTTGTTTTTTGTTTTGTTTTGTTTTGTTTTGTTTTTTTTTTTTTTTTTTTTTTTTTGGACTTCACACTGTCTGTGAGTTGTTTCTGGGGCAGTGCGAGCCTCTGGGGTTAGTATCCCACTATCAGTGACTGCATATTACATCTGTTCTTTTGTTACTGGGTTATCTCACTCAGGATGATCTTCTCTAGATGCAGCCATTTTCTTAAGAATTTGGTCAAGTCATTGTTTCTGGTGGCTGAGTAGTATTCCATTGTGTAAATGTACCAAAATTTTTGTATCCATTCATCTACTGAAGGACATCTGGGTTCTTTCCAGCTTCTGGCTATTATAAATAGAGCTGCTATGAACATTGTTGTGCATGTGTCTTTGTTGTATATTAAAGTGTCTCTGGGGTATATGCCCAGAAGTGGAATAGCTGGGTCTTCAGGTAGTACTATGTCCAATTTTCTGAGAAATCTCCAGACTGATTTCCAGAGTGGTTGTATTAGTTAACAACCCCACTGGCAGTGGAGAAGTGTTCTCTTTCTCCACAAACTCACCAGCATCTGTTGTCATCTGAGTTTTGGATCTTGGCCAATCTGACTGCTGTCAGGTGGAATCTCATTGTTGTTTTGATTTGCATTTCCCTGATGGCTAAGGATGTGGAGCACTTCCTCAGATGTTTCTCAGCCATTCGATATTCCTCAATTGAGAACTTTTTGTTCAGCTCTGTATCCCATTTTTTAATAGGGTTGTTTTTTTTATTTTTAGGTATTATATTTTAGTTTGATTCAAAAGTTGCATTGCCTAATTTGTTTTCCTTGTAATTTATTCTCAGCTAACATGACATTTTAATATGGCAAGTATTTCCTTCTTCTGAGATGTGAAGTTTTTGTCATAGAGATCTTTCACTTGCTTGGTTAGGGTGACTCCAAGGTATTTTATATTTTTTGTGACTATTGTGAAGGGTGTGAATTCTCTAATTTCTTTCTCAGCCTGTTTATACTTTGAATAGAAGAAGGCTAGTTCTTTGAGTTAATTTTATATCCAGCAACTTTGATAAAGTTGTTTATCAGCTATAAATGTTCTCTGGTGTAATTTTTGGGGTCACTTAAATATACTATCATATCATTTGAAAATAGTGATATTTTTACTTCTTTCTTTCCAATTTGTATTTCTTTAATCTCTTCTTCCTGTCTGATTGCTCTGGCTAGTACTTCTAGTACTAGGTGAAAAGATCTCACATGCTCATGGATTGGAAGGATCAACATTGTAAAAATGGCCATCTTGACAAAAGCAATCTACAGATTCAATGAAATCCCCATCAAAATTCCAATTCAGTTCTTCATAGAGTAGGAAAGAGAAATATTCAAATCCATCTGGAATAATGAAAAACCTAGGATACCGAAATCTATTCTCAACAATAGAAGAACTTCCAGGGCAATCACCATTCCTGACCTCAAGCTGTATTACAAAGCAATTGTGATAAAAGCCATATAGTATTGGTAAAGAGAAAGGCAGGTAGATCAATGGAACAGATTTGAAGATCTAGAAACGAACCCCTGCATCTATGATCACTTGATCTTTGACAAAAAACTTAAAAACATTCAATGGAAAAAAGACAGCCTCTTCCACAAATGGTGCTGGTTCAACTGGCAGGCAACAAGCAGAAGAATGCAAATAGATCCTTTCCTATCTCCTTGTACAAAGCTCAAGTCCAAGCAGATCAAAGACCTCCACATAAAATTAGGAATACTGACACTAGTAGGACAGAAAGTGGGGAAGAGCTTAGAACATACAGGCACAGGGGAAATTTTCCTGAACAGAACACTAATGGCTTATGCTCTAGTATTAAGAATTGACAAATGGGACCTCATAAAATTGCAAAGCTTCTGTAAGGTAGAGGACACTATCAAAAGGACAAACAGATAATAAACAGACTGAGAAAAGATCTTTACCAATTCTACATCTGATAGAGGGCTAGTATGCATTATATACAAAGAACTCAAGATATTAAACTCTAGAGAATCTAATAATCCTATTAAAAATTTGTTACAGAGCTAAATAAAGAATTTTCAACTGAGGAATGTTGAACAGATAAAAAACACCTAAAGAAATGCTCAACATCCCTAGTCATCAGGGAAATAAAAATCAAAACCACCCTAATATTCCACATCACACCAGTCAGAATGTCCAAGATCAAAAACTCAGATGACAGCAGATGCTGGTGAGGATATGGAGAAAGAGGAAGATTTCACCACTCTTGGTGGGACTGTAAACTGGTACAACCACTCTGGAAATCAGTTTAGCAGTTCCTCAGAGAACTGGACATAGTACTTCTCGAGGACCCAGCTATACAACTACTGGGCACATAACAAAAGGAAACTCCAATATCTTATAAGACACATGCTCCACCATGTTCATAGCAGCCTTATTTATAATAGCCAAAAGCTGGAAAGAACTGAAATGTTCTTCAACAGAGGAATTGATACAGAAATTGTATTACATATACACAATGGAGTACTACTCAGTTATTGAAAACATTGACTTCATGAAATTTCTGGACAAATGAATAGAACTTGAAGCTATCATCCTGAGGTAATGTAGTCACAAAACAACACTCATGGTATGTACTCACTTATATGCATATCCTAACCCAAAAAGCTTGAACACCCAAGAAACAACTCACACAACTTATGAAGCAACTAACCAAACCCACCACAGCTCCCAGGGACTAAAACACCAACCAATGAGTTTGCATGGACAGTTACGCAATGAGTTTGCAATGGAGTTATGCACCATGGCCTTAAGTGCATATGCAGCAGAGGGTAACATTCTCTGGCATCAATAAAAGGAGAGAACTTTGGTCAAGAGAAGGCTGTTTTATCCCAGTGTAGGGGAATGCCAAGGTACTGAGGTGGGAGAGGCTGGCTGGGAGAGGGAGCACCCTCCTGGTCGCAACAGAGGGGGAAGGGGAATGGGATTGAGAAACATCTGAAATGTAAATGCAGAGACTATCCAATAAAAATGAAGAAAATATGGCAAGCATTTAATGTCTATGTCAAATATAATGTGTACTAATAAGTAAAAATATTTTGATTTCATTGTTTTTTATTTTATAAAAGAAGCACAGGAATCTTCCAAAATTGTCTTTTAGAAATTTTCCAAATTGACCAGAAATAAATCTCATTAATATCTTTCCCCAGCTCACAAATGTGATTCAAATTATTTATATTTTAGATAGTGATCATACCCTAAACACTGTAGGTTTTCTCCTAGAAATTTTTTTATCCCAAACATTTTATTAATTCTTTGGGAATTTTCCATCCCCCAGTCCCATTCATCTCCCTGTTCCTCCATGTCTACCCGCTAACCCTTTCCACCTCCCTTCAAAAGAAAAGAAAAGAAAACCAACAAAACAAAACAATGGAAACATTTCACGGTGGAGGCTGCAGTGTGTTGTGGTGTGTACCACTGTTCTTTTAAGGGAGTCACTGTTCTGGGTCCCAGTCTCTGGCTTCTCTGTTGCTATTTATTCTGGACCTTCACAGAAATTCCTCCCCGGTATCCTGCTGTTTCATGGACGATATCCTGCAAATTGGTTCTGCAGGATTGGCTCTTTCCTAAATTTCAGCAGTTCATAGATGGGGTAGATATTGGGGTGGGACCTTGTACTGGACCTGGACAGTAGCTGAGTTTGTCAGCCAATCAGATCTCTTGATCCCATTCCGCCAGTGCCAGCCAGCTCTCTAGCATTGCCAGATAAGGTATTAGGGGTTGGGTCAGCTGTTCTGAATACCACAGAAGGGAGGGAAGGAGGCACCTCTGCTCTTGGACATCAGTATAGCCCCAAGCAGACTCCTAGACTATGGACGTTAACGTGGCCTATGGACCAGGGTCATCAACATAGTTCCCAGATGCTACAGGGAAGTGGACCCAGATATGAACCTTAGTGCTAGTATGGGCCAGGACCTCACCAAGGCCTCAGGTGCCAGTGCAGGCTGCTCATATCAGGCTGCTCCTCACTACCTTTCCATCTCTAGTACCGTCTCTCTTCATTGAGCACATTTGGCATTTCTTTCTCTGTTATTTCTCCACTACTTATGTGTTCACCTTAGTGACATCCAGGTCGCTCGGTGTCCCTTACCCTGCCATGCCAGGTGGCGGTAGGCAGTTTTGAGAATGAATTTTGTCTTTTTTTGCTTCTGTAATTCAATTTTTCTTTCAACCTTTGAATCCTTGTAGTTGTTTCCTTCTCTCTGGGTGCATTCCGAGGAATCTCAATTCTAAACAGCCTCATGTTGCTTTTCTCATTGCACTCTAATGTTGTCCCACTCCAGACCACCTCACATTGCTTCTGGGCTTTCTTCCTCAAAGACAAATGTGTCATGTGGCATCTTAAAGGCATAGTCTCTTGGATCTCACCCACTGTCAATGGTTGTCAAAACTGTTAGAATCCTGAAAACAGTAACAGAGTTAACAAGAGCTCCTTCTAGCCGTATAACCGATTACAAGGTTTTTATCTTCTCTTATAATAGGCACCTCATTTGAAACATTAGTTTGTGATTCTGAAGTGACTCATGAAACTGCTATTGATAATCTTTTTGTGTGCTTTTGCTCTTCATATTATCAGATCTGTGGAAAATATTTATTTTTGGATGATATTCTTCTTGTGGACGCGTAAAATATTAGTGGTCTACTATTAAACTTCTCACTAAACTTAGGGTCAAGGAAAACTTATATTGTCAGTTTTATCGATGGCCAAATATAATACAGTATTTTGTATGTGCATAGGCATTGAATTTGTGACTATACTGTAAGAAAGAGAACATGGATCACTTAATAAACACTGTGAGATGATCAGCTGTCTGTTTGAGGAAAAAAAAACCTTGCATTTCTATACCATATAATACATCATAATCATTGATAGATGGCTGAAAATTTTACTTTAAAATGATAGACTTTTAAACTGAGGAGAAAACATAAGAGGTCATCCTTATCATGAAAAATATTTCAGAGGCAGCAAAAATAAAAGTAACCTCAAAAAAAAAGAAGAACAACAACATGCTTCTTAATACATTAAAATGCAAGATTGGTTCATTAAGTGTGACTATAAATAAAGATCTGTTCAGTACTTAACATGTCTACAATAGAAGCATGAGAATGTGAGTTAAATCTTGAGAACCCATGTTAAAAAGCTAGAGCTGGTGGCATGTGCTTCTAAATTTACACCCGAAAGGGAAGGTCAGATGGTTTTCCTGGGCTGGCTTACAGCCAACCCCACCAAATCAGTAAATTTTAGGTTAATGAACTATTCTGTTCAAGGACGCATGGAGGAAGGCCTTCTAAAGGACTGAAGGAGCTGAAGGGGTTTGTAAACCCATAGGAAGAACAACAATATCAACCAACAAGACCACCCAGAACTCCCAGGAACTAAACCACCAAACAAAGAGTACCTAGAGGGTCACATAGCACCAGCCACTTATGTAGCAAAGGATGGCCTTGTCTGGCATCAATAGGAGGAGAAACCCTTGGCCCTGTGAAGGCTTGTTTACCCAGCACTGGGAAATGCCAGGGTGGCGAGGTGGGAGTGGGTGGGAGGAAGGGGAACATCTTCATAGAAGCTGAGGGAGGGAGAATGGGAGTGGAAAGGAGGGAGTAGGGAAAAGGAATAACATTTGAAATGTAAATACATAAAGTGGGAATAAGGTGTGACATACAACTTTAATTTTTTTCAAAACATTTTTAATGATGGTTCTTAAATGTTTTAAGCTCTCTTTTTGCCTACAACCCACCAGTTTTAGTGGGAAATAAAAGAAATGGGGGGGGGGAGACCTGTACAGAAAGGTTCTTTGAAGCAACTGCCATCTCTGTTGTCTGAAAAACATGGTTCACACATGACCAGCAGCAGCTCTATCGACTTGCAAACATGGATGTGTCAGTGGTCCAGTTCAGTGGACTTGGGATAGCAAACACAAATCAGCAGTGGTGACACTTTCTAGCAGAGACAGTCAGGCTTCAGCCTCAGCAGGAATCATTCTAGGAAAGTGGAGAGAATCCAGGAAAATTTTCCAGCTGTGCCTCTTCCTGAAAAGCAAAGATCAGTCAAGATAAGAGACCCACATGTGTTGCATAGCTACCTCTATAGCAAGTCTAGGTTAGTTTCTGTCTGACGAGTCACTATTTGTACCCTCCGAATATCACATGTCCTTCACGGGTCTAGCTTTACCATGTTGCACCTGTTTCAGCTGACATCACTCTGACAGTAAGTCCAAGTCCACAGAAGTGACAAGAAGCTGGAGCATAACATCAGCAGGTATTATTTATTTATTTATTTATTTATTTATTTGATCCTTTCTATCTATGGAGTCCCAACAAATGAAGCTCTGCTATGCCCTGTAAAATAGATCAATACATTGGTGTTGTTAGCAAAGAATCTTTTATCACATGTACTTTTACAGGCTTGCTTTAGCAGAACTCCCCTTCACATGTCTGCTTTAGCTAGATGTTCTTGTCTGAGGCTGCCACAGTCTTTCACAGTGTCCACTTCAGCTAAATGTTCTTTCACATGTTTGCCCCAGACACACAACTTCCAGCACAACTGACTTTCCAAAAATCTATTCAATTTTTATGTCAGTGACATCTGAGAGTCACCTAACATATACATTTGCACATATATACACACCTACATGTACACATACATGTAGATAGGAGAAAAAAAAAAAGGAAACGAGCAAAACAGGCAAAACAGAAATAAAGAAAACTATATCCATTTTATTTATAAATATTAATGTAGAAGTATGTGGTTAAAATATTAGCATGTTAACTTCCCCACAATGTTAGAAGACAAATGTCCTCTGCTGCTGCTTTCAAACTATTTGTATAAAGTACTGGCCAGCACACAGTTTGAAGGGGAAAAGGAACCTGAAGTAAAATGTTCAAATGAAGTGAAGAAATGATAATTACTTATAGATGATATTATTTTAGTTTTGGAAAGACTGAGTTAATCACTTAAAATACAATTAGACGTAATGAGGATGATAACAATGTACCATCTAACCTTTTAACATTAAAGAAAAGAGCTTGCCAGGGCCCGGTCCCAGCCGAGGCAATCTAATGAAAGCTGTCCACTTGTGTTAGACACAATGATAAAGTGCTTAGTTACAAATTTCACAGGGAAATATGCATCACCTATATAATTTTTGAAAACTCTATTTAGACAGACAAATGAGAACTTGAATAAGTGAAAAGCTAGAATCTATCATTCAGTGAAAGCACTCAGCAAAGATTTAAGTTTTCTTAAATTCATTTATAAATTTCATAAACCTCAGCAATAAGCCTCATCAATTTGGAGATATTTTTGGAACTAGTTAGGTCATTTCTAAAATCCAGTAAATACTATGAAAAAAAGAAGAGAGGCTTTTTTTCTGTTTATTTTTCTTTACTTTTTCATTTATTTTGGATAAACTATCTGCTAAAACAAATTTTAAAGGAATTGAAATAGAATTTCTAATACGTATTCTCTATTTGAAAAAATACTCTATTGGAAAAATGTTGTATTTATTTACATTCCAAATAGTAACCCTTCTTGGTCTCCCCTCCAAGATTCTTCACCCCCTCCTTTCTCCCCTTTGACTATGAGTGTGTTCCCACAAACCCCCACCTCAGTTCCCAACACATCCTCCTTTTCTGGTGCATCATTTTAGAACAGTTTCACATAGTGAAATTGAGGATAAAAAGAAGATATCTACATAGGCCTAGATTCATGGCCTCCTGACCTGTCATCAATCTACTGAAATACTAAGTGAATTTGTGTAGATGCATGCATGAGTCTGTAGTCATGCATTCTATAGGTTTATTGTCAGACATTCTATAGGTTTGAACACACACACACACACACATACATGTGCATACATGCATGCACAATCACATACACACACATGCATGCGCACACATCTATTATACAGGTCTGGGAACCTCCTCTCAGTCACTTGCCTAGCCACAGTTTTTGTGTCATAGAAGTTGTTTTATATCTCTCAACGCTGGAAAAGGTGCTTCTTGTGAGTCCCCTTCCTCCTGGGTGGAATGCTTTAATTCAGAGAAAACTGTCATACAAAAGGGACAGGGAAAAACACTCAGGTTTCTAATTTATTCTTATTTCTAAAATGAGTCAATATTTTTCATAATTTTATTATTAAACTTAAGCCTATTTCTATACCATATCTGTAATAATTTTCTGAAAATTCTAGAAGAAAACAGCTTTTAGTTTTCTAATAATGTAACTGAAAAGTTTTTCTTTGTATTCACGATAAAAAGTACTTACAAGCAGCCTGTTTAAACAATAAAATAACAATCCCAACACATTAACAATACCATGGTAAACACCAAAGCAAAAATCAAAATGGAAAATGTATTTTTAGTATCTATGACACAGTTCTGTTTATTTTTCACCAAGTGAAGAATCACAAGTGAAGAATCACAAGTAAAGCCTGAAGTCACAGCTCTAACTCAAGCTTTATTAAAGTAAAAATAACAGCAGAGACACAGAGTTCCCACAAGGCAAAGGAATCCAAAGCTTATTTTCTCTCCCACCTGCTCCAGCTTGGGCTTTTATCCCCTTTTCAGCAGTGTGTACAGTTGGTGCGGGTCCTCCTTTCTTCCTTTTGTTAGAACAGACAGAAGAAATTTAAGGATAGAGCAATTTGCATTAAAGCAGAATCTGATTGGGAGCTGCAGAGGTTCAAAGGTTAAGAGTCCCACACAGAAGCCCCTGCTGGCTTGATGAAAGCCCACAAAATGGACTGTCTTTGGATGACAAACTGGAAGTTAGTCAATTTGTGAAAGCAAAAGAACCTGGAAACGCTCCTCTAGCCTTGTATCTTTCTTTCTTTCTTTTTTATTTTTGGTTATTTTATTTATTTACATTTCAAATGTTATTCCACTTGCTAGTTAAACCCCCATCCCCTCCTCTTCCAGCCACCCACTCCCTCCTACCTCAGCTCCCTTGTATTCAACTACACTAGGTCATCTACACCTCCTTAGGACCAAGGACCTTCCCTCCCAATGATGCCAGATAAGGCCATCCTCTGCTACGTATTCGGTTGGAGCCATGGGTCCCTCCATGTGTACTCATTGGTTGATGGTTTAGTCCCTGGAATCGTTGAGGGGTCTGGTTGGTTGATATTATTGTTCTTTCTTGGGACTGCTAAACCCTTCAGCTCTGTCAGTCCTTCCTATAACTCCTGCATTGGGGTGTCTGCATTTTTGACTGCATGCATCCTTTTTGTGTTGGTTAGGCTCTGGCACAGCCTCTTCGGAGACATCTAAACTAGACCCCTATCAGCAAGTGCTTCTTGGCATCGACAATAGCATCTAGGTTTGGAGATTGCAAATAGTATGAATCACTTGGTGGGGCAGTCTCTGTGTGGCCTTTTCTTCATTCTAAGCCCCACTCTTTGTTCCTGTATTTCCTTTTGACAGGAACAATTCTAGATTAATATTTTTGAAATTTGTGGGTGATCCCATCTCTCAAGCAGGGGCTTTATCTATTTACTGGATATGGTCTCTATAGATTCTCATACCCCTTTGTTGAGTATTTCAGCGAATGTCATCCCTGTTGTGTTCTTGGAAACTCTTGAGTCCCTGGCATCTGGGACTTTCTAGTGGCTACCCTCAGTTCCCCATTACTCACTGTTATACAACTATGCTCAATTTTCTGACCCTCTGTACTGCTCTTCTGTCTCTTCCTCCTCTTTCTCCTCCTCCTTTTCCTCCTCATACTTCTTCTTTTGCCTAGTATCCACTTATCTGTGTGTACACACTATGTGTGCTCTTTTTGTGACTGGGTTATCTCACTCAGGATGATGTTTTCTAGTTCTATTCTTTTGCTAAAGAATTTCATGAAGTCATTGTTTTTAATAGATGAGTAGCACTCCATTGTGTAAATGTACATTTTTTGTATCCATTCCTCTGTTGAGGGACATCTTCATTATTTCAAGCTTCTGGCTGTTATAAATAAGGCTGCTATGAACATAATGAAAAATGTGGCTGCTATGAACATAATAAAAAATGTGTCCTTGTTATATGTTAGTGCATTTTTGAGGTATATGGCCAGGACTTGTATAGCTGGATCCTCATATCCTATATCCAGTGAGTTTTTGATATTAGCCATTTTTACTGGCATAAGGTGGAATACTGGGGTCATTTTGATTTGCCTTTTCCTAATGACTAAGGATGTTGAACACCTCTTTGGGTTCTTCTTGTCCATTCTAAATTCCTCATTTGAGAATTCTTTGTTTAGTTCTGTACCCTATTTTTAATAGGGTTATTTGGTTCTCAGGAATCTAACTTCTTGAGTTCTTTGTATATATAGAATATTAACCCTCTGTCAGATGAAGGATTGGTAAAGATCTTTTCCCAATCTTTTGGTTGCCATTTTTTTTCTTTTGACAGTACCCTTACAAAGCCTTACAAAAGCTTTTCAATTTAATGAGGCCCCATTTGTCAATTTTTTTTATTATAGAGCATGAGCCATTGATGTTCTATTCATAAAATTTTCCCCAGTGCAAATGTCTTTAAGGCTGTTTCCCACTTACTCATCCATTAGATTCAGTTTATCTGGTTTTATGTGTAGGTTCTTGAAGCACGTCAGCTTGAGCTTTGTACAAGGAGACAGGGATGAAACAGTTTACATTAGTCTACATGCGAAATGCCAATTGAACCAACACCATTTGTTGAAACTGCTCTTTTTTTCCCACTGGATAATTTTGGCTTGGTCAAAGATCAAGTGACCACAGCTATGTGGGTTCACTTCTGCCTCTTAAGTTTTATTCCATTGATCTACCTGCCTGTTTCTGTACCAATAACATACACTTTTTATCACTATTGCTCTGTAATATAGCTTGAGGTCATGGATGGTGATTTCCCAGAAGTTCTATTATTATTGAGAATAGTTGTTGCTATAATTGTGTTTTTGTTTTTCCACATCAGTTTGAGAATTGCTTTTTTTCTTTCTGTGGAGAATTTAGTTAAGATTTTGGTAGGAATTCCATTGAATCTGTAGATTGCCATCAGTGGGTTTTCTTGAGACTCACATGATATTTTGATGTATTGTGAAGCTCTCACAGTCACTATGATTGCTCCAGTTTCTTCTAATGTGTTAAAGACTAAGACCAAAGCTAACATGTGGAGGAAAGCCTTTGTTTAGCTTCTATTTCCATATCACAGTCCATCTCTAAAGTAAGTCAAGAACTCACACAGTCACTTGAATGAAGGAACTAATGCAGAAACATGGGGAATTGTTCCTTGTTGACTTGTACCTTATGATAAATTCAGCCTGCTTTCTTACATAACCATAACTCAGGACCACTTGGCTAAGTGTGGCTTTATTTACAATAGAGCCAGATCCTCTCACATCAATAGTCAGTTAATCACATACCCACAAAATTTCTTATTATCCAATCTGATGGATGGAACCCATAATTAGGGTTTCCTCTTCCCAGATGATTCTACCCTGTGTCAAGTTGTCAAAGAAAAATAGTTATCACACACTTACTAGTACTTTGCAATTGGTCTTAGCTTCTAGAACAATAACCCCAATGAATCTTTATTTTATTTATCTCAATATACCGCTGAGTGCATAGGGCATAGAAGCTGTGTCCTGCTCGTGTTTCTTTGATATCCCACTGATTCTTTTTGCTTGTTTTCTTGTGGTCATTGGGTCTTTGACAATCATATATCTTTGTATTGCTTACTGTTGGGGATAAGCATCACTTCTAGAAATAAGGAAATGAAATGTTTGTTCTTAGGATCTCAGTCTGAATTGTCATTAGTTCTTGGGTCACTGTGATTTCCCTTGAAAGAATTCAGGTGAGCTACACAGAGCATTATGAAGACGAAAGATTATGGGGTACAGAGCTAAACAAATCATTTTCAGTTGAGGAACACCGAATGGCCGAGAAACATCTGAGGAAGTGCTCGACATCCTTAGCCATCAGGGAAATGCAAATCAAAACAACCCTAAGATTCCACCTCACACCAGTCAGATTGGCCAAGATCCAAAACTCAGATGACAGCAGATGCTGGCGAGGCTGCGGAGAAAGAGGAACACTTCTCCACTGTTGGTGGGGTTGCAAGCTAATACAACCACTCTGGAAATCTGTCTGGCGATACCTCAGAAAATTGGATATAGTACTACCTGAAGACCCAGCTATTCCACTTCTGGGCATATACCCCAGAGACACTTTAATACACAACAAAGATATATGCACCACAATGTTCATAGCGGCTCTATTTATAATAGCCAGAAGCTGGAAGGATCCCAGATGTCCTTCAGAAGACGAATGGATACAAAAATTGTGGTACATATACACAATGGAATACTACTCAGCCACCAGAAACAATGACTTAACCAAATTCTTAAGAAAATGGCTGCATCTAGAGAAGATCATCCTGAGTGAGATAACCCAGTTACAAAAGAACAGACATAATATGCAGTCACTGATAGTGGGATGCTAACCCCAGAGGCTTGCACTCCCCCAGAAACAACTCACAGACTGTATGAAGTCCAAGAAATAAAGAAAACAAAAAATATACATATATTCACAAAACAAGAAGACTTTGACTATTTCCATGTTGTGTTTTGTTTTACATGTACTTTACGCTTATTGTAACTAGTAGGTTTTCAATGCATACTGTCAAGCCCTTGAAAAAAATCAAGTACTGACTAAAAAATATATTCACATGGTTTTATGTAAAATTTATTTTAATGTCTGAAAAAACATTACTGACAAAAATGTATAATTTTAAGCAAAAAATGTTTAAAATCTGTACATTTATCTTTGTTTTGCAAAATAAAGTCGTTAAAAAAATGAAGACAAAAGACAAAATTTATTTCAGAGTAAAGCGAAGTAAAAGGGAAAAAGGGGGGTTGGTATTGTTCAATCACAACTCCTGCACTCTCCACCTTTTTGGTAGGGTGTAAAGTTTTTCAGTCTTGATGAAGCAAAACCAGGATTAAACAGTCACCTATTGACCACTTTTATGGCAGGCTTTTTGTTTGTTTTTTGTTTTTGTTTTTATTTTTTTTCCTATGACTCCTTTTGGGGCTGGAGATATAACTTAGGTCTCATTCCTCTTACCAATAACTAGAATCTCATAGTTCTCATCCTTTGCTTTATAGGCTGTTAATTATGAGAGAAGGGTTCTGCCAAAATTCCTTTTAAATTTGATACATCTTGTGGAAGAATCTGCAAGGATCATAGAAGGCAAAAAAATGAACCATACATTGGTGAGAAAAAAAACATTTCTGCCTGACTTAGTCAATCTGGACCAAACTTCTGGAGTCTGACTCCAGGGTGTTTAATAAAAGTGTTTTAAAACACAGTTCAATTTGGGATAGTGTTCAGGTAATCATTCTGATTCTGGGTATACTGTAAATCTTAAAGTGAGTCTAGACACAGGGCTTATGTATGGTCACTGACAGAGGTAGCATAGAAGTCAACAGACTCTAAAGTAGTTATGATTCCTTCCATAAGGATGAGCTCTACTAACTTCCATAAGGATGAGCTCTTACTAACTTTAGCCTATGGAATAAGAGTCTGAGATAAGCATTCTGGAGATTTAGGTGATGTAATTTAAGGGTCTTCTGGTGAAAGCATGGCTAAATAAAGGGAAATATACTCATTTGAGCAAACCCCAACTTTTATTTCTAGTATTTGCTTTGGAATTTATGTACCTTGGCAATACACTATGGAAAGTAAACTGATTTCAAAATGTCCAATATGTGACTGAACATTGATGATGAATTTAGAGTCGTTAATTAATTAGAGTATTAATTAACAGAGAATGAACATAGACTATTGTCTGCCTAGGCCTCATGAAAAGTGGAGTTCTTAGATAACAGAGATTAGGTTCTACAAGGTAGAAGAACACTGAGAACTCCAGTCTATAACACCCTGTATTTATTCAGTACTGTAGAATGCATAGAAATGGAAAAGAGTAGTTAATTTATATATGTTTAAAACCACAGTTAAAAATTAAAAGGAAAAAGAAAGTCCTTGTCCATTAGTATTCCAAAGCTTGCTGTGAAGGCTAACTTTCTTTTATGTGACTTGATAGACAACAGACTGCCTTATTTCTTTAAATAGCTATAATATAGACACCCCAATTCACATCCTTTGTCCCATAAATAAGCTGGAACAGTTTATTTAACTAAGCTGATCTGTCCTTCCTATGTCCCTGGGCACTAATTTTCTCTTGAGCTTAAGTATTTGGAACACTTGTGACAGCCACCCTATAATGAACTCCTCTACAAAAACTACACACCTATAAAGTTACATTTCAGTTACTTCCCTGTTGTGCCATTCACTTACTTTTCATACCCTGTTCTATTTTTTCTGCTTGACGTTGAGAAGTGGGCAGGTACCACTGTTACAGGCTCTCACATCACAATACACATTTGAATGTTTCCTCACCAAAATCCAGATTTGTTTTAACTTAATATTTTCAAAGTACAAAAACATATTACCCCCACTTAGCATATGGAATACAGGGAAATGCTGGTGATATTTTAATTTTTTATATCTAGTAGGTACATATAATTTGAATGTGAAAATCTGCTTATATAGTACACATGTTTATATGTAGGTATGCTAGCTAGACTATATTAATTTGCTCCTCTGGAGTATTACAATTTTTATTTATAAGTAGTTTACTGTAAAAAGAGGATTGCTCTGTTTATAGTATATTAGATAATACTTTTAAACTGGTGGATTAATTCACAAAAATATTATGTTGAAAACTCAAATACCTGTAGAAGGAGATAAAAAGTTAAAGTCTGTGCTTTGGTTTCCTTTAAGAGTGTTATCTCTCAAGTTATTACTTGTTAATTTTGATCCCTTAAAATAATGAATTTAGGATGAAAAAAGATGCTTTTCTCAACAAAACCTAGACACTAATAGTAATCATTAAAATTAAAATGTGATTAATTCATTGCAAACATTCCTATGTATTTCACAATAATTTTGCTTATCTTGGGTTTTGTTTTTGGAGAAAAGACGTATAATATACCTAAGGATAGCATCCAACTCACTTCAGTCTTCTACTATATATGGCTCTTTATACAATGCTTTATTATAACTTTTATGTTTAAATGTTAATAATTTGTGACAGGAGAGATTTTTCAGCAATAAAACATTCTTGTTGTTCCCTCAGAGGATCAGGGTTCAATACCTAGCACTCTCGTAGTAGTTCACAATAGTGCATAACTCCAGTTCCAGGGTGTCTGTGTAGTAATACATATTAAAAAATGTTCAGTGGTTCCAGACATGATACCACAGTAACTCCTGTTATTCTCTGTTCCCAGCAGTGGCAGCACCCTTGGCTAGTCTCTGCTGTAAACACTAATCACATTCCCAGCCTCTACCCATTGTGGTTATTGTCACAATTCCCAGTCACTAGACAAAGTCAAATTCAAGAATCTTGTAATTTATCAATCAGATTTATATCAGTAAATTTTCACTCCTCAAAATGTCCAACACAATAAACTCAGAGGCAATTGATACTAATAATCTGCTCACCTAGATAAGTCAAATTGCCCTGCAAAAGTTCATCAATTATAAGATATTTATAGGTGCTTATGGCTAATTAAAGCCACGGGGGTCTGGTTCATCCTACTCCTCTATCTTTTCTTCTTCTCTTCTTCTCCTATCTCTTCCACTTTTTGAAAAAGTCTATCCCTGCCTATCCTTTTCACTGCCCAATCACAGGCCTTGCCTTATCTTGGGCTTACCCTCACCTGCAAAGAGACATCAATCACATTTTACCCTTCTGTCCAATTAAAAACAAGAACTTTTATCTCAAAGGTAAGCTGAGCACAACTACTAATATTTTATAATTTACAAGGTACAAAATATACCTAACACCATTTTTATCAATTAAATAGAATAGTTTTTTTTATTATTATTATCTATTCTAGCTTAGGAAAGGCTTAGAATCTACATGTTTTATCTTGGGTAGCTTGAATAATATTTGATAACTATCTAATTAAGTTAGATTTTCTCAATGTTAAATAGCTCGGGTAGACTATGAGACTATAGTCTTCAAACCTGTCACAAATCTGAAAACAACCAATACTATCTGAAAATATAGGAAACCTTACATGGCTTTCAGAACTGAAACAAGGTCTGATGTGTGTTCTTACTGGATCTTGAAGAAAGTCCCAGTGATCCAAAGTTCAAGCCAGTCAGTTCAGCATGTCTAACACCATGACTCACCAAAGCTGTGCATTCTGTAATATACACATCTCAATATAATATTTTAGTATCATCAAGATATTTGCATAGGGTTTTTTTTATTCTAGGTTGCTGTTTTTCTTTTAATTGCCTATCTTTCTATTTTAAGCCTTAAAGAATTTTATTCATTTCTTTTATGTGTTTTTTTGGTTTTCTTTAAGAGATTTACGTATTTACTCCAACTGTTTGTTTGTGTTTTCCTAGATTTTTTTGAGGGCTTTATTAATTTTTTCTTAAAGAAACTCTATCATCTTCATAATAATCTTTTTAAGGTTGTTTTCTTGTTCTTCAGCTATGTTGGAATACTCAGAGATTGCTATAGTAGGATTCTGGGGCTTTGGTGTTTATATCCCCTGGCTGTTGTTGACTGTATTCTTATGCTGGCATATAGGCATCTGGGGATGGGATGAATATAGACCTTAGTATCTATTTCTGAGTCTGTCTTTTGGATTAGTGTTATGTTCTTTAGTTTCTGTTTTCTCCTTGTTGTAGCTAGTGTGACCTCTGGTTCAGCAGGGAGTCTCTCTCAGAGTTGGGGACTGTACTTCTTGCAGTTAGCCCGGCCTTTGGCTCAGCAAGTTCTTTTATTGGCATGACCTGCATCTGAGCAGTAGATATCTGCTGTGTAGGCTGGGACCATGGCATTAGAGTGGCAGTGTGGTAGGCAGGGATCAATCTGAGTGGCTTGGGCCTTTCACATCCTAACTGTAGGCCTCTTGTTTGTTCTGATTGATATGGTCTGCATGTGAGCAGGAGATATCCACCCTTGTAGGAGTTGCTGGTATTGGAGAAGATGGCAGCAGGGAAAGCTGGTACTTAAGGAAGATATGTCAATAGCATGGGTCTTTCCAATCCTAACTCAGGGTATAGGACGGTTTCTTAATCTGCTCTGACTGGTGTGGGCCTGTGCTTGTCTGTCTCATTTCTAATATCTTCACTTCTCAGCAAAAGGTTATTAGTCAAAGAGTAATTTACCCACTGGTCCACATGGGTTATAAGCAACAACCATGATATAGTCACAATCACAGGCCCACGGTTTTATTGACTTAGACCGCTGCTGCATCAATGTCAGGCACTTTGTGTAAAAACTAGATAATAATCTTTCTAATTTTCACATAGGACAAAGGAACAGAATAAACTGTAGACTCAGTAGCCTGATGTCTATATCTTTGACAGTTTCAGCTTTGGATACTACCATAGATTGGCATTTATTATCATTATATGGGTAACGCCATACCAGAGTGGATGCACTATACAGCCTTGTGCCCAGATTTGATAATTTGATGATTTTCCAGTATGCGTATTTTTCCCAATGACTTGGGCCATATTGATTCCAGTTTATTAAACTAAAGCAAAGCATTATCATGAACTGTCATCCCTTCTACAGTTTCATGATGTCAGGAAGAGAGAATGCAATGGGAGAAACACTTTTAAAGTTATGAACTATGATTGTTAATGAATGTTACAAACAACTGCTCCATGGGTCTGCTTTGCAGATGGACATCATTTTCCTTAACTACATGCAAAAACCTCATAGTTTTCTTTTTAAATTAAAATTTTCATGAATAAGAAGGAAGCCATAAAAACATCACGACTCTGGAAAGTATGTATCTAGGGGCTAGTAAAGGATGGGAGGAGCTGATCCTTATGATTTGTTCAAAGTTCTATGAAATAACACCTGGCTACACTTAAATTCTGAAAAAAAAAGATTTGTGAGTTATTACGTACAACTAATTGTTTGTCAAGCTAATTTAACTAATTTTCATCCTTTCTTGGAAAATCCACAGTAACATTATATACTTATTTCAAAATAATTACCCTCTCCACCTTCTTGAAATCAGGTAGAAATAAAAGAAAATATACACAGGAAGGTATCTTCCTTGGATATTGGTTGTCTTAAGTGTAGCAGACGGAGTCCAGCTGCCTCATCAAAGGGCATCTCTGGGGCTTGAAAAATCTGTCTACTTGTTCATTTCTCTCAGAGACCCTTTCTGGTCCTGTATCTGTCTCTGTGTGTTATGATAAACAGTGCAGTGTCCTCCCTACAGCTTCTTCACTCATAGTAGGGGCACATTTTAAAAGGAGCAAGCACACACAGCAATGGAAATTAACCCCAGGCCTGCCAGTCTCTGTCAGGAATAATGGCGTCACATAATTTCCAGGGTTAAATGAGAAGTAGGTGCCTTTTTACCGAGTTCAGCTCTTTGTCCTTGCTTTAGTGTGTCATTGTAGGAACTGTCATGTGAGGTTAATGACAGCCCATCATTACCCTTGTCAAATACGTAATAATGTGGCCCAACAACAAATCTGAATGGTTTCTGCTTGTCACACCCCTATGTTTTGCCTAGCAGATGGCCACTGTGTTTAGAGAGGCCCTTGCTCAGATCCATCACACTGATATCCTGAGCACGTGTGAGGGAAACATTTTCCCCTGATGGGACAATGTGTGGCTAGAATACTAATTGAGAACAGCAAGATGACTGCAGGCTCCCCTCCCTCCTCCACCACCCAGTTCCCTCAGTTTTCTGTTAGGCTGCAGGGTGAAAGAGAACACAGAGGTCCTCGCCTCTCTCCTCCTATTATTTCCGGCTATGCACAACACTTTCCAGCTGTGATATGCCTCCAATTTCAAACCCTTTATTTGGATCACTTAAGATTCAGCACCCATGAAATTTAGACATATTCTATTTTCAGAGGCATGGCAACAAAGCCAGAGAGGCCTCCATGGAGGAAAAGTGGCAGGGGGCAGGATTTACTGGAAAAGAACTGCAGTCAGCTTGGCAGGAACCAGAAGCCCAGACTGACCTTGAGCAAAGTCACTTCCTCCTACCTCCCTTGTCAACCTCCCCCAGCCAGAGCGGTGGCTGGCAAGAGGGACAGGTCTGTAAGGCTCTATGTCCAGACTGTCCACCTGCCTTTGAAATTCTGCAGCAAGCCTGACATGTTTGCTTCAGTGCTTTTCATCTTAGTGAACACATTAGGTAAATCTACCTCAAGAATTTGTTGTGAGAAAATACAATTATTTTCCTTTAATAATCTGTTCCCACGAGCTTCAAGGCTGCATAGATTTCTAAGGTACTAACTGATGCCCTGCTGTTTCTGGGCTAGTTTTCTGCCTGTAGACCTTCATTAAGCAGGAACCTTGAACATGCAGCTTTTAGTGTTTTCTTAGGCAAAACTTGTCTTTCTCCAAAACATTTATGTTTTAGAAACATGGTTAAAATTATACTTATCTGCTACACACACCATTTGTGTATGATGAGATCAGATCAAAGTCAGTTCTGCCCTTCTACCAAGTGGGTTGGGTTCTGGTCATCAAACTCGAATCATAGAGGTTTAATGCCAAGAGGTTTCGCTGACCCACACATGTCTCTGAACCTACAAAACTATTTCTTCAAAAATTAAAAAAAATATTTGTTTTTTCAGATCATAATAAAAATTACCATTCCTCCTTTCCTTTTCTCGGGACCAACCCTTCAACTTTTCCCACTTTACTTTCATTAAATTCATAGCCTCTTTTTTATTTTTATAACAGGACTTACCACATGACTACTTAAACCCAAGCCAAACAAGAGAGATAAAAATTGGGGTCCCAGGAGGCCTCAGTCCTATACAAAACCATTTCTTAAAGGCCTTCATGAGGAAAATTCTTCCACTAACCCAATGTGGCTCTGATAGCACCAGCTTTTTTGAATAATAAAGAAGAGATTGCTTTTCCTATTATTATATCATCAAAAATAGTAGGAATTTGGATTTATTCCATACATTCCATTCAACTTGCATTGCTGTTTTGTTTCATGAGTATTGGTAAAGACCTAATATGATAGAGAGACCAGCACCCAGGCATTTTCTTCTGAGGTTCTCTTTGTTTTCTCCACTGTAGCAGACAGTCACTTTATGCTACAGCCATTTCAGTACTTACTCCTGTCATTTGTGTCCACAGCCTCTCTCTCTCTCTCTCTCTCTCTCTCTTTCTCTCTCTCTCTCTCTCTCTCAGAAAGGCACAAACATGTTCATGGAGGATTTATCTCTGCTTTCCTTTTAGATTTTAATGGGCACATATAGCTTTGAGAGAACAGTCATTTCAGGCAGTATCCATGACTGCGTTGTATAGCACCGAGGTCGCTTCCCCTTGTAACCTCTGTGACATGCAAAGTTTTCTGGACCTATGTCTCCAACAAGTGGCAAAATTATTGTTTATAACCTTGTACTTTATCCAATTTAAGGCCAACAGTTGGTAGGTACAGACTGCTGTGCTTGGTTTTTAGGTATCAGGAAGCCTCTTTCAGGAAGGTACCAACTGCCTGATCCCCACTGGTGGTGGAGGACATGCCCTTCCACACACAGCAGATGATGATGGGCAGTTACACCGCTGTGCTGAAGGAATATTAGCCACCTGCTCCACTGGGAAAGGAAACAGATTCCCAGGCATCTTATTGGAAAGGGGGAGCTCTTTCCAAGAAGAGAGATAATATTGCAAATAATTTAAAATCTAATATTTACTGAAAGTTTGTTTCTTTTTTGTGAATATGCGGAATGATTAGCCTAAGTGTTAAGAAACATTTGATTATAAAATAATGGGATGCTTTTATATGCTCAGCTCACATCAGCTCTCTTAACAACTTTTTCTAATGCTTTACCTAATTTCACATTTTTGTACTATTGTGTGTTTGGTTTATTCTCTATTCTTTAAGGTGTTGTTAAGATGATCGTAGTCTAACTACATATCTGTATGCACTCATCTGCATGTAGGCATGTGTCTACACTGAGCCGTGAGGTAAAGGAAAACCCCAGGCTCTATGCTTAATTTGGACCTTCGTGGTAACAGGCATCATTCTTTTTCTTACAACTTTATTTATAAAAGAGAGATACATGTACAGATTTTTAAAAACCATTATGCTTAATCTTTACACACCAAGAAAACTTTGACTATTTCCAGGTTACATCTTGTTTTACATGTACTTTATGCTCATTGTAACTAGTAAGATTTTAATGCACTTAAAAAAATCTTTAAAAAAAAATCAAGTACTGACAAAAATGTATGCATATACTTTTGTGCAAAAATGCTTAAGATCTGTACATTTATCTTTGTTTTTTAAAATAAAGTTGTTTAATTAAAAAAAGCATTTTGGCAGAAAACTACATGAATAAGCTAAACTTCAATGTGAGTTACTGGTCTCTGCAATCCATCTCAACCATCTTTCTCCAGAGTCTCATGTGGGTCTTTGCATAGGCAAGGGCAAGTGTGACTATAAGTAATAAAAATAAAAATGATTAATATTCTTCCTCTTCTATCTATAATTGATATCAATCCTGGCAGTTCCTTACCATATTTTTTTTTACCTCCAAATTTTCGTTTAGCTTTACTTACTTCTTATTCCGTGAGACTTTAGTTGTGAATTATTATAATTACTCTACTGCAATAAAAAAAAAGCCCAAACAACAACAAAACCTACCCAAATAAAACCATTAATTGCTTTTTCTTATTTTTACTCATATTTTTTTATCCACAATATTTCTTGACAAAACCTCAAGCCAGGATAAATTCACTGTCTCCCCTGTGGCTACATCTGAGTTGTTGATTATGGTTGGTGAAAACTATAAAGTGGCTAGACAGGTTTTTCTTCAATTGTATCAGCAGCAATTCAAATGGATATTAGTCTGGCCTAGAAATCCTGCTGTTTTTCTGGGAGGCTGATTCCCAATATGCACTTCATTTTCCTTTCTTCATTTTTCTTTCTCCCTGTTATTCCCCTGGAACATCTGTACTCAGTATTTTTTCATTCCTTTGGACATCAATTGTTTTCTTGTTCACACATCATACGGAGTTAGTTTTCAAAACTGTAGAATGGCTTATACTTGTCCCTTTGTAAAACCACTAAGATGATGTCCCATTGTCTCAGAACAGAGAACAAACTCTTCCTTGTTGCTCATCTAGGCTTGAATGTCTCCGGGATCCTTATCACTCAGCTGCTCTCTGGACATGTTAGCCTGTGTTTTGACATATTCCTCTGTCTCTTAAGCCCACTCTGTCCCATTGATCTCAGGTTCAAAATCACTTTCTCAAAGAACATTCTCTAAATCTTTCATTTCAATTTGTATATTTCTCACTTTTTCATTGGAAATTTGATTCTATTTTCTTTTTTTCTTACAACTTTATTAAAAAAAAACAGAGATACATGTACAGATTATTTTGGTTCTCTTTTCTAATAGCCCATTACAATTCATGATTTACCATTTTATGTAATACCTTGCTTAATTTTTTCTACTTTTTATTAGGTCCTTTAAGAGAAGTTTACTAGTCCCCACAGTATACTCAACATAAAATAACATTAATGGCATGTAGCAATTTAATAATTCTTGAGTAGATAAAAAATACAGTGATTGAAATACTATTCAAAGTATTGACTAGATAAAATTGAGGGGGATTCTCATAAAAATTATCAGTTGAAAACAAGCTATACAAGAAGAAATTTTGGAAGCAGGATTTTGAATCCAGGAAATATCCAAGAAAATTATAAAGTTGAGGTAAAACAAAACAAAACAAAACAACAACAGCAACAAACATTCCAGTGTGTGTGTATGTGTATGTGTGTGTGTGTGTGTGTGTGTGTGTGTGTGTGTGTGTGTTTGTGTGTGTGTTTGTTTGTGTGTGTGTGTGTGTGTGTGTGTGTGTGTGTGTGTGTGTGATAGCCTATTCACAGTAGTAAAATAAATAGGTGCTAAGGAAAGGGAAAAGAAGGTGGTGGAAAATTTAGATTTTCTCAAGCCCCTCAGGAGTCCATATTGTAATCTCCAGAATATGAAAGAATATGATATATGTTAAGATGAGATGGAGTTGGCAGATGAAGTAACATTGCTTATCAGGTGGTATGGTGGTTTGAATAAGCTTGGACCCAGGAGTTGCACTAATAGAAGATCATGGCGATGTTGGAGTAGGTGTGGCCCTGTGGGAGGAAGTGTGTTACTGTGTAGATGGGCTTTGAGGGCTCCTAATGTTCAACCTCCACCCAGTGCAGAAGAGACACCCACCCCTTTCTAGCTGCCTACAGAAGATAAACTTCTTCTGTCTGCCTTCCAATGAGGATTTAGAAATCTCAGCTCCTTCTAGAGCATCATGTCTCCTTCAATGCTGCCATGCTCTCTGCCATGATGATACTGAGCCAAATCTCTAAAATTGTAAGAGAGACCCAATTAAATGTTGTCCTTTTAAAGAGTTGCCTTTTTCATGGTGTCTTTTTACAGTAATGGAAACCATAAGGCAGGGGGGAAAGAAACAACATCTAGAGCTTTCCAGGTAGATTCAATGTCATGGCAAGTTGGGTGGGGATGGATGAAGAAGGTTGCAAAATCATTGGAGTTAGGTGATGTGAGAGATTCAACTCCATTTCTAATGTCCAGCATACAGATAGAGTCATGAGCCAAGTAGAAGGTAGAACAAACAAAAGCATGAGACGTTTTCAGAGCCTGCAAGAGTGTGGGAGCCCTATGAAGACCATGATGTAGCTCATTTAATCCATTCCAGACATTCAGAAAACTTTTGTAACAAATAGCAATATACTTGTGTGCTCTTGTAAATCACTGGGTCTCTGTGAAAGCAACAGTAGGCCACCAAAATAGAAATGAAGCAAAGGATAAAAACTGGAAACACACGTTGAAGGGACTTGTCACAGAGTTTTACAAAGGGAAGAAATGGGACATTTTAAAATATGGATGTAACAAAGTTCCCCCTTTCAGTGGGACTATCTCATTATTGGTTCAGATGCATGCTATTTTGCACACAAGTTGGGAGAGGGGACAGCGGCCCTGTTCTCCAGGCTGTGAAAATATACCATGTGAGTGATCAGAAGAGGCAAAATGAAGTCCATACAGACAGCTTTCTTAGCATCATTTTGAATGACTTGCAATTTGATAAACATATTTTATTTTTTAATCTAGATAAAAAGCTGAGTGGCTTTCTGAACTTTTAGCTAATATTAGATTATCAGTGCGTACATACCATGCCTGTCCTTTTGGGTCTAGATGAACTCACTCAGGATGATAGTTTTCTAGTTTCATCCGTTTCCCTAAAAACTTCATGATATCCTTATTTTTAATAGCTGAGTAGTATTACACTGTCTGAATGAACGACATTTTCTGTATCCATCCTTCAGTTGAGATATATCTGGGTTGTTTCTACCTGACGACTATGACAAATACTGCTTTTATGATCGTAGAAGAGCACATGCCCTTATGGTGTGGTGGATCATCTCTAGTGTACAGCTAGCTCTTCAAGGAGAAGAATTTCCAAATTTTGTGAAAATGTGCCATTTTGATTTTCAGAGTTGTTGTACTAGTTTACAACTTCACCAGCAATAAAAGAAAATTTCTCTCTCTCTCTTCACATCCTTTCCAGTATCTGCTGTCACTTGAGTTTCTGATCTTATACATTCTGATTGTTGTAAAGTAAAATCTCAGGATTGTTTTGGTTTTTATTTTCCTGATGATTAGGATGTTGAACATTTTTTTTAAATGCTTCTTGGTCATTCAAAACTCTTCATTTGAGAATTCTTTGTTTAACGCCATATCCATTTTTTAATTGGGTTATTTGTTGTTTTTTTCTTTTTTTTTTTTTCCGGGAGAGTCTAACTACTTGATTTTTTGTATATTTTGTATATTAGCACTCTATCTGATGTAGGGTTAGTGAAGATCTTGGCCCAATCTTTACCTTGCTGTTTTGTCTTATTGACAATGTCGTTTGCTTTACAGAAGCATTGTAGTTTTGTTAGGTCTTATTTGTCAAATAGAGACTGAGCCATTGATGATCTATCTTTTCAGGAAAGTTTCCCTTGTGCTAATGCATTTGAGGTTAGTTCCCACTATATGTTCTATTAGATTCAGTGTATCTGGTTTTACCTTGAGGTCCATCATCCACTTGAACTAGAGCTTTGTACAAGGTGTTAAATACAGATCAATTTACATTCTTCTATATGCAGATCAACAGTTAGACTAGTACCATATGTTAAAGATGCTTTCTTTTTTCCCACTGTATGGTTTTGGCTTCTTTGTCAAAGATTAAAACTATGCAGAAATATTTCCAGGTCTTCAGTTCTATTTCATTGATCAACCCATCTGTCTTTGTACTAATGCCATGTGGTTTGTTATCACAATTGAGGTCAGAGATTGTGATTCCCCCAGAAGATCTTTGATTGCTGAAAATTCTTTTGACTATCCTGGATTTTTTGTTTTTCAATATGAAGTTGAGAATTGCTATTTCTGTGTCTGTGAAGAATTGAGTTGGATTTTTGATGGTGATTGCATTGAATCTGTAGATTTCTTTTGGCAAGACGGACATTTTAGTAATTCATGAGCATGGGCAATCTTTCCATCTTCTGGGTTTTTTTTTTTTTCCTTCAATTTTATTCTTCAGGGACTTGAAGTTTTTGTAATACAGATCTTTTAGTTAAGGTTACACCAAAATATTGTATATTATTTATGACTATTGTGGAGGTCATAAGGTGTTGTTTTTTATGATAAAACTAACAGACCATATGAAGCTTAAAAAGAAGAAAACTCAAGTATTGATGCTTTAATCCCACTTTAAAAAAGGGACCAAAATAATAATGGAAGGCATAGGGAAGGAGAGATGTGGTTAGGAAAAGAGAGAAGGAATGGAAAAGGTGGGCAAGATCAGGTATCTGAAGAGACAGGAGAGAATCTTAGAGGATCAGGAGAATGAATAGAAATCTGCAGCAGTGGGGTTCAAAATGGAGGAAACCTCTAGAAAGTCCCAGATACCAGGGATGTGAGAAGCTCCCAGGACCCAATGGGGATGACATTAGCAGAAATGCTCAACAAGATGGAGATGGAATTTGTAGGAACCACCTCTAGTAGATAGACATGGCCCCCAATTGAGAGATGGAGCCACCCACCTATCTCAAAAATTTTGGCCCAGAACTATTCCTGTCCAAAGTAAATTTAAGGACACAAATGGATTGAAGGAAAATATATCCAAATACTGTTCCAACTTGGGATCCATTTTATAGGCAGCTACCAAACACTAATACTGTAGTTGGTGCAATATTGTACTTGCAGACAGGAGCCTGGTATGGCTGTCCCCTCAAAGGCTCTACCAGCACCTTACTAAAACAAATGCAGATGCTTACATCCAATGATTGAACTGAGCTGGGGAAAGCCCATTGAAGAGTTAGGGAAAGGACTGAAGAAGCAGAAGGGAACTGGAAATCCCATAGAAAGAACAACAGAATTAACAGAGACCCTCAGAACTCCCTGGGACTAAGCCATCAACCAAAGCACATATAGAAGCTGGACAGTGGCCCCTGCTTCATATGTAGTAGAGGTCTATGTCTTCTAGCCTGTGTGGGAGGGGATACACTTGGTTCTGTGGAGGCTTTGTACTTCAGAGAAAGGGAATGCTAGAGGGGTAGGTGGGAGTGTATGGGAATGTGGGGGAGCATCCTCTTAGAGGTGAATCGGTGGGGTGCTTATGGATGTGGGATCTGGAAAGGGGATAACATTTGAAATGTAAATAAATAAAATAATCAATAATAATAATAATGATGAATAAAGAGGCCTCAAAAATCACTGCCTTGTATTTTCTAAAATTCTTAATAGGAGTGCCTCAGTAAATATTTGTTGATAGGACAAGGGACAGTTATCACAGAGATTTGCTTACTTCTGTGGATCCATGCAAATTTCTTAGACAAAATAGAAAAGCAGACTCAGGGACAGTGAAAGGAATATTGCCAATCATCCTTCCATTGCTGAGTGGCTGTCAGCTGAGACCATAGTTTCTTAGGCTGTACAGCAAGCATTGTAGTCATTTTGAATTTGTACATTTCAAAAATTAGCATGGAAAACTTGAAAAGAACATTGATTATTGGGAGAGGCAATCCTCACTCTAAGACTAAATTCAAAGCAGAATCCTCAAAGCACCATTGATCATACATCTGCCTATCTAAGGGGTTCAACTAAAATCTCAGGGGCCTTCATTCTGTTGGCTTTGGAGAAAGTATGAGAGAAAATTATAAAAAGCTGTCATGGTTTAGTTTTTAGCCCCCCCCCCCTTGTTTAAAGTACTTTAAGGGAAAAAGAGAGCAGGACAGCTGTGGAAGGAGCCAGTTCAGCAAGTTGTTTTGTGATCATCTTCTAGCACTACAGTCTGTGCTGCTCTGGGAAGGAATTCTGAGGAATATATGGAGGGAAATCACAAACCATCTTTAGTGTCTCTTGGGGAGTTAGTACAGGCAAGCAAAACACACTGTGAACTACAAAATGCAGTCATGAAGTCAGTTCCTGACTTGGAGTCAATGGTAGGAAGCTTTCCTTACTTTTTGGGGGAACTGAAACATGTGAAATTGTACCATTTTATACAAATTACCCCAAATAAAATAATTTGCATGCTCTGATGTAGCAGTTAGAGCCCTGCTTAAGAATGATAAACACAAACGCACCGTATCTATATTGAAGCATGATGCATAAACACTAGGCTTGTAGTTTCACATCTGAGGTCATAACACTGCCTGCTGTGAGTAAGAAGCTTGGCTTGCATGCTTGCCCCTCTTTGCTGCAGCACTGGGAAGACTATCTTGTAGATAACAACCTGAAGAGCTGAGAGTATCCCATTCATTCTGAGTGATTCTCATCTTGGAGGAGGCAGATACTTTCTCCATCTTGTCTATCATAGCATGCCTCAGTTTATAAAATGGAGAACACTATGCCATCTACGTAGCTGCTCCAAAATGGTTCAATAAAATATATCTCAGCATCCTCCCGCGACATCCTTGAAGATTCTGCATACATTAAACTTGTATTTTTTGGCTTTAGTTCCTTTCTCCCATTACCTTCCATTACTTGGCTTTGTGTACTTAACCTTTTGTTGTTCTCCCTTTTTTATGAAGAGAAGCTTTTTTACAGGTTTCTGCAGTACAGTTTACCTGATGTCTTGACTTTCTCTCAAAAAAAAATCTACTCTTTTATCAATTGCTCCTGAAATGGCATCTCTTCAATGAAGGAAGAAATTTATGATAATTCCACCACTTTGCTGACTCAGTTAAATCACACCCTTCTCTGAGGCTGCATACTCCTTCGCTTATACAACTATTACTAATAGTAATTCTGTATTCTGATTTGGACAATCTCTCCCACTTGAGTCTCCTAGTTCATAAACGTTTAGTGCTATCTCAATTTTAATTTTTGCAGTTTACATGAAGGCCAATATAATGAAAGCAAGTATCCAAAGAATGCATGTGGCAGAGAAGTAGATTTAAGTCAATTTTAGGATGTACCCTGACAACCCTTTCTCCTCCTCAAAGTGTCTTGTGAATGTGTTTTATCCATAGGAAGGAAAAGAGGTACGAGGGGAGACATTAGTGTATGGAAGGGGAGTGAGTGAGGCCACTAGTGGGACTCACTGGAAGCTTCTGTTGAGAGGCTTTGGTGCCTTGATTTTTTAGTTATTCAAAGGTTACATAAAAGAAAAACCATAGAAGTCAAAATATTTAAGACACAAGGCAGTACTTTCCATGAGCCAAAGCTGAAAAAGTATTGATTCAGTGATTCTTTCTCACTGAAGTTTTATCAGCTTTTTATTCTACAAATTGATGTCAAGTTAATTCTCAGTCTCTTTTGGAAGCATTTGCTATTCTTCATTTCATTCAGTCTGGAAAGCAGGAAATATTATGTCAAAGTCATGTTCATATGTGTTCATTTTTGTCCTCTTTCTAAGAGGAGAGGCACTTACCAATTTGGTTACCAGGGTTAAAAGGAGCAAAATAATAACAACGAGCAACAATTGCTTAGCAATTTGCAACCTACCAGCTCTTCAGTCTGCCTTTGCTTTCCACTCTTGAGACAGTATTATGAGGCTGGTATCATTTCATCTCTTTGTGGAGAAGGAAACTTGGGCTAATGATGTTTAAGTGACTTGTCTGAGGTTGTATAAAAGCACCTAGACTGACAGAATGCCATTTATTCAGAGTAACATAGTAAACTGAACTCCAATGTGATTGTTCAGTAATTTTTCCCACAATGATATGCAACCCCTACAGATACAATTCTGATTATTTCACAAGCATTAACTCATTTAACTTCAATCAACCCCTGCCCCCCAGAAACATTGTTACTTACCTCACTTTACAGAGAGAAAATTGAACTCTACACAGGTTAAATATACTATGCAGTGTAGGTCATGCACTCATAGTTGAGGAATGGCATAGAGAAAGTTAGGACCTTAGTAATCTGGTTATCAGGTGAATACTAAAGCAACTCCAGTATTCCATTGTGGTTATCTGTTAAGTGAGGTGGTGACTTTAGCCAATAAAAGCAGAATGTTTTCATCCTTTAATAAATTCGGTGTATTAAATTCAGGATCCTCAAAGTCAACAAAATTATTTCAGAGAGGTAATTAATTTGGGGACTGTGAGTAATTCTTTACTCTCAAGTCTGAACTGACCCCATTTAACCGCTGGGTCATACCTTAATTATTTTCATGTTTATTCCTAATTCCTAATAGAGACAACTTGCGGGGAAATGTGCTTGTTTTGACCTGTATTGGAGAGAGTTCAGAGCATTCTTACTTGTCCTCATGTGAAGTTTGTGGGATGATGATATAGCACAGAGTTGTTCACATCCTGACTCACATCGAAGCAGAACCAAAGAGCAGTAAGAGAAAATATATAGGTATAGCCTACTCCACATGTTTTCTACCTGTCAGTGTTCCTCATTTTCAATATCTTCTAGGACTTCACCCAGTCGCACCACCCGTCAGCATCATCCAAATCATAAACATGTGGAAGACACTTCAGATTTTGACGAAATCACATCTTATGTTTCTCTCTTTTCTGGTAACCTATCAGTCATAACAGTAAAGTGAGCACAGGAAGGCTTTAGGAAAGCATCTCTTGAATGAATAAAAATAATTCTCTCAATGTTCCATACCCAGCAGCTGGAGAAATCAGCTATTTTCCCCTGTTATAGAATCAGATTACACATCCCATACTTGCTTTCTGCATTCAGGATGAAACCTGGTTTTCTTTTTTCCTATCATTTTCTGTGGCCAGCTGTTACTACTTACTTTTTGCTTTAAGTTTCCATCACTTGCTTTGGAAGGTTTACTTACTTACCTTCTTTCTATCAAGGGTGAAATAGATGACCTTGAAAGGAATATACAGCTTTCACATTTTACCTTTGAGTAGTCTTTGTCATATTTATATTCATGCTCCATCCAACGTGTACACACAGTATGCAAATAGACAATCTGTCTCAGAAGCAAGAATGCTTTGTTTCATTTATGCTTTTTCCTGGGAGACTAGAAGTGAAGGTATCCATTCAGTTGGAGTAAAATGCAGTAAAGGAATTTTTGGCAGTTCTCATTGGTTAACTGGAAAATGGAAAAAAAATACTAAGTCATAAAAGTACATTAGTAATTGCCTTATCTGAAAGCCAGTCATTAATTCCTCAGGATAGTCACACAGTTCCTGCATGCTGACATCAGCAAGGTCCCTCTGTTAGTTCTCCTTGCACTTGGGATGACTTAGAGAGCGTTTACGATGTGTCTTAGTCAGGGTTTTTATTCCTGCACAAAATATCATGAGCAAGAAGTTGAGAAGAAAAGGGTTTATTTCAGCTTACACTTTCCACATTGCTGTTCATCACCAAAGGACGTCAGGATTGGAACTCAAGCAGGTCAGCAAGCAGGATTTGATGCAGAAGAATGTAACTTACTGGCTTGCTTCCCCAGGCTTGCTCAGTCTGCTTTCTTACAAACCCAGTTTCAACAACCTAGGGATAACACCACCCACAATGGGCTGGGCCCTCCCCTCTTGATCACTAGCTGAGAAAATGCCTTACAGCTGGATCTCATGGAAGCATTTTCTCAACTGAGGTTCTTTTCTCTGTGAAAACTCCAGCTTGTGTCGAGTTGACACAAAACCAGCCAGTACATTATGTTTTGTGATTTCTATAACTACCTCAAAATTTGAGATACTCTTTCTTGAACTAGACTATCTTAATATTTCCCAACAATGATATGTATTAAAGCTGTCTGAGCCAGCTGAAGATTCCACAGGTTTTAATTGCACTTTTTAAAACTGCAGTATTTGAAAGTTGCTAATCACTGACGAAATAATCTTTTTTATTAAAATTTTATTTTAATTCATGAGATTGTGTGTGTGTGTGTGTGTGTGTGTGTAACATAGAAGGTGGGAGGAGGAGGAAGAGGAGAGAGGGATGGAATGAGGGAGAGTAGGGTAGAAAAAGAAAGGAAGGAGGGGAGAGGGGAGTGTGTGTATGGTGGGGGAGCACAGTAGTGTTTCCCCAGAACATTTGTTCATCAATTGGCTGGGGAAGTCGCTGAATGATAACAGAGAAATCAAATTCTTAGTGTGCTATCCACAGAATAAATGAGATAGGATGAATTTGGGAAACATCTCATCATGAATAATCTAACTTTTGATGTTACTATCCTCTCTTGACTTAATAGCTAGTGGTTTATGTTATGTAGATCTTGGGTTTGTGTTTACTATATCTTTATTTAGAATAGTTTCCATACAAGTTATTTTGACTATGGTTTTCTCTAGCCATTCTTTTCTAAGTCCCTCTCAACACTCCTCCTATTTAGATACCTCTCTGTCTCTTGTTGGAAAACAAAAACAAACAGTAGTCAAGGGAACATTAATAAATAAAACAAGATAAAAATGCAAATATGGAAGCCAAATTTAACATTGGTAAGTGTTTAAAACTTGAGTCATTTCCGGGTTAGAGATAGGCACGTGTGTCCACTTCAGTCATCCTTAGGACTCCATTTTGTACAGACCCATGCATACTCTGTGTGTGCTCCCACAGTGTCTGTCAGTTTATATGTAAATTATATAGCCATGCTGTGTTTAAAGGACCTTGTTTCCTTGGTGTGTTCCATCCCTTCTGACTCTTGCAATCTTTCTGTCTCCTCTTCTACACTAGCCAAAACAGGAAGAATTCAATGGAGATATGAGATACCACATTTATGGTTGGGTGTTCTAAGGTCTTTTTCTTTCTGCATATTGACTGGCTATGGATCTTAGTTAATTGTTATTATCTGCTACAGAAGAAAGCTTCTCTGATAATGTCTGGACATTGTACTGAAGTATAACTAAATTTCATTATGCATGATTATATTGATATATTCATTTTGTTATTACAGTAGTATTTTTTTTTTCCCTAAAATTCTCCATCCTGGCTGAATTGGCTACCTAAGCAAAATAGGATATAGGCTTGAGCATTCAATCAAATCAAATATTGTTTGGTTGCTCCTAAAAGATTTGTGCTACAATTCCTCCAGCTTAACTTACAGGCAAGTGAGAAAAACAGATAGAAAGATTTGTAGCAGAGTTGGTGATGATCTTTTCCACATCAGTACATGCAGAGTGCCTTTCAATACTCCGAAGTTAAAGATTTTTGATAGGCACCAGATAAAGTACTTCATGAACATTGAGTTGTATAAGTAATGTCTTTAGTCATAGGGTCTTAAAGTCAGTTTATTCAGAATAACCAATAGCCTGGACAATTGTTTGGGTTGTTTCAGGGTTCCCATGGGCCCCTTTAGCCAGCAATAACTTAGATATAACCTATTCATTCCTGGACTGGAATATTCATTTGGTGACAGGAAATATCCAGGTGGGGTTCTTTCCTCTCTATTATTTGGACATTTTATGCAGATTGCCTTCATAAGTGTATATATTTTAGGGAGTTTCTACTATGTTAGGTTTTTATACAATCCCTCAAATGATCCTTAGTTTGAGTTTGACTCCCTTTTCAGTTCCCCTCTCCATTTGATAATACCTTCCCAGTTATATATTCCATATCCTGACCATCCATAACTATTCTATTTCCCCTGCCTTTTTATTCTGTTTATTGATGTGGCCATTCTGAAGTGTATATAAAATCTCAAAGCAGTTTTGGTTAGCATTTCTCTGATGACTGAAGATGCTGAATATTTCCTTAAGTACTTCTCAGAATTTGTTGTCCTCTTTTGATAATACTGTGTATATCTGTACCCCATTTTTAAATTGGGTCACTAATTTTATTAGGGCATTAGAGTTTTTTTTAACTTAATATATGTTGGACATTAGCTCTCTTCTGGATGTTTATTGGTAAAATACTTTCCAATTACATGGCCTCCTTTAGTATCATTTTCCATACAGAAACTTTTAAAGTTTCAGTTCCATTTATTAATTGGTGTTCTTTGTGGCTGTGCTTTCAGTGTTTTGTACAGAAAGTCTTTTCCTCTGCCAGTGCATTCAAGACTTTCCCATAATTGTTTATAACCAGATTCAGTGTATCTATTCATATTTCCAGGTCTTTGCTGCATTTGGATTTAAGCAGTACAGGGTGGATCTGTTTGAATCTTTTTATTCTTTAATATGCAGACATTCAGTGGATATTTGTTAAAGATGTTGTCTTTATTCCAGTGTGTATTTTTGACTTCTATATTAAAAAATTAGGTGTTCATAGGCATGTAGAATTAGGTCTGGGACTTATATCCCATTGATAAACATGTCTGTTTTGTGCCTACACATGCTGTTTTATTTTGTAGTATAATTTGAGATTGGGTATGGTATTACATTCAATGTTTTTATATTAAGAATTGTTTTAGCTATACTGTTTCATTTGTGCTGTGTTTATATGATTGTTTCCATATAAACCTGAAAACCAACTTTTTAGTTTTGGTGAGAATTTATGTTTGAATTTTGATGGGAATAAGATTGAATCTGTAGATTGATTTTGGTTGGGTAGGCATTTGTTATATTAATTCTGCCTATTCATGAGCATGAGAAACTTTTCATTTGGTATTTCTTTTCAATATCTTACTGTAAAGTTTTTATCATAATTCTTTCACTTTCTTGGTCAGACTTATTCCAAAATATTTTATATTATTAAGGCTATTCTGGAAGGTGTGGTTTCCCTCATTCTATCTCAACCCATTTACCATATGCTTATAAATAGGTACTGGATTTTCTGTGTAATTTTGCATTTAATTACATTGCTGCAAGTTTTTTCTGTTTGCCATAGGGGTTTCTTTGTAGAATTTTTACTTTAATTTATGTATATCATCATGTCATTGGTAAATAAACATCCTTGGACATCTTTTCTTTTTTCTAATTTCTATACCCTGGATCACCTTCAGTTGTCTAATTTCTCCAGTTAAGATTTCAAGTACAATAATTCAGTAGGTATGGAGAGAATGGATGGCATTTTCTTTTTCTTGATTTTAGTAGAATGCCCTTGAATTTCTTTCAATTTAAATTAAATGCTGAGTGAACTATTTTGTTTTTAAGTATGTTTATTGTATCACTAATCTTTCCAATCCTCTTATGAAGGTTATTTGATTTTTCAAAAAGCATTTTCTGCATTTATGTATTCAGGTTTTGTACACATGACCAGTCCATTGGTGAGTGTAGGGTATTAAATTCTCTCACTATCAGTGTGTGAGGGTCAAGACATGATGTAAGCTGCATTAGTTTTTGTTTTGTTTTCTTTTCTTTTCTTTTCCTTTACAATCTTGTGTACCCGTGTGACTTCATTGAGAAGTCAAGTGTAATTATGATGTTTTCATTATTATACATTGAAAGTACTTTGTTTTTCTCTGTGTTTTGTAAATCTTTATAGACATCTCTTGCTTTAAGTTAGAAAATTTTTTTCTGTGGTTTTGTTGAAAAATATTTTTGAGCCTTTTAGCTGGAATTCTCCTTCTTCCCTGATTTCTATTTTGGCAGGTTTGCTTTTATATATAATGTTTCATATTTCCCTGATGTTTTTATCAGGAAATTTTAAGATGTGAAATATTTTTGATATGTTGTTTAATGTGTCTTCTATGTGTCTTGAATATCTGAGATTTTGTTTCATCACTTGCATTCTGTTGGTGAAGCTTGTTGTAGGATATTGAGAAAATCCAACACCCAGGACACACGATGTTTTCTTTATATTTCACCCTTGATAGAAAGAAGGTAAGTAAGTAAAGACAGAGCAACTTTATTAATTTGAACAGCAAGCTGACTAGCTAGGGACACAGCACAAATACTGGAGCAAACATTTTGACTCAGTCTCTTCTGGGTGAACAGGCTTTAATGCCCCAAACCACAAGCAAAATGTAGATGACAGGAACCCAAGATTGAAAGCCACAAATAAATAGGCATCTGAGATTACAGAAGAACTTGCTTCTTAATAGTAAGTTTCCAATACTTTGATTTTGTGATTGGAATGCAGAATCAGATAAGGCAAAGAATAGAACAAAACAACAAACAAACAAACAGACAGACAGAACAAACAACAGAACATATTCATACCTTTGGCTTGATCTTTAATGGCATTTGAAAAGCAGTAAATGGGTAACGAGCTTAAGATCGTGGTACTTTACTGAATGCCAAACTTTATTCTTCCACTTGTCTCTCTAGCTCTGTTCTTAATTCCTAAAGTTTTCATTTCAGGAATTTCACCGTTTATGGTTGCTTTATTGTCTCTATTTTTGTTTTCAGATCTTAAAGAATTGTAGTTGTTTTCAACTGTTTGTTTTCAACTTTTGTTAAGGAATTTATTCATTTCTTTCAACTGTTTGTTGTGATGTTCTGGATTTCATTTCCTCTTTAAGGCCCATTATCATCTTCTAAGTTGTTTTAAAGCAATTTTTTCTTGTAGTTCAACTAAAAGGTTCCAGAGGACCAGAGTTCAGTTCCCAACATCTCCATGGCAGCTCACAACCATCTGTCACTCAAGTTGCAGGGCATCCAACACCCTCACAAGACACATGTAGGCAAATCATCAATGCACATATATAAAAAAATAAATTGTTAGCATACAAAGAAATGAATGCCATTTTAATATCGATAGGCAAATAAGAACAATGTGTGTGTGCTTGTCTGTCTGTCTGACTGTGTCTGTACATGAATGCATGTGTGTGTGTGTGCTGTTTGTATTTGCCCTTTCCAATTATACTGACCTTCCTCTTTTTTATCCTTGTGACGTCAAACAACCTAGTGTAGTAGTTTCCAATGTGGCAGATGCTACTTCTGATTCTACTTGGCACTGTATCCAGGTAGATCAGGTGAGTGATTGGCAAACACTAGTGGCTGTTTGTTATTTTGATATTTGTATTAGCTGTGGTAGAAAAACTTTCCTACACTTCTGTAGCTGTAATTACCTATTATTGATATTTTTTACTTTAGATATGACAAAGCCAAAGCAAGAAAACCTCTACTCAAATCCTATTACTGCACAAAAGCATTTAAGCATTCTTAAGTATTTAATTACATTAAACTTCAGAAGACACTTGACCATGTCCCTCATGATAGTCTTTGTAGGCATAAATTGAAAACATTGTTTGGAAAGAAAAATGATTAATTTGGTAGGTTAACTTTAGGACATGTTTTCAGTGGATTTAGCTCTACATGGTTTGTTTTTTGTTGTTGTTGTTGTTTTTTTTTCTTGATTCTGCATTTGCCCGTTTACACATAATAAATAACTTTCACTTTGCTGCACTTTTGAAACTATATTTATCCTAAAATAGAGTGAAATAATAATAAGCACAGACGTATCTGGACGAAGCAATATGGTTGTCTTTCTCATCTCATCTGGAAAAGTCTGTGGCAGCATTAAAAGTGACACTCACAAGTCCCCATTAGGTTGAAGATTTTCTTGAGAGGTTTCAAAACTGTTTTAAATAGTGGTGCTTATATATTTGGTAATAACTTTTTATGTGGATGTTTTATTAATTTGGGGAATAAGTGGACATTTTGTGCATACTAATACCTTTGCTAATGCCCTCAGAGTACGTTTATTCTTTCTGGTAATTTTTGTTTTTTTTTGAAGAAACTGTTAGACTTTTGCTGAGGGTGATTGCCATTGAAAGCCATCTGAATTTGTTTCAAGACCCCATCTCCCGTAACTGGGAATAATCTGTAGATGTGGCAGCAGAGGAACTCAGCAACGAGCTCCTTTTAGAGTGCTTCACCCTCCAGACACACTTTTAAAAGCAGTGATCATACTGCTGACAATTATAATTCATATGATAATTCACAGTTTGGGGATGCAGATCTCCAGGTTCACTTTCTGTGTCCCAATTCTACCTAAAACCATACCAATTATTGGTAGGACTAAACTGTGTTCTGATTGCCTGCTTGGACAGACTATTTGCATTAGAGAGTCATAGCTAAAATGTGCCTGGATCTCGTAATTGAGCTCTGACTGACTATATTTTCTGTGTTGCTTTCGTTGCTACTCAGGACTGCAGCAGCAGCACGTTATTGAATCCCCTTGAATAGCAGCTTCAATGCGTGAGTTACTCTCATGTAGTGTATGGGGATATTTTCTAAACAGGAGTTTCAGGAATCTATTGAATATTTGCCTTTTTCTGAAGGATCTGCATAAAGTATCTAAATTATTTTCCTCATTATTTAGATTTAACCTATGTCAAATGCTGAAGGCATCTTATTCATAACAGCAATTCTGCCTCCTGTCATTCTCGTGGTCACTCATACTTTCCAGTTAGCTGTTCTGTGAAGTGGAAACTTATGATTCTTTGTAAACTTTGTGATGTCAAATGGTGTTCTGCTGGAGCACACAAGTAAAAGCATGTCTTGCTAAACAAGCAAAAGACTCTTTTTCTGAAACAGATATAGGTGAGAGGATGTTTGGACAGAGAAAACAGTGAAAAGACACTTGATGGAGTATAAATATGATCCCACAGACATTGGGAGATGAGCACTGAGAAGTGGTTTGGTTTGTTCTGCTTCACTATTGTTTAGTAACTACATCTATGTGCATGTAATGGTTCAACCTACAAAGCTTTGGTGAGCTCAACTTCTGGTAACACTGCCGTTGAGAAGAACTCACCCGAAAACTGGTCCTGAGTTTCCTGCAGCAGCTTGCTGAGGAACTGCCAGACTGATTTCCAGACTGTCCATGACTGCAAGCTTACCAACAATAGAGGAGTGTTCCTCTTTCTACAAATCATCAGCAGTATCTGCTGTCACCTGAGTTTTTATCTTAGCCATTGAGACTGGTTTGAGGGGGAATCCCAGGGTTGTTTTGATTTGCATTTTGCTGATGACTAAGGATGTTGAAATTTCTTTAGGTGCTTCTCAGTCATTCTGTATTCCTTAGTTAAGAATCTTTTGTAGAGTTCTATACCCCCATTTTAATAGTATTATTTATTTGCTGGAGTCTAACTTTTTAAGTTGTTTGTATATATTGGGTATTAGCCCTCTAGCATATGTAGGATTGGTAAAGGTCTTTTTCCAATCTGTTGGTTGCCATTTTGTCCTATTGAGAGTGGTTTTCTTACAGAAGCTTTGCAATTTTATGATGTCCCATTTAACGATTCTTGACCTTAAAGCATGCATCACTGGTGTTCTGTTCAGAAAGTATTCCCCTGTGTCTATGTGTCATATACTCTTCCCCACTTTTTCCTCTATTAGTTTCAGGGTACCTGGTTTTATGTGGAGGTCCTTGTTCCACTTGGACTTGAACTTTGAAAGGGACTTAAGAATGAATCAATTAGCATTCTTCTACATGATGACCTCCAGTTGAACCAGCACCATTTGTTGAAAATGCTGTCTTTTCCCACTGGATAATTTAAGCTCCTTTGTCAAAGATGAAGTGACCATAGGCGTAAGGGTTCATTTCTGGGTCTTCAGTTCTATTACATTGATCTCCTTGCCCATCTCTGTACAAATACCATGCAGTTTTTAATCACAGCTTAATGTTTTCCCCAGAAGTTCTTTTATTGTTGAGGATAGTTTTCCATATCCTGGGTTTTTTGTTATTCCATATGAATGTGCAAATTTATCTTTCTTACTCCATGAAGAATTGAGTTGGAATCTTGATGGGAATTGCATTGAATCTGTAGATTGCTTTTGGCAAGCTGGCCATTTTTATTATATTAGTCCTGCCAATCCAGTGACAGTGGAGATCTTGACATTTTCTGAGATCGTCTTTGATTTCTTTCTTCAGAGACTTGAAGTTCTTGGCATACAGATCTTTCACTTGCTTGGTTAGTGTCATACAATGATTATTTACTTATTTATTTATTTATTTATTTATTTATTTATTTATCCATTTATTTATTCTTTGTGACTATTATGAAGGGTTTCATTTCTCTAATTTTTTTCTCAGTCTGTTTATTCTTTCAATAGAGGATGGCTACTGCATTGTTTGAGTTAATTTTATATTCAGCCACTTTGCTAAAGCTGTTTAGATGTTTAGAGGTTTTCTGGTGGAATTTTTGGGGTCACTTAGTTATCTTATCATATCATCTGCAAATAGTGGTATTTTGACTTCTTCCTTTCCTATTTCTGTTCCTTTAACCTCCTTTTGTTTTCACTTGCTCTGGCTAGGACTTCCAGTACTATATTTATTATATAGGGGGAGAGTGGGCATCTTGTTTATTCCCTGATTTTAGTGGGATTGTTTCAAGTTTCTCACAATTTAGTTTGATGTTGACTACTGGTTTGCTGTATATTGCTTTTACTATGTTTAGGTATAGGCCTTGAATTCCTGATCTTTCCAAGACTTTTATCATGATATGGTGCTGAATTTTGTCAAATTTTATCTCAGAATCTAATGACATAATCATGTTTTGTTTTTCTTGTTGCTGTTTTGGGGGTTTGTTTGTTTTTGTTTCTTATAATTTGATCATTAGTTTTCTTTTTTTTAGTTTGATTACAGTGGATTATATTGATGGATTTTTATATATAGAAACAACTCTGCGTCCCTGGGATGAAACTTACTTGATCATGATGAATGATCTTCTGATCGTCTTGATGTATGCTTGGATATAGTTTGGAAGAAATATATTGAGTATTTTTTCATTGATGTTCATGAGGGAAATTTGTCTGTAGTACTTTTTCTTTGTGGGGCCTTTGCGTGGTTTAGGTATAAGTGTAATTGTGGTTTTGCAGAATGAATTAGGTAGTGTTCTTTCTGTTTTCATTTTGTGGAATAGTTTGAAGAATATTGGTATTAGGTCTTCTTTGAAAGTTTGATAGAATTCTGCACTAAACCATCTGCTCCTGGGCTTTTTGTTTTTGTTTTTTGTTTTTTTGTTTTTTTTTTTTTGTTTTTTTTTTGTTTTTTTTTGTTTTTTTTTTTTTTTTTTTGATTGGGAGACTTTTAATGACCCCTTCTATTTCTTTAGGGTTTATGGGACTGTTTAGATGGTTTATCTGATCTTAATTTAACATTAGTATCTAGTGTCTGTCTAGAAAATGGTCCATTTCCTCCAGATTTTCCAGTTTTGTTGAGTATAGGCTTTTGTTGTAGGATCTGACAATTTTCATTTTAATTTCCTCAGTTTCTATTGATATATCTCCCTTTTCATTTCTGATTTTATTAATTTGAATACTGTCTTTGTACCCTCTGTTTAGTCTGGCTAAGGGTTTATTTATCTTGTTGATTTCCTCAGTGTATGAGCTCCTGGTCTTGTTGATTCTTTGTATAGTTCTTTTTGTTTTTACTTGGTTGATTTCAGATCTGAATTTAATTATTTTCTGCTATCTATTCCTCTTGGATATATTTGCATCTTTTTGTTCTATAGTGCTCAGGTCTGCTGTAAGCTATTAGTATATGCTTTCTCCAGTTTCTTTTTGGAGGCACTCAGAACTCCAAGTTTTCCTTTTTGCACTGCTTTTATTGTGTCCTGAAAGTCTGGATATGTTGTGCCTTCATTTTCACCAAATTCTATAAAGTCTTTAGTTTCTTTCTTTCTTTCTTTCTTTCTTTCTTTCTTTCTTTCTTTCTTTCTTTCTTTCTTCTTGACCAAGTTATCTTTGAATAGAGCATTGTTTAGCTTCCGTGTATGCCGGCTTTCTATTGCTTTTGTTGTTATTGAAGATCAGCCTTAGTTCATGGTGATCTAATAGAATGCATTGGATATTTCAATCTTATTTTATTTTTTGAGGCTTTCTCTGTGACTGATTATGTGGAGAAGGTACCATGATGTTCTGAGAAGAAGGTATATTCTTTTGTTTTAGGATAATATGGTCTATAGATGTTTGATAAATCAATTTGGTTCATAACATCTGTTAAGTTCACTGTGTCTCTGTTTAGTATCTGTTTCCAAGATCTCTTCATTGATGAGAGTACAGTGTTGAAGTCTCTTACTATTACTGTGTGTAGTGCAATATATGCTTTAAGCTTTAGTAACATTTCTTTTACAAATGTGGGTGTTCTTGCATTTGGAGCATAGATGTTCATGATTGAGAGTTCATCATGATAAATTTTTTCTTTGATGAGTATGAAATGTTTTTTCTTAATTTCTTTCATAACTTTTAGTTAAAATTCAATTTATTTGATATTAGAATGTCTACTCCAGCTTGTTTCTTGGAATCATTTTCTTGGAAAAAGTTTCCCAGGCTTTTTCTTTGAGGTTGTGTTTGTCTTTGTCATTGCGATGAGTTTCCCATATGCAGCAAAATACTGGGTCCTATTTATATATCCAGTCTGTTAGTCCATTTCTTTTTAATAGAAAATTGAGTCCACTGACGTTAAGAGATATTAAGGAATTGTGATTGTTGTTTCCTGTTGCTTTTGTTGTTACAGGTAGGACTATGTTTGTATTGCTATCTTCTTACGGGTATGTTGCAAGAAGATTACTTTCTTATTTTTTTAGGGTGTAGTTTCCCTCCTTGTCTTGAAGTTTTCCATCAATTATCTTTTGTATTGCTGGGTTTGTGGACAGATATTATGTAAATTTGGTTTTGCTGTGGAATATCTTGGTTTCTCCATCTATGTTAATTGGGAGTTTTGCTGGATATAGTAGCCTGGGCTGGCATTTGTGTTCTGTTAGGGTCTGTATGATATCTGTCCAGGATCTTCTAGCCCTCATAGTCTCTTTTGAGAATCTGGTGCAATTCTGATTGGTCTGCCTTTATATGTTACTTGACCTTTTTCCTACTTCTTTTAATATTCCTTCTTTGTTTTGTGCATTTTGTATTTTGACTATTATATGATTAAAAGAATGTCTTTTCTGACCCAATCTATATGGAGTTCTGTAGGCTTATGGTATATTCATGTGTGTCTTTTTCTTTAGTTTATGGAAGTTTTCTTTTATAATTTCGGTGAAGATATTTACTGGTCCTTTAAGTTGGGAATCTTCGCTCTCTTCTACACCTATTATTTTTTGGTTTGATCATCTCATTGTGTCCTGGATTTCATGGACACTTTGGTTTAGAAGCTTTTTGCATTGTGCATTTTCTTTGACTATTGTTTCAATGTTTTCTATAGAATCATCTGTACCCAAGATTCTCTCTTCTATCTCTTGTATTTATTGGTGATTCTTGCATCTACCACCCCTTATCTCTCTCCTAGGTTTTCCATCTTCAGGGTTGCTTATGTTTATGATTTTGTTATTATTTCTATTTATGTTTTTTAGATCTTGTAAGCTTTTCTTCAATTTCTTTACCTATTTTCTTGTGTTTTCCTATAATTCTTTAAAGAACTTTTGTGTTTCTTCTTTAAGGGCTTGACTTGTTTACCTGTGTTGTCCTGTATTTTTTTAAGGTAGTTATTCATCTCCTTTTTAAAGTCCTCTATCATCATCATGAAGTATGATTTTTAAATCCATATCTTGCTTTTTTGGTGTGTTGTGATATCCAGTACTTGTTGTGGTGGCAGAACTGGGTTCTGATGTTGCCATGTTGTCTTGGTTTCTGTTGCTTAGGTTTTTCACTCGCCTTTTGCCATCTTGTTATCTGTAAAGTTATTTGATCTTTCTGTATCTGACAGGAACTTGTCCTTCCTGTGGCCTTATGAGCCTGTGGGTTTAGGGGTGAGAGTGCTCCGGGGAGATCAGCTCTCTGGGGGCAGCTTTTGTGTCCTATTGGCAGTAGGACATCTCCAGCTCTGGTCACAGATGAAGACCAGAAGGGAGGATTTTTATTCTTATATTATAAAACGTTAACATTTCCATATTAATAAAATCTAGGTGTTTCTAATCATTTGCCAGGAATATGGTGTTTCCACTAAAAATATTGCTGTTTTTGCTAATATAAAACTAATTTTTAAGTCTAAGTAGAATAAATAAGCTTAAGAATACTATAGAAAAATATGACTAGATAATAGAGATGTTTGCATAATGAATAGTTATTTATTGTATTTGGAAATGTGTATTGAGTTTATTATTTTAAACACAACAATACCGTTTCATTTAAAAATACTCTGTAGAATAGTTTGAGTTTCTGGTCTAAAACATTACTTGAAAGGATGAAATGAAACATTAGCAGCAGTAGTTTGAGTGTAGGCCACATAGTTAATTTACTCTTCATTTTTCCTTCCTAAAATAAATTAACAACTTGATGGTTTGTTCTAGGGTTACTGTATAAAATTATGAGCCAAATGGATATTTTGTAAATGAAAAAAAAAAAAAAAAACAGAGTTAGTAGTCTTTCCAAACACGTAATCTAGTTTCTAAAAATAGACTCTGAATTGTTCCTTTGAAATACGCCTTCATAGTGTAAATTCTGTGGTGTAGTTTCACTTATAAACATACAATGCAGGACCTATTTTCTTCCAATCAACATTGCCACCAAGTAAGTAAAATACTTTCAAAGGTGGCATGAGACACTCCCCATTAGCCCCCCAAACAGACATACACTGGACAGAGAGAGGCAGAAACAGAGAGCAAACAGGAACACTAAGGAGACAGAGACAGACACAGAAACAATAGTAGGTGAATTTATTGGCAAACATAAGAAGTTGATAAAATGTCAGAGAGATTGAGACTGAGGGAAGATAAGCCCAGAGCTCACCGTCTCTTTGTGTTGGCCCATATTATTTTTCTAACCATCACTGTAGATTCAGCCTATGGGAATATAGATTCCAGCTTTAGCTTCTCTATGTGGTAGGAATACTATGCTGGAGAATCTGTAGACATAGTTCTTCAACCCTGAGACCTCAGGAAAGTGGTTCTGGATAAATGAATCCATGTCCAAGAACAGAGAACTGGAGACTAGAATGTGGATGGATGATAGTCATCTCTCAAGTATAAATGAACAAGATGAGGTTTTCAAGGGAAAAAAAGGAATGTGGAATAGAAAAGGAACACATATCTGCTTTCAAGGGAAGTATATTTGGGAGATTTTCACTGGTTCGTTTCCTTGTGTGAATATTTGAGAATTTCAGGAACTGGTGCCAGAATTGGTCTCTGTACCAGATAACTTTTACTTCCCATTCTAGTTTACCTGCTAACAGTGACCGATATTCTGGGTTAAATTGGATAAAAGTTGGAAACTGATAAAGACATAACATCAAAGTGAGATGGCCAGTCATGAGAGAGGTCTGGGGCAGAATCTCCATGCATCCCCCTCAATGGGAATCAACACCGTTGTCATCATGTGGTACGGTTAGCATACAGAACTCTGAGGCAATACATTGCTGTGGTTTATGCCCACACACTAGGTGGTATTTTGTTATGAATACAGCTCTGGACAGCTCTCCCCACAACTGGAGTATCAACAGACATTCATAACATCTGTTTTCATCCCTTTTTAGTCTTCTTTTCCTTGATTTTTGATAGGTACCTAGAAAGCCTGTGCTGTTCAATGTTTTACACAGTCTACATATATTTTATAAAAAATCAAGTATTCTCTCTTGATTGAGAAAGGACTCAAATGTACTATTAGAACAGGAAATGGTGGATTGTTATTAAAGGAGGAAATAATCATTGGAATTATAAATTAACTTGGAAGGATTTAACTAAAATTTTACTTAGTTGAGAAACAGACCAAGTTCAGAAGGGAGAATTGCTAAGAAAGCTTGTGACACATCACCTACACTCTGAGTCTGAGTTCTACAGCTCATTGTGTGTCCTCAGCTGCTCTGATCCTGATGCATCCCAGTTGCTACTTCTATTAAGTAGATCTTAAGCACTCCCTTGGAGCTAAACAAGTTAGTAAGCTAAATAAGTTACAAAATGTCCATTAGAGAATGGCTATAACAAGTCTCTATGATAGGGTGGATTCTGTTCCTAATTCTCCTTTGCTTTCCTATTTCTCAAGAGTCTGGAAGAAAATGATTATGAGTGTTCCCAGGTGAATAAAATGTAGATCATCATGTACTCTGTTTCTAAACGGTATCAATATAGCACCAGCCTACATCTGCATTTAAAACACTCAATCTCCTATATGTTCAATGTGTATAGTCACAGGACTGTTCATTGTGTTTTAAGGCAACAAAACACGTAGATATTTTTGTCTTTTGGCTCAACCTTATAGGCAAGCTTCTCAGAAATTAAGGAATGATAGTTTTGACCTCAAGCTATATTACAAGGCAATTGTGCTAAAAAACTGCATTGTACTGGTATAGAAATAGGCACATGGATCAATGGAACATAATAGAAGATCCAGAAATGAGCCCTCACATATATGGTCACCTGATGTTTGACAAAGGAGCTGTAACATTCAAGGGGAAAAGGACAGCCTTTCAACAAATGATGTTGGTCCAACTGGCACACAGCATGCAGATGAATGAAAATAGACCTTTTCTTATCTTTTTGTATAAAGCTCAAGTGCAAGTGGATCAAAGATCTCCACATTAAACCAGATACACTGAAACTATTAGATGAGAAAGTAGGGAAAACCTTAGAACACATAAGCACAGGAGAAAATTTCCTGAACAGAACACCAATGGCTTGTGCTCTAAGGTCAAAGATTAACAAATGGGACTTCATGAGATTGCAAAGTTTCTGTAAGGCTAAGGACACTGTCAAGAAAACAAAATGGCAGCCAACAGAGTGGGAAAAGATCTTTACCAACCCCACATCAGATAGAGGCCTAATATCCAAGATATACAAAGAACTCAAGAAGTAGACACCTTCTTCACTCAGAGAATCAAACAACCCTACTAAAAATGGGGTACAGAGCTAAACAAAAAGTTCTCAACTGAGGAATATCGAATGGCTGAGAAGCATCTAAGGATGTGCTGGACATCATTAGCCATCAGGAAAATGCAAATCAAAACAACCCTAAGATCAAAAATTCAGATGACAGCAGATGCTGGCGAGGATGTGGAGAAAGAGGAACACTTCTCCACTGTTGGTGGGGTTGTACACTGATACAACCACTCTGGAAATCAGTCTGGTGATTTCTCAGAAAATTGGACATAGTACTACCTGAAGACCCAGTTATTCCACTTCTGGGAATTTATCCCAGAGATGCCCCAAAATACAACAAAGACACATGCACCACAATGTTCATAGCAGCTCTATTTATAATAGCCAGAAGCTTGAAAGAACCCAGATGTTCTTCAGTATATGAATGGATACAAAAATTGTGGTACATTTGCACAATGGAGTACTAGGCAGCTATCAGAAACAATGGCCTAACGAAATTCTTAAGAAAATGGATGCATCTAGAGAATATCATCCTGAGTGAGATAACCCAGTCACAAAAGAGCAGACATAATATGCAGTCACTGTTAATTGGATACTACCCCTAGAAAGCTCCGAACACCCCAGAAACAACTCACAGACTGTGTAAAGTTCAAGAAAAAAAAAAAAAAAAAAGAAAGAAAAAGAAAGGAAAAAAACCGTTATGTTTACTCTTAACACACCAAGAAAACTTTGACTAATTCCAGGTTACATCCTGTTTTACATGTACTTTATGCTTATTGTAACTAGTAAGATCTTAATGCACACTATCAAACCTTATAAAAAAAAGCCAAGCAATGACAAAATGTATTCTTATACTTTTATGCAAAAATCCTTAAAATTTGTACATTTATGTTTGTTTTTTTTAAATAAATTTCTTTAATAAAAAAATAAATGCACCTACAGAAGTAGGAAAAAAAGACAGTAATTAATGCATACTAGATGGTGAATGAGCAAGCGGTACTATAATTTCCTTGTCAAAGTACCAGGTAAACTGAAAAAAAAGAAGCGTGTTCAAAATTGAGTTATAGAGCTACCAAATTCTAGCAGCACTGAATGAAGGTTTAGAAGTCAGGGAAGATACATCAAAAATTAGTTTGATGAGTCCTCGAGTGTTGACTTCTGAATACATGTGTGCTCAATAAAATTCTTTTCAAAAAAAAAAAAAAAAAAAAAGGAAAGATGGTTTTACCCAGTAAGCACAATGTAAACGTTTTCTCTCTGCCTCATTTATCCAAGAACACAGCTCTAACCATAATTTAGGTCTTTTATCTTTAACACCTGGGCACTGGTAGGCTAAATGCCTTTTTACTGGAAGAACACCTGGGAAATGCTTCTGGAGGCTTCTAATGAAAGTCCGGTTTAGAACAAAAGGCAAGCTGTGGGCTCTCCAGGCTGTGTTTATGGTGATAATGCTAAGAAGACTGCTCACACCTGAGCTCATCTTTGTAACAACCTGCTTCAATACACATTTCCCGCTCCCAACCCTTGTTTGATCAGTGGGACACTATTTAATAGGACCCTTGCAGGAGGACAGGCTATCTTGCTGGTGTCATTGCCTGGGCAGTGATGTACAGCTTATGCACTAGTGTAAGGCAGGCTGAAAGAGGCTTGTTGTTCTTGGAAACATTGCTGGGATTCCAAGGTCATAATCACAAACAACATGTGCAGATTTTTCATAATAATTAAAATTTTTTTGTGCTTTATGTGAAAATGAACGACAAATCAAATCTAGTCCCTTGCAATAGTTTTGCAATTTCTCAAAAATGTTTATGGAAGGCTGCTTCTGTCAGTTTTCATTGTTATCTTCACACATCGGTAAATTTAAAACACATTTTTAGCGAATTTTGTGAGACACTGCTTTTAAATATTTTATCCAAATTCCCCGTTTTGACTCAGCCATTTTCTCCAACCCTTAGGTAGAAGTGAATTTAAATAGTAATCTGGCAGCTATGGCATTCAGCAGATATGGAGGCTTGCCTTTAAGTCACTTCCATGAAGCTATGTGTATAATGGCCCACCAGTCTTGCATATGTACAGACTCAGACAAATTCATGCTGCTTTATTTGAAATCTAACTCCACAGGGGTCCATGTGATCTGGGACAAGAGAGATTCCACATATACCAGGAGGAGAGAACGTTCAATCTTAGCACTCATTGGATTTCAGGTAACCTTATACATTCTGTAGGTTATATAAAATTATGAATAGGAAATCATTCTTCAGATGTACGTGTATTTCTCACCCTTCAAGACTATAGATGACATTTCTGAAGACACTCTCCCTCAGTATTTGTTTTCTTAAATTTCTCCATTTCTCCTGTATATTTTTCATTCCCAGGAAGCTTTTGCAGCTTGTATTCTGAGACTCAGTGCTACATTTCCCACTACTTCTTAAACATGCCACACACAGCACAGGCAGCAAAATCAATACCATTTCAGCTCTTTGTACCGACCAAGCCCCACACGAGGTTCTGTAATCTTACGAGAAATCAGACTTGACCCTAATCTTCCAGGGGCTCTGTCATAATCACATATAAATGGCTTTAATAAGGCTCAGTGTAATAATGAGTAATGAGTGAAAGTAATTATTCTGGGTTTGGAGGGAGCTAGATCTTCCTTCTCCTAGGTGGAAACTGGGAAATAAAGGAAAAATGCGGTAGTATTGATGGGATCTCACATAGGAATAGACTTGAAAAGCTCTGCTCAAGGAGCAGGGAGAAACAGAAAGGACAGTAGCTGCTTCAGAGACTGCTTGCTGTCAGTCAGGGTGAAGCTCGGATGTGAGACAGGAACGGCTGCTTGTCCGCTTTCCTCTGCTGGGAGCTGTGCAGTCCAGATCAGAGGGCTCTGGTACTCCATTTGGAATGCAGTGGAAAAGCATGGGATTATGGGAAGATAAATAGTTACTGTCAGCCTGAATGGGTTAAGACACATGTAGGAGATTTATAAGGTATACACTTGTGCTTGTTTGTCAGACACTTTGCAGGGACCCTTACATTTCCAGAGTTTTGAGGTAATATATTGATCAATCTGCTAGTGTATAGACAATACAAAGATGTTAGAAATAGATCAGAGGGTTGTGTTCTTGGCACTCTGTATCCTGCCTTATCCTATGCTTATATTGCATGTGCTATGCTTCTTACACACTGTGAGGGCAGGAAGCTGCTCTGCCAAATTATTCTACTGCCATGATGCTCTGACAAAGCAGATGGTGCCAGCCGTGATCCATGCCTCAAATCCGAATCCTTGAGCCCATGTAACCATTTCATTCTTTAAACTGTCACGTCTAGTATTTTAGTCAAGGTGACATAAAATTCACTAATAGAGACAGTAAAGTAAGTGTGTGGCTCATGGAAAAAGGAAGATGGGCGTGTATTAGTTACATTTCTGTTGCAGTGATAAGACAAAGACCGAGGTAGCTTCTCTATTCCATAAGTGATAGGAGTCCATTATGACAGGGCAGTATAGGAGGATCAGGAAGCTGAGAGCTCAAATCTTTAAACACAAGCATGAAGCAGAGAGAGGGTAGCTTGTAGACTTAATCTCTCAAAACCCGTCCACAGTGATACTCTTTCTCTACTAATGCCACACCCCCTTAAACCTCTATCTTGGGGGTAAGAGTTCCGTATCTGAGCCTGCTCTGAAGACTTATTCAAACTATTACCCACGGATTACAGAGAGATAATGGGCAGGACTTACCAGTGGTAACGGATATGACTGAGACACCTTTCCAGTGCCACCTTCCTGGGAAACACTTAGATGTAGATGACATCTTGAATTGCCAGACTTTCCACAATACAGGCTATTGTTTTACTTCAATAATCATCATAACAAGTAAGATCTGATAGGTCACTGTGGTTTCATTCTGGATTTCTCTCATGATTAGTAATGTTTAAGTAATGTTTATATACACTAGCTCATTTGTGTATTTTTAAAAATTCCTCTTCACTTTTCTTGGTAATTTTTAATTAGGGATATTTATGTGACATTAAATATTTATTAGTTTATTCTATATTTTAGCTTATTTATTATTAATAACTAACTATTATTTAAGTTAGATCATTTAAAAATAATTCATTTCATTTTTGGTTTTCTTAATTGTTTTAGTTTCTTAATTTCTTCTTAGTCATATGGAAAATTTTAATTTAATCTTATTTATCTGAAAATAATTAGTACCTTGATCAATTCTCAGAGGTATTTTTCTTCAAAACCAAATGGTATCAGGACTTATGTTTAAGTGTGTGATTCATTTTGAGGTGATTCTTGTGCATGACTTAAGACAAAGTTCAGATTTTATTATTTTTATAGAGATATGTAATTATTCGATCACTATTTGTGAAGGAGACCTGTCTTCACATATTGCTTTTCTTGATGTCTCTGTCAAAGATTAGTTGACTGTACACATGTGGATTTGTTTTCTACCACAGGTAACTTTGTGCCAAAATTTGAAATTGAAATGTATTATCTCCAGTCTTCTTCTGTCCCCATTTGTTTTAGCTCTTCAGTTTTTTTGGAGGTTTCATATGATTTTTAGATTTCTTTTCTGTGAAAATACCACTGATATTTTCAATAGAGACTTACTGAACCTGTTAGATTACTTTGAGTAGTATAGTCATTTTAACAATGTTAGCTGTAGCCTATAATTTTGTATATGTGGGACTACATGCTCTGGAAACAGTATTTTCTTTTTGCTCCAATTTTAATACCCTTCATTCCTATTTTCTTGCTTACTTGAAATGACTTTCAATACTATATTGAACAGAAGTCGTGAGAATGCATATGCTCTTTCATTTCTGGTCTTAGGAGATGAGACTACACGTTCACAATGAAGCATGGTGTTGACTGTGGTTTTGTCTTACATGTGTATAGTATTTTGAAGTGGTTATTCTTTTGGTACCTATTATGGTGAGAAGTTTTATTCATAAGAAATATATTGAATTTTGGTCAAGTGCTTCTTCTGCATCATGAGATGATTGTAGAGATTTGTCCTTTATTCTCTTAATGAGGTAGATTACATGTATTGATTTATGCAAATTGAGCCACCCTGAATCTCAGAGATACATCCTTTTATTTTTTTATCATAGTACATGATTCTTCTAGATGTGTTCTTGAGTTTGGTTCATTGCTATTTTGTTGAGTGTTTTTATATCTATATTCATCAGAAAGTGTGGCCTATAATTTTCTTACTGTGTTAACTTGTATGGCCTTCATATTATAAACTAAATTTGAAAGTGTTCTTTTCTTTGTACATTTTTGGGAAACACTTGAAAATGGATTGATATTAACTCTTGAAATGTTCAGAATTGCCCTCTGGTTTAGAGCTCTTTTCACTTGGAAAACTATTATTATCACTGTTATTGTTGTTGTTGTTTTTGAGACAGGGCTTCTCTGTATAACAGAGCCCTTGCTATCCTAGACTCATTCATGTAGACGAGGCAGGCCTTGAACTTTCAGAGATCCTCCTGCCTTTGCCCCCTCAGTACTGGGATTAAAGGTATATGCTACCTTGCCCAGCAAATGATTTTATGTTTAATTGTGTGTGTGTGTGTGTGTGTGTGTGTGTGTGTGTGTGTAAGTGCAGGTGCCTTTGGAGGCCAGAAGCTTTGTGTCCCCTACAGCTTGAGTTATGAGCCATTCCCTGAGTAATAGAGAAATGAATTGGGGTCTCTGTAAGAGTTATAGGAACTCTTACCTGTTCAGCCTTATAATCACACATTCCAAATCTTTAATTACTTAATTAATTCAGTTTTCTTTCACATTACTAGTTTATTTAGATTTTCTATTTCTTTTTAATTTAGTATATGTAGGTTACATGTTTCTAGGAATTTCTTTTGTTTTCCCCGGCTAGATAATGCTCTAAAACTATTTATTTTAATCTCTTATCATATTCTGTACTTCTGTTATGTGAGTTTAATGCCTCCATTTTATCTTCACCTAGACAGGTTGAAATCTTTTTATAAGGTAAGCTTGTAACTTTTGGGTCACTTTTATGATATTTATTCCATTGTCCTCTGCTTCACTGTTCACATGACCTCCTGACTGCTAAGTCAGAGCTTTGCTCATCCTTCTTTTTCTCCATCTTCACACAGCCATTCCTGTGCACTTTCCAGTTTTCTTCCCATGAATAATTTCTAGCTTTATGGTCAGCAAAGATAGTTGGTGTAGTTTTAATGTTCTTTATTTTTTGACTAATTTTATGGCCTGTCATATGACCTATGACGGATAATGTTCTGTGTGCTTGAGAACAATGAGTAATTAACTGCTGTTGGATGGAGTTTCTGCATATATTTGCTTGGTGTAATTCATCTACAGAAGATCCCAAGTCAAGTATTTCTATTTGTAGTTTCTGTCTGCAGCTGAAAGTGGTACTTAAGTCTCCTTTTAGAATTATTTTGGGATCTATTTATTTTCTCCAATTTTTTAACATATTTATTTAATTTGAAGTTCAATGCACCAATCTCTCTATCTGCAACTGCATCTTTATATTGTCTGTGTAAATTTTGTTAGTCTTTGATCAGTTGGGCCTTCTATAACAACATTCCTTGTCTGTTTCTACAGTTTTTGAGTGAAAGGCAATCTGGTAGAGGCATTGCTATTTGTGCTGAGTTTTGATTGCCATCTTTCTCCAACTTTGCACTTTCAGACCATTGTACACTGAAAGCTAAAATGACTCTCATATGATGGACATGAGTTGTAAGTTTGTGTTTTCCTTCTGCCACACTATGGCTTTACATCAGTGAACTTAGTTTGCTTGTATATAATATGATTATTAACTACTGATAACATACATTATTGTTTTGTTTTATAGTTTTATATTTTCTTTTTTCCTCATGATTTACTTTTCTTTGTGGTCTGATGACTTTCTTAAGAGGTTGTTCTGTGGCTGGCAAGAAATGTACATGAAATATGCTGCAGTCACAAGAGGCTAATTAAGGTGATGGCAATTAACTTTTATTACTTGTAAAAACTACATCTTTACTTCTCTTTTACCACATTTTTGATATTAGTGTCTCAGTGTGCTGTTTTAATAATTGTGTTACTATTAACAATTTGTTATGGCAATAATTTTTTAAAAATAACATTCCCATTTTTTATTTTATTAATTAGTATCCCTTTATTTCAACTGAAAAACAATATCCCTTTGATTTCTGAAGGAGAGCTATGGTCAGAGATATTTCTCATTGAAAGATACTTTCCCTATTTAACACCTTTGAGAAAGCCATCTTGCTTTCTATTTAAGATAATAGTTTATTTTTATTGTATGTACATTTTTTTTGCTTGCATGCATATCTAGTAACAGGCAGATGTAAGTTGCCATGTGTTTTCTGGGATATGAATGCAAGTCCTCTGAAAGAGCAGCCAATACTTTTAACTGTTGGGCCATTTTTCCAGCCCTCAATATGCTGAAAATTCACTGACAAGCACACACAGCTTCCCATATGTACAAGAAATATTTCTCCCCCTGCCTTAAAATGTTTTCACTGGTAAAACAATGAAATCCTATTATTGTGTGGTAGTGTGATCATGATGTCTTTGTTGTGTCTTGTTTTGGTACCTAGATAATTGTTTTGGAACGTAGAGCCTCAAATATTTAAGTTGTAGCATTCCCAGAATTTATAAAGTGTTAAGCCATTATTTCTTGAATTAGGCTTTAGATGCTGCTCTCGTTTGTAACTCTCATAATCACGCATTATTTATTTTCATGACACCCTGTAAGTCCTCATTTCTTTCATTCTGTCATGCACAACTAAAGAAACTACATACACACGCGGACACACACACTATCTATCTATCTATCTATCTATCTATCTATCTATCTATCTATCTATCTATCTATCTGTCTGTCTATCTAATCTATCTAATCTATCTATCTATCTATTTATCAATCATCTATCTATCTATCTATCTATCTATCATCTATCTATCTATCTATCTATCTATCTATCTATCTATCTATCTATCTATCTATCTATCGAATCAGGATCCATGGAAAGAAAGAATTAAAGCATAAAATCTCTCTTGGCACTGTGCAGCCTTGAAGTTGGGTAATGTAGGTAACACGTGTTTTGTCTCAGTCTTCTATGTTGGAGACTTGTATTTTTTCTGAAGAAGGGTCTCACTAGTTTCTCACATGTCGCCTGGACTTGTATTTTCCAGGATTAGTGCATTGTTGGAAGATAATTCCTAGCTCAGAATTTGCTGATGTCACTCCTAAATTCTTGTATTTCGAAAGGCTCACCCTGAATACATGGAAGGGGAAAGATAGAAGCAGAGATGTGAAGCACAACAGGGTTACAATAATCAAAAAGGGAGAGTAAATGGACTGGAAGCATGGTGGCAGCAGTGGACAAGTTTAAATTAAAGTGAATTTTGGAGCAAATTGATAGGATATTCCTTGGTGTCGGTATTTGAAGTGGAGTAAAAAAACTAATGTCATATTAAGGACTATAAAATCTTAAACTTCAGCAAGAGAAAGGTTTTAATTTAGAAAGATGAGCAGGGGAACAACAAATCTTGTGATATGGGAGGTGGCAAATCAAAGCTTTATTTTGATGTGCCCCAGTGAGGATTGCAAGGCACATGTGTCAAAGGCAACTGGAGGTAGGAGTTTAACATCAGAGACTAGACCAGAATAGAAAGATACATGTAAGAGTCTGCCAAGCATAAATGATATTTAAAATGGTATCATCTGTAGAGTGGACAAAAATTAGAAATCTGGTATGTATGGGGTTCAGGCTTGAGTTGTATCACCAGTAGATCTGTGGTGGTAAAGAGAAAGAAGGAAGTGGTACTTTCTGTGGAAGGTTGGCTATGTGAAAGGAAAGGAACAAAATATCAGAGTGTGATAAGCTATATTTAACAGAGCTGGCATGACAAGGAACAATGGGGATGTCTGCTTATTTCTGAACACCCCCAGGGATGTTCAGGGCCTTGCTAATTAAGCCCTAACTACATAGTAGCTTGGTAGACAATATAATATAATTCACATGGCATTTTGTTTTCCATTCAAGTTTTAGTTCTCCCACTCCAAGCTAGAATCAATAATGAGTGATTCCAGGCAGGTTCTCTTAAGCAGAGGCCATCTTAGGCACTAGGAAGATAACTGCTATTTTCTTCTAAAGTGCTCCCGGAATGCACTCGCCTTACTCTCTTCTAGCCATTTCTGTGTGAATCTGAGGTTGAATACGTTTTTCTTTATATTTATCTGAATGCTATCTCGAGGCCCATTTTTCCCTGTCAGGTCCTCTGCCAATATGGAGAGCAATCAATCACCAGCACCTTCATAAAAATGCCCTTTGTGTACAAGAAACTGGTAATCAGATCACCTCTTAACTTGCTCTTCTGTAGGATAAACAACACTGCTGCCTTTCATCTTCACTTAAAGGTCCCACTTTTACCTTCTTCACGTGTATGAAGATAGCATATTAAGTAACTATAGTCTCCTCTAGGCCTGTTGCCCTTGATCCATACAGACATATTTTAAAATCATATTTCTAACCCATGATAACATGTTTACTTACGAGAGATGAATGAATTCTTCCTATCTGAAATTCTATTAACCTGACCTCAATGATGCACACATACCAGCAGTGAGGAATACTTGCCTGTGTGTATGTTTGTGCTCAGATATAAGTATCTGTGATTGCATTTACAAATTTGTGTGAGTACATTCTATGTGTCTCCATGCATGAATATACCTAAGTATGTGAATGTGTACAGGAATGGGTGTGTGCATATGAATTCATGTAGGCACAGGTTTATGTGTCTGTCTGAGTATATGTTTAAAGAGACAGTAAGAGCCTCTTTGATTCAGGACTAGTTCATAAAGACTGCTTCACCAGTTTTGGTTGCTTGGCAGGCAATATAAACATTCAGCATCTGTCCTCTATTAGTGATATTCCATGTTTCAGTATATTTGTGTGCCCTTGAAATGTTCATAGGACTTACTTTTCTTCTATACTCTATCATCACTGTTCACATTGGTCCTACTTTCAAATATACTCTATCTATTGAGGAAAATATGAAACGCAGAGAAGGAGAAAAAGTGACAGACAGGCAGAAAACAATCTGAGAAGAAACTATTCTAGGTGATAGCATATCGATGGCAGGTACTGTATGAATAGGATAGTGCTTTGTAGGATACTACCTTATTGGGCAGGGTCTGTAATGCAGCAATCTTCTGTTGATTGTAGAAGGTGATTCAGTGGGCTGGTATTTTACCGATTTTATATCTTGTGCTGTTAATAGCCCCTCACACGTGTAATTTGGCTTTAGCCACCCATCTTTACAAGACATAGAATCAGTGAACCAACTTGTAGGGATTACAAATTGTTTGTCTTTATTTATCCTGTATGTAAATGAGATATCCTCTAAGTGAGTTGGCAAGGCACTTTGATATATGTGAGCACACAAGAAACTCTACAGTGCAATGCTTTACTTGTGTGGACATTCATACAGGATAGGAAACCAAGGCACTTTACAGAGATTAGTGGATGCTTGACAGGAGCAGATGCCCTACTTTTATTTGTGTCTAGAATCACTAGTGTGCTAAACTTATCTGACTATTTGGAAAATTTCTTTTTCTCAAAGGTTAGATCTGAAAATAAAAACATAACAGATTTGTAATTTCTATTGATTCTCAGCTTGTAATAATTCCTGAGCTATTGTAGATATCCATTGCTTATCCTGACCACCACAGTTTGCTTTTAGTCTTAGCTATTAAGGCAGAATTTTTTCAGGAATGTTTGCTCTTCCAAGTAATTCCCATGTAACAACCCAGAATATGTGGTCTCCAAAAAGCAGAGGAATACAGATGAAATTTATCATTGCATAACCCTTCTAAAGCTCTGGAAAAGCAAAAGTTCTTACTCTAGGAGGTGGGTGAGGTAAGCTGCCTGGACCCTAGCATTGCCACATTTTTTCTTGGTGGAACTTAGAGCTAAAATCCAGTAGAGAATGCAGTGTTGAGCAAATGAACACTGAAATAAATTAAAAAAAAAAAAAAACAGAAAAAAAAAGTTCAGTGATCTTTAGTGAGCCTCTGTGTTTTTTAAGATGCGGTTTAAGGATTTACTGTCCCACAGGCATTCACTGAACACAAAAGCCTGATTTTTGCTAGACCCTCTATGCTGAGAACTGCCTGCAGTCTCTCTCCTTTACTTCTCCCAGCAGCCACGTTTCATAGGAAGGATCCAAGGACGATGCCCCTCAGGGCTGTTGTTGGACTGGCCTCTCTGCCAGAGCTGCCTCTGCACCTCTGTTTGCTTGCAAACATTGAGTTAACAGGAAATGTGGAGTCAGCTCTGCTCCTGCTCCTCTTAATTTTCATCACCCCATGCAGTGGGTTTTCTCTTCTGGTGCCCCAGCTGTTCCCTCTTTTCCCAGGGCAGCAGCATCCGCACCAGCTGCAATCTGTGCCTCCAACAAAGTTCCTTAGTTGCCTACTTGACCTTAACTGCCCTGCGTGGATTTTTCATTTCCTGATGCTTCCAAACCAACATTAAAAAACACGTGGTAGCAGCTGCAGCAATCGGAACTGACAACGGCATTAATGGTAAGGGTGTAGGGGTGTTAACACAGGAGACAACATTGGGTTCAAATGTTGCATGGGCTCCTGTAACCTAAGACTTATCGATTAACTCATAGGAGCTTTGGTTTCTTTGATCAAAATGAGAAAATCTCGCTTGTCTGTTTTTAGGATTTAAAAACTAACATGTAAAACTCAGTGTATTGTAGGTTCTCCCTTGGGTCAGCTTTCAGTTCAGCTTTCAGTTCAGCTTTAAAAGATATAAGCAGCATTCCCAGGTTACTACAGGACAATAGCAACCCCATTTTCTATTTTTTTTTATATGGTAACTGATTGTGCGAAGATCCAGGTCATAACAAAATTGAAAACCACCAGGCAGGGAATTAATGTATATATTTGAATGTGAGAGATATTGGGCTGTAGGAACCAACTTTGCAATAATCAAAAGTTTATAAAGATAATGCTTTTGAACTTGATTTTCAGGATTTATAATGTTTTAAAAGAGTGAAAGAAAGGGGTCCTCATGACAGGGAGGGGATTAGAATCAAAGTCAAGTGTCAGATATCCAGGTATAGAAGAAACATGAAGATGACATTTTTGCCCCAGCAGAACAGTTGCTTTGAAATGGTAGAGGATGAGTTCAGTCACAATAGATGTTAGTTAGGATTGGGAATCTTTGATCAGCTCAGCAAATGAAACCTTAGAGTGGCCAGCTATATGTAAATTTCAGACAAACAATGAATTCTCAAAAGTTCCGCAGGTAGTATTTACACTAAGATATTTTTGTAGTTTATGTGAAATTCAAGTGTACCTGGGCATTCCCCCATTTTATTTGGCATTTAAAAAAAAAAAACTTAGAAACATAATGCCAAAATTCTTAACTTGACTTTTAAAAAAAAAAACAGTTTAGTACATATGGCAGTAAATTTTCAAAAGGGCAACCTTTTATCCCATGCTAGTGCCGGCACCCTTAGGGCCACATGGCATGTGCAAACCTGGTTGCTACTCTGCCATACCATCTGCAAGCTGCCCCTTCACACACTTCCCTTCCCAGGCCGTCCACTCCACCTGCCCTAGCTGCTTCTGTTTCAGGAGGTCCATAACTAACCCAGCGTGTTGTTTTCACTCACTTTCCTTTGACATGTTTTTGCTAAGCCTTGCACACACACATCCCAATCCATGGCAGGCTTTGTGTGTCTCACCACTATACCTTCTTCGAACTCAATTAAGTTGCCACATCAGGAACACACCAAAAATAGTCTGATCTAATTGGTATAATTTTCCTACCTAGACAATTCAGATGTACAATTCTATTTCTTATAAAATATTCATAACAACCTTTATCTGTATAGAGGTGCAACAAGAGAAACATCTATGTCTGCTTCCATGTTGCACCTCTTGACTTTCCCACTTTCTCTTTTCCTTCTGCCTTACCAAAACTTTGTCCCCATCCCACTCTCTACTGTCTGATCATATATCGCCTTGCCATCAACCTACAAACTTGAAAAATCAGAAAATTCCAGAATGGCTGAGAGAAACTGAGGGAGGAAGGGAAAGAGGAATGAAAGACTGGGAAAATATGGATATGCTGGACCAAAGGCTCAAAGAAGATAAGCTCTCTTCTAGTTTAAAGTCGTGGTTTTACAGCTACATAAAAAGACATCATCTGGTAGGTTATGGGGAAGATATAATTGCTATTTCCTCAACGTAGACAATTATGAGCTCTGAAAATCTGGAGGAAACGATAGTATCAGGTATGTCAGTATCTCTAAGGAACTTTAATCTAGGTACATAAGATTATCAACATAAGCAATACAGAACTGCCATCCAAAGCCCATCCTACCCGTCCAGCACCACTATGGCATGCAGTCACAGTGACAATCAGGGAGTCTTAGTAATGCATTTGCTTTCTGAAATACAGTTGCACTGTTTTGACTCACAGCCTAAGGAGCTAAGGAAGAAATTTCAACAGCAACGATCATCTGGGTTATTCAGCAAGATGAAAAACATAGAGGCACGCTATTTATTCAGATTTTGAGATGTACCTAGTTGCTAATTAAAATTAGTTTTCCATGCTGATTGCCTTTTTAGTCTCAATAGTACAAATATTTTTTTGCTTGTGTGGTCAATTTGAATAACAGGTTTTTTTTTTTTAGATTTTATTATTTAAAACAATTTTCCATTTAGATATATTTTGATCATATTCTTCTGCTCCCCCAAATTCTTTCAGATCCTCTCCTTCTTGCCTTCCAACACAAGTTTTTTTTTCCTCAAGAAATACAAGACACATATATTAACAAAACTCTTCCAAATCAAGACAACAAAGTAACTCTCCCCACAAAATACCAAACCACGTACTAGTCCCTACCCACAAACACATAGCAGTATGCATAAAAGAAAAAGAAAACAAAAGAATCCTATAGAATTCTTTATATTTTGGTCAAATACTGAACATGAGACTCTGGGCTGGAGTTGTCGATATACCCAGTATCACTCTATTGGAGAACACTGATTTTCTCTTTGATGGAAGGTTTAAGTGACAGATCAGAATTAGCCACCACTCTAGTAGCTAGGCTTCCACTCCTCATTTATACATTTTTTCACTCATTCATTCATTAAAAAAAAAACAACTAAATAAAATGTAAAGATAAAACAAAAGCTATCATGTTGGAGTTGTACAAGAGAAATGGATAGAAAGCAACTCAAGAGAGGGCACAAGGCTCAGATACTCACTTATTTACAGAGGACCTGGAGCAGACCTGTGCAGCTCCTGTGAATGGTTTCTCAGACTCTGAGAGATCATATGAGTTTTGCTCTTTTCAATATAGAGGACCTTGTCTTCTTGGAGCCCTTATCCTCTTGTGCTCTTAGACATGCTTTATAATCTTGCATGGGGATCTCCTTCGTGCAACCCTCTGAAACACCAGGTTCATTTTAGACCACCTCCAGATGCCCAAAAAGAGTTATTGTTCTTGTTTTTGTTGATTTTTTTCCTATTAGTTAAAACCTGAAGATTAACTGGTCCATAACACATGAAATGTTGAATGGCATAATGTATTTGCAGGGTATTTGCAACTATGTTGTAATCACTTCAGTTTAATTTTGGCTGATGATTTTTCCTTCCTGAGTGGAATTTCCGTATTTACTATAAAATCTGATTTTCTGTTTTGCAGCTACTGAATATAATTCTTGAGGATTATATGAATGAATTAGTGTTTAGACAACTTGGCTTTTCTTCCAAATCCCTTGTCTAACACTATGGATTCTCTTCTGGATGGTTATCGTGTTTGTGTGTGAAAATACTGTTCGCTTTTGACCTTCGTCTCAGTTTCATTGTGAAACAGCCAGGGTTGGCTTTGCCTACCCATCCATGCTATTTTTTTTCTGTTGTTCTCCATGGCTGCCTTTCCTCACTCCCTTTTCAGAAACATAAATGCCTAAAGCAAGTAAACACAAGAGTTTCTCCAGATTCTCAAGCAAGCAAAAAAATTAAAAGGTGAAGTATATAAAAACTAAAAGTAGATGATAAAAAAAAAGAGAAGGGGAAGGTGAGCTAGGTTTGCCCTTAAAGGAGCCTTCTCACATTGAATTACCAGCAGGCATTGTCCTATGGCTGCTTGTTTTGTTCCTTCTCTCAAAATACAGTAATATATATTCTGAAAATGTTCAATTGCAGTTCTAGACACCGGATGTACTAAAATAAGTATGAATGCAAAGCTGGTTTGGCTTAGGGGTAAGAAGATCAGCATTTCCTTTCATGTAGAGAAGGTTTCCAAGACCCACTTTCTAATATCTTCTTATATAATGTGGAATAATTGAGTCTTTTAAAAAATAGACCGAATGCCCTTTGCCTGGAGCTATAAAAGACCACACCCACCTTATGTGATTTAGTTTGACTTTTTATCTCTATCTTGCAAGATACCAAGCTGCCATGCACACACATTTTTGCCCATTTTCTCCCCTTAGTACATGAGCTCCTAATATTTCCTAAAAGGTATGACTTTGATTTACTTATTACATGATTGGAAATTGCACCAGTAAGTGTTCACATTTGACAGTATACTACAAGCACTGACTTAAAGGATACTCTCAGGAAGAAAATGCATTAAATCCCTACCTAATCAATGCAAATTAAGATGCCACAAGAGCAGTTGTTATTTTCATGCACAGCAACAATGACTTTTCAAGATGAGAGTCAGTGCATGGTGTTTGTAAATGTGAGGTGTGTTAGGTTGGTGGAGATTCTTATCCAAGAGGATGAGGCTGATGTTTAAACTGGACAGAAAGAAGGATAGGGGGAAGTGATAGGCAACCTGCTACTGTTAAAAGCCAGTAGGAGACAGGATGCTTGGAAGAAACCTGCAGGTGATGTTTGCAGCATATGGGAAGACAGAGCCATCCAAAAAAGGTGACACCTTCATATGCCAACAGACTTTCTGCTCAACTTGATATTAAAAATGTGCTAAAAGAACCTTTTTTTTTAAATAGAATAACCCTCAATAGTTGAGAAATCTCTTTGGGTTACTTCTCTTTTTAAATGTAGGAAAATATTGTGGTTGTACATGAATATATAAATATTTTAACATGTTAAAAGCTAGTAGGACCCATTTAAATGATTACTTGTCAAATGAGTGTATTTCACATCTCTGGATCTCTCTTACAAGCTAAATGAAAGGAAGCCTGTATTAATTCTCTTCTGTCTAAACAGTGCCCATGTATTTTACTGAATGAAGAATGCAGTGGAATAGAATTGCCATTTTATCATTATTTCTTCAATTAATGCACAGATTAGAGTCACTAGAACAAATGTGCCATGTGCATATATAATTTATTATTTTGGCACAAAGTGTTGTCTGCAGTTTTGTGAAGCTGCACATAACCTGGTGTTCTATTTCTTCTTGTCATATAAATTTTTAGCACAAAAATTAAAAAAACAAAAACAAAACACCAAAACAAAAAACCCAATAGCATTCTAAATACGATTTTTGCTGAAATAAAGGCAACGTAATGCAATCTGAAGTCCTTCCAACAGAGGGCTGTATGTGCTTGATTTAAACGAAGAAAGGGTGTGAAAAAAGCGATTTGGATTTAGGTTGCTATAGTAAATTCTGTATTACACTTAAAAATAGAACTGATAAAAATGGAGTCAGTGGAGTTGAACGGGGACGAAGCATCCTAAGATGAAATGTAAGACCCACTCTTACAAGACAGAATTTTATGTCTTAGAATTGATGTTCTTTTTAAAAGACAAACTGTATTTTAGCATCTATAAATAAGAAAGTAGGCAAATTGGAGATAATCTGTGCTTTAAAGTACTATTAATATTACCTCAATTGGATATATTTTTAAAAGAAAGGGAGCAATTGCATGTATTCTCTTACGGAGGCTTTCTATCTTTGCCATTGGAGAATAGCTGAGTGTTGTTATAAACAAATGTATTATAATGTAAAATGAAGCTAAATATTTAATATGCAGAATATATGTGTGTATGCATGCACAATGCAAAACGTTTCTACGATATTTTACAAAGACAAATGACACTGTTTTAGAAGGTGGAGCACAAAGGCACTAGAATACGCTAAAATGAAATGTATACTTCTTTGTGCTAGGCCAGGTTTATAATTCTCTTTCAGATTGCAGAGGCTTAAAATATATCCATTGTAGTAAAACAAGAAATAAGCAAAACCCATAAATTGCCTCTAGAATCTAGTGAGATCTTTGTCTTTCAATTTTAAGAAATGCTTTATTTTATGGGATTTCTTCCGTGGTCTTTGAAGTGTTTATTACATGCTATGAGCAGAAAACTCAAATTTTAACCCTCTTCTTACATATAAATACAAATTCTTATTTCATTTAATTCAGAGCTAGTGACATTACTAGCATTCTGCTTAAATAAATCATCTTGCCATTGGGCTATATTTTGTAAAATATATTTGCCTAAAATTTTAAGCTAATCTCTTTAAAATAAATTCTATATACTCTTTTAAACACTGGTCTCATTGTATTTGCTTATATTTCTACAAAAGTACTTCTTTATGAATACAATGGAGATTCATAAAGTACATTTCTGTATAAGGCACTAGTATCTAGACTATAGAAATATACAATAATCCTATATTTATGTATTTTGTGTTTATAATTTCTCAAAAACCCAAATATTTATTACTGATATAATACTTTTCATCTTTTAAAATTTTCACTACATAATTATACATATATTCGATGATAACAATAAGTGATATGTGTTTACTAAAAGCAGAAGTCACTTCTATAATTTCTTATGAAGCAAATAAAATTGGGTTTTGATTCCCTGCAACACTGCTTTCATTTCTGTACCTTTTTAGAAATGGTTCTTTGGTAAAACAGAAATACTTCATTGTATAAATAGTTGGAGTCTGGGTATTCACATGAAATCTGAACAACCATTTCTCCATTTCCATCCGCCTTTTGTCTTTTGCAGTAACTGAGGATGGTAGATGTCTCTTAACACCCCAAGAATATCCTACAGAAAATATGTGCATAAATAGGAAATATTTAAAAAATTAATATTTTTGAGATAGTTTTATTAAAAGACAATATTTATTTTCTTGAGGGGGACACAGCTTTTCAATTTCTTAATGAAGAAATTCAGTTCCTGCAAACATCTTCAGCTTCAAGAGGCTGTTATTTTTCCTTTGTACATTTTCACAGGTATTTATGAAACCTCTAAGCGAAAATTCTTCCAGAGCACCTTCCTCCTTCCATATAGTATTACTTCATTTGGCTTATATTTTACCCACAACGTTAAGATTAGAGACAAAGCACTGTCCCTTTAGGTCACAATCCAAGAGTACAAAGAGATATTCATGGTGCTGCTCTACACAGCGTCTTCACTGAGACAATTGTCCCCTTTTATTTGTCAGAGACTCCAGGCAATAACTAATCTTCATCAATGTTTTGTTTATTATTTTTACTCAGAGAAGATTACATTTATAACCATATAAAATGCTGAGTAAGAATAATGTGGTTTTTTTTTTCCTGAACTCAATTTTGATTAAAGGTGAGAACAACTAAGTAGCAAGTATACTCATATATAATTCCAGCCACATGTATTTACAGGTAAATATTTTAAAAGGAGTCCTAAATAATATTCTCTATCATATTTATACCAAGATGTAAATCAGAATTATTTGCATCTGTAAATATTGCTTTTATGGCTAAAGAAAAAGCAAAACCACTTATATTTTCGACAAGGGCACACAATGCTAATGGTTTGTTCTGCGCACCTGCCAGCTTGGTTTGCTGTTAAAGCCACCCTGGAAATTCTCATTTCTTTGTGCAATATTTTATTCTGTGCTTTTCTTCAGGGCAGATTGGTTCTGCCTGCACTTTATTTCTGAACCCATGTTCATTCAAAATGGACTGCCAGACATAAATGCTGTATCTAGTGTTGCCACTGCTGCTGCAGGGGCTGCTGACTAACAGCACCCCTCCCCCAAACCAGCTCCTGCCCCATTCCCCTGCCCTATCCTTTGTTGACAATGGACTACCATTGTCAACAAAGAGTGTGCAATTGTGGAATACTCAGCAGCAATTTTGGTAATGTTTTGCTTTGAATATTTTGAAAGTATTTCTGAAGTCTATAAATAGATATGCCCCCAAGCTTTTCCTTTTTCTTGATTTTAATATTTGGAGATGAGCTCTCATCCCACAGGGCAGCCTCAGGGACTGCAGTGGCTGGAATGCTTTCAGAGAACAAATGTGGCTCTGTGGCTTTCTTTTCATAATAATATCAACATCATATAGACTTAATAACAGGGTGATGGAGGACATTTTGATGATGGGGCAAATTCTCTGATCTGCCAAGGAAAGCATCTGATTCTCTCATGTACCAATTAATTATTGAAGCAACTGAAAATAATAGGCTACTGTGCTTCCTTCCTGCAAAGGGATGCAGTTGGTATGGTAGTGGTGGTGGTGTAGTGTGTCTGTGTGTGTGTGTGTGTGTGTGTGTGTGTGTGTGTTTGCGCAAGCATGTATGCAAGCACTTGTCTATGTTCAAAAGGCAAACTTAAACAGAAAAGTCTTCACTTAAAAATTACTGGAAGGTTAAGTTTGCATGTCTGTTATGACAGTAGTATTTCTCTGAAATAGAAACACAATCTTACTTTATCTCTCTTAAAATTATTTTTTCTTCCATACCCTTAATGGACTTTATTGTAAATTATTGTATTTTATTTTAACTTCTACTTCTACTTTATTAGCACATTTTTTTGTTTTGTTTTACAGTCCACTGATGCAGCACCAGATCAGGTCAGAAAAAAAATACCTTGTTTTGTTTTAGACCCCAATATGCATCATCTGATTGCACAGAACAGTCAGTACATAGATTTACTTGCTTTAATCTGGTTAGTTTACAGAACTATTTCATGATATTCAGACATGGATTCATCTTTTCCCCACTAGAGTCTGTGGCTCCATAAACTTTTTTAGATAGGGGGAGGCTAGATTCTTGGATTATTGTAAATTTGTTGCTTTCTATTATGACAATAGTGTTTATATTCTTGACACCTTCATAATAATATTAAGCTCAATTTTTTAGTGTGATGTACTTTATACATTTGTATAAATGTCACAGCCAGTAATCACTTTCTTTGTCATCGACGATTAATCTAAAAAAATCGAATAATTCACTGCCCCGTGCCATTTACATATCGTCTGCTGCCATCTGCTCTTCTCAGCAGCAGTAAATGATGGGTAATTAACTCAGTGCCTTTGTCTTTCCCTTGCCGAATGTCTGACACATATAGATTTTGCTCTCTGTGCGGATGTGCGAGTATATGTGCTTGTAAGAGGAAGAGGGAGGTGGTGAGGAACACAGGGCAAGGGAGAACGAATGATACTGAAGGATGCATGATATCGTTGCAGGAGAAAATGGCAACGCAGTGTTCAGAGGGGTGGGCAAACCTCATGGCCTCACTTCTTAACCAAATCAAGATGAAGACGTACTACTGGAACTACGACTTTCCTGCACAACTGAGAAATTTATTTTTTTTCTAAAATCTTGAAAGCCAATGTAATAATAGAACGTCAAGAAAAGACTATAAAATCCCTTTGTTCACCAAGATGCAAAGAAGAGCATACAAGTGTGGTGAGGTTTGCAGGAAGCTGCACTAGCATGAATGTTTTACTTCTACACGGGGGGAAATTTTTGTCAGAGAAGTTATACAGAAAAGAAATCTCTGGTGGTCTTGATGCTTGACCTATTTCCACAAACAGGACATGGCAAGAAAAACCTAGAAGGACTCCAGAGATTCAAAACTTTGTTAAAAATCCTCTTTTAAAAGAAAACAGAATTCTGTCCCCGGATTTCTACCGATTTCCTCTAACTAGATCAATTAATTCTTTCAGAGGCTTCCCTTCATACAGGCAATATAACATTTTTAGACAATTCTTAGTGAAATGCCTATCTTTCAATGTGCAATAACTTTCTGAAATGTGGCTGAATATTACAATACTAAAATTTGATAATACTAAAAACTAGAAAGCAAAAATTGAGGGGCACTTAGAATGTAGCTTTGTTTTAATATAAAGTAAAGTTAGCATACATCCCTAGTTTCAGAGTACGACCAGAGTCTTTTTCACATAAGATTCTTAAGGCTTCTTCTGACTAGTGTTGACATACATTCACTGTCTCTAACTTAAGCAAGCTGAATTTTGATCATCTCATTTTACCATTTATACACATACACACATACATACACACACACATGCACACACACACACACACACACACACACACACACACACACACACACACACATATGAACAAAATATAATTTATCTACTCAATAAACCTAACAAATAATCTATAGTGATGTAAATATTGACCTGATGCCCAACCATCTACACAGGCAAGTTCTTTAGTAGTTTGCTACTTTGTGTGCTCAAGATTCCAGAAATTGCTGGGAGATCCAGAGGTATCAGTACAGAATCCAAGCAAATTCCAGGAACTTAATTTCCATATGCAAAAATTATTTTCTCATGTAGTCCCATCGAACTACCTCCACTTTGCTATTTATCCTGTGGCTATAAGAGGATACTCACATTTTTCTGTCATGAAAGTAATGATTGACTGCTTTAAAACATTGATCTCTGCTTAATTTTAGTCTTTGAGATAACTGTTGCTGCATGTGTCCTATCGTCATATGACTTATCCTGGATAAATTAGGTGTCTATAATCAAAAAACAACTGGGCTTCCATAGAACGGCATTTAGAGGGTAAAGTATATCGTTCTCCATTAGTTTGAAATGTCTCATGGAGAGGACTGAATACAGATATCAAGTGATAAAGTAGCTAAACATGTGCACAACTGTCTAATTCACTTAAAAATTAAAAAGGAATATTATGAATGTAAAAAAAACCTGAGGAGTGAGTCTCCATCTCTCAAGGCTTCTGGTAACTGTGTGAAAATATTTGTACCTTATCCAACTATTTTAATTTTATAAACTTTTTATGACTTACTGGTACATTTGTCAGCATTTAATTGAGTATGAGGCTTTCATTGCAGTTAGTAATCCATCTTCATTGTTCTCTTAGGTTGTTGTGTGACCCAACAGGCTGTAAGAACAGTATCACTGAATATGATTGACATACGTCAGCAAAATAAAATGAGTAACAATTTTTTTGTTGTTGCTTTGTTTTGATTCTGCAATTTTATTTTGTTAATTTTTTTAAAATATTAGGTTTCTTCTTGGACTGAACTGTAGGTTGAATTTCTTTTTGGTTTGATTTTGGTAGCACTTACAAGGAATTCATTTAAATTTTGTTTAAGAAGAATATATTACTTCCCAGTTCCTTGCAAAAACTGTCAGAGTTTCTATTCCTTCAACAGTTTTTATTTTAATTGCTGATCTGAAAGATGCACTGCATGGGGAATATGGGGCAATGACTTATCTAGGGCTATCGTACATGTCCAGGTTGAATTATCCATTCATAGCCTTCTCAACTTTTGAACAGACAGAGTGGTAGATAGTTTCTCCGAGGTGGTTTAAGAGCTACCACGCATCCAGACTCTGCCACAGCTGGTTCCCGCAGGCGTAGGACTGAAGCAAATGCCCGAAGTGTTTACTGTTCCACCTCTCCATGCTTGTTCACAGGGATGTTATGGTTAATACTGGTAATTTGGGAAAATTATGGTATAAGCATTTTTTTTATCTAAGAGTATAGGACAAATGGTAGTTACCTCCCACTATCAGATGAGTCTAGAGGAACAAAAATAATTCTGGAATTTCATTTTGTACACTATTTTTTTCCTTGAAAATATTTTTTCAAATGTTGTTTTCTTTGAAAATTTTATTTATTATCTTCTGGATGTTGTCCCATCCCCACCTTACTTACCAGAGATCTGCCTTACTTTCACACATGTCCAACTTTATGTTCATGTTTGTTTTAAATTCACAGATTAAACTTTATGTTTCTTATGCACTTTGGAGTATCTGTTCTCTCAGTTTTTGTTAAATATGTGTGGACATCTGTGTACATGCATGTATGAGTATCTTAGTTAAGGTCTTCATTGCTGTGAGAAAACACCATGACCAAAACCAACTTGTGGAGAAAAGCATCCATTTCAGTCCACAGCTCTATAGTGGAACACATTAGTGAGGAAACTTAGACAGGAACTCATACAGGCCAGAATCCTGGAGGCAAAAAGTCCATGGAGGAAGTGCTGCTTCCTGGGTTGATTCTTATGGGTTGCTCAGCCTGCATTTTTATAGCACAGAGGACCAGAGAAGGTACTGCCCCCAGTGAGCTCGGCCCCTCGTCATGGATCCTAAAAAATTACCCCAGTCTTGCCTACAAACTAGTTTTTGGGGACATTTTTCTAAATAAGACTCCCTGGAATCAAACTCATGTCCTCATGGCTGGAACAAAAGCACTCTACCAACCCATCATCCCCTTATCTCCTCATATCCTCACCCCTTTATCCCTTCATCTTCTCATCCCTGCATCCCCTCATCCTCTCAACCCTTCATGCCTTCATTTTTCTTTAACTCATCCCTTCATCCCTTCATCTTTTTATTACTTATCCTCTCATTTTCTCATGTTGTCATCCACTGATACCTGGATTATTATTCCGATTTAAACTTTCAAATATTTGCAGCATTGCTATTTCAGTGGGAAGAATGTAGAAACATTCTTTCAGAAAATATGTGCAATCATAGCAATGTGTAAGTTCTGAGCATGGAGACTTCTCTGACATTAGTCTTAGATGCATAAGGATGATGTTATGGAGGAGTAAGGAAGGTAAATAGCATTTCTAGATGTTCACAAGGCAAAACCAGGATGGACACAGATACAGTACTGCATTTCTGACCAAGACACAACCACAACCTTATTTCCAGAGTATTTTTTCTTGCCCCCTTTTATTCCCAGGCTCTCCTTCTCCTTCTTCCTACTCCTTCCTCCTCCTCCTGCTTCCTCCTCCTCCTCCTCCTTTACTTCCCGTCCTCCTTCCTATTTTGCTACTATTTCTTGTGATTCTTTTCTCCTTTTCATTCTCAAGCTGAGAACCCTGGCTTCAGAAATAGTACTGCCAACATTAAGAGTCTGTGTTAGCAAATCAATTAACCTAACCTAGGTAGTCCCTGAGACATACCAAGGTATTAGTTTCCATGGCGCTTCTAAAATCTTATCAAGTTCACAACCAGGTTAACTATCACATAGACATGCTCAGATTATGAAGCACTGTGTACCAGGGAAGATTGGGGTTATAAAGTCAAATCTAGTTTGAATCCCAGATCTTCTTCAGACAGGTTTTGAAAGAGAACTGACATCAATATATGCACTGAGAACAATAGTATTGATAGACCCCTTAAGGATGGGTTATAAGAAAAACCTGTGATGGATTTCTATAAGAGTATATATATATATATATATATATATATATATATATATATATATATATATATGAGCCTTATCTAAGCAAGGACAATAGGAATCGACATGAGGGAATATGTGTAAGAAATACTAAGGGAGTTAGACTATGTAAAATTAAGTTCTGTTGTGGTAACATGATAAGAAAATAGTTCAGAACAGTCGTCCACTTTCCAGTGAAGCTAATGGGACTAGAAAATGCAAAGAGCTCTTTTTGGAAAAAGGTAAGCTCAGGCTTGCATATACAGAGTTATGTGGACTGAATAGATATAGATGGTAGTTGCTAGGATATAAAATGAGTTCTATAAAATAGAGGGAGAAATGTAAATGTTTTTTTTCTTTTTTTCTCTCTTACAACTTTATTTTTTAAAAAAGAGGGATACATATACAGATTTTTAAAGGCATTTTGGCATAACACTATATAAATATTGTTTATCAGTACTTAATTCTTTTAGAGGGTTGATAGCATGCATTGAAATCCCATTAGTTACCATAAGCATAAAGTACATGTAGGACAGAATGTAACATGGAAACAGATTTCTTGGTGAGTATAGATTAAGCATAATGATCTTTGAATACCAAAAATTGCCACAAGGTTATATTCTTAGCTCTTGGATTATTAATGATTTAAGGTCCAGGTGTACCAAACTCTGAGAGGGTACTATACATTTATTATTTCTTAAGAAGGATTGAGGCTTTCACTTTTTGGCCTTTGTTTTCTTGAGCTTCATATGGCCTGTTAGTTGTTTCTGGGGTGTTCAGAGCTTTCTGGAGTTTGTATCCAATTATCAGTGACTGCATATTATAGCTGTTATTTTGTGACTGGGCTACCTCACTCAGGATGATATTCTCTAGATGCACCTATTTTCCTAGGGATTTCATAAAGGCATTGTTTCTGATAGCTGAGTAGTACTCCATTGTGTAAATATAACACAATTTTTGTATCCATTCATCTACTGAAGGACATCTGGGTTCTTTCCAGCTTCTGGCTATTATAAATAGGGCTGCTATGAACATTGTGGTGCATGTGCCCTTATTGTATGCTAGAGCATCTCTTGGGTATATGCCCAAAAGTGGAATAACTTGGTCTTCAGGTAGAACTATATCCAAATTTCTGAGGAACTGCCAGACTGATTTCCAGAGTGGTTGAACCAGTTTATAACCCCACCAACAGTGGAGAAGTGTTCCTCTTTCTCCACATCCTCAGCAGCATCTGCTGTCATCTGAGTTTTTAATCTTAGCCCTTCTGACTGGTGTGATGTGGAATCTTAGGGTTGTTTTGATTTGATCTCTGATGACTAGGGATGTGAAGTCATTAGAGGCCAGAACAAAAATTTTAGATTTTTCCGAAGAAAGATGTTTTTAAAAGCAAATTAAATTTGAATGCTTATAAGCATGCATTTTGTGCCAGGAGCTGATACTCTTCTTCTGCATATAAGATGTGTTAATTATATAATATACTACAGTTTATAATTTAAAAATAACTGTTAAACCATTGTTCCTACTACGTGGTTCACATAAGAAAACCTGGCTTAGAAAGTATTTAAATCTTGTGGATGTTTGTTTCTCTAGAGGTGTTTAGAGTAATGAAGGGTATAAAATGTACCTGTACCAAGACATCATTTCAACATTAACACAGGGCAACAGTTTGAATCTTCAATGTTCCCCAAAGTTTTATGTGTTTAAAACTTTCTCTCTACTCTTTGGCACTATATGAAGTAGTAGAGCTTTTAGGCAATGAATGTTTGTAGAAGGTTTTAGGCCATTGTAGTAGGCTCTCAAAGGAGATATAAGGATTTTTTTCTCTCTTCTCTTTCGATTGACTTATTGACAACCATGAAATGAGTCATTTGATTTTACTATTATTTCACTATGATGAATTTTACTGCTACAATGCCAGTGACAAGAGGGCCAACCAACCATGGACTTAAAATATATATATATATATATATATATATATATATAAATTCATCTTCTTAAGGGGATTATCTCTGGTAGTCTGTCACAGTAGCAGAAAGCTCACTAATGAGCAGCAAAGTAAGTTAGCTTCTATCCTGGTAATTAGTTCCTGTTGTCCTGTATTTCATATTGTCTTGTTCTGTTATTTCTCTCTTTCCTTCACTGTCTTCTTTCTTTCTTCAGTTATCAGTCTTCATAATAGTCTCAAAGTAATTCTGGAATATTGTCTTCACCTTAGCAACTCCAATGGTAAAAGTGTGTCCTTTTCATCAGTTCTAATGAAAGTTGTTGAAATCATTAATGTTGGCTTGGTTAAGGTCATGTGCCTTTCTGTAACAATGTCTGAGGCCATGGAAATAGACCTAAGGCCTGTGACTTGAGCTACAATGGAGTGACAATAACTACAGCAGAATAACATGGACTGTAAGTCAATGAAAATGGGTACTTATCTATATGTGTCAGTAATCACAGGAAAAAGGCCAAAAAGTTAGGTGTAGACTGAAAGAATAAAAAAAACCAGAAACAACAGCAAAACAACAGTGACTGGCCTTCCCTTTAAGTATAAAGGAAGACTGTTTGATAAACCAAGAGGGTTTTACTGAGGTCGCACAGAAATATTTAAAAGCAAGAATATGCTCCATGAAAATGGCAAGAGTTGGCTTCTTGAGCTAAATCTGGTAGAGTTTAAATATTTCAAATACAAAAAAGTTGTAACTTTTGTTACAAAAAGTGCTTCCATGTGACCTTTATAACTTTATTTTTGGCTGCAAAACTTTGGGCATATGAACCACAATAAAATAGCACACATGATTTATAAGAACAGGGAACTGAGAAATGCATTGCTTTTGAAACAGCAAATGAAAGTAACTTTCATACTTCTGATATCACATTGTGGGCCAAGAGCATAGATTCCTGAGCAAAGCAAATATTGGATTCTACTCCAAAAATATTATTTGAAATAATTTTCAAAATTTTAATAGAGAGTAGATGATATTAATCGATTGATAAAATCTTTAAGAGATTAAGTTTCTATATGTGTGAAAAAATATAGTGCAGAGCTTTAAACAAAGCAAAGCAAAACAAAATGAAACAAAAGGACAAAATAAAATATAGAGGTTGTCTCTTTATTTTAGATATCTATTATTTTAGTCTTAACTGATCAAAAGCTCATAGTAAATTACTTGATGAGATCTTCTAAGATTTAAATTTGTTAAGTGAAACAAAATAAATGGTTAAATAATAAATAGCAATTGGGATTGTACTGTTTGTCTTTATTGCCAACTTAACACAGCCTAGAGTCCCTTGGGTGAGAGCCTCTTCTGAAGAACTGCTTTTTTTAAATGGGCCTGTGGATGTGTCTGTGGGCACTTGTTGATGGCTAATATATGTGGCAGAATCTAGCTCATATCGGGACAGTAACATCTTGATGCATGTAGACCTGGGTTTCATGTGGAAGCTCACTGACCATAAGCCAGTTAGCAGGCCAATGAACAGCACTGTTTCATAACAGCAACAGAAAAGCAAACTAGAATAGAAATTGGTACTTGGAGTGATCATTGCTCTGATCAATGTCATTATGTGTCTGGGAGAAGATTGTGGAAGATTTGAAAGTTAAAACTGAGAAAGCCATTGGGACTCAAAGTCTCAAAGTATAGTAAGAAATTCTCTGGGGCCTTGTAAGATAAGGATGCAGAGAGATGCAGACAATGAAGGCCTGGCTTGAGAGGTTGCCAAGCAAGCCAAAGATTGCCAGGATGTTTGTGTGAAATTTTGAATTAATAATATTAATAGTGTTACTATATTGAAAAAATAATTAAAATTTTTTAAATTATTAATTCAAATATTAATAATCTGTAGTTACTGGTCAGCTGGTGCTGAAAACTTGGCTGTGATTAACAAGAGACTAACCCACTGAAGTGAAACATCTTGTGCTTCAAAGTTATGATAGCTTATCTTTGTTGTCAACTTGTTCACATCTAGAACCAACTATGGTGCTAGGTAGTCCCTGAGAGGAATCCTTAAATCACATTATAGAAAGAAAAAGGGCCCATCCTATATCTGTGTTACCCCTTCGGGTGACATTTCTTCACCCGCCAAAAATAAGACTTAGAAGAAGAGAATTTGCCTTTGCCTGCTTTCCTTCACTGCATTTTAAAGTTTGTCTATTCTGTTCCTGCAGATATTATTAAATCCAATTTTTTTGAGAAACCTGGCATAGACTGAAGATCAGCAGCTGTCTAGGAATCTTCCCAGGGCTCCAGCTTCAGACTATGATTTCTGAGACAACCAGGCTCCTGAATTGAGCAACTTCCAGATATCTTTCTAGACTTCCCACTGTAAGACAGGAGTTGTTAGACTACATTCTTTAAGCTAGTGTAGCAAAGTTTCCCTTTCACTACCCTATTCGTGTTGCATGTTTTATATGTGTGTGTGTGTGTGTGTGTGTGTGTATGTGTGGTTGTGCACACATGCATGAATGTGTGTGTTCATTTCATTATTTTAGTTCCTTTAGAGAAGCCTGACTAATATAACAGGAGGAGAAAATCTGTCCAACTGTGTCGGCAAAATCAACTTTAATTAGTAAGAAATCAGCAGTATTGAAACAAATGAAATTATGCTTCATTGGGACCAAAAAGGTCAGTACACAGAAGCTGTGGTCATTTGTGTTGCTCATGGCACATTTGGGGCAATGGAACTGTCTAAGGCTTCTGGAGCTAGATCATAACTGATTTTCACATGCTGGATGTTGAGCTATAGAAGTTAATTTATATTGCTGGACTTTAGATCTGTTTTAATCTTACCATTCCTATACCCTGTTTTTGTCCTTTTGGAATAAGAACTATGTGACTTGTGTTCATTATATAAGAGCCCACAAACATGATACTTTGGCCTTGGAAATTTTGTTGTTTGAGGAGTCCATATATGAAAATAGTGTATTTTGACCAAGTCAGCTTTCCATTCACCCCCTTTCTATTATTTTTTATCTGTACAAGACTTTATTTCCATTTTCAAGTTTTATTTTTTAATTTGAATCCCCAGAGACCATTTAGAGCTGAGAGTATATCCTGGTATTGGATTATCTACTGGAGCATGTACTGCCTCTTAGTAGGTACATACCTAATGAAAATCTGATTCTCTGCCCTCAGTAGCCACCAGTTACCAACATCTTCTCAACTAGTGGGGGAACTTTGTGACTATCTTGCTATTCCATGCTGGGATGATGTCTGGTTTTATTTAAGCATGTTTTTTTGTATGCTGTCACACTGTTGTTACTTCATATGTGCTATTTTAAGAGATTGTTTTCTTGTAGTCATCTACTACTTGTGGCTCTGAGAATCTTTGCTTGTTTGTTTGTTTCCCTTTGAGCAATGATTCCTTAGCCTTGGGAAACAGGGTGTGGTATAGATTTCCATTTATGTCTGGACGCTTCACAACCATCTATCTCTGCATATTGACCAGTTGTCAGTATCTATGTTAATTTTCATTTACTGTGTGAAGAAACTTAGCTGATGAGAGAAGAGTGATACACTAATTACTCATTAAGACTTGATTTAATACTATGTATACTTGACACAATAATTGTTGGGGGTTGTTCATAGGCCTATGATGTATATAGTGACAGGCATTGGCTACAAACTCCTTATCCTCCTGCATGAACTCTTGACTTCTCACATTTCAGGCATTTACCATCATGCCTGATTTATTACCTTTCAAAGAAGGAAGTAAGAACAAGTTTATATAACATTCTGTTCCCGATACCCATAGTTTTCATCTTGTTGAATAGGCATTTAATCTAATCAGAAAGTGGTTGGCTCCTCCAGTAACGTTTATGATATCATTGTATCAGTGGCCACAGCTAGCGTGTCTATTCACTGAGGAAACAATGCAGGGTGCATTGTTGGACGAACTGATATTTACTTTTCTCCTTCCAGACATATGGAAGCTACAAGACTCTCCGGTGATTTCTCCATGTTCTCTGATTCACGAGCGTGGTGTTCTCAGCAGTATGATCTAACTGTCACCTTTTGTAGCATAACCAAAAGCTAGTAGTCTGTAGTGCTTGAAGGTTTATGTCATACCAACGACCAACAACTCCAAACAAAATAACCTTGCATTGGGGTTTTTATTTGATAGCCTCTGGTACTTAAGGGGGATGTTACCCGCCTGTTATTTTGAACTGTTTAAACTGATTTTTTAAAATTTTAAACATGTTGTTTGTCTATGTGTTTCTGGGTTACTTCTCTAAGAGTAACTATCATCAGCTCTGTCTGTATACCTAAAAAATTGCATGATTTTATTGTTATATGTAACTGGATACTATTTCTGGGTATAAATATATTACATCCATTATTTATTAATCTGTCATTGGAAAATATCTAGGGTGTTCTCATTGTATGGCTGTTGTAAATAGAGCAACAATAAACAGGATAAGGAAGTGTCATTGTGTTCAGATATAGATCTCATTGGATATTTGGGTAAATATACCCAAGAGTAGCATATCTCGATCATATGAATCTCTGTTTATAGTTTTTTTTTTTTTTTTTTGTGGAAGCAACTAATTGGTTCTCATATGTACCATTTGCTAGCAGAATGTATAGAAATATAGAACCTAAGAAGGCAGGAGATGGAAGGACCCTCTAGAAAGTACAAAAGACCTGGGAAGTAAGAAAATGTCAAGAGTCAAAGGAAGGAACTTCAGATGAAATGCCCAACTGTGGGGGAGAAGGAACTTGCAGGGGAGCTTCCAAGTCTGGACACTATTAATGATGCTATGATGTACTTACAGACAGGAACCTACTATGGCTGACCTCTGAGAGACCCAACAAGCAGCTGATGGAGACAGAAGAAGATACGCCCAACAAGTGCTCTGAAGTTGGAGACTCCTCTGGTTGAATTAGAGAAAGGCTAGAAGAACTTGAAGAGGAAGGGGACACCATAGGAAGCCCAGCAGTCTCAACAAACCTGAATTCCCAAGATCTTTCAGAAAATGAGGTACCAACCAGGCAATGTACACTAGCTTGTCTGAGGCTCCAATACATTTGTAGCAGAAGACTTCCTGGTCCGGCCTCAGTGAGAGAAGATGCACTTAACCCTTAAGAGACTTGAGGCCCCAAGGAAGGGAAAAACCTGGTAGGCTGTGGTGGGTATGGGGACTGTGTGTGTGTGTGTGTGTGTGTGTGTGTGTGTGTGTGTGTGTGTGTGTGTGTGTGAGAGAGAGATAGAGAGAGAGAGAGATAGAGAGAGAGAGAGAGAGAGAGAGAGAGAGAGAGAGAGAGAGAGAGAGAGAGAGAGAGAGAGAGAGAACATTCTTTTTGGAGATGGGGTAGGGATGAGGAACAGGATATAGAACTTTCAAAAGGGCAGAACAGGAGGAGATAACACCTGGACTGTAAAAAATTCATTAAATATTAGATAAAGAGAGAACATCTTTTGAAATCTCTATTTAATGACACACCACAGATTTTAGTTATGTTGTTTTCATGAGATTTAGGTTGGTTTGTTTGGTTTTGGGCTTTTTGGATAGTGTAGATACTACTGTCTCATAATTAGATATATAGCTGGAAAATATTTCTTCCCATTCTGGAGGCTGCCAATCCACTATGATGATAGTGTTCACCGATGTAGAGGAGCTTTATTTTTATTAGGTCCCACCTGTTATTTGTTTGTCTTATTATATGTTCTATCACAATTCTATTTAGAAAGTCTTTCCTATGTTTACAAGTTGTATTGAAACCTCTAATTTCTCTTTGAAATTAAATGTATCATAGACTTTGAACTTTTAGTGTTGAAACTTTTAAAGATTGTGGAAACATATAATATTAACATTAGATCTTGAGATCAAACCAAGAAGTAATAGTTATAATTTGACAAAGGTATGCTTTGTTCTCAGTTGAAAGGACAGAGTGTCTTAGCTTGACTGTCAGTCAGCTTGACATAAGCTACAGTTGTCTGTGAAGAGGACATGGCAATTGCAGAATTGTCTACATTGGATTGGCCTGTGGGCATGCAGTGCTCTGTCTTTATTGCTAGTTGATAGAGGAGGTCCTAACCAACTGAATAGAACCATAAAGAGTTGGGTCTTTATAGGAAAGCTAGCTGAACATAAACTAGTGAGTGAGCCAGTAAGCTATGCTTTCTCATGATTTCTCCTTCTGGTTCTTGTCTTTCAGCTCCTAAAGTTCCATCCCTGACTACTGTCATACATGAGTAGTAATCAAGAAGTTTTTGGTCAGTGTTTTATTACAACAGAGAAACAAATTAAAATAGTAAATGCTAATTTGATTAATAATACATATTATAATTAATTTAGTAGTGTTTTAAAATAGAAAATAGACTATTTTCTCACATAACATATCCTAATCATGGTTTCCACAATCTCTACTGGTCCCAGTTTCTTCCCACCTCCCTTCTCATCTACCTTTGTCTCCTTTCTGTCTCTCATTAAAAAAAAAAATAACAGGCTTCTAAGGAGTATAATATCATTAACATAATAAAATTAATTAGATAAGCCAAAAATTAACACATCAGAGTTTGACAAGACATACACAGAAGAAATTATGAAAAGGCACAGGAATCAGAGGTCCACTTGTTTGTACGCTCAGGAATCCCATCAAAACACTAAACTAGAAACCATAATGTAAACAAGAGAATGTGAGGAGATGTGCTCAGGCCTGGTGCATACTGCTTCAGTATCTGTGAGTAAATATGAGCTTCGATGCTGATGATTTAGACGGTCTTGTTTTCTTGGTGTCTTCCATCCTCTTGGGCTCTTCTACTCTCCTGTGTAGCTTCCTAAGTCTGAGAGGAGAGATTTTATAGGAGCATTCCATTTAGGGTTAAGTGTTCCAAGACCTTTCTCTGATAATGGCTAAGTGTGGTACGCTCTACGACATGGTTTAGTAACAGTATACCATTAGGGTTTATTTTTTATTTTATTTTATACACTTTTTTGTTTAGATCAGTAGTATTTTCTTCTATAAGAGGTCTTGTGTATCCTGTCAGCAGTTCTTAGTCATCCAAGCAATATCAGCTTTGAATTCCATCTGGCAGATGTGGCTTGAATTCAAGGCAGTTATTAATTTGTTACTCCCACAAATTTTGTGCTACTAGTGCATTGACATATCTTGCAAGCAGGACATCACTGTAGATCAAAGAGTTTGTGGCTAGTGTGGTGTTTCTATTTTTATCTAGGAAGCAAGGATAGGTTAGTAAATTTAAATTGTATAAAAGAAATAAAAAGCAACTCAAGAAAGAATTTGGAAGGGTCTACGGATACTGAGGCATGCATTCATGTCATACAATTAAATAGACTAATCTGAAATCCAATGTTTTAAAAAATCAGTCCTCCTGCCCTATAAAAATAAGAAATTGACACAAAAAGTCTAATCATCCATTTAATTCTTTTTCAGCTACTCAACAGTAGAACCAGTGCTAAGCATTTTTAAGGGTCCCAGAGAAAGAAGAGTCAAGGAAATTAAGCTCGGATATTGAGGTACTCATGTTTGCTGCTGTAACGAATATATAAACAACCCCTTTTGTGCTTTAACCTTTACTGAGGAGATTTTTTCAGCTGTTTAGAGTTCATATTGGGTCCTCTCAGCTTTGTTTTCGGTATAAGACAATATGCTTTTGGTTTTGATAACACATTACATTTCATTTTAAAAGTGGAAATATGAACATTTACTTCATTATGGTTTAAGAATTCCATACAGTCACATAATGGATTGTAATCAAATCCATCCTGTTTTTTTTTTTTTTTTTTTTTTTTTTTTTTTTTTTTTTTTTATTCCTTCCCTATCTCCTCCAACTTTTCCCTACCAACTTCATTTGTTCTTTTTCTAAACATACTGTGACCCTTAATGCTTATAGAAAACTACAAAACCAAAGCCAGAAAAAAAGCTGTGGGTTAGCTTCCCTGGGGGAAAGGGCAGCTCTGGGTTACCACTGCTGTTTTCAGCAGCTGTCTCCATTGTCAGCAGACAGGTTCTGTTATATTTTGCAAGTTATAGTTACTGTATACATATGTATATGAATATATGTGTATTTGTGTGTGTGTACACAAGATATATACAGGGATGTATATTAGTTATGTGCAGATATATGCAAAGGAAAATATAATTGTATGCTATTTACCTTATGATATACATGTAACTTATCTCCAAGTATGGTATGTGCATGTTCCAGCAAAATTGACTCTCTTTGATTCCTTGCCCAAATAATGCTGTCCTCAACTAAGGCTCCTTGCTTGAGTGCCTCTCTTAGGTGCTCTCCTGTGTCCTCATAGTACTCTTGTCTCTATTATTCAAAACTTTGTATTTAGGACAACTTTTTAAAAAGAAGTTTTGTGTTCACTCCCCCAAAGTGGCTTCTTCAGTTTCTCTATTTCCTAAGTTTCTCTCAGGTATTATTCTAATTGGTAGGATTTCTGTTTATTCTTTATGTGTTAGATAAATGTCTTTCTCTTCTCTTAGGATGCAAGCTCTCTGCAAGCAAAAATCTAATCATGAATGTTCTACCTGCAACATCTAGAACTTGGGCCTCATCTATGGCAACTGTAGAATGTGTTTCCTGTAAAAATGTATCAACAGGATTAATAAAGGGGAAGAGTTTGTCAAGCAGCTTTGGGTTCATAAAAGTATGCTTCATAGTCTAATCTGAATGAATGTGTAATGTGTATTTATATATGTATACCTATGTACAGTATGTATTATATGTATGCACACATTGCATATGCATACATTATGTACATGAATGTATTATATATGTGTGTATATATATGTGTATGTGTGTATATATGGTTATATATGCTCACACTTTTTTACATGTGTGTATGCACTTATCATTTATACATTTTAAAAGTGCATAACATGTGAATATATATGCATATATATAATACTATATAAAGTTTTAATTATGTGCAAAAATACATATAAAAATATAATGAATTCACAAACTTAGTTGTTTAAAGCTTTAATACTTGTCAGTTAATGATTACATTTGTTCAAAATATAAATCCTCACATTTTATTTTAAAGCAAATTCCAGGTACTATATTGTTTTCTATAATTTAATGATTATTTTTAATATTAAAATTCTTATTTCACTTAACATTAACAGAAATGTCTGTAATTTAAAGATCTAATACTTAAAAATGTCATATTAGTTTCTCATTATGTAAAACTTTTACTCTTAAACATTCTTTCACAGCCCTTTTTTTGGAGGTATGTTTACATTTTATTTTTCACTTAAAATAAATTAAAAAAATTTTTTTGATTTAGAAAATGACATTTTTAAACATAAGCTCCTCAAGTTGTATTCGGGATAAAAGAAAGAAACATCGTTGATGCATTTTCTTCCATTTTTAGTTTATTTCTTGCCATCTTATTTTCTTAATCTGCCATTTGATGATGAATTTCCTTCAATGAGTAAATAATCTTGAAATTCTTGTCGTAATGAATAATCTTCATTTGTAGGTAGTCAATATGTGTTTGTAACTTTATTTTACCCTGATTTGTATAGTGGATAATGATTTTCAAGTAATTCAGGATTTTACACACACACACACACACACACACACACACACACACACACACACACACATACAAACACACCAATATTGATTTTGTAACAAAACAGTTTGCTGCCTTCTTTGACTGTAAGTTGCTAGAACTGTAAATTTATTCTTTCTATATCCTTAGGGTGCTACAACTTTTAAGGCACTTTGAGACTATTTTAAATAATTGCTGGCATCATGTGTTATTAATAAGGACAAGAAACAAATGAGTTTTCCACAAGTTTGTAATATCCTGGCAGAAAGGCACAATTTCTTGGCAAATGATAAACTTTTACTAAGTTTCTGTGACTGTGGTATCTTCACCTGTGCCAAATTTCTGGTTGTTATTAAATTATATGCTTGGTTTCCTGTCAGGATGGTATGCTGAAAAGTGAGAGTGTTCCAATTTGCAGTTCACTTCTGTGATAAAGAAGACCATGCAAAGTAGCCCTTCCAGCTACATCTTATGAAAGGATCAGCAAGATGGCCATCGTTCTCTGTTACAAGTGCTATACTCTCTCAAATAACATTGCCACATATTCATCAGCCAGCCTCAGACAGTAAATAAAGGAGAGTTGAAAACATCCCTGGAGACATGGAGACTTATTTCTGATTTGAATGGTATATTATTCTGAGGATTCACATAATTATTGACGCCCCCCCCCCCAAGAAAAAGAGTTCACCATGATAATGCAGTGTGTATTGATTTGGTTCAACTAAAAAATTGCTCATTTATTGGTTATATTTATGTAAATAAAGCACTAGCCTTTCATCTTCCAATTTCGTTACTGAATTAATGTGATTAAAGATGGGAGCTTCTGTTTCTATCATGAAGTGCCAAGGAACAATTATTTAAAATTGATATATTTCTAATAATTTAAATATGCCTTTCAGCATCAGTTGTGGTAAACCCACCTCCTTTCTATAGTCCAAGCCAATTTCACACAAGACACTTTGACATATTTTATTTCCCGTCCTAGCTTACTTTCTAGGCTTGTTCCTTTTCTATTACCAGATTTTTAAATATACTCTCATGGGAATCACTGAGGATGGTAGAATTTAGCATCAATAATCATGTCTATTAATATATTTTCAAATATTTAGTTTTCTAAAAACAGCAGTGCAAGGATAGAATATAAAGCAATAATTATAGTCATGCATTTAACAACTTAACTCCTGTTTCCTAGGTCATTGCTTTGCTGTCTAAGCTTGAAATCACTTTTTGGTACCAAATAATGATAGACACACAGCTCTGACCCTAAAGATAAATATACTTTTATTTTCCTAGTTCAGGAGGATTAAATTAAGCTTGTGAATGCAAAGGATTATGTCTTGTTTGTGTAAAGTTATACAACAGAACAATTCTGGCCATTGAAGTGTAAGAAAACATACGTGTTATATTGATAATCAGTTTGATAGTTTGGCTCCTAATATTGCTGGGCACAAAAATCATTTTTCCTAAGCATTGTAATAACAATGGGCCTCTGGTATCTGTTTCGCCTCATCGCTGATTCATTCAGTATAAAAATAAATTGAGCAGTGCATTCTGTCAGATATTATTTTATAGAAAATGCAGTGTGGTTGATAGTGTGCTCTATTGTTTTATACTTATCAAGCAACACAACCACAAGGAGCTATTTGCTGTGGGAGCAAGCTATTCATTTATAAGTACTATCGGTGGATACCATGTAAGGAATATCCAGGACCTGCCAGGTGCATAGTGTTTAAGGGCATCAGTTTGGGGCAAAAAAAATGCATAGAAAAGACTTAAAATCAGTGTATTTTGAGCAGTGGGGAAGGGAATGATTTGTACTGCCTGCTGGTATATAAAGGTATATTATACACAATGAGAATAGCTCAGTTCTGTGAGCTTCAAGATTTGCTTTCTCCTAGAACCAAAGAAGGGTAATATGCAAGACACCTTTATCTTCCAGAGTTGCCCAGACAATTGCTCGATATTGATTTTCTGGAAGTTTTGTCTTATATATCCTCATTTTGTTAGCAAACTTCGCAACAAAATCCAATCATGTTGGTACAGGGAGGAGAATGGGGAGGGAGAAACCCTCTGTGAGCCAGTTCTTTGTGTAGGTAGCCTCTCAACATTCAGAAAGCTCTTGCAACTGTGCCTTTCCATCAGGGGAATTGCAGTCTTGGGGAATCCCTGGGCCTGATTATGGCTCTCCTCCCAGTGGTGCACTTTTGACCTCTGTATTGATTCTGTTCTCTCATCAAAAGCGCTGATGTAATTCCGTGTGCCTGGATCATGCCATGATTTGCATTTAGGATCTGCAACTGTGCGCTGACCCCAAACCATCTCATCAGAATAAAAGTGGACCAAATGGCAGATGCATTTCCCCATAATATTAAGGTCTATTGAGCCATTTGGTGGGTTTCTTTATTGTACATATAAAAAGCCATATACCATGCACTCTGGATTTTCATTTAGTTCCAATCAGAGACTGAGAAGGACTCTAAAATCTAATAGGGATCAAAGGGGAGTTTTATCGATTTTTATACCGGGACCAATCAGAAGCAGTCTAATCTGTTAAAGCAACATAAAATAATAAAAATTTCTGCACATGTGTCCAGAAATTCTGTTACATTTATACTTTATTTTATGACTTTGTTTTTTTTTTTCAGTGTTTTCTTACTAATATACAGAAACCATGGAGCCAGGGTTGACTTTCTACCTAAATATAGTAGATTGACATGCTATGTATTGATTCCTAGAAGAAAACACCAAGTGTTATGAGTGAATACAAGGCAGTCTAAATGTTGACCATTAAACAAAGGTTTGCTGTTTGTTTTCATTTCTTTCTTTTTACTTTTTCTTCTCTCCTATTTCTCTTCAGATACTCAAAAGGCTGAGAAGAAATGGATTTGCAAATATAAGTACCAAAATAGAACTTCATTGAAAATCAATGTTAAGCTTCAATCATCTGTAATATATTGTGTATTCTGACTCCCCTTTCAGCCTGCTCACTCTTACTTATTAACTTGAGTAATAATATTTAATGAACACTCAGTGATGGAGTGAGAATCTAGTGATGAACACAGCAGAGACAGCAGAGACAGTCCCATATGAACCTGAGATGCTATTTGGACCAGACAATTGCAAATAGGTGTAGCTCTAACCAGGACAGAAGTGAGTTTTTGTAGAGCTGTGTGAAGTTATTTTGTGTGACATGATAATTATTTGGGAGAAACACTGAAAGGTTCAGTCAAAGTGATGACTGCAAAGGTGTAAAGAACATCGAAGAGGGGCAGCCATATCTACAAACAAAGGAAAGGGCTGTAATTTGTTCTGTAGAAGTGAGAAGAGACTGTGGGGATATGACACCAGAAAAGAGGAAGAACACTATGTGGTGCCTGTGAGCCTCATACTCGGGAGAAGCTATTCTGATGAGATCTTTTGTGGGGAGACTCAATTGAATTGCATATTGTGCCCATACTGGTGGGAGGATAGACTGAGATGGCACAGGGGACCATAGTTTAATGGGTACCAGAGTGTAATAAATGCTCTGGGATGATCAAAAATTGTAAGAAATATTCCAGATTGTTGCAGGTCACAATTTGAAGAATCAAAGCAATAAACCACAAGCCTATAATTTAAAGGAGTTTTCAAGTAAATACTATAAAGATAAATAAGAAAATAAAAGAAAATGACAGAGGTCAACGCAGAAATCATATTAATATGAAGTTCAAGAAAAAAAAAAAAAGAAAATGAAATACCATTATGCTTAATTCTTACACACCAAGAAAACTTTGACTAATTCCAGGTTATATCTTGTTTTACATGTACTTTATGCTCACTGTAACTAGTAAGATCTTAATGAACACTATCAAACCTTTAAAAAAAACCAAGTACTGACAAAATGTATTATTATACTTTTATGCAAAATGCTTAAAATATGTACATTTATTTTCATTTTTTAAAATAAAGTTGTTCAAGTAAAAAAAAAATAAAGTCTTTTTAAAAGTTCTTGAAAGAACTTATTTCCGTAAAGAAGACTTGAATCTGTTAATGAGGAAATAATTTAAAATGTCTGAGTGTACAAAAATATTAATGAATCTTGATATTTTGGATTGGATTGAATGTTTACAGAGTAGTCTACTTTTCCTTGGATTATATTAATAGACTCTCAAAGCAATCCTGCGAGAAAAAGAGTCAGTGCATCCACAGTCAGATTTGACATTCAAGTGACAGTTGCTGTAGGTTAAAAGGCAAAATCCTTAAAACCGGAAATTACCATTATGAAGTTTCTGTCTGTTCCCTCAGCACTGTACATAACAGTGTATTTGAACTTCTGAAAATGCTTGCTAGTTTGTATTCCTATAACAAATGATCGCTGTTATTCATAAAGCTATACTCTGTTAATGTTTCCAGAAATGTATGTTTAACACACCAAGATTCAGTTCTACAGTCTTTGTGCTATGGCTGCTAGTGAATTGAAAATGGCTTCAGATGAGTGATCCCATATGTTTCTCATTGCTCCACAAGAAACAAGATGTGTGAGTGTTTCTCTGGGTAACCAAAAGATTTTTAAAGTCCTGTGATTTTGAGAAGACAGGCTAAGAAAAAGGACTATATTTCGGATGTAGCCCTTTCCTGGAACTGTGTTCCTCCTGAGATATACTGGGACTTAATGAAATAAACAACAAGTTCTTGGCTTTTGTTTTGAGAACAGTGTGGAAAAAAAATCCTTAGCCTCTCCTTTAGTATTTGTGTAGTGTTTTGTGATATATGGACTCAGTTCCAGGAATCATAATAGACTCTCATTATCAAAACTGTTCTTATTAATCCTTATTCAAAGCAAAATTAGATAACAGACTGGAGTCATTTTTGTTTTTTTATAAACACATGGTGAAGATCAATTACGTTTAAAATGTGTGCCTTGCTTATCATTTATTTATAGTTTAGCTAAGGCCAATTCACTGAATTTGAATACTGAAGCCTTAGGATTAAAATTACCATTTATCTCTTTCTCAAAATTCTGATCTGAATTTGCTGGTTTTTTTTTTTTCTAGGTTTTGATTTCATCATCATAATATAGACCAAGTACTTACATTGTAAAGTACTTTTGGGTAGGGAATTGGATTATAAACATATAAAATAAGTCACTGTAGATATTCTTTGTCTATTTAAGATTACTCCTTAAAGAGATAAACACAGAACAGTAGGTGTTATCTTACAGAAAACTAGGGAACAGTATAGACTGTATGGATCAAGAAAGGTTTTATCAGCAGCTTTTCTAGCTAGACATTAATACCCAGATCCCAGAGTTAAGGTCACCTATACAAGGATGTTTTAGTCTTTCTTTGCCTCTAAATCTTTATGATACCTTTTGATCATGTACACACATACATACACACACACACACACACACACACACACACACGCACACACACATACACACATAGTCTGGAGGTAACAGTTTTGAGTACGAATACAAAGTGAAACCTATGATTTCAGGCTCCAAACCTTCTTAATTTACAATAAAGTCATGTATACCTAACCTATTTATTCATTAAGTCCCCAGAATTTCTTTATTAAATCAAAGAACACCTCTGCATGAGCATGGTGGAAAATACTGGAACTGTTCACCTTGGTAAGAAGTGTTTGCAAGGAAACTGACTATATTTATTCCCATGCACAGATTTAACTTCTGCTACCGGTAAGCCCTCTAGGATGTTGTGAAGCTTATCTGCCTATATATGTAAATGAGATGTATGTAGTCATTATTCTTATTGAGGATAAAGTTGAACAAATTTTAATTTGCATCCTACCTTAAATGTTGACTACATAGAAAACATTAACTATGGACCATGTGATATTTATGTATTGGATTCAAATTTTTTTAGGCCAGAGTAGATAAACATTCCTGAATATGTGATTTTTTCCTATCCAAGTCTTTCTAACTTGTCTAATTTTTAATTTAGAAGTACCTTTCATATTGATCCTAATCTGTTCGGCCTTGTCATTTACAGAAAGAAGAATGAGATCTTCACATTGCATTGCACACCAGAGAACATGACCTTTGACAGTCAAGCTTCCACTCAGAGGTGAAGGCCATACTTGCTAACACCCATTCTTCCCAAGACTGCAGAGATTGTTTCATTCCACATGGTACTTACTACTAGAATAGACTGCAAGACATTTTTAAAAATACAACAAACATTTCAAATTTTATGCAACATAAAAATTTCAAATTTTAATGATTAAAATCCACTATTATTTTATTATTATATATCATTAATAATGTCATTATTTTTGTTTTATATTTATTTTTCTTTCATATATATAATTTAAATTTTTTATTGAAAAACTTTATTTTAAAAAAAACAAAGATAAATGTACAAATTTTAAGCATTTTTACATAAAAGTATACGAATACATTTTTGTCATTGCTTGGCTTTTTTTAAATAAGGTTTGATAGTGTGCATTAAGCTCTTACTAGTTACAATGAGCATAAAGTACATGTAAAACAGGATGTAACCTGGAATTAGTCAAAGTTTTTTTTGGTGTGTAAGGACTAAATATAATGGTTTTTACTTTTTTTTTCTTGAACTTCACACAGTCTGTGGGTTGTTTCTGGGGTGTTCAGAGCTTTCTGGGGTTAGTATCCCATTATCAGTGACTGCATATTATGTCTGTTCTTTTGTGACTGGGTTACCTCACTCAGGATGATATTCTCTAGATGCACCCATTTTCTTAAGAATTTCATAAAGTCATTGTTTCTGATAGCTGAGTAGTACTCCATTGTGTAAATGTACTACAATTTAATGTGTGCACGTGTGTGTGTTTCTGTGTCCTGTGAATGTGTACTTTTGCTCACAGAGATCAGAAGAGGACCTTAGATACCCTTAAGCAGGAGTTACAGGTTGATATGAGACACCATACAAAACCTAGTTCTTCTAAAAAATAGGAAACCACTTAACCACTGATCCATTTTTTCCAACTCCCAATCTAACACTTAAAATACCATATTGCAGAACGTGTTATTTGTAGGTTATGATAAAGAAATTCATTTATTAGTGTTGCTCTTCTGTGCTTCTAACCTGCATCCATATAACGAAGTTACCATTTGTAATTACTTTTTAGGACTCAACATGCAGCAACCATTCAAGTACAAGGTAGAATAATATATCTGCTGATGAACTTCAGTAATGGCTGACTTTGGTTTTGATGAGTTAAATGCTTTCTGCCATTTAGATTTAATAAAACATACTTGAGCAATTTGAAAGGGGCATCTGAATCTTTTCTTTGATTCAAGAAAGCAGAAGAGATATATGAAGACATGCAAACAGTATGTCTCAGTCCTAGCTCTATGTCACAGGCTTGGGAAATGAGGTCTACTGGGAATTGAGGTCCACAGATAGTGAGAAACAGTGATACTGGAAGCTAAAGGGGTGATGGCTAGGCCACATATAATGGGATTCTTAAGCATAGTAGGGTTCTTACTTCTGACAGTATGGAAACCTCTGTTATCCTTTCATTCTGCATCCTTAGATTCATTTAAAGCATTTGGTTATCTGGTTGGGGCTGGAGAGATGACTTAGCAATTAGGAGCCCTTGCTACTTCTTCCAGAAGACTTAGGTTTGATTCCCAACACCCACATGGCACCTCAAACTTGTACGTAATACTAGTTCCAAGAGATCTGATGCTATTCTGACCTCTGTTTGCACTAGACAAAATTGGTGGACACATACTTGCAAGACAAACAATATTTTATATATACATATATATGTATATATATATATATATATATATATATATATATATATATATATATATATATATATATATATATAATGTTTTTTAGCTTAATCTGTGGCATCATGAATGCCTGTCTCTTGTTTCTGTAGAAAAAGTCATATTCTGTCCTATGCTCACCAGAGAGAAGAGAATGCAGTTATAACTGTTTTAGTTCCTATGTTTTTCAAGTGAATAGAGAATGCTACCAATGAGTCATTTTTCCAGGATGTCTCATCATGTTTATAGAATTTTTAGCTCCATCTTCTGTTTCACTTTAATACATACAGAAATTGTGATTGCCTGCCAGTTAGTTTCTGCTACAGTCATCTACAGAGACATAGAACGTTTCAAACCTTTGACGGTGACAGTTGATGCATCTGATTATTCACCGATGGTGATTTGGAATATTGATGCTTTTTAGAAAAATAACTCCATTGAACAGGCAATCTGCACAGCTCACAAACTGCACAAAGAGCATTGATATAAATAAAGTGTCAACCGGGTGCTGTGGCTTTGTGCAGAATCATTTTCAAATTTTCCTTTTTGAATTATTAAATAGACCATGTCAGAACAACTCTGATTATTATCCAATCCATATGCTGCAACACCAACCCTTTATGTAATGTCAAGCAACTGCAGTGATCAATTGAGCCAATCATGACTGCTCTCGTTGCAGTAAGGATTCAAGTACTTCAGAGCACTTGCAGCCTCTTATGCAGATATGCAAACACCTGCTGCATTGCTTAGAGGGAAGGCCACCCCCTCACTGCATTTAGAAGTGTGTGCAGGCTGCAAATGTATATTTAATCCCATATTTTACAACTTAAGCATAAGCATGTCTATGCAATTTGAAGACTATGTTAGATATGACATTAACATCTAGCTAGACCTCTCTGCACACCAGAATTGTGTTTCTAACCTATATTGTAAGTTAAGTATGTTGGAGAGTTATTTATAAAAATTTTTCTATGGAAAATAAAATGTTGTCTCTTGTTCTTTAACAACTACAGTATCTACTAACAGTTGTGACTCTGATATGCAGGCATGTAGCCACATGTCCTATATAAAGTGCGATAAAATGATAATCTTTCACTCACACTAATAAACAGTTTATCTAGATAAATACATTTTAAAATAAATATTGTAGATGCCTTTAGGATTTTAGACATTTAATTAAAATGGAAAAAAAGTATTAACTCTCAGCTTTTAGATTTTAAGATTTTTTTCCCCCTTGAACAGAGTCTTGTTTAGTCTGAAAACAAATTTCTGACATTCACTAGGAATCAATATAAAACTGCTATTTTTCTATCCCTCATGAAAATAAGGCTAAAAATACCTAGTATAGAAATCAGAAGACAAAGTGTTTTCCTGTGCATGACTTTCTCTTCCCTTGTGTGGCATCCCCCAGAGTCAGGGTATCAGAACAGGAATTGGGGGGCCCTGCTCTGATAATTGCTGGCGAGCAGAGGGAGCCCTCCTCCTCCCACACTTTCACCGTCCTTCCCCTGTGGCGCAATCATTTATGGTGAAGGTCGAAGCAAAGGGCTTTCTTTATTTTGCCTGTGTGATTTTGATGTTGGACACAGGGAGGCAGGCCAAGCAATGGCAGAGAATAGGCAAAGGAAAACCCAGCGGCTGCCCTGGACACACATGCACAGAAGAGAATGCAGGGAGCTTCAGAACTGCCCACTTAACCCCAAGCATATACTGCAATACCAGAGACACACGAGATTCTGGCTCCTTATCTTGATTTTGTCCCTTTTAAAGTTGATTCAGATTTTTTTTTTTTTTTTTTTTTGAGCCAATTTTTTCTAGACGTCCTTTTTCTGTAACCAGCTTGGTCTCTTTAAATGCATGGATTACACACTACATATTCATGCTGTGTATTCTATTGTTGAGTTTTTCTCTTTAATCAGAATCAGAAAAAAAAATTTTAAGGCAGAAAAGAGGTTTTAAAAAACATTCCACATCGTGTATTGTAAAACAGTGCTGGTTTAGTTCATGAAAGAATTATCCAGGACACTTATCCACAAGTTGATTATATGTGACATATTCACAAAGCATGCCATGGGACTTGAAATGCAAAGGCTTCAGGGTTTCTTCTAGCTTTTTTCTGTATTTTTAAAAACCGAAAACAGTCTTCCTGTATCATGGTTGCAACTCGCCGATTCATTGGTTTTATTGTGTTGCACTCTTGAGGGAGATTAAAAAAATTCTAAAATCTTAGAAAAATAATGAGTAAGAAGTTAGATTTCTAATGCCACTTTCAGCTCCTTGGAAATTTAATTTTCGACTTTGCTTGCACTTTTTAGATCTAGAAAATGGGCTATTTTCTAATGGGACAATTGTCATGAGGTAACCTAGTTAGGATGGTTTGTGAAGTGTTTACGTATATTTGGAACAATAAAGTTAGTCAAATGGGAAAAATATAAAATTGCAGGTTTATGACAGAGATGGGGTCAGAGATTCATTCCTTCTGTTCCTCTACATGCACACCTGCATCTTTTTTCACTGTACCGAGAGGTTTGTGCAACCATGATAATCAGAATAAAAATATAACTCTTGTGATTTCAAGTGAAACAAAATTTAGGCAGTCTGTTGTTAATAATCCAAGTTAATAAGCATATTGCTTGTTTGTTTTTTCCTTTAGGTACATTCTAGCTATTAGTGTTGATGAATACTAGCTCAGAGAGGTGCATTTCAGCTTTTCAAGATTGTTGTCATGGGAAAAAAACAGAAAGGGAGAATCTATCTATATATTTTCCTCCTGGGCAATGGAAATCAGCGCATATGATTCCATACTCTTTTATCTGTCTCCCCTCCCCCCATCGTCTGATCACATTATTCACACAAAGAACCAATGAGCCATTTGCCATTACCTTAAAGTCCTATATTAATGAGACAGCTACAGTTTTTAATCATTCCAGTTAAGCCTTGAATATTCTGTTTTCCAATATCAGGCATCCATTTAAAATGAGAACAAGTGTTTTATTATCTTTCCTTGGCAAGTAGCAAATAAAATCCTGATTTCTTTTTGTAAAGTTGTCAAATATGCTGAAGACAGTATCTGATTCTTATGGAGTTAATATTATCTCTAAAACATGAGATTATAATATATGTCCTAGAGAGGCACCCAAGGAGATAATGGCCCAAGCATTTTGTTTTTCTTATGCATTTTTTGTTAGAAATAAAGACATAGATAATTTGTATACCAATCTCCATCATTTAAAAAAATTGAAACCATTTGCAGATGCTTTGAATGTGACCTTAACATGCATTTTGAGCAATTTCTGGAGAGACAATTCTCTGACAAAACAAGGAAGAATTTCTTCTATTCAATCTTTTTATTATTGAAAGTTTTTTTTTTTTAATAAAATGGTTTAGAAAAACACTTCTATGAATTTAACTTTTTGTTTAGCTAATTACTATTTTGTAACATAAATAATGCTATTTAGGTCAAACTCATCTCACAAATATAAAAATACAAGAAAACTACTCTGAGTTTTAAAATTGTAACAAATACTGCAGTAGAGCCTTGTACCTTTTGAAAATGGTCTATTCACTTTTACTACTTTTCTTTTATTCCATTTGAGTAAAATATCAATTTGTTGCAGAATGTTAACAGCATTAAATTCTGAACTGTCATATTTAATGATTCCAAAGAATAAATATTGATTTTCAGAGAAACAGGAAGGATGTTTTAACCTGTACTTGTGTCATATTTTCCTCATAGCAAACTAATCACAAAGGGGAATCCTTGGTAAACTTTAGTAAAAATTAAAAAAGGAGTTCATGTAAAACAAGATCCAAATAACTATTAAAGAACCTTGTACGTCAGTAGGTGTGGTGCAGCCACAATAATGAATGTTGTAGTTTAGAAACAACAAAAAAAGGTTTTTTGGCATGGTTTTCTTACCTCATTTTAGGAAATCTTTAATCTATGACTTTTTGCAGTGATCAGTAGGAAACCCTTGTACTGATTTACTTTAGAATCTTGGATCTCTTTAAAGCTCACTCTCAGTATTTGGGTTCTTGAATTTCAAAATGCTTTAACAGGCCTGACAGGCAAGGTCAATCTTAGTCTGTTGCATGTACATAGAAAGAGCCTTGAATCAAGGTTCTGGATGAGAACCCTGAGGTTTTAGGCCAGTTCTTCACTTCCCTGTCAGATGAATCTCCCCATCCACCCTGACAGCAAGAATACAGTCCTGACATTTCACCAGCTCTGATGCTGAGCTGTGCCTTTATCCACATACAGATGTTCTTTTTCCTAAAATCATTTCAATCTACATCTTTCTCCTTACCATAATGATGATTTCTGTACAATCTGTCAAACAACCATTATATCTTAGCAGAGGTCCAAACTAAATTCCTGGGAAACTCTGATCAATGTGGTCAGTCCTCCTTAGCAGAAAATTCATCTTTCCATAGTATTTGTTAGATGCTGTATTTAGGTACTGATTGTTGTTTAACTGAAAATAGAGACAACAACCAAATTTTATAAAATTTCAAATCATCACACTGAATTTGAAAAGTCTGTTTTGCACAGAATATAACATTTTTTTCTTTTATTTTTTAATCAAATACAGAAAAGAGAAGTTAGTTCTTTCTTCTTTTCTTCTAGCCAAAATATAAGTTCAATTTAATATCAATTTAAATAATAAAAAGAAATCATTCCTAATCAGTCTCAACGATTTTCCTTTATTTTTTTATGTATCAACTTTCTCAATATTAAGCACATCAGATCTTTTTTTTTCCAATTTGTTTTATTTTTAAGGTCTGTGAAACCAAGGTAAGCATGATCCCAAGTAGATATTCAGTAGCCATTCTGTTATAAAACAAATAGCAAATGATTTTTTCCTTACTCAGTAGATTACTCCCTTATTGTTAACCTACAAAATGAGTTTGAGTTACTGCTTGATTTCTCTTGCCTGTTTTCTTACCCTAAGTGTTCCTTTCTTTACACATGAAGAAGCAAATACTGTCCTTGTCAAATGATAAATGAGGCAGAATTGGTGACGTGTGTGTTTGTCAACATAAGCAAGATCAAATGATTGCTCAGCAGGAGGAAGCCACAGGAAATCCAATAATTTTTTTACTAATTAGAAAATAATAATAATGTTTCTCTAATGACTATCATGTATTGGGTTGTGGCCTTTTATTAGACATACTCCACTATTAGACCCTAGCAGTTTGAACACAAGCTAGTGATTTCAATAGAAATCATGGACTTCGAGCATTTCTGAAAAGCATTTGGAAGCATCGTGCTCTCTATTACTGGAGCAATTGAGAATGGAAACTCAGCCATAGTTTTTGCTTTCCTTTTCTAATATAACCCATGCATCCTTGATGTAATACTTTGAGAAGCCACACATAATTTTCAGGACCAATTAAATATTTAAAGATCAGTTTGCCTGTTCAGGAAAATTCACATGAGGAGTTCACAAGAAGTAATGATTGACAATAATACACATGAACAATGACTTTTTTCTCAACATGCTACTTAGGTTACAGAGTTGATATCATTCATTGTCAGATTTCTATCTATATTTGATAGCACATTGGTAAGATGGTAATAGAAGCTTGAATTTTTCGTCCTGAAAAATGTTGCTGCTACTGACATTCCCTGTGAAGTTCATTAGTCACTCACTATTTATAGGAAACCCAGGAAGACACATAGACTATAGTACCTCCCTTGAGCTCTGTGGGTTTTTGTCTCAGGATACAGCCACACACACCTCACTGTTTTGATTTTTCCATATTTACACCAGAAACCAGCAAAGACAGGCAAAAGACTTAGAATCCAGGCAACATTAAGTGTGAAACTTAGGTTGTCATAGGGCACCATGCTTGGGTCTGTTGAGTGAGGCATTAAAACTGTTTGACTTATGTTAAATTTCATGAAGATAACAGGTAAAGCTGACAAATGGTCAGGGGTGAAATTGTTACTTCCAGACAAAGAGTATACATGGTTCTTTGTTTCTAATTCTTTTTTCAGATTAACAAGCTACTCATGCATTTTATCCTGTAATTGCACATACATCATACACACACACAGACACACACACAGACACGCACACATTATCTTTGAGCTGAAGCATGGATTACAAAAGCATTACAATGAATCTGATTTCCTTTTCACCTCCATATCATCAAGGAACTTTCATGTTGTGAGAGAATTGCACATATTTATAATGAATGATAAAAGGGTCCAGCACTAGCATTTTCAAGTTTTACTTGCCACTGTAAAACTAGCCAAGTAGTTTTCCAGCATTTCTTTTCTGATCCAAGGTCACTCTGTAATCTGTGCCCTATGAACAGATATTTGAAGCCACAAACTGGAGAGTGCCAATAGCAGCATCTTCTTTTGTCTAAGTCAGGAAAGATGACTTAATGGGGAGATAAAGGAAAAAAGCAGATCCCAGTGTTACTGGGGACATGGTAATGAGGTGACGGTAGAGGGGAGCTGCCAGCCAGACAAGGGCAGGGCTGTGGATATGCTAGGGTAGGTCAACGGGTGAGAACAGAGTTCAATTTAATGAGCCACATGGCTTCCACCTTCAAACAGATGCTCAGAGATTTCTCAAAGTATCCATCAAGCCCAATGAATTTGTCTGCAGTTCTGTCCTGTCCTATAACATTTCTACTTATCAGACATGGCTAGGTCGATCTCAGTTCAAAATAAATGTCCCATTAGTAACTATATATGAGTTGCAGGTTGGAAATATTAATATCATAGATCTATTATATTAAAAATAGTTCATTTGAAATTTTTTTGGTTGTTTACTAAAATAAAATAAAGGAAAAATAATTACCAAAAACTTCACAGTTATATCTGTGACTGGTTTTCACAATCTCATTTCTGAGTTTCTTTATGAACATATTGGAATCTCACTGGCCCTGCAAGGATAACCAGGTCAAGGAATCAGTTTCAAGACACTATAGGTGCTGAACTTACAATCCCTGCTTTCCAATACAGAACAGCTAGTAAAGAGCCTTTACTTCCAGCTGCCTCCACTTAGGGCCTTGCCACCCCAGCATCCATTGTTCTCCCTAATCACCTAAGGGCCATGTGTCACATAACCAAGAGAAGTCTTTATGCCCAGAATTATGGAAGCCATGCAGTCCTGGACCTGCTGTATCTTCTTTTTCTGCCCTCTCAAGAGAAATCATAACTAAAATTCCTGCTAGTGTTCTTTCTGGCCTTTCTACTGACTGGCCCCAGGGCTATCCCTATGGCCTCTTTTCTATGAATCTTTTTAATGCTATTAGCCTTCATATCTATTGGCCTTGTCATATGTGAATACTAATAAAACCCGGGAAGATAAATATCATGTGAAATATAAATTGAGTGTATGTGGTTTTGTGTGTGTGTGTGTGTGTGTGTGTGTGTGTAAAACTCTCACAAGGAATTTTAGTTCTTTATGTTTTAACTAAGAAATTATTAATAAACATTCTACATTGTGTGGATTTGGGGAGTAGAGAAGATGGGAGGATGCTGGAGGAGTTGGAAGAGGGAATATTGTCATCAGAATATAGTACATAAAAAATCTATCTTAATAAATAAAACACATGTAAAACAGTAACAATAAAAGAAACACCCCACATTAAAAGATATTTCCTCTGGATTCAGGGGCTAATACTACTTTAGACCTCCACCTCTTCAACTATAACCTATTATGTACAACAGGATTATTTAAGGGATTAAACACTCAGATTCCTGGATTCAGCTTCTGCAGTGTATTGTTGACTTAATAAACGGTAGTTGTTCTTCCTTTAAGGCCACAATAATAAAAAGAAATCATCACAAAAGTGGCTTGTTTCTGGCTTGGAAAGTTGCCCTTTTATCTCTTCATCAGGTTTTTACCACAACCAGTTAGAGAACAAATAGCAAGCAAAGTCACTTGCCTACAGTCACACAGCTTGCTAGCACTGGAGCATGCATTAATTTTTGAATAATGCATGACTTATGTATTTACTTAGAGCACCACCAGGCAACAGTACTTATTCTGAAAGATAATAAATGTCTTTGCAAAAGAAAGAAACATAAGAGACACATGACCTAATTCTCAGAATTCCTCCAATGTCATGTTGCTACCTCTCTTAATCCAATTTTGTGGTCAGAGTTAGCCTGCCTTACTACTCATGTATGTTGCTTTGGTGCGGCTATGGGGTGACTCTCTTACATGTGAATGTGCTAAAAGTTTGGTTGCCATATAGTGGATGGCAATAAGATCATAAGGGTGCTAACCTCATGACTATATTAATCAATTATGGACTTCTAAATGGATGGGCTATTAGCAGAGAAGAGATCTGGGAATGTGACATTGTGGAGTATGTTAGCTTTCTGGGCTGTCCTTTTTACTCATGGCTGCTTTGAGATAAACCGCTGTGCTCCACAATGTGCTGCTTAAGACTAGGCTCTGCCTCACCACAAACACAGACATGACAGAGTCAAGTAAGTGGGCATGGACTGATGACTCTAAACAAGGAAACAAAATGAATGGCTGCAGTATTGTTTTTCAGCTATTTTATCAGAGAATAAAAAGGCTCACTAGCCCTTGCTGCTTTTTGTTTGCTTTCAAATGCATGGCATAAACTAAGTGTCTAGTGTATATCTTTTATTTCATCCATTGGAGGCATGAGGTGAGAAAGGTTTTCTGTAAGTTTAAGGCCAGCCTAGCTACCTTGTGAGTTCAAGAAGAGCTAGTGATATATAGTGACCCTGTCTCAATAAAAAACAACGCCAAACATAAAAAGCCAAAGAACAACAACAACAAAACCCAAACCTATGGCACAAATATCAAACTCAAATATCACAAATTATGAAGAGATTTGCTTCTGTGGCACTGCCCTCCTCTTTGAGTCACCCGTGGTGATGACAGGAGTTGTTGTTCTCTGATTTTTATCACTGATGGGTCACTTTATTTACATTTTCTGTTTAACATAACATTGTTTTAGATACCTTATTACTAGAGCATCACTAAAAATTCCATTTTTCTCATCCATGAATATTTTGAACAACTGTGTGTACTCAAAAACGAATATTAGCCTATGCATAACTAAAACTTCCAGAAAATATACAGCATGCACCTGCATTTCTTTTGATAACTTCTTACGTGACCCCAGCAGTGAAATGATCATGGGTACCACTTTAACACCCATAGGTGGGAGGCATTTGGTTTTCAGCAGTCTTGTTCACCATGTATATATTTTTTTCTCTTAAAGCTAGTATCCAGTGCCTCACATTACACTTCGCTTCTGTTTTGGGATATGTAAATGTATAAAACGAAACATATAAAAGCATTGATTCAGGAATATTAATTTTTAAGCAGAATAAGAAGCAGATTTCAGAGAAGAGAACTAAAAGCAGAAATGTCAAGGGGCTTTTGCTATATTATAATTGTTGATGGCAGAGCAAGGGAGATCTATAGCAGATGAAGTCCATCAGTAGACCCCACTCACCTTCACATGGTTCAGACGATATATCAGCCTGACGCCTATTTATCTTCCAGATGACAAATTCTTTTAGGGCTAGGACATGGGAACTGATTCATTTTCTTCCTTTAGGTATTCAGAAGAGTAATTGGCTGTACAAATGATTTGGTGAATGTTAAATAGATTAAATGAATGAGAAAGCCAACTGAAGGGGAAGCCATAAACCACAGAAAGAATCACCCAAAGTTCCTAGAGACAGAAAGAAACAAAATTAGTGAAGAGAAAAAGCCTTATCAGTAGACAGGCTGAGGCACTAATGTCAGGAGGCGAAAAAGGGCTGTTTCCTGGAAGCTGTGGATGCAGCCATGTGGTTGTCCATGCTGTGGTTTACTTATGTGCAAACAGTGATCAATCACCTGCATTTGATATCTGGCCTTATGTATTCATTGCTGTTCGCAGTTCACCAACCATGTATCCTTTACCATTTATTTACATCTTTACAATTCATTTATAAGTTTATCATTTATTTACATCTTTACCACTTACTCTCTTCTTGTATCACTCATTCCCTCAAATGCCATCAATTATGTTCCTTCTCCAGCAGTCAAATTTCTTTTTTTTTTTTTAATTGAACGACTTTATCTTAAAAAACAAAGATAAATGTACCGATTTTAAAAGCATTTTTGTATAACAGTTTATGAATACATTTTTGTCAGTACTTGATCTTTTTAAAGGTTTGATAGTGTGCCTTAAAATCTTACTAGTTACAATGAGCATAAAGAACATGTAAAACAAGGTGTAAACCTGGAAATAGTCAAAGTTTTCTTGGTGTGTAAAAATTAAGCATAATGATTTTTCGTTCTTTTCTTTTTTTTTTTTTTTTTTTGACCTTTGTTTTTCTTGAACTTCATATAGTATGTGAGTTATTTCTGGGGTGTTCAGAGCTTTCTGAGGTCAGTATCCAATTATCAGTGACTGCATGTTATGTCTGTTCTTTTGTGACTGTGTTACCTCACTCAGGATGATATTCTCTAGATGCACCCATTTTCTTAAGAATTTCGTTAGGCCATTGTTTCTGATGGCTGCATAGTACACCATTGTGTAAATATACCACAATTTTTGTATCCATTCATCTACTGAAGGACATCTGGGTTCTTTCTAGCTTCTGGCTATTATAAATAGAGCTGCTATGAACATTGTGGTGAATATGTCTTTGCTGTATGTTGGAGCTTCTCTGGGGTATATGCCCAGAAGTGGAATAACTGGGTCTTCAGGTAGTATTATGTCCAGTTTTCTGAGGAACTGCCAGACTAATTTTCAGTGTGGTTGTACCAGTTTACAACCTCACCAACAGTGGAGAAGTGTTCCTCTTTCTCCACATCCTCGCCAGCGTCTGCTGTCATCTGAATTTCTGATCTTAGCCATTCTGACTGGAGGGAGGTGAAATCTCAGGGTTGTTTTGATTTGCACTTCCTGAGATGCTTCTCCACCATTCGATATTCCTCAATTGAGAACTTTTTGTTTAGCTCTTTACTCCATTTTTTAATAGGGTTGTTTGATTCTCTGGTGTCTACTTCTTGAGTTCTTTGTATACCTTGGATATTAGATCTATCAGATGTGGGGTTCCTAAAGACCTTTTCCCAATCTGTTGGCTGCCATTTTGTTTTCTTGACAGTGTCCTTAGCCTTACAGAAACTTTGCAATCTCATTAAATTTCATTTGTCAATATTTGACCTTAGAGCACAAGCCATTGGTGTTCTGTTCAGGAAATTTTCTCCTGTGCCTATGTGTTCTAAGGTTTTCCCTACTTTCTCTTCTAATAGTTTTAATGTACCTGGTTTAATGTGAAGATATTTGATCCACTTGCACTTGAACTTCATACAAGGAGATAAGAAATGGTCTATTTTCATTCTTTTGCATGCTGAGTGCCAGTTGGACCAACAGACGAATTTCTTCAGAGGCTTTGGGTCAGGTACTCGTGTATGAAAGCACTTCTGGGGAGGCAATACTACGGAGCATGCTTGACTGCATTTACTGTGTGCTGATGCCCTCAGGTGTGTGGTTTTAGGTAAGTGTTAAGACACTTAGCAGTGGGTAGAAAAACACAGTCTTAAAATGCAGGAAGCAGAATCTGGGTTCCCAAGCTCCCAGGAATCTAGCTGCCAGTGAAAACCTCCACAGAGGAGGCAGGAAAGAAAATGTAACCTGGAAATAGTCAAAGTTTTATTAAAGATTAAGCATAATGATTTTTCTTTCTTTTCTTTCTCTTTTTTTGACCTTTGTTTTTCTTGAACTTCATATAGTCAATGCTTTGCTATGATCCTTAGCAAAGCCAGGACTGGGATTCCCAAACTCCTGAACATTTAGGCAGTGCTGGATCTCAAAGAGTTGGTAACATAGTTGGGAGCTTGGGAGTTGAAGGCTTTTTCCGTGCCCCCAATGGAGGTTATTCTTTAAAGAAACAGTGCATGTGTATTCATACCATTTTTTGACTCTTCATTGTGGAAAATGGATGTGCACAGCCTTCTCAGAGTGGACCAGACATCAAATACTTTTTACAGGAAGAAATGTATAGGAAGGTAAGCTTATTGGCTATAGCCTCAGGGACTCTAGATACCTAATTAGGATGGATAACAATTTCCTGGGCTATGTGACCACAGGTCATGTTTTCTATGAGGGAAGTGTGGCACATGTTCCGGGACAGGAATCTGGTAGGGAGCAAGAAGCCACCTACCATCTCAAGTGGGCATCTGGGTGCCAGGGACGCTGGACCCACTCAAATTACCCAATTTCCTGGCATGGTTCATTGTCCTACAAGATGCCTATGCTTGTTTCATGCTTTATTATCATATAGCCTCTGTACCATATACCTCTCCAATTGTGTTCAGCCTCCTATTCTTCATTTATTCTGGGGGCTCTCAGGCCCCAGATTTTTCTAGGGCTAGATTCTTTTCTTTTTGAAGAAAAGCCTTATGAATTTTCTGAAATTTCCCATTCATTTATCTGCTCTTATCTTTTTGAATAGCCTTGTTCCACTATAATGTGGGTTTATGAGAGATGGGATCTTGTATGACTCTATAAAACATAGTTCTTGAAATACAGGAAAAACGGGTGTTGATTCTTGCACATAGAATCAACATTATCTCAGACTACATAAAACACAGGCTATAGCTTACTCTTATATCCTTTCTCCAAGTAGCTAGATAAGCTGTAGACATTTTGTGTGCTGGGTATTTATTCTTCAAGGATAAAGGGAGCTAATTTGGACAGTTCCAAACTAAAATTAACTTAATAGTAATTATTTAAGAGGATTAATGGATCAGAAAAATAAAATGTTTAGTTGGAGTAGGAGAGTAGAGAATATGTAGAGGAGCTGAGATGGAGTCTCTCTGGATCAGGGCGCCAGTATTCCTAATAGACACAAGAGGATAACAAAAACCCTAGTGCCAGGAATCTGACCTTTCTTGTGGCGTTGTTGGCTAGTTAACTCTCACAGACTTCTACTTATTACAGCCTATGTCTATTGTTCTTGATGACAGAACTTGACAGGTGCTATTTTTGCCAATGACATGCACAGTTGAGTCATAGACCATGTCAGATGAACCTGGAAAGTTCATCCATACTCGCTAACTTTCATAATGGTGGAAAGTGTTATACAAAGGACTGGAGCAGAAATGTAATCATTAGTCATAACCAGCTGTGGACCTGTAAAGGGCCAGACAAGCCACGCTACTGGTACAATACTAGCAAATACAACATGGGGTAATTAGTCACTTTCCGATTGAATCTAAATCCTGTTCTACAAGATACTTGGTACTATTACTGGCTAAGTACATACAGCTAGACAATGCCAAGGCCTTATCGGAGAACTAAACTACTATTATGCTGTCAGTTTGACACAGAATTAAAGACTTGTTACTGTACCCATGGATCAGTACATCTCTCACACTCACCTGAGAAACTTCTCTTCATAAGAAATGGTGTTTAAGAAAATAACTTTTGACTTATTAGAATGCAGAAAATAAGAGAGCAGAAAATTCTCAAGTCTAATATGCCACACCTCCATTTCTCCCTGCAAGGATCAAGAGTCACTGTTTAAAGGAAGCAGAAAGAGTATAAGAGCATAGGTGTAGGTTACTATACAGAATTTTTGGCACAAATCAGGACAAGTGGACTTATGCACTGACAATGTTTACTAACTTTGTGCAAACTCAAACCCAGATAGATTCTAGTATGGAGATAGGAGTGGGGTACACTGTCCAACACTAGCCTGTGGGGCTGTTGTGGAGGGCAAAGGGTTTTTCAAGATGGTAGTCCCCAGTAAGTGGACTATTCTCCATGGAAAAACAAAAAAAAAAATGGACAGTATAAGTAAGTTCATATTAAAAGATTAATAAATATTTTTTTAAAAAAGAAACTAAGTAGAGAAGGGAGATGAAACTGAGAAGAGATAGGTAAATAAGGCTAATATCATCAAAAGATATTATGTGAAACTCTCAAAGAACTAATAATAGTATTGAAAAATAATTTAATACATGAGTATGGAAGTCAGGGAAAAGCATCGTCTAAACTATGGTAAGCTTTCAAAGGAAGCAATAGTATTCTGGGAATTTTGATACATAGGTATTGTTGAATGACTGCTAATGACAAAGAGTTGTTAACAAAAAGGGAGAGAAAAAATTAATTCCTTCAAGATATTTCTGCCAAGTATTATGCCAAAGGGCTGTAATGCAGAGATAGTTATGGATGAAGATGAAAGGGTGGAAGACGATGACCTTAAAAGTGAGTTAAATATACTTTAAAAGATCCAAATTAACATTCTTAGATAATACCTGAGGGCTTCTAGTCATTGTGAGCTTACTAAGTTAGTTCAGGGCTTAGTGGCATGGATGTAAATTGTTGTGAGTTTGTATTAACTGAATTTAACCTCAAGGGAACACTGTACAGATGTGAAATAGAGAAAGCACTAAAGTTTTTGTATGTAGATGTGGGACTTCTATTTTTCTTATTTCTGTAATGTCATACCAGACAAAGAAAGGTTTGTAAAAAATGTTTTAACCTGAAGGAAGATGAAGAAACACACAGAGTTAAAATGCCCAGACAGACTGCACTGGAATGTGAACAGCAGGGAGAAAATGCTCTGGAAGGCAATCCTGAAACGATTGAAAAGAAAAAGGCTCAGCCAATGCCTGGTTCAAAATGAATCCCTTGCTCATTCACTGAACATGTGGTGAGACCTCCTACTGCCAACCTCCTACAGCACTGGATATGCAGAGCAACCTGAGGCAGACAGTCTGTGCCCACTGTGATGCAGGAGAAAAACAGTGTCAGTTGCTATTACTGCAGCAGACACTGAGTGTGTCCCTGATCTTGAAATAGCAGCAAAAGCCTGTTTGGTTTTCTTATCTTTGAACTGACCTCTAAGGAGATATAATTTTCCTTTGATTCAAAGTTCAGAATAACATTTTCTTTCCCACAATAGCATCGAAATATATCTAATACACTGTCTTGGTAATAAGAATAACAAAGATTGGAAGGCCAGTTTGAAGATTACAAAAGGGCTTTCATGTCCAGGTCTTTCTTTGGTCCTCCCGCTGCACAGAGGAACAGCTGAGGACCAATTATCACCTTGTAGGCTCTCACAGAAACACATCTGCCATATAGTCTTAGTGATTTCTATACTGAAGAATTTAAATGTGGAAATAATCCTGTCTCTTATCTTGAAAGAGCAAAGCAGTTCTAGACTAGTCAAGAACTAGAACTACAGGAATGAAATTGTCAACTTTTTTTTCTGTGCATAACTTTTTAAGGCAAAACAAAAAGATTTCAATATCATTTATATGATAACTTGTTTCTATGACAAGCAGCCTTACTATGCAAGTCTCTTCATCAACACTTCCATGTAGAGAAGTGGTTTGGGCTATTTTCAGACAAAAGTTACATAAAATCTATTCCCACACTCCCTGATTTAGTGTTAGTGGTCTTTGCTGCAGAACACGTTTTACAGAAAGATGAAAAAGGATGTTAAAAATACATGTAATGATTTGGAAATGTTTATTCAGAGAAAGCAAAGCATCTGTCATGACCATCTATCCCTAGGAAAGATTCCTGAAAGCCTCACATGAATAAAATGAAGAACATTGATAATTTATAGAAACCCTCAAACTATTCACAGAATGATGAAAATTATTCTGGAATATTCTGATGAGTAAGTAATCAGTGTGCACGCGCGCGCGCGCACGCACAAACACACACACACACACACACACACACACACACACACACACACACACACAAATATCCAGTTCTCTCTTCTCTCCCTCCCTCCCTCCCTCCTTTCCTCCCCCCCCTCTCTCTCTTTCTCTCTCTCTCTCTCTCTCTTTCCCTTTCTCCTCCCTCCTTCTCTCCCTCCCTTCCTCCCCCCCTCTTTTTCTATTTCTTTCATTGCATCCTCAGTCCATTTTGAAAATGTAAATCCATAATAGTTATAAGATAATTTTATAACTTAAATTGTATATAAAAATCAACTCAGAGAAAGAAAGGTTAGAAGATGAAGATGTGAGCTGAAGACATTGGATGAATGAGATCTTCAGCAAACCTGAAGAGATCTGGAGGAACATTGCTGCTCTCCCTTATCCCCAGCAATGGAGATATATGGCAAGATAAGATTTCCTATCACAGTGACCTAAATTCTAAGAAGTTTCAGACTGTTCCATGCTGTCTAAGACTGTTGATTCAACCTTGAAAAAATCTGGGGATTTACCCCATATGCAGCTACCAAACCCAAGCACAATTGCTGATGCTTACTGGCAGGAGCCAGATATCGATGCCTCCTTATAGGCTCTGCCAGAGTCATACTGATACAGTTGAGGGTGCTTGCAGCTAACCATCAAACTGAACACAGGAACCCCAATGAAAGAGCTAGAGAAATGACTGAAGAAGCTGAAAGTGTTTGCAACCAAACCCTCCAGAACTTCCAGAAATTAAACACCAACCAGTGAGCATACATGGAGAGATCCATGGCTCCAGTTGCACATGTAGCAGAGGATAGCATTGTCTGGCATCAATGGGAGAAGAGTCACTTGGTCCAGTGTGGGTGCATTTTCCCAGTGTAGGGGAATGCCAAGGCACCAAGTTGGAGAGGGTGGTTGAGAGAGGGAGCACATTCACGGGAGCAACTGGAGGGGGATGGAAGTAGGAATGTAAATACAGAGAATATCCAATAAAAAAGAGAAATAAACATGAAGAAAAAGAATTTGAAATCAATTTTTAGTATCATAAAATAAATGAACCTTTGTAATTTATTTATTGAACTACATTTCTAGACACCCAAAGAGAAATCTATAGCCAATAGTGCTTTCTGATTCAATGGGAGCAAACTATTTTCTCCCATGAGAGCAGTGGTTTCCTTGGTGTCTGAGTGGAGACAGAGAACATGGTGTATATAAGGACAAATGACTATTGGTTGAATCCTACATTTCCCCACTTGCTCCTTCAAATTTGAGTTTGCTCTATGAAGTGGTAAGTAGGGGACAGTCAATCACCAAATATTAGGTGGCCGAGCATTAATACAAAAGAAATTAACCCAGGTCTGTTTAATAAATAAATAAATAATCTGTAAATTTACCATTAACTTCTATAACCTCAATTACTAGCCTTTAATGGTTAATAGAAGCATTCTTTTCATATTACCTTTAGCACCAAGTGTGAAGAAGGCAAGATCTAAAGGCATAGATAGGCTCTTATGTGGCACCTTTAAAATGATGTGAGTTCTGGGTTGATGTCCATGTGGCAATAATTTTGAGTTTAAAGAGTTAGGTGGACTTAGTAGATTACAAATTTTGGCAAGAAAGAGAACCATGTATTTGTATTTATGACTATTTCACATAGAACTTGTTGCTTCCTAGAGCCATTCTCTCTCTATTGACAGAGCCACACATTTGTAGAGAGTGGTGCATGCATGCTTGCCACACTAGGTCTCACAGCTATCTTGAGTGATCAGGCCGATCATGGTAATTATGTTATTTCGTTTCTACTAGGTCTCAGGAAGCATATATTGATAAATTAGCTCAAGCTGGACTCTAGCAGGGTTTCTGGGAGTTAGGTAAAAGCTAGCATTCCCCGGGAACTTGTGAACTGAGCTCCTTTTGCCTAAAAGGTGTCCTGTCCATTGACTCTCAAGAGGAATATATATGGTTCTTCATTGACATATACCTATGTTTGTATATCAAAGACTATACTGGCTTCCAGATTCCTACCATCCTTTTTAGAAGATCCCACTATAAATTTCAAAGACCCCATGCTAGCATGCTGACCCTTATCACTTCCTCCTCTCTCCTAAACTCCCAGGCCTGCTACAGCTCTCCTGCATCTGCTCTCTAGCTACTCTTCCTCTTTATAACCCCTCCTGGCTTTATACCCCCATCTCTCTCTCCTTACAGATAGCTGTGTTCCTGCAAAGCTTGGATTTGTTTTGTTTTTCTCTTTCTACTCTGTTTTCTTCCAGATATCTCAGGTTGTTCTTTGCTTCTTATGCAAAAGAAAATCCTTTTCTGTAATTGAGTGGCCATTTTGTGGTTTCTTCACTGTGTCCCTTGTATATGCTTTCCACTCAGCATTGTACTAGGAGTGGTCATGCGATATCTAAGTAGCCTGTCATGCATGGTTCTAAAAAGTTTCTTCTATTCTGGTAACGAACACCAGGAATACATGGCCGCTTCCTTCTCTTTTCCTACTTTGAAAGCACATGTGATTGCTGAAACCCTATAGCTGCTTTGTTATTACAAAACAGTGAGCAGGGATGTCAAGCTGTTGACCTATACCAGAAACAGCTGAAAACTGTTGTGGAGAATTAGGCATTTAGTTTTTAAGACATTGTAGTATCATACTCTGTTATTTGTAGCCAAGAACTCTCCTAAAAGTTAAAGGGTATTTTACCTGTAAGGTTCCCTCCAACACTCATGGTACAATAACATGACACTTTAAACTGATTAAATCTGGCTTATTTAGTAATATAAAATGTAAGTACATGAAGTAAATTGGTATCAAATCAGTGGATGAAATTGTTTTTAGATACTGTGTAAATAATAGAAGTTCCTTTGAAATGTATTTTGTTTTGACTTTGAACAAAATTTGAATGAGGCCTCAGTGACACTTTAGCTGGTCCTACAGCGGTCACAGTGTCCCATCCTCAGAGAGAGCTAATCAACAGATACTCGCTATATAACGCAGTACATTTTTGCAAGAAAATTCAGACGATGTAAGGGAAGAATAAATAAAATTGCAGGCAAAGGTAAACTTCTAGAAGATACAAGTTCTCCATGGTTATTCCAAACATTTATTTTAAAGATTCATTTATTTTTATGCAGATTCCTGTTATGTCTGCACATATTTCTGTGTGAAAAGGGTGACAGATCCCTGGAGTTACAGACAGTTCTAAGCTGCTATGTAGTTGTTGGGATTGAACCTGGGCCACCTGGAAGAGCACCCAGTGCTCTTAAGTGCTAAGATTTTTCTCCAGCCCTGATTATTTTAAATCTTTTTAAATATTTACTTATTTATTATTACTTTATGTGCATTGGTATTTTGCCTATTTATAAATCTCTGTGTGAGGATGTCAAATCTCTTAGATTTGTGGTTATAGACAATTGTGAGATAGGATATGGGTACTGGGATTTGAACCAGGGTCCTCTGGAAGAGCAGCCAGTACTGTGAACACCTGGGCCATCACTCCAACCCTTCAAACATTACTCTGAGACATACATCATTTAGTCTTTGTTTTCTTATCCTGATTCTTTCTTTATTATATTTCATTTTCTAAAGAATTGTTTCTTCAATTGCTATACCTCTCTTTTAAGGAATCACCAGTAAGATAGTTGTCCTTTTTTTTCTGTGAATTGTTTTGTTCTTTGATAATAAAATCACTGTACAGCTCTTAATGAAAGTATCTTAGCTTGTTGTTTCAGAGAGATAGAAAACTTAGTAGACAGGAATATTGCTGTCAATAACCAATACTGTTCAGGGAATGATGATGTGTTTCCTATTCTGTAACTCTAATTTGGGCTCATTGTATACTTTTGCATTTAAACAACTAGATAAAAACAATAAATAATGTTTCAATGTGAAAGAAAGTAAGTGTTATTGGTGTCAAAGCCTCTACAAATAAGAAAGATATCAGAGTCTGTGCTCTTTGAGCTTAAACAGTCAATTGTGTCCTCTCCAAAACCAAATTACCTGGGAAGTGTCACTCAGTTGGGAAGGCTTGCTTGCTAATGCAATCTGTTGTTTTCATACCCAGCCCCTTGCTCTCAATGCATCTTTTAGTGTTCTCTGTTCATTAAAGTTCCTAATGTAGACTTCCGAGGGCTTCTCATTAGAAAACTTATTTTGTTATTAGGAATAAGACTGGGTGAATCACTTGAGGCAGCAAGAGGTGCCAGTGAACAATAAAAAGACTCTGCTGTTAGGTCAAGAGACACTTCCTTCTTCTGCCAAGTGAAAGATTCCCAGAAAGTAAGAGGGTACATGGTGGTGACTGGCGGGGGGAAAGGGAAAATGAGAAATGGAATTATAACTTCAGGAAAGAATAAAAATATTAAAACGTTACAAAAATTTTCTGTTACCCTAACTGTAAACCTCAGAAGTAAAAACAAAACAACTGAAAAAAATCCTTATTAATGACATTTGACACTTACATGTGTTCTTAAGGGAAGTCCTCACAGGTTGCTTTGAGATTGGACTTAGTTAAGAATGTGGTATCTAGGTCACCAAAAGCCCATTTAATATGACCAAATGTAGATGGAATTTAAGTAGAGTAAAACTGTTTCTTTTTATAAATAAACCATATAACTCAGGTTTAAATTACAAACAATTTTGTCACTTTTACTCACAGTATAATGGGTAGCAGCAATTGTCAGAAAGCTGAAATATATTTCAGTGCATGCATGTCTGTGTGCATGCATCGATACAAAGTTGCATATTTGTATCTTTTTCTCTGAGGAAAATAACTACCACTCTCTATTTGTTCCAGATTAAAAGAGTATTTAAATGTCTTTTAAATGCTGAGGGAAAGTTGTACTGTTTAATAATGGAAGGCATCTTAATATTAGTTATTTCTGAGTGCCTCAGATAGTTGAGTTAGAAGAGTATTTTATAGGAAAGTATATATATATATATGTATATATATATATATATATATATGTATATATACACACATATATACATACACACACAAACACACACACACATACACACACACACACACACACACACACACACACACACACACACACACACACATATATATATATATATATATATATATATATATATATATATATATATATGATCCTAATTATCCAAAGGGCATATGAAACAGTCTTGAATCTGATATGGAATAAAAAGCCTATAACAACTCATTTTAAATATCTTTCAACCAAATAATAAATTCAAGGCTTTATTGACCTACGTTTATAGAAGAACATATGGTACATTCTTTTGGAGGATGAAGTAACCCTCCTGGTACCAGTAAATTTTAGTTAGAGTTACTATAGGCTCTTTCCAAGGCCTATCCCAGTAATGGTATGAATGAAGAGACAACCCTGTTGCATAGGCTACCTTAGGATCCTCAAAGGGGAAGTTACCTGCTTGTGAAAGCTTCTTAGGATGTAGCAGATGTGCAGACCAAAGTGAAAACCTTGTGCATTTTTACCAGGCACAGCCACAAATAAAACCTGCTATGTTTCAGTTGAGTACTGGCTGCTGAGAAAGTAGAAACAGCCACTGGAAGTAGTCACAGTCTTCCTTGGTCCTTTGGGTCAATGGGCAAAGAGGTTAGCACTGTATTATACTTGTGTCTGGAGATGGAGGATAATTAATAATCCAGATTTTACATATACTTATGTTTTTCTTAGCAAAGATTGTAATAACAGGACGAAGAAGATTCTCAGATGATGTTGGCTTTAGGAGATTATAATGTTTGCTTTCTGACTGATGGATTGCAAACTATCAAATAATGTCTGAAATTCATGCTTAGAAACAAAATTCCCATCAGGACACAAAAGTCTACAATCTGGTATCTGATAACCAGAAGATCTCTGTTAAGAAACACAGGATGAATACTTCAAGAGTTTCCTGGGAAGGGTTCTGTATCTGGGAACATGGGTCTACTTGGCTTTTCTTTTTCTGGAATCTCTGTCTTCTTTTAGAGATACAAGGCCACTTGTCACATTCAGTGAGAGATTTGGTTTTTAAATGCTTACAAACCTAAGTTTTGAAGGTGGTTCCTTCATTTAATAATCTTCATCACAAAGAATTGTTACTCAGTAACTCTACCTTAAGTGTGAACCCAGCACTGTGATGACTGTCAGAGACACTCTGATCTGCCCACACAATGCACATCATGATGCAGGCAAAGAAAGCAGGCAGGTGCAAAGAGTGTAGGCATCTTGGGCCATTTTGAGGTTCAGGGATGCAGAGATGCATTGAAGGTCATTCCAAGGAGGACATCGATGCACCCAAACAGCTTGTTGTAATCACTACTTTGGTTTATTGCAGTCCAAGCTCTCATGTCAGCATTTTCCAGCATGAGTTTGAGCTTGGCAGCAGCAAACACATCTGCTGCATTGCAGGAATAGCTAGAGGTTTCTTAAGCTCTTCCTTTTGGAAGATTACAACCCTTCTTTGCCTTCTGGTTTCCATTTAGGTTTTCAACGGTGGGAAGACAACTTCACCCCCTGTGATAGCCAGCCACTTGGAAAAGAGATGCCCTACCCTTACTCAGCAAACAAACTCAATGTATTGCCAGTTCCACCTATACAAAACAACATAATGAAATTGCAGTCTAACTGAACATAATGTAACAATCCACAGGCTCAGTGAGACTTGCAGTATTCTGCAGGCCTGATTATAGAATTGCGTGAAATCCTGAAAACAGATTCACACAGTCCATCACAAGAACTGATAGTCATGTAATTCCAGTGCTTGCTTCTTTTAGTGTAATGAGATTTTATTAACATTTACTGTATAATTAGTTTTGTGTTTCATGTTCGTTGTCTTCAGAAAGTTCTCACATTAGAGGTTACTGTTACAGCTGTATCAGCTAAATCTTTGTCTTCTCTGTGTCTGACTCCCCTCCTGCTGTGCGCTTGTGTGCATGGTCTCTCTCTCTCTCTCTCTCTCTCTCTCTCTCTCTCTCTGTGTGTGTGTGTGTGTGTGTGTGTAAAATATGTAATAGAAATAATGAAAAAGTGGAAGGGAATTGTTAATATAGGTAAGATCCCAAGGGAGCAAGAAAGCATTGCAAGTACACACAGTAACATCAAAACATTTGTCTGGAACTAAATAATGAAAATTAGGTTTACCTCTATTCATATCTCTTTGCATTAAAATCTATTTGCAAAAGAAATGAAACATGGATTGTCTTTGTATTTCTGCTAAACTTAAGGCTTACTGAACAAAATCAAACTTTTTAGGTGTTACATTTCTTGTATTTAATAGTCCCTCCACCCTCTGAAAGCATGTTATATGCAGAAGATCCTGAATATTCTGGGTTGTTCAAGCTTCTGGATTTGCCTTACTTGCTCCTTTCCATGTGGTGGAAACCAATTCACATCCATGTCTTTTTTTCCCTTCATACCTCTGCAGTTTTCATCCACAGTCAGCTGTGAGCCCTGTTCATGCCTTCACAATCATTTTGTCGTGATGCTTCCTGCATGTTTGGCTACTTTCCCTCACCTTCTTTAGTCTTCCTGTTTCTATTCTCCAGGAGTTTATTCTCCATTTGGAATCTATTTATCCCCTCTATGGGAGTATTGATCCTCTGTCAAAAAGTCCACCTGCTTCCTGCTGCTTCCTCTTCACTGTCACATAGACTATTATTAGATGTGGTCACTTCTGATTATTCCAACACAAGCTTCTGTTTTCCCAGCTGATGCCACACTGCCTTCTCATATATCATCACAAATATCCAGAGAGCTCTCTGGTTCTTTCTATGGTTGGTTATGCTTGGATCGAAAGATAAAATATAGCGACATCTCCTCATGAAGAGATACAAAACTTCTGGAATGTGGGTAGAAACCAAAAAAACACAGACTTTTTCATGGTGTAGATAAAAGAGAAAGAGGGCATATGACTTTAGGTTTGACAAACAGAAATTCTCATGAGTATATTTATTGTGAAGACTTTGATAAATGGTCCTCCACTGCCCCCTCCATCCAGATCTGGATGCTGTCAAGTTTGGTACTACCCTTTCACCATGAAGGGGTCTAAGCAAACACAACTGTCATTTAAAATGCAGGGTTAGTGCAGCAAAGTGTAATGCATGATAGCTCTTATACATCTATTTTAATGAAAGTCCTACCTGGACAATGTTGCTTTCGTTAATGGAATTGGTAAAAATTATCTTTCTCGTCAGAAGGATCACAGTAGATGCAATAGATCAGTAGCTGGAAAGCTTAACGGGCTTAATTAATCCCTGTGAAATCTTTGAGGCAGCCGCACAAATGCATCTTTCTCAATACAGACTGGAAGAGATATTATCTCCTTCATGCTCATTGTCTTTAATCAGTGCAAGTGTAGTGTTTAATACAACTAGGGCACTAACAAAAAGGCAGAGCTCTTTTAGAAATGGAGCTTGTCAATTCCTCCTTGGTCTAAATATCCTCTTCTAACAAGAGCAGAGTGAATGTTTCTATGCATCAAAAACTGTTCCTTGGACTTCCTGCTTAGCATGCCATTTGTAAAGAAGAGCCACTGAGGCTTTATGGAAATTTCCTCAGCAGTTACTTCTGAACTTAGCTCTAAGGTACAGGGGATTCTTTCCCTTCCTGTCTCTTCTACCCCTAGACAACAACACATGTGCTACTGAGCTGTCAAGCTAAAAGATCTACCAGAAAAGCTCTCATGGCACAGCAAATTAAGAAAACACCCTTCCTTCTTTCTTCTAACACTCTAGACTACCAAGGCAAATGAGAAGTTGATTACACATGGTTCTCAGTTTATCTCCACATAAATGTGATACAGTTGTGAGGGCTTTCACATTCCCAGGTTCACTGCAGTTTCTGGAAAAGGGGATGTATGAACTTTATCTTCAATTAATGTCTTTTGTAGCCATGATGCTTACATACCCCAAATTAATTAAGATACTACAAAACTTAGTAGAGCAAATAAATCAGATACTATAGTCACTATGACTTTAAGAGTCTCACAGATGTAAAAAAAAAAAAAAAAAAAAAAAAAAAAAACGCTCTATAAACAAGCCACTGGCTTTGTTCTGCTTTATGGAAAAATGAATGTTGATCCAAACTTTTTGAAAATTCTGAGACATGAAAAATCATTTTAAAGCTCAAGTTAAATGGCTTGTATATAATGCACTGTCCTTTAAATAACTCTACCTGAATTAATATTAGGCAAGAACATGGTCTGTTATAAACAGGACTGATGTTTTCAATACCCAAATTCTCCTAGAATATAGGCTTTTTGATAAAATAAGAAATGACATATTATTTTTTCCTTAACAGGCTTACATAAATTCCATTCTGTTATTCATTGGGTATTCCTTCTGCCTGCCATATCTTGGAAATCTCAGGCATTAACTGCTGCATGGATCTAAGACCTGAAGGCAAGGGTTGGACAGGTACTTCACTTTGCTTTGTTATAAACTGGTCTCAGACATAGGGCATGTTTCTGCACTGAAATTACTCAACAGAAGTGAAGAGAAAATGTGTGGCACTAAGAAGTAGCAAAGAGTAACATGACATAAAACTGGCAGAAGAAACTAAGTCCCAAACATAGAAGAACGAAAACAGGGTTCAGAGGTAGATAGAATGATCAGCTTCAGGGTAGAAATTTCAATCCTATACTCAAACCTGAAGGTGAAGGACATTAGCTGGAACAGACTTGAAAGAAGAAAACAAATAGACAACTAGCCATGACACAAAGGAAGTAATGTGAATTACTAGACATCTAGACACAGACTTTAATAGGTCCCCTGGAAGTACCAAGTGTGGAAGATGATGAGATTCGAAGCTAAGGCTCTCATTCTCATACATTTGTCAGATTCATATTGACGGAGCTAGAAAGGCCAGCAAATGAGAATGACCTCCGTTTGAGTAGCACGAAGTTCGGTGTGCCAACAAGATGGCCTAACTAATCAAGAATCTGAGCCAAACAATGATTTGGCGGACAGAAAATGGAAATTAGGAGCTTTTGCTGAAGTTAATTAGTATGAGGTTTTATGAAATAGAGGGAGAAGCAGGCACATGAACACTGCCAAGGCAGAATCAGAGGAAACATATTCTGAGAGATGAGCATGTTTTACAAAGGAGGGTGGTATGTTCTGTGTCGAATGCTGCTGAGAAGATAAAGGTGAGGAAGGACTGATGTGATTTTTGTTTAGTGGGAAATACGTTCTATGTAATATTTAAGCAACCATCATTTGTTGCTTTTTTTTTTTGTAGTATCAATATTTAAGGAAGTATTGTTGCCCCTTTTAAGAATCTTAGCAATTTGTTATAGAAATTTATATGTGTGTGTGTGTGTGTGTGTGTGTGTGTGTGCGTGTGCCATCCATTGTCAGAAGAATGACCAAATCAGGTGAAAGCTCACTATGGTATAACTGTTAGTATTTGCCTTGTCTCCATGTGTGTTTTAGTTTGCAGCCATTAATAGCTTGGATCTCATGCAGCAGTGGCAAAGGGGAGTGTGACAGAGCAGCAGGCCAAAATTAAATTACAGCAACCTGGCACTCTGCATTAAAACCTTTACTCAGAGATTGTGGCTGGTAATCATGGCCAGATTTTCCTTAAAGACAATGGCCCACCATGCAACTGGCCACACTCAGTTAATTCATGCTGTCAGCTGCCTTTATTGGCTGTTGGGAATCCAGTATTGATTCTTGAACCCAGCAGCAGCACAAAGAGCTACTAGTGCATGGTCAAAATGCTGCAATAAAGGGCTGGCAGCTAGAGAAAAGCAGCCATTCCATTGCACAAACAAGGTCAATTAGAAGACATTGCAGTGTAATATAAATAGTATTAGCATCCCTCTTCAGTTCCAGTGATGTCATGCTGGTAAAATGAGAGGAAGGCTAATAGGTTTAATACTAGATAAATAGAAAGGCATTTAGTGTAATTTAATTTTGGTTTCTTTCATTTCAAAAGTGCTAAGAGTAGCAAAATATTTAGCTTCATCTGAGTAAGAATTTATGTGTACAAAAATTATTTTCTAATAAAATTTTGTAGGAACTAAGAAATTAGTCATGTGTAGTTTACCCAGCATGATCAATTTTACTGAGAAGTAAACAGTTTCTCTTTCATAGATTCAATGTAGTGTGTCTGCTTGTAATTTATTATCTCTTTTAGTATTAGAATTTCAAAATATTGCATGTCACATATAGAGATTGAACAATCTCTTGGAGTTTTTAGTTTTCAACATTGAGTAGACTACGTTTATCTTCCCCATCTTTCTGTGTTTCTTGCTCCCTTTCTCATTTCTGAAAATTGCTAGGACCTTTTGTTTAAATACTTGCAGCCATTACTTTTACTTATGAGAAAATTTTTCCTAACTACTTTGTCAGCTCAAAAATAATTATAAATGTAGAGTAGATTGTGCTGATAAAAAATACTCTATGTAGAAAACAAATTTTACTCTCAAAATAGATAACAGATTGCTTGGAGAGGGAATTGATAAACCTATACCACCTACAATGACTAAATAGATTTTAGAAAAAAATCTCATTGTCAGCAATTGAAAGACTGTGTTTGAATTCCCCTTGGTAATAAATATCTAATGCTAGGAGCAATTCCATAAAGTTCCTGAAAAATCTTAAAGAACATTTGAATTGCAGTAACTAAAATAGGTGTTCTAGCCCCTGGGAGCACATGTAATGCCTTAGGCCAGTGCCCAAACCTCGAGCAAACCTGTTTTCTAACTATGAATGATGAATAGTTCAAAAAAGCCAATACATTTTCAACATGTCTCTTATGTTTACTAAAGTCGAATTCAAATGATTCTAGTTGCTTTTTACAAACTTTCTTTAGAAGTGATATTCTGTTTTACCTTAAAGAGCTTCATACGATGTGTTTTGATCTGGCTTTACAGATCCATCTCTCTTTCCTCCCTTTTGTATCTTCATTATCTACACAACTTTGTGGGGTTTTTTTTGTTTATATTTGTTTTGTTTTGAATTTGCCAAACTTGTTTATCAACTAAAATCTAATTTTTAATAACCATTACCCACCAGCAAAGGCTCAATGAAACCAAACACATGAGATTCTACAGATGAGAGAGTGAAAATATCATCCAGTTTTCAGGATAAAAGGTCTAAAATTTATTGCTTTATAATATTTGGTGTATCTCCAAAAAGGCAACTTTTCATGAAAAGAAACTGTTGATTATCTGTTTCTATAAACCAAATTTTGATTTGGGGATTACTTTACTTATATGGAAAACTTGCCACACATTTTCATCTTAAAATAATAATGAGCTTTATTTAGTTGTAAGTAAATTGATTCTGATATATTTCTATCAAAGTTTCAGGATTGAATATTACACTTACACTGGTGTTATTTGCTGCTGTGGTTCAGAATTTACTTCAGGATGTCAACTTGTACTTAGTGATGATGCCTTTGTCATTTTGGTTTCTCCATTAGACTCGTTTCCTCTTGTATTGGAAGATGTAATGTGGACATTCCACGTGTCTGGTGGATAGGTTCATGAATACTGTACTTTAAATTATCCAGTATGTTTTAAGCTATACTCTAAGGCAGACAATGGCATCTTTGATAACCTGTGTCATGAGAAAAAGATTACCTTATTTATCTGATGTACCTTAAGGATCCATCTAAAGGTTTATTGTTAATTTGTGTTTTTAGTGTGAGTTTCTCACTAATGTACATTTTAATAAATTTCTCACTTAGTCATCAGAGATTTAGCCATATACATTTTCATAAATATTTCTAGTCCATACTTTGTTTTAGGTTCATTTACACAATTAATTTTTTCTTTGGGAAGTTACAAATAATTTTGTATTTAATGTTTGAATATTTTGGAAGATTTTAACCCCTGGGTGAGAGATTATTCATTGATAATTGCCTATTTTAATTGCACGTTGTTTTTTCAACAAATAAGGAATTTATTTTGATTTTACTAGTGATGGCATCCAGTGTAGTTGTGTTTTAGTGTCTCTATACAGCTAGCTAGTGATTTCCAATCCCATTGCCCTCATGTCTTTAATTTGTTTGGTGAAATGAAACTGGCAACAACTGAGATATGTTCGTAATGTTTGCTCCCAAAGCATACTAGTGCCTCTGGGGAAAGGGCTTGTTTTTATCCACTATGTTTGAAAGCATTTGTTATCTCTATTCTGCTTATCTCGTAATTATGTCTGGCACTTCTCATGACCTGAAAAATTTTGTTCTTTGGATAACCTGGTAGATATTGTTCACCTTCCTCCTCCCTAGTGACCACCTCACACATCAGCCTTTTTAATGTCTTTAAACATCATGTTTCTTGAAGAAATCTGGGGCCTGTATCATTTATTTCCTTTCCTTGAGTGCACATACATGTATTCATCTAACAGTAGAAGTGGAATTTAAGCCCAACAGCTTTGGTGCAAAGAGCTGTGTGCTTTCATTTATTTATACTCTGTGAGTTTTTTGACATTCCTATTCGATAATAAAAATTATGTGCATTTTGTCCTGCCTGTTGGTGATGCTGTTATCTCAGAAAATGGACTTCAGACTCTGATTTTTGATTTATACATGGGAAGTAATCCAGTTCTTTGTTTTAACCTTCTGTGTATTTTTACTCTCTTCCCATTTCAAACCAGAAATGTCCATCCTAGATCTACCACAATGTTCTTTGTTTGCATCATAGAAATGGTCAACTATTTAACACCAAGGATAGAAGATTTTGGTGCCCTTCCCTTTTTATCATAACACTTGATTTTACTTGCTATTGAACTCAAATAATTGTCTCAGAGCTTCTTGAGGCAAGTTCAATTCTCTTTTGCTTCTTAGTACCCAGAAGTCTAGCACCAAATGGGGAACTTGTAAATTGTTTGCTAACCTGAATGCCAGGAGCCATTTTATCATTTCTTGGATACTACTCTGCCTTATAGTCCCACAAGAGGGAATTTTCTGAATTCTTGACCATGTTAAGAAGTATTTAGTTTTTGAAGAAGTAATCATACATAAATCAATTATAGAAATTCTTACAGCATTTGAAGGAAAATTTTCAAAATGGAGAGAAGATAATCAAATGAAGTGAACATAACCCAAGAAATTACTAGGAAGATATTCTTCGGTTTGATATTAAGTCTTTGTTCTGGACGTTCTTTTATTCAAATGTGATTTCTGATGATCTATTTGTCTCATATGTATCACGTTAAGATGAGTGTAGCAGTCATTGTCTCTAAATAATAAGTGATTACCCTTCCCAACACTTATTCATTATGGGATTAGGGATATGGATTATATTAATTTATGTCACTTAACTTTGAGTTTGGGGATATTTAAGGAAGACTATACAAGAAGGAAAAGTTACAATGATGAGGAATAAATGTCATTAGAAAATAAAGTTATTTATTTTGCATTACCTATAGACATTAGATTATAGCATTTACAATCTGTAAGAATGTACTGTCTTCATACTCATTTGTAGTAGTTTTAATTGCAACTCTTATAGTGTTTTTTCAGAATCTTTATCAATTTAGAAAGCTCATTTACATCAGAGTTCAACAAGCCAAGAGATTAATGGTAATTAACATTTTGTATTGTAATGAGAAGACTGTAATGCTATAAACTTATCTAATCATGACACTTTTGGGAGACATGATAAATTGTAAGTCTGTTATGCTATGTATGCCCTGGTGCCTTGTAAGATTCAGGCCACACATTTTTATTATTTGTGGTAGAGATAATTTCCCCTGGCATACTTTCTTGTCAGTTTTCTTTGAGACTGTTAAAATGACTTGCTGACCTGAGAAATGCCTCGGCCACAGGGTGAGGCCCCAAGAGATGCAACATGCTAAATGTTTCCCTAAATTAATCTTAGTAATTTATAGACACAAGTTCTGCCTAGGAAATCTGTTTTGTACTTGTAGCATAACATAAACTGAACCAGTTATCGTAGGCTCATACCTTTCTTGGAGTCATTTCTAAGCATTTAGCCCCAGATGCTGCTGCTGCTTCTGCCCTTCCTGTTTTTCCTCTTCTTTATGTTCTTCCTCTTCTTCATGTTCTTCCTCTTCTTGTTCTTCTACTTTTTCTTGTTCTTCTTCGTCTTCCTCCTCTGATCAAAACCTTCCTCAGCAATTAAGGGTCTTTCCACATTCTCTAGTGCAAATGCTTTCTAAGAACCAAAGCATATAAGGCAAATTAGTCTTCATGAATATGAATACTTTAAAGAAAGTTTAGGTGAATAAAGTTTGTTCTAGAAGATATGTAACCTTCCTATTAGGATTTGCTCCTTCTTTGTGTTTTATATTTAATTCCTGACAATTAGCCTGTGTGTGGAGCAGTAATGCAATGAGGCTTCACATTTCTTAGGATACTTTCAAAAAATATGAAAATAACCCAGTAGGAGTTGGGTTTTTTATGTATTATTTTTTCTGTTTCTTAGAGAAGTGTGACCTTTGCTGTTAAGACCAGTATCATAGATTATGGATCTGTACAATCAATCAATGAAGGTTGTCTCATAATTTCAAGAATTTGAGCTGGTTTCAAGAAATGTATAATGGCACAGTATAAAATGCAGCCTAGAAGTTTACTGGTATAGATCCAAGGAGAAGAAACACATGGACAAGATAAAGCAAGATCTATTGATTGTAGGGAGAGTCAAAAGAGCTGCAGTATCAATGTCACCAACAATGGATGAATGTTTCTTTTTCTCCACATCCTTGCCAGCATCTTCTGGCACCTGAATTTTTTATCTTAGCCATTCTGACTGGTGTGAGGTAGAATCTCAGTGTTGTTTTGATTTCCATTTCCTGATGACTAAGAACAATGAAGTGGGAATGGGTGGCTGTAAGTGCAAAATATTCATGAAAGAAAGGGGATGGGTGAGGGGTATAGGAAAGGATGAAAGTGAATAACATTTGAAATGTAAGTACATAAAATATCCAATACTTTTTTAAAGCAGTAGTGTTGAGCTGATAATCTGATGTGAGCCGATTCTGGAGGTATGGATTTAAAAAGTTCCAAAGGCATGTGAATAAATAGAAAAAGACTAATAAACAATTTGGATATTTATCCTGAAAAGAAGTCTCCTTCATTAATGAGTGACAGACTACATTAATCTAGTCTTCTTTCAATACTCAAAAGCATTTATTTTTGTGAGATTGGCCAGGGCTGTCTACTTAGAAACAATAAAGAATTCACAAAAGGAGACATCCCTGAAGTTGGAAAACCTAGGAAAAACATCAGGAGTCATAGATGCTAGTATCACCAACAGAATACAAGAGATAGAGGAGAGAATCTCAGAAGCAGAAAACACCATAGAAATCATTGACAAAACAGTCAGAGAAAATGTAAAATGAGAAGAAAAATCCTAAGGATAATAGGCATAAAACAGAGCAAAGATTCCCAAATGAAAGGCCCAGTAAATATCCTCAATAAAATTTATAAGAAAACTTCCTTAACCTAAGAGAGAGAGAGAGAGAGAGAGACAGAGACAGAGACAGAGACAGAGACAGAGACAGAGACAGAGAGAGAGAAACATGAACATACAAGAAACCTACAGAAAGCCAAATAGACTGGACAAAAAGAAAAAATTCTTCCAACACATAATAGTCCAAACAACAAATGCTCAAAACAAAGAAAGAATACTAAAAGCAGTAAGAGAAAAAGGACAGATAACATATAAAGGCAGACTAAACAGAATTAGACCACACTTTTTTAACAGAGACTATGAAAGCTTGAAGATCCTGGACAGACATTATTCAGACTCTAAAGAAACAGAAGTTCCAGCCCAGGTTACTATATCCAGCAAAACTCTCAATCACCATAGATGGAGAAACCAAGATATTCCAAGACAAATACAAATTTACACAATATCTGTCCACAAATCTAGCCATACAAAGGATAATAGATGAAAAACACTGCCACAAAGACTGAAACTTCACCTTAGAAAAACCAAGAAACTAATCCTCTTGCAACAAAAACCAAAAAAAACCCACAAAACAAACAAACAAACAAACAAACAAACAAACAAAAACACATGAACAAAACTCTACCTGTAACAACCAAAATAGCAGAAAAAACAATCACTATTCCCTAATATCCCTTAACATCAATGGAATTAATTCTCCAAAAAAAGAAATAGACTATCTGACTGGTTATGTAAACATGCAAAAATATCCATTAAAGCAAAGTGGGCCAATAGGATGGATCAATGAGTAAAGGTACCTGCCTCTAAGCAGGTAACTGATACTGAGTCCCTGGGACTCACATGGTCAAAGGAGAGAACTGGCTCCTTTAAACTGTCCTCTGAGACACACACACACACACACACACACACACACACACACACACACACACACACACACAAACTGTTATAAAAAGGAGAAGGCAAGAAAGAAAGAGAAATAAGTAAAATTAAATAGTCAAGAAAAACTCTAGGACAGCCGTATTCTGTAATTGAACAAAAGTGTTTTTATATTAAAACTATGAAACATTCTTACAATGACACTTCTCTTAATTTTGTATTAATTCATGTAATTATACCCATAAAATAAAATAGACAAAAATGTATTGATTTCATTCAGCACATGCAGACAGACGCATATCTGCAACATAGACAGCTAGGTAGACATACTGAGTTCAGTGTGCACAGAGACAAATATGAAACATGGCATATACAAGAAAGACAAGGTCATGGCTGTCCTTGAATGGCTCACAATATTTACTTTGCAGAACATTGTATTTTGCAGTTAGTTTGTGAATTATGTTTTATATTAATAAATGTACTTGGGGAACAAACTTAATCTCAAAGAATGCCATAGGAACAAATTTGTAATGCATGTCCTCTACTGTATCTCACTTTTGCATTTAGAAAAATGCTTGTGATACTCATTCATATTATTGTATGTTTTAGCAATTCAATTTTATTGCTGGGAGAAGTTTATTACCTAAATATATGGTAATGATGCTTGCTAGTTTATGATATATAGTAGGCATTTTCAGACCTTATATTTCCATTTTTTTCATTTAATTTTATAGTAGTAGAAGTCCTGGGTTGAACACCAAATGTAAGCTAAGTCCACACACAAAAATCCTCTCTAACAGATTTTTAACGTGGCTACAGCACTTTATACTCCTGTGAGCTGTTTTAAGGCTTCATAATTCTAATGGTTCACTGAACGTGCCTTGGTCAGTCTTTTACATTTTAGCTATAGCAATGGATCTAGCTAATCACATTTTATTATTGTATTAGCTTTTATTTCTTTAATTACTACTGATAATAATAACTAAACTTAAACGATAGTAGCTTCTCACATATACTGCATGTGATAACATTCCTTTGCTGCTTTATTTAAACTGAGTAGAGCTTGTTCATGTCATTCATATCGTACTTGCTGACTCAACATGAGGTACAACAGAATTAAGTGTGAATTTAGAAAGCGTGTTCACATCTTCTCTGCTGTGGGTGATGTGTATGACTGAAAAACTGTGTTATCATCTACAGGTGAGCTACTGATATGGCCATCCTTTTCCATCTTTTCCCATGTGGCATCTCATAGATAACTATTTTGCTGTAATGGTAGTTGCAGTGTCTAAGAAATGAGTGAATAAATTCAATTTAGGCTACTTCATCTGAAGTGAGAAATCCAAAGGTAGTCACCTTCTTCAATGTGGTACAGAGCAGTAAGCTGCTCTGATGAATGGGATCTACCGTGTGGATGTGGGAATATCTCTAAAATAGCTGAAAGGCTAAAGAATGTATCAGAGCTTCTAAAAGTGGCACATATAAAAGAGAATTCACATTGTAGAATCAGCACCTTAGTCTTTGCTTTCAGAAGCTGTACATGTTTAAGCATTTGCTCAGAAATTACATGCCCAAGTAAGAGAGAAATTACACGCAGGAAAAAGATGTATAAACCCCATAGGGATCAATAAACAGTGAGAATGGAGTGAGTGATATATAAAAGCAATAGAAAACAGTCATAAGACTGACTGATTCACTAAACTACAATTGAGGTGGCATTGTGTCTTTGGTCTATTGTGAGTTACCTGAAATGAATAGGTAGATGTTTATCTTTCTTTACACAGGAAGTTTAACTTTATAATGTGGTATCTAACCTATTTTGAGTTAAGTTCTGTATTTGATGTTGTTTTACTTTTCTATATATGTACACATTTCAACCCAGTCCACTTGCATAATCATTTTTAATCCCATTTGATAGGTTGGATTACTGTGTCACTTTGTTAACAATTGATTCTGTCACCATCTAGACTATCTTCATTATTCAACAGTACTACAAAAACACAATGCAAGCAGAAGGATCTTCAATTTTTCTCTAATTGTTTCATTTTCTTGCAACTTATCATAAGAGGTAATTTAAATAACATTGCCTATTTTGGCATACAGAAATAAGAATGATGTCTTTTTACCAATATTTTTAAAGAATCATTTTCTAAATTCCTTTATTAGCTCTACCATTAAATATTACCTGCCATTTTTACCTAGATAATTACAATATATGTAAATAAGAAATTAGACTTCTTTAGGGCAATCTCATAACTTTTATTTATCTTATTCATTTATTTATTTTTGCCTCATTATGATGACTAGTACCTTTGTTATTCTTAAGATAACTGTATTTTATATTATTTTACTATAGTCAAATAGTTATTCAGCTTATTGCTAGAGTGGCATGCAGTTTTATTATTAGGTTTGTTTTCATTTAAAGGTGATATCATATATGTAATATAGAGTATAATTAAGTGTGTGTATGTGTGTGTGTGTGTGTGTGTGTGTGTGTATGTATCCTTGCACACATGTGCACATACAGACATATATGCTCCGGCTTTTTAGACAAAATTATCTTTCAAGTATCTGAACACAAGTTCTTAAACTTTTTGATCAGATCATCAATATCACTTTACATAAACCACATGTTTATAAGCATTCACTATTTTATAAAGCAAAAAATACCTTTAAATATATGACAATATATTTAAAATATTGAGAATATATCATGTTAATGTACATAAATCTGAAAAATAACCTATTTTCAGAAAAGTTTCTGAAAAGAATGTCCTGAAAAATTTTCCAGATTGATTAGATTAATAAAAAAAAAACACAATAGAACTTGTATAGACTTTGCTGAGGATGATCTTTTCTAGTTACATCCATTTTACTGAAAGCTTTATGATATCATTATTATAATAGTTTATTAATATTCCATTGTATGAATGTACCATATTTTTAAAAATCAGTTCTTCTTTTGAGGGAGATATAGATTGTTTCCAATATCTGGATGAATAAAACTGCTATGAACATAGTTGTACAACTCTCTTGTAGTTTAAATAAACATATTTTGGGCATGACTGGTTCTTGAGGCAGAATAACTCCCAATTTTCTGAGAAACCACTAAATTGATTTCCAAAGTTTCAAGTTTGCCCTACCACCAGCAATGGAGGAGTGCCAGCATGTGCTGTAGCTTATATTTTTGATATTGGCTGTTCTGATGGGTTTAAGATGGAATCTTTTTGTCATTTTGATTTGCATTTCGCTGATGACTAAGGATGTTAAACATTTTTATGTGCTTCAAATAGCCATTAGAGATCCTTTGGCTGAGAATTCTGTTTATATCCATAGACCATTTTTTAATTGAGCATTTTGCTTTGTTGATGTACATTTACTTGAGTTGTTTATATTTTTCTATATCAGCCATTTTTCATATGTATGGTTGATGACTATCTTTTCACATTGTTTAGACTGTAGTTTTGTCCTTTTGACATTTTTCTTTGTCTTACCTTTCCCTTTGGTTTCATAAGGTCATCTTGATTCTAGTGCATGAATTATTGGTGTTCTATTTAGGAAGTTGTCTTCCATACTAATGTGTTCAAGGTTATTCCCCACATTATCATCTTTCTGATTTAGTGTGTCTGGTTTTTGGTTTAGGTCTTTGATCCACTTAGATTTGACCTTTGTGCATAGCAATAGATATGGTTCTCCTTGTATTCTTCTACATGTACATATTCAGTTAGACCAACACCACTTGTTAAAGATGCTTTCTTTCTTCCATTGTATAGCTTGCATCTTTGTAAAAAATCAAATATCCATAGGTGTGTGGGTTTACTTCTAGGACTTCAGTTCATTTTCATCGACCAATGTGTCAGTTTTTATGCTGAGTCTATGCATTATTTATTACTATTACTTGAAATCAGGGATGGTGATACCTTCAGTTCTTTTAGTGTACAAGATTGTTTTAGCAATCCTGGATTTTGGGTTTCTCTATGATGTTCAATTTTATTTTTTCAAGATCTATAAAGAATTGTATTAGAATCTTTATAGGAATTGCATTATATATGCAGATTGTTTTTGTCAAGACAGCCATTTTTACAATGTTAATCCTACCAGTCCATGAGCATGGGGGAACTTTGCATCTTCTAATATCTTCTTCAACATTTTTCCACAGAAAGTTCAAGTTGTTGTCATACAGCTATTTTTCTTTCTTGGTAAGTGTTACACCAAGATATTTAATATTGTGATAGGTGTGCCTTATTTAAATTTATTTTTCAGCCTGTTTATCATTTGTATAAAGGAGGGATATTGATTAATTTTAACTAATTTAACTAATTTTATATGAAGTCATTCTGCTGAGTTATTTATCAGCTGGAGGGGTTCTCTGGTAGAATTTTAGGCGTCACTTATATATAAAATCATATATAGAGGTAGTTCTATTTCTTTCTTTTTTCATTGTATTCCTTTGATCTCCTTTAGTTTTTTTAATCCTCCAGTTGGTACTTCTAGTATTATATTACATAGATATGGAAAGAGTGGGCAGTCTTGTCTTATCAATAATTTTAGTAGTATTGCTTTAAGTTTCATCCTATTTAATTTGATGTTAGTTATTTGCTTGCTATGTATTAGTTTTATTATACTAATAAAGGTATACTCCCTTTATTCCTAGTCTCTCCTTGACTTTTAACATGAAGGAGTGTTGGATTTTCTCAAAGGACACTTAAGCATCTAATGAGATGAATATGTGATTTTTTTCCTTCTGTTTTTTTATATGGCAGATTACACTATACCCACATCCCTGCATTGAAGTATACTTTATCATGTTGAAAGATCTTTCAAATATGTTATTAGATTCAGGTTGCAAGTATATTGTTGGATATTTTTGCCTCAATGTTCAGAAAGAAAATTGGTCTGAGATTCTCTTTTTGGTGACTTTATATGGTTGATGTATCAGGGTAATTGTGGTCTCATAGCATGAATTTACAGTGTTCCTTCTGTTTATATGAAGGAATAATTTGAGGAATATTGCTATTAGTCTGTGAAAGTGTAGAATAGGTCTCTTCCAAAACCAGCTAGTTCCTAGGATTGATAGGCCTCTTTAAGTTTTTACCTGGATCTTCTAGCACGTAATTCATCAATTTTATTTAGATTTTCTTTTTTCTTTTCTTTTTTTTTTTATGTGTGTAGGTTTGGAAGTAAGACCTAATGATTCTTTGGATTACCTAGGTGTCTGTTGTTTTGTTTCCTTTCTATATATGAGTTTCTTACTTTGACTCCCTCTCCCTCCCTCCCTACTTCCCTCCCTCCCTCCATCTCCCTCTCTGCCTTTTAGTAAGTTTGGATAAGTGTTTTACTATTTTGTTGATTTTCCAAAGAACCATTTCTTGGCATTTTTGATTTTTTTGAATTGTTTTCTTTCTTTCTAATTTATTGATTTAAGCCTTAAGTTTGATTATTTCTTGCTATGCATTCCTCTTCTGTGTGTTTGCTTTGTTTTGAGACTTGCTTTTTTTCTTCTTGTCTTTCTTTTTTTTTTTTTTTAATTGAACAACTTTATTTTAAAAATCAAAGATAAATGTAAATATTTTAAACATTTTTGCATAGAACTATACGAATACATTTTTGTCAGAACTTGGATTTTTTAAACGTTCGATTAAGATCTTAAAAGTTACAATGAGAAGTACATGTAAAACAAGATATAACCTGGAATTAGCCAAAGTTTTCTTGGTGTGTAAAGATTAAGCATAATGGTCTTTTATTCTTTTTTCTTTTTTCTTTTACTTTAGCTTCATATAGTCTGTGAGTTTTTTCTGGGGTTTTCAGAGGTTTCTGGGGTTAGTATCTAATTATCATTGACTGCATATTATGTCTGTTCTTTAGTGACTGGCTTATCTCACTCAGGATAATGTTCTCTAGATGCATCCATTTTCTTAAGAATTTTATAAAGTCATTGTTTCTGATAACTGAGTAATACTCCATTGTGTAAATATACCACAATTTGTGTATCTATTTATCTACTGAAAAACATCTTGGTTCTTTACAGCTTCTGGCTATTATGAATAGGGCTGCAATGAACATTGTGGTGCATGTGTGTTTGGTATATGTTGGAGCTTCTCTAGGGTAAATTCCCAGAAGTGGAATAACTGGGTCTTCAGGTAGTACTATGTCCAATTTTCTGAGGAATTGCCTCACTGATTTCCAGAGTAGTTGTAACAGTTTACAACCCCACTAACAGTGGAGAAGTGTTCCTCTTTTTCCACACCCTTTACAGCATTTGCTGTCATCTGAATTTTTGTTCTTAGCCATTCTGACTGGTGTGAAGTGGAATCTCAGTTTTGTTTTGATTTGCATTTCCCTGATGGCTAAGGATGACAAGCACTTCCTTAGATGCTTCTCAGGCATTTGATATTCCTCAACTGAGAACTTTTTGTTTAGCTTGGTACCCCATTTTCTAATAGGGTTGTTTGATTCTCTGGTGTTTGACTTCTTGAGTTCTTTGTATGCCTTGGATATTAGGCCTTTATCTGATGTGGGGTTGGTAAAGATCTTTTCCCAATCTGTTGTCTGCCATTTGCTTGACAGTGTCATTAGCCTTACAGAAACTTTGAATCTCATTAAGTCCCATTTGTCAAACTTTAACCTTAGCACATGAGCCATTGGTGTTCTTTTCAGGGAATTTTCTCCTGTGTTTATGTATTCTAAGGTTTTCTCTACATTCTCTTCTAATATTTTCAGTGTACAAGGAGATAAGAAAGAGTCTCTGTTTATTCTTCTGCCTGCTGAGTGCCAGTTAGACCAACACCAGTTGTTGAAGAGGCTGTCCTTTTTCCATTGAATGTTTGCAGCTCCTTTGTCAAAAATCAAGTGACCATGTGAGGGCTCATTTCAGGACATTCTCTTCTATTCCATTGATCCACATGCCTATCTCTATACCATTATTACACAATTTTTATCACAATTGCCTTTTAATATAACTTGAGGCCAGGGATAGTGATTCCCGCATTTATTTTCTTGTTGTTGAGGATGGATTTTGCTATTCTAGGTCTTTTGTTATTCCAGATGAAATTGCATATTGCTCTTTCCAACCCAATGAAGAATTGGCTTGGAATTTAGATGGGGACTGCATTGAATGTATAGATTGCTTTTGGTAAAATGGCCACTTTTACAATGTTGATCCTTCCAATTCATGAGCATGGGAGATCTTTCCATTTTCTGAGATCTTCCTCAATTTCCTTCTTTAGAGGTTTGAAGTTCTTGTCATACAGGTCCTTCAATTTCTTAGTTAGAGTAACACCAAGGTATTTCATAGTTTTTGTGACTATTGTGAAAGGTATCTTTTTCCTAATTTTTTTTCTCCCCATGTTTGTCCTTTGAGTAGAAAGAGGCTACTGATTTGCTGTGGTTAATTATATATCCAGTCACCTTGTTGAACTTGTTTATCAGCTGTAGAAATTCTCTGGTGGAATTTTTGGGGTCACATAAGTACACTATCATGTCATCTGCAAAGAGTGATGTTTTTACTTCTTCCTTTCCAATTTGCATCCCTGTGATTTCCTTTTGCTGTCTAATTGCTCCTGCCCAGATTTCCAGTACTATGTTGAATAGGGAAGGGGAGATTGGGTAGCCTTGTCTAGTCCCTGATTTTAGTCATATTGTTTCAAGTTTTCCACCATTATATTTGATGTTGGCTGTTGGTTTCCTATATATTGCTTTTTTATGTATAGATATGGGCCTTGGATTCCTGTTCTTTCCAAGACTTTAACCATGAAGGGGTGTTGAATTTTGTCAAATGCTTTCTCAGCATCTAGTGAGATGACCATGGGTTTTTTTTTCTTGGAGTTTGTTTACATGGTGGATTACATTGTTGGATTTCTGTATATTAAAACATCCATGCATCACAGGGATGAAGCCTACTTGATCATGGTGAATTGTTGTTTTGATGTGTTCTTGGATTCGTTTTGCAAAGTTTTTTTTGAGTATTTTTCTATCAATGTTCATAAGTGAGATTGGTCCGAAGTTCTCTTTCCTTGTAGGGTATTTGTGTGGTTTAGTCATGAGGGTTATTGTGACACCGAAAAAAAAAAAATGAGTAAATAGTGTTCCATGAGATTCTATTTTGTGGAATAGATTTGAGAGTATTGGTATTAGGTCATTAATAAATGTCTGATAAAATTCTGCACTGAACCCATCTGGACCTGGGCTTTTTTTGGTTGGGAGACTTATGATGAATGCTTCTATTTCTTTAGGTGTTATGGGATTATTTAGATGGTTTACCTGGTCCTGGTTTTATTTAGTATCTGGTATATGTCTAGGAATTCATCCATTTCCTCCAGATTTTCCAGCTTTGTTGAGTATAGGCTTTTGTAGTATGCTCTGATGATTTCTTGAATTTCCTCACTTTCATTTATTATGTCTCCAGTTTCATTTCTTATTTTGTTAATTTGAATACTCTTTCGTTGCCCTCTAGTTAGTCTGGCTAAGCGTGTATCAATCTTGTTAATTTTCTCAAAGAACCAGCTCTTGGTTTTGTTAATTCTTTGAATGGTTTTTTTTTTTTTTTTTTTTATTTCTATTTGGTCAATTTCTGCTCTGACTTTGATTATTTCTTGCAGTCTACTCCTCTTGGGTGTATCTGCTTCTTTTTGTTCTAGAACTTTCAACTGTGCTGTGATGTTGCTAGTATATTCTTTCTCCAGTTTCTTTTTGGAAGCACTCAGAGCTATGAGTTTTCCTCACAGTATTGCTTTTATTGCATCCCATATGTTTGGGTAAGTTTTGTTTTCATTTTCATTAAATTCTGGAAAATCCTTAATTTCTTTATTTATTCTTCTTTGACCGGGTCATTGTTTAATAGAGCATTGTTTAGTTTCCATGTGTATACGGTATTTTTTTGTCTTTGTTGTTATTAAAGACCAGCCTTAGACTATGGTGCTCTGATAGAATGCATGGGAGTATTTCAATCATCTTATATCTATTGAGGCTTGTTTTATGACCGATTACGTGGTCAATTTTGGAGAAGGTGCCATGAGGTGCTAAGAAGAAATTGTATTTTTTTTTTAGGATGATATGCTCTGTAGATATCTACTAATTCCAATTGTTTCATTACCTCTGCTAGTTTTACTGTGTCCTTGTTCAGTTTCTGTTTCCATGATATGTCCATTGCTGAGAGTGGGGTGTTGAGGTCTTCCACTATTATTGTGTGGGTTGCAATGTTTTTTTTTTTTTTCTGAGCTTTAGTAGGTTTTCTTTTATGAATATTGTTGCTCTCATATTTGGAACATATATGTTAAGGATCGAGAGTTTCTACTGACAAAATTTCCCTTTAATGCCTAAAAAGTGTCCTTCCTTAGCTTTTTCATAACTTTTGGTTGAAAATCTACTTTATTTGATATTAAAATGGCCACTCTAGCATGCTTCTTGGGGTCGTTTGCTTGAAAGGTTTTTTCCCAACCTTTTACTCTGAGATAGTGTTTGTCTTTGTCTCTGAGATGAGTTTCTTATATGTAGCAAAATGCTGTGTTTTGTTTATGTATACAGTCTGATAGCCTATATCTTTTTATCAGGCAATTGAGTCCATTTATGTTTACATATATTAAGGAACAGTGGTTGCTGCTTTTTTTTATTTTTGCTTTTGGAGGTAGAATTGTGCCTCTATGTCTTTCTTCTTTTGGTTTTCTTGCTTAGGTATTTTCTTGTTTTTACCGGGATGTAGTTTCCCTCCTTGTACTGGTTTTTCCACTTATAATTTATTGTAGTTCTGGGTTTGTGGTCAGATATTGTCTAAATTTAGTTTTGTCTTGGAATAGCTTAGGAATAGCTTAGTTTCTCATCTATGGTGTTGATAATTTTGCTGATTATAGCATCTTGGGCTGACAATTGTGTTCTCTTAGAATCTGCATGATATCTGTCCAATATCTTCTAGTTTTCATAGTGTCTGTTGAAAAATTGCATATTATTCTGATTGGTCTGCCTTTACATGTTACATGACCCTTTTCCCTTACTGCTTTTGTATTTTCTTTTTGCTTTGGGCACTTTGCATTTTGAATATTATGTGTTGGGATAAATTTCTTTTCTGGTCCACTCTATTTGGAGTTCTGTAGCCTTATTTTATGCTCATGGTCATCTCATTCTTAATGGTAGGGATGTTTTCTTCTACTATTTTGTTGAAGATATTTACTGTGTTCCTTAGTTGATATTCTTTGCCATCTTTTATTCCTATTATCCTTAGGTTTGGTTTTCTTGTTTTGTCCTGTATCTCCTGAAAATTTTGGGTTAGGAGCTTTTTTTTCTTTTGCATTTTTTTCTGACTGTTTTTTCTGTGTTTTCAATGTCGTCTTTGGCCCCCAAGATTCTCTCTTCCAACTCTTGTAGTCTGTTGGCGGTGCTTGCATCTGTGACTCTTGATTTATTTTTTAGGTTTTCTACCTCTAGGTTTTTCTCTTTTAGTGTTTTCTTTATTGTTTTCATATCCATTTTATTTTATTTTATTTTTTTGGGGAAAAAAGCTTTCTTTACTTTTTATATTTTTTAACAACTTTATTTTACAAAACAAAGAAAATGTACAGATTTTAAGCATTGTTTGCATAAAATTATATAATACATTTTTGTCAGTACTTTTTTTTCAGATTTTAAAATAATTTTTACATAAAACTGTATGAATAAGAGTGGAGCCTGGTCTACCTGCCAGGCAGAACGGCGGCTCATAGAGGCTGAGCAACTGCGATTGGGAACAGAAAATTAGAACTTCTGTTTCCACCCGGAGGCGACTTCCGGACCCAGAGCGGAGCCTGGCCTACCTGCCAGGCGGAACGGAGGCTTATAGAGGCTGAGCAACTGGTAGTGGGAGACCAAGACTGCAGGAGAGCAGAAAGATCTCTTCGGAGTGCACACAGAAAGTGCACACCATAACTTGCCCTGCTCTGCCTTGCCCGATCCAGCAATTGGTAACAGAAAATTAGAACTTCTGTTTCCACCCGGAGGCGACTTCTGGACGCAGAGCAGAGCCTGGCCTACCTGCCACCCGGATCGGCGGCTCATAGAGGCTGAGCAACTGGTGGGTGGGAGACCTGGGATGCAGGGGAGCAGAAAGATCTCTGTGGAGTACAGAAGGAAAGTGCACCCCCTGCCTTGCCCTGCCCTGCCATGCCTGATCCAGCAAACAGAAACAGAAGGTTGGAACTTCTGCTCACACCCGACGACTCTGAGGCATAAAACAGGGCTCGACCCATCTGACACCTCAACCAGTGGAGAACCAGGGACACAGACCAGATACAAGGGAAAGGAAAGAACATATCACTGACAACAAAATGGCAAGAGGAAAGAGAAAGAGTATATCCCAAGGGAACCAAGACAATCTAGCAACACCAGGGCCCAGTACTCCCATAACAGCAAACATTGGAACTCCAAACACTCCACAAAAAGAAGACACAGACCTGAAATCATGCCTCAAGATGCTGATAGAGTTACTTAAACAAGAAAGGGAGGAAAAGCAAAAAGATTCAGAAGCTTTTAAAGAAGAAACAAGGAAAACACTCAAAGAACTCAAAGAACTAGAGGAAAACAGAACCAAAGAAATAAAGGAATGGAAAAGGAAAACTAAAAGAGAAATTGACACAATAAAGAAAACACTAAAAGAGATAACCCTAGAGTCAGAACACCAAAAAAAAAAAAAAAAAAAAAAAAAACAGGAGTCACAGAAGCAAGCATTTCCAGTAGATTACAAGAGATCGAAGAGAGAATCTCGGAGGCAGAAGACAACATTGCAAACATAGACAAAACAGCCAGAGAAGATGCAAAAAACAAAAAGCTCCTAACCCAAAATGTCCAGGAAATCCAAGACACAATGAGAAGAGTGAACCTAAGGATAATAGGAATAGAAGAGGGAGAAGAGTATCAACTAAGGGGCACAGTAAATATCTTCAACAAAATCATAGAAGAAAACTTCCCTACCCTCAAGAATGAGATGACCACAAGCATAAAAGAAGCCTTCAGAACTCCAAATAGGTTGGACCAAAAAAGAAATACCTCCCAACACATAATAGTAAAAACACCAAGTGCCCAAAGTAAAGAAAGAATACTAAAAGCAGTAAGGGAAAAAGGTCAGGTAACATATAAAGGCAGACCAATCACACTCACACCCGATTTCTCAACAGAGACTATGAAAGCTAGAAGAGTCTGGACAGACATCGTGCACACCCAAAGAGAGCACAAGTGCCAGCCCAAGCTGCTATACCCAGCAAAACTATAAATAACCATCGATGGAGAGACAAAGATATTTCAAGACAAATCAAAATTTACACAATATCTGACAACAAACCCAGCACTATAATGAATTAGAGGTGGAAAACCCAATACAATGAGGGAAAATACAGCCTAGTAAGAACAAGAAAACCCCTAAACAAGAAAACTAAAAGAAGAAAAAAACACAGACACAACTCAACCCAAAAAAGCAATAATGGCAGGAAACAGAAACAACTATTCCTTTGTATCTATTAACATAAATGGTCTCAACTCCCCAATAAAGAGACATAGGCTATCAGACTGGATACATAAACAAAATCCAGCCTTTTGCTGCATACAGGAAACTCACCTCAGAGACAAAGACAGACACTATCTCAGAGTAAAAGGGTGGGAAAAAAACTTCCAAGCAAACAGCTCCAAGAAGCAAGCTGGAGTGGCTATTCTAATATCGAATAAAGTAAATTTCCAACCAAAAGTTATCAAAAAAGATAAGGAAGGACACTTTTTACTCATTACCGGGGAAATCTGTCAGGAGGAACTCTCAATCCTTAACATATATGCTCCAAATAAAAAATCACCCACATTCATAAAAGAAACCCTAGTAAAGCCCAAAAAATAGATTTCACCCCACACAATAATAGTGGGAGACTTTAATACCCCACTCTAACCAATGGAAAGATCAGGGAAACAGAAACTGAAAAAGAACACTGAAAAAGTAGAAGAGACTTTGAACCAACTAGAATTAATAGATATATACAGAACATACTATGCCAAAGTAAAAGAATACTCCTTCTTCTCACCACCCCATGGCTCCTTCTCGAAAATTGACCACATAATGGACACAGAACCAGCCTCCATTGATATAAGAAGATTGAAATACTCCCATTCATCCTCTCAGATCACCATGGTCTACAGATGGTCTTTAACAACAACAAAGACAACAAAAAGCCCACATACACATGGAAACTAAACAATGCTCTGTTAAAGGATAGCAGGGTCAAAGAAGAAATAAAGAAAGAAATTAAGGATTTTCTAGAATTCAATGAAAATGAAAACACAACATACCCAAATCTATGGGATGCAATGAAAGCAGTATTGAGAGGAAAACTCATAGCCCTAAGTGCTTCCAAAAAGAAACTGGAGAGAGCTCACATCAGCAACCTGACATCACAGCTAAAATCCCTAGAACAAAAGGAAGCAGATATACCCAAAAAGAGTAGACAGCAAGAAATAATCAAAATTAGGGCAGAAATAGACCAAATAGAAACAAAAAGAACCATTGAAAAAATCAACAAAACCAAGAGATGGTTCTTTGAGAAAATCAACAAGATTGATAAACCCCTAGCCAGACTAACTAGAGGACAAAGAGAGAGTATACAAATTAACAAAATCAGATAGGAAAGTGGGGACATAACAACTAAAACTGAGGAAATTCAAGAAATCATCAGATCCTACTACAAAAACTTATACTCCACAAAATTGGAAAATCTGGAGGAAATAGATGAATTCCTAGACAGATACAAGGTCCCAAAGTTAAACAGAGACAAAGTAAACCATCTAAATAACCCTATAACACCTAAAAAATAGAAGAAGTCATCAAAAGCCTCCCAACCAAAAAAAGACAGGTCCAAAGGGTTCAGTGCAGAATTTTATCAGACTTTTATTGAGGATATAACACCAATACTCGCCAAACTATTCCAAAAGATAGATTCAGATGGAATATTACCCAACTCATTTTTTGAGGCTAAAAAAACCCTCGTACCTAAATTACACAAAGACCCTACAAGGAAAAAGAACTTCAGACCAATCTCACTTATAAACATTGATGCAAAAATACTCAACAAAATCCTTGCAAACCGAATCCAAGAACATATCAAAACGATCATTAATCATGACCAAGTAGGCTTCATCCCTGGGATGCAGGGATGGTTTAACATAAGTAAATCCATCAACGTAATCCACCATATAAACAAACTCAAGGACCAAAATCACATGGTCATCTCACTAGAGGCTGAGAAAGCATTCGACAAAATCCAACATCCCTTCATGTTAAAAGTCCTGGAAAGAATAGGAATCCAAGGCCCAGACTTAAACATAATAAAAGCAATATACAGCAAACCAACAGCCAACATTAAACTTAACAGCGAGAAACTTTAAGCAATCCCACTAAAATCAGGGACTCGACAAGGCTGCACACTCTCCCCCTACCTATTCAACATAGTACTGGAAGTACTGGCTGGAGCAATTAGACAGCAAAAGAAGATCAAGGGGATACAAATCAGAAAGGAAGAGATAAAAACATCACTCTTTGCCGTTGACATGATAGTGTACTTGAGTGACCCCAAAAATTCCACCAGAAAACTCCTACAGCTGATAAACAAGTTCAGCAAAGTGGCTGGATACAAAATTAACTCAAACAAATCAGTAGCCTTCCTGTACTCAAAGGACAAACATGTGGAGAAAGAAATTAGGGAAAACGTACCCTTCACAATCATTACCAAAACTATGAATACCTTGGTGTGACTCTAACTAAGCAAGTGAAGGACCTGTATGACAAGAACTTCAAACCTCTAAAGAAAGAAATTGAGGAGGATCTCAGAAAATGGAAAGATCTCCCATGCTCATGGATTGGAAAAATCAACATCTTAAAAATGGCCATCCTACCAAAAGCAATCTACAGATTCAATGCAATCCCCATCAAAATTCCAACCCAGTTCTTAATGGAATTGGAAAGATCAATGTGCAATTTTATATGGAATAACAAAAGACCTAGAATAGCGAAATCCATCCTCAACAACAAAAAAACATCTGTGGGAATCACTATCCCTGACCTCAAGATATATTACAAGGCAATTGTGCTGAAAACTGCATGGTACTGGTACAGAAATAGGCATGTGGATCAATGGAATAGAATAGAAGATCCAGAAATTAGCCCTCATGTATATGGTCACCTGATTTTTGACAAAGGAGCAGTAAACATTCAATGGAAAAAAGACAGCATATTCAAAAAATGGTGTTGGTCCAACTGGCACTCAGCATGCAAAAGAATGAAAATAGACCCGTTCTTATCTCCTTGTACAAAGCTCAAGTGTAAGTGGATCAAAGATCTCCACATTAAACCAGATACACTGCAACTATTAGTTGAGAAAGTAGGGAAAACCTTATAACACATAGGTACAGGAGAAAATTTCCTGAACAAAACACCAATGGCTCTAGCTCTAGGGTCAAAGATTAACAAATGGGACTTAATGAGATTGCAAAGTTTCTGTAAGGCTAAAGACATGGTCAAAAAAACAAAACGGCAACCAACAGAATGGGAAAAGATCTTTACCAACACCACATCAGATAGAGGCCTAATATCCAAGGTGTACAAGGAACTCAAAAAGCTAGACACCAGAGAATCAAATAACCCTATTAAAAAATGACATACAGAGCTAAATAAAACATTCTCAGTTGAGGAACACCGAATGGCCAAGAAACACCTGAGGAAGTGCTTAACATCCTTAGCCATCAGGGAAATGGATATCAAAACAACCCTGAGATACCACCTCACAGGAGTCAGATTGGCCAAGATCCAAAACTCAGATGACAGCAGATGCTGGCGAGGCTGCGGAGAAAGAGGAACATTTCTCCACTGTTGGTGGGGTTGCAAGCTAATAAAACCACTCTGGAAATCTGTCTGGCGATACCTCAGAAAATTGGATATAGTACTACCTGAAGACCCAGCTATTCCACTTCTGGGCATATACCCCAGAGACACTTCAATACACAACAAAGATATATGCACCACAATTTTCATAGTGGTTCTATTTATAATAGCCAGAAGCTGGAAGGTACCCAGATGTCCTTCAGAAGATGAATGGATACAAAAATTGTGGTACATATACACAATGGAATACTACTCAGCCACCAGAAACAATGACTTAACCAAATTCTTTAGAAAATGGCTGCTTCTAGAGAATATCATCCTGAGTGAGATAACCTAGTCACAAAAGAACAGACATAATATGCAGTCACTGATAGTAGATGCTAACCCCAGAGGCTTGCACTCCCCCAGAAACAACTCACAGACTCTATGAAGTTCAAGAAATAAAGAAAACAAAAAAATATACATATATTTACAAAACAAGAAGACTTTGACTATTTCCAAGTTGCGTTTTGTTTTGCAAGTATTTTACGCTTATTGTGACTATTAGGTTTTCAATGCATACTGTCAAGCCCTTAAAAAAAATCAAGTACTGACTAAAAAAATATATTCACATGGTTTTATGTAAAAATTATTTCAATGTCTGAAAAAACAGTACTGACAAAAATGTATAATTTTAAGCAAAAAATGTTTAAAATCTGTACATTTATCTTTGTTTTGTAAAATAAAGTCGTTAAAAAAACTGTATGAATATATTTTTTAGTCAGTATTTGATTTTTTTTAAAGGATTGATAGTATGCATTGAAAACTTAATAGTTACAATGAGCATAAAATACATGTAAAACAAAATGTAACATGGAAATAGTCAAAGTTTTCTTGTTATATAGAGATTTTTTTGTTTTGTTTAGTTTTGTTTTCTTTATTTCTTGGACTTCATACAGTCTGTGAGTTGTTTCTGGGGCAGTGCGAGCCTCTGGGGTTAGCATCCCACTACCAGTGACTGCATATTATGTCTGTTCTTTTTGACTGGGTTATCTCACTCAGAATGATATTTCTTGACGATGTCCTTAGCCTTACAGAAACTTTGCAATCTCATTAAGTCCCATTTCTTAATCTTTGACCTTAGAGCTTGGGCCATTGGTGTTTTGTTCAGAAAAATTTCTCCTGTGCCTATATGTTCTAAAGTTTTCCCTATTTTCTCATCTAATAGCTTCAGTGTATCTGGTTTAATGTGGAGATCTTTGATCCACTTACACTTGAGCTTTGTACAAGGAGATAAGAAAGGGTCTCTTTTCATTCTTTTGCATGTTGAGTGCCATTTGAACCAGCACCATTAGTTGAATAGGCTGTCCTTTTTCCATTGAATGTTTACAGCTCCTTTGTCAAAAATCAGGTGACCATATATGTGAGGCCTCATTCTGGATCTTCTATTGTATTCCATTGATCCACATGCCTATTTCTGTACCAGTACCATGCAGTTTTCAGCACAATTGCCTTGTAGTATAGCTTGAGGTCAGGGATAGTGATTCCCGCAGATGTTTTTTTGTTGTTGAGGATGGATTTCGCTATTCTAGATCTTTTGTTGTTCCATATGAAATTGCACATTGATCTTTCCAATTCCATGAAGAAATGTGTAGGAAGTTTGATGGGGATTGCATTGAAACTGTAGATTGCTTTGTTAGGATGGCCATTTTTATAATGTTGATTTTTCTAATCCATGAGCATGGGAGATCTTTCCATTTTCTGAGATCCTCCTCAATTTCTTTCTTTAGAGGTTTGAAGTTCTTGTCATACAGGTCCTTCACTTACTTAGTGAGAATCACCTCAAGGTATTTCATAGTTTTTGTGACAATTGTGAAGAGTACCTTTTTCCTAATTTCTTTCTCCACATGTTTGTCCTTTGAGTATAGGAAGGTTACTGATTTGTTTGACCTGATTTTGTATCCAGTCACTTTTCTGAACTTGTTTATCAGCTGTAGGAGTTTTCTGGTGGAGTTTTTGGTGTCACTTATGTACACTGTCATGTCATTGGAAAAGAGTGATGTTTTTATGTCTTCCTTTATGATGTGTATCCCCTTGATCTCCGTTTGCTGTCTAATTGCTCCAGCCAGGACTTCCAGTACTATATTGAATAGGCAGGGGGAGCGTGGGCAGCCTTGTCGATTCCCTGATTTTAGTGGAATTGCTTCAAGTTTCCCACCGTTAAGTTTGATGTTGGTTGTTAATTTGCTGTATATTGCTTTTACTAGGTTTAATTTTGGACCTTGAATTCCTTATCTTTCCAGGGCTTTTAAAATGAAGGGGTGTTGTATTTTGTCAAATGCTTTCTCAGCATCTAGTGAGATGACCATGTGATATTGTTCTTTGAGTTTGTATATACAGTGAATTACATTGATGGATTTCCTTATATTAAACCATCCCTGCATTCCAGGGATGAAGCCTACTTGGTCATGATGAATGTTCGTTTTGATGTGTTCTTGGATTTGGTTTGCAAGGATTTTGTTGAGTATTTTTGCGTCATGTTCATAAGTGAGATTAGTCTGAAGTTCTCTTTCCTTGTAGGGTCTTTGTGTGCTTTAGGTACAAGGGTTATTGCAGCCTCAAAAAATGAGTTAGGTAGTATTCCACCTGTTTCTACCTTTGGAATAATTTGGCGAGTATTGGTGTTATATCCCCTATAAATGTCTGATAAAATTCTGCACTTAACCCGTCTGTACCTGGGCTTTTTTTGGTTGGGAGGCTTTTGATGACTTCTTCTATTTCTTTAGGTGTTATAGGGTTATTTAGATGGTTTACTTGGTCCTGGTTTAACTTTGGGACCTTGTATCTCTCTAGGAATTCATCCATTACTTCCAGATTTTCCAGTTTTGTGGAGTATAAGTTTTTGTAGTAGGATCTGATGATTTCTTGAATTTTCTCAGTTTCAGTTTTTATGTCTCCACTTTCCTTTCTGATTTTGTTAATTTGTATATTCTCTATTTGCCCTCTAGTTAGTCTGGCTAGGGGTTTATCAATCTTGTTGTTTTTTTCAAAAAACCAACTCTTGGTTTTGTTGTATTTTTCAATGGTTCTTTTTGTTTCTATTTGGTTTATTTCTGCCCTAATTTTGATTATTTCTTGCCGTCTACTCTTCTTGGTTATATCTGTTTCCTTTTTTTTTTTTTAGGGCTTTTAGCTGTGATGTCAGGTTGCTGATGTGAGCTCTCTCCAGTTCATTTTGGAAGCACTTAGGGTTTTGAGTTTTCCTCTCAGTACTGCTTTCATTACATCCCATAGGTTTGGGTATGTTGTGTTTTCATTTTCATTGAATTCTAGAAAGCTCTTAATTTGTTCTTTATTTCTTCTTTGACCCTGCTATCCTTTAACAGAGCGTTGTTTATTTTCCATGTGTACATAGGCTTTTTGTTGTCTTTGTTGTTGTTAAAGACCAGCCATAGACCATAGTGATCTGAGAGGATGCATGGGAGTATTTCAATCTTTTTATATTGATTGAGTCTCGTTCTGTGTCCAATTATGTGTTCAATTTTTGAGAAGGTGCCATGGGGTGGTGAGAAGAAGGTTTATTCTTTTACTTTAGGATGATATGTTCTGTATATATCTATTAATTCTAGTTGGTTCAAAGTCTCTGCTAGTTTTGCAGTGTCCTTGTTCAGTTTCTGTTTCCATGATCTGTTCATTGTTGAGAGTGAGGTATTAAAGTCTCCCACTATTATTGTGTGGGGTGAAATGTATTTTTTGAGCTTTAGTAGGGTTTCTTTTATGAATGTGGGTGATTTTTTATTTGGAGCATATATTTTAAGGATTGAGAGTTCCTCCTGACAGATTTCTCCGGTAATGAGTAAAAAGTGTTCTTCCTTATCTTTTTTGATAACTTTTGGTTGGAAATTTACTTTATTCGATATTAGCTACTCCAGCTTGCTTCTTGGGGCTGTTTCCCTTTTACTCTGAGATAGTGTCTGTCTTTGTCTCTGAGATGAGTTTCCTGAATGCAGCAAAAGGCTGGATTTTGTTTATGTATCCAGTCTGATAGCCTATGTCTCTTTATTGGGGAGTTGAGTCCATTTATGTTAATAGATACAAAGGAATAGTTGTTTCTGTTTCCTGCCATTATTGCTTTTTTGGGTTGAGTTGTGTCTGTGTCTTTTTTTTCTTTTAGTTTACTTGTTTAGGAGTTTTCTTGTTTTTACTAGGCTGTATTTTCCCTCATTGTATTGGGTTCCACCTATAATTCGTTGTAGTGCTGGGTTTGGGGTCAGATATTGTGTAAATTTAGATATGTCTTGAAATATCTTCATCTCTTTCTGTGGTGATTGATAGTTTTGCTGGGTATAGCAGCTTGGGCTGGCACTTGTGCTCTCTTTGGGTGTGCACGATGTCTGTCCAGGCTCTTCTAGCTTTCATAGTCTTTGCTGAGAAATCGGGTGTGATTCTGATTGGCCTGCCTTTATATGTTACCTGACCTTTTTCTCTTACTGCTGTTAGTATTTTTTCTTTACTTTGGGCACTTGATGTTTTGACTATTATGCGTCGGGAGGTATTTCTTTTCTTATCCAACCTATTTGGAATTCTGAAGGCTTCTTTTATGCTCATGGTCATCTCATTCTTGAGGGTAGGGATGTTTTCTTCTACGATTTTGTTGAAGATATTTACTGTGCCTCTTAGTTGATACTCTTTTCCCTCTTCTATTCCTATTATCCTTAGGTTCGGTCTTCTCATTGTGTCTTGTATTTCCTGGACATTTTGGGTTAGGAGCTTTTTGTTTTTTTGCATCTTCTCTGGCTGTTTTGTCTATGTTTGCAATGTTGTCTTCTGCCCCTGAGATTCTCTCTTCGATTTCTTTTAATCTTTTGGAAACGCTTGCTTCTGTGACTCCTGATTTTTTTTTTTTTTTTTTTTTTTTTTTTTTTTTTTGGTGTTCTCCTTCTAAGGTTATCTCTTTCAGTATTTTATTTATTGTGTCAATTTCCATTTTAATTTCCCTCTTCCATTTCTTCATCTCTTTGGTTCTGTTTTCCTCTAGTTCTTTGAGTTCTTTGAGTGTTTTTTTTTGTTTCCTCTTTAAAAGCTTCTCAATCTTTTCCTCCAGTTCTTGTTTAAGTATCTCTATCAGCATCTTGAGGTATGATTTCAGGTCTGCGTCTTCTTTTTCTGGAGTGTTTGAAATTCCGATGTTTGCTGTTATGGGAGAGCTGGGTTCTGGTGTTGCAGGTTGTCTTGGTTTCCTTGGGATATACTCTTTCTCTTTCCTCTTGCCATTTTGTTGTCAGTGATATGTTCTCGCCTTTCCTTGTATCTGGTCTATGTCCCTGGATCTCCACTGGTCCAAGTGGCAGATGGGCCCAGCCCTGTTCTATGCTTCAGAGTCACCGAGTGGGAACAGAGGTTCCAAAGTTCTGTTCCTGGTCCCTGGATCAGGTATGTTGGAGGGTGTGCCCCGCGTGTGCACTCCCCGGAGATCTCTGTGCTTCCCAGATGTGCAGATCTCCCACTCACTTGTCTCTCAACCTTAGGAGCTTGCGGTCTGCATGGCAGATGGGCTGGGCTCTGCTCCGTGCCCTGAAGTCGCCACTGGGTGGAAACAGAAGTTCCAAAGTTCTGTTCCTGGTCCCTGGATCAGGCACATCAGAGGGCGTGCTCTGCGTGCGCACTCCGCAGAGATCTCTCTGCTCCCTGGCTGCCCAGATCTCTCACTCACCAATTTCTCAATCCCTAGGGGCTGGCGGTCTGAGTGGCAGATGTGCCGGGCTCTGTTCTGCACTAAGTCGCTGCCGGAACAGAAGTTTCAAAGTTCTCTTCCTGGTCCCAATTTTTCAACTCTAGGAGCTGGCCATTTTGTTTTATCTTATAGTAATATATTTTATTGTGTCCTAACTTGTGATTGAGAAATTTTGTTCTGCTACAACGTCAATATCTTTATTAGAATTAAAGTACACTTATTTTAATGCTTTTTTGAGAAAATGGAGACTACTTCATAATATCTTTAAGTGTAGTCACAATCTAATATCCATTTTGTTATAAGTCTCTAACTGGAAAAACTTGGAGACTGTGATTTTATTTATCATTATAATAGTGATGTGAACAGTTCCAATTGACCTCATTTTTCCCTATTGTGAAAGCAATGACATATATGCCACATTTCAATTTAATTTAAGGAAGCTTTCAGATTGATTTGGCTTTTGTTGGATTGCTTGTTACATATTTCACACACAAAAATGCTATTTTGGCATATGATATTGCAGCCTTGATTCTGTACTTATAACTACTGAGTTCTGCAAAAAAACCTTTAGAGACCTGAGGATACTTTTATGTATCTGCTTTTACTGATATACTTATGGAGGCCTATTCCTTGTAAAATTATAGACATTGAGAATAATCCTGATGGATTTATTATGGGAGGGAAACTAGGTGATCTGCATCTTAGTTTCCATGGTTAAGTGTATGCTTCTGATTGGTCCCATTCCAAAGTGAACTGAGGAGTGAAAATTTGCTAAACCTATCTTAACATCAAAATGTCTTGCATACATATGATGTCAACTTGAAAAACTTTGCATGTCAGAAACTGTTAAGCATGGAGAGGGCTCATTCTTTCCCACCTGATGATGTTGAATAATTTCAGTGTTCTATGTTTTGCAAAGCTTAGCATAAAATGAATACTGATGGTCTTATAAGACCCAGTGTAACACCACTGTATTTGTTCTTTTTATTTTGTGAGTTTGTGTACATTGTGGTTTCTTCTTATTGGTAATGATGTGAATGGTCTAGGTTTTGTTGCTGATGTCATCTGCAGAGTCGAGGCCAAAAGCAAACCAATTGACACTGTCTGTGGTGGGTAGGATTGGTAACTACTGTTTTATCTTCAAATACTCACTTTGAACACTCTTGACACTGAACCTTTTGTTGGATACTTTCAGTTGTCTATCCAGAGTCCATTGTGCTTTAACCTACTTAGTTCTGGTGATAATTGCTGCATTTCAAGATCAATAGGAAAACAGGCACAATACTAAATAATATCAAGGTTTGTTATTTGTAAAGTGCCAATTTTCTATAATTAGAAAAATTGCTAATTATCACTGTGACTATTCATTAATATTTGAAGCAACATAAAAATGATGAAAATAATTTTCTAGTGGCTAAATTTTGAAGGGCCACCTGCTGTTGCTACTTTGATGAATCCACTCCTTTGTATCTTGTAGATGCATAACACAATTGTGAAGAAAGGGGAAGATGCATTATTTTCTCAAATGTTGTGATGCAATGCTTACAATATAAAGTTTGCACACAATTTGACTTACATACTGGGGAAGTCCCATACTTAATCACTTAATTCCAGCACCTTTTGATGAGGTCACAGTGGGTATGTGTCATTAATGAAAATACACAGTTCTCTACATTTATTCAGAATCATGAGAAGTATGACGAATTTGCAAGCTTTATATACAGCAATACTAATTATCATTATTAAATCACATATTGTTAGCAATATGATAAGCTTATGAACAGCAAAGCTGAAATTAACTATCATTTTTAAAGTTTACAGAATATTTACCACAAATGGCCTTTTAAACATGATTCCTTATCTTTTTTTTCCTTTTCTTTCATCGAATTTTTTTATTTACATTTCAAATGTTGCCCCCTTTCCAGGCTTCCCCTCTGGAAAACCTCTTTTTTTTAACCCTACCCCTTGCCCTACTTCTATGAAGTTGCTCCTCCACCCACACATTCCCTCCAGCCTCCTTGCCCTGGTATTCCCCTACACTGGGGCATCAAGCCTTTACAAGGCCAAGGGCCTTTCCTCCCACTGATGCCAGACCAGGCAATTCCCTGCTACATATGCAACTGGAGTCATGCCTCCCTTCATGTGTAGTTGGTTGTTTAGTTCCTGGGAGCTCTGGGGCTTGTGGTTGGTTGATATTGTTCTTCCTAGGGGGTTTCAAACCCCTTCATCTCCTTCAGTCCTTTCTCTAATTCCTCCATTGGGGACCCAGTATTCAGAACAATGATTAGCTGCAAACATCCACATCTGTATTTTTCATGCTCTAGCAGATTCTCTCAGGATACAGGTATATCAGGCTCTTGTAAGTATGCAATTCTTGGCATCTACAATATTTTCTGGGTTTGGTGACTATATATGGGATGGATCTCCAGGTGGACCAATCTCTGGATGAAATTTCCTTCAGTCTTTGTTCCAATTGGTCCCCATATTTCTGTATTTCTAAACATGATTTTTGGCCCAGAATAAAAAGAGGTATAGATGTAGTAGTTATTTTCAAAAGAATTAAAAATATGTGTTTTAAATAAATAAGACATATTCAATATTGATAATTTTTTAACTTAGTCAGTTGGGTATTCTTAAATTATGAGCTACTAATCTACTTAACGAATATTTTCTGAGATTTTATCCTAAGGAAATAGCTTTGGCAGCCATGCAGGACTACTGAGTCATGGGTTAGGGAAGCTTAGTAGGAGAAGACTAGTCAAGAAAGAATCTCGGTGGCTCAGGGTAAAGTTGAAAGAAAGATCAGAGTCATCCAACTTGGTGAGTGAAGCAGTGCCAGAGAGTAGCAGCAGGTCCGTAAGGGGATGAGAGAGAGATAGTATCAGAACTTTGAAATGATAACCTTGGCTGAAGGAGCGATGGGCGGAGTTCATGGCAATCAGTGTCACATCAACTGACTTTTAGCTACGTGCTCAACACTCTTCACTAACAACTTTAAAATTATAAAAAGAAAAAAGCCCACATACCTTCATGTGATAACACATTTTATATTTTTATTTACAGTAAAAAAAAAACCTTTATTACAGCATGGTATTATGTAATTCAAGGTAATTTTATGTAGACTTTAGAGTGTGATTTGTAATTTAGGTCTTGAAAAGCACACATTGCAATACAATCCTACATTGCATTCCATGTGGTAATGCCCAAGGTTAACTAATGATTCTAGAAAATGAGAATGCTGGATCTACAAAGTTATAGGAAAATGCATTTCCTCTGTGTTTATCAATCCTGGAGGTATCTATCTGCAGAAATAGCCTCAATTTCTACCTTATCTGATAGACTTTCCAGCATCATTATTTGAGCTTTGGTCCATTGGGATCAAGTTCTAACTTGAGGATATCATTTCCAAAGGCTGACATGTAGAGATTAATGCAATTTCGACCAACACACTAGTCAGAGTCCACGGGAAACTGCTTAGGTTATTGCTGTTCAATTTGTACGTTTCAAGATATATGAGAGTGTCCAGCTCAAAGAGATCCAATTTGGCTACTGGATTAGTCAGCAATCTTAGCTGAAAAAGAAACTCACTGTGCCTGATATGTGGCAAAACAGTGAACCATATCAAAAAGATATTGGGCAACTCACAGAATCTCTTCTAAGACCAGAGATCAGCTCCAAGTTTTATACCCATTATGGAGCTCATAATAATATTTCAAAAGATGGTTACTGATAGACACCTGTAGAAGTAGACACTGGAATCCCATGTGTTGCTTAGAATGCAGAACTATGTAGGAATCACAACTCATGCTGTGCTAATACTGCGCAGCCATCTAACCCTCCCTATTTGAGGGTGAAAATGCTAGAACTGGTATCTTTGTGCAAGAAGGCTGTTTCAAATAAGTGGAGGCTCTCCACATAAAATCAGAGGCTTCAGCATCTGGGCAAAAATATGACTCACAAAACAACTCTTAAAATCCCTTTCTTAATTTTTACCTTCTCATATTAAAATTCCACCACAGACCAAAATTGATCACTTAATATATTACTTTCATAAAATTCTGGGGGATATATAGGAGTTTAATACTTTTTAAGTTTTATTTTATTTTAGGGCACGAAAGTTCTGGCAATCTATTTTGTACCTTTGTACCTAAAACAAACCATTGAGCATTATGTCATGGAAAATTCTTTGATGAAAGATCTTAATATCCTTATTTTTAAAAATAATTATTGTGAATAAAGAAGAGCAAAATTGGAGGAGTTAAAGGTAGAAGTATGCATACATTGTGGCAATGAGGTGCATGCGGGTATTGTTTCCCTTAATCAAATTGTTTGCAGCTAAAGTGTTTAAAATTTTAGAATTTTACAAATTATGAAATATTTGCATGTACTTGATGAGTTGTTCTAGAGTGAGGCTCAAACCTAAGTCCAAACAGTATATAATTTGTGTATTTTCCTTATATAGGTAGTCAGAATATAATTTTACATATTATTATTATTTAATTTTTACGCTCAATTTTAATCCTCTCCTAGTTCACCCTCCAACTGTTCCACATCGATACATCCTTCCCCTACTGTTTCCAAGATGTCCACAAACCTACCACTCCATACCTCTAAGCTCTCTGGGGCCTCCCTTCTCTTGAGGGTTAGGTATATATTCTCTGACTGAACCCAGACCTGAGAATCTTCTGCTGTATATGTGCTGAGGGCCTCACATCAGTTGGTATATGCTGGTTAGTGATCCAGTGTCTGAGAAATGTCAGGGTCCAGGTTAATTGATACTACTGGTCCTCTTACAGGGTCACCCTTCTCAGTTTTCTCCAGCTTTTCCATAGTTCAACCACAGGGGTCAGCAGCTTCTGTTCATTGGTTGGGTGCAAATATTTGCATATGACTCTTATAGCTGCTTGTTGGGTCTTTCAGAAGGCAGTAATAATAGGTTCCTCTTTGTGAGCACTCCATAACCTCAGTAACAGTGGTCAGGCCTTGCAGCCTCCACTTGAGCTGGATTCCACTTTGGGCCTCTTTCTGAACCTTCTTTTCCTCAGATTTTTCTCCATTTCCATCCTAGCAGTTCTTTCAGACAGGAACAATTATGGATCAGAGTTTTTACTGTGGGATAGCAACCCCATTCTTCACTTAATGCCCTGTCTTTCTGCTAAAGGTAGACTTTATAAGTTCCCTCTCCCCACTAGAAGAGATTTTATCTAGAGTCTCCCCTTTTGAATCCTGAGGGTCTCTTATTTCCCGGGTCTCTGATGCATTCTGGAGTATATGTACAACCTTCTAACTTCTTAGGTTGCTGGTTTCCATTCTTTCTGCTGCCCTCAGGACTCCAGTTTCTTTCCCCCCACCAAAATACCAAATCATGTTTCTTTCTCACCCCAATCCAGTCCTTTATCCCTCCCAGGTCCCTTTGTACCTCCCACCTTGTGGTTGCTTTTTTTTCCCTCCCAAGTGGGACTGAGGCATCCTCACTTGAGCCCTTCAGCTTGGTGGAATGTATCTTGAGTATTCCGCATTTTTTTTTTTTTTTTTTTTTGCTAATATTCACATAGTAGTGAGTATATACCATGAGTATTCTTTTGGGTCTGAGTTATCTAACTCAGGATATTTTCTAGGTTTATCCACTTGGCTGCAAAACTCAAGATGTCTTCATTCTTAATAGCTGAGTAGTATTCCATTGTGTAAATGAGCCACATTTTCTGTATCTATTCTTCTGTCATAGGACATCTAGGTTTTTTCCAGCTTCTCGCTATCAAAAATAAGGAACACTGCCTCTGTGACATGATGAGGCATTTTTTTTGGTATATTACCAAGAGTGGTAATGCTGGGTCTTTAGGTAGATCAATTTCCAATTGTGAAAGCTATTGTGAAGGAAGTAGTTTCCCTAATTTCTTTCTTAGTCTGTTTCTTATTTGTGTAAAGGAAGGCAATTTATTTATATTATATATAATATTTTATTATGTTATTATTCATAATATATATAATCTAATATAATATATGGCCACTTTATTGAAGTTGTTTATCAGCTGGAGAATTTCAGTGGCAGAATTTTGGGGGTCACTTATATATACTATCAAGTCAACTGCAAATACTGATGCTTTCATGTCTTGTTTTGCCAATTTGTATCACTTTGTTCTTTTTTTTTTTGTTATCTTATTATTTTAGCTAGCACTTCAAGTATTGTATTGAATAGATATGGGGAAAGTGGGCCTCCATGTCTTGTCCACAATTATAATGAGATTGCTTCAAGTATCTCTTCATTTATTTGATATTGGCTGTTGTTTTGCAGTAAACTGCTTTTATGTTTGGGTATGAGCCTTAAATTCCTGATTTCTTCAATACTTTTAAAATCAGGAAGTGTTCTATTTTGTCAAATAGTTTTTCTGCCTCTATGGAGATGATCTTCATTGCCCAACCCTGTTTGTACAACTTCCTTCCCCATTGGTTTTCTACCTCCTCTTTTCTGCCTCTGTTCCGGGGTATTTCTTTACCCCCAAATCCCACATAAATACAACTCTACAGCACAACAGCTTTTAATTCATGTTTATATATTCAACTCTCAATCCACAAACCCTCTACACAACAAGATTACATCAAATAGACAAATATACAAACTGCCCTTCTATATGAGATATTAGACCTATAAAATCATTAATGTTCATAGCCTTTTAATGCCAATCAATTTCACCTGGGTCTAACTGGACCTTGGGTACCTTCATGTTGCCACAACCTCTACCCTCTCTCCTCTGACCTCCTCAGATCTCTCACCCTCTCTATCTCAGTATCCCTGCCCAGTCACTGGCTTTATTTTACTAATTAAAATGGGAAGGTTCAGTTTAATTCACCTCTAGAATATGTGACTAGCCCTTCTTAGGGAAGTGGAATTAACATTAAAATACAAACAGCTTCAGGACAATCTACATGTTGGTTCCTGTTATATTTGTTTTTGTAGGTGGCTTTATGTCATTGTTGTTCTCTCTTTTTTACTTCATTATGATATACTTAAAATCTTGTTTTCTCTTTGGTGAAGCTGCCTTCCTTGTTTTGGAGATTTCCTTCTAGTATCCTTTATAGGGCTGGATTGGTAGATAGATTCTGTATAAATTTGGTTTTGTCCTGGAATACTTTGGTTACTCCATCTATGTTGATTGACAGTTTTGCAGGGTATAGTAATCTGGACTGGTATTTGTGTTCTCTTAGAGTCTGCATGACATCTGACCAGGCTCTTCTGGATTTCATAGTCTCTGTTGAGATGAATTGTGTAATTCTAATAGGTCTACCTTTGTATGCAATTTGGGCCTTTTTCCATTCAGCTTTTAATATTCTTTCTTTGTTCTGTGTCCTTAGTGTTTTAATTATTATGTGACAAATGGATTTGTTCTGGTCCCATTTGTTTTGTGTAGGATCTTTTTACCTTTATGGCCATCTCTTTCTTTAGGTTGGAGAAATTTTTTTCTATGATTTTGTTAACTACATTTTGAGGTCCCTTGAGCTGTGAGTCTTTGTTCTCCTTTATTCCAGTTATTCTTAGATTTGATATTTTTGCTATGTCCTGAATTTTCTGAATTGTTTGTTTTAGGAGTGCTTTATGTTTTGAATTTTCTTTGGCAGTTGTGCCAATCTTTTCTAAGGTATCTTTTATACCTGAGATTTCCTTGTCTATCTCTTGGACTGTTAGTAATAGTTTTCTGTGTAATTTCTGTCCTCTTTTCTAGGTTTTCCATTTCCAGGTTGTCTCTATTTGTGTTTTTGCTATTGTTTCTACTTCCACTTTTAGGTCTTGGACTGCTTTATGCAATTCCTTCACCTGTTTAGTTGATTTACTATATTTCTTTCAGTGACTTATTCATATAGTCCTTAAAGGACTCTATTATTTTCATGGTTATCAGATATGTTGGTGTATTCAGGGCTTGCTGTGGTAGGAGAACTGGGTTCTGATGATAGCTACATATATTTGCTTCTGTTTTTTATGGTCTTGTGCTTGCCTCTTGCTATCTGGTCATTACTGGTTTTTACTAGTCTGGGTGACTCTGTCTTGAGACTGCCTTTTTTTGCCTCTGTGTTGCTACAGGTATCCTGGTAGGACTGCTGCACTGGTTGTAGCAGGTCTTCTGTGGGTTCTTCCAACTAACTGGCAGTTTTTAGAGGAGTAGAGAAGTTGCTGATTTGGTCCTCTGGCTGTAGTAGATCTCCTTGGAGGGCTTGAGACTGTTAGGTTTTCAGAGAGCAGTCAAACTTTTGTCCTTTGTGAAACTGTTCTCCAGAGGAGCCTATGTGCTACATGCAAGTCCACTTGGCTTTCAGCAGAGCTGTCATAGGAGAGTTCCTACCTATTGCTCTGAGTGCAATGGATCCTCTGATGTGCCTCAGGATATAGCCTCTTACAGGAGAAGACTAGCTAGCAGTCTGTCCCAGCAGACAGCTTTACACAATATTTTAAGTAATATTTTATGACTTGTTCTTTGAGATCAGTTGTATAATTTTCTATCTACAATATCCTCTTGGCTGTCAAGAAATTTATGATGAAGGGAACTTTTTTATGTTTTCAGATTGAGGGTACTCAACCTATACTTACCTACTAACTCATTATGTTGTATATGTTGAATATGTATAGATAACTTTCAATGTTAGTGACACTTCCATAAAATAGTTCAGATGAAAGTAATCATGTGATATTAACAACACAGTATTTAAAAAGAAAAAAATCTTCCATATCTCTGATATTTCAGAATCATCTCTTTTCCTGTATTTGGGGATCATGGGAGCTAGTAACAGATGACATGGATAAGCTTTGAATGGTTTGAGTCCTATGGCATGCATTATTACTACTGGAGAAACCAGAGTACTGTAATTATTTAGGATGCCCTTACATTAACAACTGACTTCCATATTAATCATAGCATCAACTTCATCACATGGCCAGCTGATTGCCAAGCATTTTTATAAATAATTCCTGTGATTAAACTCATGGACTTTCACCCACAACCCTCAAAAGAATGCATTGTTTTTCTTCTATTCTACCTAAGAAAACATTGAAACAGAGAAATTAGGCTTTCCATTAAGGTCTTAGGTTTTGCATGTCTTGGGCCAGGGATGGGATTCAGGTAATCTGACCCGCTCAGGCTAGCTGAACATTAGAAAATTAGGGGTCAAGGTTAACTCTCTCTCTCTCTCTCTCTCTCTCTCTCTCTCTCTCTCTCTCTCTCTCTGTGTGTGTGTGTGTGTGTGTGTGTGTGTGTATGTGTTTGTGTGTTGGGAGGGAGAGGGTAAAAGAAGATTTTTTTGTGGGAAAGATGAATTTAGCTTTATTTATCCCCTAAAATGAGAGGACATTTTAATTGTCACAGATACAGGAAATATGTCATCTAATTTCTTCTTTGGCCCACTCCCACCTGCAGGGAGCCATGTTACCCAGTGTGAAAAATATTCTAAGCATCTCAGCTGATACATTCTAATGGCGCTCTGATGGTTTTTTCTTTTCTTTTTTTTTTCTTTTCTTTGTGTGTGTGTGTGTGTGTGTGTGTGTGTGTGTGTGTGTGATATTGTTTAGATTCACTTAGTGCATGAGGCATAAACTGCTTAAATCTTTTGCATACAGCCATTCTAGTGTCTATTAATTAGAACCGTTTTTTAATTGCCCTGGTGCTTCAGAATTAAGTCAATATAGTTACAGGGATAGAATTCCCTGGGGTGAAAATTCTTTATGAGAAGCTAGTGGTATTAAAAACAACAGAAGCAGCAGACAATAAAATTCCCAATAACATCTACAACCCCCCCCCCCCAGTCTTTATAAATCATTTAAGGCAAAAACCGCTTTCTCATGCTGCTGATTATAATATGCTTGTTTTTTAGCTTCCATGGCCTTATTCAGTATTGGTGTTGTAGGTTTCTTTCTCTGTCTTGAGCTTCTTCCTTTTAAAACAATGTATTTCCGCCATTAGCTCTTAGGGGAGAGAGCCAGCATACTGCTTTTATTGTCAGATTCGCCCCTCAGTTGAAATTGGAAAAAATCACATGCCAGTATGGGCCAACATTTGAATGTTCTATTTGCTTTTATTTTATACATTGAAATGAGAAACCATCTTATTGCCACAAATACAGAAACCATGCAAGCCATTTTTATCTTTGTTCCAAATCTAGCTGCAGGAAACGTCATCCAAATATTTAGGGTTTAGGACATTTTAGCTTCAGTGTATAAGAAATATCAACTATTGGACTGCCCGAGAAACAAGTCACAGACTGTGTAAAGCTCAAGAAAAAAAGAAAAGAAAAGAAAACAAACAAACAAACAAAAAACATTATGCTCAATCCTTACACACGAAGAAAACGTTGACTAACTCTGGGTTACATTTTGTTTTACATGTACTTTTTGCTTATTATAACTAGTAAGACCTTAATGCAGAGTATCAAACCTTAAAAAAAAGAAAAAAAAAGCCAAGTACTGACAAAAATGTATTTGTATACATTTATGCAAAAATGTTTAATTTTTTTTCTTTTATCTTTGTTTTTTAAAATAAAGTTTAAAAAAAGAAACTGAATGCCACAGTGTGGGTGAGGAGGTCAGAGGACAATGTTAAGGAACTAGTTTTTGATTTTCACTATGTGATTCCCAGAGACACACTTGAAGACCTTGGGTATGAGAGCAAGTGTCTTTACCCTCAGATACACTACTCTACCCTTTTGTTTGGTTGATTGGTTGGTTGGTGGGTTGCATTGGAAGGGTTGCTTTAATTTTGTATTACTTTTTTAATAAAATTTGCTTATTTTACTTTAAAAAGAGAAATATCAACTATTAAAATGCTGGATAAATCTGGAGAAAAAGAGAGGTGGAAATTATTCAATGGCAGAAGCTAAAAATTTAACAAGTTAGTTATGTTGAAGTAAGGGTCTCAGTAGAAGTAGTTTCATGGCAATCACCCTAATTTACAAACTCTATAACCTGTTGGAGGCTGATTGAGCATAATCTCCAAATAACTGCTAGACCCAGACCTTAGTTGTTGTACTGGATGGTTTTGTTTGAACTTGACACATGCTGGAATTATCACAGAGAAAGGAGCCTCAGTTGAGAAATTGTCTCCATGAGATGCAGCTCTAAGGCATTTTCTCAGCTAGTGATCAAGGGGGGAGGGCCCAGCCCATTGTGGGTAGAGCCATCCCTGGCCCAGCCCACAGTGGGTGCTGCCATCGCTGGGCTGGTAGGCCTGGGTTCTATAAGAAAGCAAGCTGAGCAAGCCAGGGGAAGCAAGGCAGTAAGTGACATCCCTCCATGGCTTCGACATTAGTTCCTGCTTCCTGACCTGCTTGGGTTCCAGTCCTGACTTCCTTTGGTGATGAACAGCAACATGGAAGTGTAAGCTGAATAAACCCTTTCCTTCCCAAGTTGCTTCTTGGCTGAGGTGATTTGTGCAGTAATAGAAACCCTGACTAAGACAGCTGTCACGTTTGCACCATCTTTCAGCAGGCGTCTTCTTGTCTTCCTTCCTTCCGTGCTCTGTCCACTTCTCAGCTTCCCTTGTTCAGCCAGATCCAGACCCTGGAATTTCCCGTGATCCCATCAGAAATGCCAGAATTCATCTAATATTTATCACCTAAAGCTATTATGGTTCCTGTCTCCAAGTTCCCTTGAATATTCATTGTATATGACTATTTGCAAATGTAATGCTGCTTTTATAACATGTCCTTCAAAAGTAATTTTAGAATGCATGACCACTCTTCATAGCCTATATTGCAATTTACATTATCTTCCTACTCACTGCACTTAGAAGTCAGGCTTTTTCTAGTTCATAAAACCTGTATTTGTGAGTCAGAACATACAATAAATAGCATTTCCATAGTGGCCACATGTCTTGGAATCAGGTGTCAGGTATATTACCTGTTGACGCTACTGCCTGCTGATGACAAATGTGCTGTGAGACTCATGGCATTCTCTCCCTTTCTTCTCTAAAATGAGAATCTGTAATAAACTGATGTTTTTTGAAAAAATTATTTTTAGCCATAGTCACTTCTTTTTGCTGCCTTTTATTTCAAACTAAATGTAAGAAAACAAGTTACATGTTATGATTGTGTACAATAACATTTAGTTTTATGCTTTTGGGTGGGGCTCACTGAACTGTCAAAAAGAGAATAGTAAAATTTAAAGCAGGTAGAAATGCTGGGCCATGTATTCTATCTTATCTTCAAATGGGAAAGAAACCCATTCAGAAATATAGTAAATGTACATAATACTCTTAACCTAAGAATTGCTGCCAAAAGAATGATTTAGACATATTGTTGTTTTCTAAAGATTTTTCTCTATCCTTGTTATGTGTCTCAGTATGCAACCTGACTACCCAACTGACAGTGAAAACAGCAATGTTTGTGCTTAGGGAACTAAACATAGCTCTAGAGAGTGAGGAGTCACCCAATAAGAAGGTGCACTGTCTAGGGATGGGCAGGATGATATTGAAAGGCCTGAGGACCTTCAGCTCTAGAATGCCAACCCAACACAAGGTCTGTTAAGTTTCTTTCTTTCTTCCTTTCTTTCTTTCTTTCTTTCTTTCTTTCTTTCTTTCTTTCTTTCTTTCTTTCGTTCTTTCTTTCTCTGTCTCTCTCTCTGTCTCCCTCTCTCTCTCACCCCCTCCCTCTCTCCCTCTCCATCCCTCTCTCTCCCTATCTCCATCTCTTTCCCTCTCTCCCTTTCCCATTCTTCTTTCTCACACATGGTAATTAATTATATTTAACTTTGTTGATTCTGATTCCCCTTATATTTCTTCGCTCAGAATTTAGGTATGGGTCTCAAGGATGAGCTTATTTTCAGTATTCTCTATTCTCTGTCTCTAACTCTTGCAGTCACATTTCTTTGCCCATTTTTCTTTTTCATTCCAGCTCTTAGGAAACATTTCATATGTCAACATCCATGTTCCTAAGAACAACTTTCTTAATTATTTCTTACAGTACTTCATGAATGAAGATAAAATCCTTTAAAATTAGGAAAAAATAACTGCTGGTGTATATAACAAAAGCAACAATAATTAGAGAGCATACCATTTGGGGACTGACACTTTTAAATGAGTAATAAACAAGGAAGGTAATTTGAATTTTCTAAGTGAACCTTCTGACGCCCTGGGAAGCCCATGAAGGGACCAGTGTATCTCTGTGATGACTTTGCTCATACTCCCCTATTCTGACACCACAGAAAACCCTCTGTGCATGCACTGATATGTGTTAATAAAATAATATTTATGATTAAGCATTTTTCCTCTTTATTTAACTATCAAGCTGTTTTCTGGAGGAATAAAAAAAAGAAGTTGATGTCTATAATGTAACTATTAAGCAGGAGCTTGCTTGGCTGTTATTCGGTTGTAATAGGTACTGGGCATTACAATACATTTGTAATTGGGTCTGCACTTGTTCTCTTCAAGGGTTCCGTGTTACTTCTACTTGAACCCATTTTTTGATGCCGCTCAGCTCAGCAGTGCTAGCTAACTCTTGTTATGCAGTTGAAAAACTGTGGCCATTAAAAATAGGATACGGTGTGATTTTGTTGTGCAGCACGGCATGGGAAATCAGTTGCTGTTCATAACAGCTCGGCAGTTGGTTGATTTAAAGCAGGGGGGTGACTTCGAATTGACAAGCAGACAGTTTGTGAAAAGGGATATTGTATCTTTAAGGCTTTCTGACTGATTGTGTTTAACTGCGCCACACAGCAGGCAGTAATTAGGCTGTGGCTTTAGAGAGCCTGAAAGCACCAGCACTACTTCTCAATTCTTTAGACTGGGTTTTTCCCCCCCAAAGAACACAAACATTTGGAATTTGAATGTGATATATATATATATATATATATAATGTATGTATAGGATGAGTGTGCAATCGAGGAGCAAATCATTAAGTGGCTGCAGAGCTTCCTTTGTGAACAACTCTGGTTCAACCTTTTTCCATAACCATTGATTTTGGGGAGAAACAGGATCAGAGGACCACTAAGAAGTCCAACAGGAACACACTACTGCCTGTGAAGGTCAAGATGTGTGCCTCTGCTCTTGTGAAGCAGTGTCTTTCAGGCCATTGACTTTGCTAATGAGACTAGAGTTCAAATGTATTACTAAGATTCATAGAGACAATGCCCAATGGATTTTACCTGGCGGCAAAAGAATCTTTCCCTTACCTAAGGCATTATGAAAAAATAAAGTGCTTTAGAAATAAATCAAACAAACCATTAGCTTGAAGAATATTTCCCATGCATTATTCTGATTCCCTTTCTGTTTTCTAATACTCCTTGAAATACTTAACTGGAGTTGTGGAAAGTGGCAAAATGTGAAATTTCTGTTGATGCATAAAAATTAACTTTGAAACTTTACACATCTCTTTTCACAAACATTCAATAGACAGTGTTTACTTTTATGGTAGGTTGACCACAGTGACTATCTTTATCATCAAATGGCCACAGTGGTGACATCTTCTGTGTCCATGGCATTGGGCTGAGCTGTCCCCAAACTACTAAATCAGTGCTGAAAATATAATCATGACCTACACATAAGTTTTTATTTTGTTTACTACTTTTGTTTGTGCACTGTTTTATTTAAGTTTGGACTTGATAGTTCCTCAAATACTATGTTTTTTCTCATATTAAACAAGACCATTTTAAAACCATTGTTGATTTATTTTTCTACTTCTACACATCGTTGCTACATATTCTACCTCTACCAATCATGGCATGTATGGATTATAGGTCTTTTCGGTTCTACCTGAATAAATGGACTATGTTAAAAGTTTATAGTCATTTGGTCCTCCTTATCACACCATGAATGATAATAAATATCTTTTTAGGAACTCATGAGTTGCTTGCCTAAGATTAAGATAAGAATTGGGTTTCTTGGTTTTAATCTCTTTTCATGGATTACTGATCATATATATATTCAACCAAAGAATGAACTGCTTACTGACTCAAAGTTAATAGAAACATTTTCAAATGACTTTACCATATTGAGCACAGAAAAGTCAAGCAAGCCACTCTTCAAAAATGGCTTTAAAGAATTGGTGTTAACAGTTTAAAGCTGAAGTTTGTGTTTGAAAACATTTTCTCTTGTATTTGGTATTTGAAACTGCCTTCAAGATTAAATTGCTCAAGGGCAAATTATTCATATGTATTCATCTATTCTTTAACATGTTTGGTTTGAAGGTCAGTACCTGAAAAAAATAATACAAGTAAAATATAAAGGAGTATCAAGATATATTTATTGTTATTAGAAATAATAACATATTAGAAATTTATCTATTATTTTGGTAGCTCAAAATGCAAGTGTATCCATATTTTTTTTTACATATGTCCATGTCTAAATATGGAGGTCAATACATCTGTAAGTGCCCAGGTTTTATTTATTTGTAGTATTGACAAATATTCCTTGGGATTTGTATGTTCAAAAAGATCAAAGACTAAAAGTGTATTTCTTACCGAAAGTGACTATGAGTCTAATTCCCTGTCAGTTAATGCCAGGTGTTTCTCTCTCTAGTATTAAGTACTTTAAAATAGTGCCTACATAGGACACCGTTCACAAAGGCTTAACACTATGGAGAAAATGATTACATTAAATTGAATGATATGAATAATTCATGACATCACATTTTGTAATCCTGGTGTAAAGCATAAAACCAGTGTTTTTTTTTTTTTTTTTTTTTTTTTTTTTCTTCAGCGAAATGGTTTTGTATCATTTTAGATCATGCACAATGCAGAACAACAACTGCACACATAATGCAAGAAGGATGGTGGTGGACAGAGGCCTTTAAAGTGCTTGTAGCATTTATAGGGGGGTGATCATCAAAAAAACATTTTAAGCCAATGCCCATGGGTATTCAACCTTTGTTGGAATCTTCTGAGTCCAATAGAACAGCTGCCTTTTAATTTGTTTTTGAATATTACACCTGACCTTTATCATGGATCCTTGTATATTGCTAAACCTATAAACCCTCTGTCTTCTTTCTTTCTGTTTATGTGGAGAGCAATTCTGCTAACAGGAAACAAATAATTTATTTAAAAATGCTTAATTATTTTTTATACAGAGTAAGAAATACTGGGAGGATCTGTGTAGCTGAATTGTAGCCTTCTTCTTAAATCTTAACTTATAACTTGTGGGAGAAAATATCAGCTATTTAACAATTCAGGTAAGTTTTTCTCGGGAAGGCCATTTATATTTCTCAGACTAAAGAAATGGTTCCTGGCCTTAGATGAACTTTTCCCCTACATTCGAGAGAAAGCATCTTTTCCTTGTAATTATTAAAGGAGACTGAAGTTACTCTCAGCCTGTATGATGCAGCTTCCAGGTCATGCACAGCACTCTAACATTTGTCTGCTTTTCCTGCTGCATTTCAGGCAGAAATAATTGTGTACCTAAACCATCTGCAACTGCTTTTTTCCAGCACCTTCCTGTGGACAGCTCCAGGGCACTCCCTGGAAGCCGGAATTTCTCTCTCTCTCTCTCTCTCTCTCTCTCTCTCTCTCTCTCTCTCTCTCTCTCTCTCTCTCTCTCTCTCTCTCTCTGTCTCTCTTCTCTTTCTCTAATTAAATGTACCACCCATATTTTATACCATGAACATATCTGCTAATAGTGTTTAAACCATATTACCATATTATTATTTATTTGACACAGTACCTTAGTAATTAATGAGTTGTGAGTATACTAGAAAATTATGACTTCTTTTTAATAAAGATAAATATGTATAGATACATAAAATAGTTTTATTTTAAACCTATTTTAAAAATCATTTGGAATCTTATTTAAAAGCCTTGTTTCTGAATTATTTATTTACTGAAGTGCAAAAATTAGTTCTTTTATATTTTTAAGGAAAACATGAAGAATGGATAATATATGAAGGTTTTGGGGAAACATTAAGAATGGTCACATATAGAAGTAAATTGTGGTTGCTTTCAGTGGGAATATTTAAGGAAGAGAACCTGAACCAGCTATTGGATTCAAACAAAGAAATATTGAGGGTACTACACAGGATAGTTTTAGCTCTGTCCAACTTATCAAAGAAATATAGCTATATCAATTTAATCAAGAAATCAAGTCATGATTTGTAAAGGAAATAGTTTTCTGAGGTATGCCAATTCTATCCAAAACAAAAACAAAAACCAGAGTCACACCATTTAATAATGTGACTTTGTTGGAAAATGATGGCTTTTCCTTTTTCCTTACCAACTTTTGGGTTCTAACCTTTGTAAAGTTAGTAGCTTGTGACTATTTCTAGTTTTACCTACAATATCCTTCTTTTGGTCACTTGAAAGAGCCTCCCCATCCCGCTTCTGAATGTTTATAATAGTGCAGCAGAGATGCTTTATGAGAATCTGACTGAAAAAACTGTTCTACCTGTGAAGAAATTCCTCTTTCCTCATCAGTTGATGAATCACGAAATATTAACTTCAAAATAAATTGAAAAGACAGCAAGTAAACCATGCTTATTAGGAATCTCGTGTGTGGCTTCAAACACTCTTTGAAGTCTGCTAGATCAGTGACATGCACTGACCTCTGCACTTTGTCTTCCCACGCTTACATGCTTTCACATTGAAAGTAACAGTTTGCTGAGTTAGCGCTTTCCCTACCTCCACAGAACATATGTCAACCTAGCAACAGAGAATTATCTGTAGTGAAAAGAAAGATAGTTCAGAGGAAGCCTGTTCAATAATTAATCCACCGGGTAAGTGTCTGAATATTTGATAAATATTTAGTCAATTATGTGTACCATGCAACACTGGTTGCATACTAAAGAGTTTACAAAGGTAAAAACTGCCAGTCATACACAACAAAGATAAGGCTATTTCAAACTCAAATGTCAGATATGTGTAAAAATTTCCCTATTGAATAAATTTTTAACTACTCACAGGATGCTATTCTGTATCTGTATTCTGTATGTGTGGTTGGCATCTCACATCACACATTAGTTAGTAGTCGTTTGCCTCCAAAGTTGTTTGAAATAAAATACCCTGATGCACTCATGAAATGGATTCTAAATCATTTACCCTATTTTCTCTTCAAATTCAAAGCACAGCAGCAGGAAAAGCATATGTACAGTGTTAGCTGCAGATTCTAGAGGTCAGATATTGTAACTAAAAAAGAAATGATCAGCTCCCTGAGATTTGTGTGACTTATGCAGAAAGAAAGAATGAATAAAAGAAAGGAGAAGCTAATTCACAAATTTTTTATTGCAAAAATCATTTTAATTAATGATTTTATTTATTTACATTTTAAATGTTGCCCTTCTTCCCAGTTTCCCTTCCAGGAACCCTCCACCAAATCCCCACTCGTCGTTGCCTCCAAGAGGGTGATACCCCACCCATTCACACATTCCTGCCTTGTCCATCTAGAATACCCCTTTGCTGGGGCATCAAGCTTTCACAGGACCAAGCACATCTTCACTCATTGCTGCCAGGTAAAGCATTCCTTTGCTATATATGTAGCTGGAGTCACATATAATCATTTGTTGGTGGCTCAGTCCCTGGGAGCTCTGAGGGGTCTGTTTAGTTGATATGGTTGTTTTCCCTATGGGCTTGCAATACTCTCTACTCCTTCAGTCCATTCCATAAATATTCCATTAGAATCCAAAGGTTGGCTATTAGTATCTGCATCTGTCTTAGTCGGGTGTTGGCGGAGCCTCTCAGAGGAAGCTATGCCAGGATCCTCTCTTCAAGCACGTCTTAGCTTCAAAAATAGTGTCAGGGTTTGGTGTCAGCACATGGAATGGATCCCAAGGTGGGGTAATCTCCAGATGGCTTTGGCCTTTTTGTTAGTCTCTGCTCCATTTTTTGTCCCTGTATTTCATTTAGACAGGAACAAATGTGGGTTAAAAATGTTAAGGTTTGTGGGTGGACCTATCCATCAAACCAGGGCTATGTCTATCTAAAGAAGGTGGACTCTTCAGGTTCTATCTTCTCACACTGTTGGGCATTTTGGTTAATTTCATCTGCAATGAGTCCTGGGAGTTTTCACATCCCTGGTGTCTGAGACTTCTAGGACTCATTGCAGATACCTGTTCCTGTTCCCCACCCCCATTGCTACATATATTTATTGATTTTCTTTGCCCTCTAGACTTCTCTCCTGTCTTCCCCCATACTGAACCTGCCCACTTATTCCCACCTACCCTCTCCCACCCAGGTCCCTCCCTCCCTCTGCCTCCCGTGATTATTTTGTTACCCCTTCTAAGTAGGATTGAAGTACACACACTTTGACCTTCTTTCTTGTTAAGCATAGTATGGTCTGTGAGTTGTATCATGGATACTCTGAGCTTTGTAGCTAATATACATTTATCAGTGAATATATACCATGTATGTCCTTTTAGATTTGGGTTAATTCACTCAGGGTATTTTCTAATTCCATCCATTTGCCTGCAAAATCCATGAAGCCCTCATTTTTAATAGCTGAGTAGTATTTCATTGTGTAAATGTACCACATTTTTCTGTATCTTTTTTTCTGTTGACGAACATCTGGTTTGTTTCCAGGTTTTGGCCATTATAAATTATGCTGCTTATGTTCATACATAGTGAAGCATGCATTTGTGATATATGGTGGAGCATCTTTTGGATAAATGCCCAGAATCGGTATAGCTGGGTATTTGGGTAGAACTATTTCCAATTTTCTAAGGAACAGCTAGATTTATTTCCAAAGTGGATGTAACCATTTACAATCCCACCAGCAATGGAAGAATATTTGTTTTTCTCCACATCATTGCTAGCATCTGCTGTCTCCTGGGTTTTTTTTTAACTTAGCCATTCTGATTGGTATAAGGTAGAATCTGAGTGTTATTTAAATTTCCATTTCCTCAATGACTAAAGATGTTGAGCATTTCTTTAAATGCTTTATGGCCACTCAAGATTCCTCAGCTGAGCATTTTTCATTCATCTCTGTATGTAACTTTTAATTGGCTCATTTGGTTTTCATCAGTTTCACTTCTTGAGTTCTTTGTATATTTTAGATATTAGCCATCTAACAGATGGAGGGTTGGTAAAGATCTTTTCCAAATATGGAGGTTGTCATTTTGTTTTATTGACAGTGTCCTTTGCCTTACAGATGTTTTTCAGTTTCATGAGGTTCCATTTGTCAGTAATTGATCTAAGAGCTTGAGCCATTGGTGTTCTATTCAGGAAACTTTCCCTGTTCCTATGTGTTCAAAGATTTTTCACACATTCTCTTCTATTAGATTTTTTGTATCTGGTGTTATGCGGAGGTTCGTGTGATCCACTTGGACTGGAGCTCTGTATTCCATTGATTTACCTGTCTGTCTCTGAACCAATATCATGCAGTTTATATCACAATTGCTCTGTATTACAGCTTTCTGGATTTGTTGTTATTCTATATAAAGTTGAGAATTGTTCTTTCAATCTCTGTGAGGAATTTAGTTGGAATTTTGATGGGGATTGCATTGAGTCTGTAGATTGCTTTTGGCAATATGGCCATTTGTACTATGTTAATCCTGCTGATCCATGAGCTTGGGAGTTCTTTCCATCTGAGTTTTCTTTTTGTGTAGATACCCTGCCTTCTATTCTTCTTGGGTGTGTTTGCTCTTTTGTTCTACAAATTTCAGATGTACTATTAAATTGCTACTGTAGGACTCTCCAGTTTCTTTATGAAGAGACTTAGTGCTATAAATTTTCCTTTTAACACTGTTTTCATTTTGTCTATAAGTTTGGTTTTGCTGTGCCTTCTTTTTGTTAAATTCTAGAAAGTCTTTAATATATTTATTCCCAGATAAAATTATCATTGTGTAGAGGGCTTTTTAGATTTAACGAATAAGTAGGCTTTCTATTTTTGTTGTTATCAAAGACTGGAATTAGTCTGTGGTGATATGATAAAATGCATATAATTATTTCAATCTTATTGTGTCTGTTGAGGCTTGTTTTGTATCTGATTATATGGTCAGTTTTGAAGAAGGAACCAAGAGTTGCTGAGAAGAGGGTATGCACTTCTATTTTATGGTGAACTGTTTTATAGATATCAGTTAAATCCATTTGGTTCATAAATTCTGTTAGGTTCACTGTGTGTTGTTTAGTTTCATTTTCAATGACCTGTCCATTGGTGAGAGTGGAATTTTGAAGTTCACTACTATTATTGTGTCAGGTTCAATATGTGTTTTGAGCTTTAGTAAAGTTCTTTTTTGCAAATATGGGTGCTCTTTTATTTGGGGCATAGATGTTCAGAATCGAGACATTCTCTTGGTGAATTTTCCCTTTGATATATATCAAGTATTCTTCTTTACCTTCTTTGATAACTTTTGGTTGAAAGTTGATTGTATGAGCTATTAGAATGGCTGCTCCAGTTTGTTTCTTGGGACCATTTGCTTGGAATTTTTTCCCAGGCTTTCACTCTGAGGTAGGGTCTTTGTCATTGAGGTGTGTATGAAGCAAAATGCTGGGTCCTGATTAAGTAGTCTGTTAGCCCATTTTTTTTTATTAGAGAACTGGGTCCATTGATGTTGAAAGATATTAAAGAACAATGATTGTTGGTTCCTTTTATTTTTGTTTCAGTGGCATTTTTTGTTGTTGTTGTTGTAGTTCTCTTTTTTCTGTGGTGTGTGTGTGTGTGTGTGTGTGTGTGTGTGTGTGTGTGTGTGTGTAATTCCCTGGTTATTCTTTGCTGTAGTCCCCTCACCCTACCCTTCTAGTATCCTCTGTGCAGTTGATTTAGTGGAAAGACTTTGTTTTGTCATGGAATTTCTTGGTTTATTCTTCTATGGTGATTGAGACTTTTGCTGTGTATAGTAGCCTATGCTGTTATTTGTATTCCTGTAGGGTTCATGACATCTGGCCAGGATCTTCTGGCTTTGAAAGTTCTGTTTAGAAGTCTGTTGTAATTCTGATAGGTCTGCCTTAGTAGGTTACTTCATCTTTTTCCCTTTCCACTTTTAAAATTTATTCTTAGTTTTGTGTATTTAGTGTTTTGATATCCTTTTCTGGTCTAAACTGTTTGGTAGTTTCTTGTACATTTATGGCCATCCCTTTCTTTAAGACAGGGCAGTTTTCTTCTATGATTTTCTTGAAGGTGTTTTCTGTTCCTTTGAAATGGATATCTTCATTTTTTTTTTCTTCCTGTTATTTTTGGGTTTGGTCTTTTCATTGTGTCCTGAATTTCCTGGATGTTTTGGGTTAGGAGCTTTATGCTTTTTGCATTTTCTTTGACTGTTTTGTCAATACTTTTTATGTTATCTTCTATCCCTGATTTTTTTTCTCTTCTATCTCTTGTATTCCAGTGGTGATGCTTGCATCTGTAACTCCTCTAATCTACTGCTTAGGATTCCCATCTCCAGGTTTGCCCCCATTTGTTATTTCTTTACTGTTACTAGTTCCATTTTTTAGTCATGAGTGGTTTTGCTCAATTTCTTTACCTGTTTGATTTTTCTGTATTTTTTAAAGAGAGTTATGTTTTTCCTCTTTAAGGACTTCCATTTGCTTGCCAGTGTTCTCCTGTTTTTCTTTACAGGAGTTTTTTATTTTATTGTTTTAATTTTTAATGTCCTACTTAAGTCATCTATTATTTTCATGAAATGAGATTTTAGTTATGAATCTTGCTGATTAGGTGTGTTAGATTATTAATGGCTTGCTATGGTGAGAGAAGTGGGTTCCAATGGTATCAAACACCACTGGTTTTTGTTCTTTCTGTTCTTAATCTTGCCTCTTGCCATCTGGTTTTCTCTAGTGTTAACAGGCCTTGCTATTTCTGACAGGAGCCTGCTCCTCCTTGTAGGAAGTTGGAGCTCTGTGAGCTGGGTTAAAGCAGGCTTTCTGGGAGGCAAACAGTGCTGACTCTAGTTAGGGGCATCCTGTGTCCCTAGTTTAGGTAGCCTCCTGTAACCTTGGCTATGGCAGACATCTGGGTGTGGGCGTGGGGACTGCTAAAATCTTTGACTATAGAAAACATAAAATTGAGTAAAACTAAAATTAAAAGATGCCTGATTTTGCAAAAAAATTATGTACTTCAAAGCTAGAACTTAATGTAATTAAACATGTTTAGGTTGTGTTTAACAAGCATACTTACTGAAATCACTCCCTTCTCCCAGTTTTATAGACAGCTCTTGGCCTGCTTGTAGTTTTTCATAGGAGATTTCTCAGTTCTCTGTCCCTGTCTTTCATAGAGTTTGGTATACACCCTGTAAAGGTGAGAACAAATGGTCTCCTTGGCGCCTCCTGCTGATGAGAGTAACACTAATGATCCTGCCAAAGTGGGCTCCTCTTCTCTCTCCCAGCCCACATTAACTGTTGCCATAGCAGCCAGTGCAATAAAAGGATATTGCCCAGGGCCTGCAGCTTGTGGAAGAAATGGCTGAGCCCAGTGAGGCTTAAAATGTCTCTAGGATCCATTGACACAAAAGACTGATTTTGAGAGAACTTTTCTACCTGAATTTGCTCCCAGACCCAGAAACAATGCCTATTCTTTAATTATTGTTCCTTTGCCTGTCACACTGCTATGTTTTGTCACCTACTAAGTTTTTTTATACTTTATTAATGAGATAAAAATAAACTAAACTAAGCAAACAAAAACACTGTGAGAAATGCATTTTACAATATTAAAAGCAGTTTATGGCTCAGAATTTACTCTTTTTAAAATGACAAGACTTCCTGGCTTGATGAACAGATGAAATTTGATCCTGATCAGTCTCTCAGCTGGCTTCTTTCTAGAAATTGGCAAGTTAATTCTAAAATTTCTAAAGAATTTCAAGAGACTAAAAATAGCCAATCTAGAAAAGGAAGAATGAAGTTGGAGAAATCACAGTTCTCTCATCTCAAACCTATCTCTTGATGACCTCATAACTAGGAGCTAGTGCTTTCTAAACTTAATTACAGGAACTCATAATCAAGGTAAGATGGAAAGCATAAGGACATACATGAAAAGAAATAAAGAATCTAATGTAAACCTGCAGGTCTGTTTAACTCATTTTCAGCAAAGATGCCAAGGATATTAATTGGGGAAAAGAATTTCTTTAAAAAATGTAAAGAAACACATACAAATTAGATGCTTACTTCACTCCATATATAAAAATCAACTTTAAATAAATTTAAGAATTATATTTAAAATGTGGGAGTTGACAAAACACTTAGGGTAATATATAATGGTGAATTTATTGCCTCTGGAACTAACAATGTATTATTAGAAATATCATTAAAAGTATAATCAACAAAAGAAAATAAAAATATGTTGAGCTACATCTAAACTACAAACATTTGTGCTACAAAAATATAATCAATAAAATGAAAAGACAAGTCAAAATGTAGGCAAAAATACTTGCAATAGATTTTTCCTGTTAAAAGATTTGTCTTGTGACTATTTAAAGGACTTTTACAATTCAGGATAAAAGGCACCCTAATTTCTCATGGCACAAGTTATAAATAAAATTTAATCAAATTATATAAAAAGTACACATCAAAAGATGTTAAAGTATATTATTATTTCAGGGAAATGATAACCTGAAGTACAATGATATGTCACCTCTGACTTGATAGGAGAGCTAGAATACAAAGCTAAACATATATGTCAGTGAGGATGTGAAAGCATTAGAACCCTCAATTACGCTGATAAGGATTTGTACTGCTAAGGTCACTTTGCAAATGCTGAGGTAATTTCTTCCCTGACTAGCATTAGGCCAGCACATGACCCAAATATTCCACTGCATATATTGTCCAAGGAAAATAGAAACATTCTTATCGAGAAACATTTCTGCTTTAAAGAAGTTGATTAATAAATTGAAAAGAAAATTGATGAATGGGAAATTTTAACAATTCACGTGCCATATAATATGCTTATATTCTAATATAAAGAAAATCTAAAAACTTCTGATGTCAGAATGGACAAAGAATGGTATCTCGCTACATAAAAATTCCATATCCATATTATTAAATGGTTAGTAGATAGGAACATCAAAAATCAGTGTCATTTAATGAACAAGCAAATGTGCCATATAATTCAACTATTAAAATAACTGGATTGATATGAGAAACACAATGCTAAGTGAAAGAACAAAGGCTTGCATATTACATGACTGCTTTTCTGAAGTCTTCAGACCAGGCAAATCTATAAAGATAGAGTATAAACTAGTGGTTTCTGGGCCTGGGGTGACTGGAAGTAAATAGGTGGTAGCTGCAGGGTGTAGAGTTTGAATTTAGATTATGGAAATGTTCTGAAATTGGCTGTGGTAATGTTTGCACAAGCCTATGACTATGCTAAAAATCATTGAAATGTATACTTTAAATGTGTGAATTATATGATATTTAAGTTATATCTCAATAAAGCTGTTAAAAGTGGAATGACTTTTACAATATTAGAAGCAGTTTACATTGGAAAAAGGCCAAGTCTTACCCAAACTGTGTTCTTCTATGCCCATGAGCATTTGATATCCTTGCTTTCCTCTGCTCGGCACCTGACTTCTTCACAGTTCACTAGGAGGTCTGAGATTCTTTTGGTGTCTCCAGATGCATAGTTTTATCACTCACAGCTAACCTCTTTTTGAAAAAAAAATTTCTTCGTTTCCTTAGATTCAAAGCTCTGTGCTTTCCAAGAAAACATTCAGCTTGTTGGCTAAACGGATCTAAACAGACACAAAAAGACTTGCAATCTGGATGGTTTGCTTGCCCTCCATATGAAATACATTTTCAATATAAATTTTAGAGATAGTAAGAATTAGAATCACAATGCTGTCTAGCAAACAACACAAATGAACAAACAAAAATTCCAAAACTGCTAGAATACAACACCCATTCTGCCTTGCCTCAACAAACAAGGTAAGGTTGTTACCTTGCCTCAACAAACACAATGTCCAAGTTTCCTCTCTTGATAGGATTAACCATGTAATAGTTTACTTGAGAAATGAGGGAATTCAGGTGATGGTATTACTTTTCTTGTCACAGCTGATCCAGAAACTGTTTTTCAGTTCCTTTTTTTAAGTTTAAATGTTATGTGTATGGTATTATATCTGCACATATGTACATGTCTGTGTGTGTGTGTGTGTGTGTGTGTGAGTGTGTTCAAGAATCCATGCCTGCTTATAGAGAAGCTAAATGTTGACATTAAATGCCCTTCTTTATAGGTCCCCATCTAAAGTTTGAGACAGGATCTCCCACTAAAAATCACCGATTTTTAGTCCTGGGAATCTTTTGTCTCCTTCACAGTTCCCAGGCTTCTATATGTGCTCAGGAGCAAACTCCGGTCCTTGTGCTGCAGAGAGGGCACTTAATCTACCAAGGCCCTTGCCTAGCCTAAGGTTTCCTGTCTTGGACACTTATATAAGTGCTGGCACTATGGCAGCAACATTGTCACACTATTTGTGACCTCACAACGATATCGACTGTCACATCTCTGAGTTACAGAACTTATGCCAATACCTCTTGATTTCAAGCATCTCAGTGGGAAGAAAATGAATTTTCTCTTCATGTGGTGATCTGATCTTAAGTGACTAGTGATGATAATCCCTCCTGAAGCATCATAAGCCCATATCTTACATCTCTTTTAAAATGGTTATGGAAATTCCATGCTTTACATTAGAAGGAGACTCAGAAGAAACAGAGTAGTAGTTTGGGAATAATGGAGTCTCTTTGTAGATACCAAAGAGCACATGATACACACACACACACACACACACACACACACACACAAATATCATGCTTACACAACAGAACACATAGTGAATATAATTAGTTCACGCTTATACTACAGAGTCTAAACAGTATGCACTTCATGTTTACACCACAGAGCACATACTATATGCAATATTCACTTTAACCACATAGAAAATGCTGTATGTACTTTGCGCTTGAATAAGATATGCTAAGATTATAACTTTCTTCTAATAACTTGTGTGTTTATGTACTATGTATAAGGATTAGATCTAGAGTTATGAGAATGAATTAACCAACTGACTCTTTATTAGTCTATGATTCGCTTACTCCATTCCATATGCCTGGTTCTACACAACTTGAAAAATATAACTTATTTGAAAAGCTGTGTGTACCAGTCAGATTGGCCAAGATCCAAAACTCAGATGACAGCAGATGCTGGCGAGGCTGCGAAGAAAGAGGAACCCTTCTCCACTGTTGGTGGGGTTGCAAACTAATACAACCACTCTGGAAATCAGTCTGGTGATACCTTAGAAAATTGGATATAGTACTACCTGAAGACCCAGCTATTTCACTTCTGGGCATATACCCCAGAGACACTTGAATACACAACAAAGATACATGCACCACAATGTTCATAGCAGCTCTATTTATAATAGCCAGAAGCTGGAAAGAACCCAGATGTCCTTCAGAAGATGAATGGATACAAAAATTGTGGTACATTTACACAATGGAATACTACTCAGCCACCAGAAACAACGACTTAACCAAATTCTTAAGAAAATGGCTGCATCTAGAGAATATCATCCTGAGTGAGATAACCCAGTCACAAAAGAACAGACATAATATGCAGTCACTGATAGTGGGATGCTAACCCCAGAGGCTTGCACTCCCCCAGAAACAACTCACAGACTGTATGAAGTCCAAGAAATAAAGAAAACAAAACAAAAAAATATTTACAAAACAAGAAGACTTTGACTATTTCCATGTTGCGTTTTGTTTTGCATGTACTTTACGCTCATGGTAACTATTAGGTTTTCAATGCATACTTTCAAGCCTTTGAAAAAAATCAAGTACTGACTAAAAAATATATTCATATAGTTTTATGTGAAAATTATTTTAAAATCTGAAAAAAAAGTACTGACAAAAATGTATAATTTTAAGCAAAAAATGTTTAAAGTCTCTACATTTATCTTTGTTTTGTAAAATAAAGTTGTTTAAAAAAAAGAAAAGCTGTGTGTGTATGTGTTTATATATGTATGTATAGATAGAGATCAGTTTATATTTAAAATAGGGAACATTTTATATATACTAACCATTAACTCCAAAGTAAAGTTATAGGTGAGAAATTAAGAGACTGAAAAATGGAAGAGGACTGAGACTAGTCTTTGTTCTTGCCTGAAGGAAATGTGGATTGAAAACAGACTGAGGTTGAGGAGGTCAGGTGACAACATGATCAAAAGAGCATTGGAAAGACTGAGGGAAGCAAAATTGCATAGTGACCACACACCACCACCACCAAGATAATAATACAGCATCCAACTTCGGGCCTGAAATGCACTACAGCCTCTTCAACTCAGCCTCCTAAGTGCTGGGATAATAGGCGTGAGCCACCATTACCAGCTGGTGAGTAAATAAAATTCTAAAAATAGTTTATAAAATAATATATTTAAATTTTTTATTATAATAATATAGTATTATCACTTTCTCATTTGCTCCCCTTCCCTCTAACCAGCCACATACTCCCCTTGTTTTTGTTCAAATTTTTGACCTCTTTTTATTCAATTATTTTTTTATATAAATATAGATAAACATTGTTGTAGTGTATACATGTATACAGATGTATGTATATGACATATGTGTGTGTGTGTATTCCTAAGTATGTATATGAAGTACCCAGTCCTGATAATGTTTCTGGTATGTGTGTTTTCAGGGCTAACGTCTGGGTATTGATAACCAAGTCCTGTGCTCTTCCCTGGGGAAGACTATTTCTCCTGCTCCCAGAATTCTTTAGTTGCCAGCAGTTCTTCCTTTAGGACTGAGGCCTCAATTGCTTTCCATTAGGCAGCCATGCTTGTGAATGCATCATTTTGATATTTTTAGCTCCCATTCTCTCTCTCTCTCTCTCTCTCTCTCTCTCTCTCTCTCTCTCTCTCTCTCTCTCTCTCTCTCTCTCTCTCTCTCTCTCCCTCTCTCTCTTCCTCCCTCCCTCCCTCCCTCCCTCTCTCCCTCTCTCTCTCTTTCTCTCTCTCTCTCTCTCTCTCTCTCTCTCTCTCTCTCTCTCTCTCTCTCTCTCTCTCTCTTTCTCTGGAAACCCTGTTTTCTTTGCCATTTCTGCTTGGCAAACATCCATGGCTTTCTCCTAAGCAAACAAGCAAAATCTCACATGCCCATGGCTCACATGAGCAATAATAGCTCTTTGCCCTTTCTGTTTTCAACACTATGTTTAGATTTTGGCCTCAAAAGCTAGCTGTTTAAAGTCTGCTTTCCTACTGTTCTATTTTCAATTTAAAACCACTTCAGTGCATTCTCTCGTCCCTATTTTGATCACTGTACATCCTTTTAAAACCCAGATGAAATCTGAGTCACCACCAATTTCCTCTGCGTTTGTAGAAAGGCCCCCTCCTTCCAGTTCTCAAGTCTTTTTGGAACTCTCTCCGGCCCTCTCCTTGTCACATTTGCAATGTGCAGCTTTCCTAGCTCTTACCACACAGGGCACTTCCATATGTCATTTTACTGCCATCTTCTTTTTACTTTCCAACCTACTCCATGACCTTTTGTCTTAAAAAGCACACACATGTTCCTACCTGCCACACACACCTGTCTACTAGCTCCCCTACACCCTGTTAATTCAGTGCCCACCAACCATCTCTACCCACTGTAGGCGATTTGTCTTTTTCATCTTAACACTCTATTGGAATTTTTCTCTTCTTATTTTCTTGCGGCCCTCCCATTTCTTTCTCCTTTATATTTTCTTTCACCCATAGAGAGATGAAAATTGTAAGACTCGATTTTCATTTTGTCCCCATTCTCTTTCCATATCTTCATGTGAAAATTTAATCATTCTTATGTTACTAAAGAGAATATCATATAATTGACTTCCATATTCAATTATACTCATTCCATCATTTACCAAACTGTAACGTGAAACAATAACTTACATCAAGGCAAGAAAAAAATCAAAATTAATAATCTTTTTCAGAATAGTTTTAGATCTTTTGTCCAGCTGCCTGCTGTACATTATCAGCAATACCAGTGTCAGAAATCGTGTCGGGGATTTAGCACACCATATCTCATTTCCAGTGGAAACCCTGTCATTTACCTGTGTCTATTCCGGATTATTCAGACCCACACTTCACTCTTTCTCCGGTCACAACATACTGTTCATCTTTATCACGAGTCTTCACGTTTCTCTCCCTATGAAGAAACTGGAATAATCTCACTTGCATGCAGTATGAAATAATCTCTAAGAGCTTCTTGATCAATGTCTTTCTTTGCTTTATATATCTGACACATGGCTTTCAAGTCTTTCTTTCCTAAGCACTGGCTGCATTTCTCATGTCTTATTTAGAAATGCACTCATTGGCTTGTTGTTAAGGACAGAATGACCTTGACACTCTGGAGATCAGTCAGTAGCCCCTGCTCCTGTCCATTTTATCTAACAGCATAAACTATGCATTTCAAATGATCACAATATAAATATTTCTAGTTATTCTGCATCCAGCTTTGTGAGGTAAACCTTCTTTACAGGTGACTCAAGTTCCTAGTATTCTCAATGATGACTGAGTACCATTCTCACTCTTTTGGCAGAAATACCGCTTTGATTTTCTCTTTTCTAATGCACTCTTCCATTTAATGCTAAATCCACCTGCATCTGTTGCTGTCATGAAGGGTAAACCATTCAGCCTGAGGCTTGCCAATGAGACTAGAAGTGTCCAGGCCACCAGCCTCATCTTCTCAGTGATCCCCTTCTCTGTCAAAAAAAAAATCTGAAGTTGTTAGTGTCTTTTATTTTATTTATTCTCATTTCAAATGTTATCCCCCTTCCAAGTTTCTCCTCCATAAATGCCCTATATTCTCTTCCTACCCTCTGCCTCTTCCACCACCCGATCAAGCACTCCCATTAGTGTCCATTTGTACTTTCTCTTTCACTACAATATGAACAAACAAATCAACAAATAGAAATAAATAATTTTGACTTCCTCTACTTGACTGGATTTTTTCATCAGTGGCAAAGTTTTATTAATAAATATGAACCCTTAGACATGTCAATTTGGTGGTCACTGATGGTATAGCTTCTGAGATTTTGTTACTTGGAGTAGCCTTTATTGGCTCTGTTGTCTGGGATTTTAACATCCAACCCTGAATGATAGTCCTCATTTACCGTGTCACCAAAAATATCTGACCACATTATGCTGGCTTCTGGGTGTAGGAAGCAGCATATAATTGATTCATGGTTCTATACTATTTTTTTCCTAGGAAATAAATAGTATCCAAGAAATTGGTACATTTTGTGCTAATAGATGCTTTTTTCTTCTTTTTTCTTTTTTGCCTAATATTACCCTGTGTCCTGGTATCTGAACCCCAGCTAGTCCTCCAGGATCCCCTAACTGAAGAGCAGCCTTTAGGTATTCTTGAAGTGTATACACCAGGTAGTGTTTGCTTGTTGAAGCAAAGGTGGCATCACCATCCTTATGCTGGTCAGTCAAATGCATAAGGTGCTGGCCAGAGTGCTATTATCATGCAGCTTTTTAAATCATCCAGAAACAGTAGTGTATTTTCTCCACATGTGTATCTTGTTAGTTTCTCAATTTATGTGGTTTTTTATTGTTGTTGAAAATATACAGATTAGGCTCTGTAGATAACTAAAATGTCTAGTGATTTCAGTGGAATGATGGTCTCAAGGATAAAAATAGATGCAAGGTTATAAATAAGGTATTTATTATTAAACATTGTTCTTTATGAGTAAGTAAAAATATGCATCTATAGCTGAATTATTCTGCATAACCAATGTCTAGTTTGGAGCAGGAGTCTAATTTTATTATAAATTAAGAAAAATTAATTCTAGGCTGCATACATAGATCTCATATGTGTATGCTGATAAATGAAGTTTTTAAATTGTCTGATTCAATTTACTCCTAATCTGCTTTAAATTTTGTATTTAGTAGCAAATCTACTTTTCTCTAAAGCCAAGGGTAGCATCTACCATAAGAGCCAAGAACAAAAGGCTTTGGTTGTTCTCTCTGTTATTTCGGTTTCAACTTCCACATGCTAATATCTATCTCTTTTGTTGCTTATACTATCTGATTGATTACTAATCGATAAGAAGCTGCTATGAATGGTGGTGATTTGGGCTTGTAGTATGAAAAAAAATAAAATGGTTGTCTCACAAGTGCTGTTGTTTTTCTTAATATGGGCATACATTTAAATTCTCCAGTCTTTCTCTCCTCCCCCCTCTGCACAAAGCAAAATACATTCAGCTTTGAGCTGAAGGGAGCTCTGGTGGAAGCCACATCTCCTGGTTCACTCAGGCATTAGCATATCCAGGCATTGTCTCCGTGGCCTCCTTCTGCAGCTTTATATAATAAAACAAGCCACATCAAATGGGCTAGACAGTAATATTAGGCAAAATGTAATTTCAGTTTGGTTATCATATAGTGTTCATTTCCCTAAGGGAGGGGAAAAATTAAATTTGTAACCTTAAGATTCCAGCTGCAGCATAGGAGAGTGAGAAAGGCCCTCTGTGTTTACCATTCACTTTATGAATTAGCCTTAGTTTACTTGTTTCTATTGGGTGTCGACATATTTCTGAATACTATTAGCATAGCAATCAGGGCTGTTCTCAGGTTATTGAATGGTGTGTTGACTTCCGAAATAAATAGATATGCAGTGTGAAGGGCGAGCTGTCACTTTAGAAGAGCTTTCCTGATCTAAATTAAAAGGCACTTCTAATTGAAAACTATAATAGCGGGAGGGTTAGAGAGACAATGAAACTGCTCAGTCCCTTTCAATTTTCTCAGATTCTGTTAGTGAATGTAAGAGGAAAAAGTAAAATGAAAATATTAAATTACAAATTGCAATTTAAGCAGCAATATTAAATTATACCTAAAGAGCCATATTGCTGGGAAGCAATTTTAGATGCTTGATTTAAAGACTTTGCGCCCGAGCTTCCTCTATTATAGTTCAATCTCTCTGTTTTATCATTTAACATATAATTCCATGTCTACACCAGCAAGTGTATCTTTATCTATGAAAGAGGGGATCAGTGTCACAAGACTTTTCTTTTTTACACTCTGTTCATTTTGTGTGTCTTATGTATAAAGGGAGAAAATCTCAAACTCAGGACAATCTCATTAAATCTGTAGTGATTATTCATTAGCTGTCCAACTGAAGTATTTTCAGAAATTAACAACAGTAAATCACTTATGAATTTTACTAATGGATGAAATTATTAGCTATCTCAGCTACATGAAGAGCTACCAGCTGTCTGAGTCTATATATTTTGGTCCTTTAAGGGTTAACAATTGAGGCCTGTCTATAGCTCATTTCTATAGTAACAGCAAGACTGAGACTTTTTATGGGCACCTAATAATTAGAAAGTGCTAGAAGGTATAACAATATAATGAATCAAAACTGATAGACTTGTGGGTTTCCATAGAAACATGTATAATTATGATAATCGGTCCCTGGCGAACCCTCCGAATTGTATACATTCAGTTGGATGCAATAAACATTAGGCACTATTTAGTGAGCTGTGATGCAGATTGACAGTGTGAGATACTGCGAGCCTATGAATAAAATCGCTGTACAGTTTATCTCAAACTAATTTTCCCGGTTGCTTTAATAGATGTTGTGTGTGATGGTGAAAAATTGGAAGTGTATTTTTGTTAGTGGTAAAGCCAACAAAGATAATATTTCATAAAATGGCTGACTGTTAATTTCAGTGCACATCAAAATGGGCCATGGAATATTATTCGGTGTGAGACCCCAGAGTCCTCAGAGCAAATGGCAGACCAGGCCCTCCTTTGCTGATTCATTTTAAAAGCAAATTATAAATCATTTCCTGGTTGTCCATTTTATTTTTTTAACCTTCTCTTTTCCCTTGTTCCACCTTCCATTTTCTGCAAAAATCTTCAATCTGACTTTGGAGAGGACTAGTCAGTGCCCATGTATTTCCCATACTTCTGATCTTAAAATAGCAATAATTTCTTTGGGTTCTGTTGCTCAGTTAGCTTTAAATGTTTCCATATTTTTTCAGTTTCTATATTTAAATGAACTGGACTTTCATACCTAAAAAGTTGCCAGAAACTGCCAGAATTCCCTGCATTGTAGGGTACAAAATGATATGTGGACTGTGTATTCTCTGTATGTACATGTGCATGTGTGCCTGTGCATGTGTGTCTTGTAAAATAAGCAGGGTTATACCCTGTTAAATATCATCATCATCATAATCATCATTTATGTTCTTTCTTTATTTCTTTTTCTTTTCTTCATTTTTGTTAAAGGGAGATTTAACACTCTGGTTAGGAGGATACTAGACTGTTCTCAGGAGGAATGATGTGGTTGAGATAAGGTGATGTGAAGGTAGAGACACTGTATGAGAATATATTACTAGAGAATGACAAAAGAGGCAGGGAGAAGTTTCTAAGCTATGTGTTTGTGTTGAGTGTGACTGTGAAACATTGTGAAGGGGGTATATGCACGTGATGATGAGACTGCCTTATCTACCAATATTGCTCTCTATGACCAATTCCCATGAAACCTCTCAGAAACACTTCAAAAGACAAATCTGCTGTGAGATCCCCCTGAAGCAGATGGGGAAGAATGAAAATTTGGGCTTAGGAGATTGGATCTATTTGTAGGAACAGGGTCTAGCTTCAGGATGAAGCCACACAGGTGTGGTGCATTATTTCTTATACTAAATTTAATAAACAGAGTGAATACAATGTGTCGTGGGGATAAATGCTTTGCTGAAGCAGCTTCAGTTGTGCTCCCAGACTGCACGGTTTTGTTCTGTGGGTCTTTACTGAGTCTCATGCTGTTTCAAGATTCAGCATGGGAGGCTTTTAAGTCACTGAGCAGTGCACGCAGGGCCTCTCTCTTCTGCATGACTGTGTGACTTCCTAATACTATAATGGTGTGCCACAAAAGATTCCAGCTCCTGCCTGGCAGGAGCTGAAGTGGAGAGCTTGTGGGGGAGGGAGCTTGGCCATATTCTCTTTTAAAACACCATTTCCTACCTTTTGCCAGCTATTGAAGCTTCCAAAGACCCCAAGTTAAGGCAAGAGAGTCCCTAGGTATTCACTCTGCATGACAGTGCAAATGCTTACCCAATTCCCCTTCCTGAGGGTCTCTTTCAGTACCCTGTCTCTTTCTTACCTGTAGTGGAAAAAAAATAAGATAATAAACAAATAGTTATATCTAAGCTTTCTTATTTTAAGCTCATTTCATATGTTTTAACTGTTAGCTCCGTCCAAATTTGGGATTCTCTTTTGCTCATAATTTGATCTTGTGACATTCGATAGGCAAAATTCATACAAGTATGTATGCTGTTATTTGAAAATATCTGAATAAAAGTGTGGTCTGTTTTTGCATGTATATGAATATATTAACGTGTTAGTCAATACATAGTTAGAAAAATATTTACATTACTATCAGATACATGTGAATATCCATACATAATACACTTGTGGCTTGTAGATATTCAAATATATTAATGACAACTCAATTCCACATAACTGTATTTTATAGAGCTTTTACCTGGCTTGGTAAAATTTATGAATTTTGATTTCTAGGAAATACATAATTATAGTGTTTTACCTCCCCCAAATAACAAATTTCTTTTACATATTTCCAACGTGCCCCACAGTCTCTCACATATGTACATGTAAAACAAAATGTAACATGGAAATAGTTAAAGTTTTCTTGTTTTCTAAATATTTTTTGTTTTGTTTTGTTTTCTTTATTTCTTGGACTTCATACAGTCTGTGAGTTGTTTCTGGGGGAGTGCAAGCCTCTGGGGTTAGCATCCCACTATCAGTGACTGCATATTATGTCTGTTCTTTTGTGACTGGGTTATCTCACTCAGGATGATATTCTTTAGATGCAGCCATTTTCTTAAAAATTTGGTCAAGTCATTGTTTCTGGTGGCTGAGTAGTATTACTTTGTGTAAATGTACCACAATTTTTGTATCCATTCATCTTCTGAAGGACATTTGGGTTCTTTCCAGCTTCTGGCTATTATAAATAGAGCTGCTATGAACATTGTGGTGCATTTATCTTTGTTGTGTACTAAGGTGTCTCTGGGGTATATGCCCAGAAGTGGACTAGCTGGGTCTTCATGTAGTATTATGTCTAATTTTCTGAGGTATCGCCAGACTGATTTCCAGAGTGGTTGTATTAGTTTGCAACCCCACCAACAGTGGAGAAGGGTTCCTCTTTCTCTGCAACCTTGCCAGCATCTGATGTCATCTGAGTTTTGGATCTTGGCCAATCTGACTGGTGTGAGGTGGAATCTCAGGGTTGTTTTGATTTGCATTTCCCTGATGGCTAAGGATGTCGAGCACTTCCTCAGATATTTCTCAGCCATTCGATATTCCTCAACTGAGAACGTTTATTTAGCTCTGTACCCCATTTTTAATAGGGTTATTTGATTCTCTGGTGTCTAGCTTTTTGAGTTCTTTGTATACCTTAGATATTAGGCCTCTATCTGATGTGGAGTTGGTAAAAATCTTTTCCCATTCTGTTGGCTGCCGTTTTGTTTTCTTGACAATGTCCTTAGCCTTACAGAAACTCTGAAAGACTTTATCATTATTCAAGGCAAGATCATTCAGTCATAATAAGTGGTACCATGTTTCAGATGATCATGATACACTGAAACTTAGGAAAGTAGATTAAATCAAAAAGTGTTATGGTATCCTATGCATGTTATAAAAAATGAAGATATTCAAATGTAGATATAGTAGAAATATGAGTAATTATCCTCACGTTTTCTAGAGTTCCTAAAATAAGCAACAACTATTCTTATTATAAAATAGCCTTTTAAATACCTTCTACATTATAATTATACTATATACACATCTATGTATTCAAAAATAAAAACTGAGATCTTACCAAATTTATTTTTGAAGCATAAGACTCTGTTCAGATATTTAAAAAATCTTTCCTTCTAAACTCTATTTTTTCTCAGCATGTATGTATGACTTTTCATAAAAATGAGACACCTATACAAGAGGAAAAGAATGAAATGTTTCCTAACATCAGTGACAACAGTTTGTTCAGAAGGTGAGAATAAGGCAAAACTGCCCAGTGGCTCCTCACAAAAGAGGCTCCGCCATTCCTGTGTCACAACACAGGCAATTATGAGGCAATCAACAGTTTGCCACAGTCACCACACCATGGTGACAGTTGCATTGTGAGAATATTTGCCATTTCCTTTGTTTGTGGCCATGTAACAGCAGGTTAATTTTATCCAGAATTCACAGGGCTCTCAGGGGCTCAGGGGATCTTGTCTAGCTTTTTTTCTTCTCAGTTTCACTTTTGGTACCAATGACCATCTGAGACAGAGTTTGTTTTTACTCGTAGCTGCCAGTGTGAGATATAGTTAATAAATTCAAGCACTGTTGCAGGTGTCCAGCTCTGATGGGGTTCTAAATCCTGAGAACAGATGTGTGGTACTTTTGAAGGAGAAGACAGTGACCGTCTGGTTACTTTTAAGCAAATGGCCCTGAAAAGCTTAGCCTATCTTTACTTAAACAATTACAATCCTCCTTACCTGAGAAGTGACATCATTGGTTATTCTAAGAAATCATAATATCAGCATTATAAAAACTCTTTAATTACAAAACACCTCCAATATTTTTCCCTTTCTTAGCCCCTCCTACTAGGTCAATCATCTAGTAACCTTATTTTGTAGTACAAAGCACAATTTCAGGAACCCAAAAATAAATGTCTAACCAGACATGTCCTGAAGACATGATCACATACCCAGCTGGTAGCAAATGTGGCCATGCAGTTATGCAAGGTGAGAGATAGATTACACATTTGTAGGTATAAGTCCAGACATCAAATAGCACCACACCATCGTAATACCTTTTAATTGCAGACAGAGATATGCTCATTGTACCAGGCAACATTTCCTGATATGCATTTATCAATTCCTGATACCATCTTTGCAGAAACCATTTTTAAGTTTTTATTGGTCAGAAATAGCTTCCCTATTTTAAGTCTCTGTTGATCAAGCGTATCTTCCTCAGATTCAAGCAGGACCCACTCCTCTCCACAACTGCCACAGGCTTATTCAGTGTGACTGCAACTGCTTCTCTAGTGACATGATCACATGTGTACCAAAATACTTAGAATTATTGGACACATCTGGAGGATTGATAGAGGCAGAGAGAGGAGAGGAGGGTTTTACTCCTCGAAAGAGTATCAAGAAAAACATTGATTCACCCAGAGGGTATTAACCTGCAAGATCACAGTTGCCAATGCCTAATAAAGTGAAACTAAGCATTTCCAGGAGTATTAACAGCATAGTGAAAGCAAGGAGAATTGTAGCACACACGATCTAGATAATAAGCATAGAGGCCACCAAGTTTACCACAGGCCCTTGCCAAATTGAGAAAGGGTTTCCATGGGCCTTTTTCCAGTGGAATCCCATCAGCAAACCACTGGTACACTGTTTTCTACAGATTCGACATGGCCACAGCCACACTATCTTACACAAACTTCTTTCCTTTGTCACACTAAAAAGCTATTTGGAAAGCATTGTCCTCAAACATACAAAGTGAATGAACCAATTGACAAATGAAGAAAAAAATAGATCTAATTTTAGCATTTTATCATACACTCACTCACACACACACACACACACACACACACACACTCACACTCACACTCACACATTCACACATACACATACACTCCCACCATCAAGAAAACATCAAAGTAAGAGAAATAAAAATAATTAGGCAGTAGTATCTCTGAATATCAATGGGCTCAATTTCCAAATAAAAAAGACACAGACTAACAGAAACCATGTAAACAAACATACAAAAATTATCTTTTGAAAGCATAAAAGAAATATACCGCCACAAAATCAATGATAGCCATTCCAGCAGAGTAAAGGGTTGAACGAAGTGTTTTCTTTTTTTTCCCTAGCAAATGGACCTGATATAACCATTTTATTATCTAACAGACCTCAAACCAAAATTAGGGAAGGATACACCATGCTCACAAAGGAAAATCATTTTCAGCAGCTTTTAAAATCAATTGCCCAAGTGCAAGAGAACACGCTTTTGTAAAAGAACCATCAGTAAATTGTAAGTCACACATTGAGAGTGGGGATCTTCCACACCCTGCTCTTTCTGGTGGACAGACTATTCCGACAAAAACTAAAGAGAGAAATGAGGAAGCTTATGAATGTTATGATTCAAATGGAGACAACAAATGTCTACAGAACATTTCAACCAAAATACAGGACAATGTATCTTATTCTGACACCTCATGGAGCTGTCTTCAAAATAGACCACATGATCAGTCACAAATCAAGTCTTATTTGATAAGAGAAAAGTGAAATAACTTCTTGCCTTCTATCAGATCACCATGGACTAAAGCTTGATTTCAACCTTAGTAGAAACAACAGACAGTTGATGAATTCACAGAAACTATACAACTCTCCACCAAATGACTACCAGGTCAAGGCAAAAATATAGAAAAATATAAGACTTCCTAGAATTCAATAAAAAAATAATGTGCAACAAATACAATCTCATGGGACACAAATGAAAACAGGGCTAAGAGGAAAGTCCACAGCACTAAGTACCTACCACAAAAAAAAAATTACAGAGAGCTTATATTAGCAACTTATATACATCTGGAAGCTCTAGAACAAAAAGAAAGAAGCACACCCATGAGGTGCTGATGTCAAGAAAGCATCAAACCTAGGGCTGAAATCAGTAAGATAGAAACAAAGAGTTGGTTCTTTGAAAAAATCAACAAGATAGACAAAGACCAGTCTAAACTAAAGAACACACACAAACAATCAAGATTTAAAAAAAAATAGAAAAGAAAAAAGGACATAAAAACAGACATCAAGAAAATCCAAAGAATATTTAGGTCATACATTAAAATCCTATACTCCTTCAAATTGGAAAATCCGAAAGAAATAGACAATTTTCTTAATGGATAGTTCTTGCCAAAATTAGATGAAGATTACATAAACAATTTAAATAGACCTATAACTCCTATGAAAATAGAAACACTTTTTAAAAGTCTCCCCACCATGAAAAGCCCTTGGCCATATGGATTTAATACAATGTTCTACCACACTTCACAAGAACGTCTAATGCCAAAACTCCTCAGATATTTCACAAAATAGAAACTGAACAAACATTGCCAATTTTCATTGATGAGGCCACAGTCACCCTGATACCCAAATCACATAAAGATAAACAATGAAAGAAAATTACAGAACAATTTTCCTCATGAACACAAATGTAAAAATACTCAATAAAATACTTGCAAACCTAATTATGGAAATAATAGATAATGCACCATTATGAACTAACCTTCATCCCAGAGATGAAAGAGTGGTTCAACGTAAGAAAATCTGTCAATGTCTTTCACCATATAAACAAACTGATAAACAAAAACAAAAACAAAAACATGATCATCTCATTACATTCTGAAAAATGAAAAAAAAAAACCTTTGAGAAAATCAAATACCCTGAAAAAAATCTTGGAGAGACCAAGATATAAAAGACATGCCCAAACATAATAAAGGCAATTTATTGTATACCAATAGGCAACATCAAACTGTTAATTAATTCATGTAGAGAAGCTGAAGGCAATTATAATTAAATCAAGAACTAAGCAGGTTGTCCTCTCTCTTCATGTCTGCTCAATATAGTACTTGAATTTCTAGCTATAGCAAAAAGAACATAAATGGTGATCCAGTGAATTTCAATTGGAAAGCCAAAAAAAAAAAAAAAAAAAAAAAAAAAAAAAGTTTCTTTATTTGCAGATGATACACTAGTATACATAAGGAACCATCAGTAGAGAATGCCTACAGGAGTAACTACAAATCTTGAAGGGGCTGCTATGACTCCTTTGCTTGCTTTTGGGCCCCTTTCCCTCCTACTTAGATTCTGCATCCCAACTTAATAGGAGACTAAGTGCTTAGTCTTTTCATAACTTACTATACTATTGTTGGTTCTATCCCTAAGAAGCCTTTTCTTTTCTGATGGGTAAGGGAGGAAGGGATCTGAGGGAGGAGCTGATGTGGGGAAGGGACTGGGAAGAGTGTACAGAGGGAAAACTGCCATCAGAATGTAATGTATGTGAGAACAACCACAAAAATAATAATTTCTATCCAGTAAAACACAGGATTTTCTAGCTTGTAGAAACATGGCTTTTTTGCCTCTCCTTTCTCTTATCAAAAAAGCAAGTCATTTTCCACTTTCCTCTCTTATCATCTCAACTTCTCATTAAGATCATGATGTAAAAGATAATGATTTCTTAGAGAAAGTCAATTCCCAGTCTCAGAAAAAACAGGTCTTACTTTATTCAAATCCTACACTTGATGTTTTTGCTCAGAACAGAGCCCAATGCTACTTACTATAATCAAGTCAGTGCACTATTCACATTTAATGTGTATAGAGTGTTGTAGTCATTGCCTTTCTTTGTAATTAATTACTGGTAACAAATCCAGTGTCTTTTCCCAGACCTGGGATTTAGATATATATTAATATCTGAAAAAGATTTGTGCTAGTAAGTAGTATTCAGGAACTATGTAATGAACCCGAGTATTCTTATTTACAAAGCTTTCTTATTTTTCTGAGAATTAAGTGTGTAAGACTACTTGAATATGTTTCCTGATCTCACCAGGAAAGCTCTAGTGTTGCTGCCATAATAAAGTGAAGTAGCACTGCCTGGACCACTCCAAATCTCCACAATCATGGTGGTGACAAAACTCGGCAATTCCAATGTGCCAAGCATATTAAGTGTTTATAGAGCAAAGTCACTAAGGTATCACCATAAGCCTTTACCTTAAGATTTATCAGTATTTCTAAGTACCTACTGAGGTACCGAGGGCCAGTGACATTCAAATAAAAGCCATCTAGTGACAGACCTATAGTGTGAGCCACACAATCACTTGTGTAACTAAATCAAAACTTAATTTTTATCTTGTTTTTTTCTTCAAGGTTAAAGTTTCTAAAGCTGTAGCTTAGATTAGAATTAGCATATAACAATTGAAGGTCTTGGCTTTTTACAATATAATTAGATAAATTCTTACTACCTGCTGGTGAAGATTTTAATGATCCTTGTCTGCTGAGCTTTGACTTGCTAGATATTTTCCTGGAGAGGTTTCTTCATTTGTTTTCTTACTTTGCTATTTAGAAAAGGATGGATTAGATTGGTTTCTCTTTTGCATAGTGTAGAGATAGAAACAGGGAAGGAAGAATGAATTGGATGTACAAACATCTTCTAAGTCTTCCTTTGTTCAATCACCACTATAGTTGTTTCACTTAGCAACCCTTGAATAAGAACATTGCTACTGAGCATTGCATGGGCATGCCAACCACTATCTCTCTGCCTGTGCTACACATGGATGGCAAAAACCAAATTTCATTTCCTAGAGCAACGCCTCCTGCCTTACCTACCTGATCTGAACAGTAGAGCACAGCCATTTCTTTCTATTGGCTCATGCTCTTATTTTATATAACACTAGGAGGCTCTTGTCTATGCTGCAGAAATGCTCACAAGCTATAGTTCTCTACCACCATCACAAGAGAGTCCATGTTATAATTCTTGCTTCACATTTGTGGATTTGACAGTTGTTTCACAAACTCTGATTATTGTGCAGTGGTGGCAGATTAATAGATGCTTCTAGAATCTAGTAGGAAAAAATGGCAAAGAAATACACAAAGATACTTCAGTGAATAATTATTCCCTTTGGAGAGAGAGCATGACATTAGCTGACAGTTTTCCTTTTGTAATGGTGACTTTATTTTACAAGTGTGAACATTTTTTTTTGAAAAAGAACTTTTCTTGAGTTATGTATGCACACTCCAACGGATTTCTTTCTGAGTTCTCTGTTTCTTAATTCAATTGGTTATAGATACCAATTATATATAGAAAATAAGATGGAAAACAGCTGGTATGGCATCCAAATAGTCAAAATTTTTTTGGGTATTTGTAATCATTTTTTTTTTTACCCATAGGAGCAATATTTCAGTTCTTAGTTTTACATACTTAAAAAAAAAACACTGTTTGTAGAGAAATTCTTATTAAGTCTACTCTCAAGGATTTGATGTTCAAAACAGTCCTGAAGTTTCATTTCTAGCTGAGCTTCCATCTCAGCAATATCCTGAGTCTGCCCACCACAGATTGGACTTGCTTCTTAGGAATGTCTTTAATTCTGGCTGACCCACTCAAGAATGCTTACCGTGTGTGTGTGTGTGTGTGTGTGTGTGTGTGTGTGTGTGTGTGTGTATGTGTGTGTGTGTGTGTGTGTGTGTGTGTGTGTGTGTGTGTGTGTGTGTGTGTGTGTGAGAGAGAGAGAGAGAGAGAGAGAGAGAGAGAGAGAGAGAGAGAGAGAGTTATCAAGTTTCTTTCTTTACCTCTCTCCAGCCTAATTTTTGAGACTATCTCTCACTGAAAAAGACTAGTTGGCCAGGGAGCTCCAAAAAAACCTCCTGTTTCTGCCTCTCTAACTCTACAATTACAGGAAAGTGCCATTAAACCCAGATTTTAATGCGGGTACTAAAATCTATACTCACGATCTCACACTCATGATTGCATACTCATGAGCCATGTTTTCAGTCCATTTTTTAAAGATTTTTATTTTGGAGCGAACTTACTAAAAGCAGAATATCTTTGTATACTCAACAATAAGAATAACTCCCCTCTATCCTCTATACTACCCACTGTGTAAGAGGTATGGTAACTCATAGGGAGTCACTGAAATGACTCACTTTGCCTTGGATAGAATTGGTATACAAATTTCATTCACGTTGTGTGGGGAGCCCACAAAATATCTCGCTTTTCCTTGAGAGATTGAAAAGGTATTTTTGAAGTACACATTGGAAGATGCATGCCAGAAGCTCAGTTAAGGAGACAATACATTTCCTGAAAGCAAGTAATAGGCAAGAAATTACAGGGAAAAAACAAACAAAACTAAAACTAACATCATAAACATAATGAAAAATGAATTATTTTCTGCCTTAGGAATTTTAGAGCTCGAAATTAAAATTGCTGCTATTTTCTTCCTTTGTTTAAGTAGTGTTAAATAGTGAGAAATTTGCTGCCATAATATATCCCTAAGCTATTTAGACAGTTTAAGCATAAACCTTTTATTGCTTGTATCTCAGTATTAGATTTGTATAGATTTTAGACAGAGGCTCCTAGTAAGTTATAGTCAAAACATTGTGTTTAAATATACTTACTATTATTCAAAATATAATCCCAAACAAAAGCCAAACAATGCTTCTCAAAGTTACAAAAATAAAATCAAGCTAAGTGGTTAGGGTAGTACTGTAGCTTTTGACTCACACAACTTTACTAGTGAAAAATAGAAAACAGATGGAAAGTAGAGAGGGAGAAGTGCAATAGAGGGAGAAGGGAGAGAGATAGAAAAGCAAGAGAGAAGGGATGAAGTGCAGAAACAAAGAAGAAAATAAACTATGTTGTTTCTGTGTCTGATCCTACAGTTAAAACCCACACTAAAGACACCTTACATCAAGAAACATTGAATGATAAGGTGAACAAATCATATTTTCCATGACATGATCAATCATGACCAGAGTAGCATGTCCTTCACAGCCTTGTTTGTTGAGAAGCTCCAGGGCAGGAGACTCAGAGACCAGAGTTCTTGTCATCTTGAAGCATTTTATCCCTTACCCATCCCAGAAAGGATAAATGAACTGAATACAATAGGAGGGATATCATGAGAGCATCAGTAAGTCAGCACTGCCCATAGTTCCCAGTCATAAGACCTTCTGTAGACAAAGTAGAAGACTGGGTACTACCCTATAAGAATATGTTCAGAAGATAGGAATAGACCTAAACACTAGACAGTCTCTGCCACACATGTTCTCTCAGTCATGGTATAGTGACTTGAATTTAAGAACAAAGGAAGAACTATAGTTTCGGGAGGTGCTGAAGCTTCCTTGTTAATATTTTATGCCTAAATTCTCAGTACAAATTCTGGCAAGTCATCAGCTTAACTTAGCTGTGGCAAAAATCTGTTTTGAGTTCTACTGAGCTCCTTGCTATTCACCAGCATACCTCTATTTCTTCGTGCACATAGATAAGCCCCCTTCCCATCAGAAAAACCCAGGGAAATCTTTAATGGAAAAGTGAGGTATCTTCTATTGAGATAGAAGAAAACAAGCTGAACATTTTCTGTGTTAAATAAACTGACTTTGGATTACTCAACATTACAGTTTGTAATGAACTTGCCTCTTGATTTTCACATCTCTCAAATGATTCTATGTTCTCACACACATAAATGAATTTGTTTTTAATTTTGTGTGTTTTTCCTTTTCCCTAATTCCTTATCATTTAATAATGGTAATAAATGTAATGCATTCATGCTTCACATCAAAAGTTATACTTTTACATTCTTATAATTATGCAGACAAGGAAAGAGAATGAAATTACTGGAGTAAATTTACCTTTTGTACAAACAAAATCTTGGTAGAACTGTAACTATTATAATGGCATAGTAAATATACAGAATGTAATATGCAGCTGTTTTTCAGTAGGATTATTATAGTGTCGCTATTACTAGAACCAATTTACTATAGATTTACTAGGGAAAATATTAGTCAGTCTACTTTTTATGTAATAACTATAGTTTGCTATAGTCTTGTGAAAAAACTAGAATGCTATTATTATTATACTTTATTATGTTGTCCTTATAAGTGGTAGATAAGGACTTTCAGCTTTTTTCATAGATTGGCTTTGTACATACTGTGTGACCCATAGCACGTCACTTGAGATTTTTTTCATCCTCATTTTCTACTATGTTAAAAGAAATATTCATTAAAAATAATAATTCTATTAAGATATAAAATCCCATGTTAATTAATTGCCTTGTTATTCTCTTCATGAGTTAACTAAGTGGAAATAGTAACTTCAATTATTGAATGTATATGTTTATATGTTCTTAGTTCTAACAGTGCATTAAGTACTGCTAATAATGATGATATTTGTTTACATAAATAATGAAAATTGGATCATGTGTGAAGAAGTCCTTTTGCTAATTACTATTTTGCTCCAAACTTTTTTCTTTTTTGCCTAGCTTAATTCTTATATGCTTTTAATATTTTCCCATCTTATGTTGGGGTTTTACAATAATATCTAGCCTTTCAGGAGTTTCTGGATATATATATATATATATATATATCCAAACACAGCAAAGTTGTTCACATGATTGCTTGTGCCATCTATTTTGATTGCTCTAGTCCTGATATGCAGCGCCAAACCTCACAATCAAGAATACAACTGTGAGGGCTGGGGATACGACTCAGTGGGTATTGTGTTGCTCCACAAGTATGACGATATGAGTTCAGATGTACAGCACCCATTAAAAACAAGCCAGGCATAGTAACACATTTGAAAGTAAAGTCTACAAGGGATGTGCCAAGACAAGCAGAATTTGGAAGCTTGCTGTGTTTCTACACTATTCAAAATGGACTGTTCTACTTGCAATTAAAAATACCCTACATCAAAAAATAAGGCAGAAAAGAAACTGATGAACACATTAATATACCAGTTTTTGAAATCCAGATGTGCCTATATGTGTGAGCATATGCCAGTACACATGTGATAACCAAACATACACATACACACATGTGAACACACATGAACATACATAAAACAAATAGTATTCCAAAAGTACAAATGCAGAGAACTACATACTATATGAAATCTACTTTTGTTCTAATTTCCATGAACCTGCTGTAGTAATAATAAAAGAGTTTAGTCACTTCAACATGTAGATTATTATTTTATACAATAATCTAGTACTCTAGCAAAGCTAATTATTTTATCATGTTATACTTCATTTTTCTTTCTTGGAAATTTTTTAACACTTGAGAGAAAGCATTGAGAGAGAGAGAGAGAGAGAGAGAGAGAGAGAGAGAGAGAGAGAGAGAGAGAGAGAGAGAGAGAGAGAATTGGTATTAAGTTAAAGTTTTGATTGGAGTAGTAGATTTGATATATAGCAAACCTGTAAAAGCATTCCCATGTATCTATTCTATACTGGCAGTTCAGGACAGAGCTACAAGGCAACTCTGAAAAGGCAGGTGCTCCCTATAGAAGAAGGACAGACAAAAGCCTTTAGGACAAAACAGCTCTAAAGATGGTGCTATCCGAGGGCTAGGCAAGCTAATAGTTTCTTTCACAATCACCAATCAAATTAATTACTAGATAAAGCAATGGAGTATGTTGCAGTTTATTTTCCTTTTGCTGTAATAAAATGCCTTAAAGGGGGAAATGTATGAAAATTCAAATTTATTTTGGCTCACAGTTCTCAGTTTCAGCCCTACCATACCTGGGAAATCATAGCATCAAGAACTTAATGCTGAAGATAGCAGTGTCTGGCTTCAATATGAAAAGAGGCTTTTGTTTCAGGGAGGGCATGTTTTTTCAGTGTAGTGGAATGCCAAGACAATGGGGTAGAGAGCTGATGAAGAGGGAGTGCACCTTTGTGAAGGCAAATGGAGGGAGATGGGAATGGGTGTGAGGCAAGATAAAGGGGTAACATCTCAAATGTAAATGCAGAGTATCTAATTTTAAAAAAAGACAAAATAAAAGAAGAAGAACTTAATGGAGCTGGTCATGTCATAGCCACAATCAGGAACATAGACCTTTTGATCAGTGCATTATCTCTCTCCCTAAAAAATGCTGCCAACCAAATTATTTTTCACTTCAGCTAACTTAATGATGATAGTCATGTGATAGACTGGCATGATCAAAATCTAGTCTTCCTAGTGATTCCAGATTTCATCAAATTGACAACTGAGGTGAGTTTTCAGAGAGTAAAAACTCGGCAATCCTTATTTTCTTAATTCTGAAAGGTCAGTAGAGGAACAGACAACCTAAAACCATATGTAGAAAGGAAAAGTTTTGAGGAATCAAAACTAGTTTTATATAAATTCTTGTTTTTTGCTGTATTGTCTATATGAACACAGACATATTATTTAAAATATTAGGGTTAAAATATTCATTTCCATTCACAGAAACAGACAGCTTTCTATGAAAACCCCTTTTCTTTATTCTCATTTCTGTATAAGAACAACTTGATCATGTGACTATATGCTTCTAGTTTTGTTCCACTTCCAGGTGCATGTGAGCTTTTTGTTAGTTTTGTTGTTATTGAAGACCAGCCTTAATCCATGGTGATCTCATAGAATATATAGGATTAATCCAATGTTCTTGCATCTGTTCAGTTTTTGTGTCAAATTATATGATTAATTTTTGAGAAGGTTTCATGAAGTGCTGAGAAGAGAAGAAGGTTTGTTTTAGGACAAAATGTTCTGTTAAATCCATTAGTTATGTGCACAAAGAAAAGGACATAAGAATATAAGTATAAATGTTAATAATACAATTAGAAAGTATAGCAGCCTAGGGAAGTGGTTGTCGCAGGTTCTGTTCTAGTATCCATACCTGATTAGACACAGATGGTAGACCAGGAATAAATTATTTTCTATCCAGCTGCTTTATTTCCTACTATATGGTTTTTATACTCTGGTTATCAGTTCCAGCAATGCACGTTTCAGGAGCTCTTGCTATTCCTTTCAATGTAGGGGTTAGTAGACATTACAGCTGGGTATGACTATTGATTGCATTTCTTCTTTGGCAGCTTGGATAGATACTTCTGTTAGTATGAGATCTAGCCCTTAGTAGGATTCCACTTCCATGCCTATATGTTCTGTGTCTGAAGTATGTGATAACTTCAATAACAAGGTATGAACTTTAATTTCTAAGAGGCAACCTAGATGAGTGACAGTGCATTGTTTAGGGAACCTCTTGGACTCTATATTCAAAATCGTGAAAGGATGATCTCCTAACTTGGCACTGTGACTTTTGTCAAATAATCTCCGGATTTTCTGGGAGCATTATCAACATGAGGTGAGTAAGTTTATTTTAATTGCACATGTGTATACATTTACACTTATATAAAAAATTAAAAGTACACATAGATTTTCTATAGGCTTTCATGCATCCTTAGGAGTAATTATACTTGCTCCCTCATTTATTCATGCACCTCTTGCTATGCTGCCCTTTCTCTTGCTTCATCAAGCAAATCTCTGCCCATTTCACTTTTCCAATTTCTCCTTTCTTGGCTCCAGAGTGCTACTTTAATCCCTTTCCAGAGTTCCTTCTTCTGACTACCACAAAATTCTTTCTAACCTCTTGATATCTTTAATTACTCCAGACGGTATACTCAAATCTAAAGATTCAGACCTTGAATACACAAGAGAGTCCATTCAGTTTGTCTTCCAGAATCTGGGATATTACGTTTATTATATTTGTAGTTTCATCTATTGACTTGTAAATTTTATTTTTATTAATATAAAATTAATATTAATATTATATTTTATTATCAATTATATTTTATTTATATAATATATTTATATAATATAATATATTAATATATTTATATTTATATAATATAATATATTAATAATCATATTCATATAATAATAAAATATTAACAATATTTTTATTATTAATTAATATCAATTAACTAATTAATATTAATTAATAATAAAATTAATATTTTATTTTTATTAATAGTATCCATTGAGTATTTGAACTACATTCTTATCACTCATTCATCAGTTAAAAAAATATTAACATTTTTTCCCTTTCCTAGATACTGTGAATAAATTGGCAATGACTATGTGTGTGTAGATAGATATTGGGGAGTAGGATGCATTCTGCTCTTGCTGGTTATATACTGGTATACTTTCTAACTGCATTATAAAAATGAATCATTATACCACATATTAAATGTAGTCTTTTTATACTCACTAAAGATTATTTTTGCAACACATACATAAAACTATAAAAAGCAATAACTGTTTAGATGTAGAGAATAATTGACCAGAGGGTGCCAAGCCCTAAATGATATACCACTACACACCTTCTATCTAAAGTTCTTTAAACATTAAGAGTCAATGCAAAGATTTGTGAGCCAGAAGACTTAAAGATTTGCTCTAAGATTTTTTTCTTTCTACATAGTAGAGAAATGCACACTCATTAAATCACATCAATAAAGTTGTCTAAACAAAATCAGCACAGTGGCTCAATCAGTATTGATATGGAAACTTTCACAAAGCTCCACACTTATATTAAGAGAAAATATCATCCTTAGTGAGGTAACTCAGGTACAAAAGAACATGCATGGTATGTATTCACTAATAAGTGGATAATAGCCAAAAAAGTACAAAATATCCAGCACACAATCCACAGAACTCAAGAAGTTTAACTCTGAAGAGTTCAAGTAAGGATACCTCAATCCCATTTGGGAGGGAGAAGAAAGTAATCACATGAGGGGGGAAGGAGGGAGGGATCTAGGTAGGAAAGAAGGAGAGGAAGAGGAGAATATGATCAGTAATTGGGTAGAAGGAACAGAACTGAAGCTCTGAGGACCAGCAGAAAGAATGAAACAGGCAACTTCAGGATGTAGAAAGTAGGGGGATCCTCTAGAAGGTATTAGAGACCTAGAATGTTAGAGACACACAGGACTCAAAGGGAAGGGCCTTAGATGAAACCTCCAGTAGAGAGACAGGGCATCAAGGGAAGGGATGGAAGTTCCATCCCACAGTAAAAAACTCTGACCCAGAACTGTTCCTATCTGAAAAGAATGGCAGGGTCAAAAATGGTGTCAAGTGTGAGGGAAAAGAAGTATATAGGCAGGCCCAAAGTGGCATCTAGCTCAAGAGGAGCCCTGGTACTATTACTGATGTTACTGTGTGATTACAAAGAGAAGCCTATCATGACTGCCTTCTCAAAGGCGCAACAAGCAGCTGAAAGAGTCAGATGCAAATATTTACACCCAACCAATGCACAGAAGCTGGTGACCCCTGCTGTTGAATTATGAAAAAGCTGGAAGAACATGAGGAGTAGGGTAACCCTATAGGAGGATCAGCAGTCTCAACTAACCTGGACCTCTGAGATCTCTCAGTGCACCACTGAGCAGGCAGCATACACTAACCTCCAACACATATACAGCCTAAGACTGTTGGGTCTTGACTTAGTCAGAGAAGGTAGATGCACCTCACCTTTAAGTGACTGGAGGCCCCAGGGAGTAGGGAGGACTAATGAGGTTGGGGGGTGGGGACATTCTTTTGGAAACAGTGGAGGAGGTATGGAATGTGGAAAGTTGAGGGTGAACATTGGGGTGATAAATTCTGGATGGTAAAAGAAGAATACATTTCAAAATTTAAAAAAAAAGATTTAAAAAAAAGCTCTCTCAGGAATAGGGGAAAAAAAAGAGGGAGAAAGACAGAGAGTCAGAAACAGAGATATAGAGACAGAAATAGAGAGAGATGGCTAGTATTATCCAGAGATGAGTCCACCTGTTAGGTTATCCAATCTCAAATGGTCAACTTTAAACACATGTATGTGCTATAGAGCATTAAGTAGACTTGGTAGTCTGTGTGATATATGGGTACTAAATATTTCCTCCTAAGATTTTATTTTGTAAATGTCTCAGAAATTCTTCCATGCAGTATTGTTAAAATTTTTCTGTGTGTGTGTTTGTGTATGTGTGTGTACATGCATTTGAACCTCAAGCATCTCCCAAAATTATTCTTTATCTTACATTTAGAGGTAGAGTATCGCACTGAACTTGGAACTCATTGGTCATTTATTCCACAAGACTAACCATCTGAGGGGAGCTGCAGAGATTCTTCCTTCTACATCTACTTAGCTGGTCACAAGTACTGAGTTCAAAAGATCTGGCTACTGGGCTTTGCTTTTCATGCAGGTGGAATTAATGGAATCACAGGTCCATAGCACAGGGCACTTTACTGATTGAGTCCCTCCCAGTTCTCAAGTCTTGGTAATGTGTCAGGTCAAAATGTCAGTTAGTTATTGGTAATGAAAACGACAGTGGGCGTTGGGAAGGCCTATGGAAAGGCTCTGGGAATTTTCCTTCATCATAGTCATGTCTGTTGTGGAGATTTCTTGAAACTATACACTGTGTGTGTATAAATATCTCTGTGTGTGTGTGTGTGTGTGTGTGTGTGTGTTTCATATGTGTTATATTTTAATAAAAATATAATAAAAGCAGCTTTGTTTGTACTTTTTTACTCTCCCAACATGGTACATTATCTTCCTGCTTAGCTTTACTGCCCAGTGTTTGCAGGGAATGATCTGTGCCTTTTTATCCATCCTGCTCCTTCCCAGCCCATTACTATCTAGCTTTTGCCTTGCTGCTCTGGAAGTGCTATTTTCAAACTAACAAGTGACCTCCTAATTGCTAATTGTCTGTCTCCAGGGTGCATTGTTCTTGACCTCTCCAAGCCATCTGACACTGCTGACCAACCCTGATTTGTAATCCACTCCTTCTTTGACCTAATCCTCATTCTTTTCCTTTCTATTAGCTCATTTCAATTAAGTCTTCCTCCTCCCTTGCTTGACCACGCCCCTGCAAATATTTTTTTTTCTTAGTTCTTCTTGTGGCTGCTATAAAATCAGAACTAAAACCTGCCTGCCTGGAGATGTGGTTTTCATATTTCAAAGCATGTTTGTTTGTGGGTTTTTTTGTTGTTTTAATTTGTTTTGTTTTGTTTTTAAACTATGAATGATTTTTCTATTTTGTATAATATCAACAGATTTTACACATATATAAATCTATGTTTCTTGCACTGGAAATTTGGTAATTTTTGAAGAAGCAATAATTTTCCAAAGGGAAATAATTGTACATTTTTAATAGAATTCTACTCAACTACATTCACCTAGTCTGTTTGGAAAGTCCTAAGGCACCTGAGTCTCTTACCAGAAGTATTGTTCTTTAGAGCTGAGCTACCTAGCAGTATAGAAAATCACCCAGGAAACTCATCTAAACTCTTCTGCCTTATATCAGGGAAAGCAATATTATTGGAATTAAATAGGGCTAAGGAAAGTGCACTTACAATAGTCCATAATCTATGTAACCACAAGAGAAACCAAAGGCCAATATGGAGATGGTGGGTTGAACATATAAACTATATCCCTAAGTACAGATGAATGGGCATTAGTAGAAATAGAATTATTATGAAATAGAAAGACAGTTTTAGTTAGCCATATGCCAGGAGAGGACTGACTACCCATCCAAGACTATTTAAACAGCACAAAGCAATCTTGAAATGTTTTTGAAAAAGTAAAAAAAACATTTCTTATATATGCTATGAGAGATACCAATTGCAGGGTATTTATTATTATTATAATAATCATTGCTACTGTATGGTGTATGTGTGTGTGTGTGTGTGTGTGTGTGTGTGTGTGTGTGTGTGTGTGTGTGTGTGTACATGTGTTTCCCATTTAGTTAGAGTTTCACATCAAAGTCTATAATACTGGATACAGCCATGTCTACCTGTCATTATTAAACTTAACCATAAATACTAGTTATTTGCTACATGTGTAGATAAGAGAGGAAATAGAGCAAATGCTTGAAAAAAAAACCAATATTTAGCTTTATTGGCAATAAACTCAGAATAAAAGGACCAGAGAAATGTGGTATTGAAAAAAATAGTGAAGGGGAAAGAAAGTAATGATGACCAAGCAAGAGAATGCTTGCTGCTTGCTATACCAAAAGAGAGTGCTTTAGAGATTCATATTTGATAAGTCAATTCATTCAGATTTTACTTTGTTGACTATGTGGTTGATGTTTAGTAGAACTCAGAGTGCTTAAAGTTGAGAAGATAAGCAACTACAAGCAAAGGTCACTATGTGTCTACAGACACTTTTCCGATACAAAGGTCAGAAACAAGTTGTTATAGGTCTTATCTCTGTTGTTGATTAATGCATTTACACTTTGGAGGTCATAGTTGTTATGAGTGTAATGAAAGTACTCGCTGCTACCAAAAGTGGGTAGTTTATATCAATATCACTTGGATCTGAGTTGGTTGTGTGGACGTTCTCTTGGGTGAGGATTTGCTGATATAAATGTGATAAATTACAAGCCTCTATATAAATGTGATAAATCAAGAGTTTTGACTTTACCGGTTTACTGGAAACTGTGACTATAACTACAGGGGGAAGATGGCTGGAAATGTGAGCAGAGTCTGCAGCAAGAGAACCAACTGCTAGATGGGAATTCTCTACATGGGGCAAGCAATGAAGGCAGCAAGACCACTTGGGCCAGAGAGTACCCAGCACTAGTGTAGCACCATGTCTTTTCCTTTTTGTTTATTATTTAACGCAACATGTGCGGGGAAATTATAATATCATTCTAACTTGCAAGACCCAAGGTAAGGCTAACAAAAACTAATTATAAGATGGCAGCCGTTAGTGAGCCCCCATTACATTTTGAGTAATCTTTATGACAGTCTGTAAATAGATGATGAAACATCAACAGTAAGTGCCTTTAATAGTTTAACAACTATTGTTTGCCAGCTATGATTTTAACTTAGAATGCACTTTCCCAGATAATCTTCACTAAAAAATGTTGTGTAGGGAATTCAAATAGTTTTTAGGAGAAAAAAAAACCAACCAAACAAAAATAAGACTGTTTTTTAATGTTACATGCCTATTGTTTGCAGGATATAGTTCCTGGCATTTCTGGGTATTTTATTCTTGCCTTTTTTTAGATGGGCAGTTTGAATGAAATGCATGTTTGAAGTACACGTCTATGCATATGAGCTCACATGTGTATATGTAACTCTCAGTGAGAGAATTAGGACAAAAAAAAAGGGAAGGTGGAAATAATATAGTAATATGATAACTTCAAAAAATAAGATAAGTAGTTGATAAGGAAAAACTCAATTTTAATCAGACATACCAAAATAAAATAAAACCATTTTTTTGCTTAAAATAACTTCTACAGTCATTGCAGATGTGACTGTTGTGTCAAGTGTGTCTGTATGTGACACAAAGGAGAGAGGCTATGTCTATGTTTAGTGTTCAGGCCTATGAGCAACTGAATAACTAGTAATTTAATGTTTCCTGAAAAAAAAAAGGCAGGCTTAGACAACTATTAGTCTGATGGCAGACAGGCCCAGACTGGCCCTGAGGACAGGAAAAATGCTGGAGAATAGAAGAACCCTGATTAGGTCCTAGGGCCTCAGTTGGAAGTGAGCTTGAGACAGGTGTCTACTCAGCCAGACTGTATGAGGAATGAGCACAAGGCCATCAGACTGGCACAACGGGGTCTGAACAGGAAGCTGGCCCGAGATGAACACCTGTCCAGTGCTACGCAGGCCTGGGTTTGGGGGAGGACATGTAGCCCATGCTGGAGAGGACCCTAACCTGCCACCATAGTGCATGAGCAGAGAAAAGTACTTCTGAGACCACTCCTGAGATTAACAAGACTGTTGGAGACCCTAGATACCACTATGAAGAGTAAATACTGTAGAAATGGGAGAAAGTGGAAGGGGCAGAACAGAACTGGGGACCTGTATATAGTCACTTCCATATACCTAAATCTATTCCCTTATTTGTCCACTTCATGAGGCCTGACTCATTTTGAGCCTGACCCCCAAGGTTCATTCAGTATCTACCAGCTAATCCTAGCTCATCTTAACACACACGAATGTCATCGTTTTCCCCCAGTAAAAGTCACTCCTGCAAAACCATTTTCTGCTGTTTCTGCCTACATTAGATTCAGCCGCCTTGCTTCTCTGTATCTTGCTTAACAAAGAATCTTTTTTTGTGTTGGAAAGCAGTGTTAGGGTGTGTTTAGGGGATGTGAAAGGGGCCTTCACCCAGTGCTTACGAACTGTCACTTAGTTTAAAAATGGTGCCATAACTCTGATAAATGTGAATTATCTCATCCATATGTGAAGATTAAAAGGCAAAATGAGAAATCAGGATCTCAAAAAGTTAAAAAACTTCAGAAGTTCAGAAAACAAAAATTAGTTTTTTAAGTGATTTGGAATTATTTTGTCTCAAGTGTATTTATTCAGTAAAAAAAGAAACTTTCTGAAATTAGGAAAAAACATAAATAGCTAATGTAGCTTAGGTTTTTCTCACCTACACTTTTAATAGATTTATACTTTATTAACCAAAATCCAACTTTGTCAAATATCTCAGCTCTTCCCCCTTGATTTTCACATTATATGGAATGTATTTTAATTACTTGAGTGTAAATTAAGTAAAAATTTGGAATATTTTCATCTGTATGCTCACAGTACTCTGGCTGAGTATTTTCTCTATAAATCTTTATTTAAACTTGGGGTTAACAGGACAGCTCACTTCATGGAATTAACATCGGTCAATGTCATTTTAGAAGCTGAAGAGCTAATACATAGTTTGGATTTGTTGGGTTTCTGCCCTAGTTTAATACGTTTCCTTCAAGATTCTATAATCTGTCTTTTAAAGTATTTACTTGTCTCTTTAGTGCACTGTTTTCCCTGCTTCATGGGATTTTAAAAACACATTCACATTTACACAATTTTGTAAAACATGTTTTATACTTTTCCCCGTTTTCTATTATTGTGACATAGTCTCATTACTTTTCTGTTTGTTTCAAGTATAGTAGTTTTACTACCTTTGTAGATACTTCTGCTTTTCAGTGTCATAGAACTCATTTTGGACTTCGGAGTTGTTTTGGAACCAGTAGTTCTGTCCATTTTCAAGTCTTTTGATGACTCAGGTAGAAAACAAAGTGGCCAGGGTCTGCATTTTCTGCGGGTAATATCTTTATGCTTTATAACAGTAATTCTGTCTTTGATTTATGATATTTTGTTTTTTAGTGATTTAACTCGATATCTCGGTTGAGCTAAAGGCTAAGTGGATTGTCTTTGCAACAACTTCTCAAATGCATTTCCAATATGCTCACTGGAGCACCTCTCTATTGAGCAGATCTTCCAGGTTTATATTCTTGACTCAGAAGCTCATTATTTCACATTTACCTGTAGTCAAGTTCATTTGCCCCGCATTAGTGTAGATACTTAAATATTCTTCGTTTTGATGCATTCATCAGAATGTTGCTATGCCTTGTTTTTTCTAGTCATTTAAAAATAAATCAGCAAAAAGGCAGGTTAAAGGTAAACTCTACCTGACCTAGGGTATGTTTTTAAGACAGTTAAGTTATGAGAAAGCTTAACAGTCGAGAAAGAAATAATTATAGAGTAAACTTGCTCTATTGCCCTTAACTTTTATATGAGCTTTATTCACTGTACGTAGTAATAACTGAAACTACCTAAAGAAAAAGCTACTATAGCTTGCTCAGTCTTCCCACCCAACAAATGTGTAAAAAATAAAGTGGAGAGTAATTGAAGATGACACCCAGTGATGACCTCTGATCTCTTGTGTATGAGGTCATAATTTTGTGAGTGTGCAAGCACACACACACATACACACAAACTCACAGGAGGGAGGGAGGAAGGGAGGGAGGGAGGGAGAGACTAGAGCTCTGTGTTCATGCCCATCATACACTAGAGGAGTTTCCTGGACCAGTCAATTCAGGAGAATAGCAGAATTATAGACCGAAGAGAATACTTCCTACTTTGTGCTGGCTGGTGTTAGCATTTCCTGCATGACTGACAGACTATGGAAATTTATTCCAAATCTGAAGTATTAAGACATTTAGAAAGAATGCTAGCTGAGTTGTACTAAAAGCTTGGTAGGAAAGTTTCAGATGCCAAAAAAGGGAAGAGGGATTTTAAGAGCAAAGAAACTACTGTGCATTACTATAGCTTTATTTTTGTTGTTGTTTTCCACTGTGAAACTATGTGCTATTTGATTTTGATGAATCACATAATGCAAAAATTATGTGTCAGTTGTCTGTACATTAGCTTCTTCTTGCTGTGGCCATACCTGTCATAATCAACTTGTGAAGAGAAAATGCTTGTTAGGTCATGGATTAAGAGATAGTAGTTTATAATCAACTCATTCTGTTTCTTTAAGGTAACAGCACATTATAACAGAAGCATAAAGAGGAAAAAATATCCATAATCAAAAAATTCAGGAGTGTCTCATAGTTCACTTAAAGGACCAGCCTTTAATAATCTGGGACCTTTCCACAGGGCCCAAGCTCTGAAGTATTTCAGCATTTCATTGATGCTAAAATGGAGATCAAACCACATAGGCTTTGGATTCAACATCTAAATTTATAGTTCTCCTCTCAAGATGCATTCAGTTTCTTCCACAAGGCCTGTTTTCATGAGATGAATTTTTTTATCTTGCATCTAAAATTACAAATACATGAATGAGGTGAAAAATTGAAATATTCTACAAGGTTGATATATGAGGTCAGGTGTATAAAGTGCCCTATAATCTGAAATAGTGAGTTCAAAAATTATTTACTAAACTAATAGGACATCTGCCATGTTGCCACTAGATTGTCTAGACCTGCCAGGTTCCAATAATGACACAGACACTTATCATTTATTAATGATAGGGCCTTATAGGTTTTGTTCATTCCCAACTAGCTTGTGTAACTTAATTATGCCATGAATTCTAATCTAAGTTCTGCCACAAATCCTGCCACTTCTTCATTTCAGCTACCAGTTTTTTTCTCTGTCTCTGATGAATCCCCTGCTCCTGGTTTTCTCCCTGAGTTTCTATCTGCCTGGAGGTCTTGTCTTTCCTCTCCTGCTTTGCTATAGGCCATCAGGTGTTCATTAAACCAAGCAGAAGGTGATAAGGGAAAACATTTACAAAACACTGAGCGAGGTGAGGCTTCATAAAAATAACAAACAATATCAAGGTCCAGATATACTTAGTACTCAGCTGGTACAGAAACAAGCATTTGAATAACACAAAGAAAACCTTTACAGTGTACAAGAAGATCACTTCAACATCTTGACTTATACTTTATACCTTGTAACAAAATCAAACTGAAATGACTCAAATATAATATTCAATGCACATGTCTATGAAACTATTTTTATAGTTCAATTTAATCAAAATCATTACAATTAAAAGAAACTTAAGACATAGATGCCAAGACATGGTGTATATAATCTAATTCTTCAATCACTTTTATAAGGCAGACTTAGTAACTCAAAATCAGACGCTCCCAAGCAGTAAAAACCAATATGTAAGAGATGGCTCCAGAAACCTGCCATTATTTTCCTTTGCTAAGAACTCTTCATTGAATTACAGCTAGAATTATAGAGGACACTTTTTTCTCTCACACGCCATCACTATAAACAACTCTTAATGCTGAGAAGAAAAACTCCAGATATCCTTAAGAATGATAATGTAGGTTTAGTGGATTGTAAAGGGAGTTTTCTTAACAATACAACAAACATACACTTAAAAAATTTGTGTTGCTTTTGGTATTACAGATTACTGAGTGCTTAATTTTCTTCAAAACCCAACAAGCATTTTATTTCAATTGTGTTAGTTTTAGAGGGAGTACTTTGAAATGACTAGGTCTGTGTTAAATAGTAAATAAAAATTCAAGTAAAAATACCCCAAGTACATCAAAACAGATTTGTGAATGGAGTCTAAAGTATAGGCAGATGCATTAAAACACTGGCCATGTCACCCCTGGTTCTAAGCCATTGCCAGATGCTATTTTCATGCATCACTTTGAAGATACTTAATGGAGAATATGTTAAAAAGCTGTTATTTGGCTTGTTCAAAAGTACTCAGGAAATAGCCTTCAGTCTAATTATGGTTTTCCTCAAGATAAAACTGTTAGGCTTTTAAGATTTATAATGGTTTTCTTTTGAGTGAATATCAAGTATAAAATTCCTTTTTAATTTTGTAAATTAGTAAGTACTTGGTGGCAAATATATGTAGACTGGATAACTATAAATCAGTAAAAACTAGACACAGGGCAAAAACAAAAATTCTTAGTTTTATGCCAAGGTTCTATTATGGAGGATATAAAGATAAGGCATTGAAGGAAAATTATGTATTTTTACACATGGTGGCTTGACTATCACATCCATTAAGGCTAGCATGTACGAGTTAGGGAATAAAGGCAATGAACACGTAATGGCCACAGACCTGTCATGTAGCAAATTAGTAAACACAACACAACCTGTCCACACAGGAATATAATTCCAATGTGCTCTGTGTCAGGAAAGGTGGTGACTTGTGCCAAGTCAAATGACAGAATTTAAAATGAGCATGTTGCATCTAATGTACAAATGTAGTTTATAGAGAAATTTTGTTTACATTGCAGCGTGCTAGGGTCTACTCATCTATGAAGAAATATGTATTTAATACTACAGTCACATATACTTCATAACAAAGCCACATTTAGGATTTCCCTTGATCTGTGGTCCAATAAATGGATGTACTTTCTCAGATAACCTAATTCCTGTTTTATTCATTTAATGTCTTCAGACTTGAGAGTTAAAGACACAGTCCAGCAAGATGTCAGTTTTTCTTGAATTAGACCACAAAATTTAATCAGAGAACTAGTAACCTAGCATACCCAGATGTCCTTTTGAGGAGATGATGAGTCAATTCAGACTGAAAATGTAACCTAACATGGATGACAGAGAAAATAATATTCTTGTGCCAACCTCCTCCAAGCTTCATGAGCTTTTTCAGTTTTTAAGCAAGTGTAATGATATGTTTTCCATATTGCTGTGGACGTTGATCATGAAAATAAAAATGTGAGTAGGGCTAGAGCTTCAAATACAACTTACTAAAAAATTGCCTTATTATTGTAGGGATAGTTTGGTCCTGGTTGAATCATACCTCCAGAGTAACAAAATGGGAAGGAAAGAGCATTTTAAATTAAATACTGTACACCAGAGTTGGGGAGAAACACTTGCTCGCATGCCATTTCTTCCATTTATTAGGTTATATCAAGCCCTTATTCTGGTATGAGGTAATTCTAACAATGTTTTGTGTATCTGAATGGTAAATTTTATGCAAATGTCTTATGAGTATTCATAATGTGGTTACTATCATTTACCTTGTAAACATTCATTTGGTTTCTATAATACCCCAGGAGTAGGGTGATACAAATAAGAAAAGGCATTTCAAAACTTCAATACCCCACGGCTACTGAACTCAGATATATACTACTACTTAGAAGGCATGATAATATTATTAACTGGTCTTCAATAGATAAAAAATAATGAACATGAAACTGACACTAGACATTGACATCACAAAAATTAGGCAACCTAGTGTTTCACAACATAAACCCATAAGGGTTTAGTGTTCAAAGAGAGTGTCTATTTTTCAGGTGTTTGCTTCTCAAAGCTGCTGCTTCAACTGAGATCACTGTCCAGAATAATGAGAGCAGTTGGGAATCTCTTCTTCTCTCTGTTGCCTGAAGGTCAACAGCCATCTGGTCGAACCATGCTGGCTTTCCAACTGAGAGTAAAAACAGATTTTCACATCCAAGAACAAAGGGCATGGCTGAGTCATGGAGAATGTAGATGACACAGTTGTCTTCATCTAGTGTAAATGTGTCTGGACTTTTCAGCAAAATGTCCTGTAATGTAAAGAATGAAATATATTGGTCATTATAAAAGGGGAAAAGACGAGCAGGGAATTAGTTTCCTCTTGGAATGACAACGAAATTACAAAAATGAGAAAGTTCTTTTTGAACAATAAATTCCAATACTGTCTTTTAGATATAGAGCATAAATCCACTATACAAGAATCTGCCAACTCTTGGAAACACAAGTTATATAATTTAGCATTACACACTTTGAATAAGTTTTCTATATTTTTATTGAAATAATTTTGTATTATGAACAAGCTATGGACCACACGTTACAATAATTAATGATGAGTTTTCTTTCAAATTTTTGGCAGGCTACATGCTGACCTAGCAGCCATGCATTGTTTCTTGTTTCCCAGGCAATTAACTAATATTGTTTGCTGATAAACTCTTCAATTGTACCACAACAGATATTATACACATTTTAAGATCAATAGTTTTAATATGATGCATAAGGCTGAACATAAAAAGGTATCTTTATTAAATATCTCAAAGATATCAAGCCATTTTCCTTACTTGGTGAAATATTTAAAATAATTATTCAAATACCAGGTGCCTTTTTATTTCCAACTTATTTGAAAGATATTAAATATTTTATAATTAATTATGTATACTGTATTAAGATCTTCCATTTAAAGGATCACAACTACAGGGGTCTTCATAACAGCCCAAAGTAATTCCATTTTGCAGTATAAAGAATTTTGTTAATGTTCAAAAATTAGAAAACATATTCTCTTTGATCTTTGTTCCATTTTGAAAGCCAGAATTCAGATACCAGGAAGAGATTTTTCTTCAAATAGATTTCTCCTAGAGTAATACATGATTAAATAGAATATGTTAGTTGTAATAAAGTAACAAAAGAGCTAGAAATTTATTTTCTGTTTTCTGAATTCTAGCACCTAACATCACAAAGCTGTTTTCCCTGGAATTAAAAAAAATGAAGGAAGAGATATTCATGTCTGGTTCCTTCTTGGCATCAGCAATAGTGCTTGGGTTTGGTGAGTGCATATGTGGTGGTTCTCCAGGTGAGGCAGTCTCTATAGATCTTTTCTTCAATCCCTGTTCCTTTATTTGACCTTGGATTTCCTCCCCAATTTTTTTCTCTCTTCTATGCAGGACTGAGGCATTCACATTCTGGTCTTTCTTCTTTTTGAGGTTCATAAGTTCTGTGGATGGTTTCTTTGGTATACTGAGCTCTTTTTATGGGGGTGGGCAGTGGGTGGGAAGCTAGTATCTGCTTGTAAGTGAGTACAGACCATGAGTTTTCTTTTGTGGCTGTGTTACACCACTCAGGATGTTAGCTTCAGGTCCTATCCATTTGCCTAGGAAATTCATGAACTCGTTTTTAATAGCTAAGTAGTACTCCATTATGCATATGTACCACAATTTTTGAATCCATTCCTTTGTTGAGGGACATCTGGGTTCTTTCCAGCTTCTGGCTATTATAAGTAAGGATGCTATGAACATTGTTGAGCATGTGTCCTTGTTAGCTATTAGAGCTAAATTTGGGTATATGCCCAAGAGTAATATAGCTGGGTCCTCAGGTAGAACTATGTCCAATTTTCTGAGGAATCACCAGACTGATTTCCAGAGTGGTTGTACCAGTTTATAATCCTACCAAAAGTGGAGAAGTGTTCTTGCTCCACATCCACTACAGCATGGATGTCTCCTCAAAGGCTCTCCCAGAGTCATACAAATACAGATGAGGATGCTTGGAGCTAAACGTCAGACTGAACATGGGGATCCCCAATGAAAGAGCTAGAGAAAGGACTGAGATATCTGAAAGTTCATGGGGAAAAACAACATCATCAGCAGCAAAGGCACTGAGGTGGACAGGGGGATTGGGAGAGGAAGCACCTTCATGGAAGCAAGTTGAAGGGGAGGAGGGAGCAGATTGGAGGGCTAGGATATAACATTTGAAATATAAATACAAAGAATATCCAATAAAATTAAAAAAAATTAAAGCCACACAGCATTTTATGGGACAGAAAGCATCATTTCATATTGATTAAAGAAACAATTGTTCATGAAAAAAAATAAAGTTGTGTACTAACATTGTGTCTGTAAAAAAAAAGAGAGAGAAAAAAAGAAATTGAAAAAAATAGTTCGTGACCCTAGAACTAAACCGTCATACTAATTATTTTGGTAATTCTAGCACTGGAATGGAACATGAGACAAAGGGGGCACATACTTCAAACTGAGCATTTTGTATAGCTTATTTTAATTTATAGTTCAGCATATGGATTAAGCATATGCATAGATGTTTATAAAGTAAAAGAATTTGTTAGATGGAAGGAAGTTCTGTAACTGGCAAAATGTTTTTTTCTATATTGTAGCATGTTCCTGAGTCTCTAGTTGTTGGAAATCATTCTTTGTATGACTTCATGAATTTTGAAGATATTTATTAGTAGTATGCTGTTGCCAAATGCAGTGATAAATAGTAGAGTTTTACTTATGTTCCCATCATTGTTTAGTGGAGACTATAGTTAGTTTACCAGTTGGAACTCATTGTTAGATATTAAAAGGTCTCAATTGCCTTTCTTTTTGTTTTTAAAATAAGCTTTTCCAGGTTTCCAAACACAGTAGTAAGAATGCTTGCAAATAATTAAAATTATGCCTTAGGTAGTTTGTCTCTCAATATTTATGAAGTTTTGCTAGATGAGTGTACCAGCTTCTTCCTACTCAGCAAGAATAATTTGTGGGAGGACATGTTGGACAGGCCTCTTGTATAAGAAAAGGGAGATTGCTCATGAAAAAACAAACCTGCCAGGCAACCTCATCTTGGAATCTGAGCATCCAGGACTGTGGAAAGTAGTTTTTGCTCAGATCACCTAGTCTGTGATAGTTGGTCACAGTGGCAGTTGTGACACAGTAGAAGGGAAGATACATAGTGATCATGATTTTGGACAGTAAAATCAGTTTTGAACAATAAAATTCATTCCCTCTTAGACTCTTAAATTCAGAAATAAAGAGCAAATTAAATATACAAAGAAAAATAAAAAATCACTTACTGTATGAAAAAGTTGAAAATATTATGAAAAAAAGTTAAATAAATTTAGAGGCTAAGTAAGCCATTGAACCTTCCTTCCAACATGACATTGGGGAAATCATCCTTAAGAAGGTGCTAATGGAATATTCCTTCTGGGTAATATGAATGCCTAGGGACTGGTTTCTCACTCAGAGGACTCAAAACAAATGGTTTTGGACATTTCTTCGTGTGATGCAAACAATGGTCCAAACTCCTATAAGGACTGACTTCTTCACTGGCTTTCTCTTACACGTGGAAGTCATGGTCAGATTCTGAGAACCTGATATTCTCTCTGTGGTGTGCATCCTGGTTAATTGGTTCTTAAGATTACAGTCAGGACAGTTCTTTTTTTTCCCTCTCTCTCTTACAACTTTATTATTTTTTTTAAAGAGGAATACATATACAGATTTTTAAGGGGGTTTTGGCATAACACTATATGAATATTTTTGTCAGTTCTTAATTCTTTTAGATGTTTGATAGCATGCATCGAAATCCCACTAGTTACCACAAGCATAAAGTACATGTAGGACAGAACATAACATGGAAACAGTTTTCTTGGTGAGTATAGATTAAGCATAATGATCTTTGAATACCAAAAATTGCCACAAGGCTATATTCTTAGTTTTTAGATTATTAGTGATTTAAGGTCCAGGTGTACCACACTCTGAGAGGGTGCTATACATTTTTTTCCTAAGAAGGACAGAGGCTTTTTTTCTTTCTCTTTTTCTTTTTTCTTCTTCTTCTTCTTTTTTTTTTTTTTTTTTTTTTTTTTTTTGCCTTTGTTTTTCTTGAGCTTCATATGGCCTGTGAGATGTTTCTGGGGTATTCAGAGATTTCTGAGCCTAATATCCAATTATCAGTGACTGCATATTATGTCTGTTTTTTATGACTGGGTTATCTCACTCAGGATGATATTCTCTAGATGCATCCATTTTCTTAGGAATTTCATAAAGTCATTGTTTCTAATAGCTGAGTAGGACAGTTCTTTGACTGTACACAGAGATGGAGGGATACTGTGTTGTCTAAGTTTTTGTTCCATAAGGCCTCTCAACATACAATGACGCTATTCTGACATTTCCACTTTTATATCTGCCCAGTGGGTCCTATATATAAAGCCTTGGAGGAAACAATGCAAAGCCAAAGCTTGAGGAAGGGAGTTTTGGGGAATGAACAGCAGATTGCAATTCAGGGTAGTCAAGCTAGTAGGAGCTGTTGGGGCATCATAAATAGATAAAGCAGACAAAAACAAGAACAAGGGGATGGAAGCTCAGCCATATTCTGAATCCTTTTTTATTTCTAATAGTGCATTGTAGCTTAGACTCGCCTCAAACTCCTCTTACTTAACCCCACTTACAGATTCATGAGGTCACTAACAGAAACCTCCAAGGTTGACTTGTAGACCACCTGACCTTGAGGCCCTGTTCTTTAGCACTCCCAACCCCTGGTCAGCCTCTTGCACATTAATGGTTCCATGAAATGGACAGAAGTCCTTTTCCTCTCTAAAAGTATTGCCATTCCCTAGGAACTAAATAATAGTTGTGCCTGAGTCTAGCCATTGTGTTTCCTTGTATCTGTATAATCAGTTATCAATAAAGAATGTTGCAAAAAAAAATGAAGGTGCTAGTGGTTTACACTAGAGAAGATGTGGAAATCAGTCTTAAATATAGAAGCAGAACATTTCAGAGGGAAGAAGCATTCAAGAGGGGCAGAAGTAGAGTTCTGAGAGTACAGTGTGGCAAGCCTCTTGAAGACATTAATTTAAGGCTCCTCTCAGTAAGTACTTCTTGGCATCAACAATAGTGACTGGGTTTGGGTGGCTGCATATAAGATGGTTCTCGAGGTGAGGCACTCTATGAATGATCTTTTCTTCAATCCCTGCTCCTCTATTTGAACTTGTATTTTCTCCTGTGAATATTTTGTTCTACCCTCTAAGAAGAACTAAAGCATTCGTATTTTGGTTTTACTTCTTTATGAGCTTCATATGGTCTGTAAATTGTATCTTGGGTAGTCCAAGCTTTTGGAAAATTATCAACTTATTAGTGAGTAAATACCATGTGTGATCTTTTCTGACTGGGATATAAAACTCAGGATGATAGCTTGTAGTTTCATCCATTTGCCTAAGTATTTCATGCAGTTTTTGTTTCTAAAAGTTGCTTAGCACTCCATTGTGTAAATATACCACTTTTTTTTAAAAAAAAACCATTCCTCTGTCAAAGTACATCTGGGTTCTTTCAAGGTCCGGGCTATTATAAATACATAAAACCAGGTAAATTGAAACTAATATATAAAAGTGGGGAAGAGCTTAGAACACATAGGCACAGGGGAAATTTTCCTGAACAGAACACCAATGGCTTATACTCTAAGATCAAGAATTGACAAATGGAACCTCATAAAATTGTAAAACTTCTGTAAGTCAAAGGACACTATCAATAAGACAAAGTGGCAACCAAAAGATTGGGAAAGTATCTTTACCAATTCTACATCTGAAAGAGAACCAGTATCCAATATATACAAAGAATTCAAGAAGTTAGACTCCAGAGAATCAAATAATTCTATTAAAAATGTAGTACAGACATAAACAAAGAATTCTCAACTGAGGAATACCAAATGGCCGAGAAGCACCTAAAGAAATGTTCAATATCCCTAGTCATCAGGAAAATGCAAATCAAAACAACTCTTAATTCAACCTTGTACTAGTTAGAATGGCTGAGATCAAAAACTCAGGTGACAGCAGATGCTGGGCAGAATGTGGAGAACAATGAATACTTCTCTATGGGCATTGCAAGCTGGTACAATCACTCTTGAAATCTTTCTGTTGGTTTCTCAGAAATTTGAGCATAGTCCTACCTGAGGATCTGCACATTTTTACTATCTGAAAAACACCAGTATTTATCAGCTCCTTGATCTATGTTTGTTTTTTAAATAGAGTAAACAAAACTCTTTGAATACATTCTATGAATCACATGGACTTCAAATTTTGAAAGGATTTTACTCGCACTATTATTTCTGTCTTATATTGAGCTAATTAACATATGTCTCCTTTTCAGATCAATGCACTATTCAGGAGTACAGAATAAAATAAAGATTGTATTATAAAATGAGACTACATCCGGATCCTTCTGAAAAGGCTGTGGTCCTGGACCAGATGCCCAGGCACCCTGCTACTTGGGCCATCGGATAACCTGGGGCACAGGCCTGGGGAGGCTACAGCGTGAGCACACAGAACACAGGAAGTGCTTGGAAGCGGTGCCCTGGACTGTGTCAGAGAGAATTTTGATATGCCTGGGGAAGGCTACCACATGGGAAGAAAACAATATCAACCAACCAAACCTCCCAAAGCTCCTAGAGACTAAAACCCTAGCCAATGAGTACACATGGAGAGACCCATGGCTGTAACTGCATATGTAGCAGAGGATGGCAGAGATATGAGTAATAAATATAAAAAGTAAAAGATGCTTTAAATCAACGGATTCATTTCATGTTTAATACTTTATTGTTACTCTTTCACTTTGGATTAAATATTACTGCCTTTAATTTCATTTTGCTGGAAAAGGCACACATATAAAACCAATTATTTATCTAAACTAACATAGCTGCATGAATTGATCGAACAGAAAACACAATATATAATAACTCCGTGAACCATGTACCATTTTATAGTGATGAGCCCATACAATGTTACTGGAACTAACAATTCTTTTGTTATTAGAATTGTTATTTAGTACATTTTGCCATAACACATTGTTGAAGTTCTTGTAATATGGACATAAGCAAACCTACTGACTCCTATCACATACAAGGAATCACATGTCTTGTGAGCACATGCAACACTTTCCATCATGATAATATTTATGTTGCTGTTTTCTATAGTCACAGCATTACACTTAGTACTAAATTACAATTAGTACTAAATGCCATACTTATAAAAACATATTCTAAAACAATAAACTATGTCTAATCCTTTATCAGTTTCACATATTCTGCTGATCATATTTTTTGATCATATTAATAGGTCACATGGAGTCATTGATATATAGCAAGGTTGTTCTAAGTGCTGTGGATAGCTGTTTGTATATTCTACTCCCTCAAGAGGGGTGCCCTGGATGAGGAGTAGATCACTTACTCTGGTGAGGTCAGGAGAAATTGTAAATGGCCAGATAAGGCTAGAGCCTGTGATTGGGAAGTGGAAGGAATAGGTGGTGATGAAACTTTCAGAGAGGAGAAAGAGGAAGAAGGGCAGAGGAGATGCCAGGTGAGAAAAATCGAGGGAGAAGAAGATGAACCAAAACCACTTGGACTGGAGAAACTGCAAGTAGATTGGGATTTCATAGATGGGCAATAGAGTAGAATAGGAAACATTTGCCCAATCTAGGTTTGCAGCTTGTACTTATATCAGTTGAGTTTTCTCTTCTTTGCCTGGGCATTTTAGAACTGGAGACTGGAAATCCACTGTTGTAAATCTGACTGGTTTATTATAATTCTCTAGTGTTATCATTTTACAGGGCTGACTGGATCCTAGTGAGCAGTAGCTGGCTTTTTGCAGGCTAGACACAGGGTTGGATGGCCTGGGAAGTGCAATACTTTCCAGACATTTCAGGAAACACTGGTTCAGTCAGTTTAGCAAGCTGAGACTGAGAGTTAGCATAGGGGCAGGACGTTATCTTTTCTTTTATTGGAGATAAACACACACACACACACACACACACACACACACACACACACACACACATTTCAAATGTTATCGCCTTTTCTAGGTTTCTGCTCCAGAAACCCCCTATCCCCTTCCTCCTCCTGATTTTATGAGGGTGTTCCACACCCACCCACAACCTCCCTCCCACCTCCTCACCTTCCTTGGCTTCCCAGTTCTCCTACACTGGGAACTGAACTTTTACAGGACCAAGGACTTCTCCTGCTCTTGATGTCCAACAAGGCTCTGCTACGTATGCAACTGGTGCCACAGGTCCCTCCATGTGTACTCTTTGGTTGGTGGTTTAATCCCTGGGAGTTCTGGGGGTGTCTGGTTGGTTGCTATTATTTTTTTCTACCTCTGGGGTTGTAAACCCCTTCAGAGGGGCAGATTTTTTGATTGAGGCAGCTTGGCAGCAGACTGGCTGTTAGGGGAAGGATGAAGAGAGTGGGGGGCATATGGCCCATGGAGGTGCGGTGAGGCCTGAGGGCAAGGGAGATGCCTCTGGGGGGCCCATGTTGGGAATCCCTTCCCTGAGGGACCAGCCACACAACAGTATAGTACGGAATAGAGTTTATTCAGGTCATGGGAGAGTTAAGAGGGTGGTAGAGGCAGAGAGAGAGAGAGAAGTAGAGGAGTAGAGGCCGGCCATGAGCACGTGGGAGAGAGGGGGGAAGGGAAAGGGGAGAGGAAGGCTGCAAGAGCACAAGGGCAAGAGAGGCCAAGAGAGAGAGGAGGGGTCAAGCAGCTCCTTTTATAGTGTCATGTCACTGGGGCGGAGCATACCTGGCCACTGCTGGGTAATTGAGGGGTAGGGTATACCTGGCTGTTGCTAAGTAACTGAGGGGTGGGGTTTACAGAATCCCAACACTGACCATGAAAACCAGGGCAAAATGGTCACTTAGTTCCGGCCATTGGGGTGGGCAAGATCGCTGATGCTGGCGCCTAGCCAGATTTAGGGTGGGTTTCACTTTTTAAAAGAACATACAAAGCTGCACTCCCTTCTGATCCCCCTCTACACCCTATTGCCTTGGCCTTCCTCTACATTGGGAAAACATGCCCTCCCTGGACCAAAGGTCTCTTCTCACATTGATGTTAGACACTGCTATCTTCAGCTACATACACAACTGGATCAACTGGATCAATAAATGGAGAGGGGCAGGGATGGGAGCAGGGCAGGGGAAAGGAATAACATCTCAAATGTAAATACAGAGTATCTAATAAAAAAAGACACAAAAAAGAACACACTACAGTATAAGTGTGTTTATGTTTACACACTAAAACTGTTGAACTGAAAACTCCTTAAAATGGAGATACTTCACTAAGAGTCATTGAGTATATACTCACAGATAATTTCCATGAGGGACTGTACAATTGTACACATTGCTGTTCAAATGAGAAGATTCTCTTCAAGTTGAGCAATACCTTTTCCACTACAACTCTTACCTTTATAATGTTATTACGGAATGCAAATGTGGACAGTAAAAACATACTTGAGTTTTGGCGTCCTGGGGTTCAGTTCTCAAAGCTCCTGGCCTCAAACTATTTTTATAATATAGTAGTTCCATATATAAAACCTGTTTGAGGCCTCAATGTCATGATTGTCTGATTCTTCATGACCTTGGATAGTTTTCCATATCTATTCATAGATTATTTTTCTCATGTCTAAAATAGTGATCAGGGTAATTGCTTGTTTTACATGATTATCTAATGACCATAAATTCTACTGCCTCAATATGATTACTTGTTCAAAGTAACTTCTCTAATAATCCCTTTGAATCTGACTAGACTTGTGCCTTGCTTTTAGAAAGTCAGTGTCCTATGTACAACTAATTGTACCATTTTACAATTCACTAACAGATGCTGTGTGAACAGTCTTGTAGTTTTTACTTTTGCCTTAATAAGATCATGCTGTGAAGGTGACCAGAACTCAACCAAGTCAAGCCCAATTCCAGGGACTTCTGTAAGTTCAGGTAACCCTACTTATGAATGAAACTATATTAATGAACTTAGGAAATACCAAGTAGAACAACAAGAAAGGTTATAGCACAATAAATAATTGTTATGACCATATATCTCTGGCTTCCAGTTTAATCAGATGATTATTATTTAACATTCATTATAAGTTGGTTTTGATAATTAGAGAAACTAAAACAACTGTGGTAAATTAGGACAATAGGTAAATGTTCTTGCTGCAAAATGTGATAATTTGAGATTAATACCTGGAATTCAGATACTGGATGCAAAGTCCTAAGTAGCATAACTTTGTAGGAATAAACAACCACTCTATGCTTAGACTTAAGGCCTACTCCATAAGATAGAATCAATGCCTGGCATTGTTTGGGCATGCAAGAACATGAGAATCGAGGAGCAATAAGCCTACAATAACAAAATAATATTGTTTTTCTAAAAGAACCTAGTAATGGAATAGTTCTAATGTCAATCTCCTACACCTATGGGTCAGGAACATGGTCAGCCACCATCATAGAAACTTCCTCTTAAAGTAGATTAAAACCTAAAGAAACACATCGCTGGACAATGAGCAGAAAAAAAATTTAAAAAGTCCTAAGTCAAATATATCTATCAAACTTGTTTCTCAAGGCTTAGTGAGCTATTCAGAAGAAGAGGGAGAAAGACTATAACAGAATAAATAGTCTTTTAGATATAACAGGTATGACATGCACTTACATCCACAAAGACTGTGGTAACAATCATGAGGTCCAGTTGACACAGGTCTAACTAAGATCGATAGGGGTCCCAGTTCTGAGATGGGAAGTAGACACAATTCCTAACCTAGAAGCTGTTCCCAGTTGGAAACCACTTGCAAAGGAAAAATAAGTTTTCTTCAACAGAATATCACTGAATATATTAGCCATACTTAAAGGAAAGCCCAGTGCCAAGATAGATGGTTAGCAAAATGAATTCAGTTGTATTTTGTAGCTTAATTTGAGTGATTTTTTTATTAGTCTTTTGCTTACATATTAGTTTTTTCTTGGGGAGGTTGTGGAGTTTGTGTTTATGTGTGTGTGTTTCTTTCCTTTTAAAGGTTTGTTTGTTTTTAGAGAGAAAGGTAAAGGTATGTAGTTGGGTAGGTAGAGAGGTGTAGAAGATCTGAAGAAAGTTAGGGGAGAGGTACCCATGATCAGAATACATTCTATAAAATCTAAAATTTCTATTTCAATACCTATATATTTATTTTAAATATATTTTTAAAAGAAAAAAAAGAACAAATTTAGTAAATTGTCTTGAACTCAGCACATGGTCCATGGTATGTTGTCCCCAAATTAAGAAAATAAATAAAATGCTAATAAAAAACATGTAAAGCATTTTTAATACTTGACATAACTTAATTGGCCAATAAACACTAGTAATTTATTTAATTGCATTGCATTTTGTATGTCTGGCAAAGTGGTTGGTTGTTATGGGGAAATTACCAGCACCCTAGCATATTGGATTGTTATCTACTATATATCACACTAGAATGTATTAATATAAGTGTAAAATTTTGCCATGTATTTTAATCTTGTCCAGTTACATATATATATATATGTGTGTGTGTGTGTGTGTGTGTGTGTGTGTGTGTGTGTGTGTGTGTGTAAGATTTTGATTTCAACTTATGCATATAACCTTTTAAATACAGATTTTTAATATTATTACTAATTATATTATAATTTTATATTTTGAATTTTCTTTTTTAAATGTGTTTATTTTATAAAATAATATAATAGATCACATGATTTGTTACATAATAATATATGATGAATACACAGGTTATTTTCTTTATTTTTTCTTTTTCTTTTTTTCAAGAAGGACTGAGGGTTTCACATTTTGACATTTCTTCTTTTTGAGTTTCATAAGGTCAAGGAGTTTTTTTGGGGGGCTACTATTCATTATCAGTTACTGCATACCATGTATAGTCTTTTGTGACTGGGTTACCTCACTCAGGATAATATTCTCTAGTTCCATGCATTTGCTTAGGAATGTTGTAAAGACATTGTTTCTAATGGCTGAATAGTAGTCCATTGTGTAAATGTACCATATATTCTGTATCAATTTCTCCACTGAAGAACATCTGGGTTCTCTCCAGCTTCTGGAGATTATAAATAAGCTAGTATTTTCTCCTCTTTTTCTCCGCATCCTTGCCAGCATCTGCTGTCTTCTGAGTTTTTGATCTTAGCCATTCTGACTGGTGTGCAGTGGAATATCAGTGTGGTTTTAATTTGTATTTTCCTGATAACTAGGGATGTTGAACAGTTCTTTAGGTTCTTCTCTGTCATTTGGTATTCCTCAGTTGAGAATTCTTTGTTTAGCTCTGTACCCATTTTTAATAGGATTGTTTGATTCTCTGGAGTCTAACTACTTGAGTTCTTTGTATATATTGTATATTAGACCTGTATCAGATGTAGATTTGGTAAAGATCCTTTCCCAGTCTATTGGCTGCCATTTTGTTTTCTTGAGAGTGTCCTTATTTTTCCAGAAACTTTGCAATTTTATGAGGTCCTATTTATTGATTCTTAATCTTAGAGCAAAGGCCATTGGTATTCTGTTCAGGAAAATTTCCCCTGTGCCTATGTGTTTTAAGGTCTTCCCCACTTTCTCTTCTAATAGTTTCAGTGTACCTCGTTTTATATGAAGATCTTTGATCCACTTGCACTTGAGCTTTGTACAAGAAGATAAGAAAGGATCAATTTGCATTCTTCTGCATGCTCACTGCCAGTTAAACAACACTAATTGTTGAAGAGGCTGTCCTCTTTCCTTTGAATCTTTTTAGCTCCTTTGTCGGAGATCAAGTGACCATATGTGTGAGGGTTAATTTCTGAATCTTCAATTCTGTTCCATTGACCTACCTGTCTATCTCTGTACAAATAGCATGCAGTTTTTAATACAGTTGCTTTGTAATAAAGCTTGAGGTCAGGGATAGTGATTCCTGAAGTTTTCTTGTTGTTGAGAATAGATTTCACTAATCTAGGGTTTTTTGTTATTCCAGATAAATTTGCAAATTGCTCTTTCCAACTCATGAAGAATTGAGTTGGAATTTTGATGGTGATTGCATTGAATCTGTAGATTGCTTTTGGTAAGATGGCCATTTTTACAATGTTGATCTTTACAATCTATGAGCATGGGAGATCTTTCTATCTCCTGAGATTTACTTCAATTTCCTTCATTAGAGATTTGAAGTTTTGGTATACAGATATTTCACTTGCATAGTTAAGGTCACACCAAGTTATTTCATATTGTTTGTGACTATTATGAAGGGTATCTTTCCCTAATTTCTTTCTCAGCGTGTTTTTCCTTTGAGTAGAAGAAAGCCACTGATTTCTTTGAGTTAATTTTATATCCAGCCACTTTTCTGAAGTTGTTTATCAACTATAAAAATTCTCTAGTGAAACTTTTGGCGTCACTTAAGTATACTGCTATGTCATCAGCAAATAGTGATATTCTGACTACTTCCTTTCAGATCTGTGTCTCTGTGACTTCCTTTTCTTGTCTTATTGCTCTGGCCTGGACTTACAGTACTATATTAAATAGGTAGGGGTAGAGTGGGCAGCCTTGACTAGTTCCTGATTTTAGTGGAATTGCTTTAACTTTCTCACTGATTATTTTGATGTTTCCTACTGGTCTGTCCTATATTGCCTTTACTGTGTTTAGGTATGGGCCTTGGATTCCTGCTTTTTCCAAGACCTTTAATAGGAAGGCATGTTGAATTTTGTCAAATGCTTTCTCAGCATCTAGTGAGCTGATCATGTTTTTTTTGTTTTCTTTAAGTTTGTTTATATGGTAGATTACTTTGAGGCATTTTCATATATTGAACCATCCCTGTATCAAAGTGATGACGCCTACTTGAACAGGATAAATGATTATTTTGATATGTTCTTGAATTCGGTTTGTAAGAATTTTATTGAGTACTTTTGCATCAATGTTCATGTGAGAGATTGGTCTGAAGTTCTCTTTCCTTGTAGGTAGAGTCTTTGTGTGGTTTAGGAATGAGAGTAATTGTAGCTTCAAAGAACTAGTTAGGTAGTGTTCTCTCTGGCTCTATTTCATGGAAGATATTGGAAAGCATTGTTATTAGATATTCTTTGAAGGTCTGATAGAATTCTGCACTGAACCCATCTAGACCTGGGCTGTTTTTTTTTTTTTTTTTTTTTTTTTTTTTTTTTTTTTTAACGACTTTATTTTACAAAACAAAGATAAATATAAAGATTTTAAACATTTTTTGCTTAAAATTATACATTTTTGTCAGTACTGTTTTTTCAGACATTAAAATAATTTTTACATAAAACCATGTGAATATATTTTTTTGTCAGTACTTGATTTTTTTCAAGGGCTTGACAGTATGCATTGAAAACCTAATAGTTACAATAAGCGTAAAGTAATGCAAAACAAAATGCAACATGGAAATAGTCAAAGTCTTCTTGTTTTGTATATATATATTGTTGTCTTTATTTCTTGGACTTCATACAGTCTGTGAGTTGTTTCTAGGGTAGTGCAAGCCTCTGGGGTTAGCATCCCACTATCAGTGACTGCATATTATGTCTGTTCTTTTGTGACTGGGTTATCTCACTCAGGATGATATTCTCTAGATGCAGCCATTTTCTTAAGAATTTGGTTAAGTCATTGATTCTGGTGGCTGAATAGTATTCCATTGTGTATATGTACCACAATTTTTGTATCCATTCATCTTCTGAAGGACATCTGGGTTCTTTCCAGCTTCTGGCTATTATAAGTAGAGCCGCTAAGAACATTGTGGTGCATATAACTTTGTTGTGTATTAAAGTGTCTCTGGGGTATATGCCCAGAAGTGGAATAGCTGGGTCTTCAGGTAGTACTATATCCAATTTTCTGAGGTATCGCCAGACAGATTTCCAGAGTGGTTGTATTAGCTTGCATCCCCATCAACAGTGAAGAAGTGTTCTTCTTTCTCCAGCCTCGCCAGCAACTGCTGTCATCTGAGTTTTGGATCTTGGCCAATCTGACTGGTGTGAGGTGGAATCTCAGGGTTGTTTTGATTTGCATTTCCCTGATGGCTAAGGATGTCGGGCACTTCCTCAGATGTTTCTCGGCCATTCGGTGTTCCTCAAATGAAAACGTTTTATTTAGCTCTGTACCCCATTTTTTAATAGGGTTATTTGATTCTCTGGTGTCTAGCTTTTTGAGTTCCTTGTATACCTTGGATATTAGGCGTCTATCTGATGTGGTGTTGGTAAAGATCTTTTCCCATTCTGTTGGTTGCCGTTTTGTTTTCTTGACGATGTCCTTAGCCTTACAGAAACTTTGCAATCTCATTAATTCCCATTTGTTAATCTTTGACCTTAGAGCTTGATCCATTGGTGTTTTGTTCAGGAAATCTTCTCCTGTGCCTATGTGTTCTAAGGTTTTCCCTACTTTCTCATCTAATAGTTTCAGTGTATCTGGTTTAATGTGGAGATCTTTGATCCACTTACACTTGAGCTTTGTACAAGGAGATAAGAACGGGTCTATTTTCATTCTTTTGCATGCTGAGTGCCAGTTGGACCAGCACAATTTGTTGAATAGGCTGTCCTTTTTCCATTGAATGTTTACTGCTCCTTTGTCAAAAATCAGGTGACCATATACATGAGGGCTCATTTCTGGATCTTCTATTCTATTCCATTGATCCACATGCCTATTTCTGTACCAGTACCATGCAGTTTTCAGCACTATTGCCTTGTAATATAGCTTGAGGTCAGGGATAGTGATTCACGCAGATGTTTTCTTGTTGTTGAGGATGGATTTCACTATTCTAGGTCTTTTGTTATTCCATATGAAATTGCACATTGATCGTTCCAATTCCATGAAGAACTGGGTTGGAATTTTGATGGGGATTGCGTTGAATCTGTAGATTGCTTTTGGTAGGATGGCCATTTTTAAGTTGTTGATTTTTCTAATCCATGAGCATGGGAGATCTTTCCGTTTTCTGAGATCCTCCTCAATTTCTTTCTTTAGAGGTTTGAAGTTCTTGTCATACAGGTCCTTCACTTGCTTAGTTAGAGTCACACCAAGGTATTTCATAGTTTTTGTAACGATTGTGAAGGGTACCTTTTCCCTAATTTCTTTCTCCACATGTTTGTCCTTTGAGTATAGGAAGTCTACTGATTTGTTTGAGTTAAGTTTGTATCCAGCCACTTTGCTGAACTTGTTTATCAGCTGTAGGAGTTCTCTGGTGGAATTTTTGGGGTCACTCAAGTACACTATATGTCATCAGCAAAGAGTGATGTTTTTATCTCTTCCTTTCCGATTTGTATTCCCTTAATCTCCTTTTGCTGTCTAATTGCTCCAGCCAGGACTTCCAGTACTATGTTGAATAGGTATGGGGAGATTGGGCAGCCTTGTCGAGTCCCTGATTTTAGTGGGATTGCTTCAAGTTTCTCGCCATTAAGTTTGAGGTTGGCTTTTGGTTTGCTGTATATTACTTTTATTATTTTTAAGTATGGGCCTTGGATTCCTGTTCTTTCCAGGACTTTTAACATGAAGGGGTGGTGGATTTTGTTGAATGCTTTCTCAGCGACTAGTGAGGTGACCATGTGATTTTGGTCTTTGAGTTTGTTTATATGGTGGATTATGTTGATGGATTTCCTTATTTTAAACCATCCCTGCATCCCAGGGATGAAGCCTACTTGGTCATGATGAATGATCGTTTTGATGTGTTCTTGGATTCGGTTTGCAAGGATTTTGTTGAGTATTTTTGCATCAATGTTCATAAGTGAGATTGGTCTGAAGTTCTCTTTCCTTGTAGGGTCTTTGTGTGGTTTAGGTACGATGGTTATTGTAGCCTCAAAAAATGAGTTAGGTAGTATTCCATCTGATTCTATCTTTTGGAATAGTTTGGCGAGTATTGGTGTTATATCCTCAATAAAAGTCTGATAAAATTCTGCACTGAACCCGTCTGGACCTGGGCTTTTTTTGGTTGGGAGGCTTTTGATGACTTCTTCTATTTCTTTAGGTGTTATAGGGTTATTTAGATGGTTTACTTGGTCTTGGTTTAACTTTGGGACCTTGTATCTGTCTAGGAATTCATCCATTTCCTCCAGATTTTCCAATTTTGTGGAGTATAAGTTTTTGTAGTATGATCTGATGATTTCTTGAATTTCCTCACTTTCAGTTGTTATGTCGCCACTTTCCTATCTGATTTTGTTAATTTGGATACTCACTCTTTGCCCTTTAGTTAGTCTGGCTAGGGGTTTATCAATCTTGTTGATTTTCTCAAAGAACCAACTCTTGTTTTGTTGATTTTTTCAATGGTTCTTTTTGTTTCTATTTGGTCTATTTCTGCCCTAATTTTGATTATTTCTTGCCGTCTAATCTTTTTGGGTATATCTGCTTCCTTTTGTTCTAGGGCTTTTAGCTGTGCTGTCAGATTGCTGATGTGAGCTCTCTCCAGTTTCTTTTTGGAAGCACTTGGGGCTATGAGTTTTCCTCTCAGTACTGCTTTCATTGCATCCCATAGGTTTGGTTATGTTGTGTTTTTGTTTTCGTTGAATTCTAGAAAATCCTTAATTTCTTTCTTTATTTCTTCTTTGACCCTGCTATCCTTTATCAGAGCGTTGTTTATTTTCCATGTGTATGTGGGCTTTTTGTTGTCTTTGTTGTTGTTAAAGACCAGCCATAGACCATGGTGATCTGAGAGGATGCATGGGAGTATTTCAATCTTCTTATATCGATGGAGGCTCGTTCTGTGTCCAATTATGTTCTCAATTTTCGAGAAGGTGCCATGGGGTGGTGAGAAGAAGGTGTATTCTTTTACTTTGGGATAGTATGTTCTGTATATATCTATTAATTCTAGTTGGTTCAAAGTCTCTGCTAGTTTTGCAGTGTCCTTGTTCAGTTTCTGTTTCCCTGATCTGTCCATTGGTGAGAGTGGGGTATTAAAGTCTCCCACTATTATTGTGTGGGGTGAAATGTATTTTTTGAGCTTTAGTAGGGTTTCTTTTATGAATGTGGGTGATTTTTTATTTGGAGCATATATGTTAAGGATTGAGAGTTCCTCCTGACAGATTTTCCTGGTAATGAGTAAAAAGTGTCCTTCCTTATGTTTTTTGATAACTTTTGGTTCGAAATTTACTTTATTTGATATTAGAATAGCCACTCCATCTTGCTTCTTGGAGCTGTTTGCTTGGAAGTTTTTTTCCCACCCTTTTACTCTGAGATAGAGTCTGTCTTTGTCTCTGAGGTGAGTTTCCTGTATGCAGCAAAAGGCAGGATTTTGTTTATGTATCCAGTCTGATAGTCTATGTCTCTTTATTGGGGAGTTGAGACCATTTATGTTAATAGATATCAAGGAATAATTGTTTCTGTTTCCTGCCATTTTTGCTTTTTTGGGTTGAGTTGTGTCTGTGTTTTTTTTTTTTCTTCTTTTAGTTTTCTTCTTTAGGAGTTTTCTTGTTCTTACTAGGCTGTATTTTCCCTCATTGTATTGGGTTTTCCACCTATAATTTGTTGTAGTGCTGGGTTTGTGGTCAGATATTGTGTGAATTTTGATTTATCTTGAAATATCTTCATCTCTCCATCGATGGTGATTGATAGTTTTGCTGGGTATAGCAGCTTGGGCTGGCACTTGTGCTCTCTTAAGGAGTGCATGATGTCTGTCCAGACTCTTCTAGCTTTCATAGTCTCTGTTGAGAAATCGGGTGTGAGTCTGATTGGTCTGCCTTTATATGTTACCTGACCTTTTTCCCTTACTGCTTTTAGTATTCTTTCTTTACTTTGGGCACTTGATGTTTTTACTATTATGTGTCGGGACGTATTTCTTTTCTTGTCCAACCTATTTTGAGTTCTGAAGGCTTCTTTTATGCTCGTGGTCATCTCATTCTTGAAGGTAGGGAAGTTTTCTTCTATGATTTTGTTGAAGATATTTACTGTGCCCCTTAGTTGATACTCTTCTCCCTCTTCTATTCCTATTATCCTTAGGTTCGGTCTTCTCATTGTGTCTTGGATTTCCTGGACATTTTGGGTTAGGAGCTTTTTGTTTTTTGCATCTTCTCTGGCTGTTTTGTCTATGTTTGCAATGTTGTCTTCTGCCCCCGAGATTTTCTCTTCTATCTCTTGTAATCTATTGGAAATGCTTGCCTCTGTGACTCCTGATTTCTTTTTTTGGTGTTCTGACTCTAGGGTTATCTCTTTTAGTGTTTTCCTTATTGTGTCAATCTCTGTTTTAATTTCCCTCTTCCATTCCTTTATTTCTTTGGTTCTGTTTTCTTCTAGTTCTTTGAGTTCTTTGATTGTTTTTCTTGTTTCTTCATTAAAAGCTTCTGAATCTTTTTGCTTTTCCTCCCTATCTTGTTTAAGTATTTCTATCAGCATCTTGAGGTATGATTTCAGGTCTGTGTCTTCTTTTTCTGGAGTGTTTGGAATTCCGATGTTTGTTGTTATGGGAGAGCTGGGCTCTGGTGTTGCTAGATTGTCTTGGTTCCCTTGGGATATACTCTTTCTCTTTTCTCTTGCCATTTTGTCGTCAGTGATATGTTCTTGCCTTTCCTTTGTGTCTGGTCTGTGTCCCTGGTTCTCCACTGGTTCAGGTGTCAGATGGGTCAAGCCCTGTTTTATGCCTCAGAGTCGTCGGGTGTGAGCAGAAGTTCCAATGTTCTGTTTCTGTTTGCTGGATCTGGCAAGGCAGGGCAGGGCAAGGCAGGGGGTGCACTTTCCGTGTGCACTCCGCAGAGATCTCTCTGCTGCCCAGCAGCCTAGGTCTCTCACTTACCAGTTGCTCAGCCTCTATGAGCCACCGTTCTGCATGGCAGGTAGGCCAGGCTCAGCTCTGTGTCCGGAAGTCGCCTCCGGGTGGAAACAGAAGTTCTAATTTTCTGTTCCCAATTTCTGGATCGGGCAAAGCGGGGCAGGGCAAGTTAGGCTTTTTATGACTGCTTCTATTTCTTTAGCGATTATGGAATTGTTTAGATGGTTTATCTGATCCTGATTTAACTTTAGTATTTGATATCTGTCAAGAAATTTGTCCACTTTTCCCAGATTTTCCAGTTTTGCTGAGTATAGGCTTTTGTAGTAGAATCTGATGATTTCTTGAATTTCCTCAATTTCTGTTGTTATGTCTCCTCTTTTATTTCTGATTTTGTTAATTTGGATACTATCTCTGTGCCCTCTAGGTAGTCTGGCTAAGGATTTATTGATCTTGTTGACTTTCTCAAAGAACCAGCTCCTTGTTTTGTCAATTCTTTGTATGTTTTTTTTTTGTGTTATTACTTGTTTGATTTCTGCTCTCAGTATATTAAAACTTTTAGTTCATAAAATATAACTTTAAGTACTTTTGTTTATTTTATTGTTATGTGTATATCTGTAGTACTCAAGAGTCTGGGTATTCACATTTGTAAGGCATTGAAAATTACAAAACATAAATAGGACTGCTTTTTGTGTATATAGTCACTTTTAGAAGCTGAACTCCAATGACTATGTTCCCAACTTAATATGAAAGCTAATATGAATCTGACTTCCATGAGTAATTGAATCAAATGTTGTTTTTACAATTTCCTAATGCTTTTCAAAGTGATCTTCTTAGGAGCTATTCTATCCCTCTTAGTGGTCTGTCACTGACAAAATTCGCAGCATCCTGTATCTTTTCATGACCACCCTCACGTAAATGTCAAAATTTATTAAAATAGTTATGTAGTCTATTGACTATTTCTACACACTACCTCCTTCCAATGTAGAAATTGATTTAGTAGGCTCCACTTTTCAAAAACTCTTTCATTTATTCTATCCTTTTAATCTGTGCTGCCTGCAATATTCATGCTGTGTAATGACTTTCCATTGGCCTCACATAGTACCTAAAAAGAGAAGCAAAGAATTTAAGTTTTGAGATAATATATAATATACTATAGATATTATAATCCTTAATGCCAGTTTTAATAAGATTATTTTAATTGAAAAAAAAAGAATTGGACTTAGGAGGTGGACAAAGTCCTCGCAGAATAATCTTGAATTAGCTATTGGATGAATCCTTTTTCTGAACATACAAAGAAAACCTTCTATAACATCTGATTTTTGAGGAAGAATTCTACCATATTGTCCCTGTACTTATAGCTCTATTTTTTGTTTGTTTTGTTTGTTTGTTTGTTGTTTGAGTTTGGGATTAGAGGCTAGTGACAGCAATTCTAGCCACTTACACAAATACTTATTAAGAAGTAATGACTATATCTTTATCCGTATTTTATCCCAAAGAATCAGGTTAATACATGCCTATGCTGATAGTACAGTAGTTCTCAGTGTTCCTAATGCTGCAATCTTTTAATACCTTTAATACTGTCTCTTATATGGTGACAACCCCAACCTATGAGGCTTGGTTTGCTGTTGTGTATTGTAATGTTAAATACTGGCCCTGGTTGCCTCAGTGATGAGAAAATCCTCATGTACACCAAATGATGTACATGAGGATGTAACCTTGCTACTCAATATAAAAACAATATTTGTATAAATATAATTAATAAAAATTAAATAAACTATATTTGAATATAGATGGGTACAAGGGAGAGGCAGGAAGAGCTTTAGTTCTAGGGATTTGAGGTCTTAGCACAGACTATAAGGAAAGTAGAGAGGGATAGGAAATAGAGAAGACACCATGGGTAAGTGATCTTGAGAACTGGCCATGAGAAATGCCCATATGTAGTAAGAGAAGCCCAAATGGAATATGGTATATTATATCTTTGGGTTATTAATAGGGAAATAGATAAAATAGCATAGAGGGTTGATATCTGCCTAGCTCTCATACAGTTAAAGCTTATTATAAATATAAAGATTGTGTCTTTTATTTGGTAAATAAATGACAAAAGGTGGGTTAGAAACCCCCTCTAAATATTTACCACTGACTATTTGCCACCTCATAACTGTACCATTGCTACTCTTAGGAATCATAGTAGCAATATCTGATAAGCTATATATCTGATATGTGGCTTCCAAGGAAGGTCATAACCCCCACTCTAGCAAGCAATAACCACATTAAAATATCATGTGATAGACTAAAAAAATATCATTAAGGATGATAGAACAAAACTTAATCCTCTATAGAAAGCCACAGTATAACAGAGGAGACAGATATGTCAATACAAGGAACATAGTTCTAGATGTGAAATAAGAATGTAATCAGAACAAAGAGCTCTAAGTGCAGTCATCCAGCATAATTCAGATATGGAGAAGCTCTCTGAGCCTCTGGAAAGGATCAGGCCATCTTCTCATTAGCTCTGTGCCTTTGGTGGTAAAGGGATGATAAGTGCTCAATTCTGTAAGCCCAAGAATTAGCTCTGACTTTTTTCACCTGCTTTTATCAAAGCTTTCTTTCTTTAGCACACTGCACCTTACTGTCTCACTGGCAGTGTTTCTACTAAAAGAGGAAGACAGTCGGGAGAATGCCAAGACACTGGGATAGAGAGGGTGATTAGGAGAGACTGCACCTTCCTGAGGACAAGTGGAGTTGGATGGGGCAGGGCAGGGAAAGGGGATATTTCAAATGTAAATACAGAGAGTATCTAACAAAATTTTTAAAAGAGGTTAAGAAAAGAGGAAGACAGGCAACCTCACATCTGAACATTGCAACAAGAAGATGTCCTCAGAGAGATTTTTAATACACCAAAGTTCAGCAAACTGATTTGAACATAGTTATTCATTTCTTTTGGAGTAAATTATCTTTTTTTATTTATTTGTACCAGGACAGGATTTCAGGAATCAATATTTCTGGGCTGACAAATAGAAACTAATGTGGTACCTAAGATGGATACCGTACTCCAGTTACAATTATTATCTACATAGTCAGGAGTCTAGTCAACAGAACTTTTATTAAGTAGTACATTTTTATTTTAATTTGGAAAATGGAAGAGCAGCCTGCCAGCTCACACTAACCTTTTTACTTTCACCATCACTGATTTTTGATGTCTTAGAAATTCATTTCATTCAGGTGCCCATTTCTGATACTAATCATTACAGTTTCTCTCATGTTTTCTATCATAAATCCTTGTATTAGCTTACTCATATTACATTGAGCTTCTACCACTTTATTTGCTACTAATGTTGAATTTTGAGCAGGCACAAAGTTGAAAGGGGTGGACATCCATAATTTGACAGTAAACTGTTACTTGTACTCTTTTGTAGAGCAACCATTCTCAGTTCAACGCTATGTTCCAGCAAGTAATAATATAAGTTTATCTTACTGGAAATATGGTCAAACACATGCAAACCAGACAAATCAACAGCCTTCCTATCAAAACAGCTTGCTTGTACCTTTGGACAGTTTTGTTTCTGAGGTCTCCACCCTGGGATGTGGTTATGCTGTGTGGGAAATTGGGGTTAAAGACAGGATAAATAGAAATAGAAATAAACAAAATGGAAAGAAAAGAAATGGAGCCCTAGAGCTGAGAAAATGAACTTAATTTGGGCTGCACACACACTATGAAATTTTTTCCCATGGAAAATTTTTCCCAATAATATTTCAATAAATTTTATTGAATTCAAAAATACATTTCTAACACAATACTATTCTATTAGAAAATTGTAGATCTGAGATGGAGTAATACTGGTCATTGCTATATTTGAAGCCAAACAATTTCACTCTTCTTTGTAGGGCAAAAGAAGCTAACAGTTCCTTTCCCTTTAAAACCATGAAGTATTTCTCCATAAAGAAATTACTAAAATTTTTCTATTCTGTAGCAATTCCATGAAGTTTTATCATTTTATGTCCGAAGTCAGAATTTTTTCCATATTGCTGCAATTTAAACCTTCTGAACATTAGACAGAAATAAATTATCTACAAGCATAAAAATTCTTTGAATAACAGGCCATGGAATTGCAGGTATTAAAATTGCCCCCCAGAGGGAGCCCATATCGTTCCACAAATGCATTAGACATCTAGTTTGAATTACAAAGAAAAATTAATTAAAACGTATATGTTTATATGTACTGTGTGTTCCCTGGAGTTAATTCTAAAAGCCACATACATGCAGAATCTAATAAAAATAAAATTATGTTAGCTGCATATTTTACTTAAGCAATATGAGGGAAAAGATGAAAGCAGGTGCTACTTAATGTTTTGTTCAGGAAGATTTCTTGGTGCCCAACAGCTCAGAGTGGATTGCAGTGCTTTGTGCCCACTGGAGAATTCTGTATATCTGAAAAAAGACCAAAACTAACTTACAAAACAGTGGTTTGGGGTTGCTATGAGCAGCTCTGCTTTTATTCTAGCAGCAGGTTTCTGCATTGTTTTAGCCATGTCCACAGAGATTCTTTAGAGCTGCTGGTGATAGGAAGATTCAGCAGGCTCTTTTAAAAAGCATCATGGATGCTGAGAAATGGAGGCAGTCCTGAGGATTGTTTGCCATTTTATCAAGACAGCCTCAGGAAGAGTATCCCTGCCATTCTGCTCTATCAGATGGCATAGCCCTCATATTCCTAGATGACTAGAAGTCTAGAGGTAAATGTACTCTGACACCCAACACTTTCCCATATTTTGTTTATTCTGCAGACATTTCATTCTGTTAGCTTTTTATGCTGTTTTGTCCCTTCCTGTGCTTTTTCCCCCTTTGGTTACCATGGAAACCATTTTCCTGGGAGGGGAGGAGCCTAATGGAATCCAGGAGTGTGAAGTAAAGTCAATTTATATCATTGCTTGTGAAATATTGAGAGTTTGTTATGGTAGTTATTGCCACGTATGGTAAATCAATCTTCCTTTGGAGCAAATTTCTAAATATTGATATGTGTGCAGGAATTATAGAATTAAAGAGAACCATGCACTGCAGGAACTTGCAGGCAACCTTGAAGATCACTGCTTTGCATGCTTGAATTGAAAATAAATTACCAATCAGAAAAAAAAACATGTTATGCTTTATATAATCTTTTTAAGCTATCCCAATGTATGAACTAATGTTTAAAAAGGTATGTGATTGCTACAATGATGTGATCTAAAAGGTCTTATTTTATCACTTTTAAAGCTTATGTAGATGTGCTCAGGCATAGTTCTTTACACATAGCTTATACACAGCTCAGGTGTTAATCCATCTTCACTCTCAGTCCAACCATTCCAATTTTAAATTAACAAGGAACTGTGCTAATCCAGAGCAAGCAGGCTCTATATACTTGTTCCTCCCTCCTTCTCTCTCTCTCTCTCTCTCTCTCTCTCTCTCTCTCTCTCTCTCTCTCTCTCTCTCTCCCTCCCTCTCTCTCTCTCCCTCCCTCCCTCCCTCCCTCCCTCTCTCTCTCTCTCTCTCTCTCTCTCTCTCTCTCTCTGTGTATCACACACAATTATCGAGGCAATTGTGTTTATGTTTCCTGGTTTTAAAATAACTTGGTTTGTCCCTCTTGTCGAAGCTCAAATTTGTTTATTTTGTTTCACTTGCAGTTCATTCTGTTGTCTGTTTTCTCTGCAAGAGTTGTGAATGGAGAGACAAAATATTGGGCTATTTGTGCTCTTGAAACAGCTGCCACGCGATCAGTGACAGGTATTTTTATGTGCAATCTTCTACATTCACTTAACACTCCCATTTGAAATATTTCAAACCTTGAGTCATTTCTTGAACGTAGAGAGCAGATGTGGAGGGAATGGGACAGCAGACGTAAAACTATTAGGAAAGTGAGACTGTATCCACAGATGAAGTCCGAGGGGTAAGACGGAATTCTCATGTTTGTTTCTGCAAAGCTATAGCTACTGTGTCCTTCTTCCACTTGTGTTTCATGAATTGATCCATACTGGCTTCTTACTCAAAGTGATTTTAAAACACAATTGCTGTAACACTAGGAAATCTGACAACTCTGTAAATAGAGATGCGTATCATGGTATTTACTACCTTCCTACCTGAGAAACATAAATTTCTTCCCAGAAAGGACCTGAAGCTGGTACATACTGAAGAGTACTTCATAGCCACACTGAGCAAAGGGACCTGTCTTGGTCCAGATTGGTTCTTATGCCACTAGAAGATAATTGATCCTTTGCTTCCTGAGAAGCACATGCTATTTGTGAACTTCCCCAGTACAAATGAATTGACTGCCCAGTTTTTCACACATTATGCAATGTTTACTATAAAAATAAAGAAGCTACATGTTTCATTGACCTTCATTGTGTACCCATTTTCCCCACTGATATTAAGGAAATGAGTACATACCTTATTTATTTTACTTTCAGACTTGATAAGCCTGACAGGGCCTTGGTCTGAGATGGGCAGCTATATAACACTAACTGTCCAGTCTGAAAAAAAAAGGCAAGAAATGTGTGGTTGTCTTGGGTCTCTTCTCTGATAAAGCATAGTCTATCAGAAATGTTTCACGAAAAAAAAAAAAAAAAAGGACAGTTGTTCAAATATCTCTAGTGAGCCTAATGTAAAAATCAGCTGAGATCAAAGCATAGGTATTATTTGTTGATGTATCACTATTGTCTCAAATGAAGTCTTAAAAACCAGGACATGTACCTCTTCAGTACTGTAGGGAACACTGTGCATATCAGACAGCAGTTTAAAAAGCCAATTTAGGGATTATGGGAACTGCAAAGTTATTGAGAGAGTACAGGGAGTACAGGTAAGTGTTCCTTTCTTCATGCCATCCATCCATCCTTCCTCTTTTCCTCCCTCCCTCCCTCCCTTCCTCCCTCCCCCTTTAATTCATTTCTCTTATTGGGATTTTCTTAATTTACAATTGACCAAACACAGTTCTAAAGGATCTAATATTCTCTAATATTGCTTTGTTCTCACTGTTTTAGGTTTGTTTTTGAATGGAGAAATGTAAAAATCATGTGAATAGAAAAAAATGTTCAGAAGCCTGAATGAAGCACAGTCAGCTAGCTTTCTGGGGCTTTAAAAAGAACCTTTGCAAATGCACAAAGTATGCATGAGAAAGATACTTCATATTTTAAATTTTTAGTCCTGGAGTCCTGGTGACCTATATCTATGTTATGTTGGTGTGAGTTCCCTGCTCTAGGATACTTATCTGCACTGGGCAGTTGAAACGGTGGAGATGGTGCTGGTTATCCACAGTAAGAGGAACACAAAAAAATTTGTTACTGGATGAGAAGCATTGTATTATTTGAGAAAGTAGTAAACAGAAAAAAGTGTAAGTGGATTTGGTTGCTTACATAAAGTAGTTTAGATTACAAATAGAAATACAGTCTCTAATATAAGAAGCATGCACATCCAGACACAAAGCACAATAGTATGTCACTCAGTCCTGTAAAAGATGTGCTGAAGCCTCATTAGTATCTCCATTGCTGCATTGCATGGGTGTGTGGTGTGTGACCCAAGAAAGGACCAGAATAAAGCTGTCCAGCTAAGAGGGCCAGCTAGCACTTCAGTTTACAACATGCTTTCATAATTGGATTGGTCATATTTTTACTTATGAATTAATACTAAAAGAGTTCATGTCTCTCTTAGCCTAATTTGCTCATGATGAAATCTTACAAAATATGCAGCTTCTGAGGGTGGGTGCGGGTAGTGGGGCATAACCTCTAGAGAGTCACAGAGACCTGGGATGGGAGAGGCTCCCAGGAAAACAATGGGATTGACCTTAGCAGAAATGTCCAACAGTGGGGAGAGTAAACCTGTAGAGACCACCTCAAGAAGTTAGGCAGGGCCGCCATTGGAGGGATGGGGTCACCAAAGCACCTTCAAATTTTCTGACCCAGAATTGTCCCTGTCTAAAATAAATGCAGATACAAAAATAGAGCAGAGACTTAAGGAAAGGCCATCCCATAACTGGCCCAACATGGGATCTATCCTATGGATGGGCACCAAACTAACAATATTATTGATGCTGTGTTGTGCTTGTAGACAGGAGCATCTAGCATGGCAGTCCTCTGAGAAGCTCTACAAGCAGCTGACTGAGGCAGATACAGGTACTTACAGCCAACTATTGGACTGAGGTCAGGAAGCCCTACGAGTGAGGGGAAGGATTGAAGGAGCTGAAGGGGAGGGTGAGTCACAGGAAAACTAATAGTATCAACAAACTCAGCCACCTGGAAGCTCCCAGAGACTAAGCCACCAGACAAAGAGCACATGCTTCAGATGTGCCTAATACTGTAGAGACTTGATGACCAGGGAGTGGGGTTGTTTGCGGAGGTGAAGAAGGAGAGGACTCATTTTAAAGGCAGAGGGTAGGGAGAGTGGAATGAAGAATCCTGGGAGTGGAGGTTAGATGGGAGACAACATCTGGAATATAAGTAAATAAAATAACTAATAATAAAAATAATAAAGTGACACAGAAATACAAGAAATACCCTATACCACAATATTCTAATGAAAATATTTATATTGATAGAATCAACATACTGCAAACCTCTAGCACATGAAAAGGTTCAGATTGTCATTTTATAGGCATATTCATTTCTTTCTCTATTCTCTTCATAACCACAAACCTATTCTTTATTGTCATAACTTCAGTTCGAGAATGTTACATAATGAAATTATATTGTGTATATGAGTTGACAGTTATCTTTTGTCTGTCAGCATAACTGTGATGATAAATATTGTTAGGTGTACTGTCAGCCATTCCCCTTTAATCCCAAGTACTAGGTTTGTTTTGGTGTATCTGTACAGTGGACTCATTCTTCATTCATCTGTTTACACCAAAAGGCATTTAGTCTCTTTTTCTATTTAGAACAATTATTAATTACAGACAAAATAATTCATATTATACAGATAACCTTCTATCAACTTTGTATACAGGAAAATTACTCTGTTGTATAATAGCTACGTCTTGAGATTTTTAAAAACCTGTTAAGCTATATTTCAAGTGGCTGCACCATTTTCATTTTCAGTAGTTATTTTAGAGTGATTCAGTTTCTCTGACATCCCCAACAGCATTTGTATGTCCACTATTTTATATTTTAGAAATTATGGTATGGTATTAATAAATGTGTGCTCACCCCAGATAAGGCGTTGATGATAGATCAAAGTAAGAATTACACAAAAGTCCAATTTTATAAGCCAATTAATTTTTTAGACTTCCCACCAAGCATGGATGAGGGGTCACTTTCAAGAAGGTAGTAATAGCAATCAGTTCACTCACCACTGTGTCCAACCCACTGTGCATCAAGACTTCACAGAAAGTACACCATATACTTCTACTGCCAGTTAGATGTCAAATTCCTGTACATCCCATCATCGCCCAAGATTATTTACAGCTAGGGGCAGGGACAGAATGAAAAATGGCCAGAATTCTAAATAAAGTAATTCTCTTACCCTCTCCTATTAGGGAGCAATAGTAACCCTATTTCCATTACTGTATACTATATTTCTCTTCTTATTATGTTGCCATGGCTACTGGCCAAGGTTATCTCTACTCCAAGATGGCAATAAATAATTATGCTATGTAGAGAAGGAGAAAAAGCACACTATAATACATATGTACTAATGTTGTATGGCTTTTATTTGTATTTTATTTGTATTTTCTTAATAGGTGAATTGTTCTTCATCTTTTCAGATGCTTGTTTGGGTTAAATGTTTCTTCTTTTGTTCAGCTAATTTAACTGTTTCCGTTTGTTGATGAATTTTAAAAATCAGTTGTTTTGTACTAAATATAACTGTGTTATCACATGAATAACTTTCAGAAATTTTCTCCCATTCTGTAACTTGCCCTTTTATTCATTTACCATCCACACATTGGTTAATATATGCAAATACAGTTGGGTTTTGTATTTTCATCATGTGCTATTTCAAGATACAAAATTCATTTCTTCATTTAAAGTAACTTTAGGACATCATAAAAAGCAATGGATTTCATTATTGTATTCTTATATTGTATCATATATGTGTGTGTGTGTATATATATATATATATATAGTTATGCTTTGCTTTTAATCCCATGTTTTCTAATATCCTGATTTTTTTATTTCGATTACTAATTCTAAAAAAAAAATGCTTATATTAGCATTGAAGATTTAACTTATCTTTCATCCTAAAAAGCTTTATCGTTTTACAGTTTATAAACTTGGCTAAGAAGTATATGTTGTTCAAGCTCACTTTGCCCCCATCGGCATCTCATTGTTTCAGTTTGTGTTAAAATATTATCTTTTCTCTAAAGAACAGTTTTTGCATCTTTGTCATTACTGAAGTGGTTACTGTGTGAGTCATGGGTCTCCAATCTACTCTACTGATTTATCTATTTTTCCCACTTCCAACATCATATAGTTTTGAGTATTTTAGCAATTGAAATCTTGAAATTATAGAAAATTATTCTTCTTCGTGAAGGCAAATAAAGGGGGTGGGGTGATGAGAATGGGGCTGGGGAAAAGGATAACATTTCAAATGTGAATATAGAGTATCTAATAAAAATGAGGAAAATATTTTCTCTCTTTTACAAAATTGTATTTTGTATTCTAGTTTTTATAACTCTCAAAATTTTTATCAAGATTATGGTTGAAGTTTTGCTACATTTTGATAAGAACTGTGTTAAGCATGGATTCAATCAGGGAAATGTTGTCTTTAACATGCTGACTTTTGTTAGAAGCTGATAAACATCTCTCAATAAATTTATGTCTTTAAAAATATTTTTATCATATATACTTATATATTTTTAATTATGAATGTGAAGTGGAAACTTCTGTTTTCTTAGGAAGTCAAATGATGTTTTACTGAGGCCCCTGGTGAAATAATCTCCTGAAGCAGAAACAGGTGAAACCATGCTTTGCTGTAGCAAACACATGACAGGATGCATGATTTTTCCAGTGGAGTATAAATATGACTCCATTGACAATGGGAGCTTGATCATTGATTTGCTTTGCTCTGCCTTGCTATTCTTCAGCAATGATAGTCAGGTATGGCTTTGCCTTACATTGAATTGCTGAGCTCCACTTGTAGTGACACCATAGAGAGAACCTCACCAAACTTGGTGTTGTTCCTGGGGCTTCTTGCCACTTTCGTGGCCTCTGGCTCATTGGCAAGCCTTGTGATTTCTTGTGGATTGAACTACCCTTGCTCGTTCATGTGTGATGCCTGTTGACAGGACTGGACTGCAGCTGCTGATTCATTTTGGTGTTTGCTACTAGACTCAACTTCTGATATCCTGACAGTGAAGATTGCACCTGAAGAACTGTTTCTAATCAGGTCTACCTCCCCATGTAATAACTTTTCAGATGCTAGGTACAGCCTGTCAGATGACAGTCATGCTAACCACCTACCTGCAAGTACAGCAGAATACCATTAATTAAAACAGGGGTGGGCTCTCTCTCCTGGTATGAGTCTCAAGCGGTGTCAATAAAGTATGAGCCTGTTCCTTGATTGCTGCTGCATCTATACCCCTGCATGTCTTGGAGTCAGGACAAACTGTGTATGTAAGTGTTTGTGTATGGGTAATGTTCCAATTCATTCTTCTGTAGACTTTTTTTTTTGGTTACTGGAGATTGATGTTTCAGATTCCATATTCCCATTGCTAGGAGTCTTAGAGTCACCCTCATAGGTTCCTGGGGATTTCCATGGACTGTGGTTTTTAGCTTGTCCCAGAAATGCCTATCTCCCACTGATTCCAGTTCTCTCTCCCAGTACTCTATGTCAGTAGACTCCCTTATTTATGTTTCCTGCTTCCCTCCTTCACCCAGGCTGCTCCTCCTTCCATCTACTGCAGATATCAATTCTATTTTCAATACTTGATAAGAGTCAACTGGCCTCCTTCAGTTACCCTTGTTACTTAGCATTATTTGGTTTGTAGTCTTTAGCATGATTGTTCCATACTTTATGGTTAATATTACCTCATGACTGCATACCATACTTGTCTTTCTAGGACTAAGTTATCTCACTCAGTATGACATTTTCTAGTACTATCCATTTACCTGAAATTTTCATGATGTCCTTGTTTTTAATAGCTGAGTAATATTCCATTTACCATATTTTAACATGTACCATAATTTCTTTATCAATATTTCTCTAGGGATATTTAGGTTTTTTTCTGATTTCTGGTTATTCTGCATAAAGTTGTTATAAACATAGTTGAGAGAATATTCTTGTGGTACAGTGGAACATCATTTGGGTATATGCCCAGAAGTGGTACAGCTGGGTCTTAAGAAACTGCTAATTTGATTTTCTAAATTATTGTATAAGTTTGAACTCCCACCAGCAATGGAGGAGTGTTCTCATTTGTAGGCATAACGATTTTGTGCATTGTTTGAAGGTTATCCTTGTGTTATTCAAATGTTGATCTGTCTGCCCTCGTGTCTTCTTTTAATCCAGAAATGGATTTGTTATGTTTATTCTTAGAAGCTCCTGACTCAAGTTTGTATAAACATTGCTACTCATTCATTCTCTAGGATGCCAATATAAGCCAATGAGTCACTACAAAGCTTTACAGAGCATAAGTTAGGACTTCGATTATAAGAGGCGTGGAGAATGAGATGGGAGTGGGAGGAGGAAGCCATGAGTAGAGGTCAAGAGATCAGGAGAAGAGAAATGGATCAACAAAGAATGAAAAACTGCAAGTAAGATTGTCTATTGACTAGATGGAAACCTGACCAGATTGGAAGTTTAAAATGGAGTAATAATAATTGCTCAGTATATGGCATAAGCAATTTTAATAATTCTTTGACTTTGTGTGTGATTATTCTAAAACTAGCAAAAATAAAGAAATACAGCTGCTGGATTAGCTTACAACCTACTTTTATATTTAAAATAATTTATTGTATAACCCTTGCTTCACATCCTTGTCAGCATATGCTATCCCTTGAGGTTTTTATCTTACCCATTCTGTCAGGTGTAAGATGAAATCTAGGAGTAATTTTGATTTGCAATTCCCTGATGAATAAGGAGGCTGAACAATTCTTTAGGTGCTTCTTGGTCATCAGAAATTTCTCTGTTCAGAATTCTGTATTTTGACTTGCACCCCAAGTCAAATTTTTTTTACATTAGGTTATTTGGTTGGTTGATGTCTAGTTTCTTGAGTTCTTTCAGCCCTCTGCCAGATGTAGAGATGGCAAAGACAGTTTCCCATTCTGTAGGTTAACATTTTGACCTTTTGACAGTCGACTTTACCGCTCAGATCATTTTCAGTTTCATGAGGTTCCATTTTTGCTTGATCTTAGTTTCTGAGTTGTCTCATGTGCCAATGTATTCAAGAATATTCCCCATTTTCTATTCTATCAGATTTAGTGTTTCAGATTTTATGTTGAGGTCTTTGATCCACTTAGAAGTTTTGTGCAAGGTGCTCAATACAGATCTATTTTCACTCTTTTTCCTGCAATATTCAGTTAGGCCAGCACCATGTCCTTAACATGCTTTCTTCTTTCCATTACATAGTTTTGGCACTGTTCTTAAAAATCCAGTGCCCTTGTGGGTTTATTTCTGGGTTTTTGATTCATCCTGTCTTTTTTTAATTCTATTACTAGGCAGGTTGTATTTCTCCATAGTATACCTTGAAATTAGATATACCTCCAGAAGATTTTTATTGTATAGGATCCTGTGGTTCCCCCTGCTCCCCCATAGGAATTTGAGACTAGTTTGTTGCTTTGAATAATTTTAGAAAACCGCTAAGCTACCAATAGCAGACAGGCCCGTGATCCTGGCCTTTTCTTATGTCGGCAGACTTTCTGACCCAGAGCTCCGAAATATCTCTACCCAGCTCCCTAAATTCCCGCGGTGGGTCACTGCTTTGCCAGTCCACGCGTTTAATTTTACATGACTAACTGGTATGCACTTCTCGAAAACCCATGCTCTGCCGTTACACTTGTTCTCTCTGGAATGTCACCACATGAAGGAAACCACCACACAACCTTAGTTTAGTATCAACAGGTAACACAATCACTGGGCACAGCAATTAGCATCTTAATTTTGTAAGTCATTCTAAGTTCCTCTCTTGCTTTAACTTTCAGTCCATTTAATTTAATGTTGCCCATCATCTTTCTGTCTATACTCTTTATTGTGTTTAGGCATGTGCCTTGTATTCCTGACTTCTCTGAGACTTTTATCATAAAGGGATATTGGATTTTATCAAAGGTTTTTTTTTTTTTTTGAGCATTTATTGAGATATTTATGTGGGTTTTGTTTGTTTGTTTTTTGGTTATCTTTAGTTTTATTTGCATAGCAGATTTCTTTTATGAATTTTTCTATATTGAATCACCCCTGCATCTCTATGATACAGCCTGTTTTAACAAGGTAGATGATATATTTATGTGTTCTTAGATTTGTTTGGCAAGTACTTTATTAGGTAGTTTTAGATTCAAATTCATTATGGAGATTGTTCTGAAATTCTTAGTTGAATCTTTGTGTGGTATAAATGTAAGGGTAACTGGCTCTATAAATTAATTTGGCAGTGTTACTTCTGTCTATATTTTGTGGAAGAATGTGATCAGTATTTTTATTAGCTAACCTTTGAAAGTCTTGTAGAATTCTGTGCTAAAACCATGTGGCCCTAGACTTTCACTTTACTTGGTTTTATTTTTTATTGTTCCACTTTGTTTTGGTTTTGTTGTAGACTGTTAATGATGGCGTCTATTTCTTTAGGGTTATAGATCTACTTAAATTTTGTTTTGCTCTTTACTTAACACTGATAAGTGGTATCTGTCAAGAAAATCATTTTATTTAGATTTTCCAGTTATGTGGGGTGCACGTTTTTTGGTGGAACACATCAAAATTCTTTGCACATCCTAGGTTTCTATTGTTGTGTCTTCCTTTTGAGTTATTATTTTGCTAGTTTAGAAATTTTCTGATTGTCTTTTGTTAGCTTGATTAAGGTTGCTGATTTTCTCAAAAGAACCAACTCTTATTTTTTTGTATTATTCTATTTGTTTTGAGCATTTGCATTTTTAGCCCTGAGTTTTATTATTTTCAGCCATCTATTCCTCTTTTGTATCTGTTTTTTTTTCTAGAGCTTTAAAGTGTGCTGCTCATTTGTTAGTATGAGACCTCACCAATTTCTTTTTGAAAACACTTAATGCTATGAACTTTCTTTTTAGCACTGCTTTCATTGTGTCCTTTAAGATTGGTTAGATTGTGCATTCATTTTCTTTAATTTCTTTACTTTTCCCTTGATATCATGTTCATTGAGTATGTAGTTGCTCAATTCCCATGGATATGTAAGCTTTCTGCTGCTTCTGTTGTTGCTGCAGTTCACAATTAATCAATGTTGGTCTGATATAACAAGTTATTTTATATTTCTTTGTATTTATTGAGACGTGCTTTGTGACCAATTATATGCTCAATTTTGGTGAAGACTATATCATTTGGTTTTGGTTGAATTGTTCTACATTTGACTCTTAACAATTGTTAGTTTCACTCTTTCTCTGCTTAGTATCTGTCTATATGACCAGTCTGATGAGAGTGTAATGTTAAAACATCCCAATATTAGTGTATGCAGTTTGATGTGTGATTAAATTAATTTGTGATTTAGTAATGTTTCTTTTATGAAAGTTTTGGGGGCCTAGACATTTAGTCTTAAGATATCCTCTTGGTGGAGTATGAATTGTTTTTCTCCATTTTAAAATTAATTTTGATTGAAAGTTGATTCGATTAGATGTTGGAATGGGTACTCCAGCTTGTTTCTTGGGCTCATTTTCCTGGAAAATCATTTTGCAGCCTTTAGCTCTGAGGTACTGATAATCGTTGATACCTAGGTGTATTTCTTTTATGCAATAGAATTGTGAATCTTGTTTTAGATTCCATTCTGTTAGCCTGTGTCTTTTTATTTGAGAATTGAGTTCTTTGACATTAAGAGATATAAATGACCAATGACTGCTATTTTCTGTTATTTTGATATTGGTGCTGTTAGTGTGTGTATGTTTGTATGTTTCCCTTTTCATGGTTTTCCTACTATGAAGTTCTTTCCTCTATTTTCTTAGGTGTAAATAGCCTCCTTTTGTTGGAGTTTTTCTTCTAGGGCTGGATGTGTTAATTGACATTGCTTAAATTTTTTTTTCATAGAAAGTCTTATTTTTTCTCTCTGTGGAAATTAAAACGTTTGCCAGGTATGACAGTCTTACCTGGCTTCTCTTAGAGACTGCAATATATCTTACCAGGACCTTTGGCTTTTGTTTTTACTGTTATTTTAATTTTATTTTATTATTATTTAATTTTATTTATTTATTTTCATTGTATATTCTCTGCATTTACATTTCAGATGTTATCCCCTTTCCCCCAATCCCATTCCTTATCCCCCTCACATTGCCTCCATGAAGGTTCTTTTTTTCCCAAACACCCTCACCTACCTCAGTAACTTGGCATTCCTCTACACTGGGAAAGCAAGTGTTTACTAGACCAAAGTCCTCTCTTCTCATTGATGCCAGAAAATGCACCTGGGTCCATGTGTCTCTCCAGGAGAACTCATTGGTTGGTATTATAGTCCCTGGGATCTGAGGTGGGTTTGATTAGTTGATCATTTTGTTCATCCCGTGGGGTTGCAGACCCTTTCAGCTCCTTCAGTCATTTTCTAGCTCTTTCATTGGAGTCTTCTTGGCTTTTAGAGTTCCTGTTGAAAGGTTTTGTTCAATTCTGAAAGATCTGCCTATATATATTACTTAGCATTTTTCCCTTGTAGCTTTTACTATTCTTTGTGTTTTGCTTACTGTTTTAATTATTATGGGGAGTGTTTCCTTCTCTTGATCCATCTATTTGGTGTTCTGTAAGCTTTTTGTATGTTTATAGATGTCTCCTTCTTTACTTTAGGTAGATTTTCTTCTATAGTTTATTTGAAAATATATGCTGGGCCTTGAAGCTGAGAATCTTTTCTATTCCTATTATTCCTAGATTTAGTCTTCTAATAGGGACCTATATTTCTTAGATATTTTGTGTTAGGAACATTTAGATTTAACATCTTTTTGACAGATGCACTGATTTTTGTTTTTGTTTGTTTGTTTTTTCTACTCTATTTTCTAGACCTGAGATTCTCTCTGATCTCTTTTACTGTATTTGTAATACTTATGTCTGTAATTCCTAGTCTCTTCCCTAGGTGTTCCTTCCTTATGATTCTCTGTTTGTTTTCTTCATTGCTTCTATTTCCTTTTATAAGTCTTGAACTATTTTATTCATTTCCATTACCTCTGTGACTATATTTTGCAGTGTTTTTTTAAAGTAATTATTTTCTCTTTAAAGGTCTATATCATCTTCATAAAGATAAACTTAAGGGATTTGTTTGTGCTTTAGCTGCGTTTGATTTTTCAGGGCTTGCTGTAATAGAACAACTGGGCTCTGATGTTGCCACATTGTGCTGGGTGTTGACTGTGGTTTTATTTAGTGGCTATAAACCATCTAGGTTTTGAGGTTATTTTGAGGTTGTTTATTCCCTTTGTTATTTCTGTTTTCTCTCTGTCCTCTGGTCTGACTGGCCTGGGGTTCTAATTACTAGTGCCTCTTCAAGTCTAATAGGTCTTACCTGGTTGTCCTTGGTGCCAGAAGAACTCCAAGAATCCAGGAAGAGATATGGTGCAGGAAATATTATGTAGGCTATAATTTACCTCTCCTGCTGTTGAAAGTGCTCTCAGAATGGACAGGCAGAGATTTTGAGGAAGATAGGGCCTTACCTGGTGCGCCTGTTGCCTTCAGGCTTTCAGTAAGCAGGCAGAATGCTAGTGTAAGAATTTAGCTGCCGGGTATGAAGTAGAGTTTATGCTGTTGGGTATCAAAAAGGAATTTAAAGTAAAAGAAAGGTTAAGGACTAAACAGGGATAACTTCCATGAAAGTCAAACACCCCCAGTAGTTGAAAATTTAAGGTGGGTATTAAATATCTTTTCATCACTATTATTATATCTAAGAGTATGCAAGATTGTAGTTTGTGACTGTATGCTTTTGTTGATATCAATGAAAATTATTAAGTGAGGCTCAAAAGCACAATGTGCATGTGCAAAAGATTCAAAGCAAATGTGCTCATAGAACCTGGCAAGAAACTACAGGAGGGAAACCTGGACAAAGTTGGGTTTTGGAATGTTCCACAGTCTGGAACAGCAGTATTTCAATCAGTCAATGTTAAGCATAAATTATATTCGTGTGGAAGGAAAGAAACATTTCATACTTTCATTGACAGTTTGGTGTCAGGGCTGTTTTTCTGGGAGTACCTTTTATATTTTGGTTCTCTACAATCTACTTACATTTTCCAGGCTCATCTTGATTTTTTTTTCTACTGTGAGAAATAATCATTAATTTAAGTAAAAACTTACCAATGCATTAGTGTTCCGTTAGTGTGTACAAAATAATAATTCACCAATTAAATTACATTAAATTAACTCAATCAGCTGCAATTTTCCTTAAAAAGCATCGTGGCTTGTTGGGTATTAAAGAATGTCACATAAAGTTCATTATTATATCAGTGATTTTATGTATGCATTTCTTTATTTGATTCATGCTATAATTAGGTCTAGCACTCTAGTTCATGGAATGATCTCATCCATATTTGTTGTGTCGCAAGGTAGTCTTTCATGTACTTCTTTGGAGATTTTTATTTGTTGTGAATTTAAACTTCATTAGGTTGACAAAATTAAACAGCCTTCTGGGTTTTTACCTAATAGTTGCAAACTTCAAAACACTGAAGCAACAGGGCCATAGTTCTCCCCAAACTCTAGCTGCATTTCCAGTGCTTTCAACTATAATTGAACCCAGTGCCCACGTATGAGCCTAGGTATAATAAGTTCAGGATTTTAACTTCACATTTCCATTAAATGCTGCAGCACACAGGCACTGTAGACCTTCAAGGTTTTCTCTAATTGACAATAAAGTAATTCAGAAATTCCAGAAAAAATGTTTTAAGGATAGACTATGTTTGTAAACGTTTCTTGAGAACAAGAAACATTGTTCACAGTAAACTATATAAAGTTAGGCAATCTTTAGATTCTAGTATATACTCCACAAATAATTCTTGAAAGAATAATGTAATAGATGGAAAGACAGATGTACTGATGTTGTCAACAAACTCATGATATAAATTTTGATTTTAGAGAATAGAAAATAAATCTTAGCAGCTAAGAGAACATGTTCTTTTCCCATCAGCCTTAGCTCAGACTGAGTACCAATATCAGGCTGCACACAGCCTTTAGTAAAGCTAGCTCCTGGGCATTCACCTTTCACATCTATTCTCCACAGGAAACTGCACTTCACATATTTACACATTCAAAGGTAAATAAAAATATATGATAACATTACTTTAAACAGATTTTTAGATAGCATATACTTTCGACATATAATACCATTTTAACTGTGACATATTCTTGCATGTATACAAAGCTTTTGATAATTTTTATCTACAATTGTTATTTCCTCCTGATTCTGCTGATACACTTTCTCTTCCCAGGTAGTTTCCTTTCAACTGTGGTGTGTGTGTGTGTGTGTGTGTGTGTGTGTGTGTGTGTGTGTGTGTGTGTGTTTGCATGTAGGTCCATGAAAATAATGAAATTAGAGCTACTTATAAAAACATAGAGGAGAAGTTATTCACCTGAGCATGGACTGATGTTCTATTACAACCAATGACCGAAATCTGCCAACTACTAAAGTATTGCAGGTCAAACATTTTTATTTACCAGATCAGGTCATTGTAATGGAAACTTTTTTCATTGTATTTTTTAATAAATATTATTCTTATAAAAGTACTACAAGTGTTTTCGCACATAATTTGAGGAACCAATGTTCATTATACATTATCCATAGGTTAAAATATTCATAAGTCCATGCTGATACTTGTAAATACAAGAACTAATAAATAAAGGAGAAAATAAAGCTTGTTTTCTCAAGTAGAAATTAAATAAATGTACCAAGGAAGTAATGTGAAAATTTACCAAGAGTTAACTACTGCAGTAACAATTGCAGATTAGTTCTTGAGGACAAGCATTATTTCTGTAGCTTTCATGTGCCTCCCCTCAATTTGTAAATTGTGGAAAGAAAAGATGATATTACCCAATGAACAAAGAGGACATGCTTACTTTCTGTTATTCACTGATAGCTGTGCCTCATTTCTACTGTATCATTACGAGGTTTAAATATTTTTCATTAACTACGTCCTATCATGGGATAAATTACACCTATAGTTAGACGTCAGTCAACAAAATATCTTACTTGTACTACTCAATGTGTTAAATGACAAAGAACAAGGAATGATTGTCCAGTCTGGATAAAGGGAGAAAAAAATGTCACAGAAGATAAAGAAGTAAAGGAGGAGCTGGGATGTAACTCAGTGATAGAGAATTTTGCACTTGGAAAGCTCTGGGTTTTGCATTTTTAACTTCATCAAGACAAAGAAGAGTAAGTAAAAAGAGTTACAATATTTTTTGCAGAACAAAAACATTTGGATGAAACCAATAACATTTAAAAATATCATAGATGATATTCTAGTCAATAAGTATTATGCCCATGTTGACTTCTAAATACTGATGATTACACTGTAATTAAGCAAGCTGTTAAAAAAAAATTAAATGTAAAGATGAAAAGACTGTACTATTTAATATAATTCAATATTTCACATGAATTCATTTTGGCTAAAGACATGGAAATTGCTTAAAATGGAATCCAACAAAGTGTACATATTTAATAAAGTGTATTCATCCTCAGTCAATGTGATTATACTGTTTCTCTGCTCAGAATGCCTTATTGTGCCACATTTGCTACATGTAGTCCTGGGTTGAAAACACCTATCCTTTGCCAAAATGAGAGTTGTACACGAATTTGACAAACTCCTTCTCAGCAGGTAGTCCTCCAACAACACATGGAGAAATTGAAGTATAGCTCCATTATGTTCATTCACAGCAAGCAATAAAACTGTCTCTATCTGTCCAATAACAAGTGTGAGAGAAGGTTTGGTCTTCTCTGAATTTAGATATAGAACTCTAGCAAGATGGCTTAGAGATAGTTAAGACTTCACACATGCAAGACTGTATTTCTCTAATTTTCAGGAACTCTTGGACAGCAATATTGCCTTGATCGATAAGAAAAGTATTTATAAAATGAGTGAAAAGGTTTGACATTTAAGATTGATATCTGAAGCAGACTCAAGAAGTATAAAGTAAAATAGCATAGTGTCAGAAAACTAATTTCACATCAGTAGACAAACACAGCCATAGAGAACAAGATCAGCTTCAAGGAGGGTTAGTGGTAGCATGCTTTCCAGAGCCCTGAGAATAAGACCTATATATTTTAGGGCATGAGCAGAGAAGCAAAGATCATTGAATTGGCTGGTGATACTAAAACTGAAATCAGGAAATAGTAAGGTGCAATATTATCAGATTGAAAAGGATTGAATTGCAGATGATTAAGACAGAAGATGCCTGACACAGTCTAGGTATAAAAACACAAACTAATAAGTATAGGATCAAGAAGCCAATTATGCAGAACATACACTCAGGCAAGGATTTTGAAGATATTGTGGGAAAATCTGTAAAACCAACAGCACAGAGCAGAGCATATTAGGGAAGGCAACCTGGATTTACTAAGTTATCTCATCAATGGGGTTGAAGAGAAGAGAAAGTGAATGTAAGGTGTTCACTTGATTTCTATGTGAATTTTGTGTTCAGTAGTAAATGGAACAAGAAACAAAAACTATGGCTTTAATTGGATGCAATTTTCATTTAAGTTTCACTGGGGAGCAGTGATTTAATAGAAGAGATTTTGAAACTTAGATATTCTCTGGGAATATTTTGAAATACAGAAAATGATGAAAATATTGCTGCTCATGTGTATACTCTGTTCTAGTGAGAGCTCAAATATCCTTTAATGTCCCAAGTAAACATGTCCTTTTTTCCCACTGCTATGTTGCTGTGTTTACAAATGCAAAATTCAGCCCCAGGGTTGAAAAGTGAAATGAGAAATGAACTATTTAATGCCAGAAAATTCTCCACGAAAATCTGGTGAAGTAAGCTTGCAAATGAATAGAAGTGACTCTTAAAATTCTTTCTGGTGAAGGTGGTGATTAAAAAGCATTGCTAAAAAAAATAACAGTCACAGCAAATGGGAAGTGTGAATAAATCTTAAATGGACAGTTTTAAAATGCAAAGTTTTCCCGAATTGCAATGTCTTCATGTTTAAACTAGAATTTAGCTGTACAAACAAGACTTGAATCTTTCCATTTATTTATACTTGTGTATCTTGCTGTTCTGATTCTGCCATAGGGAACACGGATCATTTTAATGAAAACAGTGGTTGCCAATTCCACACAGCTAAGACTAGCATTATGCTCAACTTGGTTTACTTGAGTCACTGTGTATAGCGTTCTTGCTGGCATAAAGAGTAAAGTGTGAGTAAATATATTTTGCCTGAGGATTTAGGATTACAGAATAATTTTCATTTGAAATACACAAAAAAATAGAGCAAAATATTGAGTCTTCTTTTCTTTTGATATTTCTGAGTGGTTATCTCACTTCTCTACATTATTTTTGCATGATAAAGAATATAGAGGTTTCTTCATGGAAGGGAATTTTAAAATCATCTAGTAAAATCCTCTTAAATTTCTGATAAGGAAAATGAGAAAAAAGAGAAGTTAAGAAATGTACCCAAATCTTCAAAAAAAGGGGGGGGCATTTAAAGAAACACCTAGGATTAGACTTGCTGCTTCCTAATTCACCACTTTAACATTGAGGGTTGTAGGAGCATAAATTGGTAAGGCAATCTAATTGAGTTTCTGCAATTGTGATTAATATTCCATTGTTTGTGCTTTTATTTTTAAATATATATTTTCACTTTTAAAATAGTAAACATAGATAGAATTGCAAAATTACAGCACATGAACTGGTTGTAGACGGAAGAGCACTCATAAAGAACAGAGAATATCTGGGACGAAAAGTGTTGTCACTGATTGCCACTGCAAAACGATACACCAGGTCTGGAGAAGTCAAATTCCCCTCAGCACACCCATGGACATCAGACATACATGGACATGCAGACCAACTATTTCCTGACTAGTTACTTTACAACAATATAGTACCACTTTGACCATTTCATCTTGGTTTTGTGTCTTCCTGGATGAGGTAATCATTTAGAATTTGCTATTGTGATAAAAATTTCCACAAACTCTCTAGCTAATTATGAACATAATGAAGGATTGTAGTAATAGCACCTACAAAATTATGAGGACGGGAGTTTGCATAGCTTTGTATTTTGACCATTAGGTGTCCTTAAGCAGAAAATTTAATTAAAACCAAAAAGAGATTTTAATAATACAGCCAGTCATTTGTTCTAATATTTTAGGAGCTTTTAGCAATTGTGAATGCTGAAGAAAATATTGGTTAAATAACACAATTTTAAGTAATAGATATCTCATAAGTCAAAAAAAAAGAGAAGAGTATTCACACATCTGGCTACAACTCAACAGTATGCCAACTTTCTTCTTCAGATACTAAAATCACCAAATTTAAAACTGTGCCCAGTCATTATGGAAAAACCAAAATCACCAAATTTAAAACTGTGCCCAGTCATTATGGAAAAATCAAAATCACCAAATTTAAAACTGTGACCAGTCATTATGGAAAAACCAAACATTTTCAAAATTTTTCCATTAGCCAGCTAATGAGAACAAGTAACTTTTTATTATGTGTATTTTCTACTTTGCTTTTTACTAGCACTTGGCCTTATTTATTTATTTATTTATTTATTTATTTATTTACTTGTCTTAAGAGATGGGGCTGATTTTATATGCTCAAAATTGAATAAAGTTTAAGTTTAGGACTCCCTATTACTTTAACTGTATTTACTTAAAAATTATAAATTTTGTGATAATAAAGAGTAAAACTAAACTGTATTCAACTTCTTTTGACAAATTAAGTAATTAAAACATATGTATCTACATTCTAAAGTAGAGTATGAATTATTCATTATTATTAATCGATTTTCCATTCATATGCTGCTGAATATCAACCTTGGTCTCCATGCTTGTTCAACACCTGCTTGACAACTGTGTTTTATCTCAAATGCACAACTTGATTCTAAAAGGGTAAATCTGGAGAATCAGAACAAAGGACATGCAGAATTGAGCAATATTCCTTTGCTCACCTCTATTTTAAATACTTGAACGTTTTATGTTGTAATAAAAAGACAGTGACACCATGCAATCATACAAAACAAGGTTTTCTGTTGTATTCTAGTGCCAAGTGTTCAATCTTTCTAAGGAATATGAATTCTGGACATCAGTCAAGGTTCAAGAAGGTCAAAGTTCACAGGTGAGTGCCCTCCTTTTCAATACCTGGTGTAATTAGGATACACCGAGAATCAGCTTGACTACCAAGAGTTCTTTCACAGCCAGGCTCTCAGATCAAGTATTTCAGAACCTTTCCATACCCATAAACAGCCTGACTCAAGGAAGCCAAACTTAAATAGGCTTATAAGAGGGAAAAGCACCAATCAGAATCAGAAAGGCAAGAAAACACCAGAGAGAACCAGATGGTGAGAGGCAAGCACATCAGCAACACACACACACACACTCACACACACACACACACACACACACACACACACACACACACACATACACAAACACACACAAATACTACTTCGCAAAATTAGAATGCAGTTTTCTTACCACAGCAAACCCTGGGTATCCTAACATACCTGAAATGCAAGATTATGACCTAAAATACCATCCCATGAAGATGATAGATGGCCTTAGAAGATCATAAATACCTCCCTTAAAGAAATGCAGGAGAACACATGTAAACAAGTAGAAGCCCTTAAAGAAAAATCATGAATCTCTTAAAAAAATACAGGAAAACACAATCTAACAGGAACTGAACAAAAGTATCCTGGATCTAAAAATAGAAATAGAAACCATAACAAAATCAAAAAGGGATACAACCCTGGAGAAGGAAAACCTAGGAAAGAGATCAAGAGTCACAGATACAAGCATCACCAACAGAACACAAGAGACAGAAGACAGAATCTCAGGTGTAGAAGATACTATAAAAGACAATAACACTATAGTCAAAGAAACTTCAAAGTACAAAAAGCCCCTAACTCAAAACATCCAAGAAATTCAGGACACAAGGAAATGACAAATTCTAAGAATAGTAGGTGTAGAAGTGAAAATTTACATTTCAAAGCGCCATTAAATATCTTCAACATCACTGAAGAAAACTTCCCTACCCTAAAGAGTTGCCCATAAACATACAGCAGTCTACAAAACAGCAAATAAATTGGAACAGAAAAGAAATTCCTCCTGTCAAATAATAACCAAAATGCCAAAAAATGAACAGAAAAAATAAAGAATATTAAAAGTGGTAAGGAAAAGAAGATAACTAACATATAATGGCAGACTTATAAGAATTACACCAGACTACTCAACAGAGAAGTCTAAAAGCTAGAAGATCTTGGGAAGATTTTAAAGCCCCTAAGTGAACAAAATTCCAGTCCAGGTACTATACCCCCCAAAAAATCTTAATTCCCATAAATGGAGAAGTCAGTGTATTCCATGAGAAAACCAAATTTAAACAAATATCTTTCCAGTAAATCAGCCCTACACAGGCTAATAAAAGGGAAACTCCAATACACAAGAAAAACCAAGAAATTAATTATTTCCCAATTTATCCAAAGTAAGAGAACCACATAAACATGATTCCACCTCTAACAACAAAAATAACAGAAATCAAAATTATAGGCCTTAATATCAGTCATCATCAATAGACTCAATTCCCCAATAAAAAACATAGGCTAACAGATGGATACTTAAATAGGACAGAGCATTTTGCTGCATACAGGAAACATACCTTGGTAAGAAAGGCAGTCACAACTTCAGAGAAGGCTGGGAAAAATTTCTAAGCAAATGGCCCCAAGAAACAAGCTGGTGTAGCCATTCTAATATACAATAAAATAGACATTCAACCAAAAATTATCAAAAAGATTGAGAGAAAAACATCAGACATATAAAAGATATCCACTAAGACGAACTCTCAGTGTTGAACATCTTTGCCTCAAATTCAAGGACACTCACATTTGTAAAAGAAACATTAATAAAATTTAAGGCACACATTGAACCTTCTATAATAATAGTGGGGGATTTTACATACCAAAGCCATTCAAAGAACACCCCACCATGAGATCCATGTCATCAGCAGTCACCAAACTCTCCCTCTATTGCTGATGCAAAGAAGTGCTTTGCTTACAGGATCTTGGTATAGAAGTTCTCTGGTGGCTCTGCCAGAGCATTATTGATATTGATGAGGATGTTTGCAGCCAACCACTCAACTGATCACCAGAACCTCAGTGGAAGAATTTGGGGAAATACCGAAGGAGCTAATGCAGATGGCAATCCTTGAAGAAGAGCAACAATACCAACCAATGGGACTCCCAGAGCTCTAAAGGATTAAGTTATCAACCAAAGAGTATACATATATCAGTCCATGAATCCAGCTTCATATGTAGCAGAGGATTGCCTTATCTTGCATCAATAAGAAAGGAGGCCCTTGATCATGTGGAGGCTTGATAAGCCAATGTAGGGAGATGCTACAGGGATGGTAGAGGGATGTTTGGGTGGGGGAGTACCCTTTTAGAGGCAAAGAGGATCGGCAATAAGTTTGAGATTTGAATAGGGGAGACTGCTACAGGCAAATAACCTTTGAGAAGTAAATAAATAAAATAACCAATAAAAATAGAAAGAAAGAATGAAAGAAAGAAAGAGAGAAAGGAAGGAAGGAAGGAAGAAAAAGAGAAAGAAAGGGAAAAAGAGAAAGGGAAAAATAGAGAATCACAATAAAGGAATACATCTTCAAAACAACTCCTACACCTCAGGCTCAGGGAACATTGTACAAGAAGGCACAGAGAGATTGTAAATGGCAGCGTTTGCTGTTAGACTGTATCTGCTAATAATATCAGAAAATATCCCCATTAAAATCTCACCAAAATGATTGCCTAAGTATGATCAGAATAAAGACAACAACAACAAACCTGCTAAAGTAGACAGGGAAAGAGCAAGAAGAGGAAAAAATCTACACCAAAATTTTAGGCAACTAAGAAACGAGGGTGGAAAAAAACATTCTTCTCCAGGAAAGAACACAACAATTGCTTAGCCAGTAAATGTTTTATCTCTGAAAATATACACAGGGAAGTAAGATCATATGCATAAAAGTAAAACATACAGACTGTACAGGATATATACAGAAATATACATGTATCACATATAGGCAAGTAACAATAATTCATGTAAAATAGGGACTATGAAATTCAATGAGGCAGAAGAGCTACAAAAAATGACAAAACAATGTAAGTATATTATAATCTTAAATTTTAAATAAATATTACAAATTCTCCACTAGTTTTCAAATGTTCACATTTATTTAAAACAAAGTTAATTTCCTAGTCATTTTTAAACATTTTCTTTTTACTTTTTAGATTATTATACATAATTTTTCCAGGTCCTCCTTTCTAGACCACACATGTATTTATATAAAATTGCCACTAGCTGAAGTCCTTCTGAGAGAGGGAACCTCAATTTAGCACATGTGTTCACTAAACTGGCCTGTTGACAAGACTATAATGTGCTTTCTTAGTAGAAGATTGATATGGAAAAGCTCAGGTCACTTTGGATCTTACCACCAATGGACTGGCAGTCCTGAACACTATGAGGCTACTTAGTGATAGAATGATACCGGAAAAGAAACAAATCCTTTTCTCTCCTTGTTTCTTTGGTTCACAGTGTTTTATCATAATAATAAATACCCCAACTAACATACAAGCTGACCAACCATAGAAAGCAAGCCTGTAAGCAGGGATGTGGCAGTCTGCTTTAACTCTTGTTTCCAGGTTCCTATCTTTACTTCATGCTCTGGCATCCTTGATTGCAGGCTGTAATCAGTTCTTGATTATATGCTGTAACCAGTAAGCCATATAAATCTGTTTCTCCCTCAACATGCTTATATTCACGGAGCTTATTATAAAAATAGAAATAAATCTAGGACAGGGAAGTTACTGGAAAAGTAGAAGTCCATGCCCTAGTGCTGACAATATTTTCTGCTGAAAAACTCCATGTGTTTCACTTTGAAAGAAGGACTTCTCTACATGAATTTTATCATTTTTGTACAGGGCATTTTAATAATTGAAATGATTCAAGACAAAGAGAGACTATTTGCAAAGGCTGGAAAACAGCAAGTGAGACATGACAGTTCAGGACAACCTGATGGCAGATGAAGCTGAGGACTAAAGATAAGCTATTAAAATTAATTTGCAGATTTAGTAAAGCTGCTAGGCACAAATTTAATATATAAAATTAAATGTGTTTTGCATACTTGAAATAAGCAATAATAGATGTGAAGTATAAAATGATGCTTAGGAAAGATTAAGAAAAAAACATCTTTGTGGCTGAAACTTATAAAACACCACTAAGAGAAATGTAAAAGCAATGAAAACTCCCATTGCTGTGTAGTCAGATGTCTTGGAGCACAGTGGCTCAAAAAAGGATGGTGATTGTTTCTTTTCTAAAAGCATTATGGTGGAAAGCTTCCCCACCTCCAACCCAACTTTCAGCTTATATGTAAAAAGAGTTTATTGAAAGTTTAGAGAGTTTTCTTCTAAACAAATGAAGCTGATGGGTTAACCTCCCACCAAATTCCAGTTGAAGAAGCAGACTGGAAGAATGTATCCTCTATTCAGATGTATTTTAACTCATCTTTGGTGTACAAATGGAAGAAGTGAGAGCTAGTAAAGTAGTCGCAGATTGTCCTGATTTGTAACTAGTACAGTCAGTGACTATTTAGGCAATGACTTCAGACTGCTGTGAAAGAAAGCTGGGTAGAACTCAGTTGTAGAGCTATCAGCCTTGCACTCAGCCTGTCAGTAAGGCAACCTTATCAATTTTAATCCTCTGAAACAAGGAAAGAATTCTCCAACACTGAGCTGTAGTTTGCTCTTAGCTTTTCTCCCAGTTTAACAATGCATGTGTTAATAATAAAATACAGTCAAATTTCCTGAGTAAAGTGCTAAGGTAAAATTAAGAGTCAATTTTTTTTTTAAAAAATGTGACTAACATCTCTAATATAGAAGCTTCAAAATACCAAAATCTCTCTGTTGGTTTTACTTCAGTTAACACAGAATTTATTATTAAATAGCCATTAAATATTAACTATACCAACCAATGAGGCCAGTGGGGTGCTTTTAATGAGTTCACATGCAGAGATAATAATTGAACAGAGATTATGAACTCAGTCTGCTTACTGGGTAAAGTTAGATTCTGCTGGTGATAACAGTAACCTGAAATAACTGCACCTTTAATAATATGAAAACTTTGTTTACTCTTACACCCTCAAAAGTGTCTGTTTCATCAGTACCATAATGCCACAGGAATAGTTCTCAAATTCCTAATATTCTTAAATGTATGTGTATAAGGGGGGGGGAGGCTAGAAATGATTGACGTACTCACATATCCAAAATGCCTTGGGACTCCTTTGGTAGTTTACTTGAACTTCAAAATACTATCTCAGAATATACCCTGTGAGATAAAAGTATGAACAAGTTTGTTCCCATCTTCCCTTCATTTTTCTTTTCTTAGGTAAGTAGTAAAATCCTGATTATATTTTCACCCTTTTGTTAAATCAGGTCATGAAACCTTCTTTTTAAGAACTGGCACATCCTCCAGGTCCAGTACTTGCTCAACACTCATGCTCACATGGACAGCCCTGCTTTTGCCATGTTGTCTTCTAGTTCATTAACCTAATTCAGGAAGTACAGCCTACACTCAAAAATATCAACTTACAAGTGATTTCTTAAAGAAATGCATACAAAAATTTCATCAATATGCATTTAATACTATATTGGCCATATGTGCCTTGTTACAGAATTCAAAGCATGTCACCCAGTTTGAGTGTAAATACTTCAAGCTAAAAGGATCCCCCAGTTCTCCCTAGAAATCCTAATCTCATTCTTGAGGATGTCAATTTTCTGGGTGTCCGAGACATAGTCTATGAAATTACAGGCAAATCTTGCCAAAGTATTAGCCTCATGGGAAACTGTCTATAGGGAATGGATTCTGACCATTGTGCTCAACTTTACTCAATTAAAATAGCATTCTTTTCTGTGTAGGGTGTGAAGAAGACTGACAAATTTTCTTCCTTTCTTTTTCTTATACACTGTAACCAGATTGGACTCACTTTTATAGGGTAGAAAGTGCTTTTTAAAACATCGGTTTAGTAAAATCTATTTAATTGTAGCTGTCCCCCTCCCTTTGAAACATTCTTTATGACTTTCTCTTCCCATTAGCCAGTGCCTTAGGCAGTTACTAGAAAGAACTAAATTGAGTTGCTTTTCCTATTAGCTGTGGTTTGTGAGTCAGCTTACTGCTTCTAAAACAATTACAGAAGGAAACTGTTATTTTAAATAGAAATTTGAGTATATTTAGAAGAAAATGAACCATGTATTTTCTTCTAGCTGCCCTTGCTTTCCAATTTCATGTTAAAGACTGAAAAAGACTGCATAAAAGGGGGGGGGGTGAGTGTTGAAAAAAGGCAACGGAGGGAAACTGAGAGCAAGTGGGAAATAAGCACTGAGAGGTGGCGAACAAAGACCTAAAAGGAGCCTTAAAACTCTCAGATACAGGGAGGTGACTCTTCACATCATTTAATCTATGCAGTTAAATTATCCAATTTTCTTGAGATTTCTCAGAACTGATAGGATTTGTGCTGACACTATGCCAGCCCACATTAGCCTAAGAGATCAGCATTCAGTGACTCTATCCTTAAGACATGATAGTGTTCTGTAACTGTTCCTAGGAACAGTTGAAGATAATTAAATCATTGTTTGGGCCTGGATGTTTGCCCCAAATATGTCACTGGTGGTTTTGATATCCAGTTCTTTATAAATAAAAACCTAAGCTTTACCAAAACCATAAAGAATGCCTTCTTTGACCTAGTTCATATTCAGCTAATAAAGCATTGCTTTTCCACATATGATTCCAGTGTTCCACCCTTGTAGATTATATCCCTTGAGTATTGAATAGTTCAGAAAGTTCCTTTCTAAGTAATGCATATACCAAAACATGTCTTTGTTCAACTTTTAATGTTTGTCTTTTTAAATGAACAATGTTTGTAAAAAAATATTTGAAGAAAACAATGTATGTAGTTTTGATGAATCTACACATCATATAAAAATGAAATCAAGGTAGTGAGCAAACATATTACCTTTAACATTGATCATTTCATTATAAACATAAACCTTCAAAATCTTATCTTTCTAACTATTCTTATCTGTATGGCATAGTCACTATGTGACAGACACCAGAATTCATTATCATGTCACTGAATGGTTGTATCTGCTTAGGAGCCTCCTTGACCAGCCTTGTGCCCCATTTTCCCCAGCAGCTAAAAGAAAATGCTTTTCTCTACTTTTATAAGAAGAATTCTTATTTGTTTTAGTAAGACATGTTCTGGTTTAAGCAAATTTACAACCTTTTCGAAGTAGGTAGAAAGTTTCATATTTCAGAAGAAATCAAAAATAGCTTTGATACAATTTAAGCCACCAGAGTGGCATCACTACCACATCTTAAGTCAAGTTAATTGTATAATTTAAATGGTAAAAGTTTAACCCCACATAAGTAAAATCAAACCATCATTTCAAAAACATGTTTCACGATATATGTCAGAAACATGGAATACCCTTATGTCTTCCACAATGTCAGAATTTATGGAATATAGAAAACTCAGAAAGTAAAAAAATCTCTAAGACAGTACTTCAGATAAAAATATTTTCTTTGGTAACACAGGTTAAAGCAAACCCATATTATTCTACTCTCCTAGTTTTAGGCATGTGGTCCAGGATTGTATAAGAAAGCAGACTGACCAACCTTATGGACTAAGTCAATAACCAGTATTTCTTCATGGTCTCTGCTTCTGTTTTTCCCTTCAACTTTCTGCTATGCATAAGATCATACTTTGGAAAATTAGTATTATGGTATATAAACCAAATAAACCCTTTCCTACTCAAATTATTTTTGGTCATGGTCTTGTTCACAACAACATTAAGTAAACAAATTCAGCCTACCAATAAGAAGTTTTATATTTCTCTGGATAATATTTATTGACATTGATAATCCATATTTCTAATATTTCACTAAGAGAAGGGGAAAGCAAAAAGTATAATGACATAAAAAACAGTCCTCAAAATTTCCAGAAATCTTACTGTATATTCAAAGTGGATTAACTTAAGTAAACATTTATTTTAGTCCATATAAATACAGATACTCATCTAAGTCTAGAACCAAAATAATTTTTCTATGCACAATTTTAATAGATATTTAACACTCCAGACTATAACAATTCTACAAATATACAAAAATATTATTTTGCACACACACACACATACACACACACACACATACACACACACACACACAAACACACACACACACACACACACAATCAAATAAAGTTTTAAGGAGGTAACCATAACTTTTTTGCATGCAAAGTTTGCATGTCTGCATTGACATCTGTTGCTTTTGATTGGAGGCTATTCGGAGGCTGTTTTTCTAGCACATCAAAGATTTATTCTTATAGCAGTCATCTTATAGCAGCAACCCCTATAATTATTTCTCTGTAAAGGAGTAATCTCTCATTCTGCAATGATGCACTGCAATTTCCAAGAGTTGTCTTATGTGAAGGAACTGTTCTCTTGCAAACCCTAAAAGTCATTGTAAATTCATTGTTTCTATTTTAGCAAAAATGCTGACAGGTTTACTCATGACTGTTTCAGTCAGTACAAATTCTTCCTTTTCAGTACCTTACTTTTCAAACTTCAAAAACTAAACTCAAAGAAGACATAAAATGAAGAGTAACAAACTTATGTTGTTATGTTTGCTTTCTTTCTTTTCTTTCTTTTTTTGATTGTTCTGTAGTATAGCATGAGGTCAGGGATGGTGATTCCCCTGGAAGTTCTTTTATAGTGGAGACCTGGGCTTTTTTTATCATTCAAAATGAATTTTTACATTGTTCTTACTAAATCTATGAAGAATTGAGTTGGAATTTTGATGGTGATTGCATTGGATCTGTAGACTGCTTTTGGCAAGATGTTCACTTTTACTATGTTGATCTATATAATTCATGAGTATTGGAGATATTTCCATGTTCTGCGATCTTCAATATCCTTCTTTAGAAGCACCATGGATTAAGGCTGGTCTTCAATAACAACAAAACAAGAGATATCCCATATGCATATGGAAGCTGAACAGTGCCCTACTCAATGATAACCTAGTAAAGGAATAAATAAAGAAAGAAATTAAGAATTATTTTAGAATTTAATGAAAATGAAAGGACTATGTACCTAAACTTATGGGATAATATGAAAGCAGTACTAAGAGGAAAAGTCATACCTCTGAGTGCCTCCAAAAAAAAACTGGAGAGAGCAAACACTAGCAGCTTGACAGCAAACTTGAAAGGTCTTGAAGAAAAAGAAGCAGATAAACTTAATAGGATTAAATGGCAGAAAATAATTGAACTCAGAGCAGAAATTAACCAAATATAAATAAAAAGCACTATACAAAGAACCAACAAAACTAGGATCTGATTATTTGAGAAAATCAACAAGATTGATAAACCCTTAGCCAGATTAACTAGAGGGCACAAAGAGAGTTTCCACAATATCAAAAATTGCAAAGAAAAGGGACACATACAACAGAATCTGTGGAAATTTAAGAAATCATCAGATCCTAGTTCAAAAGCCTATATTCAACAAAACTGGAAAATCTAGAGGAAATGTACAAATTTCTAGACAAATATCAGGTACAAAAGTTAACCTAGAATAAGATAAACCATCTAAACAGTGGCATAATACCTAAAGAATTAAATGCAGTCATCAAAAGCCACTCAAACAAAAAAAGCCCAGGACCAGATGGTTTCAGTCCATAATTCTGTCATTCTGTCAGACCTTCATAGAAGACCCAATATCAATACTCTCTAAACTAGTCCACAAAATTGAAACAGAACAAACACCACCCAAATCATTCTTCAAAGCCACAATTACTCTTATACCTAAACCACACAAAGATCACACAAAGACAAACAAATTCAGAGGAATTTTCTTTATGAACATTAATGCAAAAATACACAATGAAATTCTTGCAGACTGAATCCAAGAAATCATCAAAATGATTATCCACCAAGACCAAGTATGCTTCATCCAAGGGATGCAGAGATGTATCAATATATGAAAATTGATCAATATAATCCACTATATTAACAAACTAAAAAATAACACACACATGATCATCTTTTTAGATGATGAGAAAACATTTGAACAATTCCATACCCCTTCACGTTAAAAGTCTTGAAAAGATCAGTAATTCAAGGCCAGTAGTAACAGCAATATAAAGCAAATGAGTAGCCACCATCAAAATAAATGGTGAAAATGTTGAAGCAATCTCACTAAAATAAGGGACTAGACAAGACTTCCCACTCTCTCCCTTCCTATTCAATATAGTAATGTAAGTTCTAGCTAGAGCTATCAGACAGCAAAAGGAAGTCAAATGATACTAATTGGAAAGGAGGAAGTCAAAATATTTACAGATGATACAGTAGTATATTTAAGTGACCCCAAAACTCCACCAGAGAACTCCTACAGCTGATAAACAACTTCAGCAAAGTTTCCAAATATAAAATTAACACAAACAAATCAGTAGCCTTTTTGTACCCTTACTCTAACCATTATACATCTATCAACCAAAAATAAAAGCCCAGGAACAGATGGTTGTTGTTCAGAATTTTATCATTCAAAGAAGAGCTAATGCCAATATTCCTTAAAGTATTCTGCAAATGAGAAACAGAATGAAAATTTATTCGATCTATGAAGCCACAGTTATTTTGGTACCTAGACCACCCAAACAAACAATAAAGAGAGAGAACTTCATACCAATTTCACTTATTAATATGTAAGCAAAAATATGTACTAGAATTCTTGCAAAGTGAATCCAAGAACACATCACAATGATCATTCATCACAATCAAGTAGGCTTTATCTCAGGGATGCAAGAATATGTCAATAAATAAAAATCTATCAATGTAATCTACTATATAACTTAACTAAAATAAATCACATGATAATCTTATTAGATTATAAAAAGGCATTTAATAAAAACAATAATTCTTGATGGTAAAATTCTTGGGAAGGTCAGGAATCTAGAGCACATTTCTAAACATAATAAAAGCAAGGTCCAGCAAACCAACAGCCGGTATCAAATTAAATGGAGAGAAAGTTAAAACTAAAATTTGGGACAATATAAACCTTGCATCTTTCTCTTTATCTATAAAATACAGTGCTTAAAGTTCTAGCTTCAGCAATAAGACAAAGAATATTAAGGGGATACAAATTGAAAAGGAGGAAGTCAAATTATCTCTCTGTGGATGATATGAGTATATATATAAGCAATCCCAAAATTCTACCAAATAATTTCTATAAATTATATATAAATGCAGCTAAGTGGCTGGATATAAAATTAACTCAAATTAATCAGTAGCCTTTCTTTAGTTAGATAACAAGCAGGATAAATATGCCTCATGCTGTAAGATCAACAGTTGACAAACGGTGACCCATACAATTGAAACGCTTCTGTAAGGCAAAGGACGCTGTCAATAGGACAAAACAGCAACTAACAGATGGGGAAAAGATCTTTACAAACCCTTTATCTGATCAAGGGCTAATATACAATATATACAAACAACTCAAAAAATTAGACTCCAAAGAACCCAAAAACCCTATTATAAAATGAGGTACACAACTAAAAACAGAATTCTCAAATGAGGAATCTTGGATGGCTAGAAACACTTGAAGAAATGCTCAACATCTTTAGGCATCAGGTAAATGCAAATTAAAATGACCCTAAGATTCTACCTAATACTAATCAGAATGGTTAAGATCAACAATGCCTGTAATACCAGATGCTTGGGAGGATGTGGAATATGAGGATTACTCCTCTGTTGCTGGTGGGACTGCAAGCTGGTAAAACCACTTTACAAATCAAACTGTAGGTTTGTAACAAAACTTGAAGTACTTCCACCTGAAGACTCAGCTATAACACCACTACTGGGCACTAAAAAGGTGTTCCATCGCATAACAAGGAAATATGGCCGACGATATTTTTAGCATCCTTATTTATAATAGTCAGAAGCTGGAAACAAACTTGATGTCCTGCAACAGAAAAATGGATGCAGAAAATGTGGTGCGACACCAGAACCAGCGGAGACTCAAGATACAGGCCTGGTGAGAAGGGGTTCCAACTAGCCAGGAGGCAGAGAGATCTCTGCTGAGTGCACACGGAAAGTGCGCCACTGCCCTGCCTGATCCAGGGACCAGGAACCCTTCATTGGGCCCTCTGTTCAAAGCCTGAGGCTATTGGGTGCAGAACAGGGCTTGGACCATCCACCACCAGGAACAGCGGACAATGTGGAGCATGTATCTTTGTTGTATGTTAGAGCATCGCTGGGGTAAGTGCCCAGAAGTGGAATAGCTGGATCTTCAGGTAGTATTATGTTCAATTATCTGAGGAAACACCAGACTGATTTCCAGAGTGGTTGTATCAGTTTACAACCCCACCAGCAGAGGAGAAGTGTTCCTCTTTCTCCACATCCTCGCAAGCATCTGTTGTCATCTGAGTAGTGATGAGGTGGAATCTCAGGGTAGTTTTGATTTGCATTTTCCTGATGTCTAAGGATGTTGAGCACTACCTTAGATGTTTTTCAGCCATTCGATATTCCTCAATTGAGAACTTTATGTTTAAGTCTGTACCCCATTTTTAATAGGGTTGTTTAATTCTCTAGTGTCTAGCTTTTTGAGTTCTTGTATACCTTGGGTAATATATTATATTATATATATTATATTATATTATATTATATTATATTATATTATATTAATCAGATGTGGGGTTGGTATAGATCTTTCCCCTCTCAGTTGGCTGCCATTTTGTTTTCTTGACAGTGTCTTTAGCCTTACAGAAATTTTGCAATCTCATTAAGTCCCATTTGCCAATCTTTGACCTTAGAGCTCGAGCCATTGGTGTTCTATTCAGGAAATTCTCCCCTGTACCTATGAGTTCTAAGGTTTTTCCTACTTTCTCATCTAATAGTTTCAGTGTATCTGGTTTAATGTGGAGATCTTTGATCCACTTGCACTTGAGCTTTGTACAAGGAGATAAGAAAGGGTCTATTTTCATTGTTCTGCATGCTGAGTGCCAGTTAGACCAATACCATTTGTTGAATAGGCTGTCCTTTTTCCATTGAATGTTTACAGCTGCTTTGTCAAAAATCAGGTGACCATATACGTGAGGACTCATATGTGAATCTCATATTCTATTCAATGATCCACATGCCATTTCTGTACCAGTACCATGCAGTTTTCAGCACAATTGCCATGTCATATAGCTTGAGGTGAGGGATAGTGATAACTGTAGATGTTTTCTTGTTGTTGAGCATGGGAGATCTTTCCATTTTCTGAGATCTTCCTCGATTACCTTATTTAGAGTTTTGAAGTTCTTGTCATACAGGTCCTTCACTTGCTTAGATAGAGTCACACCAAGGAATTTCATATTGTTTGTAACTATTAGGAACGGTATCTTTCCCCTAATTTTTTGTCTTCATTTTTGTCCTTTGAGTATAAGAACGCTACTGATTTGTTTGAGTTAATTTTATATCAAGCCACTTTGCTGAATTTGTTTATCAACTATAGGAGTTCTCTGGTGGAATTTGTGGGGCCACTTAAGTACACCATCATGTCATCTGAAAATAGTGAAGTTTTTACTTCTTTTTTTCCCATTTGTATCCCTTTGATTTCCTTATTCGGTTTAATTGCTCCAGCCAGGACTTCCAGCACTATGTTGAATAGGTAGGAAGAGAGTGGGCAGCCTTGCCGAGTCCCTGATTTTAGTGGGATTGCTTCAAGTTTCTCGCCATTAAGTTTGATTTTGGCTGTTGGTTTGCTGTATATTGCTTTTATTATGTTTAAGTATGGGCCTTGGATTCCTGTTCTTTCCAGGACTTTTAACATGAAGTTGTGTTGGATTTTGTCAAATGCTTCCTCAGCATCTAGTGAGATGACCATGTGATTTTTTTCTTTGAGTTTGATTATATGGTAGATTACATTGATGGATTTGTTTATATTTAACCATCCCTGTATTCCAGGGATGGAGCCTACTTGGTCATGGTGAGTGATCATTTTGATGTGTTCTTGGATTTGTTTTGCAAGTATTTTGTTGAGTATTTTTCCATCAATGTTCATAAGTGAGATTGGTCTGAAGTTCTCTTTCATTGTAAGGTCTTTGTGTGGTTTAGGAATGAGGTTTATTGTAGCCTCAAAAACTGAGTTAGGTAATGTTCCATCTGATTCTATTTTATGGAATAATTAGGAGTATATAAGTGGTAAGTCGTCAATAAATGTCTGATAAAATTCTGCACTGAAATCATCTGGACCTGGGCTTTTTTTGGTTGGTAGGCTGTGGATGACTGCTTCTATTTTGTTAGGTGTTATGGGAATATTTAGATGGTTTACCAGGTCATGGTTTAACTTTGGTATCTTTTATCTGTCTAGGAATTCATGCATTTCCTCCAGATTTTCCAGCTTTGTTGAGTATATGCTTTTGTAGTATGATCTGATGATTTATTGAATTTCCTCTGTTTTAGTAGTTATTTCTTCACTTTCCTTTCTGATGTTGTTAATTTGGATACTCTCTCTTTGCCCTAGTCTGGCTAAGGGTTTACCGATCTTCTTAATTTTCTCAAGGAACCAGCTCTTGGATTTGTTGATTCTTTGAACTGTTCTTTTTGTTTCTATTTGATCTATTTCTGCCCTAATTTTGATTATTTCTTGCTATCTACTCCTCTTGAGTGGATCTGCTTCCTTTTGTTCTAGAGCTTTCAACTGTACTGTCAGGTTGCTAATATATACTCTCTCCAGTTTCTTTTTGGACATACTAAGAGCTATAAGTTTTCCTCTCAGTATTGCTTTTATTGCATCCCATAGGTTTAGGAATGTCGTGTTTTCATTTTCATTCAATTCTAGAAAATCCTTAATTTCTTTCTTTATTTCTTCTTTTATCCCACTATATTTGAACAGAGCATTGTTTAGTTTCCATGTATATATGGTCTTTTTATTGTCTTTGTTCTTTTTAAAGACTAGCCTTAGACCATGGTGATCTGAAAGGATGCATGGGAGTATTTCAATATTTTTATACAGATTGAGGCTCATTCTGTGTCCAATTATGTGGTCAATTTTTGAGAAGATGCCATGGGGTGCTGAGAAGAATGTGTATTTTTTTGTTTTAGGATGATATGTTCTGTAGATATCTATTAATTCCAGTTGGTTCATAGTCTCTGCTAATTTTACATTGTTCTTACTCAGTTTCTGTTTCTATGATCTTCCATTGATGAGAGTGGGATATTAAAGTCTCCTACCATTATTGTGTGGGGTAAAATGTATTTTTTGAGCTTTAGTAGGGTTTCTTTTAAGAATATGGGTACTTTTGTATATGGAGCATATATGTTAAGGATTGAGAGTTCCTCCTGACAGATTTCTCTTGTAATGAATAAAAAGTTTCCTTCCTTATCTTTTTTGATAACTTTTGGTTGAAAATATACTTTATTCGATAGTAGAATGGCCACTCAGCTTGCTTCTTGGGGCCATTTGCTTGGAAGTTTTTTTTCTCAACCTTTCACTCTGAGATGATTTCTGTCGTTGTCTCTGAGATGAGTTTCCTGTATGCAGCAAAATGCTGGATTTTGTTTATTTACCCAGTCTGATAGCCTATGTCATCTTATTGGGTAGTTGAGTCCATTTATGTTAATAGATATCAGGGAACAGTGGTTACTGTTTCCTGCTATTATTGCTTTTGTAGGTTAAATTGTGCCGGCGTGTCTCTCTTCTTTTGGTTTTCTTGCTTAGAAGTTTTCTTGTTTTAACTATAAGGTGGTTCTTCTCATTGCATTGGATTTTCCACCTATAATTCTTTGTAGTACTGGGTTTGTGGTCATATGCTGTGTGAATTTAATTTTGTCTTGGAATATCTTCATCTAGCCATCTATGGTGATTGATAGTTTTTCTGGGTATAGCAGCTTGGGCTGGCACTTTTGCTCTCTTTGGGTCTGCCTGATATCTGTCCAGGGTCTTCTAGCTTTCTTAGTCTCCGTTGAGAATTCGGGTGTCATTCTGATTGGTCTGCCTTTATATGTTTCATAACCTTTTTCCCTCACTGTTTTTAGTATTCTTTCTTTGCTTTGGGCACTTTGTGTTTTGACTATTATGTGTCAGGAGGAATTTCTTTTTTGGTCCAATCTATTTGAAGTTCTGTAGGTTTCTTTTATGCTAGTGGTCAACTCATTCTTAAGGGTAGGGAAGTTTTCTTCCAGGATTTTGTTGAAGATATTTACTGTACCTCTTAGTTGATATTCTTTGTCATCTTTTATTTCTATTATGCTTAGGTTTGGTTTTCACATTTTGTCCTGGATCTCCTGGACATTTTGGGTTAGGAGCTTTTTGGTTTTTGCATCTTCTCTGATTGTTTTGTTTATGTTTTCAATGTTGTCTTCTGCCCCTGAGATTCTCTTTTTTATCACTTGTAGTCTGTTGGAAATGCTTGCATCTGTGTCTCCTGATTTTTTTAAATTAGGATTTCTACCTATAGTGTTGTCTCTTTTAATGTTTTCTTTATTGTGTCCATTTCTGTTTTAAATTCCTTCTTCCATTCCTTCATCTTTTTGGTTCTATTTTCTTCTAGTTCTTTGAGCTCTTTGAATGTTTTTCTTGTTTCTTTTTTAAAAGCTTCTAATTTTTTATGTTTTTTTTTTCTCATTCTTGTTTAAGGATCTCTATCATCATCTTTAGGTAGGATTTCAGGTCTGAGTCTTCTTTTTCTGGAAAGTCTGGCATTCTGCTATTTGTTGTGATGGGAGAGCTGGGTTCTAGTGTTACCAGGTTGTCTTGGGTTTCCTGGGGTATGTTCTTTTGCTTTTCTCTTGCCATCTTGTCAGCGATTGGCTTTGCCTTTCCCTTATACCTGGCCTGTGTCCCTGGATCTCCACTGTTCCTGGTGGTGGATGGTCTCAGAGCCTGTTGTGTACTCCAAAAGCCTCTGGCTAGGATCAGTGGGCCCAATGCCGGTTTCCTGGGTGCCTGGATCGTGTCGGGCAGGCACACACTTTCCATGTGCTCTGCTGAGATTTCTTTGGCCCCTGGCTATTCAGAAGCTGTTCACCCCCCCACCCCCATTTCACCAGTTCTCTGGGTCTCTGCTCTTCCTGGTGGTGGATGGTCCAAGCACCTGTTGTGCACCTCTGCCTTAATGAAATCTTTAAGAAAATGGTTGCATCTAGAGAATATCATCCTGAGTGAGATAACCCAGTCACAAAAGAACAGATATAATATGCATTCACTGATAATGGGATAATAACCTCAGAAAGCTTTGAACACCCCAGAAACAACTCACAGACTTTGTGAATTTAAAGGAAAAAAAAACATTATGCTCAATCCTTGCACACCAAGAAAACTTTGACTAATTCCGGGTTACATCCTGTTTTACAAGTACTTTTTGCTCATTGTAACTAGTAAGACCTTAATGCACACCATCAAACCTTTGGGGAAAAAAAAAGCCAGGCACTGACATAAATGTACTCATATACTTTCATGCAAATATGCTTAAAATTTGTTCTTTATTTTTGTTTTTTATAATAAAGTTGTTCAAAAAAAAAAAAAAAAAAAAGAAAAGAAAAAAGAATTGTATAGCACCCTCTCAGATTGTGGTACACCTAGACCTTAAATCATTAATAGTTCCAGAGCTAAGAATGTAGCCTTTTGTAAATTTTTTATATTTAAAAATAATTATGTTTAATCCTTACATACCAAGAAAACTGACTTTTTCCATGTTGTATTTTGTTTTACATATATTTTATGTTCATTTTAACTAATAAGATTTTAATGCATACTATCAAACCTTTAAAAAAGGTGTTGACTAAATATGTTCATATAGTTTTATGCAAAATTGCTTCTAAAAGTCTATATAGTTATCTCTGTTTTTAAAAATAAAATTGCTTAAATATTAAAATAAAAATAAAAGAAAATAAAAGAAAATGTGGTGCATTTACACTATGGGGTACTACTCAGATATTAAAAACAATGTGACTTCTTGAAATTCTTAGGCAAGTGGATATACTAGAAAATATCCTGGGTGACATAACCCAAACCATACGAACACAAGTGGAATGTAGTCACTGATAAGTGGATGTTATCCAAACGTCTTTGAATACCCAAATTACTATCCAGAAACTGTATGGAGATTATGAAAGAAGAACAATGTATGGATGCTTCAATCCTATTTAAAAGGGGGAACAAAATAACAGGAAGTGGAGGGAAGAACTTGGAAGAGAGGAGAGGGAGGGGGATCAGGTAGTGAAAGAAACAAGAGAAAAGTACAGAGAATCATAAAATTAAATAAAAATATCTAGCAGTTTGGCATAAAGAACTGGGATAACCAGTAGAAAGTCTCAGATGCCAGAGAAGAGAGAGTCGCACAGGACCCAACAAGGTTGATTTTGGCAAAAATATGCAATAAAAGTGAGAAAGAACTTTTAGAGAACACCTGGAGTAGATAGGCACAGCTCCCAGTTGACGGAAGGGACCATCTACTCATCTCAAAACCTTTAACTTAGAAGTATTCCTGTCCAATGGATATGCAGGGACAAAAAAAAAAAAAAAAAAAAAAAAAAAAAAAAAAAAAAGAAACAGAGACTGAAAGAAGGCCCATCAAGAGACCACCCGACCTAGGAAAGCATCCCATCTGCAGGCAGCACAAACCTCCACACTATTGCTGATGCCAAGATGCTCTTGCTGACAGGAACCCAGTAACAGCTGAGGTGGTAGTGGGTAGGTTGGCAAAGCAGAGGAGAAAAGGGTAGGTGGAATGGGGGCATGTTGTGGAGTGGTAACCGGGAAGTAGGATATCATTTTAAATATAATCAAATAAAAAGATTAGTATAAATCATGGTTATTTAATAGGTCTATAATTATTATTTTTTTTATTTTTTTAAACGACTTTATTTTACAAAACAAAGATAAATGTACAAATTTTAAACATTTTTTGCTTAAAATTATACATTTTTGTCAGTACTGTTTTTTCAGACATTGAAATAATTTTTACATAAAACCATGTGAATATATTTTTTTAGTCAGTACTTGATTTTTTTTCAAGGGCTTGACAGTATGCATTGAAAACCTAATAGTTACAATAAGCGTAGAGTACATGCAAAACAAAACGCAACATGGAAATAGTCAAAGTCTTCTTGTTTTGTAAATATATGTATATTTTTTTTTGTTTTCTTTATTTCTTGGACTTCATACAGTCTGTGAGTTGTTTCTGGGGGAGTGCAAGCCTCTGGGGTTAGCATCCCACTATCAGTGACTGCATATTATGTCTGTTCTTTTGTGACTGGGTTATCTCACTCAGGATGATCTTCTCTAGATGCAGCCATTTTCTTAAGAATTTGGTTAAGTCATTGTTTCTGGTGGCTGAGTAGTATTCCATTGTGTATATGTACCACAATTTTTGTATCCATTCATCTTCTGAAGTACATCTGGGTTCCTTTCAGCTTCTGGCTATTATAAATAGAGCTGCTATGAACATTGTGGTGCATATATCTTTTTTGTGTATTAAAGTGTCTCTGGGGTATATGCCCAGAAGTGGAAGAGCTGGGTCTTCAGGTAGTACTATATCCAATATTTATGAAAATATTCTTTTACAAATTTTATTGTTATAATTAATCCAATGTGTTTAAGTTTACTATATGCATCTCATGGTCAGTTATATTTAAATATTATATATCCAATCTAAGTTTTGTAAATATTTGTTCCTTACATTGTTAACAATAGATGAAGCATTTCCTTTATACACTAAGAACAATTATTGCATTATGCATATTGCAGAGCCATTTGTTTTAAAATGAAATATTAGAAAAATTGTATATCCAAGTATTCATTTGTTATTTTTGTTTTTTTTTTAAATGGTGTATATTTTACCACTGGAATCTGTATGGAAGAATAGATTATCAAAAGACCTCTTATTATAGGAAGCAATTAGAAAAAAAATTGGTATATTTGTACATGTGGTCTGGTATCTGTTAATTGCTATGTGTCAGTTTTCTTATATTTAAAATGATACATAGTTTACAGAATTGTCTTCAGTGTAAACCTAGAAAGCCATGATACATAGTAAACCTTAAGAAATAACTCAGGACTCAAAGGGAGGAACCCTAGAAAAAATGCCTTATGGTGAGTAGAGGAAACTTATAGAGCCCACCTCCAGCAGAGAGACAGGACATCAAGTGAAGAATGAAGTTGCTATCCCACAGTCAAAACACTGACCTATAAGTGCTCCTTTCTGAAAGAACTTCAGGGATGGCAATGGAAAAGGTTCTAAGGAAAAGAAGATCTAGCGACAGGCCCAAAGTGAGATCCAGGCTCTAGGGTAGGCCCCAAGGTCTGACACTGTTTTTGAGGCTATGGAGTGGTCACAAAGATATACCTATTATGACTCTGAAAGACCCAACAAGAAGGTGAAAGAATCAGATACAGGTATTTGCACCCAACCAATGAACAGAAGCAGCTGACCCCTGTGGTTGAATTAGGAAAGATCTGCAAGAAGCAGAGGAGGAGGTCGACCCTGCAGGAGAACCACCAGTCTCAGTTTAACCTGGACCCCTGAGATCTCTCAGACACAGGGTCACCAACCAAACAGCATACAACAGCTGTATGAGGCCCCTGACACAGCAGAGGTCTCTCCAGTCTGAGTTCAGTCAGAGAAGATGCATCTAACTCTTAACATACTGAAAGCCCCAGGGAGTTTAGTGGTCTGGTGGGGTGGAGACATCCTCATGGAGACAGCGGGGATGGGGATGAGGTATGGGATGTGGGTCAGTTGCAGGGTAGACCAGGAGGGCAATAAAATCTGAAGTGTAAAAATAGAAAATAAATAATAATAATAAAGAAATAGCTTGGGAAATGTTTATTTAATAAATAAATAATTAAGGAACCTTGGAAAAGTAAACATTTGACCAATGGGTTAGATGAAGCCCAATATACTCCTGCAATATCCTTTACACCTTCATCCATGTCCTTTCTGAGTATCTTATAAAAGTATAAACACAGCTTGATATCCTTCTTATTGAATTGAAAACAAATAAATTATTCTTCATGTACTGTATAGAATATGGGTCGCTATGGCTATAAAACTCAATAGGAGTATCAACACCAGACTTTAAGTTTGGAACCAAACTAATCAACACAATCAATATTAGTGGTTGAAGACGCAGACAAAATTAAGGTCTGACTACTTAGAAAGAATAAGGTGCTCAGATGGGACAGTGGGGAGACACACACAATAAAAAAGTTGATGCTTCTGTCCAATAATATGGATGACAAAAAGACAGAGAGAAAATCAATAGACTAAAATTCTTATAGGCACAAGCAAGACCACAGATGACATAGTTTAAAATCATGGGACTTTGATTACAATTTTTTATAATTAATTTGAATGAGCTAGAATTGGAATATTTGGGTCAACATTTCACTTGTTTTTAGATAAGATGATTAAAAATATTATAATTTTCTGACATCAAAACCTGGTACAAGGTAACAACTTGCAAATTCATAACATAACTCTCAAATTCACTAGACTGAAACATTCTCTTCTTAGTCAACAAACGAAGTTCAAGGAAACAAACCAACTTGGGTATTTTTCCAATAAGCCCCATGTTTAAATCCTTAGAAACATTAAGAACTCAGTATACACTAATAACTGTCAACACCATGACTTTTATGAATGTTGCAAAGCCAAGGGATGCCCACTAACACCAACACCCATTAAGATGCTCATTTGTTCCTGCTAAATATTCATCAAGCTATTCATAGCTTGCGAATTTGGGAATGCAGCACAAGAGAATGTGTAACTGAGTGTCCTATACACTACAGCATCCAAATCAAAAAAAAAGAAGATTCTCAAAGGAAAGTATACTTTAGACTTTGGGAATATTTTTAATTGCCTATGTGCCTCATTCAAGCTTTTGCTCTTACAGTCTGGATAAAATGCCAATGTATAACTGTTGTCTAGCCACTGTTCCCTGTGTCTAATGTAGGTTTACTTAATGACCTTCGTGGTAAAGATAATTTGCTATGTGCATGCTTCTAAAGGTATCAGCTCAAAAGGTACTTAAAGAGATAAACTCAGTGAGTCTTAGAGTGAATGCATTGTGGACTCAGATAAACTATTATGTGGGCACACATTTATAAAACCTAGAATGCCTTGACTTGTGATACACTAGACTGGAGAAGCTTCTGACGAACAACAGCAAAAAAAGTTAGATGGACCTAATTCATCTATCAGTGTGCAAAGCTGAGAAAAAGGGAACAGTGAGTCTGACACCAACATGTCCTTCCACTGAAGAATGAGAACTTCAAATAAGCTTTGGGCAATGATTTAGAAGGGGGGAAATGCAAATGCAAGAGGATTAAATTAGCTATCCCTACATATTGATTAACAGCTTTTCAGCCCATCAGTCATACTTTAATTTCTATGTGCGGTGTGTTTAACTTGAGCTTCCAATCCACCTGATTAGATTACCTCACCACCCATAAAAGAATCAGCAGCTAGGGCTTAAAACTGTAATTAGAATCAGGCAGTAATTTGTGCTGGGAGGGTTTGGGGCGGTTGTGGGGGCAAACCCTCTTGTCCTCTCTGTTTCAGTTTTTCTCTATAGATGATGAATAATAATTACATTGCAGTCAATTACCTCTGAGATAATAGGCAGTACATATGTGACAGGAAATCTGAGTTTTACATATTCCTCGTCCAAAAAGGGGTCAGTAATATACAGGAGAGAAGCTCATTGTTCACATAGTTTCCAATTTTAATGGAACTAGTGACTGGTAAGATATGAATCCTGTCTTAAATGTCCAAAATATCCTCATGCTGTTTTATTTCCCTGCTGATTTTTAGGATTAGAGTAATATGTAATATTATATATTATAAAATGTAAACACAATATAAAATATCTAGCATTAAAATAGCTTAAATTACTTTACGCTTAGAATTTAAATATATAAATATACAACATATATTTAAACTTTTCTCCTAATACTTCTAAAATGTTTTCAATGATACTTTTATACAGACTATAATCTTTTACTCTCATTTTAAAATTTAGATAAAAATCACTGTTTCCTTCTTTGTTTAAAGCACTTAATATTAATGGATTACCAAAACATATTTTTTGAAAAATAATTAGTAATTTCAAATTAGCTATATTATGCTAAGAAATGCACTGTGATACTTCTTTTTGATATGACCTGAACTAAATTTACTATTTAAAAGTAGACATACAAATATAATCTAAGGTGTGTGACAGAAAATTTGGATGGTACATATAAGAAAATTGGAAAAAAATATAAGTATCTGTAATGAAAGGTTTAGTCATTTGAGATGAGGTTTCATCCACTGAAGAAGTACACAAAATTCATACATCCTAAACTTACTTTCCCTTCATGACAGTGACCAGCAAGGTTACTGTATCATTCTCAGGCAAGCCTACTTGTATGAGAGCACACCCACAGGCCAATGTCATGTCAGAAGTGACACAGCTATCATTCCATCCGTGACCTAGCCACTAAGTCTCCAAACAAATACACTGTTGTCAGATGACATCACTCCCTAATTCTGCCCTAGAGGAAACCTTATCTACCTTTATGCAGGCTTCAGTACTTAACCTCATTCGTCCTGGCTCCTTGTGAATCACGATCTAACTCCACACTCGCTCTTCTGCTATCACTGGATACTCTTGCTCATTCACCTGTTCTCCCCTCTATTTCCTCACATTGTTGCCCTAATTCTTTCATGCTTTGTGCAGAGATGCGCACCGATCTTGGTATAGTAGAAAGGGCCTTGGCTAAGGTTTTCATAATTGTCAGTCCCTGACATAGAATTTAATATCACTGGGCCTCAAGTCTATGAAATGTAAATGAGGAATAGGTTGAAGGGGTTTCAACCTTGTACAATCCTTTATACACAAACAGCTTAACATTTTCATAATGTCTTGCTCAGCAGCAATTTCACGTATGGATGCTCTGGCTCTAATTAGACAGCAAGGTTTCCAGGAGCAGGCACTAGAACTTCTTTTCTGTTGGATCATATCTCTGAGCACACTTTTGAATTTATTATAGATATTCAATAAATGTTCATTGATTAGTTTACAGAAACGGCCCTGAGAAAGTTTTTAAAATTTTTTTAAGTATCATAGCTACCACCATTATTGCTTGTGTGGAAGTAGATATAGAATGCTATTTTTCAGGAAATTAATAAATTAAAGATAGTAATTATTAAAGTGAGTATAAACCTTGTCTATAACTTCATAGTCATCTCTTTTGATAATTGCTTCATGATTTTAATAATTTATAGCAATAATTTGAAGAGAAATTGGAGAAAATACTCTGAGAGTGAATAAAAACAATCTGGTGATTGTTTAAATAATGTTTGTTTTACTTTCACGGACTGGGTGAAACACTCCTAAACTTTGAGACCTAATAACCTGGGCTTTAACCAGGAGGGTTTACAAACTATTTGCAACCTTTATGTATGTATAAAGGTTTATTTTTTATAAAGCAAATACCTGGTATTTATCTTTAAAAATCAAAAGCTTTTACTTACAGGGTTCATGTTAGATGAAATTATCATCAATACTATAACCTAGAAGTTTTTGAAATAACACAGTTTCTTTTAGCCTATCTCATTATGTTAGATATCTGTATGACTTAGCAACTCCCTTGAAAGGATGCCCTTTTCTCTCAGTGATTAACAAACTTAAAACTTCTCTCCAAATGTAAGCATCACCACCTTTTATTAGATGATCTTGGACAGCGATGTCGATATATGTCTTTCTTAGTTTCTAGTTGCTGTGATGGTGATTGTGAAGCACAGGACAAAGAGAGGTCATGGATGAACAGAGAGCTAGCAAAGCATCACAGTCTCACAATGGGCTGCAGCACATTGGTCAAAAACCTTGAGGTGAAAGATTAGTTTTGGTTTGCCATGAAGCAAAAGTGGGCATGCTCCAACCTGCAGGTTAAGAGGAAAAGTACTCTTGTAAGCATGCTTTCTCTGAACTTATGATTAGGAGAAAGCAAAACAAATTCATACAGAAATAAGCCTTTTTTATTTATCATTTTATTTTTACTGGTGAATAGTATAAGTTGTTTGAAAGAGATTTTATGTTAATTTTTATGATGTGAAAATGTTATTAAATGTGTATAAGCAAACAATGTCTTGTATGCCTTTAAGAAATCAGTTGTTAGTTAAAATAAACCAGCACTTAGTATATAAAAGGGGGAAGAGCAGATAAGTCATATGAATTGGATTGGATTTAGTCCCATTATGGACTCAATATATCTTGCCAACTTACAGGTGTCTTTTTCTCATGTAATCATATTGTGAACAGAAAGAATGTCATTCTTTACTTTGAGAGAATGGAAGTCATCACAGGAATGTGTAATACCATCAGTGATAGAAGAAATCTTGTATCACTCTGTAGCCCAATTGTTTTATTGCTGCGATAACTGAAGTATTGAGGTTTAAGTAAAACTCTGCTCTCTTCTTAATGCTGTATTTCATTTTCTCTTAGATGACATGACTATACTCTCCGTCTCTCTGACTAGTCTATAGGATACCAGAGTACAGACATTACTTTTCAATTGACACTTTTCAAGTGATTTTTTGCTTCTAATTAAGTTTTGTTTGGAAGTCCTCCAAAATTATATTCACACTCTCCATAATCTGATACTTTATTATTAATATTTTACCATAGTCTGTATCTCCCATTCTTCTGCAAACAATGAACAGGATTTGAATCATACAAACATATAAACATATACATTTGTATGTAGATCTATGTAAATTTCTATTCATAAAATGTTTGCATATTCATTTGTAGTTCTATTATTTACACATATATGTATAAAAATTTGCAAAACAAATTACTTAATATCTTTTATCTCAATTCATGTTGCAATGTCTTCATCTATAAAATATGAATAATAATAATAATATCTAAGTTGTAAAACTGCACATAGCATTTGATTAACAGTCAATGAAGTGTTTAAAATGAATTGAATATATTTTATACTATTATTTAATTAATTTAAGGCTGTGCAATTTTTACCTATGTTAATGCCTGATATTCAAATATTTATATACACCAAAAATTAATTTTATTTCTAAAAGGTTTTAAAACTATCTCAGTATTCTCCCACAAATGGTCATACATGGTTTATTATATGTCTTAATCTTAGGGCCATGTGTACTGATCAGGTTCAATTAATCATCAAGATATCAGAGGAAAATATCTTTAAGGAAATCAAAGCAAGTCGATGAGACATTTAATTATATGTCTTTCTGCTATGCTTTTTAAAATATCTTAGAATAATTGTATGGAGGGCTAATGGAGTTCTTCCCCCTGCTGCTGAACTATTGACTTTTCATAGGTTTGGAAAAATGGGGGAGAGGGCATTATTTTTAGTTGTGTTCCCATTGTAGGAACCATAAAGCTCCAGTGCATAGGTTAAATGCACAGTTGTTCAAATAGATTCAATAAACTCAGTGGGTCACAAATCAAAACTAACAGATATGAATCAGAGAAAGATTTGACCAAAAACGTAAGTTGGGTTGGGAAAGTCTTGACATACTGATTTGCACCTCTACACCCAGTACTTTGGAGACAAAGGGAGGCACATCACTGAGATTTCTAAATAAAAAACACTACACAGTAAGACCACACACACACACACACACACACACACACACACACACACACTCATTCACTATGAACTAATGTAAAGAACTGGGAGAAGGTAGAGTGTTAGAGTGGTTAACATGGGTGATACACATGGGTTTAACTATTAAAGAGCAATTTCAATAAATCTGCACAAATTACATTTTGTCCATGGTGCACTTTATATTTAGTTGTTGAGACACATATACACCATTTTAATAAAGGAGAATATGTACTATACTATGGTATGATGGGAACCAGAGGGGCAAGGAACTCACAAGAAAACATAGAATCAAATAACGTGGACTCACAAGGGCTTGCAGAAACTGAACAGATAACCAGGGAATCTGCATGGGACTGACCTTGGTCTTCTGCATGTGTTAGTGTTGTAGTTATATAGCTCACTCTTCTAACAATGAGGACACAGCTGTCTCTGACTATTTTGTTGGATGTTAGAATTCTTTCCCTCATAATAAATTGATGCTTAGTCTAACTGCATGTTTGCTGATAACCATGTGAGGCTTGTCCATTTCTGAAGAGAAATGAAGAAAGCATTAATAGGGATGGGCAGAGAGGTGGTGTAGTGACTGGGGGCAGAGGTGGGTGATAAAACTGCAGTTGGGATTGCATATATATGATGCAAAACTAAAAAGAAAATAGGAATATTTTGGTATAAAAGAATGTGGAATGGGCCTCTCTGAGGAAGTCTTGAAAGCATGTGAAACTCAGGCACATTAAAAAATTAGACAAGGCAAGCTAAACATATTTCTGTATGCTGAAGTTCTATGTATGAGATTCCCATCACTAGGAAAAGTTATGATGCAAATTAACTTGAGAAATGGCTCCTTTAATCATGGTTCCATAGATTTCATTACGTGATCACTGGGCTTTGTTGCCTTGAGCCTATGGGTGCATTGCAGGTTACACTGAGAGCATAAAACAGAGCCGGCTCAACTCAGACAGTTAGAAAACAAGGATGCGAAAGCCTGGAGTCACAATCCCATTTTAAAGGCATACTTCTATTAACCTCAGGGACTCTGCTGGGTCCCACCTGCCAAAGGTTCTGCCATGTACCATAAGATCCCAGGGCAGTGGCCATATCCTGGAGCTTTCTTTAAATGCCTGAGTCCAGTGATAATATTAAGTATTATATTTTTTATATAAACAAATACCTATGACAAAGTATGTATGTTAAGAATCGTAAGAGACTAACAATTATTACTTACAGCAAATTTCTCTCTCTCTCTCTCTCTCTCTCTCTCTCTCTCTCTCTCTCTCTCTCTCTCTCTCTCTCTCTCTTTTCTCTCTCTCTCTTATTACTGGCTGGCTATTGTTCTTCCTGGCCATTTTGTGATCTTTTATTTACAAGGCTGACAATAAATGGTGAGAATTCTTTACACAAACTTGAGACAGGAGATTCCTGACATAAGCATTACAGTTCTGTGTCCAGTTTGAAAAGAGATATGAGGGCAGAGAAATCAGCATTTTAATAACATAAGAATAACCTTTACACAGTTTATAAAAAGATTATGCCTACAAAGAGGTAGATGTTTAAATCTCGATATTTATTTGGTTGCATTAAAACTCCTTCCCCTGCCATGCATACTCCAAGTAGGTTTGTGAGGGCTAATTTACTGTGAGTTTATATATATAAAAAAATATATATATTTTTTCTTTTTTTTTTTTTTTGGAGTAGATAGTGTGTGGCAAAGAAGGTAGTGTTCCAACGTCACCTTAGGTAATTGGAATTGTTGATATTTAAGATAGAAAAACTTTCTTACCCTTTTCCATGAGCTAAATCTTATATTTTTTGGAGGGCACAATATAGCAAAATCACTTCACTTTGACATGTACTTTATGGGGTAAAGTGACATCTATGGTAATGTGTGTCCTATGAGTATGAGCGGAAGGTGAGAGGTCAAACCATAGACTTGTTGAGAAGTTCTTGTGGTTTCAAATATAGCCTTGCATCCCTCAGTTGTCAGACTCAAGGTGATTTTTTAATGAAAATGGTATAATTCATGGACTCTTATTACATTTACTACATCAGAAAAAGTAAAAGTAAGATTTTCTCTTTTAATAGGTAACTAAACTTCTAGAAGCAGATATCTATAACATCAAGTCTCTATCAGTGAAACAAGCACCCCCCTCCCCCAGTAGTTTTCTTTCTTGAGAGACAATACATGCTATTTAAGCTATTGGAAAAAGTTATTTGGATTAGTGTTACATTGCTTAACTTGGTAAAGCAATAATTGAAACTGAAATGATTTACTAGACTATGGGTAAAGGGAACTTATAAGCAGCTACCCTACTACAGAAAGAATTTTTTCTACCCATCTGTCAGTCACATGTATGCTTCAGAAGCAACAAAACTATGAGCCTTTTTCCCTAGGGTGGAATATTGGTGGACCCCATCATGTGTAGAGTTCACCAGAGTAATCACAGAGAGTAAAATTTCAAGTTAGCAAGAGCCTTGTCACACTAGAGAATAGCACTTCACAACAACTAGTATATGCTTCTCTTTGACAATATTGGACTAACATATACACCTAACTGGTACATCAAGCACTTCATCCTCAATGTCTCTTTAAAAGCTGTTGAAACAGAATAAAGAGATAGCTAAATGCTTAGGATATCAAATGGCTCTTGCAAAGGACTAAAGTATAGTTCCCAAAATCAGTGTGGGGCATCTCACAATTACCTGTAACTCCAGCATCAGGAAATTACAATGTCTCTGGCCTTCAGGGAAAACACACACACACACACACACACACACACACACACACACACACACACACACACCACATTTTAAAATAAAAATAAATCTTAAAAATCAAAAACTATTAACATAAGCATGCAATAGAGCAGTTAAGATCAGATTCTCAGGGTTATTAATCAGCAGAGACTGGTAGAGTATTGTTTTTGTTGTTGTTCTTGTTGTTTGTTTGTGTGAGGTTTTCTTTTTGTCTAAGTTAAACATTTCCAGACATTGGCACATAACAGTTTTGTTTCCTTTTGATATACTTCTTACCTCCTCACAAATTATAACAGTGATTGCCTGTGATAAAGGACATTTTCAGAAAAGGTTATTCTTTGCAAGCAATGTATGTTCATGTGGGTGGTTACATGTGGGAAGCTACTTCTGTGACAGAATAATGCCATAGATGTTCTGAGGGAAAGAGACTATGATCCCTCAAGGTCCTTTTGCTTATTTATGGTTTTATGACATTGTGCAAAGTAACAGTCATTCATGGCAAGAAATAGAACGCTTTGTGATCATGAGCACATAAGAAGCTGGAGTTGAGAATGGAGCAACACTGACTACTTTGGCTTTTCTCCTTCTTACACCTGGCATTTCATTTCCATTAATGTCAATAGCTTGAGAATTGCAAGTGACTGCAATTATTGATGTTACAGGCATCAGAAGATACAGGAACACTCTTTTCAGCTGTTTGTGCATTACTGAATTGTTAATACTAGAGTCTAATGAATACTAAGGGTTGAAAGACATAAAACTTTCTTCTCCATTTATTTGATCCCTAATTTCATGGTAATTTTCAAGGTTTAAAGTCAATGAAACAACCTTGATTCCCCCCCCCCCCCCCCCCAGTTTAGAGACTTTCACAGACTGCATCATGGGATATAGCATCTGTCTCTGAACATCACATGGATGTATTCTCAGTACTTTTTACTTTTACTCATAAATCATTTCATCAAAACCATGGAGAAAAATATAACTTTTGTGATTTGAATTGAAGTGTGTCTCTAAAGGAGCCTCTGAAGATGGTTCAGGGACTTGGTAATGATTCCTAGCAAATGCTCCTAAAGGGCAATGTGAGCTGACCCTGGTTGGAAAAAAATATACTTAAAAGAATAGAAAAGAAATATAACTACTGAATAGGATATTTAGAATGAAAAACTGGACACAAACTGTGCTTTCGACTTTGAAACCATACAAAGCACAGGGATGTGGATGGTGCTGTATAGCAAAAAGCTGACTGCTATGCCTTTTCACTGAAGATAATGAAAACCCAACTGTGAGTGCTTGTCAGGACCCCTTTGAAAATTACATTTCTTCTGCACATCCTCAAGCACACTTATGTCTCCTGGCCTCATCTGACACTGACCCAGCCTTCTAGGAAATGCTGGAATTGTACTATTTTTATACAACATGGCCACCTATCCTTAGTACTAGTGTGTGGCTCAGCAGGACAGAGCTGTGACCTTTTTCTTACTGTTGCTGTTGAAACTATAGAGGATTAGAGATTTTCCAGATCTAATCTGGGTAATCTCTTCTACAGCTTTATCTCACTGTTTGGATTCCTGCTGTATATTTGTTTCTAAAAGGAAATAAGGGACATCAAATCCTAAAATATGAAAGTAACATTTGTTTACAGTGTAGGTAACAAAACTGATAACTTTGATTGTGTATGTGTATGTCTGTTGGGGGGTGCTTTAAATGTTCATAGCCTCTTCCATGGGAAATCTCTAAATGAAAATTTAAAAAAACCTAATTTTTGACAAACTATAATTACTTTAATTACAGGATAATTATATAAATAATGCATTTGGATGTAGGTTTCAGTTTTCTTTGTTTTCTAAATATTATCATCTTTCACTGTTTCCAAATGCGTAAACAGGAAACATTTGAGTTTAGATGCAGAGCAGGTGAATTGCCTGTGATACAAGGAGAGACAATCAAAGGATGATTAGGCTATTGAAAACTGCTAACTAGGTGCTAATTTTTAAGTGAGCAGGTGTAGTTAGTCATTATAACTTTAAAATTAAAATATGTTGAATTATACCAACCCTTCGACATTAAAATAACATTAGAGGTCCAAATAGCACTGACTATATCCAGAGCGTAATTCAGACATGAAGCACTCAGCCCTGTTGTATGAAGAGAGAGCTGTGGTTGTGTAATGAAATATTGAATTGGTTTCCCAACATTTGAGCAACTTTTAACCATATCTCAAACATCATTAGCATGTCAAATTTTTAACATTGTATTCATTGTTAAAGGATGACTAATTTTGTACAGAAATTCTACAAAAACAGAACAATCTTATAATGAAGTCAGGCAGAAGCCAGCCAGTGCTTTCCTTCTCAATTCAGTTGTTTTATTTTTGACACTGAAGAACATTGATACACTGAGTTTTTGTAATAAGGCACACAAGCCTGACTCAGAGACAAACAGGATGCTAAACTTGTGACCAAGGCAGAGGCACTACTTTTCAAGGTGGCATGGAACACATAATGCTCATTGATTTTACATTTAGTTGCACATGAGATAAAAAATATTAAAAAATGAATGTGACCAAATAAAATAAACTAATATAAGATTTCATATGGGACTGTTTTTGACACATTAAACTGTGGAAGAATCAAAACAATTTCTAAGGATCCAGGTGATGTTTGAGAACACTTATTTAATAACCTGTCCTTAGTGCACAATTTATACTTCAGTGTCTGGAAAGAGCTCAAAGGCTCTTGAAAAGTAAAACAATATAGTACTCCAAATTCAAATTCATAATGAATAAATCTGAATGGACTTTTGTAAATTATTTGAGTAGGTGTCTGGTATAAATACACTCAATTTTCAGCTAAGTCTAGTAACCTTTAGATGTTCATTCAACACCCTAAAATTCATCTTCTCCCTAACTCATAAAGGATTATACATTTATCACTTTGCTTTCATCTTTAAACTATTTAGCTTTCTCTGTAACAGCACTAACATGGACAAAGCATAGAAACCATTTTAATAATGTCCACAAGTATGATGTCCATGAATAATATTTTTTGAAAATAATTTATATGCATACAATGTATTTTGATCATACACACCCTATTTTTTTTTTTTTTACAACTTTATTTTAAAAAGACAGATACATGTGCAGATTTTAAAAAAACATTTTGGCACAACACTATATGAATACATTTTTGTTGGTACTTAATTCTTTTAGAGGTTTGATAGCATGCATTGAAATCTTACTAGTTACTATAAGCATAAAGTACATGTAAAACAAAATGTAACATGGAACCAGTCAAAGTTTTCTTGGTGTGTATAAATTAAACATAATGATTTTTAAATACCAAAAATTGCCAAAAGGCTATATTCTTAGCTCTTGAATTATTAAAGATTTAAAGTCTAGGTGTACCACACACTGAGAGGGTGCTGAGGCTTTCACTTTTGTTTTTTTATTTTTATTTTTATTTTTATTTATTTTTTTTTTTGAGCTTCAGACAGTCTGTGAGTTGTTTCTGGGGTGTTCAGAGCTTTCTGGGGTTAGTATCCAACTATCAGTGACTGTATATTGTGTCTGTTCTTTTGTGACTGGGCTACCTCACTCAGGATGTTATTCTCTACATGTATGCATTTTTCTAGGAATTTCATAAAGGCATCGTTTCTTTTTTTTAACTGTTCACATGGCTGTTTATTTGTCTGTTTGCTTATTATGAATGTGTGTACACATGTGCCATGTGGGGGGGTCAGAGGACAACTTGGAGGAGTCAGTTCTCTTCTCCTACCATATTAGGGTCCTGAGGATCAGACTCACAACGTCAGGCATGAAGGGTACTTGCCTACTAGTTCATTCTGCAGGCCCATAATGGGAGTCTTCCCTTACTTAGCACTACTAGACCATATAATCTTAATTAGTTTTGATTTCTTTTTTTTTTCTTTTTACATTTTTAAGGTTATAATTAAGTATTTGTGGGTATATATACATACACATATGTATATTGTAACAATAATATAGGAAAAGAGGCTATTAATTTGAGGGGATAGGAGAGAAACTAGGAGGGGGTATAAGGAGGAAAGGGGGATTGATACAGTACTATTTTAATTAAAATATATATTTTTTAAACTTCTAACAGTCTGTGAGTTGTTTCTGGGGTATTCAGAGCATTCTGGGGTTAGGATCCCATTATCAGTGATTGTGTATTATCTCTATTCTTTTGTGACTGGGTTACCTCACTCAGGATGAAATTCTCTAGATGCATCCATTTTCTTTTTTTTTTTTTTCCTTTTTTTCTTTTTTCAGTTTTTTTTTAAATTTTATTTGAAAAAAAGATAAAAAAGAAAAAAATTTAAACATTTTTGCATAAATGTATACAAATACAATTGTGTCAGTGCTTGGCTATTTTTTATTTTTCTTTTTTTTAAGGTTTGATACTCTGCATTAAGGTCTTACTAGTTACAATGAGCAAAAAGTACATGTAAAACAGGATGTAACCAGGAATTAGACAACGTTACCTTGGTGTGTAAGGATTGAGCATGACTTTTTTTGTTTTGTTTTGTTTTGTTTTCTTTTTTTCTTGAACTTTACATAGTCTGTGAGTTGTTTCTGGGGCAGTCCAAGCCTATGGGGATAGCATCCCAATATCAGTGACTGCATATTATGTCTGATCTTTTGTGACTGGGTTATCTCAATCAGGATGATATTCTCTAGATGCAATCGTTTTCTTAAGAATTTGGTTAAGTCATTGTTTCTGATAGCTGAGTAGTACTCCATTGTGTAAATGTACCACAATTTTATATCCATTCATCATCTTCTGAAGGATATCTGGGTTCTTTCCAGCTTCAGGCTACTATAAATAGAGCAGCTATGAACATTGTGGTGCATGTGTCTTTGTTGTATATTGGAGTGTCTCTGGTGTATATGCCCAGAAGTGGAATAGCTGAATCTTCAGGTAGTACTATGTACATTTTTCTGAGGAATCGCCAGACTGATTTCCAGAGTGGTTGTATCAGTTTACAACCGCACCAACAGTGGAGAAGTGTTCCTTTTTCTCCACAACCTTGCCATCATCGGCTGTCATCTGAATTTTGGATCTTGCCCAATCTGAATGGTGTGAGGTGGAATCTCAGGGTTGTTTGATTTTCATTTCCCTGATGGCTAAGGATGTCGAGCACTTCCTTAGATGTTTCTCAGCCATTCGATAATCCTCAATTGAGAATGTTTTGCTTAGCTCTATACCCCATTTTTAATAGGGTTGTTTGATTCTCTGGAGTCTAGCTTTTTGAGTTCTTGTACACCTTGGATATTAGGCCTCTATCTGATGTGGAGTATGTAAAGATCTTTTCCCATTTTTTTGACTGCCATTTTGTTTTCTTGACAATGTCCTTAGCCTTACAGAAATTTTACAATCTCATTAAGTCCCATTTGTTAACCTTTGACCTTAGCACTTGAGCCATTGGTGTTTTGTTCAGAAAATTTTCTCCTGTGCCTATGTGTTCTAAGGTTTTCCCTACTTTCTCATCTAATAGTTTCAGTGTATCTGATTTAATGTGTAGATCTTTGATCCTCTTATACTTGAACTTTGTACAAAGAGATAAGAAAGGGTCTATTTTCATTCTTTTGCATCTTGAGTGCCAGTTGGACCAGCACCCTTTGTTGAATATGCTGTCTTTTTTCCATTGAAAATTTACAGCTCCTTTGTCAAAAATCAGGGGACCATATACTTGAAGGGTCATTTCTAGATCTTCTAGTCTATTCCATTGATCCACATGCCTATTTCTGTACCAGTACCATGCAGTTTTCAGCACAATTGCCTTGTAATATAGCTTGAGGTCAGGGATAGTGATCCCTACAGATGTTTTCTTGTTGTTGAGGATGGATTTTGCTATTCTAGGTCTTTTGTTATTCCAGATGAAATTGCACATTGATCTTTCCAACTCAATGAATAACTGGGTTGGAATTTTGATGGGGATTTCATTGAATTTGTGGATTTCTTTTGGTAGGATGGACCTTTTTTAAATGTTGATCCTTCCAATCCATGAGCATGGGAGATCTTTCCATTTTCTGAGATCTTCCTCGATTTCCGTTTTTAGAAGTTTGAAGTTCTTGTCATACATGTCTTTAACTTGCATAGTTAGAGTCACACCAAGGTATTTCATAGTTTTTGTGACTATTGTGAAGGGTATCTTTTCCCTAGTTTCTTTCTCCACATGTTAGTCTGTTTAATATAGTAAGGCTACTGATTTGTTTGATTTAATTTTGTATTCAGACACTTTGCTGAACTTGTTTATCAGCTGTAGGAGTTTTCTGGTAGAATTTGTGGGGACACTTAATATACTATCATGTCATCTGCAAAGAGTGATGTTTTTACTCCTTCCTTTCAGATTTGTATCCCCTTGATCTCCTTTTTCTGTCTAATTGCTCCAGCCAGGACTTCTAGTACTATGTTGAATAGGTAATGGGAGAGTGGGCAGCCTTGTCTAGTCCCTGATTTTAATGGGATTGCTTCAAGTATCCCAATGTTAAGTTTGATGTTGTTTTTTTTTTTTTTTTTATGTTTAGGTATAGACCTTTGATTCCTGTTTTTTCCAGGACTTTTAATATGAAGGGGTGTTGAATTTTGTCATATGCTTTTTCAGCACCTAGTGAAATGACCATGTGACTTTGTTCTTTGAGTTTGTTTATATGGTAGCTTACATTGATAGATTTTCTTATATTAAAACATCCATGCATCCCAAGGATGAAGCCTACTTGGTAATCTTGAATGATCATTTTGATGTGTTCTTGGATTTGGTTTGCAAGGATTTTGTTGAGTATTTTTGCATCAATGATCATAAGTTAGATTGGTCTGAAGTTCTCTTTCATTGTAGGGTCTTTGTGTACTTTAGGAATGAGGGATATTGTAGCCTCAAAAAATGAGTTAAGTAGTATTCCATCTGATTCTATCTTTTGGAATAGTTTGGAGAATATTGGTGTTATGTCCGCAATAAATGTCTGATAAAATTATGCACTGAACCCTTCTGGACCTGGGCTTTTTTTGGCTGAGAGGTTTTTGATAACTTCTATTTCTTTTGGTGTTATGGGATTGTTTAGATGGTTTACCTGATTCTGGTTTAACTTTAGAGTCTTGTATCTGACTAGGAATTCATCCATTTCCTCCAAACTTTTAAACTTTGTGGAGTATAAGCTTTTGTAGTAGGATCTGATGATTTCTTGAATTTCCTCAATTTCAGTTGTTATTTCTCCACTTTACTTTCTGATTTTGTTAATTTGTTAACTCTTTCTTTGCTCTCTAGTTAGTCTGGCTAGGGGTTTAACAATCTTGTTGATTTTCTGAAGGAACCAGCTCTTGGTTTTGTTGATTCTTTCGATGGTTCTTTTTGTTTGTATTTGGTCTATTTCTGCCCTAATTTTGATTATTTCTTGCTGTCTACTCCTCTTGGGTGTATCTGCTTACTTTTGTTCTAGAGCTTTTAGCTGTGCTGTCAAGTTGCTGATGTATGCTATATCCAGTTTCTTATTGGAAGTGCTCAGGGTATGAGTTTTCCTCTCAGTACTGCTTTCACTGCATCCCATAGGTTTGGGTATGTTGTGTTTTCGTTTTCATTGAATTCTAGAAAATCCTTAAATCCTTCCTTTAGTACTTCTTGACCCTGCTATCGTTTAACAGAGCGTTGTTTAGTTTCTATGTATATGTGGGCTTTTTGTTGTCTTTTTTTTTTTTTTTTTTTTTTTTTTTTTTTTTTTTTGTTAAATACCAGCCTTAGTCCACGGTGATCTGAGAGGATGCATCGGGATATTTCAATCTTCTTATATTGATTGAGGCTCTTTCTGTGTCCAATATTTGGTCAATTTCGAGAAGGTTCCATGGGCTTCTGAGAAAAAGGTGTATTCTTTTACTTTAGGATAATATGTTCTGTAGATATCTATTTATTCCAGTTGGTTCATAGTCTCTGCTAGTTTTACAGTGTTATTGTTCAGTTTCTGTTCCATGATCTGTCCGTTGGTGAGAATGGGGTATTAAAGTCTCCCAATATTATTGTGTGGGTTGAAATGTAGTTTTTGAGCTTTATTAGGGTTTCTTTTATAAATGCGGGTGCTTTTCTATTTGGAGCATATATTTTAAGGATTGAGAGTTCCTCCTGACACCCCTGTAATGAGTAAAAAGTGTCCTTCATTTTCTTTTTTGATAACTTTTGGTTGGAAATATACTTTATTCAATAATAGAATAGCCACTCCAGCTTGCTTCTGGGGGCTGTTTGCTTGGAAGTTTTTTTCCCAAACCTTTTACTCTGAGATAGTGTCTGTCTTTGTCTCTGAGATGAGTTTCCTGTATGCAGCAAAAGGCTAGATTTTGTTTATGTATCCAGTCATATAGCCTATGTCTCTTTATTGGGGAGTCGAGTCCATTTATGTTAATAGATATCAAGGAATAGTGGTTTCTGTTTCCTGCTATTATTGCTTTTGTATGTTGAGTTGTGTCTTTGCCTTTTTCTTCTTTTGGTTTTCTTGCTTAGGAGTTTCCTTGTTTTTACTAGGATGTAGTTCCTCTCACTGTATTGGGTTTTCCACCTATAATTTGTTGTAGTGCTAGATTTGTGGTCAGATATTCTGTCAATTTAGATTTGTCTTGAAATATCTTCCTCTCTCAATCTATTGTGAGTGATAGTTTTGCTGGGTATAGCAGCTTGGGCTGGAAGTTTTGCTCTTTTAGGGTGTGCATGATGTCTTTCCAGGCTCTTGTAGCTTTCATAGTTTCTGTTGAGAAATCGGGTGTGGTTCTGATTGGTCTGCCTTTATAAGTTACCTCACGTTTTTCTCTTTCTGCTTTTAGTATTCTTTCTTTGCTTTGTGCACTTGGTGTTTTGACTATTATGTGTCAGGAGGAATTTCTTTTCTGGTCCAACCTATTTCGACTTCTGAAGGCTTCTTTTATGCTCATGGTCATCTCAATCTTAAGGGTAGGGAATTTTTTTCCTACAATTTTGTTGAAGGTATTTACTGTGCCTCTTAGTTGATATTCTTCTCCGTCTTCTATTCCTATTATCTTTAGGTTTTGTCTTCTCATTGTGTCCTGAATCTCCTAGGAGCTTTTTGTTTTTTGCATCATCTCTGGCTGTTTTGTCTATGTTTACAATGTTGTCTTCTGCCCCCGGGATTCTTTCTTCCATCTCTTGTAGTCTATTGGAAATGGTTGCTTCTGTGACTCCTGATTCTTTTTTAGGTGTTCTACCTCTAGGGTTGTCTCTTTTAGTGTTTTCTTTATTGTGTCAATTTCCATTTTGAATTCCTTCTTACATTCCTTCATCTCTTTGGTTCTGTTTTCTTCTAGTTCTTTGAGGTCTTTGCGTGTTTTTCTTGTTTCCTCCTTAAAAGCTTCTGATTCTTTTTACTTTTCCTCCCTTTCTTGTTTAAGGATCTCTATCATCTTCTTGAGGTATGATTTTAGGTCTGCATCTTTTTTTTCTGGAGTGTTTGGCATTGCAATGTTTGCTGTGATCGGAGAGTTGGGTACTGATGTTGCCAGGTTTTCTTGGTTTCCTTGGGATATACTCTTTCACTTTCCTCTTGCCATTTTATTGTCAGTGATATGTTCTCCCCACCAACAGTGGAGAAGTGTTCCTCTTTCTCCACATCCTCGCCAGCATCTGTTTTCATCTGAGTTTTGGATCTTGACCAATCTGACTAGTATCATGTGGATTCTCAGGGTTGTTTTGATTTTTCATTTCCCTGATGACTAAGGATGTTGAGCACTTCCTTAGAGGTTTCTCAGCCATTCGATATTCCTCAATTGAGATCTTTTTTTAAGTCTGTACCCCATTTTTAATAGTGTTATTTAATTCTCTGGTGTCTAGCTTTTTGAGTTCTTTGTATACCTTGGATATTAGGCCTCTATCTGATGTGGGGTTGGTAAAGATCTTTTCCCAATCTGTTGGCTGCAGTTTTGTTTTCTTGACAGTGTTTTTAGCCTTACAGAAAATTTGCAATCTCATTAAGTCCCATTTGTCAATCTTTGACCTTAGAGCTCAAGCCATTGGTATTCTCTTCAGGAAATTTTCTCTTGTACCTATGAGTTCTAAGGTTTTCCCTACTTTATCATTTAATAGTTTCATTGTACCTGGTTTAATGTGGAGATCTTTGATCCACTTACCCTTTTTCTTTATACAAGGAGATAAGAAAGGGTGTATTTTATTTCATCTGCATGCTTAGTACCAGTTGGACCAACACCATTTGTTGAATAGGCTGTCCTTTTTCTATTGAATTTTTACAGCTCCTTTGTCAAAAATCAGGGGACCATATACGTGAGGGCTCATTTCTGGATCTTCTATTCTATTCCATTGATCCACATGCCTATTTCTGTACCAGTACCATGCAGTTTTCAGCACAATTGCCTTGTAATATAGCTTGAGGTCAGGGATAGTGATTCCTGGAGATTTTTTCTTGTTGTTGAAGATAAATTTTGCTATTTTAGGTCTTTTGTTATTCCAGATGATATTGTACATTGCTCTTTCCAGCTAAATGAAGAACTGGATTGGAAATTTGAATGGAATTGCCTTGGAATCTGTAGATTGCTTTTGGTAAGATGGCCATTTTTAAAATGTTGATCCTTCCATTCCATGAGCATGGAAGATCTTTCAATTTTCTGAGATCTTCCTTGATTTCCTTCTGTAGAGGTTTAATGTTCTTGTCACACAGGTTCTTCTCTTGCTTAGTTAGAGTCACACCTAGGTATTTCATAGATTTGGGACTATTGTGAAGGGTATCTTTTCCCTAATTTCTTTCTCCAAATGTTTGTCCTTTGAATATAGGAAGGGTAGTGATTTGTTTGAGTTAATTTTATATCCATCCTCTTTGCTGAACTTGTTTATCAGCTGTAAGAGTTCTCTGGTGGAAGTTGTGGTGTTGCTCAAGTACACTATTACAGTATGGTCCTTGGATTCCTGTTCTTTTCAAGACTTTTAACATGAAGTGGTGTTGAATTTTTTCAAATGATTTTTCAGCATCTAGTAAAATAACCATGTGGTTTTTATCTTTGAGTTTGTTTATATGGTGGATTACATTGATGGTTTTCCTTATGTTAAACTGTCCCTGCATCCCAGGGATGAAGCCTACTTGATCATGGTGAATAATCGTTTGATGTTTTCTTGGATTCGGTTTGCAAGGATTTTGTTGAGTATTTTTGCATCAATGTTCATAAGTGAGATTGGTCTGCAGTTCTCCATCCTTGTAATGTCTTTGTGTGGTTTAGGAACAAGGGTCATTGTAGCCTCAAAATGTGAGTTAGGTAGTGTTCTATCAGATTATATTTTTGGAATATTTTGAAGAATTTTGGTATTATATAGTCAATAAATGCCTGCTAAAATTCTGCACTGAACCCAGCTGGACCTTAGCGGATGTTCCGAGTGCCTATTGTGCTCTCCAGAAGCCACTGGATAGGAATAGAGGGCTGAATGCTGTCTGGTTCCTGGATCCCTGGATCAAGGTGGGCAGGCACACTCTTTCAGCATTCTCTGCTGAGATCACTCTGCCCCCTGGCTTGTTGGAATCCATTCTAACCAGTTCTCACCAGTCCTGTGTGTCTGGATCTTTGATCTTTTTGGTGGTGGGTGTGAAAGTCATTGTTTCTGATTGCTGAGTAGTACTATTCTTTATTCCTCTAACACTCCTTGGTACTCCATGAATCCCTTTCTTTTGTTATTGTTCATTTTTTGTTTTTAATTAGTTATTTTGTTTAATTAAATTTCAAATATCACCTTTCTTTTTTTCCCCTCTGCAAAGCCCTTATTGATTCCTATTTACCTTGTTTCTATGAGGGTGCTCCCACAACCACTCATCCTCCCATTTGGGCCTCACCCAGCTAGGAATGCTAATTCTCCTACATTGGGCCATCAATCTTTCAAAGGATCAAGGGCTTTCCCTCACATTGATGTAAGTTAAGTCCCCATCAGCTCCTACATTTTTTCCCCTAACTCCTCCACTGGGGTCCTTTTGACCATTTGATAGTTGGCTTTCAAAACTTCCCATCTTTATTGGTCAGGATCTGGCAGAGCTTCTTAGGAGACAGCTGTATCAGGCTTCTGTCAGAAAGAACTTCTTGGCATCAGTTATATTGTTTGGGTTTGGTGCCTGCATGTAGAATGTATAACCGTGTGGGGCAGTCTCTGGATGGCCTTTTCTTCAGTTTCTGCTCCATTCTTTAATCCTGTTATTTCCTTTAGACAAGAACAATTCTGGGTTAAAATTTTGGAAATGTATGGGTGGACCCATCCCTCAACAAGGGTGGATGCTTTACCTCTGAATATAATTTTGACAGGTTCTTCCTTTGTAGGGTTTTGGCTAATGTCATCCCCTTGTGGTCCTGGGACCTTTGATTTCTTGACATTTGAGACTTTCTAGCAACCATGCATCTTTTTTGTGACTTCAAACCTTTATTATTTATTATTATTAAAACACCATGTTCAATAATTAATTAGTGCCTATTATCTTGCAAGTGTATGGGACAGTCCACTGGGACATGGATAACCTACCAATAAATACATCCCTTAAGAATGTTGCTTTCATTCCCTAAGCAACCAATTTCTGTCAATAAATTTCTGTTATTGTTAGTGCTTCAGAAACCCATCTGCTATCCATGATAAACCTTTGACTAGCTTGATACTATGTAGGTCTTGTGCAAGCAACTGCAGCTGCTGTGTATTGACAAAATGTCACCTCCAAAAGACAGCATTGCATAGCTTTCTGCCCTGCCCTCTGGTTCTTAAATTAGTTTGGACACTTTTTCTATGATATTCCTGATTCTTGTTTTGAAATGGGTTTCCGTGGGTGACATTTAAAGTTACTCTACAGAAGGGATTGCATGATCAATCCCAAAAACTTAGAGAGAATATAGGCTGTTGGAGAAAACCAACTCTCATTGTTTTTCTAAACCGTAATATGTGAAACTGACTTCTAAATACTTAAGTTTATGTCTAGATTTAGGCTTCTTGTAATTTTTTCTGTGACTATCAGTTAATGCTGTGAGTTTCTATAAGAAATGAATTATTTAAGGAACCTCTTGATGCTTGGCTCAATTATTATTATCCTATCTGGTTCTTGTGGGTCCAATGTTCATGAATAAAAATTTATGGGTGAGTTTTTCAAATAAATTTTTATTATTGTTTGACTCTTGTTTTTTTTTTTCCTGTTTTTATTTGTTTTTTGTTTAGTTTTTCCTGTGTCTATAGTTGATAAAGAGTTTTGTAAAAGAAACTGTAGATACTGCAACCTATCTTATATTAACCAAGACTGAAAAAGTATCAGTAATGTGAAAGTTTGCATTAGGCCTAGTGAGAAGGCGTTCCGAGTAGCAAGGGAGCAGAAGTCTCTGTGGAGCACCCAGAAACTGCGCCCCCCTCTGCTTGGTTCAGAAAAACAGGAACCCTGGGTTGGGCTGTCTTTTTCCAGCTGGCGGACCTTGCATGCAGAACAGGTCCTCAGGCCATCTGCCACCGGAAACAGTGGAGAAAACAGGAACACAGGCATGGTGAGAGAGTGATTTGAGTAGCCGAAGAGACGAGTGCTCTGTGCCAAGCCACATGAGCCACACCCATTGTTTCAGGGGAGCAGGAATCCTGCCTTAGGGTGTCTGTTTCCACATGGATGCCCGGGCATGCAGAACAGGCACTCAGGCCATATGCAAGCAGAAATAGCAGAGGTCCAGGGACACAGAACAGGTACAAGGGAGAGGCAAGAACCAATCACTGACAACAAAACTGCATAATAAACACAGACAACAAGATGGCAAGAGGAAAGTGAAAGAACGTACCCCAGGGACACCAAGAAAACCTGGCAACACCAGAACCCAGCTCTCCCATGACAGCAAACAGAGGAATGCCAAACATTCCAGAAAAAGTAGACTCAGACCCAAAATTATATCGCAAGATGATGATAGAGATCCATAAACAAGGATGGGAGGGAAAGCAAAAAGAATTAGAAGGTTTTAAGGAGGAAACAAGAAAACATCAAAGAACTCAAAGAACTAGAGGAAAATAGAACCAAAGAGATGAAGAAATGGAAGAAGGAATTTAAAACAGAATTGGACACAATAAAGAAAAGACTAAAAGAGACAAACCTAGAGGTAGAAAAGAAATCAGGAGACACAGATGAAAGCATTTCCAACAGACTATAAGAGATGGAAGACAGAATCTCGGGGGCCAAAGACAACATTGAAAACATATACAATACAGTCAGAGAACATGTAAAAACCAAAAACACCTAACCCAAAAAGTCCAGGTGATCCAGGACACAATGACAAGACCAAACCTAAGTATAATAGGAACAGAAGAGGGCAAAGAATATCAACAAAGAGGCACAGTAAATATCTTCAATACAATCATAGAAGAAAAGTTCCCTACCCTCAAGAATGTGATGAACATGATCATAAAAGAAGCCTACAGAACTCCAAATAGGTTGGACCAGAAAAGAAATTCCTCCCGACACATAATAGTCAAAAAGCCAAGTGCCCAAAACAAAGAAAGAATACTAAAAGCAGTAAGGGAAAAAGGTCAGGTAACATATAAAAGCAGAACAATCAGAATCACACTTGACTTTCTAACAGAGACTATGAAGGCTAGAATATCCTGGAAGACATCATACAGAACCTAAGACAGCACAAGTGTCAGCCCAAGCTACTATACCCAGCAAAACTCTCAATAAACATAGATGGAGAGACTAATATATTCCAAGCCAAAACTAAATTTACAAAATATCTTAACACAAACCCAGCACTACAAAGAATTATATGTGGAAAATCCAATACAATGAGGGGAACTACATCCTAGTAAAAAAAAGACAACTCCTAAACAAGAAAATCCAAACAAGAAGGACACACAGGCACAATTCTACCTCCAAAACCAAAAATTGCAGAAAACAGCAACCATTATTCCTTGATACCTGTTAACATTAATGGACTCAACTCCCCAATAAAAAGATATAGGCTATTAGACTGGATACATAAACAAAACCCAGCATTTTGCTGCATACAGGAAACTCATCTCAGAGACAAAGACAGACATTATCTCAGAGTAAAAGGTTGGAAAAAAAAAACTTCCAAGCAAATAGCCTCAAGAAGCAAGCTAGAGTGGCCATTCTAATATGCAATAATGTAGATTTTCAATCAAAAGTTATCAAAAAAAGATAAGGAAGGACACTTTTTACTTATTACAGGGAAAATCAGTCAGGAGGAACTCTCAATCCTTAAAATATATGCTTCAAATACAAAAGCACCCATATTTATAAAAGAAACCCTTCTAAAGCTCAAAAAATACATTGTACCCCACACAATAATAGTTGGAGATCTCAATACCCCAGTCTCAGCAATGGACAGATCATGGAAAGACAAACTGAACAAGGACACTGTAAAACTAGAAGAGGTTATGAACCAACTGGAATTAATAGATATCTACAGAACATATCATCCTAAAACAAAAGGATACACATTCTTCTCAGCACTCATGGCACCTTCTCCAAAATTGACCACATAATTGGTCACAAAACGAAACTCAATAGATATAACATGATTGAAATACTACCATGAATCCTTACAGAACACCATAGTCTAAGGCTGATCTTTAATAACAACAAAGCAAAGAAAAAGCCCATATACAAATGGAAACTAAACAACGCTCTATTAAATGATAGCATGGTCAAAGAAGAAATGTAGAAAGTAATTAAGGATTTTCTAGGATTCAATGAAAACAAAATCACAACATACCCAAACCTATGGGATCCAATGAAAGCAGTACTGAGAGGAAAACTCATAGCTCTGAGTGCTTCCAAAAAAAAAAAAAAAAAAAAAAAAAAAAAAAAAAAAAAAAACTGGAGAGAGCATACACTATGTACTTGACAGCACAATTGAAGGCTCTAGAAAAAAGGAAGCAGATACACCCAAGAGGAGTAAATGGCAAGAAATATTCAAACTTAAGGCAGAAATAGACCAAATAGAAACAAAAAGAACCATTAGAAGAATCAACAAAACCAACAGCTGGTTCTTTGAAGAAACTAATAAGATTGATAAACCCCTAATCCAGACTAACTAGAGGGCTAAGAGAGAGTATCCAAATTAGCAAAATCTGAGAGGAAAGTGGAGACATAATAACTGAAACTGAGGAAATTTAAGACATCATCAGATCCTACTATATAAGCCTGTACACAGCAAAGCTGGAAAATTTAGAGTAAATGGATGAATTCCAAGACAGATATCAGATACTAAAGTTAAACCAGGACCAGGTAATCCATCTAAATAATCCCATAACACCTAAAGAAGTATAAGCAGTCATCAAAAGCCTCCAAACCAGAAAAAACCCAGGTCCAGATGGGTTCTGTGCCGAAATTTATCAGACATTAACAATGACCTAATACCAATACTCTCCAAACTATTCCACAAAAGATAATCAGATGGATCACTAACCAACTCATTTTTTTGAGGCTAGAATAACCCTCATTCTGAAAACACACAAGACCATACAAGGAAAGAGAACTTCAGAACAATCTCACTTATGAACATTGATGCAACAATACTCAAAAAAATCCTTGCAAACAGAATCCAAGAACACATCAAAATGATCATTCACTATGATCAAGTAGGCTTCATACCTGTCATGTAGGGATGGTTTAATATAAGGAAATTCATCAAGGTAGTTCACCATATAAACAAACTAAAAGAAAAAAAAAAAAAAAAAAAACACCACATGGGCAGCTCACTAGATGCTGAGAAATCATTTGGCAAAATTCAACTCCCCTTCATTTTTAAAGTCTTGAAAATAACAGGAATCCAAGGCCCATAACTAAACATAATAACAGCAATATACAACAAACTAAGAGCCAACATCAAACTTTACAGTGGTAAACTTGAAGCAATTCCACTAAAATCAGGGAGTCGACAAGTCTGCCCACTCTCTCCCTACCTTTTGAACATAGTACTGGATGTCCAGGTTGGAGCAATTAGACAGCAATAAAAATCAAAGCGATACAAATGAGAAAGGAAGAAATAAAAACATTACTATTTGTAGATAACATGATAGTGTACTTAAGTGACCCCAAAATTTCAAAAGACAACTTCTACAGCTGATAAACAAGTTCAGCAAAGTGTCTGGATATAAAATTAACTCAAAAAAAAATCAGTAGCCTTCCTCTACTCAAAGGACAAACATGCAGAGAAAGAAATTAGCAAAAAGATACCATTAACAATAGTCACAAACAATATGAAATACCTTGGTGTGACTCTAATTAAGCACTTGAAGTACCTGTATAACAAAAATGTCAAACCTCTAAAGTAGGGAAATCGAGGAAGAACTCAGAAAATGGAAAGATCTCCAATGCTTATGCATTGGAGGGATCAACATTGTAAAAATGTTCATCTTACCAAAAGCAATCTACAGATTCAATGCCATCCCCATCGAATTTCCAACCCAATTTTTCATAGAGTTGGAAAGAGCAATTTGCTATTTCATCTGGGATAAAAAATGAACTATAATAGCTAAATCCATCCTCAACAACAAGAAAGCATATATGGAAATAACTATCCTGACCTCAAGCTGTATTACAAGGCATTTGGTCTAAAAACTGGATGGTTCTACTATAGACATAGGCAAGTGGATCAATGAAATAAAATAGAAGATCAAAAATGTGCCCTCACATATATGGTCACTTGATTTTTGACAAAAGAGCTGTAAACATTCAATTGAAAAAGAATACCCACTTCAAAAAATGGTGTTGATCCAACTGGTACTCAGTATGCAGAAGAATAAAAACTAACTCTTTCTTATCTCCTTGTATAAAGATCAAGGGTAAGTGGATCAAAGATCTCCACATTAAAGCAGATACACTGAAACTATTAGATGAGAAAGTAGGGAAAACCTTAGAACACATAGGTACAGGAGAAAATTTTCTGAACAAAACACCGATGTCTCAAGCTCTAAGGTCAAAGATTAACAAATGGGACTTAATGAGATTGCAAAGTTTCTGTAAGGTTAAGGACATTGTCAAGAAAACAAAATGGCAGCAAAACAGAATGGGAAAAGTTTTTTACCAACTTCACATCAAATAGAGGCCTAATATCTAAGGTATACAAAAACTCAAAAACTAGACACCAGAGAATCAAATAACCCTATTAAAAATGGGGTACAGAGCTAAACAAAACGTTCTCAGTTGAGGAATATCGAATGGCTGAGAAATCTCTGAGGAAGTGCTCCACATCCTTAGCCATCAGGGAAATGCAAATCAAAACAACCCTGACTCCACCTCACACCAGTCGGATTGGCCAAGATCCAAAACTCAGGTGACAACAGAGGCTGGCAAGGTTGTGGAGAAAGAGGAACCTTTCTCCACTGTTGGTGGGGTTGCAAACTAATACAACCACTCTGGAAATCAGTCTGGTGAAACCTCAGAAAATTGGACATAATATTACCTGAAGACACAGCTATTCCACTTCTGGGCATATACCCCAGAGACACCTTAGTACACAACAAAGATATATGTACCACAATGTTCATAGCAGCTCTATTTATAATAGCCAGAAGCTGGAAGGAACCCAGATGTCCTTCAGAAGATGAATGGATACAAAAATTGTGGTACATTTACACAATGGAATACTACTCAGCCACCAGAAACAATGACTTTACCAAATTCTTAAGAAAATGGCTGCATCTAGAGAATATCATTCTGAGTGAGATAACCCAGTCACTAAAGAACAGACATAGTATGCAGTCACTGATAATGGGATGCTAACCCCAGAGGCTCGCACTGCCCCAGAAACAACTCACAGAGTGTATGAAGTCCAAGAAATAAAGAAAACAAAACAAAACAAAACAAAAAAATCTTTATACAACAAGAAAACTTTGACTATTTCCATGTTACATTTTGTTTTACATGTATTTTATGCTCATTGTAACTATTAAGTTTTCAGTGCATACTATCAAACCTTTAAAAATATCAAGTACTGACTAAAAATATATTCTTACAGTTTTATGTAAAAATTATTTTAAAATCTGACAAAAAGTACTGACAAAAATGTATTTTATAATTTTATGCAAAAATGCTTAAAATCTGTACATTTATCTTTGTTTTGTAAAATAAAGTTGTTAAAAAAAAGATCAAGTGCAAGTGGATCAAAGGTCTCTACATTAAACCAGATACACTGAAACTATTAGATGAGAAAGTAGGAAAAACGTTAGAACACATAGGCACAGGAGAAAATTTCCTGAACAAAACACCTATGGTTCATGCTCTAAAGTCAAAGATTCACAAATTGGACTTAATGAGATTGCAAAGTTTCTGTAGGGCTAAGGACACTGTCAAAAAAACAAAATGGCAGCCAACAGAGTGGGAAAACATCTTTAACAACCCACATCAGATAGAGGCCTAATATCCAAGGTACACAAAGAACTGAAGAAGGTAGTCACTGGAGAATCAAACAACTCTATTAAAAATGGGGTACAGAACTAAACAAAACGTTGTCAATTGAGGAATATCAATTGTCAGAGAAGCATCTAAGGAACTGCTCAACATCCTTAGCCATCAGGAAAATGCAAATCAAAACAACCCTGAGATTTCACCTCACACTAGTCAGATTGTCCAAGATCCAAAACTCAGATGACAGCAGATATGGAGAAAGAGGAACATAGGATTGTAAACTGGTACCACCACTCTAGAAATCAGTCTGGCGGTTCCTCAGAGAAATGGACATAGTACTATCTGAAGACCCAGTTATTCCACTTCTGGGCATATACCCCAGAGACACTCCAACATACAACAAAGACACATGCACCACAATGTTCATAGCAGCCCTATTTATAATAGCCAGAAGTTGGAAAGAACCCAGATGTCCTTCAGTAGATGAATGAATACAAAATTGTGGAACATTTACACAATGGAGGACTACTCAGCTATCAGAAAGAATGACTTTGTGAAATTCTTAAGAAAATACATGCATGCATCTAGAGAATATCATCCCAAGTGAGATAACCCAGTCACTAAACAACAGACACAATGTGCAGTGACTGATAATTGGATACTAACCCCAGAAAGCTCTGAACACCCCAGAAACAACTCACAGACTATATGAAGTTCAGGAAAAGAAAAAAATAAAGAAAGTAAAAAAATCGTTATGCTTAATCCTTACATACCAAAAAAACTTTGACTAATTCCAAGTTACACCCTGTTTTACATGTACTTTATGCTCATTGTAATTAGTAAGATCTTAATACACACTATCACACCTAAAAACACAAACAAAACAAGTACTGACAAAAATGTATTCGTATACTTGTATACAAAAATGCTTAAAACCTGTACATTTATCTTTGTTTTTTAAAATAAAGTTGTTCAATTAAAAATATACTAATAAAATATATTTTATTATAAAAAATTAAAGTAGATATTAAAGGGAATCATTATTCTCATTTTTACATTGTTTTTTATAATTACTTTTATTTCATTTTTACAGTCAAGCCATTGACTGTTCATCTTTATTAATTCAATTATATTATTTACATTTCAGAACGTTCCTCCTTTCTCAGTCCCTCCTCACCAATTTTTTTTACCCTCTCCCCCTACCCTCCACATCTGAGAAGGTGTTCCCACATTGGTCCACCCATTCCTAATTCATCCCCTCCAGCATATCTTTTCCCTGTGGCATTAATGGCAATAAAGGTTGGAAAAAGTTCTTTACTAACCCTGTTGGGATTCTGTAAACCCCACCCCTCAGTTACTTAGCAACAGCCAGGTATACCCCACCCCTCAAATACCCAGCAGTGGCCAGGTATGCTCCGCCCCAGTGACCTGACAGTATAAAAGGAGCTGCTTGACCCCTCCTCTCTCTCTTGGCCTCTTTTGCTGCCTTGCTCTCCCACTCCTACCCCTCAACTTTCCTTTCCCTTCCCCCTCTCTCCCCATGTGCTCATGGCCGGCCTCTACTCCTCTACTTCTCTCTCTCTCTCTCTGCCTCTACCACCCTCTTAACTCTCCCATGATCTGAATAAATTCTATTCTGTACTATACTGATGTGTGGCTGGTCCCCCAGGGAAGGGATTCTCAACATGGACCCCCCAGAGGCATCTCTCTTGCCCTCAGGCCTCTCTGCACCTCAATGGGCCATATCCCCCCCACTCTCTTCATCCTTCCCCTAACATTGGTGCCGTGATTCGGATCGTCATTCTTTCACAACATTGGTGCCCTGTGACTTTTCCTTTCAGTGACTTTTCCTTTCATTGGTGCCCCATCATCATTTCCTTACAAACCCTACATGCAATAGAGGGCTAACATCCAAAGTATAAAAGAACCCAAGAAATTAGACTAAAAAAATCCCTCAGTTATAAATGAGGTACAGAGTTAAACAAAACATTTTCAACATTCTTCAAATTTCCTTGAAGCACCTAAAGAAATGCTCAACATACTTAATCATCAGAGAAACACAAATTAAAATGACACTGAGATTCCACCTAACACAAATCACAAAGACTAAGATCAAAACTAAAGCAACAGTTCATGTTGGCAGGGATTTGGGGAAAGAGGAACACTCTTCCATTATACGTGAGATTGCAAACTAGTACAGCCACTTAGGAAATTAATATCTGGCAGTTCCTCAAAACATTGCAAATAGTTCTACCTGAAGGAGCAGCTGTATTCATAGTAACTTGGAATATAGCCAAAAGTACCAAAAGGACACAGAAACCTTATTTGTAATAGGTAGCCCACAATCCAGATGTCCCTCAGTCAAAGAATGGATACAGAAAATGTAGTTCCCTATGCAACAGAATACCATCCAGCTATTAAAAATAAACGCATCATGAATATTTTAGGCCAATGAATGGAACTAGAAAGTAACATCCTGTGTGTGGTAACAGACTAAAATGGGTATGGATGGCAAATATACACTATTTAGTGGATATTAGTCAAAATCTTCAGAATACTTACAGTACAACTCACAGAATAAAGGAAGATTGATAAGAAGAAAGGCACAAGTGTGAATACTTGAAACCTACAGGTTTTGTACAATTATAAAATTATATAACTATATCTATATATATACATATATATAAACTCTATATTTATATCAACAATTAATAAATCAGAAGTAAACACTTGGAAAAACAAAACAAGTTGAGGCAAATAAGAACCTGATAAAAGAGAAGAAGAAAACAATGTTATATTATTTCCCCTTAGGATTAGGCTTTTCTTTTGTGTCATAACCGAGAAATGTTCACTATTCTGTCTTTCAACTATTTAATTAGGTGTTTATTGAAATCCTTTACAGTCTGTGGTATAATTCTAATATTTCTCTCATAATGCCAGTTCATACTGATTATCCTTCTTATACAAACTGATATGTCCCTCATTTTTGTTTAAATTATCTATTCACTTTACATTTCAATTCCAGTGCCTACTTATTTCTCTTCTCCTCTCTCCTTTATCTGATCCTCCTGCTCTTTTTCTCAGAGAAGAGGAGGCTTCCCTATATATTCACCAGCCTTGGAGTATCAAGTTGCAGTAAGAAAAAGAATATCCTTTACTGAACTTAAATAAAGATAATAGAGAACACCCCAACTTTTCTGAAGACTGGTCTTGAACTCTTGTTTGTGACTGAATGAAATCTTTGTTCTTGAGAGGTATTTTTGGTATTTTCTTTTATTCAACTATTGGGATGATATTGTGACCAGATGTCAGAAAGAGTTATTATTCAAAGTTACAAGTACCTCAAAAGCCTTTCTCTAAAATCAAATTTCGTGTTGTGGTTAGAAAGTAAATTTTCCTCATAGAGTTATAGGGAATGATATTATTGGAGGTGTGACACTGTAGATGAGCTTTCAGGTTTCAGAAGCTCAAACCAGGTCCACTGAATCTTCTTGCTACCTGTGGATCCAAATGTAGAAATCTCTGCTCCTTCTCCAATACAATGTCTGCCAGCATGTTACCATGCTTCCAACATGACAACAATAGACTTAACTTCTGAACTATAAACTATCCCCAGTTAAATATGTTTTTTATAATAGTGGGTATGGTCTTGGTGTTTCTCTAAAGAACCAAAGTCCTAAGACACTTCATGAGGATATTTTTGTTTAATAAGTATGTAAAAATATCCATCTATGGTGGTGTAGAAAATATTAATTACTGGCTGTTCAGTTTTAAGATGGGTCTTGATTTTGTCACTTATAATACTTAAAATACTGTTAGTCATGAGGTATGAATCAGTTAAACAAAGTAATGATATATATAATTTCTAAAATTAGGAGTATCTGTATATGAAAATAGCTTTAGTACTATATCTTCAAAAAGCAGCTGTGTCCAACTTAAATCTTTTGAAATTGTTTTACATAACATATTCTTGTTTTCATATACAGATACTCCTAAAATTAGAAACTATATACACAATTCTTGCATTCAACTGGCTCAATGTTTAGACTATGAAGACACAATGTCCTGTGTTGCTCCTTAACCCATATTGGTAGTATAAAACAATAGCATCTCTTTCAACAATTAGATGTTGTAGTTCTGAAAATTGACCCTATGACCACATTTCAGCTAGAGTTCTTCATATGATTGCTGCCAAGTAGTAATGAGATTGATCTTACCAAAAATACCCCCCGACATATGAAAATCAACAGGCCTAGCCTGAAATCTCAAATGTTTCTCTCTTGTTGTGAATTTATAAGCACAACAACATTGGCAGAAACAGATTTCTTATATGGAAGCTGAGGTGTGTCTTAAGGTGTGTCTCCAGTACAGGCAGAGATCTTTTTATGTGCTTAGAATTAAAAATAACAGAGGTGATCTCATTTTTTATTTTTTTACTTCCACTCTACTGATTTAAGTCACTAAAACCTAGTCCATACTTAAAGCAGGGTGATGTAGACTTATATATGTTGAAATGAAAATGTAGTCAAAAAAAATCTTGTCAATGCCATAGTTTAACGTTGACATGGGTCCCCAAAGCTGATATGTTTAAAGTCTTTAGCTCCAAATATGGAAGTTTTCAGAGCTGAAATCTTTTGAAGGTGATTGATCATGAAGGCTATAACATTATGTATGCATTGATCTATTTATAGATTGATAGCTTAATGCGTTTAAGAGGAGGAACATTTATAAATAAGAAGCATGCTCACTCTCTTTGTGACCCATTTCCATGAATGTGTAGCAGTGACATGTCACAATTCTCTCTCCATGCCATGTCTCCCTAGTCATATGGCCGAACTCCTATAGACTGAAAGTTCTGAAAATATGAACCAAAATAAATCTATCTTCTTATAAGTTGATTATTTCACATTTATTATTAAAGCCATAAGAAGTTGAATAGCTCCCCAGAAAAATGGATCAGAGGGCCCCGGTAATCCCAATGTAAACAAGATGATCTGACTTTAATTCCTAGTTCCCTTACTAATATCTTAAATGTGACTCCCTAAAGGCATCCTCTTTCTGAACACATGCAATGGAATGTTGCTCAAGCACTCATATGTGTACACACACACACACACACACACACACACACACGCACACACACACACACACACATACACACACACACATTCATGTAGGAGAATTCAGTTTTCTGGAATCCAAAGAAAAAAGTATTTTTAAATATTTTGACAAAGAATTTATCCAGCAGAAACTTTTTACTTTCTTTTTTATGATCTTCCCTTTTGTGGTTTTATGTAGAAATTGAAATGAAGTAAACAACCCATGCTACTTACTTTAACCTATAATTGATTATATAAAAAAGAAAGAGAATAATATCTACTTCCAAGAAAAGTCTGTTAGAGCAGATGTAACCCAATTTATGAATTCAATATTCCAAACTGTTGAGCCAGCTCAGGGAGAGGAAATTGTGCTTTGAAGATTGTGCTCAACTGAGTTAACTTGGTCCTGTCAATCATTTTTTTTCTTCTAGGTATTTTGACGAAAATATAATGCAACCAATGTAAAACATTTGATTTCCTGTCAGTGTGTGAGTGAATGAGAACTGCAGAATGGGTCTTTAAGAAATGCTTCATAAACTTAAAGAACTAAACAAGGCTGAAAGAATGCTGCTTCTAAGTGTGGAGAGATTAAGGCAATCACTCCCATTGTGTCCCTGTGTACATCATCTTGAAAAGAGTCAGAGTCATCTGCTAGAATTTCAGTTTGGAAGGTTCTAGATAATTCTCCTTCTAAGTATTACTTCATATAGTGTTTTATATTTTTAACAAATTTCTATCATTTTGATTGAAGAACAGACTGGTAAATAACATGAAAGTTACAGATATGAAATAGTGAGATTGATGTTTGAAATACATATGACTATAATCACATTCTTTTCTTGTCTGCCTGCAGTGTTATTTATCTTTTACTAAATTGCTCTATGTCCTCAGCCACTTTCTATAGTTACATCAACAGTTTTTTTTTTTTTTTTTGCTCTATTCCTATGGCTTTAAAAATAATAGAGTTGGTCTGAGGATTTAGGCGAAGAAACTATGAAAGACTGTTTCTGTGAACATCTCACGGTGCTCAGGGATGTACACTGACATCATCTGCATGCGTTTTCATCCCCACAGGCCCTGTGACCTTCTCTACCACTTTTGTTCATGTGTCCTCATTACCATCAGGCCTAGGAATAGGATCTAGTTTCATACTGTCACCATTTAAGACACACAACAATGTTATTGATAGTTTATTTAATTATGCCTTGAACTTTTTAACTAGTTCTCTGTTAACTTTTTGGGTATATCACACTAGTTTGTCTGAAAGGACTTCTGGTGTATGGCTTAAAATATGTGCACACATGTCATTTAAGTAGAGGAAGAACAGAGGCTACTTTGGGATGTACTCATTTAAATGTCTCTAACAATGAATATATATAAACAGATATAGTCTAAAATATGTAAAGAAATCTAAGTTGAACAAAAGCCCCAAAATGGTGTACAGGTACCTTATGGAAAAACCATGATTGATATGGATTATATCAATGCCTCAAAGTACAGCATAAATGTAATGACAGGTCATGGGTATCTACTTGTAACAAAGTCAAATAATCCCCCTTAACAGAATTAAAGATGTCAGCCCAGGTAAAAATGTACAGTGAGCATCATTGTGAGTAAGTGCATTTCCTGAGCTCAAGAGTTTGGCTTTGGTGGATGCCTTTTATTAGATCAGCATCATGCCTATACCTGAGCTTTCCCATGCAGATCATTCTGCTTCCTACCTGTCCTTTTTGTACCTATCACAGACCCTTAATCCCCCTTCTCTAGATTTTACTTATATCCTAGAAGAATATGTTTTCCATATTCCATTTTATCCCGTTCAGTGTTCCATGGAGTTCTATTTTCTCATTGCATTAGATTTAGATGAACGATTAAGCCCAAAGTACAAATCATTAGCCAATAAATGCTGTGTACAACTTCCCTAGAGGGAAAATGTTTGTATCTCCTTCTTTAGTGATGTAAGGGAAAACAGAGGTAAAATTGATGTACTAAATGCCTTAAAGATATTAAAGAAAACTAAAAGACTGTTTCAATCCTTGAAGTTTATGTATTCTACTAGTTATGCAAAAATTCAGAAAGAAGATGAAAACAAACACTTGTACTGAAATTGTAGCAAGAATAAAAATAAATATCAACTGAAGAAAGAAAATTAAAATTATGCATTGAGCAGGTAACCTAATATGTAAATAGGAAGAAAATGTGAGGTAGTATCTTAGGGAGATAATGAGAATTACTAGAAAGAGGGCAACAAGCAGGTACCACCCATGCCATATAAGTATTGAACACTCAAACAATTCATGTTCAGTCTGGGATACACAGAGATTTTGATGAGAGCCTGATCTACATAGATGATTGTGTTCCTGAGAGTGGGGTAAAGTAACAAAGAAGGCTAGCTAATCTTTGTGGAAAATAAGAGGGGCCCGGTACTCAAAGACAAGAAATGTGTGTTTGGAGCATCTAGCTAAAAGTATTTTTGACACAGTGACTGGCATTTAGCAGCAGATGTAAGTGAAGCTTAATATTTAGTTTATATGTGTGACACAGAATTTAGGGTAGTAAAAACATTTTTATTTTTTCCATACCTAGTAGCTACTTTTCAAACTTAGCAAGACTTCTGAATCTGAGTGCTCTATCATGATCTACAAATATAGAAAAACACCGTGGCTTTCCTTCCTCAGTTCTGCAGGAAAGAACTGTTGTTCTAAGAAAGCATTAATTATGACAATTCCCAACTAAGCTAAAACTTCATAGATCTATGTAGGTTCACACCTTGTTAATAAGAATTATTTATAACCAGAAAGATAATTGAAATATAAATACAGAGAGTATCTAATTAAACATATATATAAACATATATATATATATACATATATATATGGCTAAGAACAGTTTATAGAGCTATTAAAAGAGGACAAATTTGTTAGAAAAAGATAAAGATGTAGCATGTCAATAATTCCTAATGATCACTCAAGATCAGAAAGCTCCACACCAAAGCAGCTGCCCTAGTACAGGACATCTATGTATTGAGATATATAAAGAAAGGTGATTGTCTCAATGGCCACCAATATTACATTACAATACTTAGCTGATTATAAAATTGACCCTCAAATTTAATTTTGAAAACATAAGTATTTCTCATTTCAATAGAAAAGCTATGTAAGAAAAGTAGTGACATGCATTTGAATGATATGGAAAGACTTCTCTCAACAAAAGGGTTGTCAAAATGACCTGTATTGACTTAAGTGTCTATGATTAACCAGTAAGCTCTTCTCTTCATTGCAACTTTGAAACTCAGTTTTTCTCTGCAAATAAGTCACCTACAAAGTGTCTTTGTATTTGACCTAAAGCAGAATGAAAATAAAAGTAAACACATTCTGTCAAACAAAACAAAACAAAAAAAATTCTGAATTTCTCTGAATATTTAATTATAGATATTAGGAAAAAATGTACAAGAGAAATGAACATGTCATTCAGAGAAGATTGTGAAAATAATTAAATTGTTTACTAAAAATAAAAAAGAGAATTGCAACAATATTTAAATTTAAGGAACCAAGTGCCATAAACACACAAAGCACAAAATAGCATACCATATTCCAATCTTCAGAGGCTACCTAAACTAGAATAGGATTCTCAGTTGTGGTAGTAATATTTAAAAACAACATTAAAAAAAAACTAAACAAGTGTAAGTGGATCAAAGATCACCACATTAAACCATACACTGGAACTATTAGATGAAAAAGTAGGGAAAACCTTAAAACACATAGGCACTGGAGAAAATTTTCTGAACAAAACACCAATGGCTCAAGCGCTAAGGTCAAAGATTAACAAATGGGACTTAATGAGATTGCAAAGTTTATGTAATGCTAAGGACATTGTCAAGAAAACAAAACGGCAGCCAACAGAATGGGAAAAGATCTTTACCAACATCACATCAGATAGAGGCGTAATATCCAAGGTATAAAAAGAACTCAAAAAGCTAGACACCAACGGAAAGCGTGCCCCTGCCCTGCCTGATCCAGGGACCGGGAACAAAGCATTGGAACCTCTGCTTCCACCCAGCGACTTTGTGGCGCAGAACATGTCTCGGCCCTTCTGCCACCTGCACCAGCAGTTCCCAAAGGTTTAAAGACTTGTGAGTAGGGGACTTGGGCAGCCAGGGAGCAGAGAGATCTCTGCTGAGTTCACACGGAAAGGTCGCCCCTGCTTTACCTGACCCAGGGACCAGGAACCCAGCCATAGGACATCTGTTCCCACCTGGCAGCTTTGGGGTGAAGAACAGGGCTCAGCCCATTCAGCCACCCAGACCAGCAGTTCCCAAATGTTTAAAGACTGGTGAGTAGGAGATCTGGGCAGCCAGGAAGCAGAGAGATTTCTGCAGAGTATGCATGGAAAGCACGACCCTGACCTGCCTGTTCCAGGGACCAGGAACACAGCATTAGAACATCTGTTTCTACCCAGCGAATTTGGGGCTCAGAACAGGGCTTGGCCCATCTTTCACATGGACCAGTGGAGATCCAGGGACACAAACAAGATACAAGGGAAAGGCAAGAACATATCACTGACAACAAGATGGCAAGAGGAAAGCAATAGAGTATATCCCAAGGAAACCAAAACTACCTGACAACACCAGAACACAGCTCTCCCATAATGGCAAACATTGGAATGCCAAACACTCCAGAAAAAAAGACACAGACCTAAAATCATACCTCAAGGCGCTGATAGAGATACTTAAAAAAGAACGGGAGGAAAAGCAAAAAGAATCAGAAGCTTATAAAGAGGAAACAAGAAAAACACTCAAAGAACTAGAAGAAAACAGAACCAAAGAGATGAAGGAATGTAAGAAGGAATTTAAAACAGAAATTGACACAATAAAGAAAACACTAAAAGGGATAACCCTAGAGGTAGAACACCTAAAAAAGAAATCAGGAGTCACAGAAGCAAGTATTTCCAATAGACTACAAGAGATGGAAGAGAGAATCTCGGGGGCAGAAGACAACATTGTAAACATAGACAAAACAGCCAGAGAAGATGCAAAAAACAAAAAGCTCCTAACCCAAAATGTCCAGGAAATCCAGGACACAATGAGAAGACCAAACCTAAGGATAATAGGAATAGAAGAGGGAGAAGAGTATCAACTAAGAGGCACAGTAAATATCTTCAACAAAATCATAGAAGAAAACTTCCCTACCCTTAAAAATGGGATGACCAGGAGCATAAATAAGCCTTCAGAAATCCAAATAGGTTCGACCAGAAAAGAAATACCTCCTGACATATAATAGTCAAAACACCAAGTGCCCAAAGCAAAGAAAGAATACTACAGCAGTAAGGGGAAAAGGTCAGGTAACATATAAAGGCAGACAAATCAGAATCACACCCGATTTCTAAACAGAGACTATGAAAACTAGAAGAGCCTGGACAGACATCATGCACACCCTAAGAGAGCACAAGTGCCAGCCCAAGCTGCTATACCCAGCAAAACTATCAATCACCATAGATGGAGAGATGAAGATATTTCAAGACAAATCTAAATTTACACAATATCTGACCAAAAACCCAGCAGTATAATGAATTATATGTGGAAAACCCAATACAATGTGGGGAACTACGTCCTAGTAAAAACAAGAAAACTCCTAAGCAAGAAAACCAAAGGAAGAAAAAGTCACAGACACAACTCAACCTACAAAAGCAATTATAGCAGGAAACAGAAACCACCATTCCTTGATATCTATTAACATAAATGGACTCAACTCCCCAAAAGAGACATAGTCTATCAGACTTGCAACAACAAAGTATTTACTCATTAGAGTATCTGAAAATTGTGTGAACATAGATTCAGGTAGTGACTGACAAATCTTAAGAAGACAAATTTTGGTGTAAAATATCTCTCAAAATGATTTACTGTACCTATAGGGGCATGGCCAAATAATTTGAGCAAAAATTCATGTAATATGTAACTTCAAAGGTTTTCATATTCATTTAATATGTAGGTCTTTATAGACCTTTCATCGTTTTAAATTCTTAATGCACTTAAGAATGTACAGAATGTGTCAGACCAGAGGAGGAATGGGATGAACAACTGCTGAAGGGCATATCAGAAAGGGGTTAAATACTAGAGTGTAAAAAATGATTAAATATAATTTTAAAAGGAGAAGAAGAAGCAGAAGAGGAAGAGGAAGAGGAAAAATGGGGAGAAGTGGAGGAGGAGGAGGAAGAAGAAGAAGAAGGAAAATAGGCCCATATCTGTCCCCTTTTACAAAGTTAAATCCAAGTGGATCAAGGACCTCAACATAAAGCCAGATACAATGAATCTAATGGAAGAGAAATTTGAAAAGGGCCTTGAACTTTTTGGCACAGGGAGAAATTTCCTAAACTGAACTTTAATGGCTCCCACTCTAATATCAAGAATGGATAAATGTGACCTCATGAAACTGGGAAGCTTCTGCAAGGCAAAGAACATAGTCAATAAGAGAACACAATAATCTACAGATTAGGGCAAAATCTTCTGGCAAAGGCCTAATATCCAAAATATATAAAGAACTCAAGAAGCTAACCAGCAACAAACAAACAAACAAACGAACAAAAATAAACCAAAAACAAACAAATAAAAAACTGGGGTCTAGAATTAAACTGAGAATTAAAACAGGAATTTTGAATGGCTGAGAAGCTATTAAAGAAATGTTCAAAGACCTTAGTGAACAGAGAAATGTGAATCAAAATTGACCTGAGATTCTATCTTATACCAATCAGAATGGTTAAGATCAAAACCTCAGGTGACAACTCATGTTGGCCTGAATGCAGAGAAAAAGGAACATTCCTTCTTTGTTAGTAGGATCGCAAGCTGGTACAACCACTCTGGAAATCAATTTAGAAGGTTGTTAGAAAATTGAAATTAGATCTATCTAAAGACCCAGCAATATCACTCTTGGGAATATAACCAAAAGATGCCCCACCATGCCACAGAGACACATGTGCCTCTATGTCCATAGTGGTTTTATTTGTAATAAGCAGAAGCTGGAAACAACCCAGATGTCCCATGACAGAAGAATTGATACAGAAAATGAGGTTCCCTTACACAATGAATATTACTTAGCTATTAAGAAGTAGGACATCCTGAGAATTGCAATCAAATGAATGGAACTAGAAAATATATTCTCAGTGAGGTAACTCTGACTCCAAAATGTACATGCACAATATGTACTCACTAATAAATGAATATTAGCCCCCCTCAAAAAAGTACACAATACCCAAGATACATACAGTCCACAGAACTCAAAAATGTCAACAAGCTGAAGGGCCCAAGTGAGAATGTCTCAGTCACCCTGGGGAGAGAGAAGAAAGAAAGCACAAAGGAGGAGGGAGAGAGGAACCTGGTAGGGAAAGGGACATAGTGGGGAGGAGTACATGATCTTGTTTGGGTTGGAGGAAAAGGCCTAAGGCCAGCAGAATGATTGGAAAGATGTAACCATGTGAGGTAGGAGGTTGGGGGGACCCTCCAAAGTATACCAGAGACCTGGAAGGTGAGACTCTCAGGACTCAAAGAAATAGACCCTAGATAAAAATGCCTTACAGTTGGTATTGGGAACTTGTAGAGCCCACCTACAGCAGAATGACAGCATCAAGTGAGGGATTGTGTTTCTATCCCACATTCAAAACTCTGACCCATAATTGTTCCTGTCTGTAAGAACTGCAGCCATGGAAATAGAGAAGGGCCTGAGGGAAAGAAAGTCCAGTGACTGGCCCAAAGTGGAATCAAACTCAAGTGGAGGCCCCAAGGCATGACTATTCCTGAGGCAATGAAGTGCTCTGTAAAACAGACCTATTATGAATGCCCTCTGAAAGACCCTACAAGCAGCTGAAATAGTAAGATGCAGATTATTTGCTTCCAATCAATGAACAGAAAGAAGCAGTTGACCCCTGTGGTTGAATTAGGAAAAATCTGGAAGACGCCGAAGAGGAGGATTAACCTGTAGGAGGACCAGCAGTCTCAATTAACCTGGACCCCCGAGTTCTCTCAGACACTAGATCATCAACCCAGCAATATATACCAGCTGATATAAGGCCCCCAACACATATACAGCAGAAAACTCTTGGTTCTGAGTTCAGCCAGAGAAGATGCACCTAACCATGGAGGCACCAGGGAGTTTAGAGGTCTGGTGGGATGACTCTGGTGGAGACATCCTTGTAGAGATGTGGTGGTAGAAGGGGGATGGTGGGGAAGAGGTATAAAACATTGGAAAGTTGGAAGGTGGATCAAAAGCGGAATAATATCCGCAGTGAAAAAGAAAGATAAATAAATGGATAAAAAGAAGAAGAAGAAAAAAAAAGAGGAGAAAGAGGAGGAGGAGGAAGAGAGAAGGAAGAAGAGAAGGAGGAGACAGAAGGTAACCAAATTGAAATATCTTTAATTTTTCAGGGTGTATGGGATCTCACTTAAAACAACTCAGAATACACAAGCTATTCTTTGGACTGGGCTTTTTATTTCTCCTTTTTTACCTATGGTATGTAGTAGAACATACACACCAGGACAGTTGCTCTGTTACAGGATTATAAAAGACACTATGTAACTGAGACATAAAACATAGAGGACTGAAGCTCATACCAACCAGGATGATTTATTCTTTGTGGCTCACTGGTAGAATAGTGGCACAAGCGTTGGGGGCATTACCACAAGATAACAACCAACCTTGGTACTATAATCTTATGAAAATAACTATGTATTGATAAATATACAGATCATAGACCATAGGGGAAATCTACTACTACTATTGTGTGGCATGTATAGTATTGAACCAACTCCTAACGTACTATTATTATATACATATATCAATGCATCTATCAATCCTCATCTGAGAATTTGTATTTGTAGTAGGCATTCCTGTGGGAAAGGGAGCAGAAAGAGTCTAAGACCCAAAGACGATGAAAAAAGGGAAATACTGTCATTTGAACACAGCATGACAACTGCACTTATGAACTAAGAGTGGGTAAGACAATACTCAAAAGAATCATGCAAGTTTGAGCCAGACCAAATTCCAACATGGGACATGGCTTTGGTAAGAATCCCCATTCCTAGTCACAGAGCAATTGGAAATTGCTAGCTGTTGGTAGAGGAAGAGACATTCTTGTCTAAGAGAATAGCTACTGGTAAGTTAATTAAGCTCCACTGGAAGACTACATATACAAGATTATTTAGACAGTTCAGATTGGTCTTGGTGGAGAAATTATGTGGGTAAAGAAATAAGATTAATCTATGAATATTTAGAAGGGATGGCTATGATGATTAAAACATATAAAACTTTAAAATAACTAATAAGATTGGAAGGGAAAGAGTTACACAGTCATTTCTATTTTAAAGCACAAGCCTCTTTATAGGCTTGTCACTATGTAAAGCACATGTTTCACAAAGCACTTTATAATTTTGTCATAAGAATACTTTGAAACATTACCATTAGGAACGGTTTCAGGAATCCAGACATAAAGAAGTAATTATCAACCAATATGCTTTAGAGCTTATAAAGATTCAACTCAAATATAGAAAAATAAAAACATTATTTCCCCTGCCTTTGTATACAGTAACCTTGCCAGTTTTCATGAGGAAGTAGAGAAGCCAACATATAGAAAGAAAATGATAAGTACAGGAGGGACCAGAAAAGGTGTGGCCAAGGGTAATATAAGATCCACAGCCTTTCTCATCTTTATTTTTAAGCCTATCAAATATTTAACATCTCTTTTAAATGCTGGACACTCTGTTATAGAAACTACATTTTCTACCCCCAAAGGGACTAATAATCTACTTGGGGAGAAACATAAAAAATTCACCAAATATATCCAGTGGGATAATTTAGCTAAACACGGGATCCTGAGGAAGTAATTAGAAGACAGTATAAACTTGTCTAGGAGCAGGTGGGAATTGAGAATTTTATTCAAGGAAGGTTTTCTAAATAAGCTGTCATAGAGTAAGGTGAGTCTTGGGGGAATGAGTAGGAAAATATGGAATCTATTTCAGCAGGATTTAAAATATTTCAGGATTTATAAATGAAAACATCAGCTACTGAAGAAAGGCATGAGAACATGTGAGGAATGAGAGTGAGAGTTAACAGTGATCCTTGTCCAATGTGGCATTGGGTGAAGTAGCAAAGGCAGAGCTGGAAAGATGACACTGGTCATGAGGATATGGGAGAACAAGTCTGGCAGTCAGAACAACTCAGCTACAACCCAGGCCTAGATCCAGTGCTACTTGTTGATGCATACCAACCTCCACCCCATCTCTAAACTGCTGGTTTGTATAAAGGCACCAGTCCTGCAGAATAAAGGCTGTAGTATTTCCAAGACACAGGGCAAGAACAGGATATCCTAGAGGAGAGGAACTGTGGTGAAGATCTTGTGTTGATGGTAAAGTAGAAGCTAGAGGCCTTGAGACAGACCAGTGAGTCATTGTAATGAATATTAGCAAAGAAAGAAGTGTGAACAAAAATGAAAACTGTGGGGCAGATACACTGTGACACTACAGCTTCACAAGATGGTTTTTGTTTGCTTGCTGTTTGGTTAGTTTGATTTAGTTTGATTTGGTTGTGTGTGTGTGTGTGTGTGTGTGTGTGTGTGTGTGTGTGTGTCTTATTTCTTACTTTTTTTCTTCTTGGAGAAGGGATTGCAAGGGCAGAGGGGAGATACGCAGGAGAGGGAGATGAGTGCATCTGAGGTACATGATGTAAATTCACAAAAAAAACAACACCAATTAAAAAGTTAAAAAGAATATATAAACAATGACCAGGAGACTTGTGGGAAAAAAATAAAATAATATAGGACTTATGTTAATCTGTTTCTTCAGATTCAATTCTGAATTTATTTTCAAGCATAATACTATAAACATATATCAAGGCAACCTCATAAATTAAATCATTTTTCCATTTCTTATTGAATCATCCTTTACAATCAAGATTTTATTCTCTTCCTAGAACACCCTCTTACAGTTTCAAAAATTATACCCCCCAAATACAAGGATGTTCCCATCCCCCACTCCTACCCCACCAAACCCCCATATTCCCTGGGAATTCAAGACTCTTGAGTGTTAGGTGAATCTTCTCTGAGTCCAGACACAAAAGTTATCTGCTATATATGCTTTGGGAGCCTCATGTAAAATGGTGTGTTCTGTCTGTTTGGTGACTCAATATCTGAGTGATCATCAGTCCAGTTTAGTTGAGACTACTTACTCGTCTTCTTATAAAATTGCTCTCCTCCTTAGCTCTTCCAGATTTTTTTTTTTTTAATAAAATCGCAGGGGTCAGTAACTTCTGTCCATTGGTTGGGTATAAATATCTGCATCTGACTCAGCTGTTTGTTGGGCCTGTCAGAGGGCGATCATGAAAGGTCCATTTTTGTGAGCATTCAATAGCCTCAGTAATAGTGTCAGGCCTTAGGGTCTCTTCTTGAGCTAGATCCCAATTGTGCCTGTTGCTGGACCTTCTTTCCTTTTGACTCTTCTCCATTGTTGTCCCTTCCTGTCCTGTCATACAGGAACAATTCTGGGTCAGAGTTTTTGAATGTGGGATGGCAACCCCATCCCTCACTTGATGCCCTATCTGTCTATTACAGGTAGGCTCTGCAAGTTCTCTCTTCCCACTATAGGGCATTTCCTCTAGAGTCCATCCCTGTGAGTCCTGAAAGTCTCTCACCTCCCAGGTCTCTGATGCATTCTAGAAGGACCCCAACTTCATACCCCCTGGGGTTGCCTATTTATGCTCTTTCTGATAGCCCTCAGGGCTTCAGTCCTTCTCCCCCCACCAAATACTGATCATATTCCACTCTTTGCCTCACTGTTTCCTTTCTCACCCAAGTTACTCTCTCCCTCTCTCCCTCTCCCATCCTGTGACTGTTTTCTTTTCTCTCCCAGGTGGAATTGAGGCATCCTCACTTGGGCCCTTTGGCTTCTAAACCTTCTTGAGTTCTGTGCCTTGTATTCTGGGTATTCTGTATTTTGGCTAATGTCTACTTCTTAGTGACATTAGTTCTTTTGTGTCTGAGTTACCTCACTCAGGATGACATTTTCTAGTTCCATCCTTTTCTCTGCAAAATACAACATGTCTTCATTTTTAATAGCTACATATAATTCCATTGTGTAAATGAATCAAATTTTCTGTGCCCATTCTTCTGTCATGGGACATATGGATTGTTTTCAGCTTCTGACTATCATAAATAAAGATACTATGAACATAGTGGAACATTTGCCCATATGGCATGGTGTGGCACCTTTTGGGTATATATCCAAGAGTGTTTTAGCTGGATCTTCTGGTAGATATAATTCTAATTTTCTGACAAACTTCCAAATTGATCTGCAGAGTGGTTGTACCCATTTGCAATCCCACCAGCAATGGAAGACTCTTCATCTTTTTCCACATTCTGTTCAACATGTGCTGTTACCTGGGGTTTTATTCTAAACATTCTGATTGATGTAAGATAGAACCTCAAGGTTGTTTTGATTTTCATTTCCCTGAACACTAAGAATTTGAACTTTTAAGATGCTTCTCTGTCATTCAAGATTCCTCTCCTTGAATTCTCTGTTAATTATATATCCCAGTTTTTGATTGGGTTGTTTGGTTTTTTTGGTGGTTAGCTTCTTGAGTTCTTTACATATTTTGAATATTAGCCTTCTATATGATGTGGGGTTAATGAAGTTGTATTTCCAAATCTGTAGGTTGCCAAATTGTTTTATTGGCTATGTCCTTTCCTTTACAGAATATTTCAACCTAAGCCTGGTTCATTGGAGTTCTGTTTGGAAATTTCTCCCGGTGCCAATGAGTTCATAGCTCTTTCAACTTTCTCTTGTATTATATTTTGTGTACTTGAGTTTATGTTGAGGTTGTTGATCTACTTGGACTTGAGCTTTGTGCAAGGTGACAAATATGAATCTATTTTTATTTTTCTCCCTACAGACCGCCAGGTATATTACCACCATTTATTGAAGATGCTTTCTTTTTTCATTAATATCAATATTCTTCAAATTATTATATAAAATTGATACAGAAGGAATACTATTTAATTCATTCTGTGAAGCCACAGTTACTCTGCTACCTAGACCACATAAGAATGCAACAAAAAAGAGAACTTCAAACTAATTTTACTCATGAATACTGATGTAAAAATACTCAATATAATTATTGCAAACCAAATCCAAGAACACATCAAAACCATCACTCACTATGGATCATGTAGGCTTCTTCCCAGGGATGCAAATTTGGTTCAATATACAAAAATCCACTAACATAATTCACTTTATAGAAAAACTCAAAGGAAAAAAAAATCACATGATCATCTCCTTAGATGCTGAGAAAGCATATGCAAAAATATAACACCCCTTTATGTTAAATGTATTAAACAGATAAATAAAATCTTGAAGGCCCAGGACAAGACAAGGATATTTATATTCTCATATTTATTCAGTATCGTATTTGAACTTCTAGCTAGAACAGTAAGACAGCAAAAAGCAATCAATGTGATACAAAGAATAAAAAAAATTGACAAAATCAACAAGGTAGATAAATCCTTAATCAGACTAACTAGAGGGATCAGAAACAGCATCCAAATCAACAAAATTAAAAATGAAAAGGAAGACAAAGTAACAAAAACTGAAACAATTAAAAAAATTATTGGAGCTTAATACAAGAGCCTATCCTCAACAAAACTGGAAACATGGAGGGAATGAATAATTTTCTAGAGAGATACCAGGTACCAAAATTAATAAGGATCACAAAAACCATTTAAAAGTATAATATCCTCTAAGGATACAAGAAATCATTAAAAGACTCCCAAACCCCCAAAAAATCCAATACAGAATTCTATTAGACCTTCTGAGAAGACATACTACCAATATGCTTCAAACTATTCCACAAAGTAGAAACAGAAGGAACACTTCCTAATTTGATTCATGAAGCCACAGTTATGCTGATACCTAAGCCACACAAAGAACCAATGGGGGGTGGGGAACTTTAGATCAATTTCTCTTATGAATTTTGATGCAAAAATACTCAATAAAATTCTTGCAAAGAAAATCTAAAAATACATCAAAAACATTCATTACGATCAAGTAGGCTTCATCACAGGGATGAAAGAATGGTTCAATAGAAGGGAATCCATCAATTTAATCCACTGTTTAAACAAACTGAAAAAAAAGTTATATGATCATTCCCTTAGATGTTGAGAAAGCATTTGACCTAATTCAACACCACTTCATGATAAAAGTCATAGAAATTCAAGACCCATACCTAAACATAGTAAAAGCAATATACAGCAAACCTATAGTCAACCTGAAACTAAATGGAGCAAAACTTAAAAGAATTCTACTAAAATCAGGGACTAGACAATACTGTCCACACTCTCCCTATCTATTCAGTATAGTACTGGATGTTCAAGCCAGAGAAAGTAGGCAAGAAAATAAGATAAAAAAGTTATAAATTGGAAAGGAAGAAGTTAAAATATCACAAGAAAGTCAAGTCGCTAAAAAAAATAAAATAAAATAAAAAGGAATCAAAGACTAAACGAGAAGATGGAAATTTTCTACCCTCATAGATTTTCTGGATTAATATAGTAATTAATATAGTAAAAATGGAGCCATTCTCAAATTCAGTTGGAATAAAAAAAACTGAGTATAGCTAACAATATTCTCAACAATAAAAGAAATTATAGAGGAACTACCACCTCTGACTTCAAGCTATTCTACACAGCAATAGTGATCAAAACCAAATGGTATGGGTACAGATATAGACATGTCAATAAAATAGAATTGCAAACCCAGAAAGAAACCCTCATTACTATGGTCACTTGATCTTTTGCAAAGAAGCAAAAACTATCAAGTAGAACAAAGAAATATCAACAAATAGAGCATACAGAAGAATGCAAAATGACCCATTCTTATTTCCTTGTACAAAGCTCAAGTACCAGTGCATCAAGAACTTCCACATAAACCAAGATCCATGAAGTCTAGTAAAAGAGTAAGTGAAGAGCCTCAATCATGTTGGTACAGAAGAAAATTTCTTGAACAAACAACAATGCCTTATACTCTAAGGTCAACACTGAGAAATGGGCCTTCATAAAATTGAAAAGTGTCTTAAGGCAAAAGACACTGTCAACTGCACAAAAAAGACAACCCACAGATTTCAAAAACATCTTAAAAATTCTACATTCTATGAGGGCTAATATCTAATATATGCAAAATCTCAAGAAGTTAGACTCCAGAGACCCAAATAACACTATTAAAAATGGGGTACAGAGCTAAACAAAAAATTCTTAACTGAGGAACCTCAAATGGTCAAAAAGCACCTAGAGAAATGTGTCATCATTGTTAGTCATCAGGGAAATTCAAGCCAAAACAATTCTGAGATCTCACCACTCATTCTCACACTAGTCAGAATGGCTAGGGTCAAAATTCAGGTGACAACAGACGCTGGCAAAGATGTGGAAAAAGAGGAACACTCCTCCACTGACAGTGGTATTGCAAGTTGCTACAACCACTCTAGAACTCAGTCTGGCAGTTCCTCACAAAATTGAGGACCCAGCTATATCACACCTGGGCACATACCCAAAAGATTCTCTAACATGTAAAAGCACACATGTTCATCAAGTTTGTAGCAATCTTATTTATAATATCCAAAAGCTGATAACAACCCAGATGACACTCAACAATGGAATGAATGCAGAAAATGTGGAACATTTACACAATAGGCTACTACTCAGCAATTTAAACCAATGGCTTTATGAAATTTTCAGGAAAATGGATGGAAGTATAAAAATATCCTGTGTGAGGTAACCCAGTCACAAAGAACACATACCGTATGTACTCATGGATAAGTGGATATTAGGCAAAAATCCATGGAGCCATTAGAGTTATTGGGTCTGAGTTCATATAGAAATAGACCCATGAGGGTGATCAATGTTCATGGGCTTTGAAAATGGCCAGAACAACTCTACATTTTCTTAAGTGAGATTGTTGTCATTGGAGGGGCTTTGTTGGATGATGTTGCTGAGGGAGACACTGATGTTTGAACTGATCAATTTACTGGATGGCTTTGATCGTCAAAGTTACATCACAGTCCTGATGGTCCTGAACCAACCTGGTATTTTAGATCTAGTACTGATGAGGCCAGGGAAATTGGAACAAAACATTGAGACCAGCTTAGGTAACTTAGAGGGCTGGGTCCATAGCTTTGTGATTCGTGCAGCTTAATGAACTCTCCTATGAGTTTGCAATCTGAAAGTGGCAAAAAATTTAAGGAAAGAATTTTTGAACTCATAAATCATCAATTCCCACTCCAAACTCAACACTATTCTCCATTATATAACAAAAACCTGGAACCCAGAGGCTTTGAGTGGAAAAAAAAAACTTCATACATTGAAATTCTATACTTTCATAACTTTTTGACACCTTAGAAAAAGAAAAGTATTTTATTTTATTTATTTATTTATTTTTTTATTGTTTTTATAAAACAAATTTATTTTACCAAACAAAGACAAATGTACAGGTTTTAAACATTTTTTGCTTAAAATTATACATTTTTGTCAGTACTTTTTTTCAGATTTTAACATAATTTTTACATAAAACTATATGAATATATTTTTTTAATCAGTACTTGATTTTTTTCAAGGGTTCATTGTATGCCTTGAAAACTTAATAGTTACAATGAGCTAAAGTACATGTAAAACAAAATGTAACATGGAAATAGTTAAAGTTTTCTTGTTTTGTAAATATTTTTTGTTTTGTTTTGTTTTCTTTATTTCTTGGACTTCATAAAGACTGTGAGTTGTTTCTGGGAGAGTGCAAGCCTCTGGGGTTAGCATCCCACTATCAGTGACTGCATATTATGTCTGTTCTTTTGTAACTGGGTTATCTAACTCAGGATGATATTCTCTAGATGCAGCCATTTTCTTAAGAATTTGGTTAAGTCATTGTTTCTGGTGGCAGAGTAGTATTCCATTGTGTATATGTACCACAATTTTTGTATCCATTCACCTTCTGAAGGACATCTGGGTTCCTTCCAGCTTCTGGCTATTTTAAATAGAGCCGCTATGATCATTGTGGTGCATATATCTTTGTTGTGTATTAAAGTGTCTCTGGGGTATATGCCGAGAAGTGGAATAGCTGGGTCTTTAGGTAGTACTATATCCAATTTTCTGAGGTATCACCAGACAGATTTCCAGAGTGGTTGTATTAGCTTGCAACCCCACCAACAGTGTAGAAGTGTTCCTCTTTCTCCACAGCCTCGCCAGCATCTGCTGTCATCTGAGTTATGGATCTTGGCCAATCTGACTAGTGTGATGTGGAATCTCAGGGTTGTTTTGATTTGCATTTCCCTGATGGCTAAGGAAGTCAAGCACTTCCTCAGATGTTTCTCGGCCATTCTGTGTTCCTAAACTGAAAAGGTTTGTTTAGCTCTGTACCCCATTTTTTAATAGGGTTATTTGATTCTCTGGTGTCTAGCTTTTTGAGTTCCTCATACACCTTGGATATTAGGCCTCTATCTGATGTGGTGTTGGTAAAGATCTTTTCCCATTCTGTTGGTTGCCGTTTTGTTTTCTTGACGATGTCCTTAGCCTTACAGAAACTTTGCAATCTCATTAAGTCCCATTTGTTAATCTTTGACCTTAGAGCTTGAGCAATTGGTGTTTTGTTCAGGAAATTTTCTCCTGTGCCTATGTGTTCTAAAGTTTTCCCTACTTTCTCATCTAATAGTTTCAGTGTATCTGGTTTAATGTGGAGATCTCTGATCCGCTTACACTTGAGCTTTGTACAAGGAGATAAGAAAGGGTCTATTTTCATTCTTTTGCATGCTGAGTGCCCGTTGGACCAGCACCATTTGTTGAATAGGCTGTCCTTTTTCCATTGAATGTTTACTGTTCCTTTGTCAAAAATCAGGTGACCATATACATGAGGGCTCATTTCTGGATTTTCTATTCTATTCCATTGATCCACTTGCCTATTTCTGTACCAGTACCATGCAGTTTTCAGCACAATTGCCTTGTAATATAGCTTGAGGTCAGGGATAATGATTCCCGCAGATGTATTTTTGTTGTTGAGGATGGATTTCGCTATTCTAGGTGTTTTGTTATTTCATATGAAATTGCACATTGATCTTTCCAATTCCATGAAGAACTGGGTTGGAATTTTGATGGGGATTGCATTAAATCTGTAGATTGCTTTTGGTAGGATGGACATTTTTAAGATGTTGATTTTTCCAATCCATGAGCATGGGAGATCTTTCCATTTTCTGAGATCTTCCTCAATTTCTTTCTTTAGACGTTTGAAGTTCTTGTCATACAGGTCCTTCACTTGCTTAGTTAGAGTCACACCAAGGTATTTCATAGTTTTTGTGACAATTGTGAAGGGTACCTTTTCCCTAATTTCTTTCTCCACATGTTTGTCGTTTGAGTATTGGAAGGCTACTGATTTGTTTGAGTTAATTTTGTATCCAGCCACTTTGCTGAACTTGCTTATCAGCTGTAGGAGTTCTCTGGTAAAATTTTTGGGGTCACTCAAGTACACTATCATGTCATCGGCAAAGAGTGATGTTTTTATCTCTTCCTTTCTGATTTTTATCCCCTTGATCTCCTTTTGCTGTTTAATTGCTCCAGCCAGGAATTCCAGTACTATGTTGAATAGGTAGGGGGAGAGTGGGCAGCCTTGTCGAGTCCCTGAATTTAGTGGGATTCCTTCAAGTTTCTCACCATTAAGTTTGAGGTTTGCTGTTGGTTTGCTGTATATTGCTTTTATTATGTTTAAGAATGGGCCTTGAATTCCTGTTTTTTCCAGGACTTTTAACATGAAGGGGTGTTGGATTTTGTCGAATGCTTTCTCAGTGTCTAGTGAGATGACCATGTGATTTTGGTCTTTGAGTTTGTTTATATGGTGGATTACGTTGATGGATTTCCTTATGTTAAACCATCCCTGCATCCCAGGGATGAAGCCTACTTGGTCATGATGAATGATCGTTTTGATGTGTTCTTGGATTCGGTTTGCAAGGATTTTGTTGAGTATTTTTGCATCAATGTTCATAAGTGAGATTGGTCTGAAGTTCTCTTTCCTTGTAGGGTCTTTGTGTGGTTTAGGTACGTAGCCTCAAAAAATGAGTTGGGTAATATTCCATCTGATTCTATCTTTTGGAATAGTTTGGCGAGTATTGGTGTTATATCCCCAATAGATGTCTGATAAAATTCTGCACTGAACCCGTCTGGACCTGTGCTTTTTTTGGTTGGGAGGCTTTTGATGACTTCTTCTATTTCTTTAGGTGTTATAGGGTTATTTAGATGGTTTACTTGGTCCTGGTTTAACTTTGGGACCTTGTATCTGTCTAGGAATTCGTCCATTTCCTCCAGATTTTCCAATTTTGTGGAGTATAAGTTTTTGTAGTAGGATCTGATGATTTCTTGAATTTCCTCAGTTTCAGTTGTTATGTCCCCACTTTCCTTTCTGATTTTGTTAATTTGGATACTCTCTCTTTGCCCTCTAGTTAATCTGGCTAGGGTTTTATCAATATGGTTGATTTTCTCAAAGAACCAACTCTTTGTTTTGTTGATTTTTTCAATTGTTCTTTTGTTTCTATTTGGTCTATTTCTGCCCTAATTTTGATTATTTCTTGTCGTCTACTCTTTTTAGGTATATCTGCTTCCTTTTGTTCTAGGGCTTTTAGCTGTGCTGTCAGGTTGCTGATGTGAGCTATCTCCAGTTTTTTTTTTTTGGAAACACTTAGGGCTATGAGTTTTCATCTCAATACTGCTTTCATTGCATCTCATAGGTTTCGGTATGTTGTGTTTTCGTTTTCGGTGAATTCTAGAAAATCCTTATTTTCTTTCTTTAAAGAAAAGTATTTTAATTGAAAATAAACAAAGAAACAAATAAAAAATATACAACAGTAGAATTCACAAATTCACAATAGCCTTTTTTTTAAAAAAAATAAGGTTATTTGGTATATGCACTGTGTAGCACTATATATAAAAATAATAATTATAAGAAAAACAAATGTATTTGTATTTAAGAAACAACCCCCTTATTTAAATTATTTAGCTCTTCAGTTTTTATTTTCTGTAAATGTAAAGAATAATACTTTTCAACATTGCAAGATGAAATGTTAGCATCTAATTGTATAAGCTGTAAATATTATCAGACATACACAGAACAGTAGTCAGTAAAATTTAGTACACTTGCATTGGTACTATTTTAAAATTTTAACATTCATGATCATGTTTCACATGTTAAATCTATCTTAAGATTTTAGGTTTGTAACTCATAAACTTAAAATTACATACCTTTTCCATAAGAAATGACAAAGTAAGCCAATGCAATTATGCAAGTATATAATTCATTTGTCTATTTCTGAAGGCAGAAACACTGCATCAATTAAGATTCATGATGAATATAACTTAGAGTGTGTAGGGGGGAGAGAATTTCCTAAAAATTAAAAAAAAGAGAGAATACAGATGCTACTGTGAACCATTTGATAGTTTCTGGTTCAGAGTTGACAGTCTGGTACTGCATGTTCATTGTTCAATATAAAGTAAAATAGTTCCTTACTGAGATGTGAAACTCTGTTTCTGTCTTGAAGGATTAATTACAATATAATAATTGACTCATTAAGAAATGTATGAGAGTAAAATACATGTATTTATTGTAATACTAGGATATGATAAAGTACAGAAAGTCAACAGCTCTATCTTATCAAAGTCACTTGAAAGCATTAGTGGTTTCCAAATGTCAAAACAACATGATAATTTAGTAAAAAAAAAAAGTTTTAACAAAACACGAGATATATATTTTAAAAGACGAAAGTTCTCATTTTTAGCCAGGTAATTTGAAGCCAAAAGGTTTGCCAGACCTGAACCTATTGTGTCTCTGTCACCCAGACCAATTTCTTGGCACCAATACAATAGAATACTCCAGTCCTGAGAAGCAACCTTGCATTAAGTTCAATGTGTTTAGTTCCTATCTGTATACATATTTTCTGCTTAAGACATGGTCTCATTAAATAGCTCAGTCTGTCTTTTAAATTTTGTCACAGGAGAGCTGGTTTTTACAGTCTTGCAGTACCTCATCCTGCTCCTGCTTTTAATTTTTTCTTTAAATGTATATGCGTGCATGTGGGCACACACACACGTGTGTGTGTGTGTGTGTGTGTGTGTGTGTGTGTGTGTGTGTGTGAAAGAGAGAGAGAGAGAGAGAGAGAGAGAGAGAGAGAGAGAGAGAGAGAGAGAGAGAGTATAAATATTTAGAGAATGAGGTGTGCTCATTAGAGCATTTTTGACCTCAATTAACCTGAAGTTTATCTTTTCAGACACAATGTCTCAGTGAACTTGGACTTCACTGTTTCAGCCATTGCTAACCAGTAGTGTGTTTGCAGGATCTACTGAGATTTGCTTTCTTCTGTCACTAGGATATTAGGGCATGCCATCTTCATACCCTGTCTTTAGATGGGTTCTAATTATCCAGACTCAGTCCTTAAAGCTTGCATGATAAACACTTAATCAGTTGAATCATTTCTACAGCCCCTGGATGAGTGTGTTAAAAAAAGCTTAATATTTTTGAATCTACTTGTGTTTTTTAATGATTGTTAGTTCATTGACTGTATAAGTCTTACACTGTCTCAAGATACTACCTCCTGTCTGCCTCTCTGATATGGAGCCTATTCCCAAAGCTCTCTTCTTTGGCATTTGAGCATCTCACCATATTTTCATGATGGCTCTGATCATGCCATAGGCCTATGCCCAGGAAAGATAGGACTTAAGTTTATAAAACAATTTCCAGCATGGACTTCCTGATGGCAGAGATCAACATAGCAAGTTTTTGGGTGACTATTAAATTTCCTTTTTCTCATAGCAAAACCATTACCCATTATGTCCTGGAACAGATAACAATAGCTATGTATGTTGGACTATAGAAATGTTGTCTTGGAGGCAAGATAATACACAACCAGAACATTATATTACATAATGATGGAGCATTATAGTGGGAAATGGCATTAAAAAGCAATAAATTGCCCAAGACAGATGGCAAGTAGAGTGAAGAAAGGGAGAGACTGCCATGTGCACCTTTTATTGAGAGTTCACATGTCATATAAACATCCATGCCTACGATTCCATGGTGAAGACTTATCTCAGGAATACAGTGCAAATATCTCAAGTGAATATGTTCCCAGACAGAAGCTACTATTGTAACTTATAAAGATGTTTGCTTAAAATTTGAGGGAGAATTTAATTTCTCATCAAGGAAAATAAACTCTGTTTAACACAGAAGACGATCAATAATGGTGACTAATGTGATATTCTTGTTGTTTCATATTAAAAAAAAAACTCAATAAAGGCTTGTTTTGTCCTTGTATCAACCATATAAAAATTTGGAAAATTGCTTAAAATAAAATTAAACCCTTCACTTTTGCTTCCTTGTATGAGTATTATGAAATACAAAGAGTTATGCTCAAAAAACTTTTATTAAATAATATAAGTTCTTCTTTATTCTATGGTTAATGCTTCCATAGGATACCATATGAAGAGATTTTTGAAGATTAATACCAAAAGAAAACTTTTTAAATTATGGTGTTAATGAGATGAGGAAGAGAAATAGGTGAAACAGAAATGAGAGGACATAAATTCAAATCTCCAGACACCATACAAAAAAAAGTACAGTAGTCCTAACCCTGTTTGGAGGAGGTAGATAAAAGACCAACACAACACAGATTCAGATTTGAGACTCTTATTCAAAAACAAACAAACAAAAAATAAATAAATAAACCAAATTTACTCAGGGCAGAGAAGGTAGCTAAAGATATGAAAAGATCGCTTAGCAGTTGAGAGTACTAGGTGCTCTTTCAAGGGAACAGGTATTTGGTTCCCAGCACTCATAGTAGAGACCTTACATTTACTATTAACTCTAGATCCAGGCAATATGAGGTTTTCTTCTGGCCTCTAATAGTACCTATATAAAAAGGCACATATAGAGGTACATATGAATATAAATAAATAAATTTTAACCATATATATATATGTATATATATATATAAGTGTATATATATATATAACAATAAAGAATAAAATCTTATTGCACACATATATTTTTTCTCCCTCTCTTTCTCTCTTGATGTCAAAGTACTATATTTTCTTCATTAAGTATAACTAAAATCCCTGAGAAATATATATTTATATCTATACATATCTATATATATCTATATATATATATCTATATACATCTATATCTATCTATCTATCTATCTATACACAGACACACACACACACACACACACACACACACACACACACAAATACAGCATAGATGTATATTGGCCCTTTAAGAGAAAATACATTAAAGCACATTCACATCTGCTTGGTGCTAGCATGCAGACGACAAATGTTCATTATGCCCAATGGATGCTTTCTATTATATGCAATAACATCTATATAACACATCACACTGATGGGTGTATTGGAGTGTCACCAACGCAGTGTTCTATTAGAACACTATGGAGAAATAAATCCTTTCTTAGCACTGTAATCTCAAAAGTAGCTTGTTAGGAAATGTCCTGAAAAGTATTCTGCTACTATCACTCCCAAAAATGTTTTGTCAGTAAATGCATATACATACCTCATAAAGCTCTGTTCAAGATTAATCTCCTAATGTCAATCTCCTTACAGTACCTATAATCCATAATACTTATAATTAAACACAGTAAAATGCAATAAATGAACTGTGAGAATTAGTGTCCTTGCATATCAGCTACCAGTATCTTAAATATGTAGTGAAGTAACTTCTTCCTTATTCTCTGCTACAGCTCATACTTCATAGGATATTTAGATATCGCTGTGGAAACACTAATCAATATGAAAAAGTCAAGAGAAGTATGTTGACTTTTGATATAAAGTTATATTTATATTTAACTGATCACAAACAAATGTCCTGCATAAGGTCATGGCATCTGAAAGAGGGACAAAGGAATCTTTGGACAGGACAAAAATCACATTCTGTTCTTAGTGTGCCATAAAAGTCTAATTTTCTCCTTCTAGAAAACATTAGTTTATGTTCTTTAATTTGAAGATCATTAAAAAAATAATTTTTACTTATTTTACATTACAAAAATGGGCATTTTACCTGTAGTCTCTTTACCACTGGTATGCTAAGTGCCCACAGATACAGAAAATGGGCATTGGATATTCTAGAATTGGAGTTATAGTTGTAAGCTGTTATTCAAGTTTTAAAAATTGAACTTAAGTCCTCTTCAGGTGGAACCAGTTTTTGTAACCACTGAGCCTTTTCTGCAGCCCTATATTCCACAGCTTCATTCTAGATTTGGTGTAACAGCATATCTATCACTATTTGGTTTGGGCTCAATGTGCTGCTGATAATTTTCTCTGCCCACAACTCTTAAAGACCATAGTTATTAGTTACTATATGTTATTAGTTAACTTCCTGGTGTAATTACATATACATTGATTTCCAGAGAAAAGAAATCAAGAGGTGTTATCAGTCTGTGAATAAATGGTCTGGAATAAACTAAATAAAGCACGTGGAAAGTAAGAAAACAGGACAACAGAAGACTGTGCTTTTAATTGGTGAGTTGTCTGTCTATTTTTATATTTTATAAATTAGAATGAACTCAAATGCCCTTGTGCATAAAAGTTTGTTTTACTGGTTAACATTGCATAGGACCCTATAGATTTTCAGCCTGATCTCACTCTTGGGCAATTGCTTTACCAACATTTTTATAAGGCTTTCTTTATCTAGATGGAGAAATTCAGATATACAATATGAATTACCTCCAAATCATACTCATAGAAAATTATTTCACTTTCTTTAGCGAAAGCTTATTTGTATCTGAATAAACTTTGGAAATATATTTTTAACCTTCTTAATCTTCTTTCTAGTAATTTAACACACTTATAACATCACATATTCCATTCTCTGACTAACTCCCACAGAGAACACTAGACACTGTTTTTAATCTTAAAATTCCATAATTTTTTGCTAGATTCTTGAAATAAATGCTTTGATAGCATTTTGTTCTATAATCCCTCATTGAAATAATTTCAATGGGCTCCTTAGATCGCTCTGGTTGAAAATCCTGGTTATAATTAGGAGATTTGAAAATCATAAGTGCATTAGTTCCCTAAAATTATGCACCAAATTGCCATGAACCCAGTGGTTAGAAACAAAAGAAATTCTCTATGCAGTAGAATTTCTCTTTCTCTCTCTCTTTCTTAGATACACTGTATTTCATCTGATATGTTAGCCCTTTAACCTGCCCTTTCCCATCACTCCTCCATTAGCCTTCACAAAGGTGCACTTCCTCCTGATCACCCTCTCTAGCCCATTGCCTTGGCATTCCCCTACATAGGGAAAATATGCCCTCCCTGGAACAAAAGTCTCTTCTAACATTGATGAGATCTTCAGCTATATACACAACTGGATCAATAGGTCTCTCAAAGCATGCACAAAGTTTGGTGTTTTACTCCATGGGAATTTTGGAAGGTTTGGATGGTTGATAATGTTGTTCCTCCCATGAGGTTGCAGACCCTTTCAGCTCCTTAGGTCCTTTCATTAGCAACCTCATTTGGGTCCCCGAGTTCAGACCCATGTGTAGCTGCAAGCATGTTCAGCTATATCTATATGACTCTAGCATAGTCCCTGAGGGGGCATCTCTGTGTGGTTCCTGCCAGTAAGTACTTTTTGGGATCAACTACAGTGTTTTGGTTTGGTGACTGAGTATGTGCTGGATCCCAAGGTGAGGTGGCTTCTGAGTGATCTTTCTTTAATCCCTGTTCCTCTATTTGACCTTGCATTTCCTCCCATGAGAGTTTTATTAAAGTGCTAGTGTGAGGACTCTCCATTGTTTTTGTTTGTTTGTTTTTTGTTTGTTTTTTTTTTTTTTTTGAAATCTGAAATATTTTTATTACCTTAAATCATTTTTATACCCTTACAACTTTCATTTATATATTTTAAAACTTTCTTAGACTCATAGAACTTACTTTAAGCTTTCTCATCCTTAGACCTTTTCACATCTTAGAAAACTTATTAGTCCCCAGAATTTACATAAACTGTAGTTGATTACTGAGACCAGTTATTGTTAAGCAAATTATTTTTTAAAAATTGGATATTCTCTGTATTAACATTTCAAATGTTATCCACTACCCACCTCCCACTCCCTTCCCTTCCCCTCCTCAGCTTGCTTCCATGAAGGTGCTCCCTCTCCCAATCACCCTCTCCACTTCGGTGCCTTGACTGGTTGATGATGTTGTTCTTCCCATGAGGTTGAAACCATTCAGCACCTTCAGTCCCTTCTCTAGCTCTTTCATTAGGGTCCCCGTGTTCAGTCAGATGGTTAGCTGCAAGCATCCTCATCTGTATCTATATGACTCTGACAGAGCCTCTGAGAAAACATCCATGTCTGGTTCCTGCCATTAAACAGTTCTTGGCATCTGCAATAGTGCTTTGGTTTGGTGGCCGCATATGGAGAGGTTCTCTAGGTGAGGCAGTCTCTGTAGATCTTTTTTTCAATTCAATCCCAGCTCCTCTATTTTTTTTTTTTTTTACATTTGAAATAAAATTACTCTTTACTTTATTTCCCACTCTCCCAACAAGAACATATGAAAACTTAGTTTCATGCTGGTTCTTTTACTGATCCTGATTCTTAGGGTTTTCTTACTTCTAAGCACATGGCTCAAGGCACACATAGACTGGCAGGATATCCTGTTCAAGGAGTACCACTCCTCATTTCCCACCCTTCCATCCCCACATTGAAGACAAGCTGTTAAGAAATTTCTCATTACCACTACTGTCCTCGTGTCCCATAATTGTGGGTATGCTGTGTATTTACTTTTATCGAATTTCAGAAATATTGATCAGTTGATTGATCAATTCTTTAATTAATAGAAACATTTTCATTTTCAGTGAGTTTATGAGCTTCTTTTTCTTTCTGTTATTTTGATATTCAGCTTTAATCCATGGAAGTATGATAAAAATAGTTATTTTGATTTTCTTATATCCATTGAGACTCGCTTTGTTTTAGAGTATGTGTTTAGTTTTTGAAAAAAAGTTCTATGAGGTACTGAGAAGTTATATTTTTATGTATTTTGATAAAATGTTCTGTAAATATGTTAAGTCCATTTGATTTATGTCTACTACCTGCCAGATTTGTTTTTGTCTGAGTGAAATTTTCATGGGTGATAATGGAGAACTGAAGACTCCTACTATCAACGGTAATGGTCTATTTGTGATTTAAGCTGTGGTAGTGTTTCTTTTACAAATTTGGGTGTCCTGTGTTTGGGAAATAGATGTTAAGAATTAAAACAACATCTTGGTATATTTTCTTTGATGGCCATATAGTGTCCTTCCTCATCTCTTTTAATTAGTTTTGGTTTGTAGGTTATTTTGTCAGATATTAAAATGACTAAACTAGCTCACATCTTATTCCCATGTGCTTGAAATAGTTTTTCATACCTTCACCAGGAGGTGATGTCTTGTGTGGGAGGAGCGAGGCCTGGAGGCAATGAGCTATGGGATTCATAGATATGAACAGAGATTATGAAAACTGACAATAGTTTCCTATTGCAGTGATATATATATATATATATATAAGACTGAGAAATTCGTCTTGGAGAAGAGAAAGAGGGGAATAGAAAGAATATCTGTGGACAGCTGACCTGGCATGGAATGTGTCTACAAATATACTCTTGAGGGTAATATGTGATTCCATATCTTTCCTGTCTTTTTTTTTTTTTTTGGATTCACAACTACCAGGAATGAAACAATTTTCTCAACTGCATGCAAATGCCACGACTTTCTGCTCTCTCTGTTTCATTACAACCCATTCACCAAATACCTTGTCTCTATGTTTGAACATTGACACACACACACACACACACACACACACACACACACACACACACACACTCACATACACACCTGGTGTTTGATATACATCAAACACCATGATACTTTGCTTTTCATGTGTAAAACCTCCAAACACTGTGATCCTTTGACTCATCAAAAGCACATACACCAACCCTGGAATAAAGCCATTGAAACCATGAACAAAAAGAAATCTTTTCTCCTCCTGTTAAGTTTTTCTTGTTGGGTATGGTGGGGCTGGGTGCTGGAGGCCCCACACAGAGATGTCTGATCAGGGAGGGGAAACCAGTTCTGCCACCTCTGTTGGTAGTGGCCCAGCCTGTCTCCATTGCTGCTGCAGGATGTCAGATTAGGCTGAGACAGCAGGAGAGTGGTAGCTGCATTGGTTTCAGGAGAGCAGATCTCTTATGTGGCAGTGTTACAGCTCTTATGACAGACCCTCCCAGATGAAGAAGTAATTCCTGCACACCTTTAATTCCAGACAGGCCTCATATATACAATTTTGGGATTGCTCAGTTTGACAATGGGTACTTACTATTGGCTTGGCCTGACAGCTTGGGAATACCTTATCTACCTAGTTGGGGGTGTGGTCCTGCCTCTGTCTTAAGACTATGTGACTTCTCTGGTCACATCCTCAGCAAAAGAGGAGAGACTTGGGGCATTGCTGACCTGGCTTGAGCCTACCTTGAGGAGGTACTTGGGGTGTGGGGGTGTGGATGATCTGGCTTTAGTCTATGTTATATAGTCACCTATAGAGAAAGGACTTGTGGTGTGACCTATGCCACTCAAACCTCTCTATAGAGGGCTGTGGGATGCTGTAGCTATATGAGAGAGGCTTGATCTCCCAGGAGACTAGAAAGCTGCCTGCCTTCCCTTAGGGTCCCCAGGGCTTCTAGTTAGATTGACTGAAAATTAGGTTATGTCTTCACACCACAGGATATTTGTCAAACAAGAAAAATAAGATGAACTCTTCTCATGTGATGTGTGGTTTAAATGGGATTATGATTAGTGATAGGGGAATTATGAAAAGGCAAAGAATTTTGAGAGTTTGGGCTATGAGAAAGAGGTTAGATGTAGACTGTAAACTTCAATATAATGAATTCAAATTATAAGCACAAACATGTAAAAGCAAAGAAATTTGCTGATATATCTAAGAAACACATAAACTAAAAAGCTTACTTAAAATTTTCGTACAAGAAAACAGAACCAAACTATCCATTTGTCCCCCTCTGGGTATACATAGAAAATAACAAATCAAAAGGAACATGGCAACCTTGTAACTTTGAGTGTGGGATTTAAAAATAGTTGTTTGCTTTTGGGTAGCAGGTTATAGGTAAATACTCTTATTTCTCTCTGAGTCTATGAAGTAACTCTTCCATGCTAACAGATTTGGATAGATTTCCAATGTGCTAATGTTGTGAATTTTCAACAGACAGTTGAAAAACAAGCAATGAATAAGCAGTCTTATCATATGGTTCATTTTTAGTTTGGGTCATGTTTCAAGTTGATGCTTATGTAGATAAGAATCATGACATAGTGGACTATAACAAAAATACAATTATACAGATATCTTAAAATGTAATGCTGACAAATGACCTTGCCTCTTGGTGATCAATGATCTATTATTCAGCCAAGACAATAGCTGGCTGTTGACTATTATAGGTTCCCTAGAACCAGAGAGCTCAGGAGCAGCATTGCTTCATCATACAAAGCACTTTTTGATGTTCTTTGGCAAAATTATTTTCAACTAAGTATCCAAGTTGTTGTAGTTATATTATTAACTCAAACTTCTCCACTGTGATTATAGACAGAAAAGTATTCACGAGTAGGTCTTTGTTTGGCTGATAAAATTATTTCATTATTTGAAGAATTATAAGTAAAACAGTTTTTCACATTTTAAAAGTGGTCACTGACATACAAAACCTGAGGTTTACTGTAATTTCCTTAGTGGATAATATTTCCCAAAACATTCTCCTAAGATAAATCCATATACACATTAAAGATAGATGATAGACATGAATAGAACCAGAAAAATGATTTCATAATTGATTCTTAATACTGTCTTTTATGTAATTCCTAAATATTTCAACAAAAATGTGGACTGATAATTATAAGTAAATTTAAATAAGAACCTAACAAAACCTAATTCATTTTTTTCAGTTTTTTTATTTTTTAAAACAAAGATCACTTTTAATATTTCAGGTTATCTAAAAAATCATTATGTATCTCAGAGTGCTTTTTAACTCACAGGTATACTCACTCCTATTTCGGCTTCCAAAGCACAGGAACGCCAGGCATTGGAGACCTATCTGCATCTACTTAGTTTTCAACAGTGTTTCCCATGGAGCCAAAATATATTATCTCTACAGGATAAGATGACAATTAATATCAGGATTGTGCAAATAAATCCAGTTACTTTGCCAGGTAAGATATCCCTTAAATAAAAGCATAAGTAAAATAAAATTACAAAAATAAAATAAATAAACTAAGCTTAAAAAGGAAAACCTTTAATAGTTCTGCTACTGAGCAGGAATTTGTGGGAAAAAATAGAATCCTCTTAAAAAAAATAAAAATGCAGTGGTTCCAGGGAAGTTTTTTTTTTTTTTTTACCAAGCATAAAGAAACAAGATATGACTTTTATAAAACTTCTCCCCTTATCCCATATGAATGAAATCTATAGAAAAGGGATGTAATATAAAGAGGAGTAGAGAGTGCAAGCAAATGTGTCTACCTAACAATTTCTGATAATTTGATCTGATCTATTGATGAAACCCTCAAAGCTGATACAAAGACTCATATGTTTTTCACTTGCAATCTTACAGGGAGATCTTCTCAGTGGGCCTACCTCCCAATTATAATATTGACAGTATATTTAATAATTATCTTGGAATGGTTAAAATTAAACACGGTGATAATATCACACTGTTGTCCATATAGCTTGAGTTGTAAACTTGACACAGCATAGACTCTTCTTCAATAAAAGGCTCAATTGAGACATCTTTAGATTAGATTGGCCTCTGTCCAGTTTCTGTTCAGTATCGTTTTCCATATTAATTGACAAAAGGGGCCTAGCCCCATGAGGATTGTGCTCTTTCTTGGATAAGTGTTTTAGGGTTATATAAGGAAAGTAACAAGCATTAGCCTGTGAGTCAGTAGTAAGCCAGTGAGCAAGTCAGCAAGCAAAATCCCAATATGATTATTGCTTAAAACTTCCATTAAAATGCCTACCCTGATCAGTGATGGAATGGGATTTAGAATTGTAAGTCTAATCAATCCACTCTGGTAATGAGTATTTTTGGTTAGAGTTTTATCACAGCAACAAAGAAAAGCAAGAACAGTGGAATAGTATTGAGAGCTAGTTCTACATCACTATAAAATCATGTTGCACTTACCTTCTGCATAATCTGGTCTGAGTATTTGTCCTCTTTAAGCTTAAGTTCTATAGAATTCCAGTTGCAAACTCTGTTTTTTTAAAATATACTTATTAAAACCCCATCAATTCTTGATTTATGTTAATAAACAATTAAGAAGTAATCAGTGGGGTCCACTGTTGGGCATTTCGGCTAATGTCTTCCACATTGAGTCCTGGTAGCCTCTCACATTCTAGGTCTCTTGTACTTTCTAGAGGTTCCACTGCCCCTAACCCTCACTGCTATATATTTTGATTCACTTTCCTTGCCCTCTGAGCATCCTTACTGTCTCTGCCCATACCTGATCCTGCCCCTCTTTTTCTCCCCCCTTTCTCCCACCCTATGATTATATATATGTCATATTATATTATATATCACATATAAGATAAATTATACACAGTTAATATATAACTATTGTATTACTATATTATATATCCTAAAATATATATCATCTACATATTTTATAGCCCATATAATATCAGTAAACATATTTCTAAATACCTGATTAGTTCATATAATGTTACTTATATGTATATATTCTTAAGAATGACTGTTACATACTAGATAAATTTTTTAAAGTTGAAAGTAGAAGAAAAGAGTGTCAATAATCTTCCAAGGCATATAACTATTTTTAAAATATCAATAACATTCTGGAATTTGTTGCAGTCAGAGTGCTATCAAAAATTACCCTAAAATATTGTGAATGGACATCCTGAGATAAAATCTTTTCAAACATGTGTCTTATCCATAATACTTTCCAACCCCACTGTAGCATCCATGGAAGTTCACAGTGAAATGGGTTAGATAAAAATCACTATTTTTTTCTTTCTGGGATTAAAAACACTTTATTTCCTCCTACCCTCAATGAAGATTGAGATTAATTTTTTTCTGTCAATAATATGCATAAAGAATAGACTATATAAATTACCTCAGAAATAAAATATCAAATGCCTGGATAAAGAAGTGCTCTCTTTTCATTGTGTTTTTTTTAATGACAGATTAAATGATCTAAAATTTTTCATGAAAGTGTTTGGAAAGAAAAATTTAAAAAGAATTGTAAGATAACCTTGCTTAATGAAAGTAGATTATCTGACCTACATGTCATCCAGAAAGCCAATATAACTAGAAACCCAAAGCTTCAGACTGTTACAGATTCCTTAAATGTGAGCCATCAGCAAGTGATTAAAGAGGGAATTCCGTAGTGGGCCTTCCTGAGAGTTGTGCAGGAAGCTCTGGAGATACAGCTTTCTTAACTCATCATCAGCTGTGCCCCTTAAGTGACACTCCATGTTGCCCATGTAGGTGAATAAATTCCAAAATTCAATATGCAACAGTTAAATGGCATGATTTTTGGTCAATTGGTGCCCAGTCTGGAGTGAACAAATGTTTGTTTGTATACTAAGTCTGTGAAGCTATAGAGGACATGTTCTAATGAATGAATAACTTTGTTCATTTAAATATGTTCTTTAAAAATATTTTTAAGTGTGAAGCTGATGTATATGGGTTTCTTAGGGTATTAAATACTATTGGCATTTTTAAAACTTTTGAGAGCTTAATATTATTACAATCATTGACAATTTTATACTTATATATATATTAAAACTCACTTAATCTCAGGGCTGTTTTAATTTTACTTTATTAGTATGTGTGCATGCATAATAGCTATGTACAAGTGCTTGTGCCACTATGTCCTTACGAAAGACAGAGGCTAATTATGATGGAGTCGGTTTTAGTTCTTACTTTTATGTTCCACTAATCAAACTCATGCTATCATGTTTGTGTAGTAAGTATTTTAACACATTGATTCAGATTGCCAGCTGAGAAAGTACTTCTATAGTATTTCTATTGTACCTGCACAGATATAGTATCTTGTTATCACTTCGCATGTAATATATTACAATAACTATTTACCCAACATTCATATTATATAGCATTCATGAATGCTCAGAGTGCTCAGAGATGAACAAAAACACAGGGAAGTGTGTATAAGGTTATATACTAATACCAATTGATCCTATATATCAATGAGAGAACCCATAAATTGAGGATTATGCTATCCTGGAAGGACAGAGATGGGAAGTAAAGACACAGTTCAGGCTCAGTAAACTAGTGATACATCACATTTTGATTAGCAAAATGAACAGACAAAAATATTCTTTAAAAGGGGACAGAAGACATCTAAGCCAGAGAAAAAATGAATTGGAGCTATATTAGGCAGTGTGCGTAAGTAGCTTACACTTCTAAAAAGTCTCTAAACCTTCTAACTTTCAGTTTGCCCTTATGGAAAAGAAAATGGAAATCCATTGCCTTTAAACTAGAGCAATCCTCATGTTTAGTCTATTTTGCTGTCTTTTCTCTTACAAAGGCCAGATTCAAGAAAGCTAGGCAGCCAAAGAAATCACGGTTGATCTTTTTCTTAGACATTTGTTTTATTTCTATTTATTTTATCATTAAATTTACATAAAAATTTAGTTAATATTTGAAATAAAAGATCATTAAACATAATGCATGTCAATGGTGTTGTGATTATCAGACTTTGAAGAGCTCAGGAATCAGATTTTCACCTTATTGTTTTCCCTTCCTTTGTACAAAATGAAACCCCTTTGTACAGGTTGAAGTATAAGATTAGATACTAATTTGTTTTCTTGCATCATAAAGCCGTCTCTAATACAGTACAGAGATATGGGCTTATCTGGTGGGACTGTTTGTGAAAGACATGCTAGTATTCTAAGAGATAAAAGCAACTAGCTTTGTTTTCCCAAATTATTCAGGACAGAAATAACTGGCCGATTTTATGATATGCAGATAAATATCAGGTATTATTTAAACACCAACAACATGCCCAGTACCTAAATATTGCTCTTCTTTTCTGGGAATATTGAAACTTATAAAACAGAAAGAATTTTGCTTCATACAGATATTAGATAGTATCCCCAGGCAAGAAAAGTATTAGATAAACTGTATTGTCCTGAACAGGGAGAACATGCTCTTCTCAAATGTGAATAAAAAATTCTGTGTCTATCCATCAGGCTTCAACCTGCATACTGAGGAGCAGCAGGATTACCATGCAGTTATAATAAACAAGAAATAATACAGTTAGACTAATGTAAAAACATAAACTACAGTCCTCCTTTAAACCTAGCTCTTTCACAGCTTTCTAACGTGTTCTAACTCCTATATTGTCTTTTTTTCCATTTTTACTTTAGAACATCTTAAAACAATTAAAATTTAAAGTACCTTTCTTTACCCAGAATTCACTACACTAGTGTTGTTATATTCAACAATCCTTCTCCACTAAGTCTCTCCTCAATTAGCCTCCTTTTCTTCAGGTATTCAATATCATTTTTCAGATATCTTTTTAAAAAATATCTGGTAGGTGTAGTTGTTTGGGTCCTCTATCCTTTTCAATTGACGTGGGTGGCTGTTTTATTTCCAAATCTCATATTGGGAGAAGGTTAATCAAAGTGATGTGTACATTTAAGGAAACAATTCTGAAACCTACTGTCTTGCAGCCCAATCGTGATTGAATTTGAAGCCTGCTCTATAAGAGTAAATTCATGCTTGGTACCAAAATATGGCCAAAGATCTGTAAATATGGATGTCAGTGGTCTTAATAAAGTACTAACTGTTGATATTTCACTGAAAGCTAGAGTTAAATTTCTTTCTACATACAGTTTATATCATAGATCTATGCTACTACTCTCAACCATGGTCAGAGAATCTTATTTATGAAGTGGAAAGTGGTTAATATAGAAACTTATCATGGTCAAAATTCTCAGAACACATGTCTATGAGTACTCATGTATGAATGTCCCATGAAATGTCTATAAGAATCTCTCTGTTTCCTCACCAAAGACTCAAGTACAGTGTGGAAGAAGAAACAGAAAGAAGGTTGAGTGCTAAAATATAGGGAGGAGAGCTGTGATTTGCTCTCTTCTAGACACAAACATGAACACTGTACTTATGAACACACAGAAGCTTTGATTATCTCCATAAGATCCACATAAGACCAAGTTGGTCAAGATATCACCATTGGTGATGGAGCAGAACTTGAAGACACACTTGTAGCTGAGGAGCCATTGGTAGTGGATAGCTGTGTGAAGGACTGGCACTTTTCTTTGGGAGTGGGGACATTGGTAATTAACTGTGATAACGTGGATGGACCCGGTCACAGTAATACACATGTGGACATCACTAATGTGAATCAGCGAAATACATGACTACAGAAGGGAGTTAAGATGGGGTGGAGTGGATAAGATAAAATACATTTTAAATATGTATTAACATGTATTGAAAATATTATATATTTTTAAATAATATATCAGGCTTATACCTCTAGATTGTGTTGGAACATCTTTTTTGACATAATTTTTATTTTTTAATTGAACAACTTTATTTTAAAAAGCAAAGATAAATGTACAGATTTTAAGCATTTTTGCATAAAAGTATACGAATACATTTTGTCAGTACTTGGTTTTTTAAAGGTTTGATAGTGTGCATTAAGACCTTAGTAGTTACAATAAGCATAAAGTACATGTAAAACAAGTTGTAACCTGTAATTAGACAAAGTTTTCTTGGTGTGTAAAGATTAAGCATAATTGATTTTCATTTTCTTTTTTTTCTTGAACTTCATATAGTCTGTGAGTTGTTTCTGGGGAGTTCACACTTTTCTGGGGTTAGTATCCAGTTATCAGTGACTGCATATTATGTCTGTTCTTTTGTGACTGGGTTATCTCACTCAGGATGATATTCTCTAGATGCATCCATTTTCTTAAGAATTTCATAAAATCATTGTTTCTGATAGCTGAGTAGTACTCCATTGTGTAAATGTACCACAATTTTTGTATCCACTCATCTACTGGAGGACATCTGGTTTCTTTCCAGCTTCTGGCTATTATAAATAGGGCTGTTATGAATATTGTGATGCATGTGTCTTTGTTGTATGTTGGAGCTGCTCTGGGCTATATGCCCAGAAGTGGAATAACTGGGTCTTCAGGTAGTATTATATTCAATTTTCTGAGGAATCATCAGACTGATTTCCAGAGTGGTTGTTCCAGTTTATGACCCAATCAACAGTGGAGGAGTGTTCTCTTTCTCCGCATCCTCGCCAGCATCTGCTGTCATCTGAATTTTTATTTGGTGCTAGTAATCTAACAGACCATAGTTTCTACATCCAAAATAATTCTGTATCTTCTAAATATACTTTCCTAAAAATCATAGGCTAGAAATATTATTGTATAAAATCTAGCTTGAATATATACTCCTAGATACAAATTCTCACTTTTCAAAGTAATATGTTGAGGGTTTTTAGAGCTGAGGCTCTTAGAGCATAAGAGTCATAACAGCCCTATGATCTGACTTCTGGGTATATAAGAGGAAGGACACTTAATAGGACACCCTTTATCTCTTACATGTCATTACCATTTTTTATTGCAACCCAGACCCACAATGGATTCTGATATCTTGAAACTGAATTTTTATACCCCCCTCCCAAGATTTTGAGAAACATATTTCCTATTGATTTCCCAAGTCTTTGCTATTCTACCAATGTAAAAGAAATAGACAAACACAAGCAGATATAACAAAACACTATCTCAATTACCATATGAATTATTAAAGCTAGGTTCTTAAATCTTTACTTATTATAACTTACTGCTAATCATGTAAAAATAGTGTTTAGTATGATGCCTCTGATCTCTAAATATATATCTTCAACAATTACTATTTGCATAGATAGTGAATTTTAAATTATAATTAGAAAGTAATTAGTTGCAAAAGTATATTATACTATAGTTCTGAATTGCATAATAGAGAATATAATATTAAAAACTACAGAGATGAATGAAATTAATATTTCATTATATGTCTCAGCTTTTCATTCTGTTTTCTTACATTTTATATACAGATTCTTGATATTTGACATAATAAAACAACATTTTATTCTTAATTTTGAAAATAACAAATCAGCAATCACAAATAAGTTAATAATCTATTTAATTCAAACCCCATGAATTTAAACAATCTTTTTCTCTGTTGTTATAGATACAAGAAGTGAGAACCTTCTTAGGCAAAAGTTCTAGTTACATCTTTGTCTTGTGGTTGTTTATGTCATCCATGTATTCTTATAGTACAGTTGGAAGACATGAATTTTAAGCCTCAAATCAAATCCTTCCTTGATCCTCAAGTGAATAAATTAGAAAGCTTTAATTTTTTAATTCTATGTATTTATTTGTGTGTTTGTGTCTTTGGCTCCATATCACCTGAGAGAAGATCAGGAGACCAATTGTGGAAGTCAGTAGTGCCTTTCAACCTTGTTGATTCCAGGGATTTTACTCAGTTATACTGTTGCTTAAATCACTATTTCATTGATGTGTTTTGTTTTTGTTTTTGTATAAAAATTAGTCTACTCTATGAATATCATATTTTGTTTATCTTCTCTGCTGAAGGGTATTTGACCCTTTTCAGCTATTGGCTGTTATGTAATTTGATACACAAATATTTCGACATAATTTGTAACTGTGAACCTGTTTTTATTTTTCTTGAGATAATATATACATGTACAATTATTGAGTTGTGTAGTAATCCTTTTCAATTATGTTCTTAATTATACACTTTAAATTTTCCTCACTGTGCCCCTTCCAGTCTCCTTTACCCACAGTCCTTCCCCATTACCCCTCTTTTTCTCCTCTGAAATGGTTGGGGGCCCTGGGTATGTCTACACCCTGGCACTGCAATTCTCTGTGGAATTAGGCACATCCTCTCACATTATGGCCACACAAGGCAGCCCAGCAAAATAATATGTACCACATACAGGCAAGAGCTTTTGGTATAGTCCTCATTTAGGAAGGCAAGCTACACATCTGGTGCTATGTTCAAGGGAACCTGGGTCCAGTCTATGTATGTGTTTTGGCTGGTAGTTCAGTCTCTGAGATTCCCAAGTGTCCACATTATTTGCCTCTGTTGGTCTTCATATGGAGACCCTACCCCCTTTGGAACTGCAATTCTTCTACCTATTAAAACATAAGTGTACCCAAGCTCCATCTACTGTTTTGCTGTGGGTGTTAACTTTCTGAGACACCATTAAACCTTTTCCACAGTACAATCAGTGTGTTAGTCAGGGTTTCCATTCCTGTACAAACATCATGACAAAGAAGCAAATTGGGGAGGAAGAGGTTTATTCATCTTACATTTCTATATCGCTGATCATCACCAGGGGAAGTCAGGACTGGAACTCAAGCAGGTCAGGAAACAGAAGCTGATGCAGAGGCTGTGGAGGGATATCATTTACTGACTTGCTTTTGATGGCTTGCTCATCTTTCTTTCTTATAGAACCCAGGTCTACCAGCCCAGCGATAGCACCACCCACAATGGGCTGGGCCCGCCCGTCTTGATCACTAGTTGAGAAAATGCCTTACAACTGGATCTCATGGAGGCATTTCCTCAACTGAGGCTCCTTTCTCTGTGATAACTCCAGCTGTGTCAAGTTGACACAAAACCAGCCAGTAGAATTGACCCCTTGTCAGCTTGACATGCAAACAAATCATTATTAAGGTTCAACCCCTTAATTTCTTGTTCAACCCTAAGATCTAGATAACCTTAGGAGTCCCATAGCCTTTACCAATCTTTACATTTTAAAATAGAAATGCCTTTAAAATATTTAGTTTCTTTTAAAAATCAAGGTCTTTTTATAATTCAAATTCTCTAAGCTGTGGGCTCTACTTCTTTCTTCAATAGGGAAAGATATCAGGACACAGTCACAATCAAAGCAAAATTAATTTCTAACCATCCAGTGTCTGGGAATCCACTTATGAACTTCTTGGCTCCTTCAAGGGCTTGGGTCACTTCTCCAGCTCTGCTCTTCGTAGCACACACTTTGTCTTCTAGGCTCCAGCTGCCTATTCTCCACTGCTGCTGCTGTTCTTGGTGGTCATCTCTTGGTACTGGCATCTCTAAAACACTACTCTCAGTCCTGGAGCACTAACTGCCACTGAGGATGCACCTTCACCAATGGCCTATCATGGCCTTTCACAGTGCTGAGCCTCAGCTGCTCTCCATGACATCTTCATTTCTTCAAAACCAGTACCACCTGGGTGACTTTTATACCTCACCAAGTTTAGCCACAGAATGAGGTACAACCTTGGCTGTCTCTGGAACACATCCTCTTTGTGCTCTCACAAAACAGTTTCCAGAAGATTTCACCTCAGTGATGCTGGTCTTTTCTTAATCACCACGAATTTCTTAGCTCCAGCTGACCAGCATCAATAGTTCCAGTAATGTAAAGGTTTTGCTTTAGTAGTTCTGGTATCTTGTTAATCACAGCTGATTCTTCAGCCCCAGTTAACCAAAACCACAGAATTTTTACAACCAAAACAGCAATAGCCCTAATCAAAGTGTCTAATCTTCCCTCTGAAATTTCACAAGCCAGGCTTCCATCTTCTGCACTATTCTCCCCATACTAATGTGTGTCCAGTATTTACCCTATCTGCACTCATAAGTTTAGAGTCTGCTCACATCATCCAGAACTTGTACACAGCTGAGGTTTGTCCATGAGTTTTACTAGTCTCAGTAATAGGTTAGAGGTTTTTACATCCATTTTTCCTTGTGCTTCCTAGTCTCTAGCTTTTACTCCAAGACATTTAACCTTCTATTAACACCTGACCACAAACCTTATACAGCAGAAATTAGTATGTGGTTCTAAACGTTTTCAACAACTACCATTTCAGTTCTGTGAAACTTTATGCTTAAAAGGGAAAATACAACCCTTTGTGCCATTGTTCAGAAATTGACAAGATTAAAGTCATCTATCACAATGATTTGACGTATCTATTGGGGATAAGATGGTACCAAAGGTCATAACTCTGATATAGGATAACAGGCTGCTATGTTTTGTTTTTTTTCTTCTTCATCTGGATTTAATAGAACTTTCAGAGAGAAAGAGGAAAACCTGAAGATTTAAAAATATAAATTCACAAAATTTACAATGTCCACAAGACTCATGCCAAAATTTTGTATAAGAAGGAATACCTCTGGCTAATTATTACCAGAAGAAAATAGACTCTAAGTAGTGTTGTATGCTACATGTTGGGTAGAACAGAGTTTGAGCAGTACTATAGAGCTGCCACTTACTGAAATGTCACCAACAGGGAGATGAGATTTTTCAGTGATGGTGCTTTAAGTACCATCCATGCTCTTTAACCCAGGTATATAAAAATAACCTACATTCCTTCCTAGGATTCAGGTTTCTCTTTTTCTTTCTTGAAATAGCTGTTCTCTTTGATGCTAAAGGATTATGGCTAATGTCCATGATTCAAAACACATGAAACTGAATATGTTAATTTGCCTCTTAAAGTAAGATGGCTTTTCCATTTTGCTGAGGTTTATCAGTTTGATGACTACAACAAGTGTACACTTTTGTACCTACACCTTCTCCCCGGCATGCAACATTTATATCATTTACACCCCAAAGATCTCAAATATTCTTTACAGGACATCTGTTTTGTCAAGTTTAGAACTCAGAAACCTTTCATCAAGTTTTTATTGTTTGTAGATTTTAATGCAGGTAGAATCATAAATATTTTCTGTCAGATGTTTGTTTTCAATCAAATATTCCAGAGAAAGTAAGTTTATATTAATTTATATTGGGTAGTTTATAGTCAGAATTGCCCACTAGAATTTATAAATGTGGTTTAAAAGTGAGAGCCAGTGTTTCCTATCTTATTCTTAATCCTATGCTCATAAAATATGGACCAGCTGAATGTGCATAAATGATAGGTATTAAAAACTTTTTTCAAAAAGCAAACATCACAGTTTGGATAATAGTGCCCATGAGAGTTATATAAAGGTCATAGAATATGAATAAATATTAATGTACTTCTTCACGCAAAATTGGAAAAATGTGCTGTTACACTGGAATATTATTCAAAGACAAGCATTGTAATCAAGGTTTGCCTTTTCCCTTGGCAGTGGTGAAGAAATGCAAGTTTATTCTCAGATTTTAACAAGTTCATAATTATTTGAAAAATTAAAATGTAAGTCTTGTTGCAACAACACTTAAACTCTAAATGAACAGCTAGTTATTGGCTCAAATGAATGACATTTGACTCTCTTAGCATTCATTTTGCTGCCTCATGGTCTGTAGTGTTATAGTCTCAATCAGCTGGTGTAACCCTGAAAATCCTGTAGTTAACCTACCTATTTGCTGTCTCCTCTCTTGCTACAGCAAATATGCATTTATTGGAATGTGACTATGTAAATAGTTTATGTTTTTTATCAGAGACATTTGATTTCTTCTCCCTGAAAATCTACTGGACCATTCTTACCCAGCAAGATAATGTCAGTCTACATCTGAAAACTAAGATCTATATTTATCCATAATAGTTGCTACATTTCATAGTTATCAGCTGCTTTTTGTCCCAAACTACTAAAGTATGTAAATGTTGTTAAATATCTGAAGTTATAATTTGTATCTATTTCCAAAGAAACATATAATCTATGACACCTTGTTGAATCTAGTTCACTTTACAGTTAAATTCTTACATGAAACAAAAGCAAAAATTGATAGCAATGTATTTAGATTTTTAAGAAAATAATAGATATTTAATTACATGGTTTATAACTATTTCTATTTAAATATTCAAAATTAAAAATTAATTCTTAATGGTTATAACAAAATATTGAGTAAAGTGGTTAAAGGAAAAAGGATATGCTCATGGTTTTTAAAATGTAAAATTTCTGCTAGAAGAACATGGCAGTAATATCAAAGCAGGAAAAAAATGGGACCAAGAGTGGTATCTGCTTTCTAAACATAATCTGAACCTGTTTAAGTTTTCTGAACTTCCAAATTTGCCACTTTACTGGGAGGATCAAGCATGAATCACTGGAGAATATTTTATATCTGATTCTTAACTTTATAATTTTTAATTCTTGAAAATACAAAGACAAATATAAGAATAAATGAAAGATTTATTCAATATTCTTACATTGAAAAAATTGTATAATCTTCTTTAGACAAAAAATAAGCATTAAAAGATTACATATGACATATGGAGAAACAAAAATGCTAAACATATTAAATCATAAGTAAAAGAGAATGTATGAATGCCTTATTTAACTATTCTCCCATGATAAATGAGAGACATGGAGTTTAAACTTATACAGAATGCTGATTCAAAGTTGTTTCATCAATGAATGAATCATCAGCACTAATACTCCAAGAACTGGTCCATGTGGGACCTGCCAGGAGATCACAGGGCACAGGAACCATGGAGCATCCAGTGATAGGATCCTTCCTGTTCCCATCTGCAACCAGAGCTAACCCTATGCCACAGCTCTCCATACTCAAATCTTGCCTGCAGAGAACTGGTCTCCCAAAAATGCTGACATACCTAAGATCAGACTTTCACAGGGAGGACAAGCTAGAGTACAGAGACAGCAAGACTAGAGATCAGCAAAAGAACCTAAGCAACAGGAACAAAGGCTACTTGGGACCTTCAGAACCCAGATCTCCCAATACAGCAAGATCTGGATACCCTATTATAGCAGAAAAGCTAGATATGGGTTTTAAAATCACATCGCATGATGATGACAGAGAACTTTATGAAGGACAATAATAATTAATCCCCTTAAAGAAATAAGGAAAACATGGGTAAACAGGTAAAAGCCATTAAAGATAAAATACATAAGTCCATGAAAGAAATAATAATAATAAAAAAACACAACCAAACCACTGAAAGAATTAAATAAAACCATGCAGGATATAAACATCAAAAAAGAAACAATAAAGAAATCAGAAAAGGAGAAAACACTGGAGATATAAAAACTAGAAAAAATATCAGGAGTCATAAATGCAAGCATTACCAACAGAATACAAGAGTCAGAGAGAATCTCAAGCTTAGAAGATACTACACAGAATATTGACACAATATTAATTAAACATAATATAAAATGCAAAATGTTCCTAACCCAAAGCTTTCTGGAAATCCAGACACAATGAAAATACCAAACCTAAGATTTATAGGTACAGAAGAGAGAACAGATTTACAATTTTCAAAGGGCCAGTAAATATCTTCAAAAAATTATAGAAGGAAATTTCCCTAACCAAAACAAAGAGATGCTCAAACATATACAAGAAATCTACAGAACCCCAAATAGACTGGACTAGAAAAGAAATTTCTCCAGTCACATAATAATCAAAATATCAAATGCACAAAACAAAAAAAAGAATATTAAAAGCAGTAAGAAAAATGTCAAGTAACATATAAAAACAGACCTATCAGAATTATAACAGACTTATCAACTGACTCTAAAAGCCACAAGATCCTAAGCTGATGATATGTAGACCCTAAGAGACACAAATACCAGGTCAGGCTACTATACCTAGCAAAACTCTCAATTACTACAGATGGAGAGAGTAAGATATTCCAAAACAAAATCAAATTTACATGATGTCTTTTTACAAATCCAACCATAGAAATGATCATAAATGGAAAAGTCCAAAGCAATGAGGGAACTAACACTCTAGAAAAATCAATAAGTAATCTTTCAACAACCTCCTTAAAAAAGGTAACCATACAAACATAATTCCACCTGTAACAACAAGAATAACAGGACATAACAATTACTCTTCTTTAATATCTCTTAATATCAGTGGACTCAATTTACCAATAAAATGACAGACTGGATATGTAAACAGGACTGAGTATTTTGCTCCATACAGAAAATGTACCTCAGTGACAAAGACAGACACTACCTCAGAGTAAAAGGTGGGAAAAACATTTTCCAAGTAAATGGTGACAAGAAAGTTACTTTCTAATATTGAATAAAATCAACTTTAACAAAAGTTATCAAAAAAAGATAAAGAAGAGCACTTCAAACTCATCAAAGGAAAAAAAAATCTATTACGATAAACTCTCAATTCTGAACATCTATGATACAAATGCAAGGGCACACACACATTTCTAAAAGAAACTTTAGAAAGCTCAAAGCAATAATAGTATGAGACTTGAACACCCCACTCTCACCAAAGGACAAAACATGGAAAGAGAAAATAAACAGAGATGCAGTGAAACTAACAGAAGTTTGAACCAAATGAATTGAACAGATATCTATAGAACATTTTACCTTCTCAGTACTTCATGGTATCTTCTCCAAAACTGATCATATATTTGGTCACAAAACAGACAGAAGAAGACTGAAATAATTGCATGCATCCCATTATATCACCAGGGATATGGCTGGTCTTCAACAACAACAAAAACAACAGAAAGCCTACATACACATGGGAGCTGAAAAACTCTCTACTCAGTGAAAACTTGGTCAGGGAAGGAATAAAGAAAGAAATTAAAGAATTTTACAATTTATTGAAAATGAAGGCACAACATAACGAAACTTATGAGACCCAATAAAAGCAGTACTAAGAGGAAAACTCATAACTCTGAGTACCTCCAAATAGAAAGTGGTAAGATCATACACTAGCAGCTTGGCAGCACTTCTAAAAGCTCTAGAACAAAAAGAACCAAATACACCCAAGAGGAGTAGTCAGCAGGAAATAAGCTCAGGGTTTAAATCAATCAAGTGGAAACAAACAGATATATGCAAATAATCAAAAACCCAGAATCTGGTTCTTTGAGAAAATCAACAAGATAGATACATCATTAGCCAGTCTAACCAGAAGTCACAAAGACAATATTCAAATTAACAAATCAGAAATAAAAATGGAATTGTACCAACAGAAACTATGGAAATTCAAAATACCCCATAGGAATAACAATAATATTAATAAACCAGACCCTGGCAAGAGCTCCCAGAAACTAACCCACGAACCAAAGAGTACACATGGAGTGACCCATGGCCTGAGAGGCATATGTAGCAGAGGATGACCTTATTTGGCAACAGTAGGACAGGAGGTCCTTCGTGCTGTGATGATTCAATTCAGGGGAATGACAGTGCCTCCCGTTCAACCAAAGTTCAGCTTGGTGAACTCATGATTTTTATGGGGGTTACATGTAGAAATAAGTGTGAAACAGAAATTACTCAAAAGCAGCTGCATCACCAAAGACACTCGCTATTCATGGAGATCTCTGGTCCAGCCTGGTAGAGTGTTCAAGTGAAGGAAAAGGGTGTGAGCAGGGAGTGGGAAGAGAAACAATCATCTCTGCTGCTGTCCTGGCATCCTACAAATCACATCACTGTGCAGAAGCTAGGCCAGTGGAGGGCTTGGCTAGCAAGCTGTGGTGCAGGAGAGCTTCTAGCAGTAAAAGCGTCAGGAAAGCATTCTGTTCCCAGGAAATGTTACTGGTCTTATACAACAGATGCTCTCAGGCAATGAAGTAATTTTCACAAACCTTTAATCCTTCTCAATAGGATCTTATATACAGTTTGGGGGTAGGTTGGTGTCTGACAGCAGATGCTTCCTTTTGGTTTGGCCTGAGATATTACAGATGCCTCATCTGCATGTGGAACAACCTCTGGAAGTGCCTGCTCCTACATGACTGAGGGTCACAATTCTCTCTAGGTGGGAGTGGGGGAGGGTTGTAGCTAAATGACAGGAGTCTGGTTTCAGGAGCAGGTGAAGCTCCTGTTATTTGGGTTCCTGTTGCTTCCAGATGAGCTCAGCCTTATGGTATTTCCACTCACTCTATACTACCCAAGAGGACACCCCACTGTTCGTTGACAAATCAGTAAAGATAGAGCATACTGCACAAGTCTGGCACCAAGTCAGTATGAGATTGGCTTTTCAAAGGACTCACTGGGTCTATACCTATTCCTCATAGCTAATCTGGTCTCTGCTTCTTCGGGGCAGCTCTTCTGGTCCTGATTTTCTTTGCCCATTTGCTCAGTCTTTATTGCAATATGTTTTGTCTGTTAGTGACTCGCTCAGTCTCCACTGTCCTTTATCCTTGGAAGGAAGGTACCTTTTGAATCTGGTCAGTTCCAAAAACATCCTGTAGCTATTTTAGGTTGTTCACCTGTTTCAAAAAGCATCCTGGAATATTTGAAACATAGAAAACACGGTAACATAATGAATCTGTCTTTCCCATATCTGCTTGTCCCCCACTCTCTTACATTATCTTTGATTTCCACAATAATTCTTAAGTCATTAACATAAAGGAAGATTTACTAATAATTTGATTTTGAGGTATCTTGGTGTTGATCAGTTAGAAGGTATTTTGTTACTATTTGTTGAGTTAACTGGATGTTAACTGAGTCACATGAGATAACTTGATGTATAGTGTAGTTAGTACTTGCCAAGCTTGCACAAGGTCCTGGGATCGATCTTTATGAGCACAAAATCAAATCTAAAAGTCAGGTTTAGTGTCACTTACCTATAATCTTAACATTCCTGGTACAGAGACTAAAGCATCAAAAAGTAGAGATCATTCCTATATTCATAAAAAAGTTAAGGCAATCTTGGGTTACATATGACCACTCTGTAGAAGGAAAAAAAAGGGGGTGCACTCATATAGTTTAATCTCATACTGTATTTAGTAATAAAATACATTACTTCTATAAAAACTACATATGTAGAAGACATGCATCATATATCAGTAAAACATGGAATATTTGTGACTTCAAATAAAATGTCCTAATATTTTGGTGCATATGATGTTGAGTGGTCTGAGTCCATTTAGTATTATGCTCTGTTATTAAAACTGATCGGCCTTTCTCTTTTCTGGCTATTCAAAGATAGGGCAGATTACAATAGACTAAAGATAAATAAAGGCAGGTTTATTAGTTAGTACTCTTGGGAGCATTCATCAGTCCCAAAGGAGAAGGTTGAGGACGTCCTGACCCTGAGTTAGAGCAGCAAGTTTAAAAGACTGAGGGGAATAGTGATGACATGTGAGCCATACGCTGGATTTGTGCCCAAGAATGGTCAAGATCTGAGCACGTGGGCAAGAATTCCTGTAGCTGGCAAGACCAGGAGAAGAGGTTGTAACAGCTGGCAAGAATAGAGAACATTCTTTTGTTCTCTTGAAATCATTCCTTTGAATGTTTTCGGTCCTAGCAGGGGTGAAAGAAGGAGGGCAGCTGGTGTGTGTTGGGATGTTCCCAGTTTGTGCAGGGAAAGGAGTGCCATCCTCACAAGAACTGTGAGGAAAGAAAACAATCAATCAAAATCTAGAAATATACCTTTTATTTTCAAAGAGACTAGGAGATAGGCAGCATTCTGAAATATGGAATTAGAACATGAACTGAAATATCATGACAATTATGTAATGGCTTAAGAGTGTGTAATAAGGCAATGGTCATGATAGTAGACCTTAAAACAATTGAATTATTACAGTAACTCAGTGATCTCTAATCATAGATCCTACCATGGCCAAAAGTGCTTCAATGAGAAATTAAAAATTATACAAATAAGGTATATTTGTAGAAACCTATCCTTCCATTAGAAATGCAAATTGGAATAACCATTCTGAACCTACTAATCATATCAAATTTCTTCTTTTTTTAAGTTAAAAAAAAATTGTATGCTAGGCAGTAGTGACACATGCCTTAAATCCCGGCACATAGTAGGCCGGAATTCGACACCAGGATAATCTACATAGTTGATTTCAGTGCAGCCAGAGTGATGCACAGAAAAACCATGCTTTAAAAATCAAAACAAACCAACAAAAGAAGGAACTTACATTTATCTTCATCATGTTTGTGAGAGAACCAGTAAACATAATCCTTCTTAGGGGCTTTCTAAATCTGAAGCAAATAACCTAGTGATCTCTGCCTATCTTGATCCTGAAAGAGATGGTTAAATCAATAATTAATGATATCATGATTATGCCAAACTCCACTTTAGCCAGTGTTTGTGCTATTCTTACTCTTTCAAGATAACAGACAACAATGAAACAATGTGGTCATTTAACATGGTAGCCACTTTGACTGAGTCCACAGTCAGAACCAGAGGACCTTATGAGGGGCCACAAAGTCAAGATTCTTCCTTCTAGTTAACATCATGATGTACTTAACTTCCAGAAAAGGTACCATAAACACCACATGGTTGTGTCTGTACAATTTCTTTAATGAGTTTTGAAGATTAGTCTTAGTGTCCATATAAATATTTTAAGGAAATCACTATACTTTGTTGTTGATTACACTTGCAGTAATCATCCTTTTGATATTCTGATTTTTAAACTGGTATAAAATCTAAAACTTCAGAAAAGGAAAACAGTTCAACATAATTATCTGGCATATGACCTTGAACATATTTAACACAAGCAAAAAACAGCCTAGTGGAGGCTGGGAAGGTTGTTCCTGTTAAAGTACCTTTTATGCAAGCATGAGGATCAGAGCTGGGGATCCTCAGAAAACACATAAATCAGGGTGTCTATCTGTAACTCCAGTTTACTGAATTTATATGTTACAGTATAAGTCTGATATTCTTATTCTGGAATAAAAGTCAACACCATCAAAGAAAGCAAGAAAGCAGAGAAAGAAAGTAAGAAAGAAAAGAGAGAGAGAGAGGAAGGAAGAAAGAAAGAAGAGGGAGAGAGAGAGAGAGAGAGAGAGAGAGAGAGAGAGAGAGAGAGAGAGAGAAAGGAAGGAAGGGAGGAAAAAAGAAAGGAGGAAAGAAGGAAAAAGAAAATAGTATAACAACATAAATGCAGTGTGGGTATGTTGGCTGTCTGAGAACAAAGATTCCTAAAGAAAGCTATGTAACAAAACATATCTGGGAGCTCTGAGTTTTATTGAGTGACTCTGAATCAATAATTCATATGATTACTGTTATCAACCAGGAGTGTCTACAGCAGAGTGCCTATACAGTTGTATGCATGTGCACATAAATGGGCACCCATACACATGCAAATAAACACACACATGCACACACATATTATAAATGTAACTTTTATTTACATGATGCACTTGTGGTCTCTGAGGCTTTTTGCCGCTGTCAGCTAACTTTGGCCTAGACCTGGGAGATTCTAGCACCTGTACGTTCTAATATAGGCCTTTATGTTTTCAGCCACCTAGACTTGCTGCTGAATCAGCTCACCATTTTTTGGTCATTCTGAACTCTTGCTGCTTGTTCCACTCAACTATTCTATCTCAACATTCCTCTTCCCACTAGCTGATTCAATGTGCTTTTCCTCACTTGGTCTCTCCTGGATTGCTATAGTTGACCTCATACTAACTTTGTCACTCTCTTCTGATCTTCTGGATTCTTGTTATTCTCTGGCTGATTCTGTCTTTATCTATGTCTAGCTTGTCTCTCCAACTTGATTCTGAAACTACTTTCTCTCTCCCTTTTCCTCTTCCTCTCCCTTCACCTCCCTTTCCCCCTCTTCCTTCTCTCTTTCTCCTTTCTGTTCTCATGAGAGTTGGACATATCTTAGTCTGCCAAAATTTTCACTGATTCATCACTTTGTCTAGCATGCAATTAGACATCAGTTTCAAACATGGCACTTCCTTCTACAAACTTTACCTTCACTGCTTGGGATTAGAGTCTGTACTGAGAGCCTGTCTATATTCCAGCCACAGGAATCAAAGCCACAGTACAACAAGAAGCAGGTCTTTTTTCGTAAGTAGCACAACCACTGTGTTCACAGTTTCATCAAATATCTTAAAACACACACACACATACCACATGCACACAGGCACATGCATGCACACAGTGCACACACACTGAAGACATTTAAATGTAAAAAGAAAAACAGTTGAACAAAGACAGATGCACCACAATGTTCATAGCAGCCCTATTTATAATTGCCAGAAGCTGGAAAGAACCCAGATGCCCTTTAGTAGATGAATGAATACAAAAATTGTGGTACATTTGCACAATGTAGTACTACTCAGCTATCAGAAACAATGACTTTATGAAATTATAAGAAAATGGATGCATCTAGAGAATATTATCCTGAATGAGATAACCCAGTCACAAAAGAACAGACATAATATGCAGTCACTGATAATTGGATACTAACTCCAGAAAGCTCTGAACACCCCAGAAACAACTCACAGACTGTGTGAAGCTCAAGAAAAAAAAACATTATAATTTAATAGTCAACAGACACCCTAACATATTATCTAATCATTTAAAAAAAATTTGTGATTCAGTGTAAATAACAATTTTTACCCCCCCCAAAAAAGAGAAACAGTTAAAAGAAAATATTGTATTCTTTAATATTTTGCATTTTGACCAAATAAAGGACTTATAGAGAGAACACACATGTGTGAGTACATATACAAACCAGAGACTATAAATGAGCAAATGACAAATGACAAACATTTAAGACAAAAAATGTTTTTGCACAAAGACATTAAATTCCAATAAAATGTATTCTAGTAGTTTAAAATGTGAATATAGTGTCTATATTTATAACAGAAAAATAACTATATAAAATTTTATGTATGAGGCTAAAATTACAATATATGAATTATTCATTGGAAGATATTAAGATATAAGATGAATATTATTGAAAAAGAGAAAAAGAGCTGAAGGTGATGCAAACCCCATACGCAAAACAACAATATCATTTAAACTGCCCCCTCAGAGCTCCCAGAGACTAATACACCAACCAAAGAGCTGGCATAGGTTGTTACATGGCCCATGCATATCTGTAGCTGAGAATTGCCTAGGCTGGCTCAGTGGGAGAGTATGCACCTAATATTGTAGAGACTAAATGCCCCAGGAGAATGAGTTGCTGTGGCAGGTGAGGTAGGTGTTGGTGGGTGGGAAGAAATACCCTTTCAGAGGCAATCAAAAGGGAGGATGGGGTATAGAACTTTAGAAGGTCACAATACTTGGAATAATAAATAAATAAAATAACTTAATTAAAACCCTGTACACATAAGATATAATGGAAGAATTGTTTTTATTTGTAGTACAATAAAAATTTTTAAAATAGATTAGAAGATACAAAGAACTACTTAGAATTTACAAAAAAAATGTGGAAACTATGAGTATAGAACCTTGAAGAGATAAGTGAAATATCTCCCTCTTATCTCTCTCTGCCTCTGTCTGTCTCTGTCTCGTTCTCTCTCTCTCTCTCCCTCTTGAATATTAACACACATATAATATTCATGTTGGCATAAAGATTGCCAAACCTGTCAAAGTTAATTCAAAAAATATATCTGACCAATAATACTGAAATATTTGTATTTTAATATGTTTTAATTGATATAAAATTACATATTTTCCAATTCTCTTTTCCCTCTAGCCTCTCCAAACTACCTGCCATCCATTCCCTCCCATGTTTCCCCATATCTCAAGTAGAGCTTCTTTATCTTTCATTATTTGTTATATTTATAAGTCTGTTTTTGTTTTTGTCATTGCCTTTCAGGACTGAAAACTCTTCATTGCACAACCAATGAGAAGGAACATCTTTGAACACAACTAATTTGTGAATTCCCAGTGTTCACCATTAGTTGCCTCTACTTCCTTATATAGGGTTAAGACCCCATGAAAAGTTTCATCTTCCATGTTAGCATTCCCATTGTTCCAGTCTTCTTTAGTGACATGACTTAAAACTACTCATGTTAACTCTTAATTCATACAGAAAACTTGGTTGGTAAAATTAATCAAAATAGAACTAAGCATGGTTCTTTAACTCCAGTTGAGGGATGGGAAGGTGTATTTTTGTAAGTTCCAGGACAAGTCTCATCTACACGCGGGATTCTAGAATATCCAGAAATACATAATATAAATGTACTGTCTCAAAAAAAAAAAAAAAAAAAAAAAAAAAAAAAAAAAAAGAAAAGAAAAGAAAAAACACTCTCAAGAGGTCCCTGAGTAATGTGACTTTTTCTAGAAATATCAAATTCTAACAGTTAAAATAGAATTGCACTAGCAAATAGAAAAAAATCAGAATTGAAAATCCACCCTATTACCTACCACAGAATAATTATAACTCGGTTACTGTTTTAAAATGAGACTGTATAATTATTTTTAAAACATTAGGATAGTAGGACAGAACTAGACAGGGTTGCTGTTTGTATAAAGAAACACAGAATGATAATTATAAATTGGATATTAAATCTTTAATTCAGAAGTAAATTCTAGATGGATCAAGGATGTAAATATAAAATTAAAGTGTAGACACTAATTACTTGGAAAACATTGAACATTTTAACTCTGAGAAATCCATGAGTATTAATTGTGAAATTAATCTCTCAAGTTGCCTAAACACATGATTTATTCAATCAAATATAAATAAATCATTCATCACTCTAGGTAAGAGACAATTTGAAAAGGAGTAACTGCCATTTAGGCAATATTGAAGGAGGGGCACTGTCACATGGAAATATTCCTACAGAGCCACACATAAGTCTCTTAATGTGAAGCTAAACGTACAAAATATGGAAAGTCTTAAAAAAGAAAAGATAGCTTAACCAGTTAAAATTACCGATTCAAACTGTGAGCCTGCTTTCAGCAACTGAGTTGGCAGAGACTCAAGTATGCAGTGGCAGTGAACAAAGATGCATGAAGCTGGCAAGAGCTTGAGAGAAGAGCTTACTTGTGCTTGTTAGCACAGACTACTGCAGCCCACTGTAGGGATCCACTTGGCAGAAAAAAGAAATGAAAGCAGACCTATTCCATGTCTTGAATCTTATCTTACTGAAATATCCACAGATGCGTAACCTGCATGTGAGACATCAGGACTAGCAAATTGTTTGCGACAATTTTACTAATTAAAGATTTTTGAAATAAAGTTGTTACACTCATATCTGAGAAAAAATATTTAACCAACTCAGAGAGAAGCAAAAAAGTGAAGAAAAAGTAAAGAAACCCTAAGAAGGTAAACAAAGTACTTGCTAGCTATAATTTGTGTTCTGGGAGGGAAAGCAGACACATTGTGTTGACTCACGTTAAGTAATACTAAAAATGTTTTCTGTTAAAAGTGTAGTGGTGAGAAAGAAAGCTGAAGGCAGAAAGCATGAGTGTCCTTCTACTCACCATAGGTTCTTTATAATTTCAGTATAATGCCCTAGAAGTGCTTTCATATTAACAAGGGGAAAAAGTAGTATGCAAAGCAATGTAGCACCATGGTAGATGACAGAGGGGTCGCTGTACGGAGTCCCAGAACTCTGTTACTTCCTGTCTGTCAATCCTGGGCATAGCACTGAGCTCTGTGGCTTCTTTTCCTCATGGTTACAGTCATAGAAATTTTACTCCATCATGTTGTTATGAGGAAAAATATTAATTAATGTGGTGGAGCAAATAGAACATGCCTAAAATAGAAAAGTGCTTCATTAAACTTCAATAATTTTAAAAATGAAAAAAGTAATTAGATTGATTGTCCTGGGTTCTGAAAAAGAGATCCCAAATTATGTGTAACAAAGAGTTAAGCAGTGCACACAGCAGCCATTGAGTTTCTAAGGGAGAGAAATCAATGGCAAGCTTCATCATTGCCAGTTTTAGGGATTATAATTACTGTTTCAAAGGTGGCTGGACCACCAATACAAAGTGTATCTATACTATAGAACACATATGGGGAGGATTTACTAAGAAGCTGGTAGACATAAGGAGTCTATCTAGTGTAAAGGTCACATAATAGTAAGTAAGCAACAGGTAGAGAAGCTGTCTCTATTAGATGTTCATCTGACTTTCAGAAGTTATTCCACACAGTACAGCACATCCCCTGAGGTATTTTCTGACTATCCTACTAATAATGGAGAAAGTTTAAATGTGTATAGGGCTATTTGTCTATGTAGTTATTGTATAGTTTCTTTGTATCCCTTGATTGAAGGCTCTAGAATTCCTAATAGGAGTGAGGACAGAATATTCTCTTAACACAGTCTGATGTTACTTATGTTTCCCTATATGGTAAGTGGCTATGGGAAATTATGCTGAAAAATCTGAAGATTGCCATATTTCTAGACACTTGCAACGAAGAGCACTGGCCTTTTAGTGTTAAATCCAATAGAATCTATTCTTTTTTATAGTTACACGATTCACATCAGCTGTAGGTTTTTATCCATAAGCAAGACTTCTGAGGACAATTAACTCTTCTGAATCTTTCATGCAGATACACATTCAAACAGCACATGCTAGGTACCTCCTATTGGCCAGCTATTCTACAAAAGCATCTTTGCATTATATGTTACAAAAAGTGAATGCAGATTGTGATGCTCCTGTACACTTGCTTTGAGTTGTGACTTGAACTACCAACAGAATATTCTGATGGTTTCCCATGCTATTCATCTAAGGATGGGTTCCCAGTTCTTAGAATTTCTAATCCTCAGGTCAATCTTCAAACAAGAAAGTCTTTTTTTTTTTTATTCTATTTTTTGTCTTCTATCTATCCCTCGACTACCTTTTAGCTTCATTGCTCTTTGCTTTTGGCTTCTGAAGTAGAAAAAAGAAATATATAATTTCGTCTTGTTTGTATACATATTAGCTAGTCTAATTGCCAATCATACATTCCCTCAAAGATTTTCCTTTGGAAAACATAATCAGAGGGCCAACATACAACTGTGACCGAAAAAAAAAGAATCTCACCATTAGTAAGAATGAAAAGAATTACTCATATGGACTTAGTATAGAATAAAAATTAAACAGCGTTCTATATCTTACCTTCTACCCACCTGTTACCTTCAGTTCCCTCACATCCATTTAATGCCATCTGCTTCATTTATCTGCTTAGAAAATGCCTGAGATGTTGAATTTTGATTCCTGGTATCTAATCTGTGTTGGGATTTGCTGTTGTAATAGTGGCATGATTCTTTTTGTATGTGTGTGTGTGTGTGTGTGTGTGTGTGTGTGTGTGTGTGTGTGTAGGTATTGCTGATTTTGGAGGTCTTCCCACAGTTCTAAAAGATTACTAAAGACATTGCTGCTTGAAGTTGTATAATCAGAAAAGAAATGTAGCCATTGTCACCAATTTTGTCTCAAGTTGGTCTATCTGCCATATTCTTGTGCCATATGTGATTCAATGTCTTGCAATGTATGTGACAAAGCCCAGGCCATCAGGAGAAGACACTTTTGAAGAAGTGTTTGTAGTCCATGTTTTTTGAACAATTACATGCCATGTATTTATGTGCTGACCTGTGTAACCAGCTCTTATACAGGTACATGGCTTGCTGCAAATAGCTTCATTTCTCCTGGTATAGATAGCCCCTAAATGCCTCTTCTTTACTTTTTAAACAAATCAGAAATAGAAAAACAACTATGTGAGAGAAAGAAATTCCATGACACAATTACAACCATTACTTTGCCCTGAGGAAAATGAGGAGAAATTCAAAACAAAGTTTTGAGAAATTATTTTAGTTGTTCAATAAGCTAAACTCTGTTTTCATCTTCTAGGAGCATACAGGGTTCCTGATATAGGGAGGACGGAATGGGATATATTTATTGAGTAAAAAAAATTAATCTTACACCAGGAAATATGAGGTACTGAATCTCACAAAGCATTTTATATTCTGGTTTTAGTTTTACTGAAAGTTTCTATTTGACAGATTTCTATATTCATCATTGTGATGCAAAATTTTTGTTGCAGAGTGTGATACAACATGAGTATATGCACAGCACTTCACTGGGTATAAACAGAGAAGATTAGATACCACTATGGCTACTCTAAGGCCTTTTTACTTCACTGCTCTAAGGTTAAAGGCTCTCGAGATTTGCTGTTCCTTGTAATAATCTTTATTTACTCTTTTTCTCCCTGCATTAATAATATATAAATTATTAATAGTGCACAGTATTTGTCAGTGAACATTAGAGCATATTTTCTGAATCAGCAAGGAAAATATAATCACCTAAGCATATAAAACTACCCCACAGAATGTTCTGACTAGTGGCAACTTGGCTTTATTCAGACTCATAGCTAGTGCTTACTTTCATGGATATGAGCAATTATGTGGCAATCTAAAATATAATTTTTCACACACTTTCTGCAGAGGCTTCACATATTGGCTCAATTTAATATCTTGATCAGTAAGAAGCATGCTTGAATCTCCTCTATGATGTCTTTACTAAGGTGTTAGATCCAAATGGAAAATGATTTTTAAGCCAGTGCTTCACATACTTTTATTTTCAATCTTAGAATGCTATATGAGACTTTCTAATTGAACAGTGCTAAAGTAACATTATACAATCCTTTATTTAGAAAAAAAATAACTCTTCAAATAAGGTTCAACACTTCGCATCTCTAGTCACATATTAACTGCACAGGAATTTTCTAGTAAAGGTGCTGTTCCTGATCTTATATATGTGCTCATACCTAATCTATACATTTGCTTCTTCTTTATCATCAAACCAACAAAGAAGACCAAAGAGAAGTAAAATAAAAAAGTAAAGCCACCACTCTCTATGAAGTTGAAGGATATTTGGTCCACCTTCCTGTTGTGCAAAGCTTGAACAGAGGAAATCCTGCCCTTGAGTTTTCTTTATGTTCTTGAGCGGAACCCTCAGAGCCTATCTAGAATGCATAAAGCTATCCTGTTTCTATTCATGATAAGAAACAATTCTAACATAACTGAGGTCTTGTGGTAGGTGTCATGATGGCCCAAACTGAATACTTATTGTAAAAACTGGTATCAACAAAGTACCCATGAGCTACAGTTTAGAATCGATAATGGGGCAATGCTATTGATACTTTAGTAAATACACTAAAATATACTAAGAGGGCTAGTATATAAAAGGGAAAAAGAAAAAAATGATTGTTGATGTTTTGTCCTTTGATATGTATTAAAATGCTAATACTAACCAGCTCCCAAGATCTGATTGTCCCCAGGGATGAGAAAAACTTCAAGTGCACCAAGTTATGCTATATAAACTTTCTTCTTACTTGAAAACTACTGGTTGAATAGAATAATGATAGCTTATAGATGGGCAGAAGAGAGGCATTCAGGGCTTTGGATCCCTGGCTTGGTCTTGGGGTCTGAGGCAGAGAACATGGGGAGGAAGAGAGAGAGAAAGGAGGTTGAGAGTGAGGAAGATGTCCTGGGACAATGGATTATGAGAACTGGTCATGAAGCCTGGGCAGAATGGAATTGCCCAGGTAGATCATGACAAGCTGTATCTGGGGGTTATTGTCAGAGAAGTAGTCATAATAGATGGTAGGTAGGTATCTTCTCATCTCTAGTGGTGATTAAGGCTTTTTGTAAATATAAATGTTTTGTATCTTATATCTGGAAACTGAATGGTCAAAGGCAGGATAGAAACCCCATATCAAAATTAGCTATTTAGTACAACAAAGAACAAATTAAACATGTCAGGAAGAAAATAAGTAAACTAGAGTTTAGAAAATGAAAAGAAAATACACTTACCTAGATGTGTTTTGCAACTTCTCATATTCCAAGACACAGTGAAGATTTATCATTTCTAAGCTGAAACAAGATAACCTGTCATTTAATGAACCTGGGTATGAGTTTCCTTCCTGATTCTGCTGCCCTTGGGTTCCCTCTGGGTATTGGACAGATTGTGTAACCACAGTGAGCCCACATCTCAGCTGAGTTACCCTGATTTGGACTGGCTAGCCATTCCAAATCTCTCACTAACCAGACATTCCCAGCCTTTGCAGAGGGATAAATTTGCCTTATTATTCTGGGCAGTAAATAATACTGCACTGTACTCTTGGGGATCCATGGCTTCTGTGAACATTGAGAAAAGGAGAAGTCTATTGAAAAATAAAGGACATCTTCCCCTGCCTTTTACTCTACAACCACCTTCACAAGCAGCACGCGGTTGGTTCTTCACTTTCTTTCCTGTGGGCACATTTATAAGATGAACTTATGAATGTTAGAAAACTGTTCATTCTTGCTGCTTCAATTGATATTTTAGTGAAAAAGTTTTCTCTTTTTAGACATATCATGCAACTTTTTTCTTTTTGCTGAACAGTATGGAAATATATGGCTCACCTCTGTTTTCAGAAAAATTACATTTTAAATGTATTATATCAGTATATTCACTCATTATACTTACAAAGTATTTTAAATAATATATTAATTTCACATTTGTGGCAGAAAATGTGTGCATCCAAAGCATGTACTGATGTGTCTGTGTTTGTTGAATAGGGAAAATGAGAGTCATTTTGTTTCTTGAATTGATCCTTTCAACAGCAGCATAACAAAATCAATTTTACCTTTAATGAAATTGAGTTATTGAACAGTGGTGACCAGCCTTAAGCAAAGGACATGATGAATCAACAATTTCCTTACATGTTATTTTGTATTCCATTTTGTTAATTTATAATATGATTATAAACTAGTTCAACAATTAGACCTAGTATAAGTATCAACATGATGTATTTAATTAAGCTAAGGAGGTGTGGCATGCCCATGACAGCATATTTAAAAGAAGGGCAACTATGCCCCAGACAAACAATAAGAAAACTTGCTTGATGTTCAAAAGGAGCAATATCCTCTGGACCTATGTATCTACACTGGTGGTTAGAGCCTTGTCATGTACTTCAGATAAACAAATGTAAAATTGGGCATCATGATCTCAGGCATATTATGCCAGTATTTTGGGAAGAGGGAGCAAAAAATAAAACAAAATAAAAAGAGCAATTCCAAAAGTTGGGGGCTATCATAAAATTCTTAGAGAGAATTTAGAATTTCTTCTCTAAAACCAAAACAAAATTATTATGCAAATTGCACAGAAAATATGTCACTGTACTATCAACGTCACTGCTCACATTAAAATAACTCAAGTGCTTTATTTTATTTATAATATTTCCCAACAAAGGAGAACTAAACAACTTGATGCCTCCAGGCTTTGGAGGATTTTTTTTCCCTTCTTCATTAACACCAATTCATTTTGTTTTCACATCTAATGATGAAAGATATTAGGGTTAATTATTAGATTATTTTTATTTACATCAAGGCTGTTACATTGCTCTTTGGGTTTTAGAATTTAAAATATTTCTTTGCAAGTAATAGGTAATATGAATTTATATTAGCAAAATGTAATGCATTTATGTTTTAAATATCTTCTTGAGGAACTAATTATATTAAACTAAAGAAGAAAAATTGACTCCAAAACACAAATACTGGATATTGTAAGAAATTTTAGAGGTCAAGGTTAGACTTTTTTCTTCTAAAATATCATGGTACATTTAAATATATGTTATAAAAATACAGTTAGCACAATTTAACGTGTAACTGGAGGCATTAATTTATTTTTAGGTGTAGACTTCTTGATATTGCTAACTTAACCTCATATAGCCTCTAAATTTCAGTAATCTCCCATTTTTAGCCAATCCAACTAGTGCTTGTTGTATTCATGGGTCAGAAAATGGCAGCTTATGTATTTCCTTAATGTTAAATATAATAGAGTAGACTGGTTTTTGTAATTTTGATTTTAAAAGGATGGGGATTAAAACTATTATGTTTCCCCATATTTATTTAGTAGGTAGAATGTAGATAAAATATTTATTTTGTATGAACCTATGTACATATCATTTTCTGTCAAGCAAATTCTGAGAATTAGGAGTAAATGTCAAATATTTTTTTTAAACCAACCAATGTTTTCATTTGAAATTTTGAGTTAACTCATTTAACTAGTTTAAGTGATTCCATGTCTTCTTTTCACTAATTGTTTTTCCAAGTACTAATTGCAACATAATTTGAATACATCTTTTTTCCTCCTGTAAAAAAGTAGCATGGTACGTGGATTATTTTTAGCCACTTGTTACCTCTGGCAATTTTTGAGGTTCACTGCAGCTTAGCTTGTTTAAGAAAGAAAATGTGTCACACTAGTCTTTCCCTCTGATTAATAACTTTATCCTAATTAAACAAGTATCTCACATACAATAAAACTAATTTGAAATAGTAATTTGACAGATATGGATAAAGAAAGGAAACTTTAAGTAATTTTGACAACATTTTCTTGTAATCACAACAAAAAGTTGTTTGAGAGCCACACAAAATTAACCTGAAAAGTGAACATACAATAGAGTTAAAAAATTCTTGGTTAGCTAAAGAGTATGCATATTTGAATTTCATGGTTTCTGAGATATGCTCAAGGCTAGCGTTATCGCCACTGTTAGGATGAACAATGAGCCGAGGTTTTTAACTGCTATCAGCTATGTGTTCACTCATGTCTGTATCAAAGAAGGTACAGTTGCACATTCCGTGCTAGCATTTCATGCTCTATAAAAGATGTCTTGAAGCTAAGCATGAAACACATATGTAGATGACACTGAACAACTTGCTTCTGTGTTGTCCTTCAAATTCAAGGTCAGTAAAAATGTACATTTTTTTAAACTATTGAACAAAGCTGATCATGCTTCTATGTTCAGAGTTCATGGTTTAGTCATCTACTCATTAATTCTCACAATATCATTTCATTTAAATATCTCTTAGGGGTGAATGTAAAGTTATTTTTCCTGAGGTCATGAAAATCTTAAAATTTAACATGCCCAATAGTCTTGAAGTTGAAAAGTACCAAAAACATATTTATTTTTTTTTAAAAAAAAAAAGTATAAGTAAGCTATTTTTAAATGACATCAAGTTATTATTAGAAGAAATTGTTTATAAATAGTGATATTACATCATTAGAAATATTTATTCTAAAATACAAGAATAAAAACTGGCTTGTATTATGATAACCATATAGAAAAGTAGATGAAGAAAAATGACAAGTAGAAAGTATATTAAAATAGAAGCTGTGGTTACTTAATGAGGCAGAAGCATTTTTGTTTTGTTGAAATGTCCTTTTATTTTTTCTCAAAATTTCTACAGTTGTTAAATATTAATATATAAAAATATAATATTCATTGTATTAAAACACTTTTATTTAATATTGTTATTAATAGTTTATTTTGAGACTTTGATACAGGAGCATGGTATTTATATCACTTGGCCTCCTTTTCCTTCACCTATCCCCAAGCTCAAGCTCATCATTTCTTCCTTAATATTATTATTACATTTATATGAATGTATATGATAAGTACTGAGTATTTTAGGTGGGCCCATATGTGTATGTGTCCAGAACTGATTGATCATTGAGAGAGATTTTATTCCTTCACTTTCAAAAAAATGTTAAAAATAGTTTTCATTCTTTGTTTTGGTGAACTATTACCTGTCATGTCTTTTTCTTTGCAAATGAACTTCAGAATCCTTTATGATCCCTTGTAGTTACACTTTTGGCTTTCTTGCTGCCTTAGTACTACCAACATTGGACCTTCCCTACTGTATTTATCAGTGGTCCTGCCAGTTGCACTTATAATCACCTTACTGTCTCCTCCAGGACTTTAGCATTCTCTATTTCCAAGGATAGAGAATTAAATTAATGTCAAACAAAGAGATCATGAATTATTTTTTAATTACTTTATACCTGTTGTCACAAAGATCTTTTGTGACAGTAAAATTGTATTGGACTTTTAGTCCCCTTTGAATTCTTACACTTCTGTATATCCAAAGGGCATAGTGTGTTCTTTCACCTGAACTGTGTTTGCAAATTTAGTAAATCACCCCTTTTTCTTTCTACCTAATTCCCATTTTGCACAGTATTTTTTTTCACCTGCTTCTTCATTTTCTTGCACATTACCATTAGACTGAACATGCCATCTTTCTGTTTTCCAAGACTTTGAAAGTCCTCTCCAATAGCTGAGAACACTTCCATGGGTAACACCACTCTTATTCCCATCTTTGAATAAGTCAGTTGACTTTATCTATGTTCATTTTCAAACGGACCAATCCTTTGCTACAGATCTTGTATATCCCATGGTGAGAACACATATTTTCAGGTTCTTTAGTTCTTCCAACTCCTGCACATTTTTGTATTTGATCCATCCTCATGCCTTCATCTGTCAATACTTCTATATTCATGAATCTCACCTCCTATGTTCCAGATGCAGTGAAGAATGTATGACTGCCTGAAAATGGTACAATCCTGACATTCGGAATTCCTGAAATATTATCAGTCCTCTTTCACTCTGCTAAAGTTTTCTTTATCTTCAAATGTCAATTCCAATGTCAACAACTCCAACATGCTTTCCCGATAGTTCTAATTGTACTTCAGTGATATCTAGATTAGGCATTTCTTCTATTCTCAGTCCTAATCAGCCCATTGTCTCTTTATTTCTTCACTTGATTCTATACATTTCTCTCCTGTCTAAGCCATTAATTCCATTTTGTTAGCATACTCTTGTCCCAGAATTTTTTAAGTATCTGTGGGTGCTGCAGGCAATCTGCTCAAACTCGAATTAATGAACTAAAAACAAGTAAAGTTTTATAACAACCGATTATTTAATATTAATTTGAAAATAAACACATTAAAATTAAAGTGCTATTAATTTATCTTCTCTTGTATGTGTATGACACATTTGCAACCAGGGTAAACCCACAGTGAATACAATGCCCATCACAAAGCTTATGTCCCACCTTATCTTGGAAGGCCATCCCTCTATCAACCTAGAAGAAAAGATGACAAATATCATGATTAGGTGATAGAAGAAGAAAAAAATAAGTTAAACAATTAAAATTTAATATAAAATGTACTTAATTTCATAAAGAGTTATTTGCCCAGAAAACAGTGAAACCACATAAAGGAAACCTGAGTAATTGCGGTAACTTACAGACTGCTCTTTGAATTGGACTCCCATCCAGCTAGAGCTATCTGAATTGGAGACAGCTGTTCATTCCCCACATTGTGCAGCATACAGAATCAGATTGAGTGCTTGAGTGTCTGCACCCCAGGAAATTGATTTGACGACTATGTCAATTACTTCTGGCACCAAGCATTCTGCGGTTGCGTTACAACTGCTCTTTTGGTCAGCTGTGACTGCTTCCCCATCCATGCCTATTGTTTTAGATTTATTTACTGCACCAGCAGTCATAAATTATAGACTTTTCCTATACCATCTGGAAACTCTGCTGTCATGGTTTAGGTCAATTTTGATTACATGCTCTTATTGTCAGCTACTGCCAAGGATGTTGTATCTTGAATTATAAAAAAAAAAAAAAAAAAAAAAAAACTTCCTCCATAAGCTGACTTATTTGTGAACAACCATGTCATGTCACATAATTATATTTCATTGAACACATAGCTAAATAAAATTGGTGAGGTTCTTCCTTTGACAGCCCTGGAAATTATTCTTATTCCTGTGAAAGTTTTTGTACTTTGCAATCCATTTTAAATTTTCTTGTTAGCCTACTGCATATTCCCATTACAGTCAGAAAGCAAGATTTCACAGAGTAAACATCATCTTGTACCTAGTATTGGAATGGAAATTTTCCAATATTATTATCTAGTGTTCCTTACTACCTAGAATCTCCTACTCTGCATTATGAATCTAAAATTAGAATTCCTCTCTTCAAGTGGTCATTAAACAAGACTGATATCTTTTAACCTTTCTTTACTCTAGTGTTCAGTGCTCTAACAGCTAGAGTTAATGGCTGTAATACTTTCTGGTATACTGGCTGCAATTGACTCAGCACTGTTTTTCTGCAGTCCAAGAATCTGGATGTTGAACTGCATAAACAGCATCAGCAAACTGCTCTATTTCTGCAGATGTGTCACTGGCATCCCAGATCAAATCTGAATCTGCCACCAAGAAGTACTACCCAGAGAGGCAATTTGAATATTAGTATGTTGTTGAATTTTCTAGCAACAGCTGCTTGCATCTGACAACTTTCAGCATTTTATAGCCACCAATGACTTTATTTTCCACTGACAACCACAAGATTGAGTTTTATGGGGATTTGCACATAACTACTGAGTCATCCAAAGTATTTTCCTCTATCTAGATAGGCTAATAATCCAAATTAGAGTATTTACAGTTAAAGTCTACCTACACCCTATTTCATTTTAAAGCACCAAATATTATGATAACTGCAATGAGAATCATCTCATTTTCTTACAATATTTTCTTATAGAAGAAATTTCATTATCATTTGTGGGTATCTCTATGATCTGAAAAAAAATCTTAAAAAGAAAAAAAAACTGAGTCATTGTTCTTCAGTAAATATAGAAATATGATATGATTATTTCACTACTCAAATGTCTGTTACAAAGACTGTTTGACATATGTATTTGGTCTTACTCGCTCTCATCCTTCTTACACCCGATTTCATATTTTGACCACAGTACAGAACTGCTTAATGGGACTTCAAATCTCCTCCTACCACATTCTTCTATGTCAGATACACAATGCCCCAATAAAATCCTGAACCAAATGTCATGGGGGATATGTGAAAATGGAAAAATGTGATTTTCCCTTCACCATTGGCCTTTTACAGAGAAGAGCGACACAACCACCCCCTGGCAGAACAGTGTAGCTCAGATATGAGGTGAATGGACATTTGAGCCACTGCTTGTTTTCAATGAATTTCAATCTAATAGACTCACCGCTGCAGTGTCACTCGTTAACATATTGTCAACTTTCTAGATTATCCAGCTGACAGATCTTGTAAGGAAACAAAGAATATTACTAAAAATGTACAATGATTTGCTCCCTTAAAGCATCATGAAGAGCACACCACTTTTCCTTTGTATTATAGAGCAAGATATAGCCCAGGTGTACTTCTGCTTTTGAAGAAAAATATCCTAAAGGATGCTGTTGGCAAGGTGTGATATTACTTTCAATGTGTCCCTATGTTCCTATCTACTCTTCTCCCTTCCTGTTTCAGAATCTGTTTACACAGAAGACAAACGAAACCTTGAATTGATGGGGGTTGCTTTGGTCAGAAAAATAAGCTTCCTTGGCTGTTTCCTAGATGCATTTGCCATCCCTTTCATTGGGATGTGTGGAAAAAAATAATCAGAGTATTTATATCTAACAGTCTCATACTTACCAGGTCCTTATATTTTGCTGAGATAAAAAGGAGAAAATACACTGGTATTGGTACTGGTATTGAGGGACTCTCAATAATAAGGTAATATTTTCTATTTTCACTAGTGGACTCAATGTAAGAAAACCAAAAAAATAATTATCTGACAAAATTGTAATGTGAATATAAACATAATGTTTCTGTCAGAGGACTTGCAGCAGTATCTGATTTATGAACAATGATAATTTCTGTCAAAGAGAAACAATACTAAGCAAAGAAAATTAGTTTCCTCATATGAAGAATACTGAAAGCCTAGCTTCTTTTTGTTTATCCATCTCATATTGTTTTATGTTTATCCAAATGAAGGTCTGAAAATGACTCAAAATCAAAACAAAACAAAACAAAAACATTGATTGCTGTTGAACCTCAAAGAGCAACAGTTAAAAATAAAAAGTCTGTGAGTCAGAGGTATATCTGAAACTACCATTCTAATCCTACTTAACCTTTTAAGATTCCTATTGTATAGCAGCACATAAAAGAGTGGTTGTTGCATTCACTGCATCAGGGCAATCTTGGTACCTTCCGAGGTCATACCAGTCATCTTTTATTCATGTTGTCATTGGTAATGAAAGTTATGTTAATAGATCTGTGTCAGGCACACAGAAACATAAGGAGAGGTGGGACATAAATCCCAGATCACAAGCCCAACTACAATCCCAACTGGCAAAATGAAGCTGCACCAAACAAGGGCAGACAGCTACTTCTAAAGCTTTGTCCTGTGTCCCTCAGATGGCCAAATGGCAGTCAAATCTCAAAGGACCTATTCATTCACCTTCCCATTCATTCATTCACTCACTCATTCATGTCCATTATCAAAACACAAATGCTATAAAGGAGTTCTCATACTAACCTCTTTCATCCTAAGACAGTCACACCATTACAGAGCTTTACAAACCATAATTTTGGTACATTTGTTTTTACGAAAGTATGAAAAATATAAAGCACTCTATATAGATTTTAGAGCATTTAAAAATTGAGTGATCGTAAACTTAGTATTATTTTCCTTCTCACTTCATCATTTTAGCAACTTCTACCTTCTCATTGGAATAAACCTTGAATTATTCTGTCTGTGATCCTCTCTTCACCAAATTATGTCATGAGATATCATTCCCAATGAGGAATTTCAATACATCTCATAAGAATTTTTTATTTTTTAGAGTGTTATATGTACTTGGAAGAACATAATTTCTATGATAAATAAGTAATCTAAAGTATTTATTTTTAATGAATTGTGTGCAAATCTTTAAATAATTTACAGAGTGAAAAAAATTATCCTTCAAAGTAGAGTGCATGATTGACTAATATTTCAAAGATATAGAAATCTTAATTTATTTCCCACAAAACACAAATAAGACTGTTACCATATCTGTTTATAAAATCTGACTGTCTTAAATTATAAAGCACAGTTTTTCAATTGAAACATTATCATGTATCTACAAAACAGACAAGCCTATTTTGAATTTTCTACCCAAAGAAGTAAAATTCTAGCTTAAAAGATGGTTTATACAGGATCCTTAAACCTTTAAATATTTCCATAGGCCACTGTATTAATACTATGACAGTTGAATTTATGTCAGTTAACACCCTGTAATCCTATTCTTACCATTTATAATGAATCTAAATAAAATCAGTAGGTATGGAATGCACAGGGAAGGAAACACTGAGAATGACAGAACCATGCTTGTCAACAACAGTTTTAAAACCAATGTGCTTAATTTAAAAAGTGAAGTCAATTAAAATAAAAATAACAGTGCAGCAGTACAAATGGTGGAATAATCATTAGGCCTTGCTGAATAATGAAAGAGTATAGAATATTTTTAAGGGAACAGCAGGGGTGATACATTACACAAAGCAACAATCTACAACAATATGACAATTGAATTACTTCAACCCCATTAGGCAGGTGCAGAGGAATAATTAACAAGGATTTTTCCAGTGAAAAGAGAAAATGCAACTTTTTTGCTTCTTTTTAACATTGTTGAAATTTACACACTTAGCCAACTTTGCATTAAATAAGCCTATAGTAGACAAACATATATTTCTTCAAAGTTTTAATAAACAATGATGATTTTTGTTTATTACCTAAATAAACTCAATAATAAAGGATAAAATATGATAAAATTATAACTTCTTATATGTACTTAATGTCTGTGCATAAGGCTTTTGATCTTTATAGCTTACCAAACACAATAACAAATATTTGCAATTTTCTGACTACCTCCTCTAATTCAGATATAAAAGGTAACACACAAGTGCCCTGAGTATTATTGGTTATCTTATTACCAACTGAAATTCAAAAACAAATTATGACTCCTAGTTCTGAGGAAAAGTGGTTACTTTGAATGGAATGGGCATTAAAGCAGCATCACATTTTCTCATGGATTGCAAAAACTTTAATGTTTTGTTACTTTTCTTTCCAAGATACCATTCTGTTTTCACATATATAAGATGGAAATCCTGCTATTTTCTTCTTCCTTATGGTATCTAATTTATACTGAGACAGCTGATTTTCAAAATAAAAACTAAACTTCTCATTAAATTCATGGCAATCAAGGACAATTAAGCCAGATGTCCTTCATTCTTACTGGACCATTTAGGTTAGGTTAGATAACCCAGTCACAAAAGAATATACATAACATGCAGTCACTGATAATTGGACACTAACCCCAGAAAGTTCTGAACACCCCAGAAACAACTCACAGACTATGTGAAGTTCAAGAAAAGAAATAAGAAAGAAAAGAAAAGAAAAGAAAAGAAAAAACAATTTTGCGAAATCCTTACACACTAAGAAAACTTTGACTAATTCAGGCTTACATCCTATTTTACATGTACTTTATGCTCATTGTAACTACTAAGATCTTAATGCACACTATCAAACCTTTAAAAAAAAGCCAAGCACTGACAAAAATGTATTTGTATACTTTTATGGAAAGATGCTTAAAGTTTGTACATTTATCCTTGTTTTTTGTTTTTTAAAATAAAGTTGTTCAATAAAAAAAATCTAAATCACTGATTTTTCACAGACATTCAGGGGCTTGGATTTGGGAAAATAACTACTCAATCTTATTTATCTTTAGCCTCAACAAATTTTACCAGGAGGTATTCTTCATTCTTCTACAGTTTCTATCTAAGATTCTGTGAATTTGTCAGGGTTCTCTAGAGCCACAGAACTGATGGGTATTCTCAATATTGTAAGGAATTTGTTGGAGACCTACAGTCTGTAGTCTAACTCCCTAACAATGGTCTGCAGCAGCTGTGAAGCAGATGCTCAGTCCCACAAGGCAAGCAGGCAAAGAGAGCAAGCCTTCCTTCTTCCAATGTCTTTCTGTAGGTCTCCAACAAAACATGTGTCCTAGATTAAATGTGTGTACTACCACGCCTGGATATGAGACTTGCTTTTTCCCAATGACCTTGAGCTCAGAGATCTCCTTGCATTAGTGCCTTAAGATTCATAGCTTCTATTTCTCGAGATCAGGATCAAAGATGAGCCTCCCAATTCTCTATTGTGGTTTATACCAGATATAGTCAAGTTGACAACCAGAAATAGACACTACATCCTGCTTCCTGATTTTTAAAAACAAAAGGCAGTTTAAACTTGACGATATAGTGTATAAAATTTTTTTCCTGGAAGTCATCCAGAGAAAGGGACAGCATACTAACGAAAAAATCAACAAACAATGCCAGCTAATCATGATATATATTCAATATTTTACTATATACATACTAATGTCTGCAGAAATGATTATGCAACTGTGCCCAGGAATTAATGGCAAAGAATCATGAAAAAGAAATTAAACACTATGAAAAGAACATAGTTTTTATTTATTACAGGTTAGAATGCCCCCTTGTAAGAGTAGACCTTTTTATTATTCAGATTTATATCCAGATTATAGTATAAGTTTGTTCCAAAATTCTAGCCAAAGAGATTGCTTCTCTAGTTGAAATTGTTAAAAATTTCTCCTTCATGTGTTCAAAATCCTTCTTGGGACCTATGTTCCAGGGTATAAAAGAGGCTAGAAAATGGGCCCTTCTCCTTTCTGAAAGTGCTTATTGAGCATGAAGTACTTTATAGTCTGTTATATATCTCGACTCAGTGGACATAGCAGGGGCTGTGGGTCAAGACCCTCTGCATTTCAGTACTACATTTAGTGCTCTCCCAGGATGTCCCAGCTATGAAAAATGATTCATCTCTACTTTAGCAATAGAGGATTGCCTATTTTCCCACAGATTCCCTAGGACAATTGCTTCTCTTGGGTCTGTTGTAAAGATGTGACTGATGAGGACAGAAATCACATATCTAATATTTGGCTGTGGATCTCTGTATCTGTTTCCATGGGCTGATTGTTGGAGACTCTCAGAAGACAGTGATGCTAGGATACTTTCTGTAACCATAACTTTGTATCATTAGTAATGTCAGGAATTGTTTCTTTTCCATTGTATGAGTCTCAGTTTGGGCCAGCCTGCTCCATATTAATCTCTGAACATCTTGTAGGTAAGATATGTTTGGGGATGAAGGTTTTGTGGGTGGGTTGCTGTCCTTACACATAGCAGGGAATCCTGCCTGGCTACAAACAGTGTTCAGTTTTGGCTCCACATCCCCTGCTGCTAGGAGTATCAATAGATTCATCTCCATAGACTCCTCCTGGACTGTTCCCATCCCCAATTTGAGGGAGGTCTCTTGAATATTCTAGAGACCACTGATCCCTTCTTCTTGCTTTCACTAAATCTGATGCCCCCAGCTGGTTCCCCTTTCCATTCCCTCTTCCACCCATTTCCCTCCCTTCATACACCCCCAATATTTTATTTTTCCTTCTGAGAAAGACTCAAGCATTGGGGGGCTAGAGGGCTCTGTTATTTGGCTTCTTTGGTTCTGTGGATTGAAGTATAATTATCCTGTACTTTATGCCTAATAACCACGTATGACAGAGTACATACCATCTATATCCTTTTGGATCAGGGTTACCTCACTCAGGATGATATTTTCTAGTTCCATCCATTTGATTGAAAGTTTAATGATATTCACCTTTATAATAACTGGTTATTATTTCATTCTGTAAAGAAATAACAATTTATTTATCTGTTCTTCAGTTGATGGAGATCTGGGTTGTTTCTAATTTCTGGCTATTACAAATAAGGCAGCTATGAACATAGTTCAGCATGGAATCTTGAAGAATCATTGGGATATATTCCCAAGAGTAGCACAGCTGGGTCCTGAGGGAGAACTATTCCAAATTTTCTGAGAAACCACCAAATTTATTTCCAGAATGGTTGGACAAGTTTATACTCCCAGCAGCAGTGGAGAAGTTTCCCCTTGCTCAAACTTCTCACCAGCATGTGCTGTTCCTTAAATTTGTTATCTTAGACATTCTGATGGGTATGAGGTACAATCACAGAGTCCTTTTGTTTGCATATCCCTGATAAATAAGGAAATTGAATCTTTCTTTGTTTCTTGGTAATTGGAGATTCCTCTGCTAAGAATTCTCTGTTTATCTCTATAAACCAGTTTTACGTTGGGTTACTTGGGTTTTTGTGTCTAACTTCTTGAGTTCTGTATATATATTTTGGATATAAGTGCTCTGTCAGGTATAGAGTTGATGAAGACCTTTTCCCAATCTGTAGGTGCATTTTAAGTAGCTTACATTTGGAAAATTTAAACTCTTAAATATTTTATCCTGGTGTTTTAAAAATATAGAAATATAATTTTTATATTTTAATAAATCATTAACTTATTTAAATTTTTAAAGACAAATCAAACTTTTAATAAATAAATGGCATGGTTTTCAATAATGTTGAATTTTTATATTAAATATTTTACATATTTCACACATATATTCAATTGATTACCTTATAAGATTCACTTAAAAATAATATAAATTGTTATAAGTTCATATAACTTGTAATATACTTCCTTATAAAATATATTATTAATTAGTTTTAGAAAATAAACACACATATTTGTCACATTTACATACATAAAACTGTGTAACAATGCAGTTTTTATCTTATGAAAACACTACTTTATATATCTTATTAGTACATATGTTCTTCATGAAAAATTTAAAAAGCAGTCACAAGCATTATAAATGTTATTCTTAGATTATATTTTCAAGTAAAGACAACATTCTATCTTCAGAGAAAATATTCCAGAGTATTGAACAAAAAATATTGTGATACATCCATTTAATCTTTTTTTTATATTTGAAAGACACGTGTTCAACAGGAAGCTTTTAGAAATGTGTAAAATTGTACAATTAATTAATCTCCCATTAATAAAGCAGAACCTAGCTATATTTTTGTATTGATATTTTAAATTGTTCTATTTCAGATTGCATTGGGTTTTGTATTCATGTTACTATTTAATTAAGAAATGAAAGGTGCATGCTATTATAAATATCCAAAACTCCCATGAAGTAAAGCACCAACCCTTGTGCTCCCTTTGAGAGACCTGTTGATCCAGTTGCATATGTAGCTGAAGATAGCAGTGTCTGGCATCAATGTGAGAAGAGACTTCTACTCTAGAGAGGGCATGTTTTTCCAAAGTAGGGAAATGCCAAGGCAAGGGGTTGGAGAGGGGGATTAGAAAGGAGTGCACCTTTGGGAAGCCAAATGAAGGGGGATGGGGATGGGGAATGGGAGTTGGGCGTGGTAAAAGAATAAATAATATCTCAAATGTTAATGGAGAGTATATAATAAATAAAGAAAAAGAAATGAAATCTCCATTTATGTGAGGAACACAGTATTTTTGAAAGTGTGTGTAAATTCTTAGAAGTGGATAAAAGCAGTCTTGATAACTGCATTATCCTACTAACTGCACACCTACTAATCATCTGCTTAGTAGAAACTTAAAATCAGTCTAACAGTTTCCAGATACACAATACACTGGAACAAAGTACAGTTACAGTGATCTACAATGGTTCTTTTAAATTTATACCTACTCCCAAACTCAGAAGTCATAGACCTTGACCAATATCCCCAACACTTAAGTCCTCAGTATACACCTTTCAATTTTTTTTCTTCCATGGGTATGACTTACATAAATTTTACCAGAATTTAGACTCTATAATGTTTAATTTTGACGTATCTGGTACTGCATCTTAAGACTCTTTGTTTACTGAATTCTCTCTCTCTCTCTCTCTCTCTCTCTCTCTCTCTCTCTCTCTCTCTCTCTCTCTCTCTCCCTCTCATTTCATAAATTGATTTTATATATTGAAAAATTAAGCATGTATATTCTTTTTCCATTGCTCACCACAATCAGGGAGACTTGTATACACTGGAAATAAGAGACCTTTATAGGTTCATCGATTATGGTTTCTTATACACTTCCTGTTTTAACGAAGACAATCCTCTATAGTTGTATTCAAGTTATAATAAAAAAATCATGTGATGATAAGAGAACAAAAGAGCATAGACCTAAATATTATTTCTAATATTCCATTTTCATTTTTCCTACAACTTTTATAGGGTACAGAAAGAAAGACATTCTTTGTAGTGACAAGCTGACCAACGCATCCTCAGGGAAAAGACTCATTTTCTTCAAGACTGAAAAAGGCAAATTTTGACACTTTAACTATAGGTGTAAAATTTATAATTAACCTCTAAAAATGAGCTTAAATCTCTGATCAGTGATAGTGGAATACATCACACAACTCTGACTATGACATAGCTGTATATAGCAACACATTCATCCCCCTTTTAATTTGATATTCAAATCAAAGGGGATTTCAGCACCATGCAAGGGCTAATTACTTGGGGCTGAAAAACTGTAAGAGTCAATAATAAGAGTGAGTTTCTTTCACTTCTGCAAGTAAATTTTTTTACAAACCCAGACATGAAGATTCCTTTGTGTGAAATTCCAAATATGTGTTTTGAAATTATTAAGTCTAGAAACAAAAATTATCACAAATGAACAAAATATTATAGATTATGAAAAGACTGTTTCTATCATATTATATTTATTTATTCTTAGCTTGATATTTATAACTTTTATATGAAGACAATCTAATCAATGTTGAGTTCTATACTTGATGAGAAACTTCTTGAAATAATAACATTAATCCACTAGGTTAAATAGATTTATTATAGACATTGTTAGTTGGGTATATTTGTTAAATGTCTGTATGTATATACACATTCAGGCTATATATTTCAGAGAAAACAAACTTGGTAATGTGCCCCTAAATTATTGTTTTAAGTGTGCCAACTTCTTTATTTATATCTAGATAATTTGTGTTTTCCACTAATTTTCCAGCACTGATTGCCTTTTAAATAACTTAGTTCATGTACTGTGAGTTCTGTTGTTCAGGTGATTGGTTCTTATTTATGATGGAACTGTAACATAAGTACAAAACATAAACTGACAGCCCACAGCAATAGCAATGAAAATGTTAAAAATAGGAAAAAACATTACTAATCACTGTTCAACAACTAGCTTTAAAATAGATTAGAAGACAGTACCCCTTTTTATATTGATGTGAGAATACAATTCCACCATGCTTCAATAATGGGAATAAAAACGTTTGTATTTCCAAAAAAGTCAGGGTAGATATGTTAATATATTAAATACACACTAATTCATAGTAAAAATATTTAAAATAGTTTTAAACCATACTTCATAAACAAAGGCACGAATTTCACATAAACTTGCAAGAAATTATTAAGAATCAAAGTTGTATCAGCTAAGAAAAAATGCATCATTTTAATAATATGATGAAGGCAGATAAAATTGTCATTTTAGGTACATGCTAGAAAAATATAATAAACTCATAGACATCCATAACTTTTTGCAGTATTATTCATCATAGCAGAAGCTTAGAGACATAATAACTGTCCTCTATAAGAAAATGGATAAACAATAAAAAAGGCTCCCAAGGGAATAGTCATCTACAGGAGGAATTAAAATCACGCATAAAAATATAATACTGAGTTGTAGAAACTGAAAACTTGCCATCTCTATAATTTCTGAATAAAGATTAAAATTAGGTATTACATAAACATGTTGCAAAAGATACACTTAAATGTTACAAAGGTAAAAATCCTCATGGAAATTTTAAAAATATGTATTCAAAATGGCAATTATTTCTGTGAAAGATGTTATGAAATGGTCTCCTTTGTATTTGACTAGGTTGTTAACTAAGCTTAGGTGGGACATGCATTGTTGAATTTTTGCATGTTTTCCTGGCTGAGGGATATTGCACTGAAGCAAATAAGATTTGTATTTCTGGCATCATGCCAAATTAAATGTGTAGAGTATGCTACCTTTAGATGAAGCATCAAAAAATTACAAAAAATAAAATAAAACTGAGAATTGTAGATTAAATTTGTAGCCACATTGGTGTAAAACACATATCCTTGGAGGTCAGGAATGGAGTAAACCCACAATCCCTGTATCAAGCCTGGAGTACAAAATTCAGTGTTTGTTTAGGTTGAATCTGTGGATGCTATAGCTGATACCCAGTTTATATTTAAGAACTCACCAACTGGAGGTAGGACACAGGCTCTGGTCTTGAGGGGGTTGAATGTACTGGTCATCACAATATAGAAATGAAATTTTCTCAAGAACTCAATGCAGATGACGAAATAGAGAGAGCTTCTCATTAGAGTCTCACTGTGTCCTTTAGGCCTGGTCAAGGAGAACAGGAAAATGTTGAAACATTACTGAGGAAGTTTCTACTAGGATTAGTAACTGTGTCCTAAAAACTGCTTATGTTTTGCTCCTGCTATCAAATAACTGGTTGTTGTTTAAGAAGTTTTTTTTTTCAGATGTATACATTTTAAACAATGACCTAAAATTTTTCTGAAAGAAAAATTGCAACCAACATGAATACTTAATTTAAGTAAAATATCATTAATTAGATGAAGAAATTAAAATCTATCAATTCTGGATTTATGACTCCAGAATAGATATGACCCTAAGCCAGGGTAGAGGGCAAACAGAATATGCAGGCCAAGAGGACCCTGTAACAGGTAGGGGTTGAGGAATACAGGAAAAAACTCACCTGCTAGTGTTTGCTTTGATGTTGAATGGGCGTCTTACCCATTTGCCCTAGGGTTTCAGACTTAAATTTTTGTTGTTAATGCACAGCTTTAATTCATGGTGGTTAAATAAGGGTCTGGGTGTTATTTCAATATCTTTTATCTGTTTAGACTTTTCTTTGTGTCCAAGTATATGGTTGGTTTTAGAGAAAGTTCCATGAAACGGAGAAGAAGGTATATTCTGTTGTTTACGACTAAAATGCATAAAATTCTCTTAGATTCCTTTGATTTGTGAAGTCACTGCTCTGAATGATTTGGCCTGTATTAGAAAAAGTGGGTATTGAACTCACCATCATTGTGTGAGGGACAGTATATAATATTAGCTCTGATGGTTTATTTATGAACTCTGTTGCCCTTGAATTTGGTACACAAATGTTGAGAATTTCAGGAACCACTTGATGGATTAGTTCCTTTGATTATAATAGTGTACTGCCTATCTCTCCATGTTCACTTTGTTTTAAAGCCTATTTTTTTTTAAATTTTTAAAATGACTACACACATTTGTTTCAGGTCCATTTCAATTTGCCTGGAACATTTTTCTATTCATTTATGTTGATATGATATCGATGTTAAGGTGTTTTGGTTTTTGTTTGTTTGTTTTTATTTGTTTGGTTTTGCTTTCATTTTTATTTATTATTTTATTTATTGACATTTCAAATGTTATCCACCTTCCCAGTTTTTTCTCCACAAACATACTAGAACCTCCCACTCTCCAGCTGTCCTATGAGAGTGCTCCCCCACCTGCCCACCCACTCCTACCTAAGCACTCTAGCATTTCCTTACCCTGGATTATGCAGCCTTCACAGGACCAAGGAGCCCCTCACAGTAATGCACAATAAACAAATCCTCTGATACATGCCCATCTGGATCCAGACGTCCCCCCATGTGTACTCTTTGGTTGGTGGTTTGCACCACGGGAGGGGGTTCCGGTTGGTTGATATTGTTGCTGTTCCTATGGGGATGCAAACCCCTTTAGCCTTTTTTGTCCTTACCATAACTCCTCCATTAGGGTTCACATGCTCAGTCCAATGTTTGTCTGCATGCAACCACATCTGTCTTGGTCATGCTGTGGCAAGTTTCTCAGGCGACAGTGATACCAGGCTCCTATAACAAGCACTTCTTGACATCAGCCTCTACATCCCAGATTCTTCTCTCCCTCTACGTCATCCCAAGATTATTTTCTTCCTGTTTCATAGTAATTCAACAGCATCTGTACTTTGGTGTGGTCTTCTTTCTTCTTCAGTTTCATATGCTCTGAGTATTATATCATGGGTATTCCAAACTTCTTTGTGGCTAATATCTACTTATTATTGAGTACATACCATGTGTGCTATTTGGTGACTGGGTTACCTTATTCAGGGTGATATGATTAAGTTCCTTCAATTTTGCTGCAAATTTCATGAGGTCATTGTTTTCAAATAACTGAGTAGTGTAAATGTACCACATCTTCTGTATCCATTTCTTCGTTGAGCAACATCTGAGTTGTTTCAATCTTCTGGATATTATTAATAAGGCTGCTATAGACATAGCAGAGCATCTTTATTTATATGCCCAGGAGGAGTCTATCTGGATCATCAAACTATAATATGTCCAGTTTTCTGAGGAACTCCCAGAATGATTTCCAGACAGGTTGTATCAGCTTGTCATCCCACCAACAATGGAGGAGTATTCCCCTTTCTCCGCACCCTTGTCAGCATTTACAGTCACCAGAGGTTTTGAACTTAGCTATTTTGACTGGTGTAAGGTAGAATCTCAGGTTCATTCATATTTGCGTTTTGCTGATGACTAAGGATGTTGATCATTTCTTAAGACATTTGAGACTCCTCAGTTGAGAATTCTCTGTTTAGCTTTGCATTTCCTTTTTAATAAGGATATTTGTTTCTCTTGAGCCTAACTTTTCACGTTCTTTGTATACGTTGGATATTATACCTCAACAAATATAGGATTGGCCAGTCTGTCTTATTGAAAGTGCCCTTTGCCTTGCGGAAGTGTTTCAATTTTATGATGTCTATTTGTTGATTGCTAGGCTTAGAGCACAAAACATTGGTGTTTTGTTCAGAAAATTCTCCCCTGTGCCAATGTGTTCAAGGTTTATTTCCACTTTCTCTTTTATTAGATTCATCTGATCTGGTTTTATTGGGAGGTATTTGATCAGCTTGGACTTGAGCTTTTTACAAGAAGATAAGAATGGGTCATTTTCATTTTGATACGTGCAGACTACCACTTGAACCAGTACTATTTGTTTAAAATACTGTCTTTTATCTTCTGGATAGTTTTGGCTCATTTGTCAGTGACCCAGTGACCAAAGGTGTGTGGGCTCATTTCTGGTATTGCAATTCTATTCCATTGATCTAGCTGTCTGTCTTAGTACCTATACCATGTGGTTTTAATCACTATTGCTCTGTAGTAGAACTTGAGGTGAGGAATAGTGATTTCCCCAGAAGTAACTTTATTGGTGAGAATGGTTTTGTTATGCTGCATTTTTTTTTTGTAATTCCAGATAAATTTGAAAATTGTTATTTCTCTCTGTGAAGAATTGAGCTAGAATTTTGATGGGGATTGCACTGAATCTGTAGACTGTTTTTGGTAAGATGATATTTTTTGCTATGTTAATTATGATGATCCATAAACATGGGATATTTTTTATTTCTTTCTTCAGAGACTTGAAGTTCTTCTTATACGGATCTTTTGCTTGCTTTGTTAGTATCACACCAAGATATTTCATATTATTTTTGACAATTGTAAAGGGTGTTGCTTCCCTAATTTCTTTCTCAGCTGGCTCATCCTTTGAGTAGACAAAGGTTATGATTTATTTAAGTTAATTTTATATCCACTCACTATTATAAAAAGTCTTATCAACTATAGGAGTTCTATCTTGGACATTTTTTGAGGGGTCATTAATGTATACTATCATATCATCCACAAATAGTGATATATTGACTTCCTTTTTTCTAGTGTTGATCTCTTTGATTCCCCATTTGTTACCTAATAGATCTGGCTAGAACTTTATTTACTATATTAAATATATAAGGGGAGAGTGGATAGCCTTGACTTGTCCCTGATTATAGTGGGATTGCTTCAAGTTTCTCTCCATTTAGTTTGATTTTGGTTATTGGCATGCTCTATACCTTTTTTATATATTTAGTTATGAGTCTTGAATTCCCATTCTCTCCAATAATTTTATCATAAAGGGGTTTTGAATTTTTGAATGTTTTTTAAAGCATCTAATGAGATGACCATGTGGTTTTTCTTTCTTAGTATTTGTTTAGATCATTGATCAGTTTGATGGATTTTTTTTTTATATTGATCCTTCCCTACATGACTGGAATGAAGCCTATTTGATCATGGTGAATGATCATTTTTGATGTGCTCTTGGATTCATTTTGCATGAATTTTATTGAGTATTTTTGCATCAATAGGGAAGTTTCTCTGAAGTTCACTTTCTTGGTTGGGTCTGTATAGTTTATGTATCAGTGTAACTGTGACTTCTAGAATGTATTTGGTAGTGTTTCCTCTGTTTCTATTTTATAAATGTTTTAAAAAGTATTGGTATTGGGTCTTCTTTGAAGGTAGGATAGAATTCAGCAATAAAGCCACCTGGTCCTGGGGCTTGTTTTGATTGGAAGATTTTTTATGATCGCTTCTATCTCTTAAAGGCTATATGACTGTTTAGGTTGTTTATCTGATCCTGATTTACCTTTGGTACCTGGTAACATTCTAGAAAAACCTTCCATATTTCTAGATTTTCTAGTTTTCTAAGTATAAGCTTTTGTAGTAAGATATGATAACTTCTTGAATTTCATTGGTTTCTGTTTTTATATCTTCCTTTTCATTTCTGATTTTCCCAATTTGAATACTTTCTCTATGCTCACTAGTTAGTCTACTAAGGGTTTATCTATCTTGTTAATTTTTCAAACCAGTTTCTAGTTTTGTTGATTTTTTGTATAGATCCTTTTGTTTCTATTTTATGAGTTTGAGAATTAGTGGTATTAAGTCTTCTTACAAAGTCTATGTAGAATTATATATTAAAACCACCTGGTCCTTGTGATTTTCTTGGTTGGAAGACTTTTAATGATTGCTTCTAGTTCTCTAGGGGCTATGGGATTATGTAGAATACATATATACATATATATATATATATATATATATATATATATATATATATATATATATATATATGTATATATATATGTGTGTGTGTGTGTGTGTGTGTAATACATATATATGTGTATATATGTGTATATTAATTTCCTGCTGTCTAGTCCTATCAGGTGTATTTACTTCTTTTTTTCTCCCGCTTTCACATGTTCTGTTGCACTGCTATTGTATGCTCTCGCAAATTTCTTTATGGAAGCACCCAGAGTCATAAGTTTTCCACTTAGCACTGCGTTCGGTGTGTGCCATAAGTTTGAATATTTAGGACCTTCATTTTTGATAAATTTTAAAGTCCTTAATTTTTTAAATTATATTTTCCTCTCCGAGTTATGACTGAGTAGAGCATTGTTCAGATTCCATGTGTATGTGGGCTTTCTGTTTTTCTTGTTTTAATAAAGAACAGCCTTAGAATGTAGTTATCTGATAGAATGAATTGGATTATTTTAATATTTACTATTGATTGAGGCTTATTTTGTGCTCAATTATATAGTCAATTCAGAAGGAGGTGCTGTGAGATGCTGAGAAAAAGATATATTCTTTTGTTTAGGGTAATATGTTCTGAAGGTAATTCTCAAGTACATTTGGTTCATAACTTCTGTCAGTTTCACAATATATCTGATTAGTTTCCGATTCCATTGTTAGTTCATTAGTGAAGTGTAGTGTTAAAATCCTCTACTATTAATATGTGAGGTTCAATATGTGCTTTGAGCTTTATAACAATTTATTTTATAAATATGGTTGCCCTTGTATAAATGTTCAGAATTGATATTTATTCTTAGTGGATTTTTTCCTTTGGTGAGTAGGTAAGTATGTAGCATCCTCCCCCATCTTTTTTGATAACTTTTGGCTAAAAGTGCATGTTATTCAATATTAGAACTGGTATTTCAACATGTTTCTTGGGACCATTTGCCTGGAATTTTTTTTCCAGCCTTTTACTTTGAGATGGTGTCTGTTGTCACTGAGATGTGCTCCCTGTATGCAGCAAAATGATGGATTCTGTTTTAATATCCACTCTGTGATTCTATGTCTTTTTATTGGGAAATTGAGTGAATTGGTGTTGACAGATATTAAAGACCAATGATTATTGCTTCCTATTATTTTTGTTATCAGAGGTCAATTATGCTTGTGTCACTCTCTTCTTTTTGGATTATTGTGAGATTAGGTTCTTGCTTTTATTTGGAGTAGTTTCCTCCTTGTGTAGTAGTTTTCCTTCTATTTTCCTCTGTAGAACTGAATTTGTGAAAAGATTTTGTTTCAATTTGGTTTTGTCATAGGATATCTTTGTTTCTCCTTTTATGATAATTGAGAGTTTTGCTGGGTATAGAAGACTGTGCTGGCATGTTTGTTCTCTGGTGTCTGTATGACATCTTCACAAGATCCCCTGGCATTTAGATTCTTTGTTGAGAAGTCTAATTTAATTCTGATAGGTCTCCCTTTGTATGTAACTTGACTTTTTTTCTTACACCTTACAATGTTCTTTCTTTGTTCTCTGTATTTGATGTGTTAATTATTATTTAATAGGAGAAATTCCTTTTCTCACCTCATCTCTTTGATGTTATAGTAGGCTCCTTATATCTTTATGAACATACAAAACCAGCTAACACTAGAGATATCAAGTAGGTATCAAGAAAGTGCAAAAACTCAAGTAATAGAAACCAAAGCTATTTGGCACCATCAAAACCCAGTTCTCCCCCCACAGCAACCCTGGATATCCCAACACACTGGAAAAGCAATATTCTGATTTAAAATCAGATGTTATGATGATGATAGAGGACTTTCAGAAGGACACAAATAGCTCCTTTAAAGAAATACAGAGAACAAAGGAAAAAATCAAACAGGTGAAGGAGTAGAAAAAAAATCCAGGATAAAAAATATGAAAATAAAACAAAGAAGAAATCACAAGGGAGGCAACCATGGAGATAGAAAGTTTAAGTTTGAGAACAAGAGTCATAAAAACAAGCATCACCAACAGCATACAAGAGATAGAAAAGAGAATCTCAGGAGCAGTAGATACCATAAAAAACATTGATGCAACAGTCAAAGAAAATGCAGAATGTAAAAAGCTCCTCACTCAAAATGTGCAGGAAATCCAGAACACAATGAGAAGACCAAACCTAAGGAAAATAGTTATAGAAGAGAGTGAAGATTCCCAACTTTAAGGACCAGTAAAAAACTTTCAGCAAAATTATAGAAGAAAACTTTGCTAACCTAAAATAGAGATGCCCTAAAATATACATGAAAACTACAGAACTCCAAATTGATTGGAGCAGAAAATAAATTTCTCCTATTTTATAATATTCAAATCAGCAAATGCACAGTACAAAAAAAAAAAAAAAAAGAATATCAAAACCAGTAAAGAAAAAAACTCAAGCAACAGATCACAGCTATCAGAATTACACCAGACTTCTCAAGAAAGACCATGAAAGCAAGAAGGTTGTGGGGAGTTGTCATACCAATCCCAAGAGAACACAAATGCCACCCTGTGATACTGCAAAACTCTTAATTACTATAGATGTAGAAATTAACATATTTTACGACAAACCCAAATTTACACAATGTCTTTCTACAAATTCAGCCATACAAAGGTTAATAAACAGAAACTCTAACACAAGAATGCAAAATATACCCTAAAAATAAGCAAGACAGTAATCTTGTTTCAGCTAACCTGGAAGAAGATAGTCAGACGAAGATAATTCTACTTCTGATAACAAAAATAGCAGAAACCAAAAATCATTATTTCTTAATATTTTTTAACATCAATGTACAAAATTCTCCAATAAGAAGATATAGAATAGCAGTCTGGATACATAAATAGGATCCAGAATTTTGTTTCATACAGAAAACACACATCAGTGACAAAGACCTCAGAGTAAAAGGAAGAGAAAAGTTTTCTAAGTAAATGGTCCCAAGTAACAAGCTGGAGTAACCATTCTAATATCAAATAAAATCCACATTCAAGAAAAAGTTATCAAAAAATATAAGGAAGAACACTCATCAAAGGAAAATCTGTCAAGATGAACTCTCAATTCTGAACATATGTGCTGCAACTCTAAGAGCACCCACATTCATAGAAGAAACTTTTCTATAGTTCAAAACACACAATAATAGTGGGAGACTTCAACACCCCACTCTCATCAATGGATAGATCATGGAAACAGAATCTAAAGAGAGACACAGTGAAACTAACAAGTTATGAACCAAATGATTTTAGTAGATATTTATAGAACATTTCATCCTAAAACAAAAGATTATGCTTTCTTCTCAGCACCTCATGGTACCTTCTCCAAAACTGATCACATAATCTGTCATAACACAAGCTGCAACAGATAGAAGAAGATTGAAATAATCCCATTCATCCTATGAGATGACCATGAAATAAGGCTCATCTTTACTAAAGCCAACAACAACAACTAAACCAAACCAAACCAAAGCAAAACAAATCAAAAAGCCCCCAAACCAGAAATCTAACCTACACATAGAAGTTAAACAATACTTTACTCAATGAAAACATGGTCAATGAAGAAATGAAAAAATTAAAAACTATTTAGAATTTAATGAAATGACAGGACAACTTACTCAAACTTATGAGACAAAATGAAAAAGTGTTAAGAAAACACTCAGTGTTTTTGAGTACTTCAAAAAAGAAAGTAAAGAGAACAAACACTAGGAGTTTGAGAGCACACTGAAAGCTGAAGAAGAAGAAGAAGAAGAAGAAGAAGAAGAAGAAGAAGAAGAAGAAGAAGAAGAAGAAGAAGAAGAAGAAGAAGAAGAAGAAGAAGAAGATTAAGAGGAGGAGGAGGAGCAGGAGGATGAGGAGGAGGATGATGAAGATAAAGAAGCACATATACTCAAGGTTTTAAATCAACCAAGTAGAAACAAAAGATATGTATAAAAATAATCAACATATTAAGAGCTGGTTTTTTGAGAAAATCAACATGATAATTCAGAAAAGCCAGAGGGCAAAGAGACAGTACCCAAATTAACAAAATCAGAAATGAAAATTAAGACATAACAACAGTAACTGAAGAAATTAAAAAAATCATCAGATCCTGCTATTAAAGCCTATACACAACAAAATTTGAAAGTATGAATGAATGGACAGATTTCTAGACAGATGCAAGATACAAAAATTAGGTCATAATCAGATAATTAATTTAAACAGTCCCATAACCCCTAAGAAATAGAAGCAGTCATTAACAGTCTCCCAAACAAACAAACAAAAAATATCCCAGGATAAGATGGGTTTACTGTAGAAGTCTACCAGAATTTCAAAGAAGGCCAAATCAAACACTTTTCAAACTATTCTAAAAAATAAAAACAGAAGGAAAACTACTCAGTTTATTTTATGAATCAATAGTTGTGTTGATACCAAATTTACACAAATACCCAGCAAAGAAAAACAACTTCAGAGCAATTACCTTAATGAAAATAGATGCAAAAATACTCAATAAAATTATTTCAAACAGAATTCAAGAAGGCATCAAAACAACCATCTATAATAATCCACTAGGCTTCATTCCAGGGATGCAGGGAAACAGAAATCCATCAAAGTGATTGCCAAATAAACAAACTCAAAAAACAAACAAATAAACAAATGAACAAACAAAAATCAAACCAAAAAAAAGATTATTTCCTTAGATGTTGAGAAACAATTTGACAAAATTCAATGCTTGTTCATGTTAAGTCTTAGATATGTCAGAAATTCAAAGCTCATACATAACCATAATAAAAATAATACCCTGAAAACCAGTAGCCAACATCAAACGAAATAAGAGAGAAATTTAAAACAATGCCACTAAAATCAGGGACTAGACAAGGCTGCCCACTCTCTCCCTATCTACTCAATATAGTACTTGAGGTCCTAGCCAGAGCAATTAGATAACAAAATGCAGTAAAAATAATTGGAAAAGAAGAAATCAAAATATCAGTATTTGCAGATTATATGATAGTATAATTAAATTACACCAAAAATTTTATCAGAGAACTCCTACAGCTAATAAACAACTGTAGGAAAGTAAGTCGATAAAAATTTTATTCAAACAAACAAGTAGCCTTTCTCTAGTCAAAAGACAGACTGAGAAAGAAATTAGGGAAGCAACACCCTTCACAATACACTCAAATAATATAAAACACATTGATGTGATTCTAACCAAGAAAGTGAAAGATACATATAACTAGAACTTCAAGTCTTTGAAGAAAAAAATTGAAGAATACCTTAGAAAATAAAAAGATCTCCCATGCTCATAGATTGGAGAGATTAATATAGTCAAAATAGCTATCTTGCCATAAGGAATCTAGAGATTCAATGCAATCCCCATCAAAATTCCAAATCAATTCTTCATAGACTTAGAAAGAGCAATTCTCAAATTAATTTGGGGGAAAAAAAGCAGGATAGGAAAAACAGTTCTCAATGATGAAAGAACATCTAGGGAAAAATCACCATCCCTGACCTTTGCTGTATTAAAAAGTACTAGTATTAAAGTACCAGGCAAAAAATTTTCTCTCATGGTTCAGGCTTCAAATCTACCCAGAAAGTATCTAGTTACTAATAATTGTCATGCCACTATTGCAATAGTATGCATATCTTGCCTGGCAGATTGATATTTTAGAGTTTACATTCCATGGTAAGACAATTAATGCACATTCTCCCCTTGCATCCTATTTAGCAACTTTGAAAACTGTGAAACCTAGCCAACTGGAAGTCATTCCTTGGACAGTGTCCATGCCATAGTGATGATTTTGCCACTAGGGTCTTACCATGCAATTATGGTGGGTAATCATGGACAATAAAATGTGTTAATTTTAGGTCCTCTAGGATACCCAAACCAGTAAGTCATAGGTGGCTATGCCATGATGTAAAATATTTATTTACTAACTCATGTATTTTGGGAGCAACACTGTCTACTTTGTCACCACTTCATTTTGTTCTGTTGTTATTTATATGTTCTGGATGAATATAGATTTCATATAAGATAATGTTTTTTAAAAAGCTAGATTAAAACTGCACTGAAAAAATAAGTCAAGGAATTTAATATTTCCAGTGCTTAATCATTCATAATGGTTACCCATTAATCTATCATTTTTGTTAAAATTGGTATTATCTGAAGCCTATAGAAGGTGTTCATCATTGTGATTAGTAAATTAATTGGTATATTGGCATTATCTGTCTTATCTGTAGCAGTATTCAGCCATAGGAATTATAAAACCAGTCTTTCAACACAGGAATCTCACAATGGTAAAAATTGAAAGCTAGGGGGAATAAAGGAGCTGTTCCATCCATCAGCCAATGTTGCCTGAGAGCTGATTGTGTGTACCTGTTCACATGGTTTGATTGATTTTATCTTCATAGGCCTTCAAGTCTTGAAAGGCAGTGCCTAGTGGTTATGAGGTTGGTTACCTATACTTTTAGAATATCTTTTTCTAAAATTTTTAAATACTATTTTATTGTTGTACTGGCTGGTTTTGTGTCAATTTGACACAAGCTGTAGATATCACATAGAAAGGAGCCTCAATTGAGGAAATACCTCTATCACATTCAGCTGTAAGGCATTTTCTCAACTAGTGATCAAGGTAGGAGGGGAAGGCCCAGCCCATTGTGGGTGGTGTCATCCCTGGGCTGGTGGACATGGGTTCTATAAAAATGCAGGCTTAGCAAGCCAGTAAGTAACATCCCTCCATGGCTTCAGCATCAGCTCCTGTTTCCTGACTTCCTTGAGTTCCAGTCCTGACTTCCTTTGGTGATAACCAGCAATGTGGAAGTGCAAGCTGAATAAACCCTTTCCTTCCCAACTTGCTTCTTGGTCATGATGTTTTTTTGCAGGAATAGAAACCCTGACTAAGACAATTGTTAAGAACAGCTTATCAAGCACTGTTTGGTTCATATATGGTCTTCCCTGAACTACAGTCTTTAGATGTATTGCTATCATGATATCCAGGGATGTTTCTGGCCGAAAATAACAGTAGTGTGATTCTTTTTCAAAGTCTCATCTGGTTTACAAAGCCCTGCTCTCTCTGACCTCTGCTATAATTTTTGTGCTAGCATTTTTATCATTTCCCAGCAGAGAGCACCTATAAGTCTATGCTATCACTTGGGGCTATGCTGTTCTCCAGAAATTCACTGATGGTAAACAACTATAATAAACTTGACATACACACAGGGTGTAGCATGTACTCACAAAAGATAAAAGTCATTTTATTTATTTAATTTTTTATACATTCTTCTTGTCCATGGTCAGTTCTGTGTTGTGTCATTCTTTCTTCTAGTATTACCTACTGAAGCAACAACACAGAAAATGACTAGAATGACCCTGTTCACACATGTAGCACTATTTTCCTGGATGTAGAAATCTTATAGAAATTCCTGTAGAAATTCAAAACTGTGGGCTATGTACCACATTATCAACAGTCCTGATATGTCCATGGTGACATTTGAGAAAGGACCATGTATCAGCATCTCTAGCATAACCTTGACTATTACAAGACAAGATTTTTATCTCAAAGTTATCATAAGGATGAGAACCTAAGTTTACATTCTAAGGTCACCAAGATATCCCAGGTCACTTCTATTAAATTTCTATAGAGTGCCTTCAAAGTGTTTTGAAATATTGTTCACTCAGTAATTTGATAATTTATGTGAAATAGCATTATTTTGTTTATATATAGAAATAGATACACAATGGCTAACAACATATCTAAAGTTGTTATCTTAGCCATTTAATTGCCTCACTGACAATCTACAAAATAAAGCTAATGCACTGCTTCTTCTTGTAGGCGTTTATATCTTGAACAAATATATTTTTCTGATCTACATGTAAGCATCACTACTGAAAAATATGAATTTGTAGAGGAGAACACACAGTCCTGAATATAAAAGTATCTATAAGGCAGAGGTTGGAGGTGTGGGAAGAGGCGGGGGAGTGTCTGAAGCAAGTGTAACCCTCTTTCTTTCTTCATTTATTATATAAAAAGAAGCACCCCTCTGTTGCCAATACCTCCCACATCAAGTCTGGGAAAAACCTCTTAAAAATACAAATGTTTAAAAGCTTTCTTCACAAAAAAAAAAAAAAAAAAAAAAAAAAAAAAAAACTCTTATAACATTTAAGATAATCTCTCAGAATTAACTTTTAGCCATAAGAACACAGGATAAAATGTTTAAGCCCACGATGCAATCACATACTTAGCCACAGTGGAACCATCTGAATATGAATCTTGGATTCTGCAATTTATATACTGTATGATGTCGCTATCTTTAGAAAAAAAGTCTTCTGATCTCCAAATACCTAAGGATGAGGGTAATGTGATAAGACTTCATGAGGGATGTAAGGAGGTAAACACCTAGCAAAATTAGATTCCAGTGGGATCCTCCCTATGAAAGTACTTTAATGGTGCTGGCCATTCCATTCCATAATGCATTGTTACTGTCCTTAGGTTTTAACAAGGTACAATAGTTCCAATTTGAACATAATTGTTGTGTAAATATTTCACTACGATTAAGGCATCCATGCATCTTTAATAGCATGGAGTTCACATATGTGCCAAGAGGCTAAATTAACTGAGTTGACCAGGGTGTACAAAGGAGAAAGAGAAACAGACTATGCAATATAAGGCTGGACACACTTCAGCCTTTCTCCATAACACTAGAAACTACACTCAGATGCTGGAAGAAAACTATCCAAAACAGGTTCTAGATTAAATTGGCTATGAAATTTAGAGAAACTGATGAATTTATTCCAATCACATGAATAAGCAGGCAGCCTCAAGTACATATATGGAAAATAGTCTTGCTTTCCTTTTTTCTTTAAAAGCCACTGTTGTTTTTTACATTTCAGGATTTTATGTTATTTTTGACCAGAAACAACCATCTTATCTTAATTCATGGTAACCAAAGAGAGTGTCTCCCTTCATTTTGTGAAAGAAAGCTTATGAGTGCCAAGGTTCCTCAATCTTGTCCCTGATGTAGCCATCTAAATTCTGACTCCTATGGAATGTCCCTCAGACAACAACCCAACCCTGTCCCAGGGACTTGAAGTCAAAGTGCCCCAACTAACTGCCTCTCTTTGCTTCTGTTAAGTTTCTCCTTTGCTTTACTTCCAGCTATAACTGCCAAGCACAGTAGACATTTTCGCCTTTAAGTGGTCCCTGAAAATAATCAGTTGGGGCTGTTCTGTAGGAATAGATTTTTTATTTGGGCAGCTGCTGGCCATCTTTTTTTTTTTTTTTTTAAGCATACTATACTTTTATTTTCATCATCTTTTTTTAGCATATTTAAACTTGATTTTTATTAATGTTCATATATTATTAAGGAAATAGGTAAAATAATATGTACAAATAATCATTTATAAACAATTGAGAATTACCTTAGTACAATGCCATTTTTCATAGTCCTGGTAGAGTGTTACTTCCAGTTGGTAAAAAGTAATCTCTAACATAAACCCAAATAAAGTAATACACAAATTGAAGCAGGTAAAATATGTTGAATGTGCTAATGCCTGGGGCAACTCTAGCAAAATAGCAACCTACTGATTTAAACACGGTATTGTCAAGTTCAATTTGACTTGTTTTAACTTGTTTGCAGTTTGAAGGTGTCTTCTTATTTCTATTTTATGATCAATTCAACATTTTCTTTCAAAATTAGAAAGATAAATGAATATTTAAAAGATGAGAGATAGAGGATGCCTCAGTGGATAAAACGGCTGCTTCATCAGCCTGAAACTATGTTACTGAAACCAAAAAAAAAGGCCATATGCGGTAGCCCACATCTGTAATCTGACCACTCCAAAGGGGAGATGTAAAACAGAGAGAAGAGACAGAGCTCAACAGCCATGAAGGTTTCAATCCAGGGTTGATTACAGCAGAAATAAGAACTTCAAGTCTCTGAAGAAAGAAATCAAAGATCTCAGAAGATGAAAATATCTACCATGCTTATGGATTGGCAGGATTAATATAGTAAAAATGCCCATCTTGCCAAAAGCAATCCACAAATTCAATCCCCATCAGAATTCCAACTCAATTCTTCATAGAGTTAGAAAGAGCAATTTGCACATACATTTGGAATAACTAAAAACCTAGGATAGTAAAAACTATTCTCTACAATAAAAGAACTTCTGGGGTAATAACCATCCCTGACCTTAAGTCGTATTACAGATCAATTGTGATAAAAACTGCATGGTATTGGTAAAGAGACAGGAAGGTAGATCAATACAATATAATTGAAGACCCAGAAATGAACCCATGCACATATATCACTTGATCTTTGACAAAAAAGCTAAAAACATTCACTGGGGGGGGGACAGTATTATCAAATAAGGGTGCTGGTTCAACTGTTAGCATGTAGAAGAATACAAATCGGTCTGTTCTTTTTTTTTTTAACAACTTTATTTTGCAAAAAAAAGATAAATGTACAGATTTTAAACATTTTTTGCTTAAAATTATACATTTTTGTCAGTACTGTTTTTTCAGACATTAAAATAAATTTTACATAAAACCATGTGAATATATTTTTTAGTCAGTACTTGATTTTTTTCAGGGGCTTGACAGTATGCATTGAAAACCTACTAGTTACAATAAGCGTAAAGTACATGTAAAACAAAACGCAACATGGAAATAGTCAAAGTCTTCTTGTTTTGTGAATATATGTATATTTTTTGTTTTCTTTATTTCTTGGACTTCATACAGTCTGTGAGTTGTTTCTGGGGGAGTGCAAGCCTCTGGGGTTAGCATCCCACTATCAGTGACTGCATATTATGTCTGTTCTTTTGTGACTGGGTTATCTCACTCAGGATGATCTTCTCTAGACGCAGCCATTTTCTTAAGAATTTGGTTAAGTCATTGTTTCTGGTGGCTGAGTATTATTCCATTGTATATATGTACCACAATTTTTGTATCCATTCGTCTTCTGAAGGACATCTGGGATCCTTCCAGCTTCTGGCTATTATAAATAGAGCCGCTATGAACATTGTGGTGCATATATCTTTGTTGTGTATTAAAGTGTCTCTGGGGTATATGCCCAGAAGTGGAATAGCTGGGTCTTCAGGTAGTACTATATCCAATTTTCTGAGGTATCGCCAGACAGATTTCCAAAGTGGTTGTATTAGCTTGCAACCCCATGAACAGTGGAGAAGTGTTCCTCTTTCTCCGCAGCCTCGCCAGCATCTGCTGTCATCTGAGTTTTGGATCTTGGCCAATCTGACTGGTGTGAGGTGGAATCTTAGGGTTGTTTTGATTTGCATTTCCCTGATGGCTAAGGATGTCGAGCACTTCCTCAGATGTTTCTCGGCCATTCGGTGTTCCTCAACTGAAAATGATTTGTTTAGCTCTGTACCCCAGTTTTAATAGGGTTATTTGATTCTCTGGTGTCTAGCTTTTTGAGTTCCTTGTACACCTTGGATATTAGGCCTCTATCTGATGTGGTGTTGGTAAAGATCCTTTCCCATTCTGTTGGTTGCCGTTTTGTTTTCTTGACAATGTCCTTAGCCTTACAGAAACTTTGCAAACTCATTAAGTCCTATTTGTTAATCTTTGACCTTAGAGTTGAGCTATTGGTGTTTTGTTCAGGAAATGTTCTCCTGTGCCTATGTGTTCTAAGGTTTTCCCTAATTTCTCATTTAATAGTTTCAGTGTATCTGGTTTAATGTGGAGATCTTTAATTCACTTACACTTGAGCTTTTTACAAGGAGATAAGAACGGGTCTATTTTCATTCTTTTGCATGTTGAGTGACAGTTGGACCAGCACCATTTTTGAATAGGCTGTCCTTTTTCCATTGAATGTTTACTGCTCCTTTGTCAAAAATCAGGTGACCATATACGTGAGGGCTCATTTCTGGATCTTCTATTCAATTCCATTGATCCACCTGCCTATTTCTGTACCAGTACCATGCAGTTTTCAGCACAATTGCCTTGTAATATACCTTGAGGTAAGAGATAGTGATTCCCGCACATGTTTTTTTGTTGTTGAGGATGGATTTCTCTATTCTAGGTCTTTTGTTATTCCATATGAAATTGCACATTGATCTTTCCAATTCCATGAAGAACTATGTTGGAATTTTGATGGGGATTGCATTGAATCTGTAGATTGCTTTTGGTAGGATGGCCATTTTTAAGATGTTGATCTTTCCAATCCATGAGCATGAGAGATCTTTCCATTTTCTGAGATCCTCCTCAATTTCTTTCTTTAGAGGTTTGAAGTTCTTGTCATACAGGTCCTTTACTTGCTTAGTTAAAGTAACACCAAGGTATTTCATAGTTTTTGTAACGATTGTGAAGGGTACCTTTTTCCTAATTTCTTTTTCCACATGTTTGTCCTTTGAGTATAGGAAGGCTACTGATTTGTTTGAGTTAATTTTGTATCCAGCCACTTTGCTGAACTTGTTTATCAGCTGTAGGAGTTTTCTGGTGGAATTTTTGGGGTCACTCAAGTACACTATCATGTTATCAGCAAAGAGTGATGTTTTTATCTCTCCCTTTCCGATTTGTATCCCCTTGATCTTTTTTTGCTGTCTAATTGCTCCAGCCAGGACTTCCAGTACTATGCTGAATAGGTAGGGGGAGAGTGGGCAGCCTTGACGAGTCCCTGATTTAAGTGGGATTGCTTCAAGTTTCTCACCATTAAGTTTGATGTTGGCTGTTGGTTTGCTGTATATTTCTTTTATTATGTTTAAGTATGGGCCTTGGATTCCTGTGCTTTCCAGGACTTTTAACATGAAGGGGTGTTGGATTTTGTCGAATGCTTTCTCAGCGTCTAGTGAGATGACCATGTGATTTTGGTCTTTAAGTTTGTTTATATGGTGGATTACATTGATGGATTTCCTTATGTTAAACCATCCCTGCATCCCAGGGATGAAGCCTACTTGGTCATGATGAATGATAGTTTTGATGTGTTCTTGGATTCGGTTAGCAAGGATTTTGTTGAGTATTTTTTCATCAATGTTAATAAGTGAGATTGTTCTGAAGTTCTCTTTCCTTGTAGGGTCTTTGTGTGGTTTAGGTACGAGGGTTATTGTAGCCTCAAAAAATGAGTTGGGTAATATTCCATCTGATTCTATCTTTTGGAATAGTTTGGCGAATATTGGTGTTATATCCCCAATAAATGTCTGATAAAATTCTGCACTGAACCTGTCTGTACCTGGGCTTTTTTTGGTTGGGAGGCTTTTGATGACTTCTTCTATCTCTTTAGGTGTTATAGGGTTATTTATATGGTTCCTTGGTCCTGGTTAAACTTTGAGACATTGTATCTGTCTAGGAATTTGTCCATTTTCTCCAGATTTTCCAATTTTGTGGAGTATAAGTTTTTGTAGTAGGATCTGATGATTTCTTGAATTTCCTTAGTTTCAGTTGTTATGTCACCACTTTCCTTTCTGATTTTGTTAATTTGGATACTCTCTCTTTGCCCTTTAGTTAGTCTGGCTAGGGGTTTATCAATCTTGTTTATTTTCTCAAAGAACCAACTCTTTGTTTTGTTGATTTTTTCAATGGTTCTTTTTGTTTCTACTTGTTCTATTTCTGCTCTAATTTTGATTATTTCTTGCCATCTACTCTTTTTGGGTATATCTGCTTCCTTTTGTTCTAGGGCTTTTAGCTGTGCTGTCAGGTTGCTGATGTGAGCTCTCTCCATTTTTTTTTTTTTTTTTTTTTTTTTTTTGGAAGCACTTAGGGCTATGAGTTTTCCTCTCAATACTGCTTTCATTGCATCCCATAGGTTTGGGTATGTTTTGTTATCGTTTTCGTTGAATTCTAGAAATTCCTTAATTTCTTTCTTTATTTCTTCTTTGACCCTGCTATCCTTTAACAGAGCGTTGTTTAGTTTCCATGTGTATGTGGGCTTTTTGTTGTCTTTGTTGTTGTTAAAGACCAGCCGTAGACCATGGTGATCTGAGAGGATGCATGGGAATATTTCAATCTTCTTATATCGATGAACGCTCGTTCTGTGTCCAATTATGTGGTCAATTTTCGAGAAGGTGCCATGGGGTGGTGAGACGAAGGTGTATTCTTTTACTTTAGGATAGTATTTTCTGTATATATCTATTAATTCTAGTTGGTTCAAAGTCTCTGCTAGTTTTGCAGTGTCCTTGTTCAGTTTCTGTTTTCCTGATCTGTCCATTGGTGAGAGTGAGGTATTAAAGTCTACCACTATTATTGTTTGGGGTGAAATGTATTTTTTGAGCTTTAGTAGAGTTTCTTTTATGAATGTGGGTGATTTTTTATTTGGAGCATATATGTTAAGGATTGAGAGTTCCTCCTGACAGATTTCCCCGGTATTGAGTAAAAAGTGTCCTTCTTTATCTTTTTTGATAACTTTTGGTTGGAAATTTACTTTATTCGATATTAGAATAGCCACTCCAGCTTGCTTCTTGGAGCTGTTTGCTTGGAAGTTTTTATCTCACCCTTTTACTCTGAGATAGTGTCTGTCTCTGTCTCTGAGATGAGTTTCCTGTATGCAGCAAAAGGCTGGATTTTGTTTATGTATCCTATCTGATAGTCTATGTCTCTTTATTGGGGAGTTGAGACCATTTATGTTAATAAATATCAAGGAATAATTGTTTCTGTTTCCTGCCATTTTTGCATTTTTGGGTTGAGTTGTTTCTGTGTTTTTTTCTTCTTTTAGTTTTCTTGTTTAGGAGTTTTCTTGTTTTTACTACGCTGTATTTTCCCTTCTTGTATTGGGTTTTCCACCTATAATTCATTGTAGTGCTGGGTTTGTGGTCAGATATTGTGTGAATTTTGATTTGTCTTGAAATATCTTTGTCTGTCCATCGATGGTGATTGATAGTTTTGCTGGGTATAGCAATTGGGCTGGTACTTGTGCTCTCTTAAGGAGTGCATGATGTCTGTCCAGGCTCTTCTAGCTTTCATAGTCTCTGTTGAGAAATCGGGTGTGAGTCTGATTGGTCTGCCTTTATATGTTACCTGACCTTTTCCCCTTACTGCTTTTAGTATTCTTTCTTTACTTTGGGCACTTGATGTTTTTACTATTATGTGTCAGGAGGTATTTCTTTTCTGGTCCAACCTATTTGTAGTTCTGAGGGCTTCTTTTATGCTCGTGGTCATCTCATTCTTGAGGGTAGGGAAGTTTTCTTCTATGATTTTGTTGAAGATATTTACTGTGCCTCTTAGTTGTTACTCTTCTTTCTCTTCTATTCCCATTATCCTTAGGTTAGGTCTTCTCATTGTGTCTTGTATTTCCTGGACATTTTGGGTTAGGAACTTTTTGTTTTTTGCATCTTCTCTGGCTGTTTTGTCTATGTTTGCAATGTTGTCTTCTGCCCCCGAGAATCTCTCCTCGATCTCTTGTAATCTGTTGGAAATGCTTGCTTCTGTGACTCCTGATTTCTTTTTTGGTGTTCTGACTCTACTGTTATCTCTTTTAGCTTTTTCTTTATTGTGTCAATTTCTGTTTTAATTTCCCTCTTCCATTCCTTTATTTCTTTGGTTCTGTTTTCCTCTCGTTCTTTGAGTTCTTTGAGTGTTTTTCTTGTTTCTTCTTTAAAAGCTTCTGAATCTTTTTGCTTTTCCTCCCTTTCTTGTTTAAGTAACTCTATCAGCGTCTTGAGGCATGATTTCAGGTCTGTGTCTTCTTTTTCTGGAGTGTTTGGAATTCCGAAGTTTGCTACTATGGGAGAGCTGGGTTCTGGTGTTGCTAGATTGTCTTGGTTTCCTTGGGATATACCCTTTCTCTTTCCTCTTGCCATTTTGTTGTCAGTGATATGTTCTTGCCTTTCCCTTGTATCTGGTCTGTGTCCCTGGTACACTTTCCGTGTGCACTCCGCAGAGATCTCTCTACTCCCCGGCAGCCCAGGTTCTGGGTGGCAGCTGGGCCAGGCTCTGCTCTGCGTCCTGAAGTCGCCTCCGGGTGGAAACAGATGTTCCTAAGATCTGTTCCTTGTCACAGATGCTCAGCCTCTACAAGCCACCTTTCAGGCTGGCAGGTGGGCCAGGCTCCGCTCTGTGTCCTGAAGTCGTCTCCGGGTGGGAACAGAAGTTCCTAAGATCTGTTCCCGGTCACAGTTGCTCAGCCTGTATGAGCCGCCTTTTTGGCTAGCAGTTGGGCCAGGCTCCGCTCTGTGTCCTGAAGTCGTCTCCGGGTAGGAACAGAAGTTCCTAAGATCTGTTCCTGGTCACAGTTGCTCAGCCTGTACGAGCCGCCTTTCTGGCTGGCAGTTGGGCTAGGTTCCGCTCTGTGTCCTCGCTGCTGGCCATCTTAATAAAGACTCCCAAATATAAGATCTGTTTAGTTGAGTAATTCTTAGGATCTTTATTTTACAACATATCAAAACCAAAATTTAACCCTATGCCTTTATTACACAATGTTGACCAATTAGATGAAGTTCATCAAAGACACTATTTGGAGAAGCATTTGTTGTGGTTGTTTCCTTCACATATAACATTTCCTATGGCTCTATTAGAAAAAGTGTTCAATTTTTTTAATCATGGATTTTTTATAATTTAATATCTAAATACAATACTAGAAGTCACTTCAAAGTCTTCACTGAGTTTATAGTTTCACATTCTTACAGGTGATTTTTTTGGGGGTGCAGGAGTTGGAGGATATCAAATAATTTTAAGTATGTAGATTATCCAATAATAGGTTTTATGTTCTATTTATGAGCCTCCTCACAAGGATTGTAAAACCTTTAACTGAATTCTTACTCTTAGTCACAGCTGGATTTGTGGAGCCAGGGCGACTGACAGTTGATGACTGCTGAATGAGGCAGAATCAGTTTTCTTCAGGGAAATGTTCCTGGTAGGTTGCTCACACTCTATTGACAGCCCTACACCCACGGCATGCATGAAGCACCAATTATACTCCGTGGATAATAAAATAAAATGAAATAACAAAATAAGAGTGTAGACCCTTGAGAGAGATGCAGCAATGAGTTGGGGCCAAATAACTTGGAAAAGAATTGTGGAAACAATATTTTCAAAACATAATGTATACACATATGCACTTCTCAAAGATATATAAAAATATAATAATGATATATCCTCTAATAGGCAGAAGAAGCAGATAAATTTCTCAGCACACGTCCTTAAAAGAAAATATCCTCCCATATTATCCATTATTAAGCCTTACAACATAGCCACTGAAAAATTCCTGGGAAAGACAATCATTGTCTTCATTTGCAAAATCCCCATTGAGCCACTAGGTTCCAGTGATATCCAACCACCAGGATAGAGAAGGCCCAGTTTAATTTCTGTGTGTCAGAAGCTAACATGGGTAGACATATGTATTTAGAAAGATTTGTTTGATAAAGGGTGCAATGACTTGGGCAAAAAGACACCTGAATGGGGTGGTATATTAAAGGTGCTTAAACTCTATTCTTTTGACATAACCTTTACCTCAAAGGATGTATATATACCCAGTAAGAAATGACTAAATACACAATATTATAAGTGACCAGCAGTCATTAGAGATTAATTTACCACTCAAAACAAATAAGTTAAAGAATAAAAATAACCAATATTGATAATAATGGTGTATATATATATATATATATATATATATATATATATAATCATTTTGTACTAAAATATATATAATTAAAATATAAAGTACATGAATACAGAAAACACAACATATTTTACCATTCTAAACAGCTAACCATTGCATCAGTTAATTTATAGTAACACATAAACACTTCGTAAGAAAGTCTGAGTTTAATAATTTTACATTGTGTAGGATGAATTTTCTTCCTTGCTTTGCTGGGTTGAAACCTTTTATCTGGAACAAATGCTGCATTTCTATATGGAAAAAATGTGGTTATCAATACTACAGAATAATGGTCCTGAATTAAAATATTCATTTAGATGATACAATTTAAATCCCTTTGAATATTATATAGATTATTGGTAAAAGTAATTAAGGGCTAGAATAAAGGTAATTATAATTTCTGATGAATTTACTGATAGAAATAAATTAAGAATAGAACTCAATCCTCATCTAAAACTAGAACAAAATTAAGCAAAACCCTAAAAAGAAAAATCTCCGCTGTGTTTGTAAGTGATTTTCACATGCCAGTGCACTTTCTTTGAAGTTCTCTACTTATACTGACATAAGTAGAAAGTTTCCTAGAGACATATATTTGGTACTTAGGAGAGCAAGCAGTCTTCTAGAAATGTCTTTCAACATATGTAATATAAACCACATTTTTTCTAAGATCTAAAACTTTTTAATAAATGTATTACCAAAAGAAATGTCTAAATTTATTATTCTATAAACTAAAAAGAAAAGTCAATGTAGGATATTACATGAATAATAGGAGAAGATGTATTTCCAAGAGTAATTTCTTAAATTGATGTAGGCATTCTGTCTGACATGGTACCAAATTAAAGGAAATTTCCTTAGGCCGTATCTTTGTGCTGACGTTGCAGATCTCTGCAACAACTGAGTAGAAACTAATGCTTGGTTTATAACATTCACAAATCCCAGGGAATTCCACAATGTGTCTATATATATTCCTGTATCCATATTTTTCATTGATGGAATGTAAATTCCACAATACATAAATGGATATATAAAATGTTAGATATTATTTTGGTTCATTTCCTGTGGAAAGATTTATGTCTATTTGTTTGTTTGTTTGTTTTGAGACAATTTCAGGTGTCCCAAGCTGGAATTGATGTCATTATGTAGGCAGAGAAAATCTTGAATTCACAGTTCCACTTCTCCACAATCACATGCTGTAATGTCATTTGTGCAGGATACTTGGCTTATGTCTGTGTGTTTGGTAAAACCATAGTCCTTTTCCAATGGTTTTACATTCACAAATTTAGAGGCAATCATTTCAAACTTGTTTACCTGTTTTCTGGCACTTACCTGCATATTTATAAATGACTTATGGTTTCTATACTGCAGTTAAAACAATAACATTTTATACATACAATTACATACCTGCTCTTTATTAGAGCATATTTATTTATTTTATTTTTTTTCTTATTGGAAATTAAACACTTTGACTGTAAAAGTCCCAAACTAAAGCCTCCTTAACTCTCACCTACATGGGATTACTTTTGTTGATCACAGTGTTTCTTATTTTCTTGATTTTCTATTCCAATAGTATATTAGTTCTTGTAACTGTATTTTCCTTTTTTTTTAACTTTATTTTAAGAAACAAAGAAAAAGAAAAAAAATTTAACATTTTTGCATAAATGTATACAAATACAATTCTGTCAGTGCTTGGCTTTTTTTTTTTTTTTTTTTTTTTTTTTTTTTTTTTTTTAAGGTTTGATATTCTGCATTAAGGTCTTACTAGTTACAATGAGCAAAAAGTACATGTAAAAAAGGATGTAACATGGGAGTAGTCAACATTTTCTTGGTGAGTAAGGATTGAACATGATGTTTTTTTTTGTTGTTCTTTTTTTGCTTTTGTTTTCTTTTGTTTTGTTTTGTTTTTTGTTTTTTGTTTTTTGTTTTTTTTTTTATCTTTTTCATGAACTTCACACAGTCTGTGAGTTGTTTCTGGGGCAGTTCAAGGCACTGTAGTTAGCATCCCATATTATGTCTGTTTTTTTGTGACTGGATTATCTCAATCAGGATGATATTATCTACATGCAACCATTTTTTTAAGAATTAGGTTAAGTCATCTTTTCTGGTGGCTGAGTAGTACTTCATTGTGTAAACGTACCACAATTTTTGTATCCATTCATCTACTGAAGTACATCTGGGTTCTTTCCAGCTTCTGGCTATTATAAATAGAGCTGCAATGAACATTGTGGTGCATATATCTTTGTTGTATATTGGAGTGTCTCTGGGGTATATGCCCAGAAGTGGAATAGCTGGATCTTCAGGTAGTTCTATGTCCAATTTTCTGAGGAATCGCCAGACTGATTTCCAGAGTGGTTGTATAAGTTTACAACCACACCAGCAGTGGAGAAGTGTCTAACATCTGCTGTCATCTGAATTTGGATCTCGGCCAATCTGACTGGTGTGAGGTGGAATCTCAGGGTTTTTTTTGATTTGCATTTCCCTGATGGCTAAGGATGTTAAGCACTTCCTTAGATGTTTCCCAGCCATTCCAAATTCCTCAACTGAGAACATTTTGTTTAGCTCTGTACCCCATTTTTAATAGGGTTGCTCGCTTTTTGAGTTCTTTGTATACCTTGGATATTAGGCCTCTAACTGTTGTGGAGTTGGTAAAGATGTTTTCCCACTCTGTTGGTTTCCAGTTTGTTTTATTGACAATGTCCTTAGCCTTAAAGAAACTTTGCAATCTCATTAAGTCCCATTTGTTAATCTGTGACATTAGAGCTTTAGCCATGGGCGTTTTGTTCAGAAAATTTTCTTCTGTGCCTATGTGTTCTAAGGTTTTCCCTACTTTCTCATCTAATAATTTCAGTGTATCTGGTTTAATGTGGAGTTTTTTGATCCACTTACACTTGAGCTTTGTACTAAGAGATAAGAAAGTGTCTATTTGCATTCTTTTGCATGCTGAGTGCCAGTTGGACCAGCAAAATTTTTTGAATAGGCTGTCCTTCTATCAGTGAATGTTTACAGCTTTTTTGTCAATAATCAGGTGACCATATACTTGAGGGCTCATTTCTGGATCTTCTATTCTTTTCCATTAATCCACTTGCCTGTTTCGGTACCAGTACCATGCAGTTTTCAACACAATTGCCTTGTAATATAGCTTGAGGTCAGGGATAGTGATTTCCGCAGACGTTTTCTTGTTGGTGAGGATGGATTTCGCTCTTCCAGGTCTTTTGTTATTCCAGATAAAATTGCACATTGTTCTTTCCAACTCAATGAAGAACTGGGTTGTAATTTTGATGGGAATTGCATTGAATCTGTTGATTGTTTTTGGTATGATGGCCATTATTAAAATGTTAATCCTTCCAATCCATGAGCATGGGAGATCTTTCCATTTTCCAAGATCTTCCTTGATTTCCTTCTTTAGAGGTTTGTAGTTCTTCTCATACAGTTCCTTCACTTGCTAAGTTAGAGTCATACCAATATATTTCATAGTTTTTGTGACTATTTTGAAGTGTATCTTTTCCCTAATTTCTTTCTAAATATGTTTGTTCTTTCAATATAGGAAGGCTACTGATTTGTTTGAGTTAATTTTGAATCCAGCCACTTTACTAAACTTGTTTATCAACTGTAAGAGTTCTCTGGTGGAATTTTTGGGGTCACTTAAGTACACTATCATGTCATTTGCAAAGAGTGAGGTTTTTACTTCTTCCTTTCCGATTTGTATCCCCTTGATCTTCTTTTGCTCTCTAATTGCTCCAGCCAGGACTTCCAGTACTATGTAGAATAGGTAGGGGGAGAGTGGGCAGCCTTGTTGAGTCCCTGATTTTAGTGGGATTGCTTCAAGGTCCCCACCATTAAGTTGGATGTTGGCTGTTGGTTTGCTGTATATTGCTTTTATTATGTTTAGGTAGGGACCTTAGATTCCTGTTCTTTCCAGGACTTTAACATGAATGGGTGTTGAATTTTGTCAAATGCTTTCTCAGCATCTAGTGAGATGACCATGTGATTTTGTTCTTTGAGTTTGTTTATATGGTGGATTACATTGATGGATTTCCTTATATTAAACCATACCTTCATCCCAGGGATGAAGCCTAATTGGTCATGGTGAATAATCATTTTTATGTGTTCTTGGATTCAGTTTGCAAGGATTTTGTTGAGTATTTTTGCATCAATGTTCATAACTGAGATTGGTCTTAAGTTCTCTTTCTTTGTAGGGTCTTTTTGTAGTTTAGGAACAAGAGTTATTGTAGACTCAAAAAATGAGTTAGGTAGTATTCCATCTTCTTCTATCTTTTGGAAAAGTTTGGAGAGTATTGGTATTATGTCCGCAATAAATGTCTGTTAAAATTCTGCACTGAACTGATCTGGACCTGGGCTTTTTTTGGTTGGGAGGTTTTTGATGATTTCTTCTATTTCTTTAGGTGTTATGGAATTGTTTAGATGGTTTACCTGGTCCTAGTTTAACTTTTCTATCTTGTATCTGTCTAGGAATTCATCAATTTTCTCCAGATTTTCCAACTTTGTGGAATATAGGCTTATGTAGTAGGATCTGATGATTTCTTCAATTTCCTCAGTTTCAGTTTCTATGTCTCCACTTTCCTTTCTGATTTTGTTAATTTTTATACTATCTCTTTGCCCTCTACTTAGTCCTGCTAGGGGTTTATCAATCTTGTTGATTTTCTCAAAAAATCAGTTCTTGGTTTTATTGATTCTTTCCATGGTTCTTTTTGTTTCTATTTGGTCTATTTCTGCTCTAAGTTTGATTATTTCTTGCCATCTACACCTCTTGTATGTATCTGCCTCCTTTTGTTCTAGAGCTTTTAGCTGTGCTGTCAAGTTGCTGATGTATGATCTCTCCAGTTTCTTTTTGGAAGTGCTCAGGGCTATGAGTTTTCCTCTCAGTACTGCTTTCATTGCATCCCATAGTTTTGGGTATTTTGTATTTTTATTTTCATTGAATTCTAGAAAATCCTTAATTTCTTTCCTTATTTCTTCTTTGACCCTATCTTTCAATAGAGCATTGTTTAGTTTCCATGTGTATGTGGGCTTTTTGTTGTCTTTGTTTTTGTTAAAGACCAGCCTTAGACCATGGTGATTTGAGAGGATGCATGGGAGTATTTTAACCTTATTATATCGATGGAGGCTCGTTCTCTGTCCAATTATGTGGTCAATTTTCAAGAAGGTGCCATGGGGTGCTAAGAAAAAAGTGTATTCTTTTACTTTACGATGATATGTTCTGTAGATATCTATTAATTCTATTTGGTTCATAGTCTCTGCTAGTTTTGCAGTGTCCTTGTTCAGTTTCTGTTTCCGTGATCTGTCCATTGGTGAGAGTGGTCAATCTGACTGGTGTGAGGTAGAATATCAGGGTGGTTTTGATTTGTATTTCCCTGATGTCTAATGATGTCAAGCACGTCCTTAGATGCTTCTCAGCCATTCGATATAACTCAACTGAGAACGTTTTTTTCAGCTCTCCCCCCCCCCCCCATTTTTAATAGGGTTGTTTGATTCTCTGGTTTCTAGCTTCTTGAGTTTTTTGTATACCTAGGATATTAAGCCTCTTTCTGATGTGGGGTTGTAAAACATCTTCTCTCACTCTGTTGGCTGCCTTTTTGTCTTCTTGACAGTGTCCTTAGCCTTACAGAAACTTTGAAATCTCATTAAGCCCCATTTGTCAATCTTTGACCTTAGAGCAGGTCCCATTGGTGTTCTGTTCAGGAAATTTTCTCCTGTGCCTCTGTGTTCTTAGGTTTTCCCTACTTTCTCATCTAATAGTTTTAGTGTACCTGGTTTAATGTGGAGATCTTTGAATTACTTGCACTTGAGCTTTGTACAAGGAGATAAGAAAAGGTCTATTTTTATTCTTCGGCATTCTGTGTGCCAGTTGGAACAACACCATTTGCTGAATAGGCTGTCCTTTTTCCACTGAAAGTTTACATCTCCTTTGTCAAAAGTCAGGTGACCATATATGTGAGGGCTCATTTCTAGATCTTCTATTCTATTCCATTGATCTACATGCCTATCTCTGTACCAGTACCATGTAGTTTTTAGCACAATTGCCTTGTAATATAGCTTGAGGTCAGGGATAGTGATTCCCACAGATGTTTTCTTCTTGTTGAGGATAGACTTCGCTATTCTAGGTCTTTTGTTATTCCAGGTGAAATTACACATTCCTCTTTCCAGCTCAATGAAGAATTGGGTTGGTATTTTGATGGAGATTGCAATGAATCTGTAGATTGCTTTTGGTAAGATGGCGATTTTTACAATGTTAAAGTTTAAAAAAATAAAAATTTCTGTTGTTTAAATTATGCTTCTACATAAGTGGAATGATATACCAGAATGGAATATATTTATGAATGATATATCTAATGAAAGGTTTTTTGCTGGAACCAAAAAGATTTCTTACACAGTTCTACAATAAGTAAAGAAATTCACTTTAAAACGCAGCAAGGGCATTTCTCATTAGACTATACATGTACAGCTGTCTCAATTAACCTGGACCCTTGAAATCTCTCAGAAACTAGATCACCAACTAGGCAGCATATATGAGCTGATAAGAGTTTCCTACACATATATACCAGTGAACTCTCAGGTCTAGGTTTAGTCAGAGAATATGAACTTTACGCTCATGAGACTAAAGACCCAAGGGGTTTTAGAGGTCTGTCAGAGTTGGTGGGTGGGAATAACCACTTGGAGACAGTGGAGGACAGGAAAGAATTATGGAACAATAGGATTTTTTGAGTACTTTTGCATCAATGTTCCTAAGTGATATTGGTCTGAAGTTCTCTTTCTGTGTAAGGTCTTTGTGTGGATTAGGAACAAGGGATATTGTAGACTCAAAAAATGAGTTAGGTAGTGTTCCATCAGATTCTATTTTGTGGAATAGTTTGGAGAGTATTGGTATTATGTCGTCAATAAATATCTGATAAAACTATGCACTGAACCCATCTGGACTGGGCCTTTTTTTAGTTGGGAGGCTTTTGATGTCTGCTTCTATTTCTTTAGGTGTTATGGGATTATTTAGATGGTTTACCTGGTCCTGGTTTAACTTTGGTATTTTGTATCTGTCTAGGAATTCATCCATTTCCTCTATATTTTCCACCTTTGTTGAGTATAGGCTTTTGTAGTAGGATCTGATGATTTCTTGAATTTCCTCAGTTTGAGTCGTTATTTCTCCACTATCCTTTCTGGTTTTATTAATTTGGATACTCTCTTTTTGTGCTCTAGTTAGTCTGGCTAAGTGTTTATCAATCTTGTTAAAGATCTTTACCAACCCCACATCAGATAGAGGCCTAATATCTAAGGTATATAAAGAACTCAAAAAGCTATACAGCAGAGAATTAAACAACCTTATTAAAAATGGGGTACAGACTTAAACAAAAAGTTCTCAATTGAGTAATATCGAATGGCTGTGAAACATGTAAGGAAGTGCTCAACATCCTTAGCCATCAGGGAAATGCAAATCAAAACAATACTGAGATTCCACCTCACACCAATCAGAATGGCCAAGATCCAAAACTCAGATGACAACAGATGCTGGTGAAGATGTGGAGAAAGAGGAACACTTCTCCACAGCTGGTGGGGTTGTAAACTGATACAACCACTCTGGAAATCAGTCTGGCGTTTCCTCAGAAAAATGGACACAGTACTACCTGAAGATCCAATTATTCCACTTCTGTGCATTTACCCCAGAGATGCTTCAACATACAACAAAGATTCATGCACCACAATGTTTATTGCAGCTCTATTTTTAATAGCCAGAAGCTGGAAAAATCCCAGATGTCCTTCAGTAGATGATTGGATACACAAATTGTGGTACATTTATACATTGGAGTACTACTCAGCTATCAGAAACAATGACTTAAGGAAATTCTTAAGAAAATGGATGCATCTAGATAATATCATCCTGAGTGAGATAACCCTGTCACAAAAGAACAGACATAATATACAATCACTGATAATGGGATACTAACCCCAGAAAGCTCCAAACACCCCAGAAACAACTCACAGACTGTGTGAAGTTCAACAAAAAAGAATATATTGTAATTAAAATAGAACTGTATCACATCCCCCTTTCCTCTCTACAGCCCCTCCTAGTCTCTCTCTTATCCCCTCAAATTAATAACCTCTTTCCCTATATTATTGTTACATATATACATATGTGTATGTCTATGTATCCACAAATACTTAATTACAACCTTAAGAAATGTATTCAGAAAAAAATAAATACAATACTATATTTATATTTTCTTTTTCCAAAAATTGAAATGTTATATTTAAAAACTGACTTTTTAGCTTGAGTTCATTTTGATAATTAATAATAATAAACTTCAATTAATTTAAAGAAAAGAAAATGGATGCATCTAGAGAATATCATCCTTAGATTACCCAGTCACAAAAAAAACATACATAATATGAAGTCACTGATCTTTCGATGCTAACCCCAGAAAACTCTGAACACCCCAGTAACAACTCAGTCTGTGTGAAGTTCAAGAAAAGAAAAAGAAAAAGAAAAAGAAAAAGAAAAGAAAAGAAAAGAAAAGAAAAGAAAAGAAAAAAACCATTATGCTCAATCTTTATACACCAAAAAAAACTTTGACTAATTCCAGGTTACATCCTGTTTTACATGTACTTTATGCTCATTGTAACTAGTAAGTCCTTAATGCACACTTTCAAACCTTTGGGAAAAAAAATGCCAAGCACTGACAAAAATGTATTCCTATACCTTTATGCAAAAATGCTTAAAATTTGTACATTTATCTTTGTTTTTTAAAATAAAGTTGTTCAAACAAAAATGTTTGACTCTGGTTACTGCTCTTAAGACTGTAGCTACAATGGGAACCATGAATATCTTACGGGAATTTAACCATAAAGTCAACACTGTTCAGAGTATTTCATCTTGTCTTTCAGAAACTAATCATTTCTTCAGTCTGTTCTATGGACATATTTGTTGACTATATGTTAGCTGTAAAATCACTCTTTTTGATCTCATAGAATGATTCTTTCTGAGCCATTGGTAGTTTCTTCTGCTCCCATGTAAAATTGATATTTTACTTAGATATAACTTACATTTTGTGAGAGATACCTTTTTTCCCTCTTGTTTTTAAACAGAATCTCTATTGTTTGATTTTACCAATGAAGCCAGATGCTGTTGTGAAAGCCTGCTAGGTCAGAGAAGAGAAAGCATCCAGATGACCTTTCCCCCCAATTTTTGTCCCAGAAAGAATCCTGTCTCTAACATCATGTCAAAAAACATCCTTCAAACCGAATGTGCATTCCTTCCTGTGTATCTCTAACTATTTTCCCGCACACCTCTTACTCTTTCTGGTTTTGTTCTTAATAACCCTATGTTCACTTCCTGTCTATTGTTTGCTTGCTCTACCTTTTGACCTATGGTTGACTTTATTTAATCCTGTTTACAATATTCAATCAGAAAACTATTGGACTAAAGGTTTGAATCAAGGTTTGTGCTAAATCTGAGCCACAAAAAATATAAACAGAGTTTCCCACGAAATAATATAAACTTAGGGCTTCACACTGTGATCAAATATTCTACAACAGCTCCCAAATATCATTTGTCACTGTGGAGGTTTTGTATCTTTCATGAAGCTCTTGCTATAGTAGGACCTTTGTTGTTATGGAGCCCTTGTTTCTCAGAACCCTTTGTGGATGGTGAACACCTCTGTTACAAAACTCCCTTTACCAGTACTGCTCTTGTGTGTTACAGTTATTTAGTGCTATATTTAAAAAAATGACCAAAAGTAACTTGGAGAGGAAAAGGTCTGTTGCAAACTACACTTTTACATCCCAGTCTACCATTGACAAATCTCAGGACAGAAACTCCATGCATGAGCAGAAAGCAGAAATTTAAAGAGAAACTACAAAGAAACTTCCCTGACTTATTGCTCATGGCTTGCCCATCCTGCTTTCCTATAGCACCCAGGATCAACAGCAAAGAGTGGTTAACTACAGTGAACTATCTCTTCACCTGTCAGTTGCCCATCAATGAAATGCACACAGATTTGAACATACACGAATACAGTGGAGCCATTTTCTCAGGTGAGGTCTCCTTTCGGAGATTTCTTACCTTGTATCAAGTTGACATAAAACGTTGCAGCATAAGTGACTCCTGTCAACCCACAAATACATCACTATTTGAATAAGGCTTCATATTTTTAATTTATCCCCAAGATGTCATGTTAACATTAGCATCACTTTATAAGCATTTCAACTTGTAAAAGTCCCATTGACCTTAAAAATTCAATTAAAAAACTTAATCTTTTTTAAACATACAACATCTCTCTCAAAGCTCTCTAAAATGTGCAAAGTTTATCTAAAAATACAAAAATCTATAAGAATCCCAAGTTGTCTATACTGTAGGCTCCTGCTACTTCATAGGCCCTACTTATGGTGCTAATTTCTGTCTTAATTAAAGTATGTTGTTATTGTAAAGCACCATGTTGAAAATCAATGTGGGAAGCCAAGGGTTTATTTCTTTGATATTTGTATTCTTAAACTGGTAGTTTCCCTAATTACTAACGTGTCCAAATACTTTCAATATTCTTGTTTGCCCTTTAGGTATATTCACTGGTAAAGGATCATCTAGCAAGTCTTCTCAAATTATTTTACACATGGTACTTTCATTAATAATATCGAAGTAATGTTCTTTATCTTTTGAAGGACTACACACTGAATACAAGCTTTTGCCTTTGGGCTATATCCTCAACATTTAAATAAAATTATAGTGAGAGAGAATGTGAGTCCTTTGCCCAAAATGCCTCAAACTCATGATAAAGCCTCAACTTGTGAAGCACCTCAAATTTCATATATAAGCCACTGAATTTGGTTTGAAGAGGACTCTTCTTTACTTTTTTATTTATTTGATGTTTTATTCTTGAAATTTTCATATATATGCAATCAAATATAATTATATAGCCTCTATTATTTTCTTTCTATGATTATATACTCTTGTGACATGAAAACCTGTTTATTCATCTTACTACTTTGGTCAGTTTGGGGATGTGTTTAGTTTTTCTGTTGTTGTTGTTTGGTTCTTGTTTTATTTTGCTTTTTTGCTTTGTTTTGTTTTAATCATTTTATTGACTGCTGCTTACTGCCAAAAGAAGCTTCTGTGAGTAAGGTTGAGAGTAACCCAAATCTATAAGTAAAACTATTAATTGTTAGAGGGAATATTGATTCAGAATACTTTATAGGAATAACAAAAATATTTACCTCAGAATCTATGACCTGCTAGACATATACTTTTTACCAGCATTATACCCTGGGGCACAAAAGCTTCCTCCTGTAATGCAGGCTTTAAATCTCATGAGAACCTGCTTATTTGATGTTCAGATGTTCAGTTCATTATCATAAAGGTGAGAAGTATGACAGCTTGCAGGTAGACACTGTACTAGAGATGCTGAGATTTCTACATCCTGATCCCTGGCATTCAGAAGGGATCCTTACTGGGTGGATAGGCAACTTCAAAGCATACGTATGCACTTACACACTTCCTATAACATGTAGAGCACCTCCTCCAATAAGTCGATACCTCCTAATAGTCCCACTCCTTATACTAAGCATTCAAACCACTAAAATCCACTCCCTAGCCTCCATAGGCTTTTTCAAACACATGTATCTATCTGAGTCATACCTAGTTATAACATAAGGCAAAATATATTTAGTCCAAGTTCAAAAGTCCCTAAAGTATATAAAGTCAGAACAATGATAAAGGTCTAATGTTCAAAGTCTCTTCTGAGATTCATAAAAGCTAACTGGAATCTCCAATTAAATCAAAATCAATAAGCAGATAACATACTTCCAGCATCACAGAATATACATTACCATTCCAAAATATCATAGTGACAAAATACTAGACAATAGGAAGATAAAAAACCAGATGGAAAACTCTAAACTCTGCATCTCCATGACTGATGTCTAACTCTTTTCAACTTTGTTGGCAGAAACATAATTCTTTTTTTTCTTTGGTCTAGTTCCAATCCTTGTTAAAGCTTTTCTCCACAGGTATCCCATGGCTCTGGCATCTCTTACATCTTGAAGATGCCAAGGAAAATTCAAATTTACAGCTTCTTATTTCAATGTCAGGCATCCACACAGTATGTTCTGGGCTCCTCCAAATGGCTTGGTCAATTTTCCAGATTGGCTCTCTGTAACATTCTAGGCTCTGGTTGACTCCACTTCACTACTGCTGCTGTTCTTGATGGTCATCTAATGGTACTGCTGTTTCCAATATGCTGGGTCTTCTCTTGCAACAATAGTCTTTCATAGAATCTTTTCATGGTGCCAAGCTTCAAATCCTTTTTGATAACACTTTCAGACCTGGGATGCCAACTGCAACTGAGGCTGTACCTTCACTAGTGACATTTCATGATCCCTCTGAGTGCCAACCTTCAGTTGATCTCTATGACCCCTTCATGGCTTCAAAACCAGTATGACATAGATGATTCTTATACATCACTAAGTCCCACTACCAGTGGAGGTCCATCTCAAGATGACAGCTTTCTTGTGCTCTTAGAAAATACTTGCTATAAGATTTCATCTCAGTGATTCTGGTCTCTTATTAATAATCCCTAAATTTTAGCTGAAACTAACCAGCATCATTTGTCTCAGTAAATCTTTCTATTCATGATTCTAAAGCAAGAGCCTTGTGGAGAAAGATGCCAAGTTCTGCTGGTTGCTAGGGGTGGAACATATCCCCCTTGTTTTATTACATATTTGGCCCTCACTGGAACAAAGGCTTCTTCTCACATTGGTGCCAGACATTTCTGTCTTCTGCTACATATATAACTGGAGCCATAAAAGACAAGTTCAGAGGGAGAGAGGATGGGATTGGTGGGGGAAGGGATAACATTCAAAATGTAAGTACAATGAGTATTTGATTTAAAAAAAATAAAAGAATTTGTTCTGTAGAGTGATTTGAACTCAATAATCTGCATGTTTGTCTCCTGAGTTTGGGAAATAAGGTACATACCACCATGCCTGAACCTAAGCTTTTCTCTACTTGGAACTTGCTCTGTACCAGGCTGGACTTGACCTTAGAGATCTGCTTACCTTGGTCTCCAGGGAGTAAAGGATTATACCATGTCCAGTTCTAAACATTTCATAACCACTATGCCTCAAGATCTTGATTATGGGTATGTCCTCTATTTTTGGATTGTAGTATATTTCAAATTAATTAGACAATAATATCACCCAATGTTATATGACTATCTCTTGTTCAACTGCAAACAAATAATTAGCTTAGCTGGGCTGGGTTTTTTCCCAGGTCACAACTCTCTTAATTTAATGCACTATCCTTAAACACAGCATTTAGCTTTATTCTACTTCCTTTATTATGACAATCACACACTTTTTTATTTTTCTTTTCTCAGCTTACTATGCTTGATCAAGACAGTCCCTATAATAGTAAAACACAGGGGTTACCCCATAGAGGCAGTGAAGCCAGGAGACCACTACAGACTTGAAATTGGTGGATCTGTTTAATTCAAGAAAATGGAGACATCACTGTCTGTAGAAATCAAAGATGAATTTGGCAAATACCCTGCTAAAGATATGGAAAACAAGCCTCTAAATGATCTAGAAATAGTGATGAGATGGTCAAATTGTGATTTTGCTTCAGAGCAAGAATGCTGCAGCAGTGACTACAAAGGGGGAAAGAATATTAAGACTCTCTTTATATACTACAATGCCAGTGTTTCAGTGTCAAGACAGCAGTGGCCCTGAATGCATACTGTGTATCAGTGTTGACATTGAAACAATTGGAGAAATTCTGAAGAAAATCTTCTTTTGTAGAAGAGGGCCTGCAATTGCCCTCACCCACTGCAATCAGCCAGCTCCCACTTGAATCTGATGCAGAAAAATGGTTGAATTACAACATTATAAAGGAAGTGACTTTGACTATGTGTTGAGTTTTGCAGGAGAAATTATTGTTGTTAAAACTGCTAAAATCAAAGAACTTTGAGAAAACACTCAGATAACAATTAAGTTTTTTTTTTCCAGGAGTGCTGACTTAATTGTACTGAGATTTATTCTTACTGGAGGAAAACCTGATGGGATTGGTGAATGCATAAAGACCATATATAAACTTTTTTTATAAACTGATTTTCCCATCAAAGGACACACACAACCTTATAACCCCAGTTTTCTGCTGAACCCTATGATTATGATAGTTTTACAATGATGCTTGATGACTACTGAGGGTAGCCTGTGAGATTTATTTCCCATGATGGGAACAGGTTGTGTTGACCGAGTGCCTTCAGGTTGGGGTGGGCATCTCATACCTCCTTCTAGAAGAGATTATAATTATATAAGCCCCCATCAAGGACCTCCTTCACCTTCTCCTAGTCAAGGTGACTAGAATGGCAGCAAAACTCAAATTCTTTCTCTGTCATCCCCACTTTCACCCAAAGGAAAGGATCTAATGTCTTATGACAGAGGAAATATAAAAGATTGCTATGATTACATAGTTGGGTTCAATGCTGATAAAACATGGGCTCTGTAATTGGTGCATGGGTCCCATCAAAATGGCAAATGGATTATGAACCACAGGGTGCTTCTGGATATCATTATTTCTAGGCAGAAAGTCGTGGATCACAGAGTGTTCTTGCTGGACCTATTAATACTATGCAAATAGTCATTCCCAAAAATTTGGCTGGATCTATTATTGGCAAGATGATCAGCTGGTTAAACAAATTCATCATGTGTCTGGAGCATCAATCAAAATTGATGTTAACTTTGAACATGTCTGAAGATTGGATCATTGCCATTACAGAAAAATAGTATCACATAAAGAATACACAGCATTTGCTGCAGATGTGATCAGTACGTAGATGCTGAAAGGTTCTATTGAAAAATATTCTTTTCTTTTTATAATGTAAAGCAGTATTCTGGTATAATTTTTTAAGACTAGAGAAGGAGTCTTGCATTTTTAACTGCTTCTGTTTAAAAAGCCAACGTTCTTCTACTTCATAAGTGTTCTGCATTTGACATGAAGTAAAATATTTCCTGTTTACCAGATGTAATGTTTTACTTCCTTACAAAAAGGTCAAGGGGAGTAATTCCCTCAATTATTGTGATTACCTTGTAACATTGGTGGGACAAAGAAAAAAAGGAAAGCAAATATCCACATGTCCCTTGTGTTTGTACAGAGCCATGTGCACAATGTTATGCTCTTTTGTAGTAAGCAATTTGTGATTTTTAAAATTAATTTAATAAATACAAAAATATAGTGAACCACAATAAACATCTAAACTAGGTTTTGACATTTCTTTTGCCAATATAATTAATGTAAATTATTTACCTTTGTCTCTGGCAGACTCTTTGAATAATGGCAAAAACCAGCCACATTTATTACCAAATTGTAACAATAACAATTTCTATGCAACATAATGAAATTTTTCTCTGAAACCTCTAAGCCAAGCCCCTTAGTTTAAACCATCCATTAACTGTTTTCCACGTATCTACTAGTATGCCCTATTAGGCCCCATTTAAAGTGTTCCACTGTTCTACTAGTCCTAAATCCCTAAATCCACATTACTTTAAACAAAAGTATGGTCAAGTCTGTCACAGAAACATCCCAGTCTCTGATACCAACATCTGTCTTAGGGTTTTATTATGGCAGAGAGATGCCATGATCAAGCCAACTCATATAACGGTAAACGTTTAATTGACGATGGCTTATAGTTTCAGAATTTCAACACATTATCATCATGGCAGAAATTATGGCAGAATCCAGGAAGATGTGGTACTGGAAGAGCTGAGAATTCTACATCTTCACCCAAAGGCAGCCAGGAAGAGACTATTTGCTGCAGGCAATCGGGATTAGACTTGCTTCTTTCCTGGGTAGAGCCTGGTCATCAGAGGCCTAAAAGCCCACCTATACAATGATACATTTCCTACAAGGCCATACCCCTTAACAGTGCCACTTCCTCTGTCCAAGTATTCGAATGACCACACTGCATAATAGTCATGTCACTATTACACTTGTAGGTGCATCTTGCCTGAAAGACTGATATGGTATACAGTCGTCTGTTATGGGTAAAACCCTTAATACTCATTGTCTACTAGTACATTCCATTGCACTCTCCTATTGTCAAAGCTAGCAATGGAGTGGAGGGCTCATGGTCAGTTTGAAATTGTTTTCTAAGTGTTCTACACTGATTGTGTATGGCATATTCATTTTGTAGAACTAAATATACACTTATGGTGCATAATCACTGGCAGCATCAATAGACTTTGTTTTTTTTTGGAGGCTTCTGTGGCCTTACAGTGTGACTTTTTATTACCCTTGTCTTCTGGGGGCTGCTTTCTCTATCCATGTAACATAATTTTATTTGGACTCTTCTTTTTTTTTTCTGTTTTAAGGCTGTGTATTAGACAGGGTTCTCTAGAGTCACAGAACCTATAGTCTCAATATAGCGAGGTATTTATTGGTGACTTACAGTCTGTAGCCCAATCCCTTAATAAATGCCAGCAGCAGCTATGAAGTCAAAAAATCTAGCAGATGCTCAGTCCCACAGGGCAAGCAGGGAGAGCCCCACAAGGCCAGCAGGCAAAGTCCCAGAAGGCAGGCAGGCAGGCAGAGAGAGAGATAGAGAGCCTTCCTTGTTTCAATGTACTTATGTATGTCTCTAACTGAAGGTGTGTTCCAGATTAAAGGTGTGTGACACCCAGAAAATCTTTGACTCAAAATGTTTCCTACCTACAAGTTGTGCAGGGATGAAAATAGAGCATATGGAAATTCCTTTGTAATTTGTCTTTGTGGCATTTTTATAATTCTTACTTTTTTCCAGGACTTTCTCCTTACCACTGCCATTCCCTAGCATAGTTCTCTACTTAACCCTCTCTGCTCTTCTATTTTACATTACTCATTCTATAATTTGAAACTACATCTCCATAAGCATTTGGATTGGTGCTATATGTTTTCTTTTTTATTTTATTTTGAAGAATAGAAAATTTCATTTTTAGTATACTTCAAGTATCTCAAGAATAAAGGTCTTTTAAAGAACTGTTTATCTAGCCAAATGGAGATTGTTCATGTTAAATTTTAAAAGATACACTGCTTTCACTTTCATGTATAGACTGACAGATCAGTTAGAGTCCCACAGTAAATGTCCTGAAAAGGAGATCAGATTTAAGATTTGCTTGATATAAGCATTTATTTGAGAACAATCATCCTATTTCCACTGCATTGCAACATAAATTTGACCTTGGGATTAACTGAGTTTTTATATAATTTCCATCATTTTATTTTCTCCAGTATCATAGAAACTCTTTTGTGTCACTGCAATCATTCAATATTTGCTCTTTGGTATAATTCTTTAATTTGTAAAGCAACTTATTTCGTCATGGCATCTATATATCAAATGGAATAATCAGTTTTGCAGTTTATGTTAATTTTGAACTATTAATTTAAACTTTAAATTTTAATCTATTAATATTAAACTTGATTTGCCACATTTTATTTTATTGTACTTAAATTTTACTCAAAAAATTTACTGAAAATTGATCAATGGGTGTAAGTTAGGACAATTTATCTTTTCTGTTCCTTATTCCAGGGCATACACATGATTAACTGTACACTCCTGTGTTAATTCAGGTATTAATTTATATCTCCTTTAGTGTGTAATGGTCTGTCATTGAATTTATTCATTTATATAAAAATATTGATAACATTTAAAAGATATTCTCAAATTTTATTTCTTAATTATCTGTTGAAGTATTGAGAATTGACATATAAAAAGAAAAAAAATCTGAGCGACATTCAGAGTCTGGCTATTTTTGACAGTTCTATCAATTTTGGAGATGTTTTACTAATTGACAGTTTTACTCATATCATGAGACAGATTTTCATTACTTGAGAACACACCAAATGAGCAGGCTAGAGAAACAGCTCCCAACTCCACCAGGCACCCCTGGCTATTGCAGAGATTGTTTTTGCCAGGAAACCAAATGATATAAGTCTTTACAGAGAATGTGAATAAATACCTTAAAGAAATCCAGGAAAACGCAATCAGTAGGAGAAAATATTCATTTTTGTAAGTCACTTTAAAAATCACAGAAAAATACAAATAATATTGGAACAAAATGAATAGAATTATTCAAGAACTCAAAGAAACAAAAACAAAAAATAAAAAGAGAATCAATAAGGCCAGCCCAAAGTGAGGGAATTCTAGATTGAAAGCTTTAGGAAATCAACCAGGAACTATGGACGCAAGCTTCATTAACAAATTACAAAAGTAGGAAGAGAAACTTTCAGCTGTTGAAGTTACAAGAGAAGAAATGAATACACCTGTCAAAAATTATAAATCTAAAAAAAAATTGCCTGACACAAAACATCCAGAAAATTATGAATGTTTTGAAAATACAAAAATCTAAGCATAATAGAGGTAAGGTAATGACAAGAGAGTCAGCAGAAAGGTGAAGAAAATATTTTCAAGATAATTATATTAAAGATGTCTCCTCTTTTGAGTACCTTTAGAGGTACAAGAACTATATAGAACACCAAATGGATCGGCAAACCTCTCATCAACACATAATAATCAAAACACTAAAATTACAGAAAAAAAGAATATTACATGCTACAAGGTAAAAAGATGGGGTTGCATATAAAAGTAGCCTAATTAGAATTATTCTTGGCTTTTCAATGTAGCTTCTAATAATCGGAAGATACTGGATAGATGTGCTGCCAACATCAGACATGCAAGGCCAGACTACTATACTCATGAAAATAAGATGTTCTGTTATGAAGTCAAATTTAATCAGAAACACAGAAAATAAATAATTTCAGACTAGAAGAAAGAAATGAACAGAAACACACAGGCACACACACACACACACACACACATACACAAATGTACACAAATCACCACTTCTATCATCACAGAAATAACAAAAACTGACAGGAATCAACAATTATTGGTAATTGATAACTCTCAGTATCATTTCCCCATTAAAAATCATAGACTAACAGAAGAAATGCTGAAACTTGTCCCATTTCATTTTATTGCATACTGTAAACATACTTTAACATTAAGGATAGACATTCATCAAATAAATGGCTGAGAAAAGATATCTGAAGCAACATAGTACAAGAAACAATTTGGTATAGATATTTACCTATCTATTAAAATAGACTTCAAGCCAAACTAATAAGAAGAGATAGAGAAGGTCACCATACACTCAAAGGAAAAAGTCCACAAAGATGACATTTCAATTCTTAACATTTTTGCCCCAAACACAAAAGCTCTCAAGTTTGTAAAAGAACCAATACTGTAGTCACATATAAACCCTTACACACTGTACTGGCTGGTTTTGTGTCAACTTGACACAAGCTGTAGTTATGACAGAGAAAGGAGCCTCGGTTGAGGAAATGCTTCTATGAGATCTAGGTACCAGGCATTTTCTCCACTAGTGATCAAGTGGGGAGGGTCCAGCCCATTGTGAGTGGTCCCATCCCTGGACTGGTAGACCTGGGTTATAAAAAAGCAGGCTGAGTAATCCAGGGGAAGCAAGCCTGCAAGTGACATCCCTCCATGGCCTCTACATCAGCTCCTGCTTCCTGACCTGCTTCAGTTCCAGTCCTGACTTCCTTTGGTGATAACCAGCAATGTGGAAATGTAAGCTGAATAAAATCTTTTCTTCCACAACTTGTTTCTTGGTGATGATGTTTTTTGCAGGAATAGAAACCCTGACTGAGACACACACTGATAATGAGAGAATTCAATTCCCTACTCTCATCCTCACACAAGTCACCTGGCAAAAGCTAAACAGAAATGTTGGAAATAATAGACAGTACTGACCAAATAGACCAAAATGGTATTACAGAACATCTTCAAACACAGAAGAATATACTTTCTTCTCTTTACCTCAAACAAAATTTTCCAAAATTGATCACACATGAAGAAACAAATCAGGGATCAAGAAATACAAGAAAATTGTAATACCTCTCTTCATCCTATCAGGCTACCATGATTTAAGACTATATATCAACAACATAAACAACATAAAGATTATACTCTCAGGGAAATAGAACAGCTCTCTACTGAATAAAAAAAAAGAGCCAAAAATTAAGAAATTAAAAACTAACTAGATTTTAATAAAATGCTCACACAACATAATCAAACATATGAAACGCAATGAAACCAAATCTAAGAGGCAAATTTATAGCATTAATTGCCTACATAAAAGTCTGAAGAGATCTTATATGAGAAACTCAAAGGAATACCCGAAAGGTCTAGAACAAAAAGAAGAAATTTGGCCAAGTATAGAAGATTGCACAAAATAATCACCCATGAAATAGAAAAAAAGAGAAGTATACAAAGAATCATTGAAACAAAGAGTTCGTTAATTGAGAAGATCAGCAAGATATTCAAACACTTAATCACACTAACTAAAGGCAGAAAGATAATATGCAAATTAACAAAATTAGCAAAAGTGGGGGTGAGGAAATATAACAATAAAGCCTGAACGAATCCAGGAAATCATAAGTATTTATTAGAAAAACCTGTATCCAAAAAATTAAAAATCTAAAAAAATGAATAATTTTCTTGATAGATAACACAAACTTAAATCATGACCAGATAAATAATTTTAACAGACATATAATCTCTAAGTAAATAGAAGTCAAACAAAGTCTCCAAAACCACAAAATCTCAGGATGACATGGTCTTATTTGAATTCTACCAGCCTTTCCCAAAAGAGTAATCATCAATATTTCTCAAATTATTCCAAAACTAAAAGAAAAAATAAAAAATAGAAAGAAACAAAAGAATATTTTTCAACTAATTTTACGAAGTCACAGCTCCCCTTATAACACAACCAACAAAGAAACAAAGGAAAATAATTATCGAGCAATTTCACTTATAAACATAGATGGAAAAATTAAATATTTATAAACCCAATTCAAGAATATATAAACCAAACAAACAAAAAATTATCCATTAAGGTCAAGTGGGCTTCATCCAAGAGATATGAAGGTTGTAGAATATATTAAATCAGTAAATGCTATTCATGATATAAACCAACTAAAAAAGAAAACTATCTCAATAGATACAAAAAAGGCCTTTGACAAAATTCAATATCCCTTCATAATAAAAGTCCAAGATAGCATAGGATACGAAGGACATACCTAAACATAATAAAGGCAGTTGACAGCAAACTATTAAGTAAAACCAAATTAAATGTTGAGAAACTGTCTTAGTCAAGGTTTCTATTCCTGCATCATGACCAAGAAGCAAGTTTTCAAGGAAAGGGTTTATTCAGCTTACACTGCCACATTGCTGTTCATCAACAGAGGAAGTCAGGACTGGAACTCAAGCATGTCAGGAAGCAGCAGCTGATGCAGAAGCCATGGAGGAATGTCACTTACTGACTTGCTTCCTCTGGCTTGCTCAGCCTGCTTTCTCATAGAACCCAGATCTACCAGCCCAGGGATAACGCCACCCACAATGGTCTGGGCCCTCCCCCCTTGATCACTAGTTGAGAAAATGCCTTACATGTGGATTTCATGTAGGCATTTCACCAACTGAGGCTCCTTTCTCTGTGATAACTCCAGCTTATGTCAAGTTGACATAAAAGCAGCCAGTAAAGAAACTCAAAGCAATTCCTGTAAAATCAGGGACAAAATACTCTTTCTGTATATATTTAGTATACTACTCGAAAATTTAACTAGAGCAATAAGACAACTGAAGATCAGGAGTTACATACTTAATAGGGAAATTCAAAGCATCTTCACTTGCAGATAATATGAGAGAATGCAGAACTGACACTAAAATTTCTACCTGAGAAATCCCACAGCTGATAACACATTCAACAAAGTAGCTAGATAAAAGTCACTAACTCACATTTCACAATACCCTCTAATAATATAAAATATGTTAAGGTAATTATAACTTGGCAATTAAAGACTTGTAGGATAAAAACTTCAAGCCTCCGAAGAAAGAAATTAAAAACTAACCTATAATAGCTGAAACTTTTTCCACAAAAAATACAAAGAACTATCAATTACAGGTTGCAGAACAAAGCTATACTAAAATAAATAAATAAATAAAAGCATGATCTTGGCAGACAAATAAACACCTTGATCAATGGAATAGAATTGAAATTCCAGAAATAATTACACTAGCCCATGGACATCCAAGATTTTAGAAAGAAGCCAGAAATATCCAAGGAAAAAATAGAAAGCATCTTCAGCAAATGGTGCTGGTCAAACTATATAGCTGCATGTAGAAGAATGCAAATTGATTTATACTTACCAGCATGCATAAAATTCAACCACTAATGGATCAAAATCTCAACATTAAACCAGAAATGATTAACCTAATTGATAAGAAAGTGGGGAATAGTTTTGCACTATCATAGGAAACAATGTTCACAACAGAACACCAATAATTACAATGAAAATTATTACAATTTAGCTCATGAAATAAAAAGTCTATCTACATCCAAAAACACCCCCAATTTCTCAAAGTGACAGCCCACACAATAAGAAAATATTTTTTATCAACCCCAGATATGATAAAGGACTAATATCCAAAATATATAAAGAACTCAAGTAACTAGGTAGCAAATAATAATAATAAGGATGCACTTAATAATAAGGTACTTATCTAAAATGGAAATTCCCAATAGAGGAAACTCAAATGACTAAAAAATACTTAGAGAAATGTTCCACATACTTAGTAATCCATGAACTACAAGCCAAATATGCATTTAGATCCATCTTACACCTGTCAAAGAATGCTTTAGATCAAAACCACAAGTGACAGTTCATGCTGCTTAATATATGGAAAAACAAAAACACTCCATTGCTGGAAGGAGTGCAAACTTGTACAGCCATTATGGAAGTCAATATGGTGGTTTCTCTAAAAGTTGGGAATCAATCTACCTAATGATCTAGCTATATCACTCTTGGGAATATATTGAAAATCTGTCCAACTTAACCAGAGGGACACTTTCTTAACTGTGTTCACTTCTGCTCTATGTATAATAAACAGAACCTGGGAATAAAAACCAGATGTCCACTTAAAGAAGAATGGATGAAGAAAATTTGGTACATTACATAATGCAGATTTACTCACCTGTTTAAAAAATGACCTTGGCAGAACGGGCACTCAGATCATCCACCACCAGGAACAGCGGAGATTCAGGAACACAGGCCTGGTGAAGGCATTGTGAGTAGCCAGGGATCAGGAGATCCAGGAAAACAGGCCAGGTACAAGGAGAGGCAAGAAACAATCACTGACAAAAAGACCACGTATAAACACAGACAACATGATGGCAAGAGGAAAGCGAAAGAACATAACCCAGGGAAACCAAGAAACCTGGCAATACCAGAACCCAACTCTCCCATCACAGCAAACAGCAGAATGTAAAATACTCCAGATAAAGAAGACTCAGAACTGAAATCATACCTCAAGATGATAATAGAGATCTGTAAAAAAGAACGGGAGGAAAATCATAAAGAATTGGAAGCTTTAAAAGAGGAAAAAAGAAAAACACAAACAACTCAAAGAACTATAGGAAAACAGAACCAAAGAGATGAAGGAATGGAAGAAGGAATTTAAAATGAAAATGACTCAATAAAGAAAACACTAAAAGAGACAACCAAGAGGTAGAAACCCTAAAAAAGAAATCAGGAATCACAGATGCAAGCATTTCCAAAAAACTACAAGATATAGAAGAGAGAATCACGGGGGCCAAAGAAAACATTGAAAACATAGACAAAACAATCTAGAAGAAGCAAAAACCAAGAAGCTCCTAACCCAAAATGTCCAGGAGATCCAGGACACAATGAGAAGATCAAACCAAAGGATAATAGGAACAGAAGATGGTGAAGAATATCAACTAAGAGGCACAGTAAGCATCTTCAACCAAATTGTAGAAGAAAACTTCCCTACCCATAAGAATGAGATGACCATGAGCATAAAACAAGCCTACAGAATTTCAAATACATAGGACCAGAAAAGAAAATCCTCCTAACACATAATAGTCAAATGCCAAGTGTCCAAAGCAAAGAAAAAATATTAAAAGCAGTAAGGGAAAAAGGCCATGAAACATATAAAGGCAGACCAATCAGAATCACACCTGATTTCTCAACAGAGACTATGAAAGCTTAGAAGAGCCTGGACAGACATCATCCAGACCCTAAGAGAGCACAGGTGCCAGCCAAAGCTGCTATGCCCAGCAAAACTCTCAATCACCATAGATGGAGAGACTAAGATATCCTAAGACAAAACTAAATTTGCACAATATTTGACAACAAACCCAGCACTACAATGAATTATAGGGTGAAAACCCAATCCAACAAGAGGAACAACATACTAATAAAAACAATAAAACCCCTAAGTAAGAAAACAAAAAGAAGAAAGACATACAGGCACAATTCAACCTCCAAATCAAAACTATCAGGATACAGCAACCAATATAACTTGATATATGGTAACATAAATGGACTCAGTTCCCCAATAAAAAGATATAGGCTATCAGACTGGATACATAAACAAAACCCAGCATTTTGCTGTGTACAGGAAACTCATCTCAGAGAAAAAGACAGACACTATCTCAGAGTAAAAGGTTGGGAAAAACCCTTCCAAGCAAATGGCCAGAAGAAGCAAGTTGGAGTGGCCATTCTAATATCAAATAAAGTAGATTTTCAACCAAAAGTTATCAAAAAATATAAGGAAGGACACTTTTTACTCATTACAGGGGAAATTCATCTGGAGAAATTCTCAATCCTTAACATATATGCTCCAAATACAAAAGCACCAATATTCATAAAAGAAACCCTACTAAAGCTCAAAAAATACACTGCAGCCCAGACAATAATATTGGGAGACCCCAATACCCCACTCTCACCAATGGACAGATCATGGAATCAAAAACTTGACAAGGACATTGTAAAATTAGCAGAGGTTATGAACCAACTGGAATTAATAGATATCTACAGGACATATCATCTTGAAACAAAAGAATACACCTTCTTCTCAACACCTTGTGGCACCTTCTCAACAATTGACCACATAATTGGTCACAAAATGAGCCTCGATAGTTATAAGAAGATTGAAATACTCCCATGCAACCTATAAGAACACCATGGTCTAAGACTGGTCTTTAATAACAACAAAGACAACGAAAAGCCCATATACACAAGAAAATTAAACAATGCTCTACTAAACGATATCAGAGTCAAAGAAGAAATAAAGAAAGAAATTAAGGATTTTCTAGAATTCATGAAAACAAAAACACAAAATACCCAAACCTATGTGATTCAATGAAAGCAGTACTGAGAGGAAAACTCATAGCGCTGAATACTTTCAAAGAGAAACTAGAAAGAGCCCACATTAGCAACATGACAGCACAGCTGAAAGCTCTAGAACAAAAGGAAGCAGATACACGCAAGAGGAATAGATGGCAAGAAATAATCAAACTTATGGAAGAAATAGACCAAATAGAAACAAAAGGAACCATTCAAAGAATCAACAAAACCAAGAGCTGGTTCTTTGAGAAAATTAACAAGATTGATAAACCCTTAGCTAGACTAACTAGAGGGCAAAGAGAGAGCATCCAAATTATCAAATCAGAAAGGAAAGTGGAGGCATAACAACCAAAACTGAGGAAATTCAAGAAATCATCAGATCCTACTATAAAAGCCTATACTCAAGAAAGCTGGGAAATCTATAGTAAATGGTTGAAATCTTAGACAGTTTCAAGATACTAAAGTTAAACCTGGACCAGGTAAACCATCTAAATAATCCCATAACACCTAAAGAAATAGAAGCAGTAATCAAAATCCTCCCAACCAAAGAGAGCCCAGGTCCAGATGGGTTCAGTGCAGAATTTTATCAGACATTTATTGACCATCTAATACCAATACTCTCCAAACTATTCCACAAAATGGAATCAGATGGAACACTACCTAACACACTTTTGAGGCTACAATAACCCTCTTTCGTAAACCACACAAAGACCCTACAAGGAAAGAGAACTTCAGACCTATCTTACTTATGAACATTGATGCAAAAACACTAAACAAATTCCTTGCAAACCGAATGAAAGAACACATCAAAATGATTATTCACCATGATCAAGTAGGCTTCATCCCTGGGATGCAGGGATGGTTTAATATATGGAAATCCATCAATGTAATCCACCATATAAACAAATTCTAAAAAAAACCGACATGGTCATCTCACTCCATGCTGAAAAAGCATTTGACAAAATTCAACACCCCTTCATGTTAAAAGTCTTGGAAAGAACAGGAATCCAAGGCCCATAGCTAAACATAATAAAAGCAATATACAGCAAACCAACAGCCAACATCAATCTTAATGGTAAGAAACTTGCAACAATCTCACTAAAATCAGGGACTAAACAAGGTTGCCCACTCTCCCCCTACCCATTCAACATAGTACTGGGAGTCCTGGCTGGAGCAATTAGACAGCAAAAGGAAATCAAAGGGATAGAAATGGAAAAAGAAGAAGTAAAAACATCCCTATTGGCAGATGACATAATAGTGTACGTAAATGACCCAAAAAATTCCACTAGAGAACTCTTACAGCTGAAAAACAAGTACAGGAAGGTGGCTGAATAAAAAATTAATTCACAGAAGTCATTAGCCTTCATCTACTCAAAGGACAAACATGTGGAGTAAGAAAATATGGAAAAGATACTATTCACAATAGTCACAAAATATGAAGTATCTTAGTGTGACTCTAACTAAGCAAGAGAAGGACCTGTATGACAAGAACTTCAAACCTCTAAAGATGGAAATCGAGGAAGATCTCAGAAAATGGAAAGATCTCCCATGCTCATGGATTGGAAGGATCAACATTGTAAAAATGGTCACCTTTCAAAAAGCAATCAACAGATTCAATGAAATCCCCATTAAATACCAACCCAATTCTTCATTGAGTTGGAAAGAGAAATGTGCAATTTCATCTGGAATAACAAAAGACCTAGAATTGTGAAATCCATCCTCAACAACAAGAAAATATCTGCGGGAATCACTATCCCTGACTTCAAGCTGTATTACAAGGCAATTGTGCTAAAAACTGCAAGGTACTGGTACAGAAATAGGCACGTGGATCAATGGAATAGAATAGAAGATCCAACAATGAGCCCTCACATATATGTTCACCTGATTTGAGACAAAGAAGCTGTAAACATTCAGTGGAAAAAGGACAGCATATTCAACAAATGGTGTTGGTCCAACTGGCACTCAGCATGCAGAAAAATGAAAATAAACCCTTTCTTATCTTCTTGTACAGAACTCAAGTTCAAGTGGATCAAAGATCTCCACATTAAACCAGGTACACTGAAATTATTAGAAGAGAAAGTAGGTAAACCTTAGAACACATAGGCACAGGAGAAAATTTCCTGAACAGAACACTAGTGAGACTTAATGAGATTGCAAAGTTTCTGTAAGGCTAAAGACACAGTCAAGAAAACATAATGGCAGCCAACACAGTGGGAAAAGATCTTTAACAACCCCACATCAGATAGAGGCCTAGTATCCTCTAGGATACTATATATACAAAGAGCTCATGAAGCTAGACACCAGAGAATCAAATAACCCTATCAAAAAATAGAGTACAGAGATAAACAAAAAGTTCTCAATCGACGAATATCAAATGGCTGAGAAGCATCTAAGGAAGTGCTCGACATCATTAGGCATCAGGGAAATGCAAATGTAAACAACCCTGAGATTCCACCTCACACCAGTTAGATTGGCCAAGATCAAAAATTCAGATTATAGCAGATGCTGGCAAGGATGTTGAGAAAGAGGAACACTTCTCCACTGTTGGTGGGATTGTAAACTGGTACTACCAATCTGGAAATCAGTCTGGTGATTCCTCAGAAAATTAGACATAGTACTACCCGAAGACCCAGTTATTCCACTTCTGGGCATTTATCCCAGAGACACTCCAACATACAACAAAGACCCATGCACCACAGTGTTCATAGCAGCTCTATTAATAATAGCCAGAACCTGGAAAGAACACAGATGTCCTTCAGTAGATGAATGGATACAAAAATGTGGTACATTAACACACTGGAGTACTACCCGGCTATCAGAAAAAAATGACCTTATAAAATTATTAAGAAAATGGATGCATCTAGAGAATATCATCCTGAGCGAGATAACCCAGTCACCAAAGAACAGACATAATATGCAGTCACTGATAGTTCAATATTAACCCCAGAAAGCTCTGAACACCTCAGAAACAACTCACAGACTGTATGAAGTTCAAGAAAGTAAAATGAAAAGAAAAAAACATTATACTCAATCCTTACACACCAAGAAACCCTTGACTAATTCCAGGTTACATCTTGTTTTACATGTAGTTTATGTTCATTGTAAGTAGTAAGATTTTAATGCACACTATGAAACCGTATTTTTAAAAAAGCCAAGCAATGACATAAATGTATTCATATACTTTTATACAAAAATGCTTAAAATTTGTACATTTTTGTTGTTTTTTTTAAAATAAAGTTCTTCAATTAAAAAAATAATATAAAAATATGACCTCCTAAAATGTCTAGGTAAATGCCTGGAACTATCAATATTGAACTGAAATGCTATAATCTATATACATCAAGATAACTACATGAGGATATTAACCACTAAATAAATTACAACTGAGGTACCATCAATAGACCCAGTGAGGTTAGGTATAGATAAGGTGCCTAAGGACCTAATATGCACCTGTATGGAATGGGGAGTACAGTATAAATTTTATGAGTACACTGGGCTGAGTGGAGAAAGTATGGATTCAAGAGGAGCTAGGGAAAAGAAGAGAACATGTGGCCAAAGAAAGTAAGATAAACAAAGACATTTTTATTGGATATTTTCTGCATTTATCTTTCAGATGTTACCCCTTCCCCTATCCCATACCCTCTTCCCCTCCCATTACTTCCATGAGGGTGCTTCTTCTCCCAACCTCCCTTTTTCTCCACAGCACCTTGGAATTCGCTATACTGGAAAAGGAGCACTCACTGGATCAAAAGCCTATCCTTCCATTGATGCTAGAGATTGCTATCCTCTGCTGCATATTCACCTGTGGTCATGGGCCTCTCTCCATACAAACTCATTGGTTGGTGTTTTAGTTCCTGGGAGCTGTGGTGGCTATGGTTAGCTGATCATTTCGTTCTTCTCATGGCGTTACAGACCCTTTCAGCTCCATCATCCTTTCTAAACCTCCTTCATTACGGGCCTTATGTTCAGTCTGATGGTTAGTTGTAATCATCCTCCTCTGTATCAGCATGCCTCTGGCAGAGCCTCTGAGGAGTCATTCATATCAGGTTCCAGCCAGTAAACACTGTTTTGCATCAGCAATAGGGCTTGGGTTTAGTGGTTGCATATGGGGTGGATCCCCAGCTGAGGCATTATCTGGATAATCTTTTTTTCCATTCCTTGCTCCTCTATTTGTCCAATATTTACTCCCATTAACATTTTGTTTTCCTTTCTAAGAAGGACTGAGGCATCCACCTTCTGTCCTTCCTTTTCTTTGAGCTTCATAAGTTCTGTGATTTTTTTCTTGGGTTTTTTCAAGCTTATTGGGTTAGTATTCACTTATAAGTGAGTACATAACATGAATTATCTTTTGTGACTGAGTTACCTCATTCAGGATGACAGCTTCAAGTTCCATCCATTTGTCTAGAAATTTTATGAAGTCATTGTTTTTAATTGCAGAGTAGTACTCCATTGTGCAAATGTACCACAATTTCTGTGTCCATTCCTCAGATGAAGGAAATCAGGGTTCTTTCCAATTTCTGGCTATTATAAATAAGGCTGCTGTTAACATGGTGTAACATGTGTTCTTGTTAGATGTTGGAGCTTCTTTTGGGTATATGCCCAGGAGTGGTAAAGTTAGGTCCTCAGGCATTACTATGTTCAATTTTCTGAGGAACCACCAGACTGATTTTCAGAGTGGTTGTACCAGTTTACAATCCCACCAAAATTGGAGGAGTGTTCCTCTTTTTCCACATCCTTGCCAGCATCTGCTGTCACCTGAGTTTTTGATCTTAGTTTGTTCTGACTAGTGTGAGGTAGAACTTAGTGGTTGTTTTGTTTGCATTTTCCTGATAACTAGATATGTTGAGCATTTCTTTAGGTTCTGCTCAGCTATTTGATAAATTTCAGTTGAGAATTCTTTGTTTATCTTTGTACCCCATTTTTAATAGTATTATTTAATTCTCTAGTGTCTACATTCTTGAGCTATTTGTATATATTGGATACTAGCCCTCTATCAGATGTAGGATTAACGAAGATCTTTTCCCAATCTGTTGCTTGCCATTCTGTATTCTTGACAGTGTCCTTTGCCCTATAGAAGCTTTGAAATTTTATGAGGGCCCATTTGTCTATTCTTGCTCTTAGAGCATAAGCCATTTGGGTTCTGTTCAGGAAATTTTTCCCCGTGCCTATGTGTTCTATGCTCTTCCTCACTCTCTGCTCTATTAGTTTCAGTGTACCTGGTTTTATGTGGAGGTCTTTGATTCACGTGGACTAAAGCTTTTTACAAGAAGATAAGAAAAGATTGATTTGCATTCTTCTGCATGGAGACTGCCAGTTGAGTCAGCACCATTTGTTGAATTGTCTGTCCAGGGGTGGAAAGAGACCTTAGTGCAGTGGAATCTCTCTAAAATCTATGAAGGTGATCATATTGAAGTCTCAAAACAATTTGAGAAACAGAACCCCAACTGACCACATCTTGTTACCAAACAAAGCTTCCAGTTTCAGCACTAAGTTAAAACCAGTTTAGTTGATTGCTAAATGGTTCCCATCAAAATCTCAAACAACCCATGCTGTTCATCTCCACAAACAGAAAGCAAGACTTCATTGCTGTGGACAATACCCATACAACTTATTGAAGATGGAGAAGCTGAGCTGATATCTACACATAGCCTTTACTCCTATGTTCCAGTGATTTTTTTGTAAGTGATTATATTCTGCAGGCTGCAAAAAAGAAACACAAAGACTAATCTAAATACACAAACTTTCATCTACAATCTACCCTGCAGAAAAAAAATGTTAGAATGATGATGGGTCTTGTAGGATTAACCAACCAATATCTGAATCAACTTAAGTTGTCTTCTGTGAGATTGAATTCATAATAGATAGATATTGCTTGGGTGAGCAAGAACTAGATAGCCAAGAGACCGAGTGTACACCAAACTGGTTTAACAAAATAGTAACAATAATATGACTCCTAATGATTTTCTTATACCTAGATTCGTGCCTTATTCAGTTACCAACAGAATGGTTTCCTCTTGCTGCAAACAGGAACAAACATAGAGAACCACATCACATACACACACACACACACACACACACACACAGAGAGAGAGAGAGAGAGAGAGAGAGAGAGAGAGAGAGAGAGAGAGAGAGAGAGAGAGAGAGAGAGAGAGAGAGAGAGAGAGAGAGAGAGAGAGAGAGAGAGAGAGAGAGAGAGCACTTGAAACAAAGAACACTAAACACTAAACTATATGTTATTATCATCAATTCTTTCTTCTCAGAGCTTAGTGAACCCCATAGAAGGGATGAATGCATGTAATAGTCAAAGGAGAGCAAGAATACAGGGACAGAAATGTCCTCTAAATCTACTGAACAAAGCTCACAGAGATGGAAGGAAGGAGCACAGGGCTGATTTGGCTTTGTACTAGGTCTTCTAAATATATATTTCAGCTTTTATTTTATTGTTTTTATAGAATTCCTTAATGTATACATTAGTGGGTAGCTGATTCTTTGACTTCTCCTAAGACTGGCTTTCATTCTGTTGGTTTACCTTCTAAGTTTGAAGTGATAGTTTTTATTTTACCTTATTATATTTTATTATAAAAATAAAGTATATTTTCTTATTTCTTTAGGTTCTTGGTATACCTTGATTTTATGTCAAATAATATGAATTTTACATTAATGAACACTCCTTATTTTTTTATTTCCATTTAGTATACTAATAATCAAATGATTACTTCATGTGTTTGATCCTTTTTATGCTTTAATAAACCATGGTTTCAAATACACCCAAATCTAACACCTCTCCTACTATGCACCACTTACTTAGACTTCTCTAATTACCATCTGTGCTCTGCCTTAGTCTTTACCTTCCAAACCTCTCTCCACTACACACATACATGCATACACACACATACACATGCACACATACACATGAGTGAAAATGCACATACACACACACAATTAGCCATAATATACTTGGCATATAATATATATATCAGTTGGCAAAAATATATTTCTAATCTTTCAGCCTCCCCTTATATTACAGATAAGAAAACACCATGTTTAAAACATCTCCATGTATGAAATGCAAAGCCTTATCTACAAGAAAGGAAGGTTATTTTTCAGTACTGCTTATTTTCAATGCTTGCACTCTTGCGGACATCCACTGCTCACTTTTGTCAAATGCATTTCATGCGATGAACTTTGACGTTTTTAAGTTTTCAACTGAATTATAAGCTGTTCAAGTATTTCTATTATGCTCTAAGGAAAAACTACTTTAGCAGACAATAAATATTGAAGAGTGGTGGAGTAATTCTCTCATTATTCCCTTAGATAAGAGTAAGCAGGTAGCACAGTTGTACTCAACATGAATAGGCAGGAAGGTTTGCTTGCCCTAAAATTATACTCACTGGACAATGGTCTGTTGATGAGAGAAAATAGCTCCAGAAAAATGAACTAGTAACAATGAGATCATTTTCTTCTCGAAAATATATCACTTTAAAAAATACAGAGACATTATGCTTCTATTACTACCTCTGAAATGTCAGGAAATAGCAGGACATCTCTAGGACTTTTTCAAAATAAATTCAGTAAGTTCTTTATCTTCACTTAAGACAAGACTGGCATCAAGAAATTGAAACATCCATCAAATTATTGAACAATTCAGACTGCAAAGGGCCTTTAAAAATTCTTGTAAGCTACACCTTCTAAGGAAAAAGAAAGAAGTCTGATTAAAGAAAAAGATTCATGAGCTAGCATTTTCTCTCAATTTTCCTGTACCTACACTGCAACTGCTCAAATTCCTCACTTGTGTTAAGATTATTTGGCATTGTGATTCTGAAAGGTACACTTTTTTATTTCTGGTGTGGCTAGATTACAGTGATTAGATAAAATACAAATGAAATAGATATGAATTCATAGAAGAAATACCTATTCTAAGAGAACTTTTATTTTTGGTTCCTTATGAAACGGTAATGGTGATTTATGAACAACTGTCACAGAATGCTAATGAGAGAGCTGACTTTGTTTGTTCCAAGAAAGGAACTTGCAATATGTGAACAATGACTTTTAAGGATTGTCAGGTAATTTTGTCAAGGCGGTCAGGAGATGAGTAAACTTATCATAAAAATCTTTTTTTCTGAACAACTGTCCTATAATGAAAATACAATTGAGTTTGATAGTTTAAGCTTAAGTATTTGACGTGTTGCATTTAATAGTATGTGATATATTCAAGCAAAAAAAATTACACTTGTAACTGAATGATCAAAATAACCCCTTCATATTGAGTGTAGTTTTTACTGACTAATTTCTGTGTCTATTCTATAAATATTATATTATTTTATTTTCCTGTTTGCCTTGGTGTATATTTCCAAAAAAATAGTTGTTTTACTCTATAATTTTTAAAATTAGATCATCATATTAGTGTTCTACCATTACAATTTAAACAATATTTCCAGGTTACATCTTGTTTTACTTTATGCTCATTGCAACTAGTAAGATTTTAATGCATACTATCAAACCTTTAAAAAAAACAAGTATTGACAAAATGTATTCGTATACTTTTATGCAAAAATGCTTTTTAAATCTCTACATTTACCTTTGTTTTTTAAAATAAAGTTGTTCAACTAAAAAAGATAAAATTAAATAAATAAAAATAAAAAATAAATAAAGAAAAAATAATACTTCAATATAAATAAGTACAATTGTCCCAACTAACATAAATCAATCAGCCTTTCATTCTCAGAATAAAATTTTATTATTGTCTGTTAAGTTTTCAAAATTAGAAGGATCTGCATCCACACAATATTTTTCCTTTCCATGCAGCAAAAAAGGCCTCCAGACTTCTGGGCTCTTTGATGCTGCCTTGAAACTGTGTATGATTCATAGGACAGCTGAAACAGATAGTGTTCATTCTATCAGTTTCCAATGAATTAGAAAATTAGAAAATACCCACCAAATTACAAAGAATGAAGCTTTCACTTATAAGACAGATGTGTAGAAAATGAAGACCAATTCTAATTTTAAACACTATAGAAATAGCTTACAGCGAGTGTCTCATTTTCTGCACTTTCAAGCTGTACTTTGGAGACTGAAAAGATTGTTATTTTAGACCATGTGGAAATTTTATTTGTATGGGATGAAAATCATATTTTTAAATTTTTAAAATTTGTTTAAAATTGCAATACACAGTATTAGATATCATTGTGACATTTTCAAGGAAATGTGTTTTAAGAAACTAAATAAAATACTTTTTACAAAGATCTTATTATCTAGGCTGACTCTGATCACTATCCTACCGTGCTAACCCTCACTTAATATTAATTTTATTGTATTTTCTAATACATTAATGCCATGAAAAAAAATTTTGCTCTGTGGCTTTGTTCGTGGGTGACAATAAAATGAGACTTTCTGGATAAAACCAGGTGTGATAATAGACTGATTTCTGTACCAGAATGGCTTCTTGGATCTGTTTCCATGTTTGTTTTTTTTTTTTTTTTTTTTTTTTGGATTCAGTGGTTAATTTGGTTTCTAATCATGCTTTTGACCCCATTTTCAGACAGTTTCTGGTAACGGGAGAAGAAAGGCCCTGCAGTAGGTAATTAAGTCTGCAAACCCTGCGCTGCTTACTCTTCATTGCAGCAGATAACCAGAGTGCTGTTGCTCAAGTGTAAAATGCAGAAATTAATGATCCTATGTAATACAGATTAGGGCTTTCATTTTAAAAACTATCAATGCGGAAGAACAAAGGTGGATAAGCAGCATGATATTTGGATTTTCAATGTTTAGTAAGGACTGCAAATTTTGAAAGAGGTTTCTGAGCAAAGACTAATCAAAATTCTCCTTATGTTCTACAGTGATTGATTAGTTCAGAACTCAAATATATTATTGCCCCAATTGAGTCATTGAAAAGGCACAATTAGACACATTTGTACATGTCTTTTCACTTGTAAACATGTCCCTTTGTTTTCTCAGGTCAGAGATACTAAATGCATTGAACACACTGAGTATCACCCAGAAGATACTCATAAATAGTTCAATGTTTGAACTAAATATGTTCATTGTCTTATAGAGAAATTGTAAAGTAATGGGCAAGAATCAAGAAAACAGCATACATATTTTTTGAACAAAGATTTTGTAAGATTTCTATCTGTATTGTTATCTTACCCCTAATTATAGTCACCTAAAGTACAAAGTCAACTTAGTTTAAGATATTTGTTTATAATTTACCCGACCATTAAAAATTAGTATTCCAATAAAATAAAAATATTTGTTAAAACAACGCTTGAGGCCTTGATATATATGTGTTTCACACTATGATCATCCTCAGTATTTGAGTATCCTACTATTCTCTGTCAGCAGCATCAATTCAACAGAGATCCATGATTATATTGATGTGGTTTTGTTTCATCTTATTTAGAACACTTTATTAAAATATTTCACATCTGTTTATTGTTAACCATTACGAATAACATTGTTCTTTTAAAATTATTTCTTACTTGTCATCAGTAATAAATTAGTCAATCTAGTGAACACTTAAATCTTCTACTCAATTTTCTGTCACTGTCACAAAAGTACCAGAGAAAAATCAAGAATTTTTTGTAATCACAAAGATTTCCACCCAAATTCATTTGTCTTAATGAGACAGAACATTATGCTAGGGAGCACATGAGAGTAAAAAACATTCAGGAAGAAAGCAAACAAGGAAATATGCACACTAAAAAGCCCAGTGACATGTGCAGAATATCTCATGACCTTTAGCTAGGTCCCACCTCCTATGTTTCCCTTCCCCCAAATTCATGCAATTATTAAAATCTCAGCAATAGATTAACCATCAATTGTGAAAAACACCCCTGATCAGTCCACAATGCCCAGAACTCTTAGCCCCAATAATGTTGAAGTGAAAATCTACACAAAGATTGTGAGCCAGTAGATGAAAGCTCATAAGTTGAAGGAACACAATAGATACATAACAGGTATAGCATCCCAAAAGCTTCTGTATTGTTACTTGCTTTGTAAACTGCAAGGCCTATATCTGCATTCAGAAGAATAGGGTCTGGAAGCAAACCATGATGTTCCCCAGGTTAACTGCAAAGCGACTTTTGTGACACGGTCCTTACTCAAGTTCAGGTTTGCCATGGGGAGCTCTGTTTGTCATTTTGAGTCAAATCATGACCCGTGGGTAAGCATGCACACTAAGCTCCAAAGTCCTTAGCTTTGATCGGCACCCCAATATTTTGCTCAATTCAGGCTTATGTGATTAATTGGAGAGAGTTTTCTACCTGCACCAAAAGTTGAAGAGAAGCCAGCTAGAAAGTGCTGAGGCAGCAAGATGCCTTTTGAGTTTGGGTGACACACCACCTGAATCTGGCTGCATGAGGGTTTATCTCCCAGTGGGAATGACTGGCAATGGTCATCCACAAATCCTCAAAAAGCATGCAAGTTTCAACTGAGAAAACAGAGTTCCTGACACTGCTGAGTGTTTATTTCCTTTCAAAGAACAGCTTTGAGCTGCTGCCCATAACTAATGCCCATTACTTTTTAGCTGTGATGTCAATGGCTGTTTGGTCTTTGGGTCTATGCAAAATATCTCAAAACAGAACATCCATGGGATACTTCTGCAACATGGAAAAAAGGAACAGACACACCACCACCTTGGAGACACTCACTAGAGCATCATTTCTCAAATGTATATTTGAGGCGGACCTACAAGGTTTTAACAAATTTTGAAAATTGATAAAATCAGAACGATTTGGGATTTTAGGACTGTAGATTTCTGGCCCCAGAAAATGGTGACTCCAATGTGAGCATTTGCCATCTAGCATGAAGAACATTGTTGAACACAATGTGCAGCTATTATGGCCATGAAAATCATCAGACCATGGAAATACTGTCACACTAACCACAAACTAAATTTGTTCCTGTGGATATTTTTGCTGAAGTATGTGTTTTAGAAACAACAATGGTTTGTTTTTTCATTTAATCTGTTTCAATTTTGCTAATTAATTCCATTTTTTTCCAAAGCTTTTCTTTTAGTAGATTTGTTATAGAAGATTGTAACACTAACTTAAAGTATAAGAGAAGAATATACATTATACGCTAGAAGAAAAAGAAGCAAAGAAAAGAAAAAGAAAAAGTTTGAGTGTGAAAAAGAATTAGTCTTCTTGTATAAAGCTCAAGTCCAAGTGAATCAAAGACCTCAACATGAAATCAGATACACTGAAACTATTAGAAGATAAAATGGGAAGAGATTAGAACATGTAGGCACAGGGAAAAACTTCCTAAACAGAACACCAATAGCTTATGCTCTAAGATCAAGAATCAACAAAGAGACCTTATGAATTTGTAAAGTATCTGTAAGGCTAAGGACTCTGTCAAGAAGACAAAATGGCAGCCAACCGATTAAAAAAGGATCTTTACCAATAACATAACTGATAAAGGGGTAATAGCCAATATATATAAAGAACTGAGGAAGTTAGATTACAGAGAATCATATAATCCTATTAAAAATGGGGTACAAAGATAAACAGAGAATTCTCAACTGGAGAATACAGAATGGCTGAGAAGCACCTAAAGAAATGTTCAACTCACTTAGTCATCAGGGAAATGCAAATCAAAACAACCCTGAGACTCTACCTCACACCATTCAGAATGGCTAAGTTCAAAGCTCAGGTGACAGCAGATGCTGGCAAGGATGTGGAGAAAGATGAACACTCCTCCACTCTTGGTGAGATTGTAAACTGGTACAACCACTCTGGAAATCAGTCAGGTGTCTCCTTAGGAAATTGAACATAGTACCACATTAAGACCCAGCTATTTCACTCCTGGGCATATGCCCAAAAAATTCTCCAACATCTAACAAGAATGCATGCTCTACTGTGTTCATAGCAGCCTTATTTATAGTAGCCCAAGCTGAAAAGAACCCAAATATCCTTCAGTAGATGAATGTATACGGAAATTGTGGTACATTTACACAATGGAGTACTACTCAGCTATTAGAAACAATGACTTTATGAAATTTCTACACAAATTGATGGAACTAGAAACTATCATCCTGAGCAAAGTAAGCCAGTCAGAAAAACAAAATGAAACAAAGCAAAACAAATTTAAAAAAAAACAACAAAAACCACACAGATGGCATGCACTCATTGATACTAGTCCCCCAGAATTCTGAATACCCAAGAAACAATTCACAGATTTTATGAAGTTCAAAAAGAAGGAAGGCCAGAATGTGGATGCCTCAGTTCTTTTGAGAAGGGAGAATAAAACACTCAGGGGAGAAAATACAAAAAAAAATAGAGGAATAGGGATTAAAGAAAAGATGATTAAGAGACTGCCTCACCTGGAGATCCACTCCATATGCAGCCACCAAATCCAAGCATTATTGCTGATTCAAAGTGCTTATTGGCAGGAGCCTGATATGGATGCCTCCTTAGAGGCTCTGCCAGAGCCATACTGATTCAGAGGAGGATGCTTGAAGCTAATTACTGATATGACTGTGCACAGAGACTCCAATAAAGGAGCTGGAGAAAGGACTGACAGAGCTGAAGGGTTTGCAACCACATTGGAAGAACAACAATATTAATTAACTGAACACCCTAGCCATTTCATGGACTAAAACACCAACCAATGAGTACACATAGAGAGACCCATGGCCCCAGTTGCATCTGTAGCAGAGCATAGCATTGTCTGACATCAATGGGAGGAGACACCTTCGGTCCAGGGAAGGCTTTTTGGGAAGGCTTGTTTTCCCTGTGTAGAGGAATGCCAAGGCACTAAGGTTGATGTGGGTGTTTGGAAGTGGGAGCATCTTCATAGAAGCAAGGGGAGGGGAGGAGGAATGAGAGATGGGGGAAAGGGGATAACATTTTAAATGTAAATATAGAGAATATTCAATAAAAATGTTTTAAAAAAGAATTAGTCACAATACCCCATATTCTATCACTTTAAAAGTAAAATTAGACTGAATCTCAGAACGAACATTTTTTGCTCCCCTTTGACAGTTGGGAAAGCATTTGGCATGCTGATCTGGCACAGTGTTTAGCCTGTATTAGTAAAATTGCTAACACAGGAAGAGCAGCATTTGGTGCATGTTGGTAACCGTTCTAATCTATTTGTAAAATATGCTATGCAGCATTGTTTTCTAAACAGAGGAAAATGGAGCTTTGGCATGCATCCTCCATCAGAGTATGATAATCAAAAGAACTTCTTTTAAAATGATCCCAGGAGTTACAATAATGAACTCCATGGCCAAGCACCTGTGTTTTGCAGTTCAATTTTCACTTTGGCTAAGACTCACTCAAGGATTCAGTGTTTATTCATTGTAACAAATACATTAGATTAACATTAAATAGCATCCTGCCTTTCAAGTGGCATTCAGCAGCTACAATGCCACCCTCACTAACAACAGCACTAACCAGCCTAGTATGTGGTGTCCCATCATATTAACACTGAGACTCACTCGGGTCCTCTCAGCACAATCGATCTCTTCTCTATAAATTATGCATGAAGTTTTACTTCTTTTAGCATTTCTGAAAGTGAGCTCAAAATATTATCCAGTCATTTTTAACCATCATAATGCAGGTAAAAGCAGCATGCTATAGCCATTAGACAACCTGTGCTCTTAGTCTGACTCCATGTTTCTAAGAAGTGAGTCACCAGCCTGTGACCAAGGGACAAAATCAACATCTGAAACTCAGAGGTTGAAATCCCAACAATGAAGTGAACATAGGGTTCCCAAAGTTATACAACTTTAATATTTGTTGGAAAAAAATGCTTTACTCAGAATTATCCAGGCATCTGAGGATATGTTTTAGTTGGTCAGTGCTTGATATACACACATGGGGACATGAGTTAGTTTGAACTGCATCACAACATAAGCTTGTAATACCAGTGCCAAAGAAACAGAGACAGCAGAATCCCTTGGGTTTGCTTGAAGGCCATCCTAACCCCATTAGTGAGCTTCAAATTCTGTGAACCTTTAACACATAAGGTGGAGAGTGACAGAGAAGAAACCAGATATTTGCAGTTGTGCATACAACCACATGCACTTACATTCAAATATGGTCACTTCGATATGTATGCACACACAAACATATATATTTCCAGATCAATTATTCACTTATATGTCCAGGCATATGAAACAGTTATTTCCCAGGGGCCCCTGTGAGGGCAGCAGAGGGCTCTGGATCTACCCCATTAATCTTTGAAACATGAGCGGCACCATGGAGTGCAGAAGTTGGTAAGACTAATGAGTAAAGATATAGGGAGAAAAAGATATTCTTATTTTACCTCTTCCAATGAACAGGAACATCTTTTTAGTTAAATTTCAGGATAATTTACCTGTTTACAACAAATTAATAATTCACTTGACAAGGAATACTGTTGGAGTAAATAGTAAAAAATAAAAATAAATAAAAATAAATAAAATGGCTTTTCCCTTTATCAGCCCTGAGGTCTCACTCCTCAGGCCCGACTGTGATACAGAGCTGTCTGCATCCAGTCTAAGCCAAAACCCGGACCTCACTCCTTTTGCATAACTCCTCTCCCTCTGTCCTGTGGTATTTCTCTACCCCATAATCCAACAAACACAACTCTACAGCCCAATAGGTTTTCATACAGGTTTATATATTCAACTCTCAATCCACAAATCCTCTACACAAGATTGCATCAAATATACAAAGATACAAACTGCTCTTCTATATGAGATACTAAACCTATAAAACCCTTAATGTTCATAGCTATTTAATGCCAGTTAATATCAGCTGGGTCCTTGGGAACCTCTTTCTTGTCAGGACCTCCATTCTCTGACCTCCTCAGACCTCTCCACTCTCCCTTGCCCCGCCCAGTCACCAGCTTTCCTTTATTTTAGTAATTAAATGGGAAGGTTCAGATGAAGTCACCTCTTGAGCATATGACAGCTCTTCTTGGGGAAGTGAATTAACATTAAAATACAAACAGCTTCAGGAAAATCTACAGAATGCTGCCACAATGGAGTAGATAGCTTACATTTGCATCTGTTTCTGTCTTGCAGATAAGAACAAAGTGTTAAAGACATTCTATAATCATGATATCCATTCAGCTAAAAAAAAGCCAGAATTCAAAAGTTCAATTGAAAATATGATCAGGTACAAATAAAAAGAATGTTTTTAATTAATTAGTTAATTAATGTTCCAAATGTTGCTCCCCTTACAAATTTTCTCCCACCATTCCCCTTCCCTTCTCCTTTGAAAGCCCCCCCCACCATACCTCCATTTACTTCCCTCACACAGGCACAAAAAGTCTTTGCAGGATTAGGGGCATCATCTCCCACTGAGGCCAGACAGTGCAGGCCTGATGGAGAACTGATTCCAGAGTCAGGCTATAGTTTTAGAAACAGCCTCTCTCTACTTGTTGGGGGACCCACATGGAGAATGAGCTGTATATCTGCTGCAAATGTACGGAGGGATTTGGTTAATTCCCTGTATGCTCTTTGGTTGGTGGCTTAATCTCTGAGAGCCACAAGGTTCCAGGTTAGTTGAGTCTGATGGTTTGCCCGTGTAGCTCCTATCACCTTCAAGATCTTCTTCTACAAGTGTGCCCAGCTTCTGTCCAATGTTTGGCTGTAGGTATCTGCATCTTTTTTAGTCAGTTGCTGGGTAGATCCTATCAGAGGACAGTTATGATAGGCTTCTGTCTGTGAACATAACAGAATATTTTTGTTATTGTTGCTATTACTTTTATTTTTTATGGTCCAGTTGTCTGCCTTCCTACAGTTTCTCTTCCCCCTGTCTTCAAGAGAATGTCCCCCTGCGTGCCCCAGTAAAGCCTCTCAAGGGTTAGACTAGTCTTCTCCCACTGCAGACAGAACAAACAATTCTCTGCTATATATGTGTCAGGGGCCTAGGTCTAGCTACTGTTTGCTGTCTGGTTGGTGGCTCATTGTCTGAGAGATCTCAGGGATCTGGGTAAGTTAAGACTGCAGGTTGTCCTGTGGGGTCACCCTCCTCCTCAGCTTCTTCCAGCCTTTACCTAATTTAACCACAGAGGTTCACAACTTCAGTCTAATGGTTGGCTGTAAGTCTCTACATCTGTCTCAGTCAGTTGTTTTTTGGGCCTCTCATACAGCCATACTATGCTCTTGTCTGTAAGTGTAACACAGTATGAGGAATACTGTCAGGCCTTGGAGAATCCTCTTGGGATGGATTCCATGTTGGACTGGACACTGGACTGCCTTTCCCTCAGCCTCTTCACTGAAGTTCTTTTAGACAGCAGCAATTTTGGATCAAGGTTTTTGACTGAGGAATGACAACCCATCCCTCCACTTGATGTTCTTTCTTTCTACTGAAAGTGGACTCTAAAATTTCCCTTTCCCCACTGTTGGGCATTTCATGCAAAGTCTCTTCCTTTGTGTCATGAGAGTCTCTTACCTTTCAGATCTCATAACAGAGTATTATTAATAGTATCAAAGATTGGTGCTTGACCACTGGATGAGTATCAAGTTGGGCCGGTTATTAGTTGGCCATTCCTCAGTCTCTGCTCCATCCTTATCCCTATATTTAAAAAGAAACTACTTTAAAAAGAAGCAACATATTATAGAATCAATGACAGGCATTATATATTTAGATGGTTCTCTAACTCAACTTTATTACCTAAGATCAGTTTTTTTTTCTTTGACACTTGCAATTTCTCCTTTATACTTTTGAAACTTCTACTCTGTCTCTGTTTCTCTCTGTGTGTCTCTATCTCTCTCTTTCTCTCTGATTGTCCATAATACTTGACAGTTTAAGTATTTAAAAACTTTTGACATAACAAAGGTTAAAAAAAAAGCATAAAGGATGAAGGAAAATCAAGTGATTAAAGTCATAAAAGATGATTTATGTTAATAAGAAATGATAACACATCATGTACCTTAAAAATAGAGATCACTAGACATCACAAAAAAGGCAAAAGTTATATGTTATAATTATTGTATTAATGGATTAAATATATTAATTCTTTATTTGTGATTAATTATATTCTTTCTTTCCTTATTTATACATTTATTAATGGATTAAATATATTTATTCTATATTTATTAAATTTATTCATTCATTCATTATTCTATTATGAAGTGAAGCACACTCTTCTTTCACTTATGAAATATATATGGTTGTGTACATAAAATAGTATTTTGTAGATATAATCTGGAAAACATAACCATAGAGAAGAGAATATCTTTCAATTTTCTAGTATTCTTACTGATATGTCATGGGTAGGAGGGAAATAAACAGTAACAAATACCCTAAAAAGAGAACAAGACCTGCTAATAAATAACAAGACCAAATACAAATAGTCATTGTTAAACACTTTTATTAATCATAAGTTAAGTTCCTCTATTATTTCACAATAAAGCTGATTCATTTTTCAATACTCTATTTGACAAAGAAAAATACACCATGGTAATATGGTGACTGGGCAATCTTCATTTCCTTGTACACTCCTAACATCCCAACACCCATTACCTCAAAAATAGGCCTGTCCATCTCTCCACGGCTTTGTGAGATTAGTGGATTTTTTACTTCCTTTCCCTTTTCACAGTTTGTTACCATCCTTATTTAGAAACCTCATTTCATAGAAAACAGTAGGGTAGAGATCAGTAGAAATAATAGGGCTGGACATTTAAGGGCATAATCTGAAGTTATTATGTCTCTAGATGCAGAATCTCATTGGGAGGAGCCGCAGATGCTGAAGCATTTTTTGAATTGTGAGTTTCCTGAAACTCTCTCAAACAGAGTAAGGAAAACAGACGAGCACAAGGAACTGGCTATAACAAATATGGTAGAAGATTGTTCCACGCTAGTCAGTTAAACAATGTTAGTAAAGTCAAAAGTTTGATGATTTAAAATATGAGATTCTGTATAGTACCCATCTGGTAACATAGACTTCTTCCCATATATTCATTCTAAACAGCACAGGAATGACAAATAAGGAATGTGTTGAGCACGGACCTCAAAAAAAAAATTGAATAAACACAATACAGATGCAAAAAATTAGAAATACTCATTAGTTTGAAATCAGAATACTAAGGTAAAGGGGTAATAGAGAGAGGAAGGGGAAGAATTGATAGAGGAGGAGTCCCATAAAATGGAGTAGCAGGATGTCTGATGATGAGAGCAATCCTCAGAACACTCTTGAAACAACTGTAAAGCAGTTTATGAAGCGCAATAGATGAAGAAAGTTTCCAGAAGAATGTTTTTCTCCAAGAAAAAAATATAGTTTAGGTAATGTTTACGTGAAGAAAATAGAACTAAAACTTTCCCTCAGATAAATAAGACAAAATAAAAATCCCCACTCAACTAAACACAGAATATGTAAGGATGGCTCCGCTGGTGATGCTATGCATGCACTGTTCCCCAGCAGGCATGAGTGACAGTATTCACCTGTAAGTCCAGCATTCCCAGGAGCTCACTGGATGGCCACACAAGCTGAAAGAACAAGCTTCCAAATCAGTAAGATGGACTACATCAAATGCATTGCATTGAAAGAAGCAGACAGTCTCTGGATTTCAACCCCTAACCTTCTCAAAGGTCATAGAGTCCACCATATAAATAAATAAATAACAAGTTATTAGATATAATGGGTAAAACAGTTACTTAATAACACTTTGTCTATAGTGGAGGAAAAAATCATGTGGCACTGTTTTAAACTTGATATGTTCAATCATTACATGACAACACCTTGTTTAATGCTTGAGACATGTAGTTTATAAAGTAATGAATATTGAAAATAGAATTATACACTTTTTATATCCACAAGAAAAATTGTTCTACAAAATACTATTTATTTAATAACTATAGTTATTAAAATATAGAAAGGATAATGACACATATATGATGAACTGAGTTGTTGGGAAGGACAGCTGTTAAAATTGGAAACACATACACTGGAGGAGTCTTCCTTTTTTTCAGCATCCTCGTCAGCATCTACTGTCATCTGAGTTTTTGACCTTAGCCATTCTGACAGGTGTGAGGTAGAATCTCAGGGTGTTTTGATTTGCATTTCCCTGATGACTAGGGATGTTGAACATTTCTTTAGGTGCTTCTCAGCCATTAGATATTCCTCAATTCAGAATTTTTCTTTAGCTCTGTACCACATATTTAATAGGATTATTTGACTCTCTGGAATGTAACTTCTTGAGTTCTTTGTATACATTGGACATTAGACCTATATCAGATGTCTATGAATGTCTAATAGAATTCTGCACTAAACCCAACTAGTCCTGGAATATGTTTTTAGTTGGGAAACTTTTGATGACTGCTCATATTTATTTAGGTACTATGGATTATTTTGGATGATTTACTTAATCCTGATTTAACTTTGTTGCCTCTTACCTACCCATAAAATTTTTTTATTTTCTCTAATTTTTTTAGTTTTGAGTATATTCCTTTGTAGTAGGATCTGATGAATTTTTGAATTTCTTAATTTTCTATTGTTATGTCTCCTTTTTCATTTCTGATTTTGTTAATTTGAATACTGTCTCTGTGCCCTCTGGCTAGTCTGGATAAGAGTTTGTGTATATTTTTGACTTTCTCAAAACTCATGTTTTTTGTTTCTGTTTTGCTTTTTTGTTTTGTTTTCTATTGTTTTTTTAATGCGTTGTATAGCTCTTTTTTTGTTTCTACTTGGTTCCTTTCAGTCCCTAGTTTTGATTATTTCATCCGATCTACTTTTCTTGGGTGCATTTGCTTCTGTTTGTTCTATAGCTTTTAGGTGAGCTGCCAAGCTGCTAGTGTATGCTCTGTCTACTTTCTTTTTGGAAGCCCTCAGAGCAATGAGTCTTCCTCTTATTAATGTTTTCATTGTGTCCCATAAGTTTGGATAGGTTGTGTGTTCAATTTCATTAAATTCTCAAAAGTCTTTAATTTATTTTTTGATTTTTTTCCTTAACCAACTTATCATTGGGTAGGGCATAGTTTAGCTTCCATGTGTCTGTGAGCTTTCTGTAGGTTTTGTTTTTATTAATGACCAGTCTTCATCTATAGTGATCTGATAGATTGTATAGAATTAGTTCAATCTTCTTGTATCTGTTGAGGACTGTTTTGTGACAAATTATGTGATGAATTTTGGAGAAGGTACCATAAGGTGCTGAAAATAATGTACAATCCTTTGTTTTAGACTGAAATGTTTCATAGATATATGTTACATCTATTTTATTTATAACTTCTGTAAGCTTTACTTTGTCCCTCCTCAGTTTTATTTATGAGAGTGGTGTATTGAAGTCTCCCACTATTATTTTGTGAGGTGCAATGTGTGCTTTAAACTTAAGTAAGGTTTAATGAATATAGGAGCCCTTGCATTTGGGGCATAGATATTCAAAATTTCATCTTGGTTGATTTTTCTTTGAAGAGTGTAGATTTTTCTTCCTTATTTTTCTTGATAACTTTTGGTTGAATGTCATTTTTATTTGATACTTGAATTGCTACTCCAGTCTTTTTTTAGGACCAGTTGCTTGGAAAATTGCTTTCCATCCTTTTACTCTGAGGTAGTGTCTGTCTTTGTCACTGAGGTGTGTTTCCAGTATGCTGCAAAATGTTGGTTCCTCCTTAAACATTCAGTCTGTGAGTCTGTGTTTTCTTTTAATTGAAACATTGAGTCCATTGGTGTTGAGAGATATTAGGGACTAATGATTTTTGTTTCCTGTTATTTCTGTTGCTATAGTTAGAATTATATTTTTGTGGCTATCTTCTTTTTGGTTAGTTGAAAGATTACTTTCTTGCTTTTTCTAGGGATTGGTTTCCCTCTTTGTATTTAAGTTTTCCACCTATTATCTTTTATAGGGCTGGATATGTATGCAGATATTGTGTAAATCTTATTTTGTCATGGAATATCTTGGTTTCTCCATCTATGTTAATTGAAAGTTTTGTGGGATATAGTAACCTGGGCTGGCATTTGTGGTCTCTTAGTATCCATATGACATCTGTCCAGAATCTTCTAGCTTTCATAGTCTCTGTTGAGAAATATGGTGTGATTCTAATAGATCTGTCTTTGTATGTTATTTTACCATTTTCCCTTAATGCTTTTAATCTTCTTTCTTGGTTTTGTGCATTTGCTATTTTGACTATTATGTGAGGTGAGGAATTTCTTTTCTAGTCTAATCTATTTGAAGTTCAGTGGGTTTCCTTTTTGTTTATGGGCACATCTTCCTTTAGATTAGGACATTTTCTTCTATAATTTTGCTAAAGATATTAACTGGCTTCTTAATTTGTGAAACTTCCCCCTCTTTTATATCTATTATCTTATTCTTTTCTGAATTTTGTGAAAGTTTTGGGTTAGGAGCTTTTTGAATTTTGTATTTTTTTGACTGTTGTGTCAATGTTTTCTTTGGTATATTCTGCCCCTGTATTCTGTTGGTGATGCTTATATCTGTGATTCTTGATCTTTTGCCTAGGTTTTTTATCTTCAGGGTTGTCTCCCTTTGTGATTTCTTCATTTTTTATATTTCTGGGCTTGGATTCTAGATTGTTTTGTTCAAAAACTTTACCTGTTTGCTCGTGCTTTCCTGAATTTTCTAAAAACTTCTATATGTTTACCTTTGTTGTCTTGCATTTCTTGAAGGAAGCTATTTATGACATATTTAGAGTCCTTTAACATCATCATAAGTTGGGATTTTAAATCAGAATCTTGCTTTTCTGATTGGTTGGGGTATCCAGAACTTACTGTGTTGGAAGAACTGGTTTCTGATGATGGCAAGTACCCTTGGTTTCTGTTGCATAGGTTCTTAGACTTAACTCTCACCATCTGCTTATCTGTTAGCTGCTCTTGCTGATTCTGACAGTGACCAGGCCCTTCTGTAAGCTTATGCACCAGCACTACTAGGGGACCAGTTCTCTCCCAGCAGGGCCTGGGGAGAGATAGCTGTGGCACAAGATCAGAAAAGAGCACAGAAAGAAACCTAAAGGGTACTGTCCGAGACTGCTCCTCTATTTTTGTGTCCTGAGACTATGGGGAAGACTCACAGAGCAGAAGTAGTGGACTTACCTGTGCTCTCTGCTGTTTCCGCACTTCTGGATGACCAACTCTCTTCCAGCATGGTCTGGGTATAGAGAGCCATAGCACTCCTGGGTGCTTCATATACCCAAAAGAAGCCCCATCATCTGAAAAGGACACATGTTTCACCATGTTCATAGCAGCCGCATTTTTAGTAGCCTGAAGCTGGAAAGAACACAGATGTCCTTCAAATGAAAATGGATACAGAAATTTTGGTACACTTACACAATTGTGTACTACTCGGCAATTAAAAAGAATAACTTCATGAGATTCCTAGGGAAAAAGATGAAACTAGAAGTTATCATTCTGAGTGACATAACCCAGTCACAAAAGAAAACTCATGTTCTCACCAATAAGCAGATACTAGCCCAAAAATCTTAGAAAACACAAGAAACAATTCACAGAAATTATAAAGTTCAAAGAGAAGAAAATGCAGCAGGTGGATGCCACAGTCCTTCTTAGAAGGAAGAACAAAACACTCATGGAAGGAAATAATGAAATTAATAGAGGAGCATAAATTGGAGAAAAGATAAACTATAGACTGCCTCAATTGGGGATCTATCCCATATGCAGCCACGATACCCACACACTATTGCTGATGCCAAGTAGTGCTTACTGACAGGAATTTGATATGGATCCTTCCTCAGAGGCTCTGCCAGAGCCATACTTATACAAAAGATGATGCTTGCAAAAAGTGCCAGCCCAAGCTGCTATACCCAGCAAAACTATCAATTACCATAGATGGAGAGATGAAGATATTTCAAGATAAATAAAAAGTTATACAATATCTGACCACAAACACAGCACTACAATGAATTATAGGTGGAAAACCCAATACAATGAGGGAAAATACAGCCTAGTATAAATAAGAAAACTTCTAAACAAGAAAACAAAAAGAAGAAAAAGAAACAGACACAACTCAACACACGATAGCAATAATAGCAGGAAACAGAAAATACTATTCCTTGATATCTATTAACATAAATGGACTCAACTCCCCAATAAAGAGACATAGGCTATCAGACTGGATACAAAAACAAAATCCATCCTTTTGCTGCGTACAGGAAACTCATTTCTAAGACAAAGACAGACACTATCTCAGAGTAAAAGGGTGGGAAAAAAACTTCCAAGAAAACAGCCTGAAGAAGCAAGATGGAGTGGCTATTATAATATCGAATAAAGTAAAATTCCAACCAAAAGTTATCAAAAAAGATAAGGAAGGAAACTTTTTACTCATTACTGGAGAAATCAGTCAGGAGGATCTCTCAATCCTTAACATATATGCTCCAAATAAAAAAGCACCCAAATACATAAAAGAAAACCTACTAAAGCTCAAAAAATACATTTCACCCAACAAAATAACAGTGGGAGACTTCAATACCCCACTCTCACCAATGGACAGATAATGGAAACAGAAATTGAACAAGGATACTACAAAACTAGCAGAGACTTTGAACCAACTAGGATTAATAGATATATACAGAACATATCATCCTAAAGTAAAAGAATACACCTTCTTCTCACCACCCCATGGAACCGTCTCAAAAATTGACCACATAATTGGACACAGACCGAGCTTCAATCGATATAAGAAGATTGAAATACTCCCATGCATCCTCTCAGATCAACATGGTCTACGACTGGTCGTTAATAACAACAAAGACAACAAAAAGTCCACTTACACATGGAAACAAAGAAACGCACTGTTAAACAATAGCAGGGTCAAAGAAGAAATAAAAAAAGAAATTAAGGATTTTCTAGAATTCAACAAAAATGAAAACACAACATAACCAAACCTCTGGGATGCAATGAAAGCAGTACTGAGAGAAAAACTCATAGCCCAAAGTATTTCCAAAAAGAAACTGGAGAGAGCTTACATCAGCAACACGACAGCACAGCTAAAAGCCATAGAACAAAAGGAAGCAGATATACCCAAGAAGAGTAGACGGCAAGAAATAATCAAAATTAGGGCAGAAATAGACCAAATAGAAACAAAAAGAAACATTGAAAAATCAACAAAACAAAGAGTTGGTTCTATGAGAAAATCCGCAAGATTGATAAAACCATAGCTAAACTAACTGGAGGGCAAAGAGAGAGTATACAAATTAACAAAATCAGAAAGGAAAGTAGAGACATAACAACAGAAACAGAGGAAATTCAAGAAATCATCAGATCCTACTACAAAAATTTATACTCCACAAATTTGAAAAATCTGGAGGAAATGGACGAATTCCTAGACAGATACAAGATCCTAAAGTTAAACCAGGAACAAGTAAACCATCTAAATAACCCTATAACACCTAAAGAAATAGAAGAAATCATCAAAGGCCTCCCAACCAAAAAAAAGCCCAGGTACAGATGGGTTCAGTGCATAATTTTATCAGACATTTATTGAGGATATAACACCAATACACTCCAAACTATTCCAAAAGATAGAATCAGATGGAATATTACCCAACTCATTTTTTGAGGCTACAATAACCCTCGTACCTAAACCACACAAAGATCCTACAAAGAAAGAGTACTTCAGACCAATCTCACTTATGAACATTGATGCAAAAATACTCAACAAAATACTTGCAAAACTAATCCAAGAACACATCAAAACGATCATTCATCATGACAAAGTAGGCTTCATCCCTGGGATGCAGGGATGGTTTAATATAAGGAAATCCATCAATGTAATCCACCATATAAACAAACTCAAAGATCAAAATCACATGGTCATCACCCTAGATGCTGAGAAAGCATTTGACAAAATTCAACAACCCTTCATGTTAAAAATCCTGGAAAGAACAGGAATCCAAGGTCCATACTGAAACATAATAAAATCAATATACAGCAAAACAACAGCAAAAATCAAAGTTAACGGTTGTCAACTTGAAGCAATCCCACTAAAATCAGGGACTCGACAAGGCTGCCCACTCTCCCCCTACCTATTCAACATAGTACTGGAAGTCCTGGCTGGAGCAATTAGACAGCAAAAGGAGATCAAGGGGATACAAATCGGAAAGGAAGAGATAAAAACATCACTCTTTGCTGATAACATGATAGTGTACTTGAGTGACCCCAAAAATTCCACCAGAGAACTTCTACAGCTGATAAACAAGTTCAGCAAAGTGGCTGGATACAAAATTAACTCAAACAAATCAGTAGCCTTCCTATACTCTAAGGACAAACATGTGGAGAAAGAAATTAGGGAAAAGGTACCCTTCACAATAGTCACAAAAACTATGAAATACCTTGGTGTGATTCTAACTAAGCAAATAAAGGGCCTGTATGACAAGAACTTCAAACCTCTAAAGAAGGAAATTGAGGAGGATCTCAGAAAATTGAAAGATCTCCCATGCTCATGGATTGGAAAGATCAACATTTTAAAAATGGCCATCCCAGCGAAAGCAATGTATAGATTCAATGTAAATCCCATCAAAATTCTAACACAGTTCTTCATGGAATTGGAAAGATCAACGTGTAATTTCATATGGAATAACAAAAAACCTAGAATAGCATAATCCATCCTCAACAACAAGAAAATATCTGCGGGAATCACTATCCCTGACCTCAAGCTATATTACAAGGCAATTGTGCTGAAAACTGCATGGTACTGGTACAGAAATAGGCATGTGGATCAATGGAATAGAACAGAAGATCCAGAAATGAGCCCTCATGTATATGGTCACCTGACTTTTGACAAAGGAGCAGTAAACATTCAATGGAAAAAGGACAGCATATTCAACAAATGGTGCTGGTCCAACTGGCATTCAACATGCAAAAGAATGAAAATAGACCCTTTTTTATCTCCTTGTAAAAAGCTCAAGTGTAAGTAGATCAAAGATCTCTACATTAAACCAGATACACTGAAACTATTAGATGAGAAAGTAGGGAAAACCTTAGAACACATAGGCACAGGAGAAAATTTCCTGAACAAAACACCAATGGCTCAAGCTCTAAGATCAAAGATTAAAAATGGGACTTAATGAGATTGCAAAGTTTCTGTAATGCCAAGGACATTGTCAAGGTAACAAAACAGCAACCAACAAAATGGGAAAAACGTTTTACCAACTCCACATCAGATAGAGGCCTAATATCCAAGGTATACAAGGAACTCAAAAAGCTAGACACCAGAGAATCAAATAACCCTATTAAAAATGGGGTAGAGAGCTAAACAAAATGTTCTCAGTTGAGGAACATCAAATGGCTGAGAAACATCTGAGGAAGTGCTCAACATCCTTAGCCATCAGGGAAATGCAAATCAAAATAACCCTGAAATACCACCTCACACCAGTCAGATTGGCCAAGATCCAAAACTCAGATGACAGCAGTTGCTGGCGAGGTTGCAGAGAAAGAGGAATACTTCTCCACTTTTGGTGGGGTTGCAAACTAATACAACCATTCTGGAAATCAGTCTGTCGATTCCTCAGAAAATTGGATATAGTACTACCTGAAGAACCATCTATTCCACTTCTAGGCATATACCCAAGAGACGCATTAATACACAACAAAGGTATATGCAACACAATGTTCATAGCAGCTCTATTTATAATAGCCAGAAGTTGGAAAGAACCCAGATGTCCTTCAGAAGATGAAGGATACAAAAATTGTTGTACATTTGCACAATGGAATACTACTCAGCCACCAGAAACAATGACTTAACCAAATTCTTAAGAAAATGGCTGCATTTAGAGAATATCATCTTGAGTGAGATAACCCAGTCCCAAAAGAAATGACATAATATGCATTCACTGATAGTGGGATGCTAACCCCAGATGCTTGCACTCCCCCAGAAACAACTCACAGACTGTATGAAGTCCAAGAAATAAAGAAAACAAAACAAAAAAAATCTTTACACAATGAGAAAACTTTGACTATTTCCATGTTACATTTTGTTTTACAAGTACTTTATGCTCATGTTAACTATTAAGTTTTCAATGCATACTCTCAACCCTTTAAAAAAATCAAGTACTGACTAAAAATATATATTCATGTAGTTTCATGTAAAAATTATCTTAATATCTGAAAAAATGTAATGACAAAAATGTATTGTACAATTTTATGCAAAAATGCTTAAAACCTGTATATTTATCTTTGTTTTGTAAAATAAAGTTGTAAAAATAAAAAATTAAAAAAAAGAAAATCTATTTTATTGGATATTAGGATGACAAACGCAGCTTGTTTCTTAGGACCATGTGCTTGGTAGATCATCTTCCAGTTTTTACTCTGAGGTAGTTTCTTTCTTTGTTATTGAGATGTGTTTCTTTTATGCAAAAAAATGCTGGATCCTGGTTGCATATCCAGCCTGTTAGCTTATGTCTTTTTATAAGTGAGTTGAGTCCATTAATATTGCGAAATATTAAAGACAGATGATTGTTAGTTCCTATTATGTTTCTTTTGATCTACAGTATATTGTATATCTCTAGGCTGAATACTTACAATTAGTCAAATATATACAAAATCAACTAAAAGAATATATGAAATACATAGTGAAATTTTATGTTTGTCACATTTTCTTATATTTTTTATCACCCTAATTTTAGGAAATATGCCTTGTACACAGGATATTAAATGTAAAAGAAAAATATATTTTTCTTTTATATTCATATTTTATATTTAGATTTCATGTGCATGTGGTTCTTTTCTTTTGGCTTTGTTGTGGGATGATTAATATCTTGCCTTTTTTGGGGGGACCGTGTAGGTTTTCTCCTTGTGGTAGCTCATTCTTTCTAGAATTTTCTGTAGGGATGGATTGATAGATACTGTTTGAATTTGGGTTTGTCCTGGAACATTTTGATGTTTCCATCTATGTTGGTTCAGTTATTTGCTGAGTATAGTAGCCTTAGCTGGCGTTTGTGTATTTTTACTGTTTGCATAACCTCAGACCAGGACTTTCTGTCTTTTAATGTCTGTTGAGAAGTCTGGTGTAATTCTGATATGTTTACCTTTATAAGTTACTTGCCCCCCCCCTTTCCCTTTCAGCTTTTACATTTTTTTCTTTGTTCTGTGCATTTGGTGTTTTGAATATTATATGATGAGAGGATTTATTTTTCTGTTCCCATTTATTTGGTGTTCTATATGCTTCTTGTATATTTATGACCATCTCATTCTTTAGGTTGGGAAAGTTTTCTTCTATGATGTTATTGAAGACCTTTTCAGGTTCTTTGAGCTAAAAATTTTAGTTCTCCTGTATTTCAATTATTCTTAGATTTGGTTTTTTTCACTGTGACCTGAATTTTCTGGATGTTTTGGGTTAGGAGTTTCTTGTTTTGAATTTTCTTTGGCAGTTGAGTCAGTCTCTTCTATGGCATCTTCTACACCTGGGATTCTCTCTTCTATCTCTTGTATTATGCGGGTAATGCTTACATCTATAATTCCTGACATTTTCCTAGGTTTTCTACTTCCAGGTTTGCCTTCATTTGTGTTTTCTTAATTTTTTCTACTTATACTTTTAGTTCTTGGACCTCCTCATGCAATTTCCTCACGTGTTTGATTGTGTTTTTCTGTATTTCTCTAAGGAATTAGTTTCCTCTTTAAGAGCTTCTACCTGTTTACCCGTGTTTTACTTTATTTCTTATTTCTTTCAGTGAGTTATTTATATACTTAAAGGACTCTATTATCTTTATGAGAAAGGATTTTAGGTCAGCTTCCCGATTTTCAGGTGTGTTGATGTATTCAGTGCTTGCAGTGGTGGAAGAACAGCATTCTGATGATGCCTACATATATTGGCTTCTGTTGCTCATGGACTTGTACTTGCCTCTCATCATCTCATTATCCCTGGTATTTGCTGATTGAGTGACTGTCTGGAGCCTATCTTTTCTTCCCTGGGTTGCTTCAGGTTTACTGGTAGGCTTGTGGCCTGGCTCTAGCAGACCTCCTCTGGGGCCTTCCCACTGTGGGATCATCAGAGCTGCAGAAGAGCTATGATATGTTTCCCTGGCTGCAGCAGATATCCTGGGAGACCTTCAGATGGTTGAATCTTCAGAGGAGCAGTCAAGCTGTTGTACTCTTTGAAGCTGTTCTCCATGAAAGCATATGGACTGTAGTTTCTGTTTCCCTGTGTGCAACAGAACTACAGAAAAGCTTCTAGTCTGTTTGGTCAACTGCCCTGCCAGACTTGGAGTACCCTGGAGTTCTTCAGACTCTGGTATCAATTGTCTTGTGTGCAGAGGAATTCCTGAGATGTCTTCAAGCTGTCGTGTCTTCAGGAGAGCAGAGCAACTTGGTGATAAGTTGCCAAGTTGCCCTGTGTGCCAGGAATTTCCTGGGATGTCTTCAGGCTGTGGTGTCAGGTGCCCATGTGCAGCAGATCTCCTAGGATGCAAGTTTCCCAGAGTCCTGTGGATCTTGTGGGATGCCTAAGGCTGCGTTGTCCTCAGGGAAGCAGACTAGATAGCAGTCTTCCCTGACAGAAATCACCAGCAGAAGGGGAGTGGAATTCAGGGGGTGAAAGTTTTGGGGGTGGTGAATTGTCTGTCCCAAGTACACTGGGCTCCCAGCAGCATCTGTGGGACATCAGGAGGGTACCTACTAGATGTCCTGAGTGCAGCAGATCTCCTGGGATGACTCAGGCTGTTGTGTCTTCGGGAGAGCAGAGTAGCTAGCAGTCTTCCCAGGCAGAAAGCATAGCCAAGAGGCTTTTATTATTTTTATACAAAGGTTGATAATGTAAATTTCCTTGCCACCTGAATTATAGCTTGTTCTTTCCTTTCAATGTTACACTTTTATCCACTATTTTGCTCTCTTTTTCTCTAGAAGCATAAAGTATCCTCTTTTTGTTCTTGTTTGTATTTTTTTTGAATCCCCTTTTAATTTAACTTCCCTTAGTTTGTAAATTAAGTTATGATTATGGATTCTTCGTATCATTAGTGCCATTAAATTTTTTTAATTGTGCTTTTATCTGAGTATTCCTTAACATCAATATAGAAAGAGGCACAGTCCTAAGAGCTGGCATGATTTTTCTTTTATGTTTAATATCCTGTGTGTAAGGCATGTCCCCAGCAATTTTGATGACAGAAAATATAGGAGGATATGAGAAGGATAAAATTCCACTGTGTATTTCATATGTGCTTTCAGTTGATTCTGTATACATTTGGCTACTTATAAGTAGTAAGTCTAGATATATACAATATACTAGAGATCACTTTATTTATTTATTTATTTATTTATTTATTTATTCTTATTTTATGCTTTACATTCTGACTATATTTTCTACTTTCTCCTCTCTTCTCAGTCCCTCTTTTCCAGATCCATACCTCCTCCATTTCTCATCAGAGAATGATAGGCCTCCCAAGAGTAGTATCAGAGACTGTGAGGACCTAGTCCAGACCCATATAGTCTCTCTGATTGTCAGTTTAGTCTTTGTGAGCCCCTATTAGCCCTGGCTGGTTGATTCTGTGTGTAATTTTCTTGTGGTGTTCTTGACTTTTCTGGCTTGCATAGTCATTCCCCACTATTCTGAAGAATTCCCTCTGAGCACTGCTTATTATATGGCTGTTTATTTCTTTATCTATTCCCATCAGTTACTGCATGAAGCCTCTCAAGATAATTTTATGCTATGCTATGATTTATGAACTCATTTATTAAGCAAAAATAGTTAAGCATGGAAAAGTCAAGAAACTTTCCTTATATCTCGAGTTGTTTATAGGAATTTGATTTTCAGTACTGGATCCTGTGGCTCTTGAATAGGTTATCATCAATATTAATGTACATTTTTTCTAGTTCTGTTACAGCTATTGTCTTTAATATTTATTTTATGTAAGATTCACCAATGTTTTCATGAACATATGCTTGCTGGTGCATGCATGTGTATATATGTGTTTCTTTTTCTACTGTCTGCCATGTTATTCTTTGAGTCAAATCTTCTCCTGAATGTGGAGTACATTATTTCAAGTAGAATGATTGGCCTGAAAAACCCAGGTTCCTCCTGCCTCTGGCCTTTGTGTTTTAGTCCTGCTATCCTGACTAGTTTTTATGCTGGTGCTAAGGATCTGATATTAGCTGTTCATGCTTGCTGAGCAAGCACTCCGCACACTAAATTTTCTCCCCATATCCCACACAGGAGCTTTCTTATTAATGCATATGTCATACCTATACTTGAGTCAATACAGGACTGTTGCACTTTTCCTAATTGAACTGGAACAAAGAGATACTAAAGGCTGACCTAGGTAGAAGCAGGAATCTGAAAAAAGTCAAGAGACACTGGGCGATCTCATGAGCCCCACAGCTGTTATCTCCCAACCACTGTGCTTTTGTGGAACACATTCTATCTTCCCTAGGGGCTAAATAACTCCCTAATGGAAAGTCATTCACTTAGGAGAAACATTAACTTTTGCAGACCTCTGGGGTGTCATTATTTTTAAATAATCTCTTTATAGTCTACTAGCTACAATGATAGAACATAGAACTAAATGGTACCATAGTGGCCCAGAAGAATTAATGCACCTCTTATTATGTTAAAGTTGCTTCAAGTTAAGGATGTTCCTAGGACCCCTTCAACATCCTTTATTGGTTTTCTGACCAAGAGTACCTTCATATCAAATTGTCTTTTAGTTTATTTACCTTCAAATTTCTCCTTTTCTGCTTCCAGGAATTCTTCTTCTATGGTTTTTCTCATTCTACAGTACTTAGTTTATCAAAGACCCAGAATCTCACATACTACTTTCACACACTCATTCTCCTGTGGGCCCAAATTTTGTACTCCCTTCTACAGTATTTCAATTTCTTGACCCCAAAAGGTTTCCTCCTTCATAACAAAAAAATGTATCAACACTCAGTCCTAATGTCCTGTGGGTCTGCCCTAATTTAATTATATATTAGTGTGAAAATAACTCAGTAATGTTCTAAGTAGTCACATGCAGCTTATAAGACACAATTTACATGAGCCATTTTATTTCAATACACTAAAGGATATAATGATATAAAATTTTAAAAATACAAAGGTCATATAACAAATTATAATTTCACTCTTCATCCGTTTCTGAGAGCCCAGTTGTCCATTCATCTGATAATTTATTATTAATTATCTATGTAATTCAGAAATGAAATATTACTACATTATATATCTGAATATCTGCATTTGAACTTATCTTTAAATACATAAAACTTTATAGAAATGCTAGATCAATATACACACTGTTTAATTCTCTGCTATTTCATACAGAACAGAATCTACCTTTGGGAATATTCTACTTTGATACATACAACAATCTTTCTGACTGAAATATAGTTTTTGGTTTTTATGGGTCTACCATGACATATTCAACTAATCTCTATGTGATTTGAAGTCTAAGGATTTTACCTTAACTCTTTTTTTTTAATTATAAGTGGTATTATAAGTGCATCTGTATAATTTATTGTTAGAAATAGAATTGCTAATATGAAAAATACATGAATTCTTACATTGACAAATACAAAAAATGACTTTAGATAATTTATATTGCCTCTCCTTACTTCAATGTTGGCCATTTCCACAGTTGAAAATTATTTTACCCTGAAGCAGTTGATACAGCTGTTTTATGGAATCAAAGGCTCATAAGTACAATTATAACCACTGATACAGTACCCTGTTTCATAGTAGCCTAATTATACACTTGAGTTCAGTATTTAATATGAGGCAATACAAAGAAACATATTTGGTACAGAAAATATTAAAATAAATACAGGTGTAAATGGTAAATAGTCAATGTAGAAAGAAAACCACTGAAGACAAGAAATAGAGAGGGTATCTGAAAACAAATGAAGTTTTGATGTAAGATTATTAATGTAGGTATTCTTGGTGAAGTAAGCCACAGACAGATTCCTGACCTAAGTACCACCAGGAGTTGCTATCTCTTTCACTTTGGGAACATTTACAATAGATTTGAGTGAAGACACAGATGTTCTTCTCCACTCATCGCCCCATCCTTCCTTCTGCTCTCCTTTCTTCTCTTTCTATCTTCTTTTCTCTCTTTCATTTTTATCTCTGCTCATTATTTTATCATTTTTTAAAGAATAACAATAGTCATGGAAACTGCCGCAAATCCCATTTTTTATCTTAAAAAATAGGAAAAAATCCTTCTTTTCCAATAAAAGAGAGAATAATGCCCAGTTCAACAATATAGTATTTACTGACTCATAAACCACAGTACCACCCAAGATGTTAACAAGCTGGCATGTTTTGAGCATCAAAGATAGAGAGGAAACTGTGTTTACATGTTTGGCACAAAAACTAATGAGGCAAGTCAATTGGCCCTTTGTCTTGAGGGTCTGGAGCGCCCAGCTCTAATGTTTGGTTTCTTCATTGGCACTTGTTCAAGTAATCACTTGTGGCCTAACAAAGCCTTGCTTGTGTTCCATTAGTGGCCAAGCTGAACTCTCTGCTTGGGCTGTGTTGTCTCTCAATAGAGAGCAGTGACAGAGGGCACACTTATTTGAAAACACTAAATCAGACCATGGTGATCTTTCTCCACCAAAGTAATCCAGAGAACAACAAGAAATGTTCAGTCTTGCTCCTTTTGTGTGGGGCAGAGCCATGGGAAGGTGGGCCCAGGGCCTTTGGAGTAGTTAGTTGGGAAAGCCAGTGACAAATGGGAGCACTCCAAGAGCTTTTTCCCTTCTAATATGACTGTTCCATTAACATTAGCAGCCACATAATGCATACCATGGTCCAAGCAATGAGGAAGTGGTTTGAGCCCACAATGGCAAGGACCATCTGGGTGATAACCCTGTTTTTCAGAGAGGATGCTGATAGTGTCTCTATAAGTATAACCTGGTAAGAAGGAAATGCTTTTAAAGTGGGTCAAAGTAAGACACACTGTAACTTCTTTCTCCTGCTGGTGTGCCTCTCTTCCATTCTGTCTCTTATTAGTTTGTTTTTTTTTTTTTTTTTTTTTTTTTTTTTTTTTTTTTTCCTGCTTCCATTTAAAGGAAGAAATGCTTTGGACCATCCCTGCATTTTTATCCCAACAACTGAATGAGTGAGTATCCAAACATTTGGCTGCTGATTTCAAAGTTCTGAACCAGAAATGAGGACTCCAAAATCTTGTTGCATACAACATTTTTTAAGTGACAGTTTTGGCAGTTTTACCTACAGATCTAGCAAAAATAAAACTTAGGACAGTTTGTTCTTAAACTATTTCTGGTACCAGTTCTGTGGAGAATGTACTAAACTACACATAATTAAATTGATTTTATTTCTTTAGTGACTGAAATTTTAAATGTTCAAAATGAGATTTTGGGATAGGTTAAGACATGTTCTTGCCTTTGCCAAATCCTTGAAGTTCTCTCTGGCGGCCTGCCTGCCTTGCATCAGATCTTTTTACGAAGGGTGTAAGTGTGCATTCTATGTGCTCTGTGCCTTGGAGTAACTAAGTCTACACTATGAAAACAAAGGAATGCAAGTGGGACATGTTACTCAGGAACTCACAGGATGTAATGCTAGAATTGCAGTATATGCAGAATTTGACTCGCATGTTTATTTGACTTAAAGTGTCCAATATTCAGTATTTTCTTTCTTAACCAATTACTACCGAAATGTTTCAATTTTAGAATGAAGAGGGTGCTGACTTCAGGAAGGTTTCATCTTATATTTCTTTAACGCATTTTACAGAAGACGTTTGAACTGCCCTTATCCCTGCATTAATTTTGCATATGTGTAAGGCAATTCCACATTCCATTCCTGTTGTTAATATTTACTTTGGTGTAATGAGCAGACTGTGCTGCGAGCACAAGCGACCTAGTGATGGTGGGAGAATAAGTAAACACGTGGACGCTTTCTAAAAGAGCAATTCTGTAAAGCAAGGAGACTTCTCTAAAGGCACGGAGTCTTTGACAAGGGAAGTCTTGTAGGCAGGTAGTGCACACTGGTCTTGTTGCTTTAACAAGACTAGTGTGCTTAAATACAGTTTTCTTGTTTTTATAGGCCTTTAAAAAGAGATACCCTTCAGCCATCTGCCTCTGCTTCCTTTTCTTTCCTGGGTGTGGGATGGCTCTTCCACCAAAATCCTGTGTGGGTCCTTCCTGTAGCCTTCTGCAGCACACAGTCAGGCACTACAGCTGAAACCCATAGCCCAGATCACTGGCGTGCATGGAACAAATGGGGGCAGAATGCGGAGCAAATGTGGCCAATTCTCAGCAGAGGAGCTGAGAATTTCTCAGCAGAGGAGCTGTTCACAGCCTAAGGTGTCATAATGGATGTGCATCTGCACCAGAAAAGCAGGTTACCTGCATCAGCACCACAATCTTACACAAAGATTGTGCACCTCCTCCCATCTTCCACCTGCAAAGGAGGTTTCATCAAAATCAAAGAGGAAGTTAACTCATCGCCCTATGAAAATATTTCCCACATTGTAGAATGCACTTCCTGCATATAAGCTATTTGCATTTTTAATTCGCAAAGGGCATATATGAGATTAAACAAATTAATAAATCAATTTGTCAACTACAATGGTATTAATCGGTTTAATGTTCATATAATAGTATATTATCAATATATCCTAACACGCACATGTGTTAATTATATATGTGCTGCATTTCATAATCTTTATATGGAGCACAGTATAACTTATATAAACTGCAGTGCATTTTATATTTACACAATTTATTGTGTAAATATATTCTGCACCACAATTAACTTAGTCACTAGACAGACCTCATGCACCCGATATTTTCAGATCACAGGGATGGGAGATTAATTTACCAAACAAGAAGGGAGGGTTAAGGCAAACCAAATAGAAAAATGACAGTGTGATTCCATATTGTTCTTTGGCATAACCATTCTCTGATAAGTTTTAAGAGCCCCGCCCCCAGGGATGAAAAAACTGAAGTTTGAAACAATAGCTAAATGCAGGTAGCATGAACAGTGAGCTACTTGTCAGTCCCTAACAATGCACAATATTGCAAGAGAACCTAGAGGAAGCAGTGGAGAATGGAGGGAGATAGAGAATCTCAGGTAATTTCTATCTAGAGGTGGGATGTTTGCACAAAATTGTTCAGATCACAAAATTAAAATTGTGTAGTATTGAGTACCAAATCTGAGTGGCACTCTGAATACTTTGATTTCCCAATCGAAGAAAGAAAAAAGGAAAAAAATCCTATTTCTGAATATATTTTCATAACTGACAAAGAATAATTAAACAACTGTTCTTATACAAGATATTTATCAAATTTATAACAAAATGGAACCAGATACCACTGGTGCTTTGTTCTGGACAAACAAGATAGTGTATGCAGAAGATGAAAGCAGAGGCTTCACAGAATCACTTTTGAAACCTGTATCTTTGAGAACTCTTGTTCTCTTACTGCTCCATCAGTTTAAAGATGTTGGCAAACAAAGGAACAAAGTGTTAAATGCTCGTTAAACGAAGACTGCGGAGATCTATAACATGTTTGATACAGAAGTTATGCAGGTTAACTTGAAAATATTTTTATAAGCAGTTAATAATAACCAATGAATTTTACTCAAAACAGCAGAACACCTAGTCACAGTACCCATTACATGCCCCCCCCCAAAAGTGCTGAAGTAGAGAATTACAGTTCATCTAACTGTTATGGAATGGAATATCACCATTAAATAAGTAGGATACATTGTGCTACTGATATTAATATTTTGTGCCAATGTCAAAACCATTTCTTCATCAAAACATATGTTTTAAAACTTAATGGAGATGAAACTATAAAATAATCTTATGTTTTAAACTAGCTTCAAAAATAAATTATGTTTTCATGAAAGGTTAGAAATTACAGTATATTCCCAATACCTAAATTTGACATATTTATGAGCTGTCAGATTTGTCAAGAGAAACATCAGAAATAATACCAGAGATTTTCATTTAAACTTAAAACTTTGTAATAACAAATAATTCATCCTACTGTTTAAAAATCTTAAAACACAAAGATGTGTACTATTTATTTTTTGCAATATTTGCCTAAGTTAATCAGTGTTATTTTATTGTGATACACAAACAGGAGTAGTGAATTGTTTTTCACTGTGTCTATTCATTAGAATGAATTCCAATTTATATTGTGAACTGCATTTCTCCACTTAGACTTTTTCTTGTTCAGAGGATAGAAGATTATCTTGTGTGTTTTTTATACTTACCACCTAGTAATTGCCTTGAGCTTAAAACTCCTGGTGCACTGACTATCACTTTTTATGTCTGGTGATTTTTTTTTTTTTTTTTTTTTTCTGTCATAAGCAGAGTTTCTCTGCATGCTTGGGCAGGTAGCAGAACCTGTTCACCACAAATGGTTAAGGACTTCTGCTTTGATATCATAAACAGACAAGTGTAGTTACCATATTACTCTACAAAAATATGAAATTGCAAATATTTCTAAAGCTGTTCAAAGTCCTTCCTAAGGGCTTATTTGCAACCCGCAGAAAGCAAAACTAACGCTTTAATGTGATTAGATTCTTTTTTTAATTTTAGAATCACGGTTTTAGTGCAGGTCCTGATGACCTGATACTGTCATCTCTACGTGGCACAATTGTTTGACCTTCAGAATTATTCATAACTGTGGTAGGCTTGTGTTTTAAGTAGTCTTTGAAGTCTTTGACTAGATTCGGTGTTTACAAGGATTCTCTCTGCATGAACTGTATCATGGAGCCTCCATAGCATATCCTTAACCAAAGCAAAACACAGTTCAACACCTACACAGACAACATACTGTTACCCCATATTCCAAAAGAATCGTTACAATCAGCATCATAGAAACTATTAAATATACCAATAACTTAGCTTACATTTTCTATGTTGATTTTAAATTATCACGTAATTTTTTTTTTAGAAATATGAGGTTTTTACTAAAACTCCAATGAATCATGTGTTTATTTAGAGTGTCCAAATACAATCTATCTTTCCTCTATCAGTTTCTAATTCCCAGAGGTTCTACCTCAGCACTAAGACCAGGGAAACTGATTCATAGCCCCTCACCAGGCTTCGGCAGAGAAAATCTGAATCCTGCAATTTTGATTAAGCTTGCTAATTTTCAGTCAAACAAGCTAATTTCCAGACAGATTCTTCTGATGTTTTCCCTCTGTTTGTAATTTGCATCATTAAATAGATTGGTGTTTCAAAGCAGCCACTGTACTAAGGTCATGGGACTTTGTGTTAAATAGAAACCACCTCATTTTTTTTTTTCCCAAGGAAGGAACAGAAAGCAGCTGATCCTGCAGTGGCAGGGCTTTCTTTGCTTTTAATGGGAAGAGGCTGAACTGTCTTGTGGATCAGAGAAATTTGCTCTGGTTTGGAGCACGGCTTTTCTCTATGTCTTTGTGCTCCAGAAAGCAGCCCAGGATCACAGGTGGCCTTGATTATCAAGATATTTTTTAATGGCGTCCCCCTCCCCTCCCTAGAACAGCAGGGCATCTTCCTGATGTGAATATGTCTTTTTAAGTGTCACAAAATTAAAAAAAAAAAATTTAAAGCAATATCTCAAACCTAAATTAAAAATATATGTCATTAAACTTCAAAGAGCAAAATTGGATCACAATCATTACTAGTGCTACAAAGCGGATACATAGATATATAAAGTTATAGCCTTTCATAGCCATTTTTTTTTTCTGAGAAGGTTTTCAAAGGATGGCTTCTAAAATAACATGCCTAATGCAGAAAAAAGAAACTATACCTCTCCACTCTTGCCTATGCCTCTCCAGAATCAAATAATTTCCTTTTGTCTTGTGTCACAGGAATATGTTCTTGGTTTCTTTGATACCCTGGAGCACTATTTCTGCCCTACAAGCTGACAATGGTGTTTGCATTAAAAAAAAAATCTTCAATTATATAATGCTGTGCCATTCATATCAATGTGCCTGAGTCAAATTAGCCATTCTGTTCCACAGGAGGAAGAAAGACCATAAAATGCACCCTGATTCTGTATTGACAATTTCACTGACACAGAGAGGGCTTTGTTATTATGCAACCTCACCCTTCTCTTATAGAAACATCATATTTTGACATTGAACCTCCTCTGCCACATACCTCTGGAGCCACTCTGACACTATGTTCTCTGGTAATTCAATAGAAAAAAAAACTGTAATCCTTAATAACCACTCACAAATGTTTATTGTTGGGGATGTCCAGATTCGGGCTGCAGTAGCGCCGAGTTTCTCCTTCCAGTAGAGATTTTTGCAGAATTTTTTTCTATGTGTTACCTTAAATTATAAAGTGAATTCTAGGAAATCCACTATTTTGTTTCAGCCACCAGTTTTTAAGCCTTTACTGAAAAAAAGAGATGTGCATAAAGATTTATTGTCAAGAAGACCGCTGAGTTCAGAGTGCATCATTCAGGACAATTAAACATGTTTTAAAATAACCTTCCTTCATAAGAAGGCATGCTATGTAATAGGGACACTTTAATAAGTGAATACATACATGAAAGCATGTCCTCTCACAGGCTAAGCTCTTATTTTGACAAGATAAACCTGTGATTAGCCCTTAGGGGGATATTTAGGTGAAAAAAAAGCATTTAGTTTATCAGCATGCACACTGTTTGGTAAATGAAGAATATTGCATCCTTGGACTGCGAAGCTTTGGCTTCAGACTGGGCATGAGGATCAGTTGCCCTGTCAAGTTGCTCCTTAGGAGGAGAAGGGTGGACAAGGGTTGATTCATAGACAATAGTTTTCCTGTCTTTGGCACAATTGTCCAAGCTTAGCACTTAGAATGAAAATATATTTTGTCTTTCACTTCAGAACAAAATCATGGTATCAGGTTATGATGTTTGGTTTATTTTAAAATCTTTGATTTGTTACTGGGAAGACAAAAGAAAAATTAAACTGTCCTCCCGTAAGCAAAGGATGAATATGATTCATTAGACAAGTGCCCTGTGAAGACGTTATACAGAATCAATATTCTTTGCAGTCAGTCTGTACAAACATTGGAAGAATGTAGCACTGTCCTATTTACCTGAAAAGAACTCACATAAACTTCCTGCTCCCTGTGCTCCAAGGTTACAAGGACAATGAGAACCACCTCAATTATGTCTTTAGTTTCACAGGTAGATACCATGGAAGAGCATGGAAATGCCTCAAAAATGAAGCAAGAAAGGCTCTTTTGATTGTATTCTGCTGTGTGCAAATGTGACATATTTAATTAGTATTATGTGCTATCCTTCAAAAGTCACCAGCTATTTAAGACACGATAATTACCTTTTAACAACTAGCAGCTGCTAAACTTCTCAAGCACCCATAACTTTCTGATTCTCAGGGAAGGCCACAAGTGACTATTCCCTGGGGCAGAGTACAACGCATACAGATGTAGGCCACAGCTTCAGAACTAAGCTCCAAATGCACTGTCTTCATTCTCAGCCATAAGTGGTACGTGGATGGTTCAAGTTCACATGACCAAAAGTGCTTCAGTCAAAGTAACAAACAATTCACTTGCTGTAGGAAAGCAAGTACATGTTGTTTATCCATTGCCCTTAGGTTGAAGGAAATCATCAAGCTTTTAATTTTGAGCGAGAGAACTAGTTAGTGTTCAAAAAGCAATTTTTTAGCCCCCTCTCTACCCACTCTATTGGACTGCAGAGTTTCCAAAGCAGCACAATGAGGTAAAAAAAAAAAAAATGCCCTTTTAATCAGATTACCCTTGGCGGACTTCCCAAACTCAGGCTGAAGTGCAGTGCTTGTGGTTTCCCAACAGCTTACACTAAGCCTGCGCCATGGAAATAATCTACTTTCAAAACCCAAGAAACAAATCGACTGCACTGAGGACATAAGTCGCTGTCATTAGGGAGTGATTAGGCTAAACATTTTTATACACTCTACTAGCCCACTTTTAAATTGTGTATCTCTACCAGATAGGAAGAAGGAACATCAGGTGAGTGTTCGGAACAACCATGCAGAAAAGGTGGTAGACCCAAATGAATAGAGCGGTAAAGAAAGGGAAGCTACGATTTCAACTTTAACCTGCTAATGCTATATCTGGATTTTCACATTTTAAACATAGTTCTTTGTGTACAATACATACGTACAGGTTTTTGCTTTTTTAGCTCATTTTTGGCATATTTGTTTGTTTGTTTCCAGGATGTATGGGGCAAAATTCCCTACCTTTTGTTGTAGGCTAACATCCTGTTTTGGGTTATATTCCTTATTTATGAAATTACATGGAGACTTTTATAATTTCTATCACAGGCTATCTGCTGTTCTTAAACAGGGAGGGCTAGATTGGGGAATTTTGTTTGCTATCAAAAGGTTGTATTGTGGAGGTTAATACAAAGATAGGTATGCTTTTAAATATGATTGACTTTAATCTTACAAAACCCTTGTATCAGCAACAAACACAAACAGCATCCAACGAAGCACCAGGACAGCACAGGTTTATAACCTCACATTGCATTTGCTGTTGCCTTCCCCTTCTAAAATGTTTCTGCTCACTAATGGACTGAGAAGTCATTTCTATTTATTATTATCATCATTAAAATAAAAATTATCAACCTGCATTAAAATGTAGAAAGCATTAGTTTATTTAATAATTTATTTAATGAGAAGCTAGATATCTTCTCAGTCAGTACACAAGGCATGTATTTTTTTTCTCAAGCTCAGAGAAAATGCTGGATGTGAGAATGGCTCCTTTCACCAGCCAAATGAATTTCTAGCTTAAGCCCTGTCTGCTTCCTACTTTGGACATTCTGCTGAGGGTTTCATTTCTAATTTATGAAATGTTTCATTAATCCTCAATCTGTCAGCTCTTTTTGACAACAATCAAAGCTGACAGACAAAGATGAATATTTATTAAATACTCCACACTTTAGAAGTTTTTGATATATACCATTCATTGTAGTCCCCATTACCCTTAATTTTAAACAAACTGTACTCTTCAAGTCTTCCTATAGCATACAGATAACATAACAAAACAATTCTTGCATGTCAAAATACATAATACTGAATACAAACACAACCCACAGGAATAAAATTCAAGCTGCAGCTGTCTTTAGAAGAATTGCTAGAACTCAGGAGAAAAGCACCTCCCTAGTATTTTAAGCATATATACATTTTCGTGTTCATGTGTGTGTGTGTGTGTGTGTGTGTGTGTGTGTTCTTCTTCCTCATCCTCTTAGCTCAGCCCCCTCCCCAGCATTTTCCAATCTCATGAATAATTCATGAACTGATAAATATGCAATTTCAAAAAGTGCAGACATGGCAGCACTGCATAAAAAAAAAAGAAAGAAAGAAAGAAAGAAAGAAAGAAAGAAAGAAAGAAAGAAAGAAAGAAAGAAAGAAAGAAAGAAAGAAAGAGAAAGGAATAGAGCATGTGCTTTTTTCACCCAAGTCTTATGCTGCACCTTACTGGTAAATCTTTCAGGATTCAAACCCTGTGTTGTATGCATAAGGGAGAGTGTGATGAGATTTCTCTCCTGACACCTTGCTACACATGGAGGGAGTTGTTTGGAGAACACTGTACTGCAGAAAACAATAAACATTTAAAAAAATGATGTGAGCAGTGTTTTGGACTTTTAAGCTTTACCTTTGTATATTTTAAATAAGCAACTTAAACTTTACTCTCATAGTAAGACCAGGACTGGGCTTGTCTGCCTTACAGCACCATTCTTTAGTGATACCACAGAACAGTCTTAAGGTGCCATGGCCTCTCCCAACCAGGTGTTATTCTTCAGAAGCCGGTTTCACAGGATCAGCAGTAAAGTGTTCTCCCTGAGGTTTCATAGAGGTAAAACCAATGGTATACGGAGCACACTGAGGCCTTCCGTTTTGCGGACTAATTGTTTGATTACCAGACTGAAACAAAATGGAGGGGAAACCTTTTAAAAGCAGCTCAGGAGGCATCCGAGAGAAGTAGAAATTTGTCAAGGGGGAAAAAAAAACCGTTTCTTAAAGGAACTGTAGCATCTGCGGAGAAAAAGATTATAGGTAATGTAATACCCATGGAACCTTCTATTCAAAAAGCTATGGCTAGATATGAAAGAGGAATAAAGTACATATTGAAGGAAAACTATTCTAGGTTAGCAACAGTTAAACAAAAAATGAAACAGAACAAAACAAACAAACAAAAAAACAGAAGAGGAAAAGGAATTTAATCTGAAATGTAACCTTTCAAATGAACACTTAAATTGGAAAACACCATGGGTAAGAAATAGAGCACAGCATTTAATTTGGCCTGGCTAGTTGGAAGCCTATATTTACTGTACTATAATTTCAAATTTAATTAAGTCACACTGCTGACGCCAGTAGCATCAACACAGTAAAGATGATTAATTGCATGCATAAATGAAATATAAACAGCTCAGAAAGCAACATTAATGCAGAACTTTGTACACAGAAATGGTATGATCAATTTAAGTGTAAGCGCCTACCTGGGTCTTTGAGACACTTGCCAAAATTGGGATAACGGTCCTATGGTGGAATATAATCACTGTACCAAAAATATAACCTTTTATGGGTCATTATTTTCCTAAGACACGTGTCCATGCTCCTCTTTCCTCTCCTCCCTGTACCTCAAGCACCAGCTTAATTTGTTATCTGCTAGAAGACTTCTCAGACAATTTGCATTGTCATCATATGAACTGGCTACTGGTACACAAACATGAACTGACACACTGCTGTGGAGGGACAGGGCTGTCACAACAAGGCAGCTGGACTGATATATTCACTTTTCTCCCATTGTACTTCCATTCGCAGCAGCGCTAGGACAAAGGGCCTGACAGAGATAACCACGGACTGTCACCTTGATTTGTCCGGGATAGCAGATATACAGAAATAAATTATATTTTCCTGCTTTATGAACATATCCCAGAAACAAATACACTTGCAAACAGCCTCTACCAAGTAGTAATACCAAAGAGACATCTCCTCATTCAGAGCTACTAAATGCTGCCTTACCGAGGCGATGGGGAAAAGCAAGAAGAAAGGCTCTGCAATATTTATGTCTAACACGGCAAAACAAAGTCTCTGGTTGTGAGATTTGTGATCGGTATTTCACTTAGGTTTGATTGGTAATGAATAGGAACACAGTTGTGTAAAATGTAAACTTACTTCTCCTAACAGAGGCCATGTAAAACCTAGCAAATGCAGCTGATGCCCCTCATAGGATATACATACTATACTGAAATAATTTTTTAACAAATAAAATGAATGACATTACTCAATGTCGTCTTATTTCTCCATAACCTTAATTTTATGTTTGTTAAAATTTACCAAATGTTAATTTTCTAAGCTTGAAAGGGGCAATCATAGTCGGCTGCATATGAGAAATTTTCCTGGGTAATGTTTTTATGCCACTGTTTAATTTACTACTTTATTGACAAGGTGTTTGTGGGCCTCTGAGATGAGACAGTTTTAATATCCACATGTAGATAAATGAAGCAGACAAGGTTGGAAAATGGTTTTCTGACAGCTTTCTGTGAGAAAACAGAACATTTCTCTGTGCAACAAGGATAAAAATATGTTACCTTATAAAATTGGAATCACCGCAAACCTGATAAAGATCACGAGCACAGAAGCCTTATCAATTCTTTCTATTTTCACAGACAATGCCACAGGCTTGCTGATCTTTCAAAGAACACATTTTCACAGCCTCATGTTTAAGAACTTTTTTTTGAGAATCATAATATTACCTACAGTTCAATTCATTATTATTTCTAACGCTAACCCAACAGGATGTGTGAGAAACACTAGCATAAAGAAACAAGTAAAATTTATATCCCATTTGCTCTTTTACAAAAGATAAATGATGAGATATGGCCAATCTGAACATGCTATATTTTAGAAAATGACACTGCATTCTGTAGCTGAGTATATTGTATTGAAAACAATCATATGAAAACTATGTTTCTTTCAAAGGAGCTATTCATTTTGAATTTTCTCTGGTTCTGTTTTGTTTTCTGCTGCACAGAACATACAGGTTTTGTCCACAAGCCACACTCGGTAGCTAGTGTTTTAAACAGTGACCAGCACAAACCAATGTGATACATGGTGCTGGGTGTGCATATGAAGAGAACATAAAGCCCTTGTGCATACTGAAATGCAAATGTCACTCGATCAAAGGTCTACGCTCTAACAATGAAAGATGCACTCAAAATTAAATCTATGCTTTAATAGGATAAGAAAAAAAAAATCCCCAAATAACTTGCTTTAAATATACTCAGCGATAATTCTAAATAAATTCAAAGTGTTGTTTGTTACTGTCCAGGAAAGAAATGGTACAGATACGGCCTTCCTCAGAATTCTATGCAGCCAACCGTAAGAGCTCTGTGCCTCTGCACCTGACTGCAGCAGAACCCAAACTTGACGGTTACAGGGGATGACAGAAAGGGAACACTGAAAGTGCTATTATGCAGTTTACAAGAGAAAGATTTCAGCACATTTCAGCTTCCTCTAGTTATTCTAGCTGGGTCTCTTCCGTCTCTCTCTCTCTCTCTCTCTCTCTCTCTCTCTCTCTCTCTCTCTCTCTCTCTCTCTCTCTCTGTGTGTGTGTGTGTGTGTTTATTTGCTGTGTGTAGATTTTATAGATTTTAATTCTGAGACTCAATATGTCCTTGGTAGATCATCTCTAAGACCCTGTGCCTATTAGGATTTAACATCATTTGACAGATTTTTCAGTCTGCTTTAGTTACAAGTAAAATTCACAAATACTGTATTCATGTACACAGTCCTTTTGGGGGGAAAAAAAGGTGGACATTATCTCTGTATTTGAATCATGTGTTCTGAGACCACATTTTACACTACAAAGATTTTTTTGGTTTGCTTGTTTTTTTTTTTTTTTTAATTCTGATTAAAAGTAGGAATGTGTTTAGTTTAGGGCTTTTGTCATTTCAAAAACTAAAATGGTTTTCAGTAGATAACATTTGTGTTTTAATCTATATCATATACATATTCTTCACAGCTGAATGTGTCATGTAAAAATGTTTTTAGAAATAGAAGTTATTTGCAATTGTTTTATACTAAGTACAAATTAGAGTTCTACGTTCATACTGTCTATACTTACCAAAGAGGGAAGGGAATGGAATGATTCAAACTTCCCAAAACATGTCATATCATATCAAAACACACACCTCAATAATTATACTAAAGAAAATGGTGATATTTTAAAGTACTTTGTGGAGAACCCAAAGTATAAGATTTTTATTTCAGGAACAAAACCATAATTGTTCAACTCTTCTACCTGCTACAATCCTGTTGTGTCTAGGAATTTTCCTATACAGCATTTCTAGGATCAGGATTACTGATTGGCATTGTCTTAAACTTCCCTTGAATTTAAGAGCAATGCAAGCCACGCTGCCCTGCTCCTAATATATTGGTAAGTAGGCCTTCGAAGATTCTATTTTCTACACAGGGTCAAGACTGCTGACAAGGGATTAATCAGCTGCCCCTCCTAAGCCATGAATCACAACAATTGCTGTCAGTTTGCTATGGTACAAACGCCTGAAAAGAGAAGAGTTGGGAAATGAAAGAACGTATCAGGAATGTAGAAACAGAAGTGCCAGAGAATAAGAGAAATTAGCTGAAACTACAGTTTGGCTACTTGTGACTTGATCTGATTCAGTCACCAAATTAAATAGAAGAAATATATATTGGACTAAGTGCTTTCAAGGACCCACCTTATCCCTCTGAGTTCATGCCCTTATATTACTGGTGACATTTTATAAAAAGCTTTCTGCCCATTTCCTTTCTTTTGGTAGGCACTGCTTATGTCCAGGTACACATTGAAATATGTCTATTGGCTGAGGGTTAAATTCAGGAAAGTCTGGGCAAATGTGTGCTGCTCTTCTCTACTGCTAGTGCAGAGCCAACATTGTATTCAACCTCTCTGTGCATGTTTGCATTATAGATTTTTGAAAATGCTGAGCAAAAATATCTGCATAGAGGGGAAATGGAAACCCACATTCTTAGAGTGTGACAAGAGTCTTTGTGTTGGAAGATACACATAGGCTGAAATGGCCCTTCTGTAACTGAGATTGCCTCTAGTCTATGAGAACATAAAAATGTACACAGACTAATAACACATTTGTAGAAACAATTGTGCTTAGATTTCCAAATAATAGTGAGAAAATAATAAAGAGTTCTTTCTTCTTGGTGATAGTATGTCATATGCAGATAGTTATTTATGATATTGAGCTTCAGAATATGGTATTTTTAGAAAGGCAAGTGTTAGAACTATGATTGACAAATAATGAGAAATACAGAATAAAGGTGATTAATAATTGTGTCATGAAAACTAAATCACTTTGTATTAGAGAATGGGAATATAAAGGGAAGTCAAAATAAAGCCTTGCTTCCAATTATTAAAATTAAAAATATTCAATAATAATATATTTTACTGTAGAAACAATTCTTTCACAATTAAAAATAAGTAGCAAATTAATCCTAACAGACTTTTTTGTAAAATAATTTTTTTCCAAATTTTAAAAATAAAATTATACACATATTTCAGTAATATTATAAAAATGGTCATTTATAAATGCTGACAGTGTACTGAGGTCTTTTGTTACAGATAAGTAACTGAAAATAATACATGTATTTTGATGTTTCACAATGATTTTGTATATGTGTATAGTTTATAATGAAGTATAAAATATTAAAATTAGGAATAAATAGGAACAAAAGTTATAAAGATCTAAGTATTAAAGCCTATCTATATGCATCCAAATTGCACTTTATTTTAGGTATATATTTAGTGCAGATGGTGACAAATAAATGCTTGTTGTTTTTTAAAAACACCGCACAGAATTAGCATGTAAGATCTATTCTACAAAAATAGTGCTTCATATAAAAAACAGTAATAGTAAACATGCATTAGTAAGCACTTTGGCTTACTGTTTTAAGTGGAGTATTTGAGATAACTATACTATGGGTACAGAAATTTGAGTAACTAGAGAAGGATATAAAGTATGCACCATATTTCACAAGAATGACTCTTCTCCTATAGGATTTACCATATAACTTCAAAGGTCATTGAGAAATAAATGTACAGCTACCATTTCCTTCCTTAAATGCATTGTAAATATAGATATGCATTTGATTACATAGTGTAAGGATTGATATTAAAATTATCTATTGATCTTGTGAAAAATAACCTTTACTTGACAGATAAAAAAAACTGAAAAATATTGTAAACACAAATTGGCATGCCAAGGGCTTAGAGGAAAAACTATTTTTAGAAATAGATGACTTATTTTTACCTACATGTAAAGATTAATGCATCTTATAATTGATGAAATATTTGATTAAAAATAATTGCATAAGAGTAATTCAAATGACTGTTTAACACAGTTCTGACAATGATTTATAAGGTGCTTGGCAAAATTTTACAATGCAGTGCACATAAGTAATCTGTAAAAGGCTATAAGGAGTGGACTCAGTATTTCCTGTTTATTAATAATTCTTTGTGTAAGAATAAGCAATGAAAAAGCATTTCTAGAAAGATTCAAAGAGTATACCTGAACTTCATAATGTATTTGTTTGGCATTTCCAGAATTCATTCTAATTTGGAACAGTACTATTTTTGTTCTCCACAGAACAAAAATCCTTGTTCTCAGTGCTAATGTTCTATGACTTAAAGCAAAAGCTGTGAAGGACAAGATTTTGCATAAAACCTTCTGTCCTTATATTTTTCTCTCTTTCTTTCTTTCTTTCTTTCTTTCTTTCTTTCTTTCTTTCTTTCTTTCTTTCTTTCATTCTTCTTTCTTTCTTTTTGAAGAAAAGATATTTGGATATACACAATTAAATGATATTTGTTTGTTAATTTGCAAATGATTTAGTAAAAAATGATCAATGGTGAAAATGCATGTTTTAAATCTCACATATATATAAGGCATGTTTAGAGATTAATGTTGTGCCTTAATGCCTTTTCTGCACGACAAATAAACTACTACAGATGCCATGCAGCAGTGCTCACACAGAACAGAGAAAGAACGAGACCTTCCCCTTCTGTAAGGCAAGAAGCCATGCGTGTGATTCCTACCTTTCTCTTCAGAAAGGATAAATGAGGACAGCAAAGCCACAGTCAGGCTATGCATACAATCTGGTTAATTTTTTTCTCAATTATAGATGACCTTTAGGCACAGATATAAAAATCTCCGTAAAATATGATTTGAAGAGGAGAGAATTTTGTCAGCAAACTTAACATTATTTTAAAATATACCTGAAAAAAATTATGTATGACACATACACACAAAAAGTTTGGTTAAATAATGCTTCAAAATTCCCAAACAATAAACTCTCATGGGGCATTACAGATGAATTTGAAACCAAATGAATTCCCAAATATTAATCATGGCCATCTCTGGTATAGCACATGTTTCTTCTATTATTTAAGTGTTCAAAGAATACAATATTTACTCAAACCATTGCTTAAAAGTATTTAAAAAAAAACATTAACTGTTTTTAGAAAAGACATTCCTATTTAATTACATTTTATCAAATGAGAAAAAGATTAGTATTTTAATGATTTTTGTTCAAAGAAAAATGCTTCATTATTTTACCTATTGTGTAAAATAAAACCCATAAATAATTAGAAAATAAATCATCTACAATCTCAACAATCATAGACAAGTACAATTTAACTATTTCATTTCAGTCTTTCTCTCCTTAGGAATTTGTTATTTGTAAATAAAATACAATAAAATAAAATAAAAAATAGCTATTATAGAAAATAGTTTGATACATTGTGCTATTGTTCCATGATGAATTAATATTTCAATATGTGAATAAAGTGTGTTTTCACTGCAAACTTCAGAAGCCACACTATAGAAATATATGACCATCAACTCTATGTATTGTAGATAATTCTGTTTCAGTAAACAGGGATATTTGCCATTTGAAAGGTACTAAACAGAATCGTACATAACAATAATAATCACCCTGTCCTCTTTCTTTAGTTTTTTTCTCCCTTTCCTGGTTCAGAATACTGTGGTTATTTGAAACAAATTATGCATTTTCACTTATCTTGCTTTCAAATCATTCCTAAGTTGGAGAATAGTATAAAAATATGAATATCATAAGAAAAAGAGAAATTGTGGTTTGTTTTGCAGCCACGCTTACAAAAAGTATTAGCAGGTTTAAATGGTGCTGTTTTATTCTTGCATTTGTTATTAGCAAAACCTGATATGCAGTGTCACTACTTGCAATGACATTGGGCTATGATTCACATGCATCACCTTGTCTTATATGTCAAGTTGATTGTGTTTGTGTGTGTGTGTGTGTGTTTGTGTGTGTGTGCATGTGCTTACATGCATGTGTGTGTGTGTCTGTGTGTCGGGGGGTATGGTATGTGTTTATATGCATGTTTGCATCTGTGTGTGACTTGTGTGTTAATTTGTGTTTCTGTGAATATGTGTACTCATGCCCACATTTAGAGAATGAAAGTCCCATAACTGCAAAATGAAACAGTGAGAAAAATGTGCAAAGAGCAACGTGAGCAGTGTAGAATAATTCAGGATGCTCCAGGAACAGAAATGATTATTTTTTTATTTTTCCCACTTCTCACTATCAAAATTTTCTCAAGAAACTTTGTTATGATTTATATCAGTATTCGTGGAGATACTAAAAAGCATACAATTTTAAAAACCTTACATGTCCCTATTCTGACTAGATGAGTACTTTTGACATACGCCCACAATATATTCATCTTCTTTTTTAAAATAATCTTTACACTGGTATAGAATTTATTTGATACAGATTTATGATTTTCATTGATATAAATTTCTATTGATTTAAACTGAGATTAATATTGTTACTTTCATACAGGTTTTCTACTTATACAATACATTTGGTAATGAAAGGCTTGGGCCCAGTCCTATAACTGCTATTATACAGTTTTTCATTTATTCAACAGTACATGTTTAGGGCCAGAGAGCAAACTCTTGGATTTGAGGAATTAAAAATGTACTGAGGTAGGAGAGGGTGGTTGGAGAGAGAGCAGCTTCATGGAGGCAATGGGAGGAGAAAGAGATTGAATGGGATTGTGGGAAAGGGAAAACATGTGAAATGTAAATGCAAAAAAATTTCCAATAAAAAAGGGAAAAAAAAGAAAATCATCTAACTAAACAAAGCATTTCTAAACTGCTAAGCCGTGACTATTCTTGACCATTTTTTATTGAAGTATTTCCAAAACACCCTTTTAATTCCTCAAAACCATGAGTATTTATCATCTTTCACTGATAAATTAAAATTTCGACATGACCTGATGCTAATAATAGAATGGAGGGTGAAATTTCTTGAAGTAATATATTCAATTTTACAAGATGAAATTTTAATTGAATTGGACAATTATATTTCTTAATTGATTGACTTATTTGGATAGATTGGGGAATATAGAGAAAATCTGTGTGTGTGTGTGTGTGTGTGTGTGTGTGTGTGTGTGTGTGTGTGTGTGTGTGTGTGTTCATGGGTGGAGAGAGACAGCCAGAAAAACAAACAGATAGACAGACTGACTGACTGAGAATGATGGGTAAGAAAGATTTAGACCTAAGGAGAAGTAGAAAAGATCACAGATGCAAGAGATATTTAAAAAGCTCACACAGGCGTCTTTAAAGTCCTGATTACAAGTGTCAAATGTTTTTAACATACTTCAACTGTAAAATAATCTTGGCTCTATTACTTTGGAGAGTCAAACTATGACATTATTTGCATGTTAAATACCTAAATGTTATATTAATTGTACTTTATCATTGGAGTTCATTTTAAAGCAAAATGCACAAGACATATTTAGAAATATGGTAGTCTACATGTATGCATGCATGCAAATGGAATAGGATTTGCTTAAAGATGTCAGTGAAAATATTCATGATCTGACACACATACTGTTTAGATTGTTTCATGGCTAATTTTTGTATATATAAAACAATTTCTTCTCTGAAAAAAAGGCTTGTTTATATTTATTTAAAATTTAAATAAATTTGATCTTTAGTTTCTGATATACAAGGAGAGAAATAATAATAATAAGCAAAACCTCAAAGAATCTAAGCTGTACTATCAGTTTTATGACAAACTTTATTTTGTAGAGAGACAATAGTATTTTCACTCTTTAATCACTGAAAATATATCTTTGTTTTTTAACTGCAAATCATGCAAATCACTAAGCAGTAAATACTAACAGATCTGAAGAAGAGTGAAAACAAAGGTGTATTTTTGAATATTTTTGTATTCTTTTGTATATTCTTTGAGGAACAAAGAAAGATTATTTTCTACCAGAAGGAAAAATTTCATTTTCTAGATAATTTAAGGCCTCTACTCTTGTCCCTCTCCCATATTAATATAACCAATCAATGATACCCTTCCCTATATTCATATAATCAATCACTAACATTCTTCCCCACATTCATATAAGCAATCATTATCATCTTTGCCATATTCACACATCCAATCAATATAATCCTTCTCCATATCTAATAACCAATCACTATCATCTGTCCCCCATATTCACACAGTCAATCACTGTCACCTTCCCCCATATTCATATAACCAATTGCTATCATCCTTACTAATATTCACATAACCAATCACAGACATTGCAAAAATACCTGGGATGCAAGTATTTTCATGCGTCTGTTTTACTGAATTAAACCTTTACTTTTTAAAGACAGTTTATATGTTAATTGAATATAAAACTAACCTGTTACAATGCTCAATTCTAAAAAATCAGTTTACTGATAATCACATTTGACTTAGCCATTTTTCTTCAAAAATGCCAAAAACAATTTCACTGACATATACCTGTGTGCTAATTTGTAGTTTTACATATATGAATATATATTATGATTATATATTTTATATATAATGTAATTATACTACTTAAGATATAATAACAAAGAATTATAATTTTATGTATATATAAATATATATACATATATATTCACAATTATTTTTAGGATAATGTTGTCAGTCTAACAAATAAACCAAATCTTAGATTTTTAAATCAGTACTCTCATCTGTAGGCATTCCTAAGTACATATGCATGATTTCTGTGTGACCAATTTTCCTTTTAAATGACATTCATGGTATGGTCCTCTTTGCAGGATGTCAAGTTATCACAGAAAGAGTTTATATTTATGTAATATTAATACATATTGTTTGGGGATAAAATTAGAAAAGGAGAAAAGAAAGATAAGAAAAAGCTAGCACATGTATGTTGCCCAACAATTCGTGTGTGATTCGTGATCAGAGTGGATGTTTACACACCTTTGAGGAGGAAGACTATCAGTGATCTGTATGTGTAAGGCTACCACTCAGCATGTTTTTAAGACAATGCTCATTTGCATGTATGCATATTCATTTGCTTATTTTAGGTGTATGTACTTATTTCATAGCAATGCTTTGTATCCCTTCATTTCATTTGGATCTTAAAAGAAAACAAACAAACAAAAGCCGTGCTGCACATTTGGAACATAAAGCAGTAGAACATTCTGTCTTAGAGCCTTCCAGCTACAAATTTTCTTGCTACACCGAGAGGTTTTACACTTGTTTCAGCTCACTGGGTTTTGCCTATGCTGCATTTTCTGAGGTGGTTTTACCCATTAATCACACAAAAATGTCACTTTTATTACCATAGCACTACAGGGTTAGACACCTCCAAAAATGTCATACTGAGTTTTGGTTAACAGTTCATGTATACAACTTGAATTTGAATGTATCCTTCTCATTTCTAAAACCAATATATATAAATATATAAATATATATATATATATTCAATATACATGATATTGAACTTAAATGTTATCTACATCTCAAAAATTCTCCAATTTATGAAAATAATTTCCCGACATCTTTCCTGGTAGGTCTTTGATCAATGCCCACTTATTAGCTTAACATGACTACAAAGTTTTTTGAAGTTATATTTTAAACTTTTGCACTTACTAAAGATGTTAATTTTTTTCAAACAGAATCAGATTTGATCGTGTTCCTTCTATAAATAATCCCTATTTCAAACAAACTCATATGAAATATTATACAGAATTTCACTATTGTTTATAAGGAATAAATTCTAGTAAAAGTATCGAAGTTAGGAAGACAGATCCATGAATAAAGCTGTTGCTGTGCTAGGGTGAGACATTGTATTGAATCCCAAGCTCTGGTAGAAAGGCCAAGGCCATACACCTATAATCACCCTGCTCTGCAGCATAGAGACAGGGTTGTCTATGGAGCTTGTTGGCTGCTAACCTATCTAGAGGTTCAGTATAAGACCCACATCAGCCGATTAAGAAAGGGAGTGACATAACAGTATATCCGACAACCTCTTGTGGACTCATCATGCATACAGAAGCACATGCCATCATCCACGGGTACATCCACCACACATTTATATGTACAAACACACACAATTTTTATCTGGGTTTCATCAGCCTAATTTTAACTGTTAAGCAAAATAATTCCAAAAAAATAATACTTTGTGTAGACATACATATCATTCCAGAAGAAAATGGGAATTTAAAACATTTCATCTTATGAGAATAATTGCCTCATATTGTTTACAATATAGAAGAATAAATATATTTCAGCACTAGGAAAAAAAAAGAAGCAAAATTTAATAATATTTATTCACCATTAAATAACATTAACGTAAATGACTATTTGCCAAAATATAATTATATATCACATATCTAATTGATACATAATATGTGTGCAAAAGAATGTATGAAGGGCAAGGTAGATGGCATAGTAAGATTGCTTACTGTCAGGCCAAATGGCCTGAAGTCAATTCCTCATCCCATAGAGCACAGAAGACTAATTCCTCTATGTTAATCTCTCATTTCCATACAGACCATTTCATATCATGCTTTCATGTACACATGTGCACGAGCATACACACACACACACACACACACACACAACCAAACACCCCATACACACAACCACGCACACATACACAGATACACACACATATACACACAGAGAAAGGAAAGAAAGAAAGAAAGAAAGAAAGAAAGAAAGAAAGAAAGAAAGAATGAATGAATGAATGAAATATAGAGAAAGAAACAAACAGGGAGAGAGGAAGAGAAGGAGGGAGGAAAGGGAGAGACAATGAGAGATAGAAAGTAAAAGAGGGAGAGAGCAGGAAGGAGGGAGGGAGGATGAAAGAAATGAAGGGGACAAAGACATCAAATAGAACAAAATAGTATATAAGTCTAACATTTTTATTTACTGAAATACTTAACTATAAATGGTAAGGCATAATTAAAACCATCTGACAAAGCATCTCATGGAACATGACGATGAGTAGTGGCTGACGAAGCAGCCATCAACCCTTTTTTGCACCCACCTAGAGTGATTTCTGATGAAGGTTCTGCTATTTGGTATGGTATGGACATTGCTTTACTTTGTTTAAATAGAAACTCTCAAATTTCATTTACAAATAACCTTGAAAAAACATAACAAAATAAGTGTCATTTTATCTGCTTACAATCAAATATCATGAAAAGTTTATCTGACACTCCTATTAAATCTAGGGCTTAGAAAGCTACAGCCAGGGTTAGCCTTCCTTCTGTTGTGTTTTCTCTAACCTTTTCCAGCCAGTGTTATAAAATTCTATCAATCAACACAGTTTTCATTCAAAGTTTTCATTCATTCATTCATTCATTCCTAGACTACTTGCTTCAACTTGTATCTCTAGGATTTATCAGCAGAGGAAGAAGAAAGAGTCAGACAAGCATATCTCAGGACACACTACCCTGTTGCATGAACAGCTGGGGTAAAACCAAATAAATACCTTCTCTTGGGGAATACATTAACAGCTCCATCCTGATTATTATTGAAAGAAGTCTGAATCATATGCAATTGTAATTATTTATTTATTTACTTATTTATTTATTGGCTCTAAGATACCTCTTTTTCTGCTCATGAATTTAAAAAAGAATCAGCACTAAAATTAGGTGTGAAATGAATGATTACAAACTAGAAGCATTTGAAACTTGTCTGAAGCACATTGTGTCTGTAGTCAGATGAGCATACCAATGGCAGTTACAGTGTGGATGGAGATCCTCTCATATAGCAGCACTGCAGTTGTTGGACACAGGACAGAGGAACAGCCACAAGAGTAGATAACTGTTCTCGGGTGGCCTTAGAGGCCCATATAAAGTACTGGGTTCTGGCAAGACCTCTAATGAGGGAAACCTGGGAAAGGAAACAACATTTGAATTGCAAATAAACAAAACAATTAATCAGAAGAAAAGAGAAGAGAAGAAATAAAAAGAGAAGTGATGGGCATCTCAGGGTGCACACTGCATTTTCTGTTACTTCAAATCCTGTTTCTGTTATTCACAATAATATAGGCTTTCCTCAGTAAAACTTTTCCAGTTAAAATCTGACAATACCCTACATGCACCTTTTTAATAGTAGTTCATTAAATTAACACAGTTCTAACTTAGAATGAAGCCTCTGTCTTTGTTGTTTTACTCAGGTTTGCAGAAGTATCCATGGCAAAAAGTGTGAAGTCTGTAATTATGGTCATCTAATTAAAATATTATTTCCTGTTAGCAAACTCTTGCAATAAATTGCGAGTTTTTCTGCCTAAAAATATAAAATTATTCTAAATATATACCTTGCATTTGCCAATGGAAACAGCAGAGATCCAGGGACACAGGCTTGGTGAGATTGCATTGCAGGTAGCCAGGGAGCAGAGAGGGCTGGGCCTGGCACATGGAAAGAACGGCCCCCGATTGGTTCAGGGGAGCAGGAACTCTGCAGTAGGGACCTGGTTTCCACCCGGAATGCCCTTGTGTAGGGACCAAACGATGAGGCCATTTGCCACCTGGGACCTCAGAGAACCATGGAAAAAGGCCTGGCGAAACTGCATGGCAAGGAGCCAGAACGCAGAGACAGATAGGCCTAGCATGCGGTAGGTGCAGCCCTCCAGTTGATCCAGGGGGGGCAGAAACTCTGCCATAGAGACTCGGATCAAACCAGAAGGTCTTTAGGGACTAACCAAACACTAAAGACATTTCCCACCTAAATGAGCAGAGATCCAGGGATACAAGCCAGATACATACGAGAAACAGAAACCAACCACTGAAAACAAGAGCATGTATAATCACAGACAACAAGATGGCAAGAGGAAAGCAAAAGGACTTACCCAATAGAAACCAAGACAACCTGAAAACACTAGAACAGAGCTCTCCCATCAAAGCAAACAGCAGAATGCCAAACATTCCAGAAAAAAAAAGACTCAGACCCGAAATCATACCTCAAGACAATGATAGAGATCCTTAAAAAAAATGGGAGCAAAAGCATAAAGAACTAGAAGCTTTTAAAGAGGAAACAAGACAAACACTAAAAGAAATCAAAGAACTAGAGGAAAACAGAAACAAAGAGACGAAGGAATTGAAGAAGGAATTTAAAATGGAAATGGAAACAATAAAGAAAACAGTAAAAGAGAAAAACACTGGAGGTAGAAAGCCTAAAAAAGAAATCAGGAGTAACAGATGCAAGCATCTCCAACAGACTACAAGAGATGGAAGAGAGAGTGTCAGGGGTCAAAGACAACATGGAAAACATAGAAAAACAGTCAGAGAAGATGCAAAAGCCAAAAAGCTCCTAACACAAAATATCCCGGTGATTCAGGACACAATGAGAAGAACAAACATAAGGATAATAGGAATCGAAGAGATCAAAGAATATCAACTAAGAGGCACAGTAAATATCTTCAACAAAATCATAGAAGAAAACTTTCCTACCCTTAAGAATGAGATGACCGTGAGCATAAAAGAAGCCTTCAGAACTCCAAATAGATTGGACCAGAAAAAAATCCTCCCGACACATAATAGTAAAAACACCAAGTCCCCTGAGCAAAGAAAGAATACTAAAAGTAGTAAGGGGAAAAGGTCATGTAACATATAAAGGCAGACCAATCATAATCAATCCCGACTTCTCAACAGAGACTATGAAAGCTGGAAGATTCTGGACAGGAATCATGCAGACCCTAAGAGAATACACGGGTCAGCCCAAGCTGCTATATCCAGGAAAAATCTCAATCACCATAAATGGAGAGACCAAGATATTCCAAGACAAAATTAAATTTACACAATATCTGACCACAAACCCAGCACTACAATAAATTATAGGTGGAAAACTCAATACAAAGAGGGAAATTATATCATTGTAAAAACAAGAAAGTACCTCAGCAGGGAAAACAAAGGAAGAAAGACACACAAGCACAATTCTACCTCTGAAAGCAAAAATAGGAAGAAACAGAAACCACCATTCCATAATATCTGTTAACATAAATGCACTCAATTCCCCAATAAAAAGATATAGGCTCTCAGACTAGATACATAAACAGAATCTAGCACTTTGCTGCATACAGGAAACTCATCTCAAAGACAAAGATAGACACTATATCAGAGTAAAAGTTTGGCAAAAAACCTTCCAGGAAAACTGCTGCAAGAAGCAAGCTGGAGTGGAAATTCTAATATCCAATAAAACAGATTTTCAACCAAAAGTTATCAAAACAGACAAGGAAGGACACTTTTTACTCATCACATTTCCATTTACAAGGGAAAACTTGTCAGGAGAAAATCTGAATCCCTAACATATATGCTCCAAATACAAGAGCACCCATATTCATAAAAGAAACCGTACTAAAGGTCAAAAAATACATTGTACTCCAGACAATAATAGTGGGAGACTTCAACACAAAACTCTCATCAATGAACAGAGCATGGAAACAGAAACTGAACAAGGTCACTTTAAAATTAGCAGAGGTTATGAACCAATTCGAATTAAGATATCTACAGAATATTTTATCCTAAATCAAAAGAATACAACTTCTTCTCAGCACCTCACAGTACCTTCTTCAAAACTAACCATATTCTTGGTCACAAAACAAGCCTCAATAGATATTAGAAGATTGAAATCTTCCATGCATAATATCAGATCACCATGGTCTAAGGCTGGTCTTTAATAACAACAAAGACAGATAAAAGCCCATATATACATGGAAACTAAACAATGTGCTATTAAACAATAGCATGGTCAAAGAATAAATAAAGAAATTAAAGATTTTTTAGAATTAAATGAAAATGAAAACACAACATACACAAACAATGATGAAATGAAAGCAGTACTGAAAGGAAAACTCATAGCTCTGAGTGCTTCCAAAAAGAAAGTGGAGAGAGCGTACTCTAGAAACTTGACAGCACAGTTGAAAGCTCTAGAACAAAAGGAAACAGATACACCCAAGAGGAGTAGATGGTAAGAAATAATCAAAATCAGAGATGAAATTGACCAAATAGAAACAAAAAGAACCAAAGAATCAATAAAACCAAGAGCTGGTTCTTTGAGAAAATTAACAAGATTGATAATCTCTTAGCCAGACTAATGAGAGGGCAAAGACAGATTATCCAAATTAACAAAATCAGAAAAAGAAATTGGATACATAACAACTGAAACTGAGGAAATTCAAGAAATCATCAGATCCTACTACAGAAGCCTATGCTTAACCAAACTGGAAAATCTGGAGAAAATGGATGAATTCCTAAACAGATACCAGATACTAAAGTTAAAGAAGGACCAGGTAAACTATCTAAATAGTCCCATAACACCTAAAGAAATAGAAGCTGTCATCAAAAGCCTCCCAACCAAAAAAAAAATAAAATAAAATAAAAGCCCAAGTCCATATGGATTCAGTGCAGAATTCTATCAGACATTTATTGATGACCTAATACAAGTACTCTCCAAACTATTCCACAAAAGAGAGTCAGATGAAACACTACCTAACTCATTTTTTGAAGTCAATATTACCCTCGTTCCTAAACCACACAAAGGTCCTACAAGAAAAAAGAACTTCAGACAAATCTCAATAATGAACATTGATGCAAACATACTCAACCAAATCCTTACAAACCGAATGCAAAAAATATCAAAACAATCATTGACCATGAGCAAGTATGCTTCATCTCTGGGATGCAGGGTTTGGTTTAATATATGAAAATCCATCAATGTAATCCACCATATAAACAAACTCAAGGAAAAAAAATATGTGCTCATTTCACTAGATGCTAAGAAAGCATTTACAAAATTCAACTCCTCTGCATGCTAAAAGTCTTGGAAAGAACAGGAATCCAAGGCCCATACCTAAATATAATAAAAGCAATATACAGCAAACCAAAAGTCATCATCAAACTTAACAGTGAGAAACTTGAAGCAATCCCATTAAATTAGGGGCTAGACAAGACTGCCCACTCTCCCCCTACCTATTCAACATAGTACTGGAAGTCTTGGCTGGAGCAATTAGACAGCAATTGGAAATCAAAGGGACACAAATTGGAAAGGAAGAAATAAAAACATCACTGTTTGCAGATGACATGATTGTGTATGTAAGTGACCCCAAAAATTCCACCAGAGAACTTCTACATCTGAAAAACAAGTTCAGCAATATGGCTGGAAATAAAATTACCTCAAACAAATCAGTAGCCTTCCTCTACTCAAAGGACAAACACGCAGAGAAAGAAATTAGGGAAAAGAAACCTTTCACAATAGTCACAAACAATATGAAGTACCTTGGTGTGACTCATCTAAGCATGTGAAGGAAATGTATGACAAGTACTTCAAACCTCTTAAGAAGAAAATTGAGGAAAATCTCAGAAATTGGAAAGATCTCCCAGACTCATAGATTGGAAGGATCAATATTGTAAAAATGGCAATCTCACCAAAAGCAACCTACAGATTCAATGCCATCGCCATCAAAATTTCAACCCAATTATAGAGTTGGAAAGAGCAATGTGCAATCTCATCTGGAATGACAAAAGACCTAGAATAATAGAACCAATCCTCAACAACAAGAAAACATCTGCAAGAATCACCATCCCTTACCTCAAGCTATACTACAAGGCAATCATGTGAAAAGCTGCATGGTACCGGTACAGACATTGGCATGTGGATCAATGGAATAAAATACAAGATCCAGAAATGAACCCTCACATATATGGTCACTTAATTTTTGACAAAGGAGCTGTAAACATTCAATGGAAAAAGGACAGCCTCTTCAACAAATGGTGTTGGTCCAACACTCAGCATGCAGATGAATGAAAATAGACCCTTTCTTATCTTCTTAGACAAAACTCAAGTGCAAGTGGATCAAATATCTCCACATTAAACCAGGTACACTGAAACTATTAGAAGACAAATTAGGAAAAACCTTAGAACATATAGGCACAGGAGAAAATTTCCTGAACAGAACACCAATGGCTCGTGCTCTAAGGTCAAATATCAACAATTGGGACTTAATGAGATTTCAATGTTACTGTAAGGCTAAGGACACTGTCAAAAAAACAAAACAGCATCCAGCAGATTGGGAAAAGATTTTTACCAACCCCACATCTGATAGATGTCTAATATTTAAGGTATACATAATACTCAAGAAGTTAGACACCAGAGAATCAAACAACTCTATTTAAAAAATGGGGTGGAAAGGTGAACCAAAATTTCTCAGTTGAGGAATACTGAATGGCTGAGAAGCATCTAATGAAGTGCTCAACATCATTAGCCATCAGGGAAATGCAAATTCAAACAACCCTGAGGTTCTACCTCACACCAGTCAGAATGGCCAAGATCAAAAATTCAGATGACAGCAGATGCTGGTAAGGATGTGGAGAAAGAGGAACACTTCTCCACTGTTGGTGGGGTTGTAAACTGGTACAGCCACTCTGGAAATCAGTCTGACAATTCCTCAGAAAATGGGACACATTACTACTTGAAGACCCAGTTATTCTACTTCTGGGCATATACCCCAGAGATGCTCCAACATACAACAAAGACACATGCACCACAATATTCACAGCAGCCCTATTTATAGTATCCAGAAGCTGGAAAGAACCCAGATGTCCTTCAGTAGATGAATGGATACAAAAATTGTGGTTTATTTACACAATGGAGTACTACTCAGCTATCAGAAACAATGACTTTATGAAATTATAAGAAAATGGATGAATCTAGAGAATATCATCCTGAGTGAGGTAACCCAGGCACAAAAGAACAGACATAATATGCAGTCACTGATATTTTGTTACTAACCCCAGAAAGCTCTGAACACCCCAGAAACAAGTTACAGACTATATTAAGTTCAAGATAAAGAAAGGCCAAAAAAAGAGAAAAAAAATGAAAAATTATTATGCTTAATCTTTACAGAGCAAAAAAACTTTGACTATTTCCTGGTTACATCATGTTTTACATATACTTTATGCTCATTGTTACTAGTAAGATCTTAATGCACACTACCAAACCTTTAAATGACAAAAATGTATTCATGTACTTTTATGCAAAAAATCTTTTATAATCTGTACATTTATCTTTTTTTAAAATAATGTTGTTCAATTAATATATATATTTATATATGTATGCATATATATATAAAATATATATACACATATATTGCCGTATTTTTGTTGTATGTATTTAGTTAAGATTATTTTCTTCTCTTTGACATCAGTGGCCTCACTCCCAAAATTCTTTTCTGTTTCTTATCTTAATATAACTAATATATTAATTGGGCATTTTTCTCAGTTGTTCGAATAAATGACAATGGGAAGAGAAACTCTCCTTCAAAGTCCATTATGCAAAACCAAAGGGAAAACACTGCCACCTTCATGTAGATTGTATTTACTAAATCATTCAGAAATTAGACTCCTTAGGAACAACATGCTACACAAGTAGCAAGTACTCAATTTAAGCATTGCCTGAAGGCTTTGGACTGCACTAACCTGCAGACCCATCATAGGGACAATAGAATCAAGCAGTTATGCAAGGTTAGAGACATCACACGTTCCCATCAACTATTAATAAGGAATATCTGGATAGCCACGGTTGGATAAAAATCTCTGTAACTCAACACATGACACCTGGGAACATTCCATGATCTTATTAGTTCCCATTCAGTTTGCATTTCCTGTATCAAAACATGCTTACAGATAATAGGAATAAATTGTTTATCCCCCATGTTAGTAGGTAGTCATAAATATTTCAGCAAAAGGGTTATACCAGCCAAAGTTAGAATCTAATAAAATAATTCAAAATGCAAACTTATTGTCTAATACCCTTATGTTGATATTTCTAAACAGTCCTTACTCAGTGGGCCTCTAGCTGAAAGACTTACAGATGATAATGTCTGCCCTGGCTTCTCAAATGCTGCTAGCCTAACACCTATTTCTATAGTAACTTCTTTACGTTTTTTTTTCCTTGGAAAATATTCTGTACCCTGCACCTAAGTATTATCAACTGAAGACTGTTAATCCCATACTAGAGTGTTCTAACATAAAAATTACAACAATTAAAGCTTTGTGTTAATCCCCATATTTATTATATTTAACAGTTCTTGAGAACCTCATTCAGTTTGGTAATTGTGGACAACATTTTAATTGCTTTTCATAAAAAGCAAAATGAATAAATAATAGGTAGTATATAAATCACCAGAGATGGATTTTATAATTTTATAGCTTCCCTTTAAAAAGTGTCAGAATCATGGAATTAAATGAATTACAAATGGTCTTTGGCAAAAGCTAAAAAGAAGAAAGACATTTTGCAACATGACATATTTAGTGTCTCTGATGTGCAAAAGATATAGAGCATCCTTCTAAGTAGCATCAACACACCTGCACATGTGTGACCAGGGCATGACTCTTATCACACACAAGCCCTCTTCTACTATCATGGTAGTGCTGCAGCCATCATTTACCTTATGGGTTAAGAATCTTTCTAATGACCTCCATCTGTATCAAAAATAAGCATCCTTGATGAGGTGTGTCTAGAGTACAAACAAGAGTACATATGGAAAAGTTTCGGCCCAGCCCCAAACAAGGTGCTAATAACATAACCCTTTTTTTAATGTATGTTACCAGAGAACAATGCAAGGAGTATGGCTGCATGGTAGTATCCTGTAAACATGGCAGCATTACTTTACCCACAAGCTCTCAACAATATGGTTTTGGCATGAGATCCACAAACACAATATCAACATGCCCACATATATGGGGGTGATTATTTTGAGACCCAACCTTACATGAAGAACTGTAAATAGACAATGTCTGCGAATGGAAGGAGGGCACTTTTTTTCTTTTTCTTAGGACAAAGCTCAGTCCTAACTGGTCAACTGTAAATATAGGCATGTATTATACATGTGTATAACAAATTAATATATATACATATATATATATATATATATATATATGTGTGTGTGTGTGTGTGTGTGTGTGTGTGTGTGTGTGTGTGTACATATGTGGGGAAGAAGGAGTTGATGGAAATGATATAGATTACAATGCTATCATGATGAAATGCTCAGATACTTTAAAAATTTACTAGTTTTAAAAAATAAGAAAATAAAAGAACGTGTTGAATCTGGCTGTTTAGCATGTTAGATTGCTTGCATAATAAACAGAAAGTTATGGTTTCATCCTAGGTACTACAAGGGGGATAAAAAAAAAGACCTCCCATGTAAATTTTGGAAATGTAGTCCAAGACGGATAGCAAAATCCCAATCTTATATCATAAAAATAAGAATGGAAAAAGACAGACTGTGTCAGTGTGAAGAGCCCTTTCAACGTGATATTCATTCCACCACATCAGGTAGCTGGAAATTGCTGTTTGTATATGAAAGGAATGTCGAAAATATCTCACAACTGTGTATTCTAAAATTATAGAAATTCAGAGGGCTTTCAAAAACCTGAGCTTTTTTTTTCTTTCCAAAACATTTTGAGGCATGAAGGAGGCAAAGAGCTTATAAATTCTGCAATAACCAAATGAAGAGAAATTCAGATGAATGATCAGCTAACAACTTTGGGACACTTAGTTGAAATACTATGACTGTAACATTTCTTAGGGGGTGACATATTTTATTGTTGAGAATAGTTTTTTCAATTCTGGGATTTGAGTATTCCAAATGAATTTGCAAATTGCTCTTTCTAACTCTATGAAGAGTTTAGTTGGAATTTTGAAGGGAATTGCATTGAATCCATAGATTGCTTTAGGCAAGATGTCCATTTTCACTATGCTGATTCTTTAATTCATGAGCATGGGAGATCTTTCCACATTCTGAGGTCTTCTTCAATTTTCTTTTTCAAAGACTTGACGTTCTTGTCATATGGATTCTTCACTTGCTTGGTTAGGGCCACACCAAGGTATTTTATATTCTTTATAACTATTGTGAAGGATGTTGATTTTTCTAATTTTTTTCTCCACCTGTTTGTCCTTTGAGAAGAGGAAGGCTACTTACTGATTTTTTTGAGTTAATTCTATATGTAGCAACTTTACTGAAGTTGTTTACCAGCTGTAGGAGTTCTCTGGTGGAGTTATTGGGGTCACTTAAGTATAGGATCATATGATCTTCAAATAGTGATATTTTGACTTCTTCCTTTCCCATTTGTATCCCTTTGACCTCTTTTTACTATCTGTTTTCTCTGGCTAGTACTTCCAATACGATATTGAAAGGTAGGGAGAGAGCAGGCAGCCTTGGAAGACCAGAAGGTGGATGCCTCAGTCCTTCTTAGAATGGTTAACAAAACATTCATGGGAGGAAATAATGGGACAAATAGAGAAGCAGGGGTTGGAGAAAAGATCAACCAGAGGAGTCCTTACCTGGGGATCCACGCAGCCACTAAACTTATGCACTATTGTTGGTGCCAAGTAATGCTTGCTCGCACTAATCTTATATGGATGCCTCCCCAGAGGCTCTGCTAGAGCCATACTGATACAGAGGAGGATGTTTGCAACTAACCATTGTACTGAGCCCATAAGGGACCCCAATGAAGGAGCTAGAGAAAGAACTGAATCAGCTGAAAAGGTCTGCAACCCCGTGAGAAGAACAAAATTATCAACTAACCAAACCCATCACTGCTGCCAGGGACTAAACCAGCAACCAATGAGTTTGCATTGGGAGACCCATGGCTCCAGGTGCATATGTAGCAGAGGATAGCATTCTCTGACATCAATAGTAGGAGAGGAGTTTGGTCCAGTGAAGGTTCATTTTCTTAATGAGGGAAATACCAAAGCGCTGAGGGGGAAGAGGGTGGTTGGGAGAGGGAGCACCTTCATGGAAGCAATGGGAGGAGAGAGAAGGGATGGGATTGGGGAAAGGGGATAACATCTGAAATGTAAATGCAGGAAATATCCAATAAAAAAAGGGGTTGACACATTCAAATTATCTTAACCTGCTGTATCTACATGAGTGTGTGTATGTGTGTGTGTTTTAAACCTTGCTTGATGCACAATATTCTTTTTAGGTATATTGCAATACATACATTTGTATAAAGCATTTTACAATAAACAAAATTATTAATTGGTATAGTAACTCACAAGAGTTAAAAATATATAAAATTCTAGTGTTTAATGAAGGAATGTTAGACTAAAAGTACAAACAGTAAAATATAGACTACTCAGGGACATTCGGAACTGAGCATGCACCTTGTGTATTTAACATTTCCTTTTGGGGGAACAGAGATATTTTAGTGGGATTATTTCTTCCTTCCCAAAGGCATTCTTGGGTTGGGAGACACAACCCTTAATGTGTAATAAAATGAAATGGCAATTTTCCAAGAGCTGTGAGACCGCAGCTAATTAGCACATTAATTTATATAAATAAAATTCTGTTTGCTGTTCCCCAGTGTTCTGCCTGAAAATGCAACAAGGTGAATGAACACAACAAATCACAGTGAAATTTACAGGATTGGAAAAATGAAACATAATCACATGACCTTGTTTTCACTTTTCTGCCTCCATTTCAACAGCATCCCTAGAACACAGAGATGGACTTATGAATCTGTCATTCTGCAAGTTGTCTAATGCAGTGACAAGTTCACAGGAAAGGAGAACCTACCTCTGTATTCTGTGTCTGTCTACCTGTAAAGTACACCTACAATAATAATTCAAAGGAAAATATTTCAGAGCTAAAATTTTGCCTCTGGAATTTTGTTATATACATTTTTCTAGCAACAACATAAACAATGTTCAATTTTAAAAGTAGTTTTCCTTGACTACACATATTTGGTTCAGTTATTTAATAATAGTTGATTTATAGTATGTTAGCTAATTTTTGTGGTTGGCCTAGTTTTAAAAAAATAAATGTTTCTCTTAAGGCCAAGGCACCATTTTAATTGAAATTGATAGTTGGATAGAATGGCAAAATCATCCCCAGGTATGAGAGAACATGCTTATTAACCCCACCTTCTTGTGGCTGAAGCAGTATTGCTGTGGGTTTAAGAGAGGTCTTTGCTACACAGTAAGTACTAGAAGTGAGGCAGCTGCTTAAGCTATATAATTGCATAAATAAAAACTATCAATAAATGTAAATAAATGATAAACAAATATTTTAATCTCAAAACAAAACAAAAAAGAAAGAATGTAAAGTTTAGAAAACGTGTTGTTCAATATATACTTTATTGTAACTTAATATACTACAAAAACAAACTTCCCATTGAATATTAATACTTCTCAATATGGAAGTACCCTATTATTTCTACAAAGATACACTTATAAATACCTATTTCTTCTTATAACTCCCTTGACAGAATGCAGCCAAGAAAGCCCTAGATGATAGTTACAATCCATTATTTGTGGTATAATCAACCTTATAAATAATAAATTAAAAGATAAAATAAAAGAATAGAATGAACTTCCTAAGCCTGAGCACTATTCAGTTGATTTATTTTATCCATTTGGTTGAGTCTGGATGCTTATATTCTGATGTAACAATTATTTAGAAATCATGCTTGTGAAAGTTTGTATAATCTGCTATAGAAGGAAATAGCAAGTTTATGGGGGAAAGCTAGTTACTAAATAAATCTTTTAATTTAATAAAAACTCATTATTGAAATTTAATGACCAATCCAAATTTAATGAGTCTGAGAATCATGTTATACTGGACATCATAAGCAATCGAACTAAAGGTGCATATATGCTATAATCTCTTTTTGGATGTAGTGACATGAAGATAATAAAGAACAGTAGAGATTGAGACCAAGAAGGTGATGAGGGCTTAAGCAGTATACTTGTGAATGAAGGTTGAGAACTTAATGTTTCTTCAGGAAATTCAGCACTGACAAAAAGAATATTATTGTCAAAGGTTAACACATGAGCAATATTAGCATGTGCTAGGGAAATTCAAAAGCCATTTCAAATGGACCAGGCAATAGAGGTGGGTGTGGAAAACATGATTCAGAAATAAAAATTTAAAAAAAGGGAAAAAAGGAATTTAGTCAGGCAGGCAGAGGGCTTTACAGCACTGAGGTGTGATGGGAAAACTAAGAGAAAACTGTTATCCCTTCCCACTACTAAGATTTCCCCAATTATTAGGTGCAAAGATGACTAATGAGTGAAGTTAATGTTGTAATTGATTTGATAGAGGCATGTGGACAAGTGGCTAGAAAGCCACTAAGTATGAAAAAAAAAAATGTGTTTATAAAGGCTGACAATGAAATGCATTTATATGTAAACATCAGAATACATTTTAAACCACTTGTTTAGTGATGGAATATTAGTGGATGGTTAATGTAAATAAAAGGACAGAGCTAAACAGAGAATTCTTGAGAGCTTGTTTGGAGGTTCTAGCAGGGGAGCGCAGCTACTCGTATACCCTTGACCGAAGACCGGTCCTCCTCTATCTGGGGAAGGTCATCCTCTTCGACCAAGCGCGCAGCTTCGGGAGGGAAGCACATGGAGTGGTGAGGGAGGAAGAGGGCACCCGCCTAGCCAGCCAGATCAGCCGAATCAACCCTGGCGATCAATGGGGTGACAGATGTCGCAGCCAGATCGCCCTCACATCCTAAACAGAGAATTCTTAACTGAGTAATACTGAAGGGCTGAAAAGCACCTAATGAAATGTTCAACATCCTTAGTCATGCCAGAAATTCAAATCAAAATGACCCATAGATTCCACATCACACCTGTCAGAATGGCTAAGATCAAAAACCTAGGCGACAGCAGATATTAGTGAGGATGTGGAGAAAGAGAAATACTCCTTTATTGTTGGTAGAATTGCAAGCTGGTACAACCACTCTATAAACCAGTCTGGTGGTTCCTAAGAAAATAGGACATTGTACTACCCGAGGACCTGGTTATACCCCACCTGGGCATATACCCAAAAGATACTCCAACATATGACAAGGACACATGTTTCACTATATTTTAGCAGCTTTATTTATAATAGCCAGAAGCTGTAAACAACCCAGATGTCCCTCAACAGCAGAATGGATACAGAAAACATGGTGCATTTACACAAAGGAGTACTACTCACCAATGAAAAACAATGACTTCATGAAATTCACAAGCAAATTGATGGAAGTAGAGAATTAGAAAATATCATAGTCACAAAAGAACACATGTAGTAAGTACTCACTGATGAGTGGATATTGGATAAGTGATAGTAGATAAGGAAAAAAGCTCAGAAAACCCATGACACAACTTACAGACCATACGAAGGTTAAAAAAGAATAAAAAGGGGGATCAAAGTGTGGGTGCCTCAGTCCTACTGAGAAGGAAGAACAAAATAATTATGGGAAGTTGACAGTGGGAAGGGCTTAGGAGGAATAGAGCAGGGGGAAAGGAAAAAAGGTAGGGCAGAATTAGATGTTGGAGGAGACCTACAGAGAGTCAAGGAATTGAACAGACATGTGTAACAATGAGGGATGCGGAATTAAGGGTAGGCGCCAGAAAGTCCTAGATGCCAAAAAAGCAACAAGCTCCCAGGAACCAACAAGGAGGACATTATCTGAAATACTCAACGGAGGGGAAAGAGAACCTGAAGAGACCATATGCAGAGGTTAGACACGGCCCCCAGTCGAAGGATGGTGCCACCCACTCTTCAAAAAATTTTAACCCAGAATTCTTTCTGTCTAAAGGAAATACAGGGGCAAACAATGGGGCAGAGGCTGAAGGAAAGGCCATCCAGAGACGGCTGAACCTGGGGATCTATCCCATATGCAGCCACCAAACTCAGTGCTGATGACAAGAAATGCTTGCTGACAGGAGCCTCATATGGATACCTCCTGAGAGACTTTGCCAGATCTTTACTGATACAGATGTGGATGCTTGTAGCCAACAACTAGACTGAGCATGGGAACCCCAAGGGAGGAGTTAGGGGCAGGACTGGAGGAGGTGAAAGGTTTGTAACCCCGTAATAAGAACAACAATATTAACTAACCACATCCCCCGGAGCTCACAAGGACTAAACCACCAATTTAAATAGTACACATGGTGGGAGGGACCCATGGCTCCAGCTGAATGTGACAGAGGATGGCTTTGTATGACACCAATGTGAGGGGAAGCCCTGGGTCCTGTGATGGCTTGATTCCCCAGGGCAGTGAAATGATAGGGTGGTGGGGCAGGAGTGGATGAGTTCCTTGGGAAACACCCTTGTGAAGGAAGGAGAGGGAGGTGGAATGGGGTTTTCCTAGAGGAAAACAAGAAAGATGGATAATATTTGAAATGCAAACAAACAAAACAACCAATAAGAAAAATATTTATCAAAATAAATAATTTTATTTAGTCTTACTAGTTTTGTGAATGGTAAGAGGAGAATTTATTATTATATCTGTAAAACTTAAAAGTAGAAGACGTAGGGAGACACATGATGGGGAGAAAAAAAGATTACATGCTACATTATTTTTATTAAAACTCTCTAACTATCACAATTAGCTCCTTTGACAAGCTCTTAAATTCTCCAATCTAAACTTCTCCTGAGCACCTCACCTCTTAGAATGTGAAAGCTGAGAGTGGGTCCTGATCTCTGCCATGATGAGATCCCTGACATTTTCCCTGTTACCTGTAACAATGTCCCCTTCTTCATTGTAAGCTGTGTGCAGTAGCAGCATGTACCCAGAATCAACCACAGATTCAATATGTGCCACTTTCAGTCTTTAAAGATTATAAGGATATCAGTTCCAAGATGTTCTTGTAATAAATTTTTAGAATGGCCAGTGGTATGGAGCAAATTAATCAATAATGATAAAATATTATAGTCTGTAGCATTGTTTGGACTGTTTAATAATACATAAAATATGCATGTTGTACATAAATAGAATTTTATCAAATTGTATGTATCCTGAAATAGAAGAAAAGGGACATTTATTACAGAAACATGTTGAAAAATTACATTTGTGTGTTTATTTATGAAAATTTACTGTAATTAAGTGATATTTCTTTGATTTTTCTAAACTTTAAAATATTTTCTATGACTTTATTAATGCATTTCCCTATAACGGACAAAAATATTATTTCATATCAATCTTCTTAAATTTCTGGCATTTGTGTAATATTCTCTCTCCATCTTTCATTCTATTCCCTGGGCTTTGTGATGGTGGAAGATGTGATGTAGATAACTTATTTAAGATGACTAATTACACAGTCATTTATGCCATGCTTTTTGTGAAGGTAAGAGTCTCTCTATCAATCACCACCTGCTTTACAAATATTCTTTTCTGAAAAAGAGTAAAAATTGCACCTTCCTTTGGGGACAAATATAAGTATTTAGAAGAAAGCTTAATACAGTGTCCGTTTAACAAGTTAAAATAGTGGGACCAAAAATCCCATGAAGCATGGGCCCTTGTCCAGACTCATAATACAAAGCATTGAGACTCATTTGTGAATTTGGCCTTGCATCTATTTATTAAGTTACTGCCTATCCTCATAGCATGTACAACACTCTTGTACCAATGAGTATATCTGGCCAATCCAGTAATTATTGTAGCAAACAGACTCATAGCTGGATAAGACAATTGATGAGTCTTATCCATAGTAACCTGCCAAGTATCTCTCTTAATATGAAAGTTAGCAGACAGGTAGGAATTTACCAGGTCAATAACAATTTGATTTTCCTATGGCTTGTAATCAACATGTATGTATCTTCAGCAATAGGGTATTGATGGTAAGACCGTGTTCAAGCAATTAAGCACTCCAACACAAGGGATTATGAAGGCCCACCCTAGCCATGGAGCTATGGGCAACTAATTGCTACTATAGAAGGAAAAATCTGTTTTCTTTAGATTCATAAACCATGGTTGGTTGCTCATAATTCAATGGATGACACCATAACCCCTTGTACATATAGATATCACAGATTTGACTCAATAGATCACAAACAAATGAGAGTGGGGGAGGAGGTATCCACACACAAGATATGCTGAGCCTAATTGCTGCTCTTGTATATGTATAATTTCAGAGCTGACCCATTGATATTAGATAATTATTTAGAAAACTCATCCATGGAGAAGAAAAATTTAAGTAATATTAAACAGAAATAAACACACAGAAAAACCTGTTTTTTATTTTTTTAAAAAAATCTGAAAACATAGTAGTTTTAGAATTGACTCACTCCATACCTACCCAAGACAACATGAAATTTTTCATGTTCCTACTTTGCCATGTTGACCAAACAGAAAAATGAGATATTAGTATTATTTTTCAATATCTCATTTTATATATTAAAAAAAGCTTTCCCCAAACCTTGAAGACATACCCCTTCTGCTGGAATTTTCCCCTTTCGCAGCAGTAAATCAGCATACCGAAAATGAACACTTAGTATAGACTTGCTAATATTTTTCTCTTAAGTACCTCTTTATGTTCTTGTGAAAGTAGTTCTTTTGACCCGAAGAGTGATTATAAACCAAATACCTTTCCTTACATATTAATATATTAATATTAAGCATATTAATGTATCTGAATCTATTCCATAGTTACTGGCATAATTATCTGTACATAATACTGAGTACCATTATTAATGGTTTTTAAAGCATCAATGGGAAAGACAGAAAGGAAGGAAGAAAGAGAGAGAGAGAACTAAAGAAAGAAAGAAAGAAAAGGAAGAATGAAGAAAAGAAGGAAAAATGAAAGAAAGAATGAAAGAAGAAAAGAGCTTGTGGTAATTTCCAGAAACAGGAAAGTGGGTGAGAAAACTTGACACAAGCCAGCTGACAAAGAGATATCACGAGGAACAGTGAAGAGTCATAGACCAGTTCAGCTCTGAGACTAGCTGGATTACTCTCCGGATCAATCATGTGAGTTTATCACAATCTCATGTAAATATGACTGGATCTAATTAATTAAAAGAATGCTGTGCAGATGAAGGAAGAAAATTTCCTGCTTTATAATCATAAATCCATGAGCCTCTTCAGCCCCCCCCGTATATATTTTAATAATAAGTGAACTAAAATATCATTGTGTCTACATTGAATAAGACCCCCAAAACTCACTTTCTTGTATTAAATGTTATTGGATCATTGTAACATACTCTTGGGGGCAACAAAAATTTTCTGCCCAAATCAATTTCTCTTTGCATTATTGTTCATTCACAGCAAAGCCAGTAGTGTCCATTCGGCACACTCCATGTAAAGATCTCCAAGTTACTTCCCTGTGCCAACTGCAGTATTTCAGAAGGCCAATCTTGAACTAGAATATCCATGTCACTATTGAAATGAAATAATATGAATGACAAAACAAATTATTAGAGTGTAAGTTTGTCGCTATTAATTGAAGTTAGTGTAGGATGGCCACACCAAAATCACGGAGGAAAAGAAATCATGAAGGTTTTGTATGCACAGTTTACAAATGTTGAATTATTGACAGTACTTGAAGGAATCTCGTATATACATCAAGACTCTTGACTTCTATTCTAATTGGAGAGCAGGTGAGCCTGTCCACCTATCCACACTGGCAAAACTAGGATCCACTTCATTGTCTGCATGGTGCTACAATCTTGACACTAGTGGGACCGCCTATGCTAAAATCGCTGTGTATCTGATACCATGATTATCTTCCTATGAACACCACATCATGTTTTTTATTTATACTGGACCCCACGGCCCTGACAAAATATTCTTCCAACAGTTTAAATTCACCTTGGGCAGAGTAGAGCAGCCCTTGAGTCCCAACTCTGGCTACAATTTTGTTTATCTTTAGAAATTAGTTTCAGTTATATTTTGTGCCACTTTGGAGCATGATCTATCCATTTCTTTATGTGATTTTTTTCCCATTAGAGAATGAAAGACAGCCATGAAGTCATAGCACAATGTGGTAAGGCTCAGCCTCCTTCCTAAGCCTGTGGCACTTAATTATTACACTTTGTTTGCCAACTATTTCTTGGCATCTAATTTAATTTGGGGACTTGCCTAAGCATTTAATTGAACTTGGAGAACTCCTTTCAAATATTTATCACCACTTTTTTCTCATTCTCCTCCTGTCACATCATGGTTATGTGCCAGATTTTAGACCACATGCATTTTTTTCACCCTGAAGCAGTTGCTAAATTTTTTAAGTGTAGTTTCTTATAGCTTAAATTTCAGTAATATTTTGTTACTTTAAACTACAGTTTTCCTCTTTGTTTAAATTCTTTTCTGTCTCACTAGAGCAACATAATTTTACACTTTCGTTATCTGTAAACATTTATTTATGCAATTGATTCAAGGTTTTCTTGTCTCTCAGTGAATTTTTCTTATATATAAAAAACACCTTGATAATAAAGAAACAATTTAAAAATCCTACACACCATAGTATGTGAAGTCTTCCTGGAAATCCCAGACCGCACTCTCTGTACTTGGAGATTAAAATCTTAGTCTTAATAAACATTTAAATCTCATCAACATCTAAAAGATTTTACCACTCAGATCATTGCTGTTCCAGGATAAGTCCTTATACTACTAAGTTTAGCTTTATAAGGAATCATTACTTTGGTTGGTTGGTACCCAAAAGCCCACATCTGTTTTTTCTTCTTAACTACAATACATAAATTCCAGTAGTAGAAGAACCTGATCATATTTGGTTTTGCCCTGATTCTCTGTAGAAACTTTTCCAAATTCCCAAATATTTATTTATAAAATCTCATCAAACGCAGTTGAGTCACATTGCTTTTCATCTTCATGATTCTTCACTTTTTAACTTTTAGTGTTTCTACCTACCTTTCTATGATTTTGATCAAGTTTCATAGGCAACAGAACCAATACTGCTTATCATCCCTTCAGTGGAGACTAACCCAATTCCAAAATCTCTTTTATTTTATTTGAAACACTAATAGTAATTTGAGAAGTATAGTACTAGATTAAAACCAAATGGATATAAGTGATAATTAATACAAATGTTAATTTAATAACATGAAAAACATTCAAATTTCTGGGAAAAGCAATGATTGGTCATACTATCAAAAGACCAGGCATTCCAACGAAATCAACCAGATTTTAAAATACTTGGGCATAACCATTTTATACAAATGAAACTTATACAATATCTAAGACAAACCAATTCTTAAAATGTTTATATTCTGAGTTGGTAGAATCATTTTATATTATAAAACTAGAATCCATAAAAGAAAACACAGATAAGTTTAATTGCATAAAAATTCTATAGCTTAATCCTGACGAAAATGAATAAAATAATTATAAAATATTATTTCAACATTTTCATAAGTTAAGAATTTTTAAATGATGTACTCTAAGTCAAACAAGATCCAACAAAGAATTGCCTTACACCAGTCAGCGTACAAATGCATTGATGAAGCTATCTCATTCTACATCTTTTTCACCATATTCCATATTACAAACATTACTCTCCTCTTGCCTGAGAAGAATGACTTAAAATTGCCATTTACCCACTTTATGCTATCTTTCATCTGCACTCTGGTCCTGTGTATGAAAAATAGGTACAGGTCTTTAAAGGACAAACGAACAAATCCCTTAAATACATGCAGGTAAATACCATAAAACAGGTAACTGAAATGAATAAAATTGTAAAAGACCTAACTATGAAAATAGTAGCAATTAAGAAAAAAACCACAAACTGAGAGAATCCTGGAGATGGAAAACCCAGGGAAGATAAAAGGAACCACGAATGCAAGCATCATCAGTATAATACAGATGATGGAAGAGAATCTCAGGGGTAGAAGACACAGTAGAACAAATTAATATATCAGTCAAAGAAAATGCTAAATCTAAAAAATTCTTGACACAAAATAGCCAGGAAATCTGGGTTACCATGAAAAGACCTAACCTAAGAATAATAGGAATAAAAGAAGTGTCTCAGCTCCAAATCACAGAAAATATTTTCAACAAATAGTAAAAGAAAACATTCTCAAACTAAAGAAACAGGCACCTATAAACATACAAGAAGTTTATAGAATACCAATTAGACTGGACAAGAAAGTACACCAGATACATACAATCAAAACACAAAATTTACAGAAGAAAGAGAATATTAAATGTTGCAAGAAGAAAAGGATAGAAAACATACAAAGGCAGACATGTCAACATTATACTTGACTTCTCTTCACTGACTCTAAAAGCTAGAAGAGCTTCAGCACGTATTTTGAAAACTCTAAAAAGCCACAGATGCCAACCTACACTACTATAACCAGCAAAATTTTCAATAAACAAGATATTTCCTGAGAAATCTAAAATCAAACTATCAATTAATAAATCAATCCCAACAGACAATACTAAAAGGAAATCATCAACCAAAGAGGATAATCCAAGAAAGCACAAGAAATAAGTAATTCAATAGCAACAAAAATAAGGGAAGCACACACATGCACGCGTGCGTGCCCACACACAACCCCCCCCACACACAGACAGACAGACAGACAGACAGACAGACATTCACTACCAAAATCAAAATAACAGTCATTAACAATCATTCACCATTAACATCTTCCAACATCAATGAAATCAATTCACCAATACAAAGTTTTACTGAATACATATGAAAGTAAGATCAATCATTTATCTCCATACAATAAACACACTTCATCCAAAAAGATTCTGAATTACCTCAGAATTCAAGAGCTAAAAAAGAGTTTTCGCAAATAGACCTAAGAAGAAAGCTGGAATGCACATTCTAATATCTAATAGAATAGACTTTCAATCACAATTACTCAAACAAGTCAGAGAAGGGTACTTCATCCTCATCAAAGTAAAAAAAAAAAAATCTGAGATCATGATGTCTCAGTTCTAAACATCTATGCCCCAACAACAAGGACTCCCACTGTTGTAACAGAAACATTGCTAAAGCTTAAATCATACATCAAAACCTACACATTATTAGGAGGAGACTTCAATACCCAATTATCAGCAATTGGCAAGTCATTCAAACAAAAAGTTAAAAAAATAATGAAACTAACAGACATTATTCTTAAATTACACAAAAAGATAATTATAGAATATTTTACTCAAACAAAAACAAATACACCTTCTCAGCACATCATAGGATCCCACTCCAAAATTAATCACATAGTAAGCAGGTCACAAAGCAAGTCTCAACAGATAAAACAAAATAAAAATAACACCTCACATTTTATCTGACAACAAAGGATTAAAGATGGACTATACACTCATAGGAATTGAACAAATCTCTACGCAATGATCAGACAAGAATGACAGAAATTAAAGACTCTCAAAGATTCAATAAAAATAAAAGCAAAACTTACCAAATTATAAGACACAATCAAAGCAGTACTACGATGAAAGTTCATAGCACTAAGTGCCTCCATAAAGAAATTAGAAAGTTCTCATACCATAAATTTAAAAGGACACCTGAATGTTACAGAAAAAAAATAACATAAGGAAAGAAAAGTCATACCAAGGAGGAGTAGAAGACAGGATACAATCAAAATCAGGGCTGAAATAAATCCCTAATAGACAATGAAACAACACAAAGAATCAAAAAAACTAAGAGCTAGTTATTTTAGAAAATCAACAAGAAAGTAAAACCCTAACAAAACAAGCAATGGACAGAGATAGGATCAAATTAGATGCAATAGCAGTTACGGAAGAAATTCAAAACTTCAAAAGCCTCTAGTCCATAAAATTGGAATTTTTTAAAAAATGTGCAATAATTTTTAACAGATACCATTACCAGAGTTAAGTCAATATTAAATAAAATATATAACCAGCCCTAAAACCGCTAAAAGTAGAAATAGTAACAAAAATGTTTCCCACTTCCCCTATACAAATACCTAATGACAGATGGTTTTAAACACATTTCTACCAAACTTCAATAAATGAATAATCACCAATACTCCTCATACTGTTCTGCAAAATAGAAACAAAAGGAACACTGCCACACTTGTTCTATGAAGCCACCTATGAAGTAACCCTAGTGACTCCACCACACAAAAATTCAACAGAGGAAGAGAACTTTAGCCAATTTCTCCTATGAATATTGATTGAAAATTACTCAATAAAATACAAACAGAATCCAGGAACACAAAAGCATCATCCATTATGATCAAGTAGGCTTCATCCCAGAAAGGCAAGGATACTTGCACATATAAAATTCTATGAACATAATTCATCACACAAACAAACTGAATGAAAGAAATCACATAATCATCTCATTAGATGCTAAAAAATTAAGTGTAAGAGAGATCAGGGTTACAAGGCTCATGCCTAAATGTAATCAAAGCAATATATCTCAAATGAATTGGAGAGAAAATTAAAGCAATTACTTTAAAATCAGGGAAAAAACAAGGCTGACTATCTATTCAATATAGTACTTGATATTCCAGAAAAAGCAGTAGGACAGCTAATAGAAATCAAGGGGATATAATCCTTTTGTAACAAGGATTATATGATCCTTGTTAATTAAGGATCATATAAACTATTTATAATTGACACCAAAATATTTATCAGAGAACTCCTTCAGCTGATAAACAGTGTCTGAAAGCCTATTTGGATACAAGATTAAGTCCAAAAATCCACTATCCCCCTTTATAAAAATAATATTCAGATTGAGAAAGAAATTAGGAAAACAAAACCAATAACATGGCCACAAATAATATAAAATAGTTTGGTGTAACTCTATTCAAGCAAGTGAAAGAACAGTATGGCAACAATTTCAAGACCCTGAAGAAAGAATTTGTAGAAGATATCATAAGATGAAAGGATCACTCATGCTAATGAATAGGCTAGGGTTAGCATAATGAAATTGACCATCTTACCAAAAACAATTTAAAAATTCAATGCAATTTCAATCAAAATTCCACCAGCAGTTTTTGTAAATCTTGAAAGAGCAATTCTCAACTTCATATGGAAAAAATAAAACCTGCAATAGCCACAGTTTTCCTGAACAATAAACAAACACTGGGCAGAATAGTAATAAAAAAGTTCATGGTATTGGTACAGAAACAGTAATATTGATGAATGAAACTGAATGAACATCCCAGAATTAAATCCACACACACCTATGGTCTCTTAATTTATTTATAAAGAAGCCAAAACCATACCGTGGGAAAAAAAGATTGCTTCTTCAACAATTGGTCCCTGTCTAACTAGATCTCTACATGTAGAAGAATGAAAATAGATTCATATTTATCACCCTGCACAAAAGTCAAGTCTAAGTCAATCAAGAACCTCAACATAAAACTGGATACAATAAAGGTCATAGAAGAGAGACTGTAAAATAGCCTTGAACACATTGGTACAAGAGATTATAGTCCCAATATTGGTATATCTTGGTTTTCACGTAGATTTATATCTATTTTCTGAAGAACCACCAGATTAATTTTCACAGCGATTGTACCAGTTTGCAATCTCACCAGCAATGGAGGAGTATTCCTCTTTCTCCACATCGTTACCAAAATGTTCTGTCACCTGAGGTTTTAATCATAGCCATTCTGATTGGTGTAAGGTAGAATTGCAGGGCCATTTTGATTTGCATTTTAATGATCACTTAGGACTTTGAACATTTCTTTAGGTGTTTCTCAGCCATTCGAGATTCCTCTGTTGTGCATTCTCAGTTTAGCTCTATACCTTATTTTTTTTTTATTGGGTTGTTTGGATTTTTGAAGGTTACCTTCTTGAGTTCTTTATATATTTTTATATATGACCTTCTATCAGATGTGGGGTTAGTGAAGATTTTTACCCAATCTGTAGATTGCTGATTTGTCCTATTGACTATATCATTTGCCTTACAGAAGCTTTGTAGATTCATGAGGTCCCATTTATCAATTCTTAATCTTAGTGCATGAGCCATTGCAGTTCTGTTGAGGAAATTTCTATTCATTTTTATTTTGCAAATTCTGTGAGTCCAGTATATGTGTCATTTCTACCACTTTTTACCTCTACTCCAACTTCTAGAATCTCCTTTCCAGTTCTTTATTATTGTTTTAATATGTCATATATATACACATTTTTCCATTTAGTGTTGTTCATATATTTTACTCATATATATGTATGCATCCATTTGTTGTTCTTCATATATATGTATATGTATGTGTAAATGTATGTGTATGTGTATGTATATGTATATGTATAATACATATTTTTAGGGCAGGCAGCTTAAAACTAGACAACTTCTTAAGTGTAAATAGAAATTGAACATGAAATGCATGCAAATAACATTGATTCAATTACACATGTATGTATATATCTATATAATTATATATACTCACATTTGTATATATGTACGAATATGTGTGTATGTGCATTTATGCGTTCATGTGTACATAGTATATGCATACACATAAATGTTACTGCTCACCTATCAGATTAAGATGCTTTATTTCTGTATTTCTATATTAAACATACAATCATCTGTAGTCCATTCTAGCAGTATACAATAAAATGTCCAGATATTTCTTAATGCTCTATTAACTTGCGTCATTTACATTTAAGAAACTGAGAGACAACATAGGCTTGTTTAAGCATGTTGTGCAAGTGTTAAGCCTATAAAGACTTTTAACATGTAAGTTATGCAGAACATGTCATAGTGACAATTTTTACACTGAGCTATTACTTATCTTGATGTTTCCACGTTTATGCAGGAATTTTTAAATATAACCATTCCATATACATATTAACAAGTGAGACATATACAGCATCTACCAGATATTAGAATTATGTCCTAATCAATTTTATATCTGAAATGTGACAAGGGCTCTGTAAATACCCACTGTTGATAAGATCATGCATTAAGGATACACCAGCAAGGTGTTTGTTTACTCAAGCTGTTTGAAGCAGAAATATGTAAATATGGAAGAAATTTTTCATGGGGTCACTTTAGACTCAGTCAAACTAACAGATCATGAAATTCACATCCAGTATTGCAGCAAATTTCTGGTAATCATGTTGTTGCTTTTTTTTCAAAAGAAACTACCTGATGTCGTTGTTTTACATGCAATGGAAATCTCTTACTGTATATGACACATATTCCTATGTCTGCACTGTTTAGAAATTTCTAAAAGGTAAACTCTTTAGTAATCAATTATACAGTAGTGAGGGCTATTTATTTAAAAAAATATGTATTCCCTTCTATAAGGAAAGCAAGTACATACCACAAGTTATCAGTCTTTTCAGTTACTTGCAAATGTCTGACATCCCAGAACATCTGGAAAATAGTTCCCCAGGATCACATTTGAATAAACAGTTATATGTTATGATATATATGGGCAGCCAGATCTATTTTACTCTCTGATAGTATTCCTCTATTTTAAGTAATTTTACTTTTTAAGGTTATTTTTAACCCTGAAAAATAAACGTAGAATTGGTTTAAAAAAAAAAGTAATAACTGCTTCATTGAACTACTAACAAATAACAGGTAGGTTCTTTTTGGTCCTTCAAAGGTCAAAAATTTACTTATTCACATAAAAACCTATTTACAGGAAAGACTCAGAAAATCTATACAAAATTCTTAGGCATAGAATATAACATACAATATATTCACAAATCTGGCAAAAAAATTTTAAATTGTAAAAATCTCCTAACCCAAAATATCCAGGAAATTAAAAAATAATGTTAGACCGCCATATCCTAGGGCTGAAACTGGAACCAGGAACAGAACTTTGGAACTTCTGTTTCTACCCGGCGGCATCTTCAGAGCGCAGAGAAGAGCCAGGCCCATCTGCCACGCAAACCACCAGCCCCTAGGGTTGAGAAACTGGTGAGTGGGAGATCTGGGCGGCCAGGGAGCAAAGAGAACTCTGCGGAGTGCACATGCAGAGCATGACCTTCGACCTACCTGATCCAGGGACCAGAAACAGAACTTTGGAACCTCTGTTCCCACCAGGCGACTCTGAGGCATAGAACAGGGCTGGGCCCATCTGCTACCTGGACCAGTGGAGATCCAGGGACACAGACCAGATAGAAGGGAAAGGTGAGAACATATCACTGACAACAAAATGGAAAGAGGAAAGTGAAATAGTATATCCCAAGGAAACCAAGACAACCTGGCAACACCAGAACCCAGCTCTCCCATAACAGCAAACATCGGAATTCCAAACACTCCAGAAAAAGAAGACACAGACTTGAAATCATACCTCAAGATGCTGATAAAGATACTTAAACAAGAACTGGAGGAAAAGCAAAAAGATTCAGAAGCTTTTAAAGAGGAAACAAGAAAAACACTCAAAGAACTCAAAGAACTAGAGGAAAACAGAACCAAAGAAATAAAAGAATGGAAGAGGGAAATAAAAACAGAAATTGACACAATAAAGAAAGCACAAAAAGAAATAACCCTACAGGAAGAACACCTAAAAAAAAAAATCAGGAGTAACTGGAGCAAGCATTTCCAATAGATTACAAGAGATAAAAGAGAGAACCTAGGGGGAAGAAGACAACATTGTAAACAGAAAAAACATCCAGAGAAGATGCAAAAAACAAAAAGCTCCTAACACAAAATGTCCAGGAAATCCAAGACACAATAAGAAGAGTGAACCTAAGGATAATAAGAATAGAAGAGGGAGAAGAGTATCAACTAAAAGGCACAGAAAATATCTTCAACAAAATCATAGAAGAAAACTTCCCTACCCTCAAGAATAAGATGACCAGGAGCATAAAAGAAGCCTTCAGAACTCCAAATAGGTTGGACCAGAAAAGAAATACCTCCCAACACATAATAGTCAAAGCACCAAGTGCCCAAAGCAAAGAAAGAATACTAAAAGCAGTAAGAAAAAAAGGTCAGGTAACATAAAAAGGCAGGCCAATCAGAATCACACCCGATTTCTCAACAGAGACTATGAAAGCTAGAAGAGCCTGAACAGACATCATGCAGACCCTTAGAGAGCACAAGTTCCAGCCCAAGCTGCTATACCCAGCAAAACAATCAATCAACATAGATGGAGAGATGAAGATATTTCAAGACAAATCAAAATTTATACAATATCTGACCACAAACCCAGCACTACAACAAATTATAGGAGGAAAACCCAATACAATAAGGGAAAATACAGCCTAGTAAAAAAGAGAAAACTCCTAAACAAGAAAACTAAAAGAAGAAAAAGACAGAGGCACTACTCAACCCACAAAAGCAATAATGGCAGGAAACAGAAAAAACTATTCCTTGATATCTATTAACATAAATGGACTCAACTTCCCAATAAAGAAACATAGGCTATCAGACTGGATACATAAACAAAATCCAGCCTTTTGCTGCATACCGGAAACTCATCTCAGAGACAGAGACAGACACTATCTCAGAGTAAAAGGGTGGAAAAAAAACTTCCAAGCAAACAGCTCCAAGAAGCAAGCTGGAGTGGCTATTCTAATATCGAATAAAGTAAATTTCCAACCAAAAGTTATCAAAAAAGATAAGGAAGGACACTTTTTACTCATTACCGGAGAAATCTGTCAGGAGGAACTCTCAATTCTTTACATATAATCTCTAAATAAAAAAGCACCCACATTCATAAAAGAAACCTTACTAAAGCTCAAAGAATACATTTCACCCAACACAATAATAGTGGGAGATTTTAATACCCCACTATCACCAATGGACAGATCATGGAAACAGAAACTGAACAAGGACACTGCAAAACTAACAGAGACTTTGAACCAACTAGAATTAATAGATATATACAGAACATATCATCCTAAAGTAAAACAATACACCTTCTTCTCAGCACCCCATGGCACCTTCTCGAAAATTGACCACATAATTAGACACAGAACAAGCCTCAATCGATATAAGAAGATTGAAATACTCCCATGCATCCTCTCAGATCACCATGGTATACGGCTGGTCTTTAACAATAACAAAGACAACAAAAACCCTACGTACACATGGAAAATAAACAACGCTCTGTTAAACAATAGCAGGGTAAAAGAAGAAATAAAAAAAGAAATTAAGGACTTTCTAGAATTCAACAAAAATGAAAACACAACATACCCAAACCTACGGGATGCAATGAAAGCAGTAATGAGAGGAAAACTCATAGCCCTAAGTGCTTCCAAAAAGAAACTGGAGAGAGCTTACATCAGCAACCTTACAGCACAGCTAAAAGCCCTAGAAAAAAAGAAGGCAGATATACCCAAGAAGAGTAGATGGCAAGAAATAATCAAAATTAGGGCAGAAATAGACCAAATAGAAACAAAAAAACCATTGAAAATATCAACAAAACCAAGAGTTGGTTCTTTGAGAAAATCAACAAGATGATAAACCCCTAGCCAGACTAACTAGAAGGCAAAGAGAGAGTATACAAATTAACAAAATCAGAAAGGAAAGTGGAGACATAACAACAGAAACTGAGGAAATTCAAGAAATCATCAGATCCTAATACAAAAACCTATACTTCATAAAGTTGGAAAATTTGGAGGAAATAGATGAATTCCTATACAGATACAACATCCTAAAGTTAAACCAAGACCAAGTAGACCATCTAAATAATTCTATAACACCTGAAGAAATAGAAGAAGTCATCAAAAGCCTCCCAATCAAAGAAAGCCCAGGTCCAGTTGGGTTCAGTGCAGAATTTTATCAGACATTTATTGCGGATATAACACCAATACTCTCCAAACTATTCCAAAAGATAGAATCAGATGGAATGCTACCCAACTCATTTTATGAGGCTACAATAACCCTTGTACCTAAACTACACAAAGACCCTACAAAGAAAGAGAACTTCAGACCAATCTTACTTATGAACATTGATGCAAAAATACTCAACAAAATCCTTGCAAACCGAATTCAGGAACACATCAAAACGATCATTCATCATGACCAAATAGGCTTCATCCCTGTGATGCAGGGATGGTTTAACATAAGGAAATCCACCAACGTAATCCACCATATAAACAAACTCAAAGAACAAAATGACATGGTCATCTCAGTAGATGATAAGAAAGCATTTGACAAAATTCAACACCACATCATTTTAAAAGTCCAGGAAAGAACAGGAATTCAAGGTCCAAACTTAAGCATAATAAAAGCAATATACATCAAACCAACAGCCAACATCAAACTTAACGGTGGAAAACTAGAAGCACTCCCACTAATATCAAGGACTCGACAAAGTTTCCCACTCTCCCTCTACCTATTCAACATAGTACTGGAAGTCCTGGCTGGAGCAATTAGACAGCAAAAGGAGATCAAGGGGATACAAATCGGAAAGGAAGAGATAAAAACATCACTCTTTGCCAATGGCATGATAGTGTACTTAAGTGACCCCACAAATTCTACCAGAGAACTCCTACAGGACGTGTACGACAAGAACTTCAAACCTCTAAAGATGGAAATTGAGGAGGATCTCAGAAAATGGAAAGATCTTCCATGAGCATGGATTGGAAAGATCAAAATTTTAAAAATGGCCATCCTACCAAAAGCAATCTACAGATTCAACGCAATCCCCATCAAAATTCCAACCCAGTTCTTCATGGAATTGGAAAGATCAATGTGCAATTTTCTATGGAACAACAAAAGACCTAGAATAGCGAAATCCATCCTCAACAACAAGAAATCATCTGCAGGAATCACTATCCCTGACCTCAATCTATATTACCAGGCAATTGTGCTGAAAACTGCATGGTACTGGTACAGAAATAGGCATGTGGATCAATGGAATAGAATAGAAGATCCAGAAATGAGCCCTCACATATATGGTCACCTGATTTTTTACAAAGGAGCCCTAAACATTCAATGGAAAAAGGACACCCTATTCAACAAATGGTGCTGGTCCAACTGGCACTCAACATGCAAAAGAATGAAAATAGACCCTTTCTTATCTCCTTGTAAAAAGCTCAAGTGTAAGTGGATCAAAGATCTCCACATTAAACCAGATACACTGAAACTATTAGATGAGAAAGTAGGGAAAACCTTAGAACATATAGGCACAGGAGAAAATTTTCTGAACAAAACACCAATGGCTCAAGCTCTAAGGTCAAAGATTAACAAATAGGACTTAATGAGATTGCCAAGTTTCTGTAAGGCTAAGGACATTGTCAAGAAAACAAAAAGGCATCCAACAGAATGGGAAAAGATTTTTACCAACTCCACATCAGATAGAGGCCTAATATCTAAGGTATACAAAGTACTCAAAAAACTAGACACCAGAGAATCAAATAACCCTATTAAAAAATGGGTTACAGAGCTAAACAAAACATTCTCAGTTGAGGAATATCGAATGGCTGAGAAATATCTGAGGAAGTGCTCGACATCCTTAGCCATCAGGGAAATGCAAATCAAAACAACCCTGAGATTCCACCTCACACCAGTCAGATTGTCCAAGTTCCAAAACTCAGAGGACAACAGATGCTGGCGAGGTTGCGGAGAAAGAGGAACCCTTCTTCACTGTTGGTGGTGTTGCAAACTAATACATCCACTCTGGAAATCAGTCTGGCGATACCTCAGAAAATTGGACATAATACTACCTGAAGACCCAGCTATTCTACTTCTGGGCATATACCCCAGAGACACCTTAGTACACAACAAAGATATATGCACCACAATGTTCTTAGCAGCTCTATTTATAATAGCCAGAAGCTGGAAAGAACCCATATGTCCTTCAGAAGATGAATGAATACAAAAATTCAGGTACATTTACACAATGGAATACTACTCAGCCACCAGTAACAATGACTTGACCAAATTCTTAAGAAAATGGCTGCATCTAGAGAATATCATCCTGAGTAGGATAACCCAGTCACAAAAGAACAGACATAATATGCAGTCACTGATAGTGGGTTGCTAACCCCAGAGGCTTGCACTCCCCCAGAAACAACTGACAGACTGTATGAAGTCCAAGAAATAAAGAAAACAAAACAAAAAAAAAAAAAAAAAATCTTTATACAACAAGAAAACTTTGACTATTTCCATATTACATTTTGTTTTACATGTACTTTATGCTCATTGTAACTATTAAGTTTCCAATACATACTATGAAACCTTTAAAAAAATCAAGTTCTGACTAAAAAATATATTCATACAGTTTTATGTAAAAATTATTTTAAAATCTGAAAAAAAGTGCTGACAAAAATGTATTGCATAATTTTATCCAAACAATGCTTAAAATCTGTACATTTATCTTTGTTTTGTAAAATAAAGTTGTTAAAAAATAATGTAAAGATCAAACCTAAGAATAATTGTAATAGAAGATGATAAAGAAGCTCAGATTAAAGGGCCAGAAACAATCTTCAATAAAATCACAAGAAAAGTTGCCTAACATAAAGAAAGTGATAGCCATAACTGTACAAGAGGCTTGAAGAACACCAAATAGATTCTACAGAAAAGAAAATTCTCTCCTTTGTATAATAACCAAACAGTAAATGCACAGAACAAAGAATGAATATGAAAACTTGTAAGGGAAAGAGGTCAAGTAACATAAAGGCAGATGTATCAGGATTACATAAGACTGGTCAACAGAAACTCTAAGGTCAGAAAATCCTGCAAAAATGTCACCCAGAACCTGAAAGAAGACAAATGCCAACCCAGAGTATACTACCCACCCAAACTCTCAATCACCATAGGTGGAGAAACCAGGATATTCTATGAAAAAAACCAAAGTTAAACAATATTGCTTTACTTAGGCAACTCTAAAGATGATACTGAAGTGAAATCTCCAATACAAGTAGAGTAACTATACCAAAGGAAACATATGAAATCAAACATTTCACAACATATTCAAAAGAAGAAAATCATAAACAACACATCCAGGGGGAAAAAAGACAGGAATTGACAAACATCTGTATAGTTCCATACATTTGCCTAGAAATTTCATGAATTCATTGCTTCTAATAGCTGAGTGGTATTTTATTGTGTACATGTACATCTGTACCCAATTTTCTATAATCACTCCTCTGTTGAAAGACATCAGGGTCCTTTCCAGCTTCAGGCCATTATAAATAAGGCTTCTATGAACAAGTCTAAGTGGATAAGAACCTTCACATAAAACCCGATACACTGAAACTAATAGAAGAGAAAGTGGAGAAGAGCCTAGAACACATAGGCACTAGGGGAATTTTCCTGAATAGAACAACAAAGGCTTATGCTCTAAGATCAAGAATCAGCAAATGGGACCTCATAAAATTGCAAAGGATCTATAAAGCAAAGGAAATTGTCAAAAACTCAGGTGACAGCAGAAGCTGGACAGGATATGGAGAAATAGGAACACTACTCCATTGTTGGTAGGATTGCAAGCTGCTACAACCACTGGGGAAATCAATCTGGCCATTCCTCAGAAAATTGGACATAGTACTACCTGAAGATCCAGCTATACTACTGCTGAGCATATACCCAAACGACACTCCAACATATAACAAGGACACATGCTCCATTATGTTAATAGCAGCCTTATTTATAATAGCCCGAAGCAGGAAAGAACCCAGATGCTCTTCAACAGAGGAATGAACACAAAAATTATAGTACATTTACACAATGAGTACCACTCAGCTATTAAAAACAATGACTTCATAAAATTCTTAGGCAAATAGAACTAGAAGCTAGCATACCTAGTGAGGTAACCCAGCCACAAAAGAACACATGTAGTATGCACTCACTGATAAGCAGATACTAGACCAAAAAGCTCTGAATAACCAAGAAACAATTCACAGACCTGAAGCTCAAAAACAAGAAAGGTTAGAATGTGGATGCCTCAGTCCTTCTTAGAAGAAAAACAAAACACTCATGAGAGGAAATAATGGAACAAATAGAGGAGCAGGGATTGAAGAAAAGATCATTCAGAGACTGCCTTACCCGGGGATACATCCCATATCCAGCCACCAAACCAACACACGATTGCTGATGCCAAGAAGTGCTTACTGGCAACATCTTGGTATAAATGCCTCCTCAGAGGCTCTGCCAGAAAAATAATGATCCAGATAAGGATGCTTGTAGCTAACCATCAGTCTGAACTCATGGGGATCCCAAGGAAGAATCTAGAGAAAAGACTGAAGGAGCTGAAATGGTTTGCAACCCCATTGGTAGAACAACATTATTGATCAATCAAACCCTCCTGTACTCCCATGGACTAAAACACAAACCAATGAGCACACAAGGAGAGACCCATTTCTCTAGTTGCAAATGTAGCAGAGTATATAGCATTGTCTGGCATCAATGGAAGGAAAGTCCTTTGGTCTAGTGAAGGCACATTTTTCCAGTGTACAGGAAAGCCAGGGCACTGAAGTGGAGAGGGTGGATAGAAGAAGGAGCACTTTCATGGAAGTAAGAGGAGTGTGAGGGGGAGCAGAGTAGGAGAAAGGGGATAGCATTTGAAATGTAAATACATAGAATATTTGATAAAATGAAAATAGAAGCAAAAAAAAAAAAATCAAGTGAAAGCATAAGCTGGCATGAATATGTAGATGTAAGAAAGCCCCTCCACTGTGGGTAGATTGCAAACTGGTACAACCACACTGGAAACCAATCTCAAGTTCCACAGTAAACTGGAAATAGTTCTACCTAAATACCCAGATATACATACCACTCTTGAGTATATACCCAAAAGATGCTGCACTGTACCACAAGTACACAAATTATACCATTTTCACAGCAGTTTTTTTTTATAATCACCAGAAAATTAAAAATACCCAGATACCACTCAAGTGACAAATGGATACAGAAAACATGGTTCATTTACATAATGAAGTACTACCCATTGATTAAAAACAATGACTTTATTAAATCTGAAGGAAAATGGATGGAACTAGAAAATATCCTGAGTGAGGTAACTCAGACTCAAAAGGGCAAACAGGATGTGTATTCACTGATTAGTAAACATTAGGCAAAAATTATGAAATACCTAATATATATACATATTATATATATATATATATAGATAGATAGATATAGATATCTATATCTATCTCTCTCTCTCTCTCTCTCTCTCTCTCTCTCTCTATATATATATATATATATATATATATATATATATATATATATATACACTTATAGTTGGTGCCCATGGTGAGGTGGAATATGTTGTAGAAATTTTTAACTTCACTGTGGGTTTTTACCCCACCTTTGGCCATTTAAGTTTTTGATAAATGATATAAATAACATGTATATATGCATTAATCTTTAAAGAGCACAAGAGCTGACAGATATCTTTCCTCTTTGTTACTAAAACTTACTTTTTATTGACAATTCCAAGTAATTACTTACTGTAGTTTATCTGGGCTGTTCTTTGTTTTGTTTGACCAGCCCTTAAGGTCATGTTTTTCATACTCTTAACCCATGTCATCATTTTTCCCCATCCTTTACCTTTTTACTTCTACCTCTTGGTTCTTAGCCCATCTTAAGCCCAGGAATCCTAAACCCTTCCTATGTGTCTTCTGCCCCGCTGTTGGCTATCAGCATCTTTATTCACCAATCAGAAATAACTTGGGGGCAAGGTCGCATAACAGGACTTGGATCTACAGCCTTATCCACCAAGCCGAGCATTATCTAGGAGGAACCGAAGACTCCCATCTGCTTAATCCCTGAATGATATAAAAACAACACCATAAAAAAGCCTTCTCTTTGCTCATTCCGGGGCAAAAAGTAGCTCTTAGTGTTTGGATTAAAACTCTGTAACTTATTTTAACTGACAACAGACTTGAATGATTCTATCCTAGCTCCATACTCTACCTAGAAAGCTCAGATTTGGTTTACTTAATAACTTAATAATCATGCTGTCAGTTATATGTTCCACATGGCTGACACGAACAATTTCTTACCAAAAGTACTGTTCTGTTTAATATTTGTACTGAATCAGCTGTTAGTACAACAGTCATTGATTGGAAGCCCTACTTATCTTAACTATTAGTAAACCACAAAGCTTCATAATCCTAAATTGTTAAAATCTCTTCTTTAATTATTAGAATTGATGAGATTTGCTTCCCATCCTCAATCCCAAATTTAATTATATCCACACTCTAGCACAGTACAGGAGAAAGTCTAGTTTTACTTATACAACAAGCATTAATAAAATTAACCAGCATCTAACGCTGAATCAATATCAATCAGCCTTAACCACAAAATAGTTCTATTTCCCTCCTCTATTAGAAACATTTATTCTATCCATCCAGGAAAAGCATTAGTTTTTTTTAATGAAAATAACTACTAAAACACAATTCATAATGAATTGATACAGATTTAGGAATTTAAAGCTGCCTGTTCTTATTGGTGCCTATCCTTATTTTTCAAAAATTAAAATTTGTCTTAGCCTACATTGTCACAGGTGTTATAATTAATACTGTGTGCCATTTAGATAATGTAAAAACTATCCACCTATTAAGCACTTGGAATATAAGACTGTGAGAAAGATACAAATTATAAAACTCTGATGCTTCAAGAGGTGAAGTAAAGGATCAGTGGGAGAAGCAGAAGTTTTAAGCAAGCTCACTGCTTTAATGTTATATTCTGACCCAAGACTGCCTAGAGGGATAGTAAGAGGAGTTGGCCCGAAGGGAAACACCATACTTTATTAGGCAGGGCTCCAGTGCAGCCATATTTACTAACATGTAATTGTTATTCAAAAGCTTTCTTGGTCTTTTTACTCTCTGCCCTTGCAGAATCAGGCCAGAGTCAAGTATTGGGTTGTTAAATGAGGCCTCCATAAGATTTGGATACAATTTATAATGAGAATTCAGTGGTAGTTACTGAAAAACCATCTTGAATTTTCCACACAGAAAATTTTGGAGACATTTCCTAAGATCTCTAGTCACTGGAACATCTTCTTTAGCCAATAAAACCTCTCTTGACATGCACCTAGCAGAACTATTCACTGTGAAGGTTGTTTTTGAGATTGCTTCTTCCAAAGAAGTCTAATTTCTATGCTGTGTCATCTTGTTGTAAATAGAAGAATGTCTCCTGAATAGGTAACTGTATACATATGTTTGTAGATGCCAAACAATAATATACCATCCTGACCATCATCTTACAGTTAACCAAACTAAAACAAAAATAATAATTAAATAAAAAATGTCCCAAAATGTCCTTCAGTCCAAAGCTACAGCATTCAATTTCTAACCATTTTAAAATTCCGGATACTTAAATTATAGAAAGATGAGCTCTACGTACCCAAATGCTAATGAAATTATAAATATGTTAAATGAGTTAAAATTAGCCTTGCTCAAAGAACTGCCAGAGTGTACGATGACAATGTCTCATCAAATACATGAAATAAAAGGAAATATTCAAAGAGCTTAATGGATTCAAGCAGTAATGTCAGATTTCTTTCTTCTGGTGCTAAGGTAAACTACTCTGACAAAACCAACTTAAAGAAGAAATAGTTTCCTTAAGTTTCCAGGTGGGGACTCTAATGGTGAGGAAGCCGAAGGAGACGGAGCTTGAAGCAGCTGTCACTGTGCTTCCATAATCCAAAAAAAAAAGAAAGTGGCAAAGTTTCTTTATCCATTTATACAGTCCAGGATCCTAGCCAGGGAATATTACCTCCAAATGTCAGCTAGTCTTAACATTTCTACTAAAGCCGTCAGGATAAGCCCCTCTGTCTCCAATGTCTGGACTCTGTAGTTGATAATCACCAACAACCACAAAAGTAACAAATGAAAAACGTACACTCAGACGATTGCCACTAGATCTAAACGGGCAGAAGAATTAATTAACTTGACAAACGGATAACAATTAAGTAATTTAAGAAAAAAAATTATGGATGCAGCAAAAGTATTGTTAAAAATAAAAATTATAGTTGTGGATGCCTACACTAAAAAACATTAGAGGGTGATGGGGTACTCCTATTGTCATGGCATTTAAAGGCAGAAGGAGGAACAAGGAGACTCACTGGTTATCCTGAGCTACATAGCAACATCCTATTTGAAAGAAACAAAAACTAAGAAGCTAGCATTGTACCAAAAAGCACCAACTTAGCATGTACAGTAAGTACCGTGCATCCATTAAAAAAAAACTTTCTACCTTTCTACAATGATTAAGTCAGAAGCAATATAATGTATAAATAAATAAATAAATACATCATTGATTATTTAAATACAAATGGAAAAACAAGAAAGAAATGTCAATATAACTGTAAGCTGTGTTTTTGAAAAAAAAAAATTCGAAGCTGACTGTAAAATTATAAGAAAAAATAGGCCTGGGTGCACACATTGATTGGCTCTGGGCTGCAACCTACTTGGCAGTGGTCCTCAAGCAGCTAACTGCCTACTTCAGCCTGCCCTGCTGCAGCTACTTCTGCCTGCACTGCCTCAGGACTGGCTGGATGATTAGGCCACAATCTTCAGTGAGTAAACATATTCCTCGGGTCTATGGTGTTCTTGATCACACATTTATGGAGTTTCTGAAGGGCAGTGGAGATTAGTGCCAGGCATAGCTTAACCTTTATGCAGACAAGTGAACTGTAGAAATTGACTACTACTCCACCAAGAAGCCCACATAAAAGTGCGAAACATGGGCACAGGCGTGTTGAATTGAAATATGCAGAGCCTTTTACAAGAGCTCAGACCTGGATGGAGTAAATCTCAGTGCACTTTCTTTGTGTTGCCTCAATATTACTCGATTTAAGAATCGCTGCTTCTTGGTAGAAGGTTCTTTTCATTGCCTGTTTCTCCCAATTCATACTCAAAGCACTGAGAATTGTAGGCAGAGTATACGGAATATTGCAGTAGACTCCAAGCTGATTCTTTGGTTTTAGTTTTGGTTTTGGTTTTGAATCATTTCTGTGTTCAAATTTTTAATTCCTTCATCAACACATTGGGTTGTTTTTTATAACTAAATTAACATAGCTCAAATGAGCTGCCCTGTTCCTGTGGAAGTCACATACAAGAGCATGAGATTTTTTTTTTATAGTACAGAAAAGAGTTTATTCAGGTCATGGGAGAGTTAAGAGGGTAGTAGAGGCAGAGAGAGAGAGAGAGACAGACAGACAGAGAGAGAGAGAGAGAGAGAGAGAGAGAGAGAGAGAGAGAGAGAGAGCATGAGATTTCTTATTACACACAATTTAAACAATGCAAACTTAAACAAATTTATAGAGGAACTTAAGAAGGATGGAGTTACCATTATAGTAAGAGTATGTGAAGCAACTTACAGTACTACTCTTGTGGAGAAAGAAGGCACTGGTGTTCATGACTGGCCTTTGATGATGGTGCACCTCTATTCAGCCAGATTGTAGATGACTGGTTAAGTTTTGCAAATATTAAGTTTTGGGAAGAACCCGGTTACTTCATTTCTGTCCATTATGTCACAGGCATTGGAAAAACTCCACTACTTGTTGCCTAACCCTTAATTGAAGGTGAAATGAGATATGAAGTTACAGTACATTTCATAAGCACAGAGCTTTTCACAGTAAGCAACTTTTGTATAAGAAGACACACTGTCCTAAAATGTGGCTCTGCTTCAAGGTTTCCAATTGGCATAGAAACAATTGTTGTAGTCAATAAACTAAGGTGCCCGATGCCATTGGCTTGGAAGTAGGACATCAGATGAGATCTGATTTGTCATACATAACTACCCAATGCGTCAGCTTACCAAATAAGTCTACAGAAGCTCCACAGGAATATTGAAAAACCAGTTTTATTTGGCCAAAAGCTTAACGGAGTTGTAATCTGTTTATTTGGGTTATGATCAAAATGTCTGTACACTTACCAAAAAAACAAATTCTGGTCAACATTTAAAATGTGCTTATTGTTTGTACCAATTGACCCAAAGTGTTGAGTTGTTAGTAAAAGTACTGCTTTGCCAGAATATTATTAGGTTATAAGAAATATAGATGGATTGGGTGCCAAAAATACCCAGCACAATACTTGGATATTTTTAACGTCATACAGAAGTGAAATTCCAGAAACTAAGAACTATTTTTTTTTGAACTTCACACGGTCTGTGATTTGATTCTGGGGTGTTCAGAGCTTTCTGGGGTTAGCATCCCACTATCAGTGACTGCATATTATATCTGTTCTTTTGTGACTGGTTATCTCACTTAGGATGATATTGTCTAGATGCATCTATTTTCTTAAGAATTTCATAAAGTCATTGTTTGTGATAGATGATTAGTACTCCATTATGTAAATGTATCACAATATTTGTATCCATTCATCTACTGAAGAACATCTGGGTTCTTTCCAGCTTTTGGCTATTATAAATAGAGCTGCTATGACCATTGTGGTGCATGTATCTTTGTTGTATGTTAGAGCGTCACCACGGTAAATGCCCAGAAGTAGAATAACTGAGTCTTCAGGTAGTACTATGTGCATTTTTCTGAGGAACCTCCAGACTGATTTCAAGAGTGGTCGTATCAGTTTACAACCCCACCAAAGGTGGAGAAGTGTTCCTCTTTCTCCACATCCTCACCAGCATCTGTTGTCATCTGAGATTTGGATCTTGGCCATTCTGACTGGTATGAGGTGGAATCTCAGGGTTGTTTTGATTTGCATTTCCCTGATGGCTAAGGAAGTTGAGCACTTCCTTAGATGTTTCTCAGGCATTCGATAATCCTCAATTGAGAACTTATTATTTAAGTATGTACCATATTTTTTAATAGGGTTGTTAAATTCTGTGGTGTCTAGCTTTTTGAGTTCTTTGTATACCTTGGACATTAGGCCTCTATCTGATGTTGGGATGTTAAAGATCATTTCCCACTCTGTTGGCTGCCATTTTGTTTTCTTGACGATGTCTTTAGCCTTTCAGAAACTTTGCAATCTCAGTGAGTCCCATTTGTCAATCTTTGACTTTAGAGCTCAAGCCATTGGTGTTCGGTTCAGGAAATTTTCTCCTGTGCCTATGTGTTCTAAGGTTTTCTGTACTTTCACATCTAATAGTTTCAATGTACCTGGTTTAATATGGAGATCTTTGATCCACTTACACTTGAGCTTTGTACAAGAAGATAAGAAAGGGTCTATTTTCATTCTTCTTCATGCTGAATGCCAGTTGGACCAGCACCATTTGTTGAATAGGCTGTCCTTTTTCCATTGAATGTTTATAGCTCCTTTGTCAAAAATCAGGTGACCATATATGTGAGGGCTCATTTCTGGATCTTCTATTCTATTCCATTGATCCACGTGCCATTTCTGTACCAGTACCATGCAGTTTTTATCACAATGGCCTCGTAATATAGCTTGTTGTCAGGGATAGTGATTCCCACAGATGTATCCTTGTTGTTGAGGATGGATTTCGCTATTCTAGGTCATTTGTTATTCCAGATGAAATTGCACATTGCTCTTTCCAACTCAATAAAGAATTGGGTTGTAATTTTGATGGGAATGCATTGAACCTGTAGATTGTTTTTGGTAAGATGGCCATTTTTAAAAGGTTGATCCTTCCAATCCATGAGCATGGGAGATCTTTCCATTTTCTGAGATCTTCCTCAATTTTCTTCTTTAGAGGTTTGAAATTCTTGTAATACAGATCCTTCACTTTTTTAGTTAGAGTCACACCAAGGTATTTCATAGTTTTTGTGAATATTGTGAAGGGCATCTTTTCCCTAATTTCTTTAGCCACATGTTTGTCCTTTGAATGTAGGAAGGCTACTGATTTTTTGAGTTAATTTTATATCCAGCCACTTTGCTGAACATGTTTATCAGCTGTAGGAATTCTCTGGTGGAAGTTGTGGGGTCGTTTAAGTACACTATCAAGTAATCTGCAAATAGTGATATTTTTATCTCTTCCTTTCCAATTTGTATCCCGTTATTTCCTTTTGCTGTCTAATTGCTCTGGCCAGGACTAACAGTAGTATACATAACAGGTAGGGGTAGAGCCTTGTCAAGTCCCTGATTTTAGTGGGATTGCTTCAAGTTTCCATCCGTTAAGTTTGATGTTGCCTGTTGGTTTGCTGTATATTGTGTTGATTATGTTTAGGTATGGGCCGTTGATTCATGTTCTTTCCAGGACTTTTAACCTGAAGAGGTGTTGGATTTTGTCAAATGCTTTCTCAGAATCAGTGAGATAACCATGTTTTTATTTTTCTTTGTTTATATGGTAGATTACATTGATGGATTCCTTATATTAAACCATTCCTGCATCCCAGGGCTGAAGCCTACTTGATCATGGTGAATGATCATTTTGATGTGTTCTTGGATTCGGTTTACAAGAATTTTGTTGAGTAGTTTTGCATCAATGTTCCTAATTGAGATTGGTCTGAAGTTCTCTATCATTTTAGGGTTTTTGTGTGGTTTAGGAAAGAGGGTAATTATAGCCTCAAAAAAATGGGTTAGGTAGTGTTCCATCTGATTCTATTTTGTGGAATAATTTGGAGAGTAATGGTATTATGTCGTCAATAAATGTCTGATAAAACACTGCACTGAACCCATCTGGACCTTGGCTTTTTCTGATTGGGAGGCTTTTGATGACTACTTCTATTTCTTTAGGTGTTATGGGATTATATAGATTGTTTACCTGGTCCTTTTTTAACTTTGGTATCTAGTATCTCTCTAGGAATTCATTCATTTCCTCCAGATTTTCCATCTTTGTTGATTATAAGCTTTTGTAGTAGGAGCTGATGATTCTTGAATTTCTTCAGTTTCAGACGTTATTTTTCCACTTTCCTGATTTTGTTAATTTGGATATTCTCTCTTTGCCCTCTAGTTAGTCTGGCTAAGGGTTTATCAATCTTGTTAATTTTCTCAAAGAACCAGCTCTTGGTCTTGTTGATTTTTGAATGCTTCTTTTTGTTTCTATTTGGTCTATTTCTGCCCTAAGTTTGATTATTTCTTGCTGTCTACTCCTCTTAGGTGTATCTGCTTCCTTTTGTTCTAGAGCTTTCAAATGTGCTGTCAGGTTGCTAGTATATGCTCTCTCCAGTTTTTTTGGAAGTACTCAGAGGTATGAGTTTTAACTCTTTAGATCTTCCATGGTATATTTATTAAGTCATTTCCAACAATAAGTAAGTCTCTGTCTGCTCACTCCGGTTACATTGCCCACACTTACACCAGAACCCATAACATTTGCTGAAGTCTTGTACTAATTATTTATTGTCTCTGTCTTATTGTCTGCTGTTTTGAGAACAGTTATTTGGAAATCAACTTTGTTCTAGTAGTATATATCTTCAATAATGTCTCCAGACAAAAAGCCTTATAGTAAATTATATTTATAATCATAGTTATATTATAGTTGTACTCAGAGGTGCAACTTAACCAGGAAGCCTGAAAACATCAAAAGGAGGCTATTAAATATCTGCAGTTTTCACAAATAATGCAATTTTCACAAAAATTTACCATTGAAAAGAAGATTAAAAAACCCCATTGCTTACGAAATCAGGGTTACTCTTAATGTAAACCACTGTAGCAATTGAAAACTACCAATTAATCCTTCACTTATATGTGCTTCTATCTTCCAAAAGTACTGCTAATTTTAATGAGAAATTAATATAAAATATGAAGTGACTGAGAAAGCTGATCCAGTAAGGAGAAATTTATTGCTACTGGGAAGAATACAGCGTTATATTCCCATGGTCACAACATTTTCATTAGCTGATCAATGCATAGCCTTGTTTTATGTCTCTTGGCCTAAAGATCACTCACTGTTGATTCATTACCATTAAATTTGTGGCCAATAGCTCCATAGATCATGTGTAAATAAAGTTTATGTAGCACATGAATTTTCTACAAAAGTACATTGCACACAAAAGCATGGTAGAGCTTTCTTGAGGTAATCCTGGGGGGGTACATTTTGAATAATAAAGTCATTCAAAGAAAATGTGAAGACAGTTGACTGCTGTAAATATTTGTTTATTATATGAATTCTTAAACACATCATTGCCTTATCAAACTCCAGCTGCTTGAGGCATGTTGGATGACTCAAACACCCATGTTTTTTACACATGCCAGTAATGATAATAAGGAGATTCAAATGCTTAATTGTAAGCACACACATTTTATAAAGTAGGTGAATATAAAAACTACAGATAATGAAAATTGATCATTTGCACCTCAGAAAATTGGACACAATACTACCTGAAGACCCAGCTATTCCACTTCTGGGCATATACCCCAGAGACACCTTAGTACACAACAAAGATATATGCACCACAATGTTCTTAGCAGCTCTATTTATAATAGCCAGAAGCTGGAAAGAACCCAGATGTCCTTCAGAAGATGAATGGATACAAAAATTGTGGTACATTTACACAATGGAATACTACTCAACCACCAGAAACAATGACTTAACCAAATTCTTAAGAAAATGGCTGCATCTAGAGAATATCATTCTAAGTGAGATAACCCAGTCACAAAAGAACAGACATAATATGCAGTCAATGATAATGGGATGCTAACCCCAGAGGCTCGCACTGCCCCAGAAACAACTCACAGACTGTATGAAGTCCAAGAAATAAAGAAAAGAAAACAAAACAAAACAAAAAAATCTTTACACAACAAAAAAACTTTGACTATTTCCATGTTACATTATGTTTTACATGTACTTTATGCTCATTTTAACTATTAAGTTTTCAATGCATACTATCAGCAGAGCGGAGCCTGGCCTACCTGCCAGGCGGAACGGCGGCTCATAGAGGCTGAGCAACTGCGATTGGGAGCAAAAAATTAGAACTTCTGTTTCCACCCGGAGGCGACTTCCAGACGCAGAGCGGAGCCTGGCCTACCTGCCACACAGAACGGCGACTCATAGAGGCTGAGCAACTGGTGAGTGGGAGACCTAGACTGCAGGGGAGCAGAAAGATCTCTGTGGAGTACACAAGGAAAGTGCACCCCCTGCCTTGCCCTACCCTGCCATGCCTGATCCAGCAAACAGAAACAGAATGTTGGAACTTCTGCTCACACCCGACGACTCTGAGGCATAAAACAGGGCTCGACCCATCTGACACCTCAACCAGTGGAGAACCAGGGACACAGACCACATACAAGGGAAAGGTAAGAACATATCACTGACAACAAAATGGCAAGAGGAAAGAGAAAGAGTATATCCCAATGGAACCAAGACAATCTAGCAACACTAGAGCCCAGCTCTCCCATATCAGCAAACATCAGAACTCCAAACACTCCAGAAAAAGAAGACACAGACAAGAAATCATGCCTCAAGACGCTGATAGAGTTACTTAAACAAGAAAGGGAGGAAAAGCAAAAAAGATTCAGAAGCTTTTAAAGAAGAAACAAGAAAAAAACTCAAAAAACTCAAAGAACGAGAGGAAAACAGAACCAAAGAAATAGAGGAATGGAAGAGGGAAATTAAAACAGAGATTGACACAATAAAGAAAACACTAAAAGAGATAACCCTAGAGTCAGAACACCAAAAAAAGAAATCAGGAGTCACAGAAGCAAGCATTTCCAATAGATTACATGAGATCGAAGAGAGAATCTCATGGGCAGAAGACAACATTGCAAACATAGACAAAACAGCCAGAGAAGATGCAAAAAACAAAAAGCTCCTAACCCAAAATGTCCAGGAAATCCAAGACACAATGAGAAGACCGAACCTAAGGATAATAGGAATAGAAGAGGGAGAAGAGTATCAACAAAGGGGCACAGTAAATATCTTCAACAAAATCATTAAAGAAAACTTCCCTACCCTCAAGAATGAGATGACCATGAGCATAAAAGAAGCCTTCAGAACTCCAAATAGGTTGGACCAGAAAAGAAATACCTCCCAACACATAATAGTAAAAACATCAAGCACCCAAAGTAAAGAAAGAATACAAAAGCAGTAAGGGAAAAAGGTCAAGTAACATATAAAGGCAGACCAATCAGACTCACACCCGATTTATCAACAGAGACTATGAAAGCTAGAAGAGCCTGGATAGACATCATGCACTCCTTAAGAGAGCACAAGTACCAGCCCAAGCTGCTATACCCAGCAAAACTATCAATCACCATCGATGGAGAGATGAAGATATTTCAAGACAAATCAAAATTCACACAATATCTGACCACAAACCCAGCACTACAATGAATTATAGGTGGAAAACCCAATACAATGACGGAAAATACAGCCTAGTAAGAACAAGAAAACTCCTAAACAAGAAAACTAAAAGAAGAAAAAAAACACAGACACAACTCAACCCAAAAAAGCAATAATGGCAGGAAACAGAAACAACTATTCCTTGATATCTATTAACATAAATGGTCTCAACTCCCCAATAAAGAGACATAGACTATCAGACTGGATACATAAACAAAATCCAGCCTTTTGCTGCATACAGGAAACTCATCTCAGAGACAAAGACAGACACTATCTCAGAGTAAAAGGGTGGGAAAAAAACCTCCAAGCAAACAGCTCCAAGAAGCAAGCTGGAGTGGCTATTCTAATATTGAATAAAATAAATTTCCAACCAAAAGTTATCAAAAAAGATAAGGAAGGACACTTTTTACTCACTACCGGGGAAATTCGTCAGGAGGAACTCTCAATCCTTAACTTATATGCTCCAAATAAAAAATCACCCCCATTCATAAAAGGAACCCTACTAAAGCTCAAAAAATACATTTCACCCCACACAATAATAGTGGGAGACTTTCATACCCCACTCTCACCAATGGACAGATCAGGGAAACAGAAACTGAACAAGGACACTGCAAAACTAACAGACTTTGAACCAACTAGAATTAATAGATATATACAGAACATACTATCCCAAAGTAAAAGAATACACCTTCTTCTCACCACCCCATGGCACCTTCTCGAAAATTGACCACATAATTAGACACAGAACAAGCCTCAATCGATATAAGAAGATTGAAATACTCCCATGCATTCTCTCAGATCACCATGGTCTATGGCTGTTTTTTAACAACAACAAAGACAACAAAAAGCCCACACACACATGGAAACTAAACAATGCTCTGTTAAAAGATAGCAGGGTCAAAAAAGAAATAAAGAAAAAAATTAGGGATTTTCTAGAATTAAACGAAAACGAAAACACAACATACCCAAACCTATGGGATGCAATAAAAGCAGTATTGAGAGGAAAACTCATAGCCCTAAGTGTTTCCAAAAAGAAACTGGAGAGAGCTCACATCAGCAACCTCACAGCACAGCTAAAAGCCCTAGAACAAAAGGTAGCAGATATACGCAAAAAGAGTAAACGGCAAAAAATAATCAAAATTAGGGCAGAAATAGACCAAATAGAAACAAAAAGAACCATTGAAAGTATCAACAAAACCAAGAGTTGGTTCTTTGAGAAATCAAAAGATTGATAAACCCCTAGCCAGACTAACTAGAGGGCAAAGAGAGAGTATCCAAATTAACAAAATCAGAAAGGAAAGTGGGGACATAACAACTGAAACTGAGGAAATTCAAGAAATCATCAGATCCTACTACAAAAACTTATACTCCAAAAATTGGAAAATTTGGAGGAAATGGATGAATTCCTAGACAGATACAAGGTCCCAAAGTTAAACCAAGACCAAGTAAACCATCTAAATAACCCTATAACACCTAAAGAAATAGAAGAAGTCATCAAAAGCCTCCCAACCAAAAAAAGCCCAGGTCCAGATGGCTTCAGTGCAGAATTTTATCAGACTTTTATTGAGGATATAACACCAATACTCGCCAAACTATTCCAAAAGATAGAATCAGATGGAATATTACCCAACTCATTTTTTGAGGCTACAATAACCCTCGTACCTAAACCACACAAAGACTCTACAAGGAAAGAGAACTTCAGACCAATCTCACTTATGAACATTGATGCAAAAATACTCAACAAAATCCTTGCAAACAAATCCAAGAACACATCAAAACGATCATTCATCATGACCAAGTAGGCTTCATCCCTGGGATGGAGGGATGGTTTAACATAAGGAAATCCATCAACGTAATCTGCCATATAAACAAACTCAAAGACCAAAATCACATGGTCATCTCACTAGATGCTGAGAAAGCATTCGACAAAATCCAACACCCCTTCATGTTAAAAGTCCTGGAAAGAACAGGAATCCATGGCCCATACTTAAACATAATAAAAGCTATATACAGCAAACCAACAGCCAACATCAAACTTAATGGCGAGAAACTTGAAGCAATCCCACTAAAATCAGGGACTCGACAAGGCTGCCCACTCTCCCCCTACTTATTCAACATAGTACTGGAAGTCCTGGCTGGAGCAATTAGACAGCAAAAGGAGATCAAAGGGATACAAATCAGAAAGGAAGAGATAAAAACATCACTCTTTGCCGATGACATGATAGTGTACTTGAGTGACCCCAAAAATTCCACCAGAGAACTTTTACAGCTGATAAACAAGTTCAGCAAAGTGGCTGGATACAAAATTAACTCAAACAAATCAATAGCCTTCCTGTACTCAAAGGACAAACATGTGGAGAAAGAAATTAGGGGAAACATTCCCTTCACAATTGTTACAAAAACTATGAAATAACTTGGTGTGACTCTAACTAAGCAAGTGAAGGACCTGTATGACAAGAACTTCAAACCTCTAAAGAAAGAAACTGAGGAGGATCTCAGAAAATGGAAAGATCTCCCATGCTCATGGATTGGAAAAATCCACATCTTAAAAATGGCCATCCTACCAAAAGCAATCTACAGATTCAATGCAATCCCCATCAAAATTCCAACCCAGTTCTTCATGGAATTGGAAAGATCAATGTGCAATTTCATATGGAATAACAAAAGACCTAGAATAGCGAAATCCATCCTCAACAACAAAAAAACATCTGCGGGAATCACTATCCCTGACCTCAAGCTACATTACAAGGCAATTTTGCTGAAAACTGCATGGTACTGGTACAGAAATAGGCATGTGGATCAATGGAATAGAATAGAAGATCCAGAAATGAGCCCTCATGTATATGGTCACCTGATTTTTGACAAAGGAGCAGTAAACATTCAATGGAAAAAGGACAGCCTATTCAACAAATGGTGCTGGTCCAACTGGCACTCAGCATGCAAAAGAATGAAAATAGACCCGTTCTTATCGCCTTGTACAAAGCTCAAGTGTAAGTGGATCAAAGATCACCACATTAAACCAGATACACTGAAACTATTAGATGAGAAAGTAGGGAAAACCTTAGAACACATAGGTACAGAAGAAAATTTTCTGAACAAAACAGCAATGACTCAAGCTCTAAAATCAAAGATTAACAAATGGGACTTAATGAGATTGCAAAGTTTCTGTAAGGCTAAAGACATCGTCAAGAAAACAAAATGGCAACCAACAGAATGGGAAAAGATCTTTACCAACACCACATCGATAGAGGCCTAATATCCAAGGTGTACAAGGAACTCAAAAAGCTAGACACCAGAGAATCAAATAACCCTATTAAAAAATAGGGTACAGAGCTAAACAAAAGGTTTTCAGTTGAGGAACACCGAATGGCCGAGAAACATCTGAGGAAGTGCTCGACATCCTTAGCCATCAGGGAAATGCAAATCAAAACAACCCTTAGATTCCACCTCACACCAGCAGATTGGCCAAGATCCAAAACTCAGATGACAGCAGATGCTGGCGAGGCTGCGGAGAAAGAGGAACACTTCTCCACTGTTGGTGGGGTTGCAAACTAATACAACCACTCTGGAAATCAGTGTGGCGATACCTCAAAAAATTGGATATAGTACTACCTGAAGAGCCAGCTATTCCACTTTTGGGCATATACCCCAGAGACACTTGAATACACAACAAAGATATATGCACCACAATGTTCATAGGGGCTCTATTCATAATAGCCAGAAGGTGGAAAGAACCCAGATGTCCTTCAGAAGATGAATGGATACAAAAATTGTGGTACATATACACAATGGAATACTACTCAGCCACCAGAAACAATGACTTAACCAAATTCTTAAGAAAATGGCTGCATCTAGAGAATATCATCCTGAGTGAGATAACCCAGTCACAAAAGAACAGACATAATATGCAGTCACTGAAAGTGGGATGCTAACCCCAGAGGCTTGCACTCCCCCAGAAACAACTCACAGACTGTATGAAGTCCAAGAAATAAAGAAAACAAAAAAATATACATATATTTACAAAACAAGAAGACTTTGACTATTTCCATGTTCTGTTTTGTTTTACATGTACTTTATGCTTATTGTAACTATTAGGTTTTCAATGCATACTGTCAAGCCCTTGAAAAAAATCAAGTTCTGAAGAAAAAAAATATATTCACTTGGTTTTATGTAAAAATTATTTCAATGTCTGAAAAAAACATTACTGACAAAAATGTATAATTTTAAGCAAAAAATGTTTAAAATCTGTACATTTATCTTTGTTTTGTAAAATAAAGTCGTTAAAAAAAACAAAAACAAAAAAAAGTAGTAAAATAGGCAAATTATGAATTACCATCATGCCATAATAGGGCGCTTTAACTTGATTTATCCAGGAAGTCGAGCTTTTTGGTGAGCCACAAGGCAAGATTCTTATTTTAAAAAAAAATGCATACTATCAAACCTTTAAAAAAATCAAGTCCTGACTAACAAATATATTCATACAGTTTTATGTAAAAATTATTTTAATATCTGAAAAAAAGTACTGACAAATATGTATTGTATAGTTTTATGCAAAACAATGCTTAAAATCTGTACATTTATCTTTGTTTTGTAAAATAAAGTTGTTAAAAAAAAGAAAATTGATCATTTGCATGAGTTGATACCAGCAACATCAAAAGGGTATGCGACCAAATCAACTGAGATTTATTCTTGAAATGCAAGTCAATCTCACATAAAAAACAATTAATAAATCATTACTTATAACAAAATATAATCATTTGATAATTATTTTAACTGCTTCAGACATAACATTTTTAAAGACCCATACATATGGAAATAGTGAAGACTCTCAGAACAGGATTTTTATTTTCATCCTAATAAAGAATGTCTGTAGAGTCTAGTCAGTGGTAAAAGGTGAGTACAAGGTCACAGGTAAAGAAAGTGTGCTCCACTTTACCACTTTTATTCAGCATAGCCCTGGAGCTTGCATCCAGGCCAATTAGGTAACAAAACAGCACAAATGATGTTCTAATTAGAGCAGAAGAAATATTCTTTTACAGATGACATGAATTTGTAGATAGAGATTATTCAGGAATGACTTAAACTATTGGAAGTAATGAAAGGATCTTTTCAGAGTTTCATGTAATAATTGCACTAGAGTAAACTATCTAAGACAGAATCAGTAAATCAAGTACAAAACAATTCTTAGTAACAAATTTAGCACATCAGGCATAATTATAAGCATTGAAAAAAATAAAGAGGTCTGATATAAAATGAAATATGTTCTTATTTATGTTCTTAGTTCATAGTAAGACAACCAACACTCAAGATGACAATGCAAATTACTCTGCAAGTTGGGGAAAACTGTATTTTTCTCCAAAGGAGCCTTACTGAAGAAACAAACTACTCTTTATTGAGTATTTTATGTATCTACATTTCAAGTGTTCTCCCATGTCCCAAATCTCCCATCCCCCATCTGCCTCCCCCTGTTTCTGTGAAGATGTTCCCATTCCCAAGAACCTACTCTTAACACACTGACATTCACCTACACTGGAGAAATAGCCATTCACAGGACCAAAAGCTCCTCCTGTTGATGAGGATGCTTGCAGCTAACTAATGGACTGAGAATTAAGTCCCTAATAGAGGAGTTAGAGAAAGGACTGAAGGAGCTGAAATGGTTTGCAACCCCATAGGAAGAACAACAGTAACAAACAAAGCAGACCCAAAGTTCCCAGGGACTAAAACAAACTACTCTTGAGGGTAGATCATATGACCAGCAGTACATGGCTAATCAAGAGCATGCATTAACAGCTTGACAACACACCTAAAAAGTTTTGAAATAAAAAAAGCAGATACATCAAGAGGAGTAGACAGCAGGAAATAAATTCAGAGCTAAGATCTACCAAATAAAAATTAAAAAAAAATATACAAGGAATCAACAAATCCAGGAGCTGGTTCTCTGAGAAACTAAATAAGATTGATAAACCCTTAGCCAGACTAACTAGAGGCTTATTAGTAAATATATAGGATAAGTGCTCTTTTGTGACTAGGTAACCTCACTCAGGATGATAGCTTCAAGTTGCAAGGACACATGCACCACAATGTTCATAGCAACCTTCTTTATAATAGTGAGAAGCTCCAAAGAACCCAGATGTCCCTCAACAGAGGAATGGATACAGAAATCGTGGTACATGTACACAGTGGAGTAGTACTCAGCTATTAACAACAACGAGTTCATGAAATTGTTAGAAAAATGGATGGAACTTGAAGCGATCATCCAGAGTGATGTAACCCAGTCACAAAAGAACACTCATGGTATGCACTCACTTACCCTCCTCCCCTCCCCTGCAAAAAAAAAAAAAAAGAAAAAGAAAAAAAGAAAAAAAGAAAAGAAAATCTCAGAACAACTTAGAGACCATCCACAGAACTTATGAAGGTCAAAACAAAAAAAGGAAGTCCAGAATGTGGATGTCTCAGGCCTTCTTAGAAAGGAAAACAAACCAGAGGAGGAAATACAAGGCTAAACAGAGAAGCAGAGATTGAAAAATAGATCTACAGAGACTGCCTCACCTAGAGAACCTCCCCATAGACAGCCACCAAAGCCAAGAAGTGTTTACTGGCAGAAAACAGACATGGATGTCTTCTCAGAGGCTCTCCCAGAGTCATATCGATACAGATGTGGATGCTTGCAGCTGAACATTAAACTGAATACGGGGACCCCAATGAAAGAGCTAGAGAAAGGACTGAAAGAGCTGTAGGATTTGTACCGGTTTGTACCCTCATGGAAAAAACATCAACAACAGCCAAGGCACTGAAGTGAAGAGAGTGATTGGAAGAGGGAGTACCTTCATGGAAGCAAATTGAGGGGGAGGAGGAAAAGAATTGGGGAGAGGGTATAACACTTGGATATCCAATAAAACTTAAAAAAATGTTTTAAAATTGGGCTATAGCTGAAAACTGATAAATATGCTAAAATAATTTAATTGTGCATATAGTATATAGATAATATATGAAGTATAAATTTTTCTCCCAAAGCTTATTGTGAATAAATTCACAGTTTTTAATCTGTCAGTGTCAAAGTGAGGAGATATCAAGTGATAATGAATATTTCAGTGAACTCTCCTAGTTGATATGCTAATCACACTCCACATATCACTACTACAGAAACTAATTTTGGTTTAGATGAACTGTTGAGAATAATACTAATTTCAATAAAATGCTTCTTCATTAAAATCACTCTCTTGTACTATGCTCTTAATCTCCACGTTTGCCCCATTAAAACTCATATTCAGCTGAATCATATTATCCTCATGTTAGGCCGAATAATCTAGCAAAAATGTCAATGTCCTAATTCCTAAGAATACTAAATATGTTACTTTATATGCCAGTAGAGACAACAGATGTGGTGGTTAAATGCTCTTCTAGAGATGGAGAGATTATCCTGGATTATCCTCTAGGCCCAATATAAGCCACGAAAAGTTTTCTTTCCTTCGGTGATGGTAAAAAGAGAAATAAAAGAAAGAGAATGAACATGAAAATGGAAGCAGAATCTTGTTTCGATAAGACCATAGGCCATCTCTAGAATCTAGAGTCTATGTGTTGGAATAGGCAGTAAAATAGATCTGTGGATTCTTCTACATATAGAATGTAACATCTGTGGCCTGTATATTATTTCTGATATTCACCAATGTAAAATAATCTATACAGTTGTAAACAACTAAGTGTGCAGCGATGTGTTATAAGCAAATCAGGAATTTGCTAGCATGACTTTTCTTCAGTCATATATATATATACATCTAAATTATTAAACAAAACAGTATTTTTCCAAGTTTTTTCCTCATTTTTAGTATTGCCAGGTCTTCTTGTATTCAAATGACCTGCCTTTATACTAACTCACTGTGGGATCTTATATTCTGAGTAGGTGTCTTGTCAAAATACACAAATTTGTGGCCAATGATTACTGGAAACAGGGACGTACATATCATGACATTGATACATGTAATTAAATTGGAGGTTTGGAATTTAAAGGAGAGAAAATGACTCAGCTTTTGTGAAATGGCAGAAACATTTTGGCACTTAAAGAACCATAAGTCAGTATATACAGATACTATTCTTGTTTTACTAACAATTCAGTACTGAATACAGACAATAAAATAAATGGTAAGATGATAAGATAGAGTACTATAGGTCAGTACTGTAGATCAGTAAGGCAGTATGGTAGGTCAGAAAACAATGTGTGCAATTGACCTCAGAAGTAAAGATGACACAAGGCATCTTACAAGAGCTAGGGAGCATCTCAATGCAATAGGATGATGGAATTTGTGTCTGGGCAATTGACAAGAGCTGAGAGTGGAACACAGATCAGGTAAAGGATAGGAAAAGCAAAGTTTAGATGCCATTGAAAGCTAAGCTGCCTTAACAATAATTATGAGGACAGAAGTTTTATGCATGGAAACTTACTATAAGGTGATAATCAGTCATTCTGATGGGTATAAGATGGAATTACAAAACCTTTTAATTTGCATTTTTCTCATGGCTATAGATGTTGAAAATCTTGTTTCTCGGACATTTAAGGTTCTTCTCTTAAAAATTTTGTTTTTATTTATGTCCATTGTTAATTAGATTATTTGGTTTTTTATTATCTATTTTCTTGAGTTCGTTATGTATTTTGGATATCAGTCCTCTGTCAAATGTAGGGTGGGTGGGGATCTTTTCCATTCTGTAAGCTGCCATATTGGTATATTGACAGTGTCCTTTTTTCTACAAAAGATTACAGTTTCATCAAGTCATATATATTAATTGCCAGTTTTAATGCCTGTGCCATCATTGTTCTGTTCAGAAAGTTATCTCCTGTGCCAAAGTATTCAAGGCTACTCCATGTTCTCAATTCTGTAAGGTTCAGTGTATTTGGTTTTATCTTGATGTCTTTGGTGCACTAACAGTCCAGTTTTGTGCAGAATGACAGATATGGATCTATTTGTATTCTTCTATTTGCAGACATTCAGGTAGACTATAGCACCTTTTTTGAACATACTTTGTTTTGTCTATTATATATTTCTGGTTTCTTCATAAGATTCAGGTATCTGTAGTTCAATAGACTTACATTAAGTTTGTTTTTTTCTTGACTTAATTTGATCAACTTGTTTCTTTTTCTGGTAATACCATGCGGTTTTATTATTATGGATTTGTAGTACAATTGTGATCATGGAAAGTTATACCTGTAGAAGTCATTATATTGTACAAGATTATTTTAGCTATCTTATTTTTGTTTCATGTTTGTTTGTTATTCCATATAAAGATATTCTTTTCAAGGTCTGTAAAGAATTGTGTTCGAATTTTTAAGTAAATTGCAAAAATATGCAAAATGCTTTTGGTAGATGGCTATTTTTACTGTTAATTCTACTGATCCATGAACATGTGAGATTTTTTCATCTTCTGATATTTTCTTCAATTTATTTCTCCAAATTATTAAAGTTCTTGTTATAGAGGTCTTTTGCTTGCTTAGTTAGACTTACTCCAAGATATATTATTTATGGTTATTTTGAAGACTGCAATTTTCCTTATTATTTTCACAACCTACTTGTCCTTTATATATAGAACATCTATAAAATTTGGGGGTTTATTCTACATCCAGCCACTTTTCTGAGGTATTTATTGTCTCTATGTGGTCCCTGGTAGAATTTTTGAGATCATCTATGTATCATCTGCAAATAATGATGCTTTATCTTTTCTCTTTCTAAATTGAATCCCAATAATCTCCTTAAGGAGTTTGATTTACCTAGATAGAACATCAGGTACTGTATTTAATAGTTATAGAGTGAACAGATTTTACTTTCTTCTGATGTAGGAAAATTATTTTGAATGATTCTCGATTTAATTAGATATAACTTATAAACTTTCTATAATTTAACTACATTGTTTAGATATGTCCTTTGTATCACTAATGACTTCATGACTTTAATTATGAGGGGGTTGGCATATTTACAAATGCTTTTTTCAGCAACTAATGAGATGACTGTGGTTTTTTTTTTTTCTTCAGTTTGTTTATATGTTAGATTAAACTGACAGATTTTTATACATTGAGATATCCCTGAATCTTTGAGTTGGTGTCTACTTGTTCACAGTGGGTGATTTTATTGATAAGTTCTAAGATTGTGTTTGCAAGTGTTTTATTGAGTATTTTGCATCAATGTTTTGAAAATAATAAGTCTATAATTCTCTGTTGAATCTTTGGTTTGGGCATCATGGTGACTATGTCTTATTTTTTTTAAATTGAACAACTTTATTTTAAAAACAAAGATAAATGTACAGATTTTAAATGCATTTTTCATAAAGGTATATGAATAAATTTTTGTCAGTACTTGATTTTTTATAGGTTTGATAGTATGCCTTAAAATCTTACTAGTTACAATAAGCATAAAGTACATGTAAAAAAGATGTAACCTAAAAATAGTCAGTTTTCTTGGTGTGTAAACATTAAGCATAATGATTTTTCTTACTACTTTTGGCTTTGTTTTTATTGAACTTCATTTAGTCTGTAAGTTATTACTGGGGTGTTCAGAGCTATCTGGGGTTAGTATCAAATTATCAGTGACTGCATGTTATAGTTGTTCTTTTGTGACTGGGTTACCCCACACAGAATGATATTCTATAGATGCATCCATTTTCTTAAGAATTTCATAAAGTCATTGATTCTGATAGCTGAGTAGTACTCCATTGTATAAGTATATAACAATTTTGGAACCCATTCATCTACTGAAGGACATCTGGGTTCTTTCAAACTTCTGGCTATTATAAATAGGGCTGCTATGAATATTGTGGTGCATGTGTCATTGTTGTATGTTGGAGAGTCTCTGGGGTATATGCCCAGAAGTGGAATAACTGGGTCTTCAGGTATTTACTAAGTCCAAATTTCTGAGAAACAGCAAGACTGATTTCCAGAGTGGTTGTATCATCAGTATAAAACCGCAAACAACAGTGGAAGAGTATTACTCTTTCTCCACACCCTCGACAGCATCTGCCATTTTTGATTTTAGCCATTCTGGTTGGTGTGAGGTGTATTCTCAGGGTTGTTTTGATTTGTATTTTTCTGATGGCAAGTGATGTGGAGCACTTTCTTAGATGCTTCTAAGCCATTCAATGTTCCTCGATTGAGAACTTTTTGTTTAGCACTGTACCCCATTTTTTAATTGAGTTGTTTGATTCTCTGGTGTCTAGCTTCTTGAGTTCTTTGTATACCTTGGATAGTAGTCCTCTATTAGATGTGGGGTTGGTAAAAATTTTTCCCCAATCTGTGGGCTGACATTTTGTTTTCTTGACAGTATCCTTAACATTATAGAAACTTTGAAATCTCATTAAGTCCTATGTGTTGATATTTAACCTTGGAGAACGAGCAATTGGTGTTCTGGTCAGGAAAATTTCTCCTCTGCCTATGAGTTCTAAGGTTTCCCTAATTTCTCTTCTGATGGGTTTAGTGAAGCTGGTTTAATGTGGGGATATTTAATCCACTTTCACTTGAGCTTTGTCTAAGAAGGTAAGAAAGGGACTATTGTCATTCTTCCGAATGCTGAGTGCCAGTTGGACCAACACAATTTGTTGAAAAGGCTGTCTTTTTCCACTGAATGTTTATAGCTCCTTTGTCAAAAATCAAGTGACCATATATGTGAGGGCTCATTTCAGGATCATAAATTCCATTGCAATGTTCCATGTGCCTATCTCTGTACAAGTACCATGCAATTTTTAACACAATTGCCTTGAATATAGCTTGAGGTCAGGAATGGTGATTCCAGCAGATATTTTCTTGTTGTTGAGGATGAATTACGCTATTCTAGGTCTTTTTTTATTCCAGACGAAATTGCACAATGTTTTTTCCAACTCTATAAGTACTGGGATAGAATTTTGATGGGGATTACATTGAATCTGTAGATAGCTTTAGATGGCCATTTTTACAATGTTGATCCTTCCAATACGTGAGCATGGGAGATCTTTCCATTTTCTGAGATTTTGCTCATTTTCATTCTTTAGAGATTTGAAGTACTTGTCATACAGGTCCTTCACTTCCTTATTTAGAGTCACTCCAAGTTATTTCATTTTGTTTGTGACTATTGTGAAGTGTATCTTTTCCGTAATTTCTTTCTTCACATGTTTGTACTTTGAATAGAAGAAGGCTACTGATTTTTTTGAGTCAATTTTATATCTAGCCACTTTTCTGAACTTCTTTGTCAGCTGTAGAAGTTCTCTGGTAAAATTTTTGGGGTGACTTACGTACACTAACATGTCATCTGCAAAAAGTGATGTTTTTACTTCTTCCTTTCCAATTTGTATCCCTTTGATTTCCTTTTGCTGTTTAATTGCTCCACCCTGGATTTCCAGTAGTATGTTGAATAGGTAGAGGGACAGTGGGCAGCCTTGTCTAGTCCCTGTATTCAGTGGGATTGCTTCAATTTTCTCACTGTTAAATTTGCTGTTGGCTGTTGGTTTGTTGTTTATTGCTGTTATTATGTTTAGGTATGGGTCTTGGATTCTTGTTCTTTCCAAGACTTTTAACATGAATGGGGTGTTGAATTTTGTCAAATGCTTTCTCAGCATCTAATATGATGACTATGTGTCTTTTTCTTTTTTTTTTTTTTTTTTTTTTTTTTTGAGTTTGTTTATATGGTGGATTACATTGATGGATTTCCTTATTTAAACCATCCCTGCATCCCAGGGATGAAGCCTACTTCTTCATGGTGAATAATCTTTTTGATGTTCTTGGATTTGGCTTGCAATGATTTTGTTGAGTATTTTTGCATCGATGTTCATAAGTGAGATTGGTCTGAAGTTCTCTTTCCTTGTAGGGTATTTGTGTGGTTTAGGAGGGAGGGTTATTGTGGCCTCAAAATATGAGTTAGATAGTGTTCCATTGTATTCTATTCTGTGGAATAGTTTGAAGAGTATTGGACTTAGGTTGTCAATAAATGTCTGATAGAATTCTGCACTGAACCCATCTGGATCTGGCCTTTTTTGGGTTGGAAGGCTTTTGATGACTGTTTCTATTTCTTTAGGTATTATGGGATTATTTAGATGGTTTTTCTGGTCCTGGTTTAACTGTAGTATCTGGTATCTCTTTAGGAATTCATCCATTACCTCCAGATTTTGCAGCAGTTTTGAGTATAGGCTTTTGTAGTAGGATCTGATGATTTCTTGATTTCCTCAGTTTCAGTTGTTATATCTACAATTTCCTTTCTTATTTTGTTAACTTGGATACTCTCCCTTTGCTCTCCAGTTAGTCTGGCTAAGAGGTTATTAATCTTGTTAATTTTCACATAAAACCAGCTCTTGGTTTTGTTGATTCTTTGAATGGTTCTTTTTGTTTCTATTTGGTCAATTTCTGCTCTGAGTTTGATTATTTCTTGCTGGCCACTCTTCTTGGGTGTATCTGCTTCCTTTTATTCTACAGCTTTCAACTGTGCTGTCAAGATCCTAGTGCATGTTCTGTCCAGTTTCTTTTTGGAATCACTCAGAGCTATGAGTTTTCCTCTCAGTACTTCTTTCATTGCATCCCATAGGTTTTCTCATGTTGTGTTTTCATTTTCATTAAATTCTAGGAAATCCTTAATTTCTTTCTTTATTTCTTCTTTGACCATGCTATTGATTAATGGAGCATTGTTTAGCTTCCATGTGTATATGTGCTTTTTGTTGTCTTTGTTTTTAAAGAGCAGCCTTAGACCATGTTGATCTGATAAGATGAATGGGAGTATTTCGATCTTCTTATATCTATTGAGGCTCATTTTGTGACCAATTATATGGTCAATTTTGGAGAGGGTGTCATGAGGTGCTGAGAAGAAGGTGTATTCTTTTGTTTTAGCATGAAATGTTCTGTAGATGTCTATTAAGTCCAATTGGTTAATAACCTCTGCTAGTTTCACTGTGTCCTTGTTCAGTTTCAATTTCCATAATCTGTCCATTGATGTGTGTGGGGTGTTGAGGTCTCCCAGTATTATTGTATGGGGTCCAATGTATTTTTAAGCTTTAGTAGGGTTTCTTTTATAAATATGGGTGCTCTTGTATTTGAAGCATATATGTTAAGGATTGAGAGTTCCTCATGACATATTTTCCCCTTACTGAGTATAAAGCGTCCTTCCTTATCTTTTTTGATAACTTTTGTTTGAAAATCTACTTTATTCGATATTAGAATGCTCACTCCAGCTTGAATCTTGGAGCTGTTTGGTTGTAAGGTTTTTTTCCCAGTAAATTAGTAAATCCACCAAAGAAAATGAAGAATAAATTCTTTCATGTCACTAGTCTGTAAATTAGTGAAAAATGAGAAAAATTTAAGTCCTATCTTATTTTGGTTATTTATAACAGAGATTTAATCACATCTAAAATTTTCTTGGAGTTAGTTCTAAAAATTTAACTTAAGAAGATCTTCTTTAATGAATTTAATATAATAGTATAGATACAATTGATGATACAATCAAATTACAAGGATACCATGTGCTGTTACTCAAAGTTAGAACATATGTAATTATGAGGTCACATTATAGCCATGCTTCCAGATTCAATTTCTTCAGAAAATAAATATAAATACAGCAAAAAGCTAAACAAAGTAAAAAATATAACATTTTTGCAACTGTCAATATCCAAATTCTCTAGATATGCAAATTGAAAAAAGTAAATGCTGGCCTGCAGAATATCAATAAATTGTTGCTTTTTAATCATGAGTCTGTAAGGGTAAGTTCACATGTACACAGGTGCTCCATGCCGACATAGACATCATCACCTAGAGTTGGAGTAACAGATAAACAAACTTGAGTCCTAGCCACCGAGTTATGCCTGCAACCTTCAATAATATTGTTTTGTCTGTACCATTAACTTTATATAAAAGAATGAAAGATGTTCCTAAAGATTGAACATTTAAGGCAAATTTCTTATTTTCATGATGTTCATTTAAGGGAATAAGTGGATTGCAAAATGAAAGATTATAATAACACATTAAAATTGAAATTAGATGACTAGAAAGAAACATTTTCCTTCAATTTCATGAACATGGAGTAACTAGATGAGAACTCGGTTATTTCAAGGGTCAGCAATGAATCTTTCACTCCATGAATGGTTGTTTATGGCAATCAATATTGCCACTAATTTTTGATGATTTTTTTTGTCCTCCGCCTCACATTAAATACATCAACATGTTTGATTTTTAATTTAGCCTTGTTAAAGCAATTTACTTCAACTTCACTGAGGAAATGGTATTATTTGTAGTGACAGTAGACGTTATTCAATATCCTTGGGCAAAGGGACTGTCAGATTCTCTGAGCAGCATTAGGTGACATAGTGAAGAGGCTACTGAAGACTGAGAATGATGGTCCTAGCTTGTTTTGTCACACAGGAGAATTACTGCCTCTTGGTCTTTTTATTTCTTTGCCTTTTTTTTCCTACTTATCTCCCACAGTGTATTTTGATCATGTTATTTCTCTCTAGATAACTTCTTTCACATCCTAACCTCCCCCTACTCATGAACTTCATGTCCTCGGTTTGCTTGGCTTTTTCTTTCTGTTTGTGTCCATTTTTCTCTTGTTGGGTCTGCAATCACAGTCACTTTTGAATCATCTCTGTATCATATCAATGTAGCTTAAGTCATATCAACCTATGTGTCATGTCTAATCCACACAACTTCATCTAATTTCACTATTGCTGTTTTACAACTCAGTTCTTCCCAGTAGCATTTAGCTAATTTTTTCCCCTCCTGAATATCAGTAAATTTGGCTGTTCTTCATCATTATCAGAATAAGCTAACTTCAGGCAGCACAAAGAAACATTTTTTTTGTAAGAGAGGAAATTCTCAGACGTAACATTTGGAGAACAAAGGATCTGGACCTTATTATATACTTTATATACTATTATATATTTCAGGGAACTGAATAGAATGTTCTGTTTGAAATGTAAAATAAGAGCCATACCAATGTCTGTAATTTTCTGTGAGATCTATTGGTTGACATGTTATGGGGATAATTGTCCCAGTATTATTAGTGAAATAAGAAAATTTAGGAATAAAGAAAAGTGAAAAAACGAAAGGTGAATAAGTAGAAGGGATAGTTCTTCATTTTGGGAGGGTTTACCACTATTCAGTAGAGGTTGTATTCCGATCAATATAATGACACAAATTAGGCAACTGTATGATAAGCTCTTCAAGCATGAAAATGAAAGTGCGAGAAGGCCTTACCATTCTTGGGGTTTACACATGTTGCATTTGGATTCCACAGAACCTAACCAAACACTGTGTTCATTTTGCAGATAACAAATTAAGAGTTATTGTAGTCAGTGAAGGATATATTTCCAGTAAAGGAAACACAAATCAGTGAAAATGGTAAGACAAAATAATAGAGAATAATATTGTATATTTATATGAACAGAAGCCCATGTTAAATGTATATTTTCCTGCTAATATGAGAGAGTCTGAGGAAGAAACATTCCAACTTTTAGGCCAGTGTTAGATACACAGTAAGACTATGTCTCAAAAATCAAACTTAATTCACAAAAATAAAAAGGAATGTCTTTAGAAAATCAATTTCTTTCAAACTATTTATAAACCTATAGTTTGCCTAAACTACAAATTGATAATTCTGAAAAGCATCCATTTTATGAATAAAATCTTAATATATTTTAAAAAATCATAAAAGAAAAGAAAATCATACTTAAAATAATTTAAAGAAGTGTTGAAAGATTGTAGGATCCAAAATACCAGAGTCCGTTCTGAAGCAGTCTCTCTTGGAATGGGCTTAACAGACGAGAGTGGGAGAATGGCAATATCAGTGCATATGTTAATGTGGAATGGAATGTTTTCATGGAGTCCGACCCTTAGAATAAGAGCTAGAGTCAATTGATGCTTCTGAGATTAAAAAAAAATTAGACTCTTTATTGCTATTTAATGCAACGTGGCCAGCTTTAAAACATAAAGAATGAGAATGGACTCTTTGTGTTGTACACCCTGACACCATATATATATATATATATATATATATATATATATATATATATATATATTAATATTCATACATATTCATATATATGGGCATTTATCTATATATGTGTGTACATATATAGATATGGTTATACATATATTCTGCAAATATTTTAACTGGTTACAATAAATTGCATGTATGTTAGTGTTAATGTATATATTTATGTATATATATATATATATATATATATATATATATATATATATATCACTTATCAGTTCTATTTCAACAAAGCTCTCTCATGTGCATGTTTGTGGATGTATGAGTGCTGATAAATCATTTGAAGATTTTTGTCTCTTCTGCCTGATATAAGGTGATAGAGTTTATCTCACAGCCTAAATACCACATTTAATTCTTTCTAATTGCCAGGCTATCTTTATTTAGTTGTGAGGCATAATACAGATAAAATCACAGGAGATTGCATCTTAAGCTTTCTTGCATTTTATTTCTTAATTTCTGCAACATGCTTTACCTTTTCACAGTCACTATTATTTAAGAACACTTGTGGAAAGGCGGCTCCAGCCAGAAAGGTGGCTTGTACAGGCTGAGTTACTGAGACCTGGAACAGATCTTAGGAACCTCTGTTCCCACCCGGAGAGGACTTCAGGTCGCAGAGCAGAGCCTGGCCCAACCACCAGCCGGAAAGGCGGCTCCAGCCAGAAAGGCGGCTCATACAGGCTGAGCTACTGAGACCTGGAACAGATCTTAGGAACTTCTGTTCCCACCCGGAGAGGACTTTAGGTCGCAGAGCAGAGCCTGGCCCAACCACCAGCCGGAAAGGCGGTTCCAGCCAGAAAGGCGGCTCTTACGGGCTGAGCAACTGGTGAGTGGGAGACCTAGGCTGCGGGGGAGCAGAGGGATCTCTGCGGAGTGCACAGGGAAAGGGCACCCCCTGCCCTGACCTGCCCTGTCCTCCCTGATCCAGTAACCGGGAACAGATCTTAGGAACTTCTGTTCCCACCTGGAGACGACTTCAGGTCGCAGAGCAGAGCCTGGCCCAACCACCAGCCGGAAAGGCGGCTCATACAGGCTGAGATACTGTGACCAGGAACAAATCTTAGGAACATCTGTTCCCACCCGGAGGTGACTTCAGTACGCAGAGCAGAGCCTGGCCCAGCTGCCACCCGGAACCTGGGCTGCTGCGGAGTAGAGAGATCTCTGAGGAGTGCACACGGAAAGTGTACCAGGGACACAGACCAGATACAAGGGAAAGGCAAGAACATATCACCGACAACAAAATGGCAAGAGGAAAGAGAAAGAGTATATCCCAAGGAAACCAAGACAATCTGGCAACACCAGAACCCATCTCTCCGATAGTAGCAAACATAGGAATTCCAAACACTCCAGAGAAAGAAGACACAGACCTGAAAACATGCCTCAAGACGCTGATAGAGTTACTTAAACAAGGAAGGGAGGAAAAGCAAAAAGATTCAGAAGCTTTTAAAGAAGAAACAAGAAAAACACTCAAAGAACTCAAAGAACGAGACAAAAACAGAACCAAGGAAATAAAGGAATGGAAGAGGGAAATTAAAACAGAAATTGACACAATAAAAAAAAGCGCTAAAAGAGATAACCCTAGAGTCAGAACACCAAAAAAAGAAATCAGGAGTCACAGAAGGAAGCATTTCCAACAGATTACAAGAGATCGAGGAGAGAATCTCGGGGGCAGAAGACAACATTGCAAACATAGACAAAACAGCCAGAGAAGATGCAAAAATCAAAAAGCTCCTAACCCAAAATGTCCAGGAAATCCAAGACACAATGAGAAGACCGAACCTAAGGATAATAGGAATAGAAGAGGGAGAAGAGTATCAACTAAGAGGCACAGTAAATATCTTCAACAAAATCCTAGAAGAAAACTTCCCTACCCTCAAGAATGAGATGACCACGAGCATAAAAGAAGCCTTCAGAACTCCAAATAGGTTGGACCAGAAAAGAAATACCTCCCGACACATAATAGTAAAAACATCAAGTGCCCAAAGTAAAGAAAGAATACTAAAAGCAGTAAGGGAAAAAGGTCAGGTAACTTATAAAGGCAGACCAATCAGACTCACACCCGATTTCTCAGCAGAGACTATGAAAGCTAGAAGAGCCTGGACAGACATCATGCACTCCTTAAGAGAGCACAAGTGCCAGCCCAAGCTGCTATACCCAGCAAAACTATCAATCACCATCGATGGAGAGACAAAGATATTTCAAGACAAATCAAAATTCACACAATATCTGACCACAAACCCAGCACTACAATGAATTACAGGTGGAAAACCCAATACAAGGAGGGAAAATACAGCCTAGTAAAAACAAGAAAACTCCTAAACAAGAAAACTAAAAAAAGAAAAAAAAACACGGACACAACTCAACCCAAAAAAGCAAACATGGCAGGATACAGAAACAATTATTCCCTGATATCTATTAACATAAATGGGCTCAACTCCCCAATAAAGAGACACAGACTATCAGACTGGATACATAAACAAAATCCAGCCTTTTGCTGCATACAGGAAACTCATCTCAGAGACAGAGACAGACACTATCTCACAGTAAAAGGCTGGGAAAAAAACTTCCAAGCAAACAGCTCCAAGAAGCAAGCTGGAGTGGCTATTCTAATATCGCATAAAGTAAATTTCCAACCAAAAGTTATCAAAAAGAATAAAGAAAGACACTTTTTACTCATTACCTGGGAAATCTGTCAGGAGGGACTCTCAATCCTTAACATATATGCTCCAAATAAAAAATCACCCACATTCATAAAAGAAACTCTACTAAAGCTCAAAAAATACATTTCACCCCACACAATAATAGTGGGAGACTTTAACACCCCACTCTCACCAATGGACAGATCAGGGAAACAGAAACTGAACAAGGACACTGCAAAACTAGCAGAGACTATGAACCAACTAGAATTAATAGATATATACAGAACATACTATCCTAAAGTAAAAGAATACACCTTCTTCTCACCACCCCATGGCACCTTCTCGAAAACTGACCACATAATTGGACACAGAACGAGCCTTCATCGATATAAGAAGATTGAAATACTCCCATGCATCCTCTCAGATCACCATGGTCTACGGCTGGTCTTTAACAACAACAAAGACAACAAAATGCCCACATACACATGGAAACTAAACAACACTCTGCTAAAGGATAGCAGGGTCAAAGAAGAAATAAAGAAAGAAATTAAGGATTTTCTAGAATTCAACGAAAACGAAAACACAACATACCCAAACCTATGGGATGCAATGAAAGCAGTATTGAGAGGAAAACTCATTGCCCTAAGTACTTCCAAGAAGAAACTGGAGAGAGCTCACATCAGCAACCTGACAGCACAGCTAAAAGCCCTAGAACAAAAGGAAGCAGATTTACCCAAAAAGAGTAGACGGCAAGAAATAATCAAAATTAGGGCAGAAATAGACCAAATAGAAACAAAAAAAACCATTGAAAAAATCAACAAAACAAAGAGTTGGTTCTTTGAGAAAATCAACAAGATTGATAAACCCCTAGCCAGACTAACTAAAGGACAAAGAGAGAGTATCCAAATTAACAAAATCAGAAAGGAAAGTGGTGACATAACAATTGAAACTAAAAAAAACTCAAGAAATCATCAGATCTTACTACAAAAACTTATACTCCACAAAATTGGAAAATCTGGAAGAAATGGACAAATTTCTAGACAGATCCAAGGTCCCAAAGTTGAACCAGGACCAAGTAAAGTATCTAAATAACCCTATAACACCTAAAGAAATAGAAGAAGTCATCAAAAGCCTCCCAACCAAAGAAAGCCCAGGTCCAGACGGGTTCAGTGCAGAATTTTATCAGACATTTATTGGGGATATAACACCAATATTCACCAAGCTATTCCAAAAGATAGAATCAGATGGAATATTACCCAACTCATTTTTTGAGGCTACAATAACCCTCGTACCTAAGCCACACAAAAACCCTACAAGGAAAGAGAACTTCAGACCAATCTCACTTATGAACATTGATGCAAAAATACTCAACAAAATCCTTGCAAACCGAATCCAAGAACACATCAAAACCATCATTCATCATGACCAAGTAGGCTTCATCCCTGGGATGCAGGGATGGTTTAACATAAGAAAATCCATCAATGTAATCCACCATATAAACAAACTTAAAGACCAAAATCACATGGTTATCTCACTAGATGCTGAGAAAGCATTCGACAAAATCCAACACCCCTTCATGTTAAAAGTCCTGGAAAGAACAGGAATCCAACGCCCATATTTAAACATAATAAAAGCAATATACAGCAAACCAACAGCCAACATCAAACTTAATGGCGAGAAACTTGAAGCAATCCCACTAAAATCAGGGACTCGACAAGGCTGCCCACTCTCTCCCTACCTATTCAACATAGTACTAGAAGTCCTGGCTGGAGCAATTAGACAGCAAAAGGAGATCAAGGGGATACAAATCGGAAAGGAAGAGATAAAAACATCACTCTTTGCCGATGACATGATAGTGTACTTGAGTGACCCCAAAAATTCCACCAGAGAACTCCTACAGCTGATAAACAAGTTCAGCAAAGTGGCCGGATACAAAATTAACTCAAACAAATCAGTAGCCTTCCTATACTCAAAAAACAAACATGTGGAGAAAGAAATTGGGGAAAAGGTACCCTTCACAATAGTTACAAAAACTATGAAATACCTTGGTGTGACTCTAACTAAGGAAGTGAAGGACCTGTATGACAAGAACTTCAAACCTCTGAAGAAAGAAATTGAGGAGGATCTCAGAAAATGGAAAGATCTCCCATGCTCATGGATTGGAAAGATCAACATCTTAAAAATGGCCATCCTACCAAAAGCAATCTACAGATTCAATGCAATCCCCATCAAAATTCCAACCCAGTTCTTCATGGAATTGGAAAGATCAATGTGCAATTTCATCTGGAATAACAAAAGACCTAGAATAGCAAAATCCATCCTCAACAACAAAAAAACATCAGCGGGAATCACTATCCCTGACTTCAAGCTATATTACAAGGCAATTGTGCTGAAAACTGCATGGTACTGGTACAGAAATAGGCAAGTGGATCAATGGAATAGAATAGAAGATTCAGAAATGAGCCCTCATGTATATGGTCACCTGATTTTTGACAAAGGAGCAATAAACATTCAATGGAAAAAGGAAAGCCTATTCAACAAATGGTGCTGGTCCAACTGGCACTCAACATGCAAAAGAATGAAAATAGACCCGTTCTTATCTCCGTGTACAAAGCTCAAGTGTAAGTGGATTAAAGATCTCCACATTAAACCTGATACACTGGAATTATTAGATGAGAAAGTAGGGAAAACTTTAGAACACATAGGCACAGGAGAAAATTTCCTGAACAAAACACCAATGGCTCAAGCTCTAAGGTCAAAGATTAACAAATGGGACTTAGTGAGATTGCAAAGTTTCTGTAAGGCTAAGGACATCGTCAAGAAAACAAAACGGCAACCAACAGAATGGGAAAAGATCTTTACCAACACCACATCAGATAGAGGCCTAATATCTAAGGTGTACAAGGAACTCAAAAAGCTCGACACCAGAGAATCAAATAACCCTATTAAAAAATGGGGTACAGAGCTAAACAAATCTTTTTCAGTTGAGGAACTCCGAATGGCCGAAAAACATCTGAGGAAGTGCTCGACATCCTTAGCCATCAGGGAAATGCAAATCAAAACAACCCTAAGATTCCACCTCACTCCAGTCAGATTGGCCAAGATCCAAAACTCAGATGACAGCAGATGCTGGCGAGGCTGCGGAGAAATAGGAACACTTCTCCACTGTTTTTTGGGGTTGCAAGCTAATACAACCACTCTGGAAATCGGTCTGGCGATACCTCAGAAAATTGGATATAGTACTACCTGAAGACCCAGCTATTCCACTTCTGGGCATATACCCCAGAGACACTTTAATACACAACAAAGATATATGCACCACAATGTTCATAGCGGCTCTATTTATAATAGCCAGAAGCTGGAAGGAACCCAGATGTCCTTCAGAAGACGAATGGATACAAAAATTGTGGTACATATACACAATGGAATACTACTCAGCCACCAGAAACAATGACTTAACCAAATTCTTAAGAAAATGGCTGCATCTAGAGAAGATCATCCTGAGTGAGATAACCCAGTCACAAAAGAACAGACATAATATGCAGTCACTGATAGTGGGATGCTAACCCCAGAGGCTTGCACTCCCCCAGAAACAACTCACAGACTGTATGAAGTCCAAGAAATAAAGAAAACAAAAACTATACATATATTCACAAAACAAGAAGACTTTGACTGTTTCCATGTTGCGTTTTGTTTTGCATGTACTTTACGCTTATTGCAACTAGTACGTTTTCAATGCATACTGTCAAGCCCTTGAAAAAAATCAAGTACCGACTAAAAAACTTATTCACATGGTTTTATGTAAAATTTATTTTAATGTCTGAAAAAACAGTACTGACAAAAATGTATAATTTTAAGCAAAAAATGTTTAAAATCTTTACATCTATCTTTGTTTTGAAAAATAAAATCGTTTAAAAAAAAAAAAAAGAAAAAAAAAAAAAAAGAACACTTGCAATATGTTCTGAGTAAAAGACAAGTTAAGACTGAGTAAGGCCACTGACTTACTTCAGGTGTTCGCTGCCCTGATCTACAAGGTGAGAATATTTAATCACCCCCTGCCCAACACAGAAATAGTAAATTAGAAAGGCAATAATTCATAACTCCTAAGTAAACAGCACTCCAATTTTTTGTGTTTCATTTTTTTAATTAAACAACCTTACTTTAAAAAACAAAGATAAATGTACAGATTTTAAAAGCATTTTTGCATAAAAGTAGTGTACTTAAGAACGAATCACATTCATGTTAGAATTGATGTTGAACTCAACACCACCTGTGATAACTTTATCAATATTATGATAAGAGTGAAAAACAGCCTTGCATATCAGTTATACCATTAGATGTTGTATTATATTTTATGGATTAAAAATACAGTGCGATGACTTATTAGTACAAAAATGTCAATGAAATATATATATATATATATATATATATATATATATATATATATATATAGTGCATATACATACCTATATATTTGCATATATGTACAAAATATTTGTGCATATATGTGTGTGTGTGTGTGTATGTGTGTGTGTGTGTGTGTGTGTGTATGTGTGTGTGGTTTTATAGGTATTTTACTCTTTTAGCCAGGAAGTGTACCATCAACAAACTGCCCATGCCTTGATCATGTACTTACTAACCCACATAAAAGTGAGAAATAAGTGTCTGCTGTGTAACCACCACCTAGTAAATATTATCATCTAATATTTGCAATTAAATCAAGTAATGCAACACACATGTTTTTTTTTTGACTTTTCAACACACACATTCTAATTATCATATGAACAATGTGACTCTGCCCACATTTTTTGAACTCATTTTCTTCATTTCCTTTACTAAAATGTTTGCATGTGTAGAATCCTGTCCTTGAAACTGATCCCACCTTAAATATATGATTTTTCCCCTCTCTCTTTTCTGTCTTTTTCCCTCCTTTTTTTCTATGTTCTTTAATGTCTGCAGTTATCAATGTATACACAAAATATGACTGTACAGTCCTTACAACAGCAAGTTCAGATATTTTGTGACAAACGTTGTATAACAAAGTGATTATGCAACATTCTTCTCCTAGTTTATTACTAAATAATTATACTTCAACCTAATTTTTACTTGAAAACCTCCTGTATTATTAATTATTGTATAAATAACTAACATATAGTGAGTTTTTACTTCCCCTTTTAAAATTACATAAAACATAAGCAGGGGAAACATTTTTTTATTCTTTGGTTTCCCAATGAAATGATTATAATAATTCTGATGAGCTCATTCTTAATAATTTTCTCAAAGAAGTTGACTCTAGTAGAATCTTCTATAAAATAATCCCATCATGACATTAATTTCATTTTTATTTTTTATTGGATAGTTTCTGTCTTTACATTTCAAATGTTACCCCTTTTCTTGGTTCTTCACTCTCCCATCTCCCTTCCCCCTTCTTCTATGAGGATGTTTCCCTTTGCATGCCCCTCTTTCATCTCAACCCTATGGCTATCCCCTACACTGGGGAAACTAACCTTCAGAGGACCAAAGGCCTCTTCCTTTGGATCAACATTTCTAAAATGGCCATCTTGCCTAAAGCAATCTACAGATTCAATGCAATCCCCATAAAAATTCCAATTCAATTCCTCATAGAGTTAAAAAGAACAATTTGCAAATTCATTTGGAATAAGGAAAGACCCAGGATAATAAAAAAGTATTCTCAACAATAAAAGAAATTACTTGGCAGTCACCATTTCTAACCTCAACATATATTACAATCAGTCCTGATAAAAACCCTTGGTATTGGTGCAGAGTCAGGCGGGACGATCAATCCCACTTCTCAATGCCATCAAGAGAGCCATCAAGATAAAGACATGGTCAATAGGATAAATCAGCAACCTTAAGATTTGGAAAGCAATCTCGACTAATCTCACATTCAACAAAGGAATAATATAAAAAAATATAAAGAACTCAATAAAATAGCCTACAGAAAGTAAAATAATTCAATTAAAAATGCAGTACAGAGCTAAATAGAGACTTTACAACAGAGGAATCTCCAATGACCAGAATTTCTTTAAAGAAATGCTTAAAGTCCTTAGTCATCAGGGACATTCAATTCAAAATGAGCTTGAGATTCCACTGTACACCAATCCAAATGACTAAGATGAAAAACTCAGGTGACAGCACATGCAGGCAAGGGTGAAAAAAAAAAAAAAAAGAACAATCCTTCATTGATGGTGGGATAGCAAACTGGTACAACCACTACGGAAATCAACCTGGTGGTTTCTCAGATAAGTGGTTGTAGGGAAGTATCTTCTTGGAGACAGGGATGAGGAAGATTGAGATAAAGAAATGTGGGAAGGGGAAGCAAGAGGGAGGGGCAATGGATGAATTATAAACTAAAAGAAAAAGAGAGAGAGAGAGAGAGAGAGAAGGAAGGAAGGAAGGAAGAAGGAAGGAAGAAAGAAGGAAGGAAGGGAGGGAGGAAGGAAGGAAGGCAGGAAGGAAGGAAGGAAGGAAAGAAGGAAGGAAGGAAGGAAGGTAGGAAAGATTAACAGTCATAAAATGAGAAACCAGAGAAGTTTCATGTACCAAAAAGGAAATGTCTTTGGGAATATTACAAAAATACTTAACAGACCTGTGCCAAAAATTTCCTGGGTGAAGCCATCTTATCCTCAACTGTATTACATTGTCCCTTTCTCTGTAGCTTTGTATTCATTTGTACTTACGGCTCAAGACTCTTTGATCATCAGTGTGTTTAACACACAACTAGAAAAGCATCATGGTGATTAAGAAACAAGACTCCTTTAAATGCGTCTCTTCTGAAATAGTTTGAAAACATGAATTAGCAGCGGCTTTATACACTCATCACTGAAGAGAAAATTATATAGATCCCTTACGCTGCCCAAATTACCAAAATCAACACTAAAGGGTAATTTAATTTTAAAGTTATATTGAAAATAATTATGTAGAGGTTTTTATTTTTATTCTAGATAATACTTAGAAAAGCTATAGTAAGTTTATGTTTTACTCATTTTTATATTTGGGCATTTTTATTTATTCATATTTTATTTTGTTCACACATTACAAAATATGTTGGCTACACCTCACAATTTTTCAAAAATTACAGTCTGAAAAAATTAAACATATATATATATATATATATATATATATATATTGCATATATATAATATCATTAATGAATAAAGAAAGCCATGGAATCGAATATCAAGTTAAGATATATTGGGGCTCTTGGAGTGGAAAAAGGAAGTAGGAAAAATATGTTAAAGTCTCAAAAAATAAAATTACAAAATGTTAATGACTTCACAGATAAAAGGAACAGCAAGTACATACTGTTTATTTGTGGAATGTAAGTATATTCTCTTCACTTTGCTTCTTAAATATCTCATAAATGCAGTGTCTATCAGTGGAACAGCCCATGTGTCATCACTGGACTATTTCTTGGTTCCTACTGCTTTTAATGGAGGTACATTTCCACTGAACTCCAGGGAGATATTTTTGTGCTAATCTATGGTTTAACTTGAATTCTGAGAGAGAACACAAACTGAAAACCCCACCGAGTTTATTGTAGGTTTTGAGAAATCACAGAAGGGAAACAAGACTCCAAAATAAATAAAGAAAGAAAGAACGAAAGAAGCACCATAACCTAGGACTGACTGACCTTGAAGTTACTAGTCTAAGTTACACTTCAGAATGTGCCTTTTAAGCAGTCTATGATGTGCTGTTCCCTCTATCTTCACAAGGTGGTTCTAAAGCACCCGCCACCTGAGTGACCCTCTCCAACACACATTTCTTTACTGACGAAATCACTGCTGTGTTTGTGAGAACTGTAAGAGAACTTATGTTATTTTTTATATAAGAACAAACTAGACCCTGTATGTAACAGCAACTAACATTTCAAGATGGAGCCATGAAGTGTTTTATCTGCTGCTTAAATTACAAGAGTTCCATGCAAGTTTCAAACACATAAAATTATTCTCCATAGAGAAAGTATTAAGAGGCATCACATCTCATTTGTATTATATCCAATTCACAATGTTAGTCTTCAGTACAGAACTAAATAGATTAGTTATCACTGTTATTGCTTGTTTTGTTTACATAAAACAGTTGATTTCAATGTTCCATTTTACATGTCTGTAATGTATTATGATCATATTCATCTTGCTGCTCTCTCTAATTCCCTCCCTTCCTCTTCTTGACATTCCTTTCTCCAATATTCCCCCTGATACTCACATGTCTTCATTTTCATGGACTCTAAACTTGAAAACACACACACACACACACACACACACACACACACACACACACACACACACGTGATATTTGCACTTTTAAGTATTGTTAATGACTTTAGCCAAAATATGCAAAAAGGGGAGATAAAACCTGCAGAGACCACCTCCAGTGAATAGGCACTGATCCCAGTTGAGGAATGGGACCACCATCCAATTCAAAATTTTTAAACCAGAAATGTTCCTTTCTGAAGGAAAAGAGACTGAGGGGAAGGCCATCCGGAGACCTCCACGTCTAGGAACTCATCCCATCTGCAAACATCAAACCCCCACACAACTGCTGATGCTTAGAAGTATGTGCCGACAGGAACCTGGTATGGCTGTTCCCTGAAAGGAGCTACCAGAACCTGACCAATGTAGATGTTAGTGCTAACAATCAACCATCAGACTGAGCTCAGGGACCCCAATAGAAGAACTGGGGGGGATTGCAACTCCACAGAAAATAACAATATTATCTAACCGGACCACCAGAGCTCCCAGAAACTAAAGCACCTTCTGAAGAGTATACATGGAGAAATTCATGGTTCCAGAAACATATATAGCATAGGATGGTCTTACCTGATACCAGTGGGAGGGGAGACCTTGTCATGTGGAGGTTTGATTCCCCAGTATATGGGGATGCTAGAGCAGTGGAGCCGAAATGGATGAATGAGTGAATGGGTAATAAAGCCCCTTCATAGAGGAAAAGGGGAGGACAGGAGAGGGCAAATGGAATGGGAGGATTGTGGAGGTGGTAATCAGGAAGGGAGATATCACTTAAAACATAAATACATAGATTAATAAAAAATTTTAAAAGTATGGCTTATTTTGTGTTCCACAGTAATAATCTCTAATATCGATTTCCACCAAGCGATCTTATTTCACTCTTCTTTGAATTTTATACATTCATATGTACAAGCAATTATCCACTGATTCTAGAACTTGGCAATACATCCGTCATACTACATATTAACATATAAATATATCTGTGGCATGCTGATTGAATTTTTTTCAAATGTGTGCCTATACAAACAGTATAGCTAGATTGCATGGTAGTCTTATTGTTCAGCTGTGGAAAATCTTCTGTTCTCACTTGCACAGTATGTGTACTAATTTGCTTTCCTATAGTCAAAGTTCTCTCTGTTGAGACAGTGTCTACTTTTCAAGGAAAGACTATGTTAACACTCTGGGTAGTTTTGATATTTTATAAATTGAGAAGGAATTTAAAATAGTTAGAAAATATCAACTACATTTCAAAAGTACAAGAGTTCTCCTATTGTTGTTGAGGTTTGGTGATTTTTTAAAATGGATTATTTCAAAAGTAAAACTGGTTAGAGTGTAAAATTTATGATTGTACTGGGTGTTGTAGTATATCCCTATTATCATTTAATTTAGATGTCTGAGGCAGGAGGATAGCTAGATTTCATGGTAACCTTTCTTTTCAATTTTGGAAAAAAGTACATTCTCACTTGCATTGAGTGAATGCTAATTTACATTCTCTACAATAAGTTCAAGGCAATTTTTTAAATACAGATGATTTCAAACCATAAATAAATGAATTAAACAGCCCGGTGTGGAGGCAATAGAGGGTGCATGAGGAGTTAATTATATTTCAGATTTTATTGACATAACTGGGCTCCAAATTATGACATTCATTTTGTGTTATTTTTTAAAAACCCAAACCAATAAGTGTGGGAAAGGTATTAATGTGTTTGTGCACATATATAGATATAAAAGTTAGTGATCCAGAATCTGTTGACCACACAGCACAGGATCCTTCAAATATTGATTCAATTAGTTTGTCTTTGCTGAAATGAAATAATTTCTGAGCTGTGAATTCACTTCCAGAAATTGAAATAATAAATTCAGTACAGTTTTTTTGGTAATTATGTTGGGCATGGAGGTAGGTAGCTTGTTTCTAGCAAGGAAATACATTAACCAGGTTGCTTTGTTCTTTTGTGAACTAAATTATATTTCAGAATTTCAGGAAAGGCTAACTAGTTTCCTAATAGTTACCATCTGAAAGCCTTCTTAGTTAAGATTTAATAAATCTCATTCATAAACTCCCCTCTAACATTCCAGTTCATGGAACATAACAAAACCAGTTTGACTGTAGTAAGAATGAAGGGATAATGGAAGACCACAAAAGTACATTTTACTGAGGGCAAAACAGACTAGTGCAAAGGGAAAAAAGTCCTCAGATGTATCTTTAAAAACTTAAAGCAAGTGGGACTTCTGATTTGTTTTGTTGTTGTTGATTCACTTCTGTTTCCCTTCCAATAAAGGTGAAATGTGTTTAGCCAACAGTAATGTTTAAAAACTCTAAAGAATTCCAGATAGCATACTTGCAATCAGTTACCCTAGCAGTTGCCTTTGTCCCTTAAACTGAATTCTTAACACCGAGGGTCCAGAGACTGAAGGAGGGAATGTAGGTGAGGTCAACAGCTCCCAAACACAACACTCAGGACAGGGCTCCTCCACACTGTTTTCTATTAGATTGTGTTAAACAGAATAAACAAGTAGAGCACATCAGAAAAACAAAAATGGTGTTCTGAATTCTCCCTACAGTGAGCTTGATATTAACAGTCTATTTTGAGATTGTCATTACATTTGTTTTCTGTGTGATCATTGCCACAGTGATAAAGTGAAAATAATTAATGAGCATTTTGACTTAAAACTCCAAGACTTAAATGTAATTGTATTGTTTTTATATAGCCATGTGTTTGTTCTTAATTATAACAACTCCTTTAATTATTTTCTCTGTAACTTTTGCTTCATAAGCATATGTTCAAATAGAAATAATTCTTCAAAGCCATATGGAGTATGACATTCCCTGCCTCTTTTCATAGTTGTACTGTACAGTAATAGCCTCTGAAATAGGATTATCATTGCCACTGCGATATGACCAACACATTGAACTTTTGCTTTTTGATGACAACTATTTATTAATGAAGACCTTCGTTACCTAAAAATGGAAGAAATGTTTATGTCTGTTCACCTAAGCTTCTGGTGATCTTTCCTAATCTTTTTCTTAGATGGTGTCCTGCTGGTGGTGTTTTCAAGCATAGGGACTCAGCACAGTTCAACAAAAGTTGCTTCATCACCAAATACTTTGTGACAAGTAGCCCATTGTCTGTGACAAGCTTCATCTACTCTGAGCCAAGCCTTGATACAGGGCTACATGGCTGCATGTAAGGGTTGCTAAACCTTTAGCCACAGTGAAAGAACACAGGACCAAAAATTAATGTATAATCAAATGAATAATGAATTTGAGATGCCTTAGTCATTCATCCCCCAAATTGTGTCATACATAATTCTTTCAACCTTGTTTCTGTGCACATGTGGGCTCACTGCATCATCCACTTCTTCATGCATATGATACCCAGTACCACTTTGGCATGGCTTAACTATTTTATGCTACAAATGCAATGTCTTTGTTGTACACAAAACATTGTCTGTTCTTATAGAAACATAGTTATTTAATTATAGAAACTTACTATTTTCCTGCAATCATCCTTCAAAAAGTATCATATTAATATATACTTTTTGTATTTTACTATGTTAAAATTAACATTTAGTTTTAAAAGTTAATGCTTGAGTTGGTAATTTATGGTTCATAAGAAAACCTAAATAAATTTTTACTTGAGGTTAAGGCATAACTTTTAATTTCTGAAATAGCCCTGAACAAAGTTTCTGAAATGCTATATAATTATAGAAAGCAGCATTCTCAATGTTGACAGCTACAAATCAAAATATCTATTAACTGTGAAAAATTAAAGTGTACTGTATCCTGTAGTATGAAGTCTTCAGTCCAAATTTTATTTTTATGTATAATATAAGAAAACACACCCTATATTATTAGCACATAAAATTTCCAACTTTAATAAATGGTAAAATTATATGTGAGCAATAAATTGCTTTTCACTAAAATTATTTGTGATTTATTATTACTAAATATTTGATATGCATGCATATCGCCAACATTTGTATAGCAGGTCCTGTAAAAGTTTCACAAGTGAAATGAGCTCACAAGTATAAGATATTCTTTCCTCTGAGTCTTTCAGTTGCACCAACATCCAGGACATACATAAATATTTCTTTTAGGTGATGAGTAGAATTCAAGGAACATAAAATTCTGATTCTATCTCCAGTGTTTCTGAAACAGCACAAAGGGCTTATTAACCAATTAGAGTAGAAAAGACAGTGGGGGGATGGATGGACCCATGGCTCCACCTGCACAGGTAGCAGAGGATGGCCTTGTTGGGCATCGATGGGAGGAGAAGCCCTTAGTCCTGCCAAGGCTCAATGCCCTAGAGTAGAGGAATGTCAGGACAGGGAGGAAAGAGGAGATTGGTGGGTAAGGGGCACCACCATAAATGCAGGGAAGGGGATAGAATAGGGGATTTATTGAGGGGAGACCAGGAAACGGGATAACATTTGAAGTGTAAATAAAATCTATCCAATTTAAAAAAAAATTAAAAATGAGGAAACACAGGGGTTTATTGTAGAAAGAAGGAGAACAGTTGATTTATAATCCTTTGTTAATTCTATCACAGGAAACATGTCTTGTCATTTTAAAGCATTCCTGTCTCCCATGTGAAAGACAAACATCTCTATATCATTCTCAGTCTCTGAAATTTGTTTCTAAGTGGAATTTAAGAATAACGAGAGCCTATGACCACCACGTTTCTTTTTGTTTGGCATAAATAGAGCCATTTGTATTTGTAATTCCTTGTGTGTGTTGATGGGCTTTATAAAGCAGGCCAGTGTGTGCAGATTCTACAACACAAACATCACAGGGAACCACAGAATGCAAACAGCTTGTTCAGAAAGCTGACTACAACCTTACTCAATTTTGTTGATGTTATCTCTTACTCACTTTCTACATCTCAATGCAATTTCTTTTAGAAGGTTGAATATTGTACCAGGCCTAGAATTCAGCCTCTTATAATCATCTGATTTTTTTAAAAAAAAATGTTTTTCTCCCAAAATTTAAGAAAATAGTCTCAAGCTAAAGATTTTGTCCAATAAAGTACACTTACAATCTTCCATGACTAACACTTGACTTAATTCTGAGCTCTTGTCTTGAGATCTTCAGTCTCACAAGCCTCTGATTACTTGAGAGTGTCACTGTATATCATGGAGTCATCAAACACCTTGCTCACCATGAGCAGAACCATGAGCTCTGTGTATCTAGGCTGTCCCAAGATATTAGGGACAGACTTACTGTAATTACACCCACAGTTTAATGATTATCTTAATTTATTCAGCTGATTTCAGACAAGGACATTAAAGACCTCTCAAGTATTAGCACTAAACTATGGAAGTATATCTGGTCATTCTTTGTGAGAGAGGTTTAAAATAATAGAAGTCAAATTTGCTCTCCAAACTCATTACCTCTTCAAATCATTTCAAATGTCAAGATTTTCCATTAGAGATAAGATTTTCTATTTTAAACCCAAGTGCTTTTAACAAATGCTTTGCTTTCTTCTAAGTGAAAACCACACTTTAAGTGATGTCTATCCTGACTGTGCTTCCGCTTACAGGAAAACAATGAAAGCAGTTGGTATTGTGATGGTGTTAATATATTCATGTGATACATTGGTAGACATATGGGAATCCAGGATTTTTCTCTTGCTTGTACATTTTAAAAGGAAAGTTCTAGACATACACTTTATGTACATAAAATATAATGTTCAAATGGGGACAGTGTGTGAGAACACGGCAGTTGTCAGCTTGTGCTGTCAGCAGGGATGAGTTTTCAGTGTGTGGTATTTTAGACTTCATTATATTGTCCCATGGAGCATTCCTAAAAAAGCAGCAGGTAAAAAATCAGGAGCATTCCAATGAAATGAGACTCAGGAGGGTGAAGAATGTGCCTTTTGCCCTTAAATTGTCTCTATTGACAGAGTTGATTTCACTTTGCCATTGAACTCTGACAAGGTGATTATTTTTAAAAACCAAAATAAGGTGCATAATACATTTTAGCCTGAAGCTAAAAGTTAAGTGTGAATATTCATTCATTTTTGCTCTTCCTTAGGAAAATGAGAAAGAAAAAAAATCTGTGGCAAGAGATTTGAAGTGTTAAGTCCTTTCAATTATGTGGAGTTAAAAGATGGTGTTTTTTTTTTTTTTTTTCTTAAGATTTTAACAATACAAATTCCTTTTATTTTAATGTTGAGGGAAAGACAACTTCCAATTTTTCTCTTCAGACCAATTTTTCAATTTGGTGAAAAAGAGCGTATTTAATAATAGTAGAGCACAAGGTTCTGACATAGAACACACCGTCTCACACAAAAGTGAGAAACACAATCCATACTGTCAGCAGAGAGGTGCTCTATATGGGCTCATTGCAGTACACAGACTAGGCTTCATAGTTCGTGATTTGGAACTGTCTGTAGAGAAAATGCATCTAAGAAAAGTACTTCTCTGCCTCCACTGTGCAAGTGATTTGAGTTGCATGTCAGTCAGTCGCATGATGCAGTCAAGGTCAGGTGGTAAGTCAGCAGACAAGCTCACACCTCCTTGCCAGTGCTGTGATACCTCACACATTAAGTCTAGTTTTCTAGTCTCTGCAGATCTTTGCATATGAGTGGCCTTTACAAGAGAAACCAAATCAGAGCATTAATCTCTGGGCATCATGTTTTGAATTAAGCACTGAGAGACAAATTGGCTGAGGACTTTGGGCTTTACTAAAAGTGACTAGTAGTTCATTAACCAATCTGTACAATCAAGCAAGCAAGAATATACATCTTAGATGACATAAATCCTGGTCACATGCCCTCTCAATATGAAACCAATATGATGAATAGGAAAATAAATTTTCAAACAATTCTAGAATTTGCTTTTGTTCCTGAGATGTAGTCTTTATATGTAGCTTAATGCTGTGTCAAATTTTTATTTAATTTTTTTCATTTGATGGCACTTGTAATGCCATCAAAAGTGACAGAACTAACTCCATACAGGGAAAGAAGAAAAAGGTCATTGTTTGAAATGCTTACCCTGACTAATGTATTTAAAAATATTATAAACATTTTAAAATTCAAGTTTTTATAAATAGTATTGCAATTATTTTAAAGTTTTTTTTTACTTTCCTTTTAAAAACTCTCTTTAAGGCTGAAACATGATTTGAAAAGATCCTAAGGAGGACTAGATACTTTGCTATTTTTGACAGTTTTTGAAATATAGATTTATAAACATTTAATGTTTTAATTCCATATAACTAAATTATACTAAGCCCTGATGTTAAGTCATATCAGTTGTACAGGATATGGTGTTTCCAATTAAGTAAAGCTAGAATTTCAGCATAGGAAAACATGCTGAGAAGCTTTCCTGTGAAAAAGTACCAATCAGGGCCTAGAAATAAAGAAACACACATACACACACACACACACACACACACACACACACACACACACGTGTGTGTGTATGTATACATATATTAGAATATGCATACTTCATAGTAAAAATCAAAAGAATAATGTGAAAAGATTTACAATTTTTAACTTGTTTTCACTAATATGTAAATATAGTGATCAGTTTCAAGTGACAAATAATAAAATAAAACACATTCAGCCAACAGAAAGAGGAAAATGGCAAAGAAGTAGAAAATTGTTCAAATTGACTACTCATTAGAGAAAGACGACTTAATCTATGATGAGATTACAGTTTGTCTACCAATCTGACAACAGAAAAAAATCTGAGATGAATGTGCTGCTAACAAGACAGGAAGCAAACACTCATCTTTTGTTCTGATGACGTAAGAATACACTGCATGAAATAGGTATAACATGGTTTGATATTAGCTATACAAATTTAAAACTCACCATCTCTTGACCTAATAATTCCTAACCACCAGGAGTTTGTGGTACTGATAATCTCAGTACTACATTAGCATATTCATAACACATTTTTATCTGGCAGTGAAAGGAGCCAAGCCTTGGTATCATCAGCTGAGGGCAAGGAGAGATTTTAGCAGGAACAAAACACAATTAAGCTATGAACAACAATGAATATTCCTTGTGCACACTGGTGTAAAAATAACTAGAAAATACATTGCAATTAGGAGAAAAGTGAGGCATGAAACTATATTACATGAACTGCCTATTTTAAAACGAAGAAACAATTCATATTTCCTGGAAAATTTTATATATATATGTGTGTCTGTGTGTGTGTGTGTGTGTGTGTGTGTGTGTGTGTGTATGAATATATATATATGAAATATATATATATATGCATATATACATATATATATATATATATATATATATATATATATATATATATATATATATATATATATATTTCAGTTATTTCCAGGCAGACTCAAAAATAAAAAAGAATGTAAGAACTGTTCCAGAAGGGAAATATATAACTAACCAAGGAACGGAGGCATACTCATTAGGGAGATCACTACAATCAAAATTTAAACTTACATGGACAAAAGAAAATTAAAGATGAATGTAGTATTTTAAGTTATAAACACACTAAGAAATTCAGATAAATAGGTCATGGAATTTCTCAAGACATCAAGTTCTCCCAAATATTTTTAGCCTTTGAAAGTATGTCTGCACTGGCCATGAATTCACCCTCAGTATCTTGTTACCTTTCACCAGGTACCTGTGATAAAATATCCCATAGAAAACAGGCTCTGCATTAATTTTATCAACTCAGCAATGGTGTTTACATAACCTCAATAGCTTCATTAAAGCAAGAACACAGTTATATTTGGAGTAAAGCTTACAGGCTCAACTAAGATATCTGTATTTCCTGTTTAGGATATCCTCATGCAAAAATGTCATACAATTTCAAAATGGCCACCGGAGAGCAATTGGGAGAGAAAGCAACATGAACTCACCTATTTTACATAGTGAATGAGCTAATTAGGTTGGTGTCATTAAAACAATCTTCTAAGCAAGTTGGGTAATTTAAATCCAAATTACTCAGGAACATAGGAAGTCATGTTGACCATTGTTTTTAGGGCAAGCATCAAATAAATATTCAGAAAATTCATGAATCTTATATAATAAAACAATTTAAAGAAGAATGGTGAAAGATATAATCATTAATTATCATTTTAAAAATCATATTTATATCTCAATAAAATTAAGATAAGCTACATATAATTCAAAATAGTCTTCCACTCACTATATCATTATAAAAAACAGAATAAATCATATTAAAATTTTTATTATCATTGAAACAAGTAAATCATTTTAAATGTTTGAATATATAGCCTTTTGTTTTCTTGTAGGATGCATCTTTTTTTTTACCTTAACTGTTATATCCTTGAAAACCAAAACTTAAGTACCATCAAACATAATATTGGGATCTTGAATTTTTCTTTAATTGAGGAGTTTTTCCCAGTCTTCCTGAGCAGAAATATTCCTAATAGCTAATATAGCTAAATACTTTTACAAGTTTGTGACCTCAGTTCTGAAGTGACTGCAGGCAACTTGATGACATCTTCTTTACAGTGGATTTTTATAAACATAAAAATAGGTCAAAGGTCATCAGAAACAGGCATATGGAAGGAAGGCAAACCACTGTGAATTTATGAATTTGAAAAAGAGATCAGTGGCTCACACACAAACTTTAGTCATGTGCTCCAAAAACAAATCATATACTAGAAAAATCCAATCAGAAGCCAAGCATGAAAGACTGTAGTGTCTTTAATGTCATCAGTATAATCTGAGCTGGATTTAACACAATCATATCTTCAATTCCTAAACCCAAGCTTCTGCTACATATTTGAAAGTTGTGATCCCTTCAAGAGACAGGATCTGGGCGATGGAAGTGGATCACCAGAAGTATGTACGTCTTGAGCATTATACCTTATCCTGGCCTGGTCCCAGTTCTTCAGCACTCTGGTTTACCAGCATGTGTGTTTTTAATATATAGCAACCAAAGCATGTGTCTTTAACAAGTTATGACTAGAAATGCTGTCACTCTAATCATGACTTAACTTGCACCATGGATGGAAACCTTCTGCATTTTTAACCTTCCTATATATATATATATATATATATACAGACTCTCAAACAGGGCTGTGGGCACACATCTATAATCATAGCACTTTCAAGGTGAGGACAGATATTCATAGTTGGAGGGTAACCTGGGCTACAGACAGAAAGAAAGGGAATGATAGACAGAAAGAGAAGGAAGGGAATCCAGATAAACTATCAGTAAAAGTTTTAGCTTCATCTTTATTGGCCTAGGAAGTGTATAATAAAAGCAAACAAAATGAACTGATAACTAACTAATCATGTATTTGCCCAGGTTTGTGAGTCTTCAGTTTGGGAACTCACACTGTACAGACTAGTTCTGAGTAGAGTCCCCAAACCAGCAACTGTGGTAAATTTAAAGTTGGTGAAGTGTAATACAGAAATCCTTGGTTGTCCTTGTCCCACACAAAAGCAATGGAGACAAATAAGGGGTTCTCAAAAGAAGAATCAGAAGTCTGGATATTAAAGTTGTGAAGTTCATTGTTCTAATATTTTTAAGAAATATTTTATCTATTTCCATTCCAGCTATTGCCCCCTTCTAAGCCCCAAACCACATGAGATGGATCACAAGTTGGGCTGATCATTGGACTTATTTTTTTTCAGTCTCTTCTCCATTTTTATCCATGTAGTTCTTTTAGACAGGAACAAATCTGAGTCAGATATTTTGACTTGTGTGTTGGCAACCTCATCTCTCTACTTGATGCCCTGTCTTTTTCAAGTTCCCTCTCCTTGTTGTTGGGAATTTAGACTAAGGTCACTCCTGTTCAGTATTGGTAGTCTCACCACCCAGGGCTCTGGTATTTTCTAGAGGGTCCTCTCCACCAACCGCTCACTGAGGGTGGCTGCATATTTTTCTTCATTTTCCTTGTCCTCTGGGCTTCTCTGCTGCCTAGCACCACATACCTGATCCTGTTCCTCTTTCCTCTCCTACTTAGGTCTCCCTCCCCACTCAGTGCCTCTCATGATGATTCTCTCCCCCCTTCTAAAAAGGACTAAAGCATCCTCACTTGGACCTTTCTGCTTGTTAAACTTCATAGAGCCTGTGGGTTGTATCTTACATATTCTGTATTTTTTGGGTAAGATACACTTATCAGTGAGTACATACCATGCATGTACTTTTGGGTATGGTATACCTCACTCAGAATGATATTTTCTAGTTTCATATATTTGCCTGCAAAATGTATGATATGCTCACTTTTAATAGCTCAGTAATATTCCATTGTGTAAATGAGCCTAATTTTCTGTATCAATTATTGAGCTGAGGGACATATGGGTTGCTTGCAGCATCTGGCTCTTAAAAATAAGACTGCTATGAACATAGTATAGCATGTGTCCTTGGTATATGTTAGAGCATCTTTTTGGTATATGCCCAAGAGTGGTAAAGCTGGGTCTTCAGGTAGAACTATTTCCAGTTTTCTGAGCAAGCTCCAGATTGATCTCCAGACTGGTTGTACCAGTTTGCCATCCCACCCTCAGTACAGGATTGCTCCTCTTTGCCCACTTCCTCTCTAGCATGGGCTGTCACTCAAGTTTTTGATCTTAGCCACTTTGATTGTTGTAAAGTGGAATCTCTGCATAGTTTTGTTTTGCATTCCTCTGGTGACTAAGGACTTTGAACATTTGTTTAAATGCTTCTCAGCTATTAAATATTCTTCTGTTGTGAATTCTCTGTTTATAACTATGCCCCATTTTTAATTGGCTGATTTGGTTTTTCTGGAGGTTAACTAATTTGGATATTAGCCCTCTGTGAGGCACAAAGATAGTGATGATTTTTTCTAATCTTTGGATTGCCAATTGATGGTGTCTTTTGCCTTACAAAAGCTTTTTTTTCTTTCATTTAAAAATTGTGAGTTTTCAATTCAGTTTAATTAAGAGACTTTGCGGACTCAAAAATATGTCTCTTAATAAAATTAAGACTTACTAAATTCTTTCTCGCTTTTCAAGCAATGAAATTTTGCTCTGCTACCACATGTTCTTGTGGCCTCTTATTAATCAGATCTTGAAAGAGAAAAGAAGTATTTGCTAACTCTTGCTTTCTCCACATCTTATTCAAGTATCCCACAGCAATTGGATTTCTTCCCCTGTCATTGTAGTATTTACCGTCATTGGACCTTGACATCAATTTATTCTAATACAGAGTGCCAACCAGAAAATGGCAGAAACTTAAAAATGCAGCACTGAGCCAGAGTTCATTTCCTCACATGCTGATAGCAAAACTAGGAAAGGAGGAAATAAAACAGACCATTGTCTGGTATGTGATGAGATTAAGTGCTATGAATGGAATCCTCATAAGGTAGGCAGAGGAATGATAGGTACACAGATAAACACCTGAAACATGGTGTGTAGTGACAGTGCTTTGTAGGCGCTGTCAGGGTGGAAGGCAGATGTCCCAGAAAATAAGCATATGATTTCCTGGAAAAACAGAAACAAAGCCTTGTGGTTATAGAACTGGCCACCTGACTTAAGCAAAGCAAAGACACCAGCCTATCTGAAATGACGGAAGGCAAAGAGGTGATTAAGAGAGAGATAAGCAGATTTTGTGGGACTAAATTTTTAGGGCATGGAAAGATTTTGGATTTCTTCGATGTCTTTAATTAGAAAAGTAACAGTTTCATTAAGATACACTAGAAACAGACAACTGGGACATTTTTAAAGATTAAACAAGCCATAGAAACAATGAAGACATAAATTACTTAATTAAAAATTGACCTTGAAAATGAGAGAATATTATCTAATAAAATTAAACAAAGTATTGAAATTGAAGGTTTAAATGAACAAAAAATATTTATTTTCAAACAATACCCAGATACTAGAAATATAATACCTGAAGAATTGGAAAGTTTATTTTCTTTTGTTTAATCAGATATTTTCTTTTCTTGTATTTCAAATGTTATCTCCTTTCCTGGTTTCCCCTCTGGAATTCCCCTATACCATCCTCTCTCCCCATGACTCTATGAGCGTGTTTCCCCACCTACCCACTCACTCCCTCCCACCTCCTGGGAATTGAGCCTTCACAGGACCAAGAGGATCTCCTCTCCTTGGTGCCCTATAAGACTATCCTCTGCTACATATGAAGCTGGAGCCATGAGTCCCTTCATGTGTATTTTTGGTTGGTAGTTTGGAATCTGGAAGCTCTGAAGGATCTGGTTGGTTAATGTTGTTGTTCTTCCTGTGGGGTTGAAAAATCCTTCAGCTCCTTAAGTCCTTTTTCTAATTCCTCCACTGGGGACCCAGTTTTCAGTCTAATGGTTGGTTGAGAGCATCCAACAGTATTTTTTAGGGTCTGGCAGAATCTCTTGGGAGATAGCTCTATCAGTCTCCTGTCAGCCTGCACTTCTTGGCATCTACAATATTGTCTGTGTATGTTGACTGTATATGTGATGGATTCCCCAGGTGAGGCAGTCTCTGAGTGACTTTTCCTTCAGTCTCTGCTCCACACTTTGTCTTTATATTTTCTACTTTAAATTATATTAATAATGAATTTTCTATTTCCAGAATGTCCATAAAATTGTAGTTTTAATTAATATCCTAGCATGTTTTATTTAAAATAAAGTTAACTCTAAAACTTTTTATGAAAATACAACAGCCCTACTATAATTAAATAAATTTAAATGGTACTTAAAATTGTGTGTGTGTGTTTCACAAAAATGAAGCAACAGTTTCAAGGGAACAGTACAACAAGGAAAGAGTAAGACTTTGCAATAAAGAGATCTAGAACAGCTTGGATAAAAAGTCTCTAGTGAATTTAGCTTTTACTTTATATCATACACAGAGTTCAATTCAAAACTCTAATCCCAAGTCACCAGCCCTAAATCCATGCAAGCATTAATCAATGCACACAGTTGGAGATATAGTTGCCTATGTTTTATCATATATACATACAAAAATAAATAACAAACAAGAGAAATTTGAGAAGCAGTGGGACTAGTCGAGAAGTCATGGTTGAAATTTATGTAAATACCATTCTCATAAATAAAAATATAAAAATTTTAAGCTAAAAACTTTAAATTAAAAATATAAATCAGAGAATTAAATGTAAAACTGAATAATTAAAATGTTTTTAAAGAGAATGGAAAATTATCTTTTCATCCTTGGAATAAACAAGGATTTTTAATGAAACACAGCATATATTTTCATATTAATTACTGTAAGCATATACATGAATAAACAAAAGTTTTATATGTCTATATATACACATACAAAATGAATAGGCATGTATGCATTCACACACACACATACACACACACACACACACACACACACACACACATACACACATACAATAACTACCATCACCAAATAGATAAAAGTAAAAAATTGGAAATTGGTTCTCCTCTCTCTCTCTCTCTCTCTCTCTCTCTCTCTCTCTCTCTCTCTCTCTCTCTCTCTCTCTCTCTTAATTAGTCATTTTTATTAATTTTATTCTTTATGGATTATAATTACATTTTCCTTTCTCTTTTTGGCCTTCAAACTCATCTATGTACCTCCTTGCTCTTATTCATATGAATGAATCTTCTTTCTTTAATTGTTGTTACATATGTATATGTTTATAGATACATAGTTATAACCTTCTTTTTTTATATTTGCTTTTATGCATGTATATCTTTATTGAAAGTTAAATTTTTATTCTATATATTCTGGTCATGGTTTCTGCTGCTCCCACTTTTTCTAGACTGTTCCTATCTCCCCATTCACCCAACTCTACATCCTTTCTTGTGCTTTTTCTTTAGAAACCAAATAAATGAAATAAAGATAGCAAAAGAAATGTACACATAATAAGGAAAACAATAAAACACAAAATTAGAAATTATAAAATAGAAGCAAAAAACCATTAAGACAGAAATTTGGGAAAAAAAAACTACCACTGAGTTAATTTTATTTGACTATCTACTACTGAGTATGGGGATTCCTTAAATGTGGCTTACAGAACCAGTGACTCTCCATTGCAGAAGACTACCCTTTCCATTTTGAATGGTTGTCAGTTGTTAATGTTATATGTCCCTCCCAATATACCCTTCCTTACCTGATCTCTCCTTCCCCTCCTCATTTAATAGTCCCATCATACTCTTCCTCATCTCTCTGTAAATTATTCTATTTTACACCCCTAGTCCTTTATTCTGTACCATAATCTCTGTGGTCATATGGAAGGTAGTATGCCTATTGAAAGCTTAAAAACTAGAATCCACATTTAACAGAATACACATAATTCTTTCTCTTTTTAATGCACCTGAACTGTCTTACTTGATGCTATGAGTTCCCAGCACATGACTGGATAGACTTTATACTTCTAGAAACTGGCTGTAAACAACTTTCTTGCTGCCTTTGTCCAGGGCTGAATTAAAATAGGGCAAATGCTTGTATCCAGAAAATCAGTTTAATACCATAAAGAAAATCCAGTAAAAATGTACAATATTAAACTGATACTTCACAAGAAACACAATGTTCAGTAATGCCATTTGAAAAAATTTAAAATCAGAGAATATAAGTTATAATAATTAGAGGGAAAGAACAGTATTATGATTGCTATATTGTTACTATGATGATTAAATTTATAAGAATAAGTAAACACCAAGATTTTGTGACTCTATATGTGGAGAAACTAGAATGCTTTTCTGGGGGGTGAAAAAGGTGCTTGTTGGAGCCTATAATCTGAAAGAGTCTCTGGGAAAGACTTTTCTGTTATCTTATATTAAATAGATACCAATTATAGCTCAGCAAAACTTCTGTCCATTTTTCCAATAAAAAGGAAAACAACAGGACTCATTGTATCCTTGCTGCTTGTAACCACATTAGGAAGGTAAGTATTCATAGTCTAGCATTTTCATTTAAAAAGAATGCTATCCATGATATGAAGGAGAAAGGTAGTATACCCAGCACCATACAGGAGTCTCAGAAGCACCCTGAATAACAGATACCAATTACAAAACCATGTATAAAATAGAATATTCTGTTTATATGAAGCTCTGAAGCAAGCAACATAATCTACAGAAAAACAACCAAATCATCCATATGTAAGGTAGCCAATGGTTTAACTGCTGTACAAGAGGGCCAGACTTACAAAAACAGTACTTGAGAAGATAAATCCTGGATTTTAATTAATGTAACTATAACATGCAAATATTATCAATAAATAAACAATCAAGCTCTTCAAATGATTCCCTTAAAGTATATGTATATACAGTTTGTCAGATGTAACTTGCAAAAAAATAACTCTGATGTCAAGAATTTCATAAAGATCTTAATTATTTAATGCATTTTATAATTAGATTTTATCCTAGTTCATTCAAGACTGTTACAAAATGTTTTACATAGAAAACCACTTTAAATCTAATTACAGTCTTTTGCAATAACACATAAATTATCATTCTTACTTAGAAAAGAATACTGCTATTTATGTGTCATGTATTTATTTCCAAAGCTTTTACAAAGTTGTAAAATAATTATTGTTCTTCCAAAGAATATTTATATGTCTGTTTCATACTTTTTCATGTTAAATGAAGTGAAGGCACTGAGACCCCAGGCAAGCAGTTGTCTGTTCCACAGAAACTGGTGAATTAATAATGTATTTCTATATCTGGACAGTAAGAAATTAGCACTCAGTTGTCATGACTTCCTGCTTCTGATGAGTCAAGACAAAATGACTGCTTGATTTTAAAAAATGGGTAGAGAAATTTAAAACTTCATTCTACATCATGATGTTTGAATCAAAATAAGTATGAATAAATTAAATGTCTCATACCACAGGATTAGTGTACATCTATCTCTGTGGTCTCATGAACAGAATGTGTCCAGCTTGACTTGGAATCTGTGCTGTTTGCTATGATCACTATTGTTTCACTCATGAGTGACATTAAAACCATTTCCTAGAAGGTCCTGAGAGAACTGTAAGACTGGTGTGACAGGGATATTAATTGGCTTCCCAAAGTATCCAGTTCTCCAAGTGTTTCATATCTATCCTAAATGGTAGAAAGCGGCCATCTTTAAATGGACTTCAGTATGGATTAAATTCATATGCCTTAGTAAAAAACCTGAAGTTAATAATAAAAATATCTCACTGTTTATTCTTTATGGCTTTTCTCTTTTTTTATTTTTTCTTTGAGGTAAGATCTTACCCTGTGTCTCAGGTTCATCTAGAACTTTCTATGTCATCTAAGCTGGCCTTGAACTTGAAATCCTCCTGTTTCTCCTAAAACATGCATGTACATCCTAAAACATCCTCATGTGGGACTCTTTTAAGACTTTTTTCATTGGAAAAACATAGTCTATATTTTGGGTTTTCTTGATTCAGTAACTAAGTCGCTTTTAAACCTGTTTATAAAATGTTGTCCATTCTCTCATGTCTGTGGTGATCAAGGTTTGTGTGGCGGTGTGAATAGGAATGGCCCTCATAGACTTGTGTGTTTGAATGATTTGACATACAAAGTGGCACTATTGGGAGTTATAATCTTGTTAGAGGAAGTATAGCCCTGCTAGAGGTGTTGCCTTGTTAGAAGAATTATGTCACTACAAAGGTGCGCTTTAAGGTTTATGTGCTCAAGCTATGCCCAGTATGGCACACAGTTGCATTGCTTCTTCTTTCTGTGGACCAAGATTTAGAACTCTCAGCTCCTCCTCCAGCACTGTGTCCGTCTGCCTACCACCATGGCAATGATGGACTTAACCACTAAAGTGTAAGCTAGACTCCATCGGATGTTTCCTTTTATAATAGTTGTTGGGGCCATGGTCTCGCTTCACTTCAATAGAAACCCCAACTAAGACAGCTTATAAACTTAATCACAAATACTTAATTAAAAATTCATTGGGCTCCATTTCCACTTCTAACTTATCAGGCTTTCTAAACCACACATGTCAAATACTATCACATATCTACTATTACATGTGCTTCCTAACTGGAGGTATTGACAACCAACTGTATTGACTCAAATCTACTATACATAATTATCAAAATATCCTTGCACATGTGTTAATCTGGAGATGTTTGCTTCTGTTTAAACCTGGAATGTCTCTGTATGTGCATCCACGCTAAAATATTTCTCAACATTGTATTCTTTGCCTTTCTCAATAATATCAGTCTTTGGAACTTAATCTCCTACATTCTCTTCTTCTACAATTAATGATATAGAATGTCCCTTTCTAATTCAGATCCTGATTCTTTAATAGAACAGTTGTCATATTTCATACTTGAGCAATATGTTTATTGTTATTTACTATATACTTATGCCTAGAAAATTACATATGCATAACTCATATGTGTACTATATAAGTTTATAAATATAAATAGTATACTTTCTCTAACACAGTTTTCAAATATATAATAAGTGTATGATACTTATCCCCATTATTAAGACACCAAATATTTGCAATATTATGTAATGATTTAAAAACTACTTAAGGAATGTATACACTAAGATTATAGCAATATTAAGAATTAGCTTGGACACAAGGAACAGCAGAGAACCAGGGATCCCGGCCTGGTGAGACTGGACACAGAGAGGTTTGGGCAGAGCAGGCAGAAAGCCCTGCTGCCCCCTGCTTGGTTCAGGGGAGCAGGAACTCTGCCATAGGGACTTGATTACCACCAAGAGGGCCCATGCATATAAAACACTCAGGCCATCTGCTATTGGGAAGAGCAGAGGTTCAGGGACACAGGCAAGGTACATGGGAGAGACAGGAATCAATCACTGACAAGACCACGTATAATCACAGACAACAAGATGACAAAAGAAAAGCAAAAGAACTTACCCAATGGAAAACAAGAAAACCTGACAACATCAGAACCCAGCTCTCCAATTACAGCAAACAGCAGAATGCCAAACACTCCAGAAAAAAAAAAAAAAGACTCAGACCTGAAATCATACCTCAAGATGATGATAGAGATCCTTAAACAAAAACAAGAGAAAAAGCAAAATAAATAAATAAAAGCTTTTAAAGAGGAAACAAGAAAAACACTCAACGAATTCAAAGAACTAGAGGAAAACAGAACCAAAGAGATGAAGGAATTGAAGAAGGAATTTAAAATGGAAATGGAAACAATAAAGAAAACACCAAAAGAGGCAACCCTGGAGGTAGAAACCCCCCCCCCAAAGAAATCAATAGTCACAGATGCAAGCATCTCCAACAGACTAAAAGAGATTGAAGAGAGAATCTCAGGGGCCAAAGACACTTGGAAAATATAGACAAAAGAGCCAGAGAAGATGCAAAAGTAAAAAACTCATAACCCAAAATATCCAGAAGATCCAGTACACAATGAGAAGACCAAACCAAAGGATAATAGGAAAAGAGGAGGGTGAGGAATATCAAATAAGAGGAACAGTAAATATCTTCAACAAAATCAGAGAAGAAAAGTTCCCTAACCTTAAGAATGAGATGGCCATGAGTATAAAGAAGCCTACATAACTGGAAATGGAGTAGACCAGAAATTCCTCCTGACACGATAGTCAAAACACCAAGTGCCCAAAACAAAGAAAGAATATTAAAAGCAGTAAGGGAAAAAGGTCATGGAACATATAAAGGCAGACAAATCAGAATCACACATGACTTCTCAATAAAGACTATGAAAGCTAGGACAACCTGGACAGACATCATGCAGACCTTAAGAGAACACAAGTGTCAGCACAAGGTGCTATACCCAGCAAAACTCTCAATCACCATAGATGGAGAGAACAAGATATTCCAGGACAAAACTAAATTTACACAATATCTGACCACAAACCCAGCACTAAAAGCAATTATAGGTGGAAAACCAAATAAAGGAGGGAAACTACATCCTAGTAAAAACAAGAAAATAGCTAAGCAAGAAAACCAAAAGAAGAAGGACACACAGGCACAATTCTACCTGTAAAAGCAAAAAATAGCAGGAAACAGCAACCACTATTTCTTAATATCTATCAAAAGAACTGGATTCAATTCCCCAATAAAAAGACATAGGCTATGAGACTGGATACATAAACAGAACTCAGCATTTTGCTGCATACAGGAAACTCATCTCAGAGACAAAGACAGACACTATCTCAGAATAAAAGGTTGGGGGAAAAAAAATCTTCCAAGAAAACAAACCCTAAAGCAAGCTGGAGTAGCAATTCTAATATCAAAAAAAAAAATAGATTTTCAACCAAAAGTTATCAAAAAAAAGATAAGGAAGGACACTTTTTATTCATTACAGTGAAAATTTGTCAGGAGGCACTCTCAATCCTTAACATGTATGCTCCAAATACAAGAGCACCCATATTCATAAAAGAAACCCTAATAAATCGCAAAAAATACTTTGCATCCCATGCAATAATAGTGGGAGACCTCAGCGTCCCACTCTTATCAATGTACAGATCATGGAAAAAGAAAGTGAATAAGGGCACTGTAAAACTACCAGAGGTTATGAACCAATTAGAATTAATAGACATCTACAGAACATTGCATCCTAAAACAAAAAAATATACTCTTCTCAGGACCTCTCCGCAACTTTTCAAATATTGACCACAAAATCGGTCACAGAACAAGCCTCAATAGATATAAGAAGAGTGAAATACTCCAAACATCCTATCAGATCAACATGGTCAAAAGCTGGTCTTTAATAACAACAAGGACAACAAAAAGACAATATACACATGTAAACTGAACAATGCTTTACTAAACAATACCATGGTAAAAGAAGAAATAAAGGATTTTTCTAGAATGTAATGAAAACAAAAACACAACATAGCCAAACCTATGGCAAGCAATGAAAGCAGTACTGAGAGGAAAACATAGCTCTGAGTGCTTCCAAAAAGAAATTGGAGAGAGAATACACTAGCAATATGACAGCACTGTTGAAAGATCTATAACAAAAAGTAGCAGATACACACAAGAGGAGTAGAAAGCAAGTAATAGTCAAACTCAGAGCAGAAATTGACCAAATAAGAGACAAAAAGAACCATTCAAAGAATCAACAAATCCAAGAGCTGGTTCTTTGAGAAAATTAACAAATTGATAAACCCTTAGTCAGATTAACTGGAGGGAAAGAGAGAGTATCCAAGTTAACAAAATCAGAAATGAAAGTGGAGACATAATAACTGAAACTGAGGAAATTCAAGAAATCATCAGATTGTACTAAAAAAACCTATACTCAGCAAGGCTGGAAATTCTGGAGGAAATGGATGAATTTCTACAGATACCAGATGCTGAAGTTAAACCAGGACAAGATAAACAGTCTAAATATTCCCATAACACCTAAAGAAATAGAAGAAGTCATCAAAATCCTCCCAACCAAAAAAAGCCCAGGTCCAGATGGATTCAGTGCAGAATTCTATCAGACATTTATTGACAACCTAATACCAATACTCTCCAAACTATTCCACAAAATAGAATCAGATGGAACACTACCTAATGAATTTTTCAGGGCCACAATAACCCTCCCTCCTATATCACACAAAGACTCTACAAGGAAAGAGAACTTCAGACCAATCTCACTTATGAACATTGATGCAAAAATACTCAACAAAATCATTGCAAACCGAATCCAAAAACACATCAAAATGATCATTCACCATGATCAAGTAGGCTTCATCCCTGGGATGCAGGTATTAGTTAATATACAGAAATTCATGAACATAATCCACCATATAAACAAACTCAAAGAAGAAAATCACATGGTCATCTCACTAGATGCTGAGAGGGCATTTGACAAAATTCAAAACCCTTTCATGTGAAAAGTCTTAGAAAGAACAGGAATCCAAGGCCCATACCTAAACATAATAAAAGCAATATACAGCAAACCAATAGCCAACATCAAACTTAATGGTGAGAAACTTGAAGCACTCCCATTAAAATCAGGGATTGGACAAGGCCACCCACTCTCCCCTTACCTATTCAACATAGTACTGGAAGTCCTGGCTGGAGCAATTAGACAGCAAAAGGAAATCAAAGGGATAAAAATTAGAAAGGAAGAAGTAAAATCATCACTGTTTGCAGATGACATGATAGTGTAATTAAGTGACCCCAAAAATTTCACCAGAGAAATTCTACTTCTGATAAACAAGTTTAACAATGTGCCTGGATATAAAATTAACTTAAACATATCAGTAGCCTTCCTCTACTCAAAGGACAAATATGTGTAGAAAGAAATTAGGGAAAAGATACCCTTCCCATTAGTCACAAACAATATGACATTCTTTGGTGTGACTCGTACTAAGCAAGTGAAGGATATGTATGAGAAAAACTTCAAACTTCAAAAGAAGGAAATTGAGGAAGATCTCAGAAAATGGATAGATCTCCCATGCTCAAAGATTGGAAAGATCAACATGTCAAAATGGCCATCTTATCAAAAGCAATCTACAAATTCAATACAGTCCCCATCAAAATTCCAACACAATACTTCATAGCTGGAAAGAACATTGTACAATTTCATCTGGAATACCAAAAGACCAAGAATAGTGAAATTCATCCTCAACAACAAGAAATCATCTGCTGGAATCACCATCCCTGACCTCAAGCTATAGTATAATGCAATTGTGCTAAAAACTTCATGATACTAGTACAGAGATAGGCATGTGGGTCAATGGAATAGAATAGAAGGTCCAGAAATGAGCCCTCACATATATGGTCACCTGATTTTTGACAAAGGAGCTGTAAACATTCAATGTAAAAAGAACAGCCTCTTCAACAAATGGTGTTGGTCCAACTGGCACTCGGCATGCAGAAGAATGAAAATAGACCCTTTCTTATCTCCTTGTACAAATCTCCAGTGCAAGTGGATCTAAGATCTCCACATTATACCAGGTACAGTGAAACTATTAGAAGAGAAAGTAGGAAAAACCTTAGAACACATAGGCACAGGAGAAAATTTTCTGAACTGAACACATATGGCTTGTGCTCTAAGGTCAAATATTGACAAAAGGAACTTAATGAGATTGCAAAGTTTCTGTAAGGCTAAGGACACTGTCAAGAAAACAAAACGACAGCCAACAGACTGAGAAAAGATCTTTACCAAACCCACATTTTATAGAGGACTAATATCAAAGGTATACAAAAACTCAAGAATTTAGACATCAGAGAATCAAGCAACCCTATTAAAAATGGGTACAGAGCTAAACAAAAAGTTCTCAACTAAGGAATATCGAATGGCTGAGAAGCAGCTAAGGATGTGCTGGACATCATTAGCCATCAGGGAAATGCAAATAAAAACAACCCTGAGATTCCACCTCACATCATTCAGAATGGCGAAGATCAAAAATTCAGGTGACAGCAGCTGCTGGCAAGGATGTGGAGAAAAAGGAACACTTCTCCACTGTTGATAGGGTTGTAAGCTGGTACAACTACTCTGGATATCAGTCTGGCGATTCCTCAGAAAATTGGACATAGTACTACCTGAAAACCCAAGTATACCACTTCTGGGCATATACCCCAGAGATGCTGCTCCAACATACAGCAAAGATACATGCACCACAATGTTCATACCAGCCCTCTTTATAATAGCCTGCAGCTGGAAAGAACCCAGTTGTCCTTCAGTTGATGGTTGGATTCAAAAATCATGGTACATTTACACAATGGTGTACTGTTCAGCTATCAGAAACAGTGACTTTATGAAATTCTTAAGAAATTGGATGCATCTAGAGAATACCATCCTGAGTGGGGTAACCCAGTCACAAAAGAAAAGACATAATATGCAGTTACTGATAATTGGATACTAACCCCAGAAACCTCTGAACACCCCAGAAACAATTCACAGATTATATGAAGTAAAAAAAAAAAAAAAAAAAAAAAAAAAAAAAAAAAATACCAAGGCAAAAAAAGAAAGAAAATTAAAAACCATTATGCTTAATCTTTACTCACCCAGAAAACTTTGACTATTTCCAGGTTACGTCTTTTTTTACATGTACTTTATGCTCGTTGTAACTAGTAATATTTTAAGGCATACTATCAAACCTTTAAAAAAAATCAAGTACTTCCAAAAATGTATTCATATACTTTTATGCAAAAATGCTTTTAACATCTGTACATTATCTCTACTTTTGAAAATAAAGTTGTTCAATTAAAAAAAAGCATTAGCTTATGAAACAAAATGTTTAAAGAACTCAGGCGAGAATGGATATTTTCTCCTAGCACTTCTGTGGATTTGAAATATAATTTATATTTGTTTAGTGAATGTCATCATGGTTTTGAGTACTCTTCAACTCTGCTCTGCAGACAGTGTTTGTAGTAGACAAGCAATCTACTACTTAACCACATCCCCATACCAAATGCAAAGTGCAGATAATTCTCACACTCTTGATCCTACAGCTTTATTCTTCTCAACTCCATCATTATCAGTGGTTGGCACACCTGGCTGTGTCAGTTGATTGCATAAGTCACTTGTGGTTATGTATTGTATAAACAACACCGAATTAGGAGTATAGATCTCAAGATCTGCATTTATAGAGTAAATCACTATACATGGAGTTAGCAGTTTTGTTGTAGTAAAAGTTAAATGGAATGACATCCCTTTATCGGTCCCCGGGGTCTCACTCTGTGGGAGCTGCTTTAGTATGGAGCCAGAGGCTCAGACCTTGTCACTTGGTCCAAGCTGGCCTCTCCACATGATTCCCTTCCCAGACCATTCATGCCACCTGCCCTGGTTCTTCTTCCCCGTGTATATATAACCACTCCCAGTGTGTTTCTTTCTTCTACCGCCCAGCAGAAACATTACTCCACAGCCTCGTAACTTTTATGTAGATTTATATATTAAATTCTTAATTCACAATCCCTCTACACAATAAGATTATGTCGAATAAACAAAGATACAAATTTCCCTTCTATATGAGATAAAATACCTATAGAATCTTTTAAAATAGTCATACCTACCTAACTTCAATTAAGTCCACCTGGATCCAGCTCATCCTTCTCGAGTTCCATTTTGATTTACCTCAATCTTTCTCCTCTTCCGTTTTCCTACCTTTTCTCTGCTTACCTCTCCACTGTTCAATCATGTGTCACCCTAACATAAATCTACGCATTTAGCATTTTCTCTGATACTATCTTTGTATCAACAGACATATTGATGTCTTTCTCTCTCTCTGAGAGCCAATTTCTATCTAAAAAAAATCAGTCTGAGACAGAGATATTTCTAAGCTGCTTTTCTCCTTGTAATCAGTCCCTCTAGATTATAAGCACACAAAGATCACAACCACATCTTCCAGTGCAAATGCCAAGTATATAAAATAATTCTTTCCCTCAGTAAATGTAATAAAATACATTAAAATAGATGCTTAATGTTCCATAAGTGTATGATGTTTGAAACTGTGTGTATGTTTATGAGATAAACATATATTTTTTTTTTGGCTTTCTCAAATATATAGGTTTTCCAAAACATGAAATTTCCTTTTTTTTCCATACATTTCCTCTTTCTCTCTGGTCTATGTTTAGGCAGTTTCTATAATCAAACTTCTTGACTATAGCCTTTTGTATTGTTTTAATACTTAAAGTATTTATTTCTCCATAGTAACAAATTATTTACAACACTTAGCTCTCTTTTGATCATATTCAATATGAACTATTAAGACGTTCTTTAAGTTAAAGCAAGCTTTTCATGAGAATATATAGTTAATAAAATCATGTATTGGTATACCTTATAAAGGCTACTGTGACTACATCGATATATCTTTCACTTTAAAATTATGTTTGATCGTTCAATCCAAAAGGAGTGCAAACTGCTTGTGTTCCAACCAGCTGCTCTAGAGAACAAAAGTATTAATGGGCGAACCACACCTTCAGCCCCTGGTCTCCCTTCACTGTGCTTAGCTGCAGGATTCCCATTAACATTAATGGGAGCTCCATGCACACATCACCTGGAGAACAGACCCCTTGTGCTTGATCATTATCTTCCCAGACAGGTAGGAATGGCATCAATCAGGAGCCCAGCTTAGTTTCACAGTATGTACTATTAAAGGCATCAGGGCAATAAAAACACAGCCTTCTAATACCTTCTTTTAAAAACAGATTAAAAAAAAATAGTATTGCAGAACAAAGGGAGCAGATTTTAAAAGCATTCAAAGTGTGCACCATTTTCCAGCATATCCTTTTATAATTACAAATGACCTAAAACTAAAGCAAACACATTATTTCCCTTCCACTACAGCGATAATGGGATAATAAAGAGAAGCTTCATTATGTAAAATGGATTTGATTTACTATAAAGTAGCCAAATGGTGAACAGATAGTGGAGTTTACACGGAATCTGCTTGACCTCTGTTTTCTCTTTTGCTTTTAACATTTTCCCACCTGAACATTAATACATCAAGCACTTTTATGTGGCTTGAAAGAAAATATGAGTGATTAATACTGGTACAGGAGCACCATGAGGTTGGAAAAGACACTAAGAAAATAGAGGCCTGTTTTCAATTCAAGTGTATTTCATATTTGCTGAAGAAAAAGTCAGTTTGGGGGTGGGAAAGGGAAGGAACATAAGAAAAGTATGTGCAGCAAATGTAATGAGAGATGCATATTCTGGCTTCAGGACTGATTTCATGTACTATATAATTGAGGATGGATCATCTAACCTTTTAAAATCACTTTTACATGTTCAAAACAAACTAACTCTGTACATTTTAGACTAATTAGGATACTTGGAGGAGACATTCAGTATAGCAGATGGCGATTAGTAAATGCTTTGAAAGAAAAAGTAACTATTGTTTCCCATGTAAAACATTATTAACCATTAAAGGTAGTACAGACCAAACAGAAACAGACATGTGCAATCGAGGAGCTCCTCTACTCTTAAAAGTCCTAAGCAGGCTTTATTTCATCATACCTTTTACAAATATGGATATGTGGTGTAGCATATAAAAATACCCCTGCCCATGTATACTGAAATTTGCATGTGAATATGTACATTTAAGTATATCTTGAGAACCAGTTATTTCACTTTACAGCTTTGGTAAATTTAATTTCTATGACATCTTCCTAGGTTTTATAACACTATGACTCTAATCGGTCTTACTCTGGAGACTGGTCAAATCACCATAATACTATGTGAAGGCAAAGGAGAGCAGGATGAGGAGAGAATGGGCGTATTTGTTTGCTGAGCATTCGGTCTGGGAGAATGTAGTCCTATGGATTCCTTGAGGGCAGTTTTCAGAACAAAAACCCTATGGAGATATTAATAGGCTACTCTTACAAACAGCAAAATCAAGTCTCACTGAATTTGCTTTCCCTTGACCACGCTGCTGTTGAATGAGGATGACTCTACTCAAGAATTATGATCTTGAGGAGTTCATTTGTGTTTCCTAAATGATAACTTGTATTTAAATGGACAGTGTAGGAAATGGAGAAAAGAGATTTCAGTATAACCCTAAATACTTCATGCTTACACTGAGCGATAAACTTTTGCATCAGAAAATCAAGCATTAACTCATTTTATTGCCACATGCCTTTGCCAGACCCAGTGCCAAGCCACACATGACACAGCCAAGGCAGAAGGAATCATAAATTATATGTAAGACATTTTCAGGTCAATCTTCTTCATGTACCAGCCTCCTAATGCCCATTTATTTAAACTACGATGATCGATACTGACTGCAAGTCTCAATCATTGTAGTCATAGACTCGGGATTTACGTAATATGTACTCAATATGATATTTGTAGAAATTAAATGATCAAGTCTTTAGTAGTAGATAAATGCTTGTTATGAATTTTAATCTTACATGTCCAACAATTATGTATCAGTTAAACATTATCTCACAACTAGCACGTCCTCATGTCTAAAATTCACATGACTAAAATTGCTTTTAAACAAATATAAATCAATAAGCCTTTATATAATAACAAAAAAATCTCTTTTCTAAAATGGGTGTGGTGTCGTGTGCCTTTAATTTCAGCTTTCTAGAAGATCATCATGGTCTTGAACTTGATCTGAATTACATAGTTATTCTTAGGGCCAATCAGAATTGTAATGTGAGAACCTGTAGTTAGATGGATAAATAATAGATAGATAGTTAGATAGATAGATAGATAGATAGATAGATAGATAGATAGATAGATAGATAGATGGGTGGGTAGGTTGGTGGGTGAGTGGATAGGTAGGTAGATAGATGATAAATAGATAGATAGATAGATAGATAGATAGATAGATAGATAGATAGATAGATAGATGATAGATAGATAGATAGATAGATAGATAGATAGATAGATAGATAGATAGATTTTAGCTCTACTGTTATTTCCAAGTGCAGCAAACCAATGAATGAGCAGTGGGTTGCAGTTTTCATGTTTATGAACCAAATACAAAGAAATAAGCTTTTAGCTATAGAAAAGAATTATATCTTTTAAATATTCTTTAACATTTTTGACCTGGGTATTCGGTTCTTGTATTACTAGCTTCAAAAACTTCAAAGAATGAATACAGAAAATGTTCATTTACGCAATGAAATGCTATTCAGCCATTTGAAAGGAAGACTTGACTCATCAATTACACTGGCAAATGGTTATAACTAAAAAATATCATGTGGAATGAAGTAACCTAGACCCAAAAGAACATTTGTGAATATTGGATATTAGCCCAAAATTACAGAATATCCATTATGCAACCCACAGACCATAAAAAGTTTAACAAGAAGTCAGGATGCATAACTCCACTTAGAAGTTCAAAGACAGTAATCACAGGAGGTAGAGGGAGGGTCCTGGGAGTGAAAAGGGAGTAGAAGAGGAGGAAAACTGGAACAGGATCAGGTATGGGGGAATTAGAAGGGAAGCCTCAAAGACCAAGAGAATGAATGAAAATATTCAGCTGTGGTGAAAATTTTCTAGAAAGTCCCAGAGACCTGGGATACCAGAGGATCCCAGGACTCAATAGGGATGATCATAGCTTAAATGTACAAATGTCCAACATTGGATCATCTCCAATAGATAGACCGGTCCCCCAGTGGAGTATGAGGCCACCCACCTACCTTCATTTTTCCCCCAGAATTCTTCCTGGCTAAAAGAAATGCAGGGACAAAAATGGAGCACATATGTCAAGAATGGTTAACCAGTTATTAGCCGAACTTGGGGTCTATCACATGTGCAGGCACCAAACTCTGACACTATTCCTGTTGTGCTTACAGAGAGGAGAGAATCAAAGAGCATACATGGGCTGGTCCATGGCTCCATCTACATATATAGCAGAGGACTGCCTTGTCTGGTTTCAGTGGCAGGGGATGTAGTTTGTCCTATGGAGACTTAATGCTTCAGAGAAGGGCAATGCTAGAGGGGTGAGGTGGAGTGAGTGGATGAATGGGGGATCACCTTCTTAGATTAAGAGGAGGGGGATGGGATGGGGTTTCTGAAGGATGGAACAGGAGAGAGATATTTAAAATGTACATAAGTAATATATTATAATTATATAAAAATATCATTTATTTATTATTTAAACAATAACAATATACCATTATTATTATTATTAATATCAATTATTTTTAAAATTATAAAATTATATAAAATATTATTTATTTTTAAAATTGATGAAACTCTAACAAGATATTTCTTCTTCTAACATTTTTGAAGATTTGAGCATTGGAACATATCAATATGAGGTTTACATGGTTATCTTCATTTTATGAGTAATAAAATTATGGCTCAGTGAGACTATTATTTTTATGTTATTTGTCTTTCTTGATAATAATAAAGTTGAGTCATAATCCCTATAAGGTTAGATCATAAAGCAATAAATTTATATACTGTGTGTTTCATGGTATAACTGCCTTAGGATAACCATCTTTTTCTGTTGGTATTGAATTGTACTTTACCATTTTCACAGATTTATTGATAATTTACTAATATAACTTAATCTTATTAACCTTACGAATTTAGGATTATACAATGACCTTATCTCATGGTTGAGAAGAGTTAAGTCCAGAGATGCCAAGTATCTCAGTGGTTACCAATGTATTTTGTGTCACTTAAGAGATGGTCTTACTGTATTTAAAATTTGGAGATGTGGACAAAACACGAAGTCTAAGAGTTAAGAGCTATCCTGGCACAAAATTGATCCATCCCTCTGCTATACGTTTCAGTGATGTCAGTGGTGTGAAATAAAGAACTATAGCACAGATAAGGTTCAATCTCACCCCAAGTTTCTTCTAGGATAGGAGTCCTGTGAACGATTAACTGAATATATAGATTACCCAATGGACAAATCAGAGTACAACATGTTGCATTTTGTTCTTACAGTTTTAATGACAATTTCTTTAAGAATATTAAACTCTTTGAGAATTACATTGCATGATGCAAAAATGATATATGTATATATGCAATAATATGAATATGTCACTTCGACCTAAACAAACTTCAGAGAAATTCTTTAGTGTTACAATTGACCAGGAACTCTGCTCTTGTCTGACAGGGATAAAAAAGAATCACTATATGTCCCCTGAACATGAATTACAGAATGGATTGTGCACCTCAAAGTTAACTTTGGCAGAGATGAGGGATTTTTAATCCTTCATGTTGTGTGAGCATAGTTCTTCATGTAATGCTAATAGTGTGGTGATCATTCATTGGATAGTGTTTGAACTTTATGGAGACCATTACACAAACCTGTATTTTGTGAATCTTTGAAACATTACAAGTAATCACACAATAAAAAATAACAAGGAGAAAATAGAAAACTTGGGATGCAATGACATTAAAGTTGTGCTGCCTGACTTTTAAAGGATGTTACATGTATTTTTTTCTCATCTCTTCTTTCCTATTAACATATTCACCTCCTTTGTTCTATCCTGGTTTGTTTCCCAAATTTTACATTTTCAGAGCCAAAGATAGTACCACTCCTCAGGCCTCATGCCTATCTCCCCACAATCCTTGCCCCCTTACCCATTCATCCCCACCCCTTACTTGGACTTACTCAGGGTTTCTATTGTTGCAAAGAAAAACTAAGACAGTGCCAACTTTTATAACAGAAAATATTGACTTAGGACTGGTTGCTAGGTTCAAATGTTTAGCCTATTACAATAATAGTGGGTGTGCAGGCAGACATGGTGCTGCAGAAGGAGGCAAAATTATGCATCTCAATCTAAACACAGCAGAAAAAAGAGACACTGTGCCTGGCTTGAGAGTTTGAAAGTCTATAGCCTACAGGCAGCTACACAATTCCTCCAATAAGCATTCACCTATTCCAACAAAGCCACACCTATTCCAACAAGTCCATATCTTCTATTAGTGCCACTCCCAGATGGCCCAGCATTCAAATAGCTTGAGCCTATGAGAAGCATTCTTATTCAAATTAACACTCCCAGATTTAGATAATTGAACCAATCATACCTATATTTCCTAAAAGTAGCGAGTCAACTGCAAGATACAATTGGAGTTCACAAATAATTCAAGGAAAATGTTAGGAGAGTGTAGCATAAGAGAGTTTAATTATTATGAATACTTATGAGGGAAGCAATGAGTGTGCAAATATCAATATAATTTATAGAATTGGCCAACCTGGCATACATGGAAATTCATTCATCTATGTCACACATTTTTTTTTAACTGTGACTATCACAGATTTTTTCCAGAGAAAATTTAAATTTATATAGTACAGAGCCTAAAGGGAAATATCCTTCAAGAGCATAAACCAACAATTTAATGAATTAATACAAGTATGATTGTAATTCTCCATTTTCTAACACTTAATGAAGTTCCTAAAGTAACATACAAATAATTTCATAGAAATAATGAACTATTGATTCTTCTGTCCTGAGCTTATCCTTGACTTATGCTCTAGACCACAGTGTATGACAGAGAGAATTATAGCACGTGCAGGCGAATGTGAAGAGCAGATGACAGCAATGGCTCACTCATTAAAATCAAGCTCAGACAATGTTTGCATTCCAATTAGCCAAGCCTCCTTTAACATGTCTTAATTTTATGATGCTTTCTGCAGCTATAGATCTATACATCACATAGGCTAGAAAACCTCTGTCACTCAGAATTGTAACAATCTTTCCTTATACATTTTAAATAAGCAACAAAATTAACAGTTCTTAAATATGGAGATCTTAGTGAAGTTACAGAATTCTCCCTTATCCCTTGATCTATAGAGATTCTGTGAGGAAAAGAAAAATGGAAACACGAGGAAGATCTATTGTAAGCTTCCAACCACACAGTGATGGTATAGTTGAAACTAGCTATTTAAATCAATGTATTATTTTTTTAAGAACATACCTAGCCTGGTTATCTAAAAGAAATCTGCTGTAGTTACTTAGTCCACGCTGTCCTCTTCTCAAAGAAGATACTTTTGGTTAAAGGCTTTAAGCACAGCCAGCCAAACAATATATGCACTTAAAGGACAGATTCTGAAAGCATATCGATTATGCTTTCTCTTGTTTATTGCTTTGTGTGGAGAACACTGTTCTTTGAGCAGAGAGATTTTTTTTCCCCTTTGCCTGTCTTCATTACTAACATCCAAGCTTTCTTAAATATCAAAAGAGGCCAGAACTATACCTGAAATAAAAACTGTTTCCCTTCATGTAATTATCAAGTGGCTTTTAGAGGATCTTCCTCCAGTGATTACAGACTATCTCCACAGAGGCTGTCATTTGAAGGTGAAAAATTTGCAAGGACAGCCACACCATCTGTCATCAACTGGGTTCCCTGACACCCAGAGCTGCTCTGAAATGGCCAGCGGCTCCATGCATAACAAAGACCTTGCCCCTTGGCTTTGTTTATTCTGTGACCTGTGCAGAGTCCTTCAAAGGGGGCTTTACTGAACCATTTCAGGCCTGCTTTTCAGGGGCAGTGTATTGTAACGAAAAAAAATTAATGCATATAGGAAACTTGAAATGCTCAAGTCTTAAATCTCGACCAGTTATAACACCCTAGAAAATTTTTTTCTTAACACTACACCAGTAATCCTTAAATAAACCTCCTTAGGATTGTGTTTTAACTTTCTACATTAAAAGTATTCTTTAAATTATAACTTAGGAGTTAAACAATCCATATATACGGTAGAAATATGTAGATTAAATGCTACTTTTCATTGAAATACAAAGACTCTTCCATAATCAAAAAAAAAAATATCTCTTTGACGAAGAAAATCCCCATGCTTCTCACTCTGAAAGTGATAGACAAGCTTTTCTTATTCTGTGTCAAGTACAACTTTGGGGTTTAAATATTAAAATCATCACATACTAGATCACTTGTGTCTAAAGAATTCTGGCTGTGTTTCACAGTATCGATGAAAAATATAAAAGATGAAATATTGTGAAACATATCTTCTGAGTATATACTCTCGCATGCTTTAAATGTAAAGACACACTGAACTGCCTGTTTCGTTTCCTGTGGATACAAACTTTGAGAAATCTTAGACAAGGGAATTGGAAGAGACTGAGTTTGAAACCTAGGAGAATTATTGTTGAGAGGTGCTACAGCCATTTCTAGGAAACAATGAAGAAACACAAAAGAATACTCCTTCTGTCAACATAATTAATGCAAAAACTTTATGAGCTCCATGTAGTCCCCAAACATAGTCACATATAATACATAAGTGTATGTTGAAATGCACACTGTATAAATATGTAAAAGTCACATCATTAAATCTTTCATATGTCTGAGTTCATAACACACAAAGCTGTTTTTAAATTATTTAAAGATCTATTCTCTCTTCCATGTACATTAATACTAATAAGAGTTTCTGTCAACATCAAAGGGAAGCTAGACCCCTAATTAGGGTTCCAGTCTGCTCTGAGATTTGCACTGCAGAGGGTACAAATAGAGATTGAGCTTAGCATTTAAAACATGAGTCTTAAGTGTTCATTCTACACTTCTGAGTGGTGCTTAGATCTAATGATTCATTAACAACAAGAATGCACTTGTTTTCTATCATAACTGAGATTGTGAACTGCAACAAAAAAAAAAAAATCAAACAAAGACCGTAAAACAGAGAAACCTGTTAGGGCATCAAATGTTAAGATATGAACAGCCACAGTAGATCAAGTCATTGTTTATAATATTAGATGTCAGAACTTTCAATACTGCCTGAATTTCTTTCCTTTGAACCATTTTTATTGTCAGATTGACTAAATGCTTGCAGTATTACAGTAGGCTAATTCATGCCTGGAAGCATCTCTGGATAAAACTGGCACTGAAAATGTCGATCATAGAGCAAGTAGTTGGAAAAAAATCATTATATTCCATAAAGTCTGCTAGATCCTGACATTTTTGTGAAGTTGTTTCCAGGTTGGTCAAAATGATCGAAAGTTTACTAACTACAAGGTAGTTTTGATATGAAGGTGGTACTTGTAAATGTTCAAGAAGCTCAAATTTTAAAATCATCTGCTACTACTTTGATTGCTATTTTTGCTTTCTTGGCCTGCATTGCGGAGGGAATACCTTGTGTATTGTGTAGATGCATCCCCTGTCAGTTTAAATTGCGTGGCCTATGACTTAGGCAGGAAATAAAGGTGGGACCTGTGGGAGGGAGAAATATTCTGGGATAGAACCAGGTGTAAAAGGGGCCTTGAGAAGATGTGAGGAGAGTGACACATGTTACCCAAACACAGATAACCAGCCACCTGGAAGAATGTAAATGAAAATAAATTGGTTATAGTTAGTTATGATCCAGTCAGAGTGGAACCTAGAGTTTAGCTATATTGCCAAGTTATTTGTAGATATTGTTTTTAGTCTGACTCTTATTTCAGGGAGCATGGAACTGAGAAGCAGTACCAGGCTTAAGATAGATAGATAGATAGATAGATAGATAGATAGATAGATAGATAGATAGATAGATACAGGCAGATAGATAGCAGATTTGTGAAAGAGATAAGCATTAATTTAGCACTATACCTTAGGATCAATTCATGACAATGTTTTTTATCTAAGCCTTTGATGTGCTTATAAAAAAGATAAAGGGAGGGGGGATATGTTCTATAGAGGTGTAGTCATGCATGGGAGAATTGGGGACCTCAGCAAGCTCATGCAGAGTCATTCCTTTTCCCGGGAGGGAACAGCCACCATATGACAATATATAAATATATATATATATATATATATATATATATATATATATATATATATACACATATATATGTGTGTGTGTGTATGTGTGTGTATGTATGTATGTATGTGTATGTATGTATGTATGCATGTAGAGAGAGAGAGAGGAGAGAGAGAGAGAGAGAGAGAGAGAAGAGAGAGAGAGAGAGAGAGAGAGAGAGAGAGAGAGAGAGAGAGAGAGAGAGAGAGAGAGAGAGAGAACAGAGTGTATTCAGGACATGAGGAGGGGAGTTAAGAGGGTAGTGAAGGCAGAGAAAGGAAGAGAAGAAGGAAAAGAAAGATGAAGAGGAGGAGGAGTAGAAGTAAAGGAGCAGAGGCACACCATGAATGCATGGAGAGAGAGAGAGAATGAGAATGGGGAGAGAGTGGGAGCAGAAAGACAAGAGCAAGAGAGCAATAAGAGAGCAAAAGTGGCCAATGGCACCTTTTATAGTGTCATGCATATGTGGCTATAGCCAGCAAACTGTGGGGTGGAGCTTAGATAGAATGATAACAGCCCTTTCTTTTCATTTTTAAGTATTTTTGAAGGAGAAAAATTCTGAAAGAATAGTGAATACCACTTCTTTCCATATTAGTCTAGTAATTGAAAAAAGACATCCTTTTAGTGCCTACTATGAGGCAAGCATTATCTACTTAACAGAAAAAGATAAGGGGTAATTGTGTACCAGTAGCTCATAAACCTCCATGAAAATCTTCAACATGTAAACTGAATTCACCACCACACAAAGAAGTTACATGTCACTATCAAGATTCTTTCGTACTTGAGGTAGAAATGGGATTCATCCTTCAAATCAATAAATACAGTGCAACACGTGAGCACAATGAAGACTAATAGTAGAACATTTCAGAAAAATTATTTACTACACACATTCACATACTGCTGCTAGAAGACAGGTCACTATATGGTACTGTATGATACTGGTACAGAAATAGGCATGTAGATCAATGGAATAGAATAGAAGATCCAGAAATGAGCCCTCATGTATATGGTCACCTGATTTTCAACAAAGGAGCCGTAAACATTCAATGGAAAAAAGACAGCCTATTCAACAAATGGTGCTGGTCCAACTGGCACTCAGCATGCAAAAGAATGAAAATAGACCCTTTCTTATCTCCTTGTACAAAGCTCAAGTGTAAGTGGATCAAAGATCTCCACATTAAACCAGATACACAGAAACTATTAGATGAGAAAGTAGGGAAAACTTTAGAATATATAGGCACAGGAGAAAATTTTCTGAACAAAACACCAATGGCTCAAGCTCTAAGGTCAAAGATTAACAAATGGGACTTAATGAGATTGCAAAGTTTCTGTAAGGCAAAGGACATTGTCAAGAAAACAAAACAGCAGCCAACAGAATGGGAAAAGATATTTACCAACTCCACATCAGATAGAGGCCTAATATCTAAGGTATACAAAGAACTCAAAAAGCTACACACCAGAGAATCAAATAACCCTATTAAAAAATGGGGTACAGAACTAAACAAAACGTTCTCAGTTGAGGAATATCGAATGGCTGAGAAATATCTGAGAAAGTGCTCCACATCCTTAGCCATCAGGGAAATGCAAATCAAAACAACCCTGAGATTCCACCTCACACCAGTCAGATTGGCCAAGATTCAAAACTCAGATAACAAGAGATGCTGGTGAGGTTGCGGAGAAAGAGGAACACTTCTCCACTGTTGGTGGGGTTGCAAACTAATACAACCACTCTGGAAATCAGTCTGGCAATACCTCAAAAAATTGGCCATAATACTACCTGAAGACCCAGCTATTCCACTTCTGGGCATATACCCCAGAGACGCCTTAGTACACAACAAAGATATATGCACCACACTGTTCATAGCAGCTCTATTTATAATAGCCAGAAGCTGGAAAGAACCCAGATGCCCTTCAGAAGATGAATGGATACAAAAATTGTGGTACATTTACACAATGGAATACTACTCAGCCACCAGAAACAATAACTTGACCAAATTCTTAAGAAAATGGCTGCATCTAGAGAATATCATTCTGAGTGAGATAACCCAGTCACAAAAGAACAGACATAATATGCAGTCACTGATAGTGGGATGTTAATCCCCAGAGGCTCGCACTGCCCCAGAAACAACTCACAGACTGTAGGAAGTCCAAGAAATAAAGAAAACAAAACAAAACAAAAAAATCTTTACACAACAAGAAAACTTTGAGTATTTTCATGTTACATTTTGTTTTGCATGTACTTTGTGCTCATTGTAACTATTGGGTTTTCGATGCATACTGTCAAACCTTTAAAAAGATCAAGTACTGACTATTCATATAGATTTATGTAAAAATTATTTTAAAATTTGAAAAAAAGTACTGACAAAAATGTATTGTATAATTTTACACAAAAAATGCTTGAAATCTGTACATTTACCTTTGTTTTGTAAAATAAAGATGTTAAAAAAAAACAAAACAAAACAAAAAAAATCTTTACACAACATGCAAACTTTGACTATTTCAATGTTACATTTTGTTTTAAATGTACTTTAGCTCATTTAACTAGTAAGTTTTCAATGCATACTATCAAACCTTTAAAAAAATCAAGTACTGACTAAAAGTATATATTCATATAGTTTTCTGTAAAAATTATCTTAAAATCTGAAAAAAAAGTACTGACAAAAATGTATTGTATAATTTTATGCAAAAAATGCTTAAAATCTGTGCATTTATCCTTGTTTTGTAAAATAAAGTTGTAAAAAAAATAAAATAAATAGAATAATAATATAAACTCATCACAAGAGAAATCTAGAATACTTTGGGTTTAGTAGCATACTACATAACTTAAAGAAATGTAATTTTTCTAATAATATGATATTGGTAATCATGCAATGATTTGCATTACTTTGCTCATGTATGAAATAAAATCATAATAGATTTTATTTAGAGTTTGAGAGTGAGCAAAATTCTACATGTATATTAGTTATTTTAGCACATGTTGGTTTGTATTGAAAATTTCAATGACTATATTTATTAAAGAGTATATAACATCATATTTACATTATTAATAGTTCCTTAAAAGCAAAGTCTGCAAAGTTTTAGATCTAGCTTAAATCCATGTATTGATTCACTGTTGCTTAATATTGGTTTTATTTTAATAAATTATAAATATCATAATCAGTTCTATTAAATAAAATGTGTCTATAACCTTTGCTGATTATGTGTGGCATCTTCTTCAGTATTATAGTTTGTTCTGTTTTGTTTTGTTTGTTTGTTTGTTTTAAATTAAAAGATCATTATGCTTAATCTATACTCACCAAGAAATCTGTTTCCATGTTACATTCTGTCCCACATACTTTATGCTTATGGTAACTAGTGCGATTTCAATGCATGCTATCAAACCTCTAAAAAATTAAGTACTGACAAAAATATTCATATAGTTTTATGCCAAAAGGCCTTTAAAAATCTGTATATGTACCCCTCTTTTTTAAATAAAAGTGTAAGAGAGAAAAATAATATTTCCTAAGTCATTTTCTCAGAACTATAAACTCACTATTCTCTGAACTGTATCTCTATATATTTTGATAATACAAACTTCAAAATGCATTTTCAAATGCAGAAAGACACACCCAATATTTTGGGTTATCTATCTTCCTATAACCCAAAGACCTAGGGAAAAAAGGCAATGAAGGGATTCCTAATAATAATCAGCTAGACTCATAGTTGGGTGCCAAACTCAATTATCATCAAAGAGGCTATCTCCCTCATCTGATGAGAGCAGATGAAGAAACCCACAGTTAAACTTTAGGTGGAACTTTGTGAACCCTGCAGAAGAAGGGGAGGAAGGATTATGGTAGCCAGAGAGTTTGGGGAGCTAGGAGTACTGAGAACATCAGGATAGCACAGCACACAGAATCAAATAAACAAAGCTCAACCACCAATCATGGAGTTTATATGGATCTGTGCTAGATCCCTGAATATATTTTCACATTGTTTATCTTAGGGTTTTATGGAACACCTAACAGTTGGAATAGGGTGATCTCTGACTATTTGCCCACTCTTGGGACCTTCTTTCTCCTATTGGGTTGTCTCATCCAGCGATAATATGAGGGGTTTGTGCCTAGTCTTATTGCATCTTTTTGTGCTGTTCAGATGATATCCTTGGGAGGTCCGCTCTTTTCAGAATGGAAAGAGACGAGCAGTAGATGTAGGGGAAAGAAGAGGTGTCAGGGAACTGGATAAAATAAAGGGAGGGGAAGTTGTCATAGAGATTTATTATTTAACAGAAAAATAAAGTAAAAAAAAGTGTACTTTGAAAAATAATTTTTAAATATAGGTCATATTTGAAGATAGTATTACAAAGCACATATATAAGCACTTATATCTCAATATATAAGCTATATTGTTAACACCGTACACTTCATATAACCATATATTTTCTTTGTTCAGATGCAAGATAAAAGGCTTAAAAGATAGTAAATTTAGTAAAGGGCTTAACACGAAAATATGAAGGTGATAGTGTTCATCCACAGAATTAAGGTTAAAAGAACTATATGCATACACTGTAATTCTAGTACTTCTATAGCAGGGTGGCTGACACAAATGTGAGAATCTCAGAGGCTTGAGAAACAGACAACACACTGTGTACTAACAAACTGTAGACCATACCTCAGATGTAAAAAGCAAGAACTTTTGTCAAAAAGTACTCCTTTGACCTCCACACCCAATGTGGATGAACCAACAATGCCTCATTTTCTTCTTTTATCATAACTAAGGTGACTAGCATAGGTTTTCTGAAGATATATTTCATATAATATTCAATTCAATAGACATTTTGGCTCCAGTTTTTCAAATTTATTTATGGCAATTTATGCCTATTTGGAACTCACTTGTGGCTTCTTTCTAAAAATAATGTGAAAATAAGCTTTTTAAGAGTCAAGATGCTTTTGAGACTCTCAATGGATGTGTGTTATTGTGGGAGTCTGGGATAAGACAATGCTCTTTGTCATAATGTACCACTGTTGAAAACACATAAAGATTCCTGTTTATTACAAAATAAAAAATAGGGAGAATACTAGGCCTCCACTGTTCATAGAACGTATTATGGTTATGCAAATCCACTAGAAAGTATTTTCAATTCATTGGTAGCAAATAGTATAAAATAGTATGGATGGCAGTTGGGGCCACAATTCTCTGTAAAGAAGCCTGAGTTTGCTTAAAAATTTTTTATCCCCTAACAAAGTGATAAACTAAAGATATTTGAGCTGTTACTAGTGTATTTTTGTGAGGTGTGAGTCCTTAATAGGGTAGGGTATATTAAATGGTGAGGCATCTTGCTGCTAGTACAAGTCTTTACTGAAACAAGTATGAGAATGGAAATACCTTTAAAATGCCAAGATAGTCTTCTCTGTAAATGACCTCAATGGCTCGGCTAATGTTGCAGTAAACTTGGCATGGGACCTGATGAAATCAGATGAGAGAGCTTTATTAACCCCTGTGTTAGTTTCAGTTGACAACAGAATTGCTCTCATTCTTTTAAATGAAATGTTTGTACCATTCCCTTGTCCTCATTGAGGATTTCATTTTACCTGTGATTCCTTCTTTCAGAACAAAAGTCATCTGTAGCCAGAACATAAACAGAAAATTGAGGCAACAGAGAGAACACTTGGTACTGTAGCCAGCATGAAAAAAGTTCTGAAATAAGGAGCATTGATTCTTAATGTTGATGTTACTCTTGAATAAATTTCTCAGCCAAAATACCTGTTGAGTTACCAGTAAAGTATGCTTATGATAGTAATTTAGACAGTATTAAAGCCAAAATAATTGGAAGCTTCCAGGAAATATTAAAATAAGTTGGACACTGTTGTAAATCAAAGAGTTTGTGACTGCCTTGGCATTTAGGTTTTCCCTTTTGTAGGGTACAGAGTACCTTCCTGTACCAAAGACACTGGAACATAGGGTAAAGGCTTTATACAGGCACCATGGTATCACCATGTCCAGTGATCTACATGCCTGTTGTTGTCTTCAGCAACTGAGCTTGTTGTCAGTTTCCAGAGAGAAACCTATAGACTTGCAAGAGTCTAGATTGTTTGCTGTTTCCCTTGAGACACCTTTGACCAATATATATAAATATGTATATTCCAATCTCAGTGCCAGTAGCAAGATGGTCAGTTGGAACTCTGTCTCTTCGGTTATTTACACATTATGTTTAATTTGCCTTTATATATGAATATATTTTAGGAAGCTTCTGCAATACTCAGTTTCCTTATTGCTTCTCAAATGAACCTTAATTTCATCGGTATTAATACATATTCCATCTCTTTCATCGTCCTCCCCATTTTTCTGTTCAAGTGAGGCTCCTGCCTCAGCACTAGCCACTTCACTTTACAAATATCTATTCTTGTTTTCTCTCTGGAGAAATCTATCTGTATCTTCTAGACCCTTATTTATGCTTATGCTCTGTTGCTCCATAGGTTCCAGCTTGTTATCATTGACTTCTCATCGAATATCAACTTATAAGCAAGTATACAAAAACTATATTTGTCTTTCTATGTCTCAGTTATATCTCCCAGGATATATTTTTCTAGTTCCATCCATTTAACTCTGAGTTTCATAGTTTCACTTTTTAAGAAAATGGCTATGCAGTAGTCCATCTTGTAAATATAACACATTTTCTTCATCGTTCTTCTACAGAGAAACACTTAGGTTTTTTCCAAATTCTGGCTGTTATGAAAAGTGCAGCAATGACCATTACTAATAGCGCCTGTGATAAGATATAGCATCCCTTGGATATATGCTCACAATTGATATCTCTGGGTCTTGATGCCGTTTGATTCCCACCTTTCGGAGGAGTTACCCCACTGATTTCCATAGTGGCTATTCAAGTTTTCACTCTCACCAGCAAGGATAGAGTGATCCCCTTGTTCCACAACCTCACGTGCATGAGCTGTCATTTGTGTTTTTGATCTTGGCCTTTCTGACAAATGTAGGCTGAATTCTTAAAGTAGTTTTGTTTCTCACTTTCCTAATGACTAAGAATGTTGTTTCTCAACCATTTGAGATTCCTTTATTAGATGATACTCTGTAGATTTGTAAGCTGTCCTTAAATTATCAAGCTCTTTGTATATCTTTGATATTAATCCTCCATCAGATGTATGTCTGGTAAAACAAAAAATTCCATTCTGTATATTGCTACTTTTTCTAATTGGTGGCTTTCTTTGCAGAGCCCAAGCTCCTCAGTTTCATTTATTAGTTGATGATCTTAATTCCTGTGCTAACAAATGGATCATAACTTTAGTGACTATATATTCCCTCTGTTTCATCATTCTCCTCTCTGTTTGAAAAAACAGTTTTGTGCTAAATCAACTCCCCAATTTCTTCCCCCTCAGATTTAGTGTTTCTCATTTTATGGTAATGTCTTTGACGCATCTAGAGTTGAGTTTTTCACAGGATAAGTATGAATCTATTTTGATTTTTACACATGCCACCATTCAGTTTGACATATACCATTTATTGAAGATGACATATTTTACTTAGTGTAGTTTTCTGGCTTCTTTCTAAAAACAATAGGGTGTCTATAACTGTGTGTCTATTTTTGTCTGGGTTTTAAATTGCTGTTTTGGTGCCAGTGCTTTATTTTTTATTGTTTGTTTAGTGTCATGAAGATGATGAATTTGAAGTTTGTCTTATTGGTTATTGGTCTTTCTATGGTCTAGTATTTTCTCACTATGTTCGTTTCTTCCCCTTCAGAATATAATGTATATTCTGTGCTATTACAATTAGAAGTATGGAGTGTGCTTCTTTAATTTGATTTTACAAAAGGGTTACATTGAAGAGATTGCCCTGAATTTCAGAGGAGACTTTGAGCTTTGGACTTCTAAACAGTGTTGAGACAGTGATAGAGTATGGAAACTTGTGGTGTTGGATTAAATACAAGTTTGTGTTATGATATTGTTACAAGTCAATGGGTCCAAGGAGTGAATATGGTGGTTTGGATGAGAATAATCACCATAAGTGAGTGTTTAGTCACCAGGGACCCACTTTATTTAAAAAGATTGAAATACTAGGTGTGGCTTTGTTGGAGTAGGTATGGATTTGAGGGAGAGAGGGTGGTACTGGCCCAGAATCTCTAGGCCTGTCAATCAGGATTGAGTTCTCAGTTACTTTTAGAAAGAGTGTTACCATGCTCCTACAAATTGGAGGACTAGCCCTCTAAAGCAAGTCTCCAATTAAATGTTCTCCTTTATAAACATTGCTTTGGTCATGATGTCTCTTCCCAGCAATAGAAATTTAATTAAGATATACATTTAACATAATTTACACAAAGTGTTTTAGTTTGATTTCTATTATGTGATAAACACTATGACCCAAAGCAACTATAAGAACTGAAGGTTTATTTAACTTAGAAATTACAATACATCATTGAGGAAAGCAATGGAAGGAACAAGAGGAGGAATCTAAAGTAGATCCTTAAAATGACCTCTCTTGGTGCAGGATATTAGCTTACTTCCTCTGCCTTGTTAATTTTCTTACACAGCCCAGACCTATCTTTTAAGAAATGGTACCGTCCCTAGTGAGGTGGGTCTTCTAACATTAGTTTGCAATCAAGAAATAACGCTACAAGTCAGTGTGATAAAGGGGAGCATTGACTCAGATTCTGACTTCGCAGGTCACTCTACTTTGTGCCAAGCTGACAACACATAGTTTGCAATGAGTCTTGCAGCTTTGGTGGCATTTTGTAAGATCAGACAGTGAGTTTTTAATGTAACATTTGTTCAGAAGAAATATATAAGCAAAAGTAAAATATTACAATAGTGAATAAATTACATTAATAAATTATTTAAACACTTTTTCACATATGTTGTTATACTGGGCTCATGGATAAATTTGAGGTATGTAAAGAAAATATGGATAATGCATTGTATAAATAAATACAGTTAGTTAAATTAAAGTTGCAGTATACTAACTTTCAAACCCTCTTCTACAGTCCTATCTTGGCTTTGATTATGAAATTCTATGAATCATGATGTCCATTTGTTAATTTTCTATCAGGTAGAGCCATCTGCTTTATTTACCCTTTAATATAAATAAAACACCTGATAAATTTTTGTGATGTTTTTCCAAACAGATGTTTGATCTGGAAACTTGCAGCTGAAGCAGATACACTGATGTGGTCATTCTTGCTACATAATGTCAAAGTAATTGTCTTGATCCCTGGGAAGACTGCCATTGTACAAACTATAAAACCTTTTATTACTGCATGTTAGATCTCTGTAAAATGGATAATGTCTAGTCAACACATGTTTAATCTACTCAAGAAAAATTTATTAAGTATATTTAAAATGTATCAAGAAGTAGCTGGTATATTTCCCTGAGAATGGGGATGTAAATTGGATTCATAAAGACAGGTTTGTTGTATTTTTACCATTATAAGGTAGTGTTTTAGCATCCTTATGCTATGGGCATTAAAACAGCATACCTTGTATTCTTTTCCATGTTATTAAATAAGGTTACAAGTGACAGGCTTCTGCCATTTAAAAAAAAATTCTACCTAATATAAACATACTCCTAACATAACTAATTATTTTTAATTAGTTTTAATGTGCTTATTATAATCAAAAAAGTAGTAAAAAGATAGTGCTTAAACCACTTAAAGCTGAATTTCAATGTTTTAGACATGTATAAATTGCCTAGCTTTTCTGTTGAGAACAATATCTAATCTGAAGTAAATTAGTTGTCATATTTCAAATTTTTAGCACCCGAACTCATAGGCAATTTTAATCAATATTGAGCAGTCTTCATTATTTTAGATTTCTAACTTAATGACTTAGATTCGGAAGTGTTATGCAATAAAACCTGCATGCTAATAGGAAAGAATTGTCATAATACTAAATAAACAGCTATGTGTGCTACTTGGAATGTCAAAAAATTCAGAACGTTGTATTTATACTTTATTGAAAAGTGACCATTAGGATTTGAATGACCATTTTTAGTTTCACGAGTTATCTATACTTTGATCTTGGTATTATTTATTTTCCACAAACCTATACAATTATGATTTTAATCCAAATTTCTTACATTTATAACTACAGTTATAATCATCTTCATTTAAAATGCTAAAAAAAGAACTTGTTTAAAATGTTTTAATGACAAATTTTTACCAAAGTTTCACTTTGCATCTTGAAAGACAAGCTGGACATTTCATTCCAAAGAAAGCCCGTACGTACACTTTTAACAAGATAGAATCTCTGAGGTTGTGTAGTCCGAACTTAGAACCCTAAGCTAAGCACAAGCTGGGTTGACAAATGTTACTTTACAGCAAGAAGTTTTGAGATTCCAAAACTCATAAATGTGCTACCAAATAAATCACTGGTTTAAAGTGATAGAGCATTGAAATATTGTCTGCCATAAGTAAGTTATTTATTAACTTTTGAAGTGTACAATGAGCCTTGATAATGTTGGTCCTGAAGTGAAAGAAGAGAAGCATCCCAGAGCAATGGAATCCAGGAATGATGCTTAAGTGTATGGCACATGACATATAACATTAAAGCTCTAATGCTTATATAACATTAAAGCTCATATGCTTATGTATGCATGTACAAGTGTGGGCTCAGATTTCTTCAAGAAAGAAGATCTGTTTTCAGTGTGGATCTTCTTTAGTAATTTATTCTTCCTACAAAATTTATTGGATTAAAAGCATTCCTTTGCCAGGTATAGTGGTATAAGCCTTTAATTCCAGCATTTAGAAGGCAGAGGCAAACAGAACTATGTGAGTTTGAAACCCACCTGATCTAAATAGTGATTTACAGGGCAGCCAGAAATGCATAGTGAAACCCTGTCTTAAATAAATAAGTAAAAATAAAAATAAATATTCATATTGTCACCATCTCACAAGTGACCAAATCAGATAGAGTTAAAAATAAATGCAGAGATTCAAGTTCAAGGTCACACAAATCTAAGTGGAGGTCATTTCTCAATAGTAAGCACACAGAGGCAAGAATACTGAAGAGAGAAATAGAGGTCTATGATAACATTTTGCATTGAGATGCGTTTTGGAGAATTCCACAAGTAACAAGGAAGCAAGGACATAGTCAGTGATGAAAGGAAGGAAACTGACTAATACAAAATGGGTAGGCAGAATGATCCAGAATGTTTTATTGCAGGGCATGGAAAGAGGTCTGAAACAGAACAAGCATATAACTCACACTTGTGCTTGGCAGAGAACTATTTCCTAGCAGCTTCTAATGAGAGAAAATTGGAAATGACCTCAAAACCCTCATCTATCATTTATGGGTTGGTATATAATGCATTTAAATCAACTCTATATCTAGTTGTCATTATAGACAGTGACTTACCCATCCACACCTAATTATTTTGTAATATTCAGAGCTAAGAATTCCTCTGGGTAAGATTTTAAATAGGCTGCTGCAGTGGAAAGTTTGATACCTCATTTGAGTACACCAAATAAGTTGCATTTGTGACAGCCAAGCCAAACTGTCAACATGACTTGCCACTTTATGAGTTCTTTCAACCCAGTGGCCTGAGAGAAGATACATTGCTCTGGGGTTATGGCAAAGTACATCACAGGGGAAACTGCTTTAAGAGCATTGTGGGGAAACTTTTGGTTTGTGAATGGGCTGTATTTTCTCTTCATAGTAATTAAATTAGAAAATATAATGGTTAACTGGGATTCAAATCCAATTAATAACAAATGTAATAATCCAAGGAGAGGCACAACTTTTAAGTAGGTAAGGTGTATAATGCATGTGGTAAAAAGAAGTCATAAGATTTTGAAGAAACAAGTCATGAAATCAAGGTAAGGACAGCTAACACCAATGACCGCTTGAATGGTCATATAAAGATCTACTATAGTAAGAGCTTCTTAAAGTATGTATACTTTTTATACTTTTTCACATACAGTTACATAAATAAGATTATCTATATCCTTAATATATGTATACATACACACACATATATTTTAACACTTTTATATCTCATTGAACATGGAAAATGAGGGCTGATGCTTAATTAGAGACTCAGCCCTGTTAATTAGTGTTCATGGTTCAGGAAGAAACTATGTATATTACTAGAAGAGAAAGGTAAACACCTATCTAGCTACAAAACCATCTAATGTACAGTGGTGGCCTGTCTGCACAATGTGTTGGTGCAATAGTGGCACAAAAGGTATGGGAGTGACCAACTACTAACTGTTTAGCTCTAAGGCCACCTTGAAACCCAAGAACATCACTGGTCAGGTGGCTAAGATCATGAGACTTAATTGGCCATAAACCTAAGAGAAAGCCATATACTATTGTTACTCTATAAGACAATAGCAATAAAATAACTCCTAGCATCATTATGCTATAACCATAGATCACTGTCTTCATCAATAATCATCAGAAAAGATTTCCTTTTGTAGGAAATGGAAATTAACCCACATACCCACAATTGGACAATGTACAGAGTGTGACAGATCTTAGAACACCCATTTACCACTTGGTAAATCTTCAAAACCCTAACCCTCTGCTATCAGAGTACTATGTAGAAGAGCCAGTGACAATGGAAGACACCACAGAAGCAGTGCCTTTCAGAAGCAACAGGACTAAAGCACATAAAAACTCAAAAATGTTGTGGCAGCATCCACAGCACCAGCATTGATCCAAGCTGGATGGGGTCAGAGAAACGAAAGAACTATACACAAATATTCATCCCTACCATAAATGCTATCTTCATTTGAAACACTTACAAATATTAGGTTTCTCCAATGTTGTCTTATAGGATATACAAACTACACATAAAAGAGGCCCCATATCTAGAAATAGTTAACAGGATTCAAACTCAATGATGTGTATGGAGCTGTTTAGTATCAAAATGTTTTTTTTTCCTCTTTACTTGTCCTTTGCTTATATAGTGTGGCTTTTTATTTTGTGTGTTTATGATTTGTGTGTTTGGGAATGTGTGTTTGTGTATATGTGTGTGCTTGTGTGTGTGTGTGTGTATGTATGTATGTATGTATGTATGTCTTTTCTTTGTTTTGCTTTTCTTTTCTGTTTTTGTTTTATTGTTTTATTTTCTGTTTATTTTCTAAAAAGAGATAGGGAAGGGGTTGAGGGGGAGTGGGAGAAGAGAAAAGGGAGAGGGTGAAAGAGAGGGGGGGGAGGGAGGAAGAGAAAAAGAGTTATCTTGGATAAGCAAGGACAATCTGGGAGGAATCAAAGGAAACTAAACCATGATCAGAATATAGTGTATGAAAAATTATTTTGAATAAAAATTTTTTTAAAAGAAGAAAAATGTGAGCCATAGGTGATTGTAAGTAATGACATTTGGAATGGAAGCTCAGAATTACAGAAATTGTGACACTCCTTGTGACCATATTATCTTTTCTCTTTTTTTTAATCTGATATCTTATGTATTTACATTTCAAATGTTATGCCCTTTTCTGGTTTCACATTTGAAACACCCATCTCATCTCCCCTCTCTCAGCTCTATGATGGTACTCTTCCTCCCTCTTATCTACTCCCTGTCACCACCTTGGCATTCTCCTACACTGGGGAATCAAGCCTTCACGGGACCAACGGCCTCTTTACCTATTGATGCCGGACAATGCCATCCTTTGTTTCATATCAAGCTGGAGCTGTGAGTACCACCATGTGTACTCTTTGGTTTGTAGATATTAACCCAAAAGCTCAGAACACCCAAGATACAATTCCCAGGCCATATGAAGCTCAAGAAGGAGGAAGTCCAAATTGTGGATGCTTCAGTCCTTCTTAGAATGAGGAACAAAATACTCAAGGGAGCCATAGGATGGAAGGGACTTAGAAGGAAGAGAAGAGGGGGAGGGGGAAAAAGGGGCAGGATCAGTTATGGGAGGAGACAGGAATGATAGATTATATACAGAGGTTCAGGACTTTTAACAAAGGTGTGTAGCAATGGAGGATAGGGAACTGTGTGTATTCAACAGCATGTCCCAGATGTAGGGAAAGTAAGAGACTCCAGAAACTAACAGAGATGAGATTAGCTGAAATGGCCAACAAAGAGGACAAAGAACCTATAGAAACCACATCCAGAGGTTAGACAAGGCCTCCTGTTGCGTGATGAGCCACACACTTACTCGTCTCTAAATTTTTAACCCAGAATGGCCCCTGTCTTAAGGAAATACAGGGACAAAGTGTTGAGCAGAGACTGAAGAAAGGCCATCCAAAGACTGCCCCACCTGGGATCAATCTTATATACAGTCATCAAACCAAAACACTATTGTGGATGTGAAGAAATGCTTGCCGACAGGAGTCTGTTATAGCTGTCTCCTGAGAGGCTATGTCAAATCCTGACAAATATAGGGGAGGATGCTCATAACCAGCCATTGGACTGAGCATGGGGACCCCAATGGAAGAGTTAGAGAGAATACTGAAGGAGCTGAAGGGGTTTGCAACCCATAGAAAGAACAACAATATCAGCCAACCAGACCCTCCATAGCTCCCAAAGCAACTGTACTATTAGCACTTGAATATATCAGTGATTAGAGTATACATGGCAAGTAAAACAGTGAGAAGCTTCTCAAACATGGCTGACCTGAAGAGACACCATTAAAAACTCAAGAGAGAGCATTTCAGCCAATTCTGTTAACTTCCACACCACATTGTCTCCACCAGTGAATTAAGAATAAATGCACTTACATGTGTGGAGGGATATTTCTCAGAACTATGTAGAGAGAAAATAAGAGAGTGGAGCCAAAGGGACTAAGTTCAAATCTCATTTTTTTTCTTCTTTCTTCCCATGGAATTCGGGACAAGTTATTTCATTGTTGGGTTTCATTCCTTAATACTAAAACAAAGATAATGATAAAATTATCTTGCAACCTCTGATTGATCGTATTTATTATTCCTATATTCCTTACTCCGTCCAGAGAGTATTTTTTCCTTACACCATCCAGAGATCATTTCCTGCTGAGATATTATTAATTATTCTGTTAATAATATTGCTGTTTTACTCCTCACATTTTCAATGTTATAAATGTAATTTTAAAATTTAAATACTATTCTTGAATCAACAAAATTATATATAGTAAAAATCAGAGATAATAACAGGATTTATTTCCATTGACTGCTAACCTATTTTTGGACAGATATATAGGTACTTATATGACCTGATACTTAGTAAGCCTTAAGGAATTCTAATGAATATAACTTCTACATGTTAGTGGCAAAATCCTTTTTTGGGGAATAATGCTTTAATTTTGTTAAAATTCAAATAATTGCTCTGGATGTAGACTTTTTCAGTTAGGTTTAAATTCAAATCACATTAAGCATGGCATACACACATTTCACTTTAAGAAAGATAGATAAAAACATACTCTAAGTTTGATCGATCATTGCTGAGAAGTCATTCTAGGAATGATTGCTCTATTCAGAATAATTTGTATCAATTCTTTATTGGAGGATTCTATGCAGTGTTCTGATCTAATCTCCCCCAAAACATAAATAAAAACTCTGAACATCAAGGCAACTTTATCAAACTATAAGATTGATTTTCTTCATTACAGAAACAATATACTAATGAATGATGCCACACAAAACTTCGTGTCAGCATTTACCTTAGGAGGGCTACAATGCTAATAAGCGGTCGAATTAGGTCAAATTCGCAAATGATAAAGTTAAAACCATAGGTCTGAGTATCATTTTTGTACATATCTTTTTCCTTAACTGTATGAATAGATAACACTCAAATATCCCATCGTTATTGTCTCTCCCTGAGCATTTACAGGGCATTGCTCCCTTTAAATGTATGCACCTATTCCTTTGTGTGAAACATACAGTAAACAGCTGCATCAATAAACATACCTGAAATGTGTAAAATATTTTTCATCAGGAAAAGATTTGAAGACTCAAATCAACCACCCCTGGTGCAGAGGAGGCAACAGAATGAGCACAAATGTGTTGCCATTTACACAAAAGACTAAGTGATTACAGTTACTCAGGATCTAACTAAGCTAGAATCCCTTAGATGTATCTAGTCCTAGCCTTTCCTTTCAGAAATCATACTGAGGTTTAATAACTCCTTTCTTATGATCTGCACAGCTGAAAACAGATAAATTGCAAACAGTGTCATAATAAGTGTGCCTTTGCAAAAATGATCCGTTCAGGCCTTGGGTTCCAGTAGCCAAGTAATGCTGCATAATTCACTGATCTGAAGAGAACTTTGAAATACTAAAATATCTCTCAAATAAAGTACACAGTTTGGACCTACAAAGCAGAAGTCAAAGCAGAAAGTAGCACTTCATGTAGCTGTGATTTCGCCTCTTAGGGTGCATAAAATTGGAGAAGGTAGGCCACACCTTTAATATATTCAAAGATAATTGAATCAGCAAAATGGTTTGGCATTATCTCAAACTAAAACAAGAAACCTTTCACTGTAAGAATGATTTAAACCACTGTAAACACCTAGAAAGTGGAATGAGGGGAAAAATCACAGGCCTCTCTTTTCACAAAGCAGCTGAAGAATATTGTGTTCCTATTTCAATAAGAATAACACCACAGTGATAACACACTGTTCAAATTTTAATAAAGCATTACTCTCTTAATCAAAACATGACTGTGAGGTTTGGACTCTCACTAGAAATAAGAATAATGTGAACAAAAGAGAAATGCAACTGTGCCTGCATATCAATGCTGCAGAATAAATAACATCTTGGTACACATGCAGTAATTAAAGGCAGAAACTGAAAGGTAATTCTTAGTTTACTGGTGTCTATCTGCTGTCCAAAGAGAAGTGCAATGGCATGGACAGGAACATTCAATTACTGTGGTGATTCTGCACAAATTTTGGACCAAAATACATCACTACAAGTTTATGTGTAAGACAATAAAGATCATCTTCCAGAAAGGTGCCAAGATTAACTGTTACCTGAGTGGCTTCATCCAGCAACTGATGAAAACAGATTCGGAGATCCACAGCCAGTCAATAGGTGGAGTTGGAGAAGTGTATGAATGAGGAGGATGAGGAAGATGAAGGACTGAAGGATCTAGAGAGGTCAAGGATACCACAGGAAAAATTAAACAGAATTAATTAACCTAGGCCCTCTAAGGGCTCACAGAGACTGAACTGCCAAACAGTGATCATACACAGGATCAATCTAGGCCCTCTGTAAATATTTTATATATATATATATATATATATATATATATATATATATATATATACATATATATATATATATATACATACATACATACATACACACACACAAATATACACACACACACAAACATACACATACACATATAGTTGTGTAGCTTCATCTTCATGTGGGTCTCCTAATGCCAGGATTAGAGGCTGTCTCTGGTTCTGCTGCCTGCCTTTGGATCCCTTTCCCTAGGTTTGGCTGCCTTGTCTAGGTTCAGTAGGAGAAGCTGCACCTAGTCCCACTGCCACTTGATAACGACAGTTGATATCTATGGAAGGCCTCTCTCTTTCTGAACCTTTTCAGAGAAGAAAGAAAAAATAGGAGGATGGCAAGAAGATGAGGTGGTGGTGGTGGGAGGACTCAAGGAGAATAGGAAGGGGAACAAAGATTGGGATGTGAGGTAGGTAATTTAATTATAAAAGGAAGTTAATGTTATCATAGTATAGACAAAACAAGCTTTTATTTAAAACAGTACATGAAATGTGTACCTACCAAAAGTTTTCTTCTGACTCAACATATGTAACAGCAAAAAATCTTCATTTCTGAATGTCATGTTGTCTTTCTTGGTTTTGAGGACTTTGCTCAGATAGAGAAGGATAAAGTTTCCTCTTGGTAAAATTAAGATAGTGACAATTGATACCTGCTGATTTGGAAGATCATTTCAATGAGGCAATAGTTTAAAGTGGTAAGTTCACTATTACTATTTAGAAGATAGAATATGTTGAAAAGATCTAGAAGTGAAACCTGGCTGATAAAATTTTAATTCTATTCAAGAATATAACATAGGAGCTGAGCCACCAATACTGTATTTGTTTATTTTGATTCATTCCAATTTCTGAATAATGTTTGAAAATCGTTACATTTTTAAATTTAATCAGTAAACTGTAGGCAAGGAAGTGTATGCCTTGTACACATGTTAGTGTGGAAGCCAGAGGACTTCTAATATCTACATAGTTTTCTCTGCGCCCTCTCTCTCTCTCTCTCTCTCTCTCTCTCTCTCTCTCTCTCTCTCTCTCTCTCTCTCTCTCTCTCTCTCTGTATGTCTGTCTGTCTCTCTCTCTCTCAATCCCTCTCTCTCTCAGTCCCTCTCTCTCTCAGTCCCTCTCTCTCTCTGTCTATGTCTCTCTGTCTCTCTCTGTCTCTCTCTGTCTCTCTCTGTCTCTCTCTCTCTCTCTCTCTCTCTCTCTCTCTCTCTCTCTCTCTCTCTCTCTCTCTCTCTCCTTCTCTCCCCTCACACACACAGAGGTACTACAGACTTTCACTCCAGAATACAGGATAAAATGTGTGTGTAGCCAAGTCTGGTTCAACCTTGTTTTTATGTATAAGATTTTTTACTGAACCTAGATTTCACTGATGGAGCTAAACTAGCCTGCTGGAAAATCCATGGAGAACCTTCTGACTCCACTTCCTAGTACTGAGATTGCAGGCTTATGCTACAGTATAGGGCTTATTCTATGGGTGCTGGGGATCTTCATACACATCTATCAAGTACGATACTTATAAAGTCATTCCCCAGTCTCAGTAAAGTTTTATCGGCACTGTTATAATATCTAATGCATGCACTATCTTGTGCATATAATAATACGCATATAATAATATGCACAAGATGATTTTCAGGTTCTAACCAATAGTTCATGGGAGTAATGAGTGCACTTGATCTGAAAATACCCAAACATGCATAGGACCTATGTGAAGCTAGCATGCCCTGTGCAGATATATCATTAAATGTACTCTTTATATTGACATTATTGCCTGGATACATTTCTAAGTGTTCTTGTAGATGCTAGTGTGCTGGTAAAAGGTGGCATAAGTTAACTTTCTCTAGACACTCACTAGAGCTTAGACAAAAATCAAACTTTACAGTGAGATTTACCTTAGTGAATATCAGACCTCTGCATTAAAAGAGGTTTTTTTTAAATACAAAATGATTTTAGTTCTCTTGGACATGGATTAGAAAGAAGATTGTCAAGCAGAGAAATAAAGAGAACTACAGTAATTCTGCCAGGCAGGATCAATGGAACTGAAAGGAATTGGATTTTATCAAGATTCTAGGTATTTTACCTCTTGCACAGAAATAAAGTAAAGCCTGGGCATGAAGGGTGTGGTAGGTAAGGTGCCTCAAACAACAAACCTGCCCATATTACAGCTGGGGTAAAAAACATGCTGAGACTCTTATTTCTCCCTGTTAGCAGGTTCTGATAATGTGATTGCCACAAGCACTCTGATCTGGCCATATTTACATCTCTAGTTGCAACTGTCAAAGAAAATTCAAAGCATAAAAAAAAAAACAAACAAACAAAAAATAAACTTCTAACCCAAAACATCCAGCAAATCCAGAATACAATGAAAAGACCAAAGCTAAGAATAATAGGAATAGACAAGAGCCAAGACTCCCACCTGAAAGGTCCCAAAAACATCTTCAATAAAATCATAGAAGAAAACCTCTTTGGCCAAAAGAAAGAGAAGAAATGTACAAAAAGCCTATAGATTGGACCAGAAAAAAAAATCCTCTCATCACATAATCAAAACACTAAAACTGAAAGGGAAAAGTGACATATAAATATAGGCCTGTCAGAATTACATCAGACTTCTCAGGAGGGACACTAAAAGCCAGAAGACCCTGGAGAGAGGTCATGCAGACTCTAAAAAAAAAACAAATGCCAACCCAGGCTACTTTATCCAGCAAGACTATCAATCTATGTAGGTGGAGAAACAAAAATATTCCAGAAAAAAATTCAAAGAGTGTCTAGCTACCTATCCAGCTCTACAAAGGATTCTAGAAGGAAAACCTCAACATAAGGAAGGCACCTACAATAAAGAATAAACCAAGATATTGTTCATCCCACAACAAAGTGAAAAGGAGAGAATTACATGCACATAAAGCTACCTACAAAACTAAATGTAACAGAAACTAACAATAGCTTTCAATATTAATGGACTCTACTTACCTATAAAAAGACATAAACTAACAGACTATATATGTAAACATGATCCAGCATTTTGCTGCATTCAGGAAACACAACTCAATAACAAAGACAGGTACTACCTCAGAGTAAAAGGCTGGGACAATAGCTTCCAAGCAAATGATCCTAAGAAACAAGCTGGAGGTGCCATCTAAATACCCAATAAAGTAGACTTTCAACCCAAAGTTATCAAAAGATATGAGAAAGACACTTCATATTCATCAAAGGAAAAATCCACTAAGAGAAAGTCTCAATTCTGAACATCTAGGCCCCAAATGCCAGGGCAACCACATCCATAAAAAAAGTTACTAACGCTCAAAGCATACACTAAACCACACACACTAATAGTGGGAGATTTCAACACCCCACTTTCATTCAACTCTTAATTCACTCTTTATCCAATTAATAACCTGACCTTGATGTTGTGGGGCACTAACCTTTCTGAGTGCTGATGCCTGCTGTCATGTAACAGCACTCCATCAAGAGGACATTAAAATATAGATAACAGAGGGTGAATGCAGCATTTTATTATCACAATATGTATAGCTTAGGGTGGTTCTCCTAAAACAAAATTTCCATATGTAATGTGTTCCTATGTAAAGTCAGAGTAGGATAAAAAGGCTCAAAGTTCCAATTTAAAGAGAAATCAAATTTGTTTATGTAAATGTAGTGAATGCATACCTTATTTTCTATATGTAAAAGATATGCACTGTTTTTCTACAGAAAATACAAGGAGTTGAGAATGCTCTATACAAATCATCTGGGGAATCATTAATCTTGAGAGTTCTCATCTATTAAGTTGCAACAGAACATTTTTCCTCTTTTAAACCTGAGTGGTGCCTGTTCAGATATATCACTCTTTTCTAAAAACACCATCCTCAAATTGAAGTATATTGGCTGTCTTCACACCACCTGTTTAAATGATATTAGACAGAATATCACTGAGTGTTCTAACAAGAAAATGATAGGACCAGAGTCTGCTTTAAACTCTCTGGCAATTCTGCAGGGATACAGAAAGCATAGAAGGTCTAATAACAGAATTCTAAATGAAAGAATTGCCCTAAACATTTGGTGTGTAGTAGTTTGAATTATATATCTCTGATAGGTCTTGAATATTTGAATACTTGGTCCTAGTTAATGGTTGTTTAGGGGAGGATTAGGAGGTTTGGCATTGCTTGTGGAAGTATGTTACTAGACGCAGGTTTTGATGTTTCAACAGACACACAATTTTATGCTTGGTCTCTCTGTTTCCTGTTTGAAGATAGAGATCTGAGCTCTCATCTGCCACTTCAGTGCTATGCCTGCCTAATACCATGTTCCCCACCATGGGACTGATAAAATCTTCTCCCTCGGGAATGATAAACCTCAAATAAACTCTTCTTTCCATGAGTTGCCTTGGTCATGGTGTTTTATCACAGCAGTGGAAAAGTAACACAGGCACTACCAAAAAAAGCCTGAAGCTCAGCACCAGGTGGTTAAAGAAAAGTGGAAGAGAACACTGAAAATAAACAAATATTTTCTTGCACAGAATTAAAAGGGCCAATGACCCATGTCAAGTTTCTAATTTAAGTGGGAGGACATGAGAAAATCCTACCAACTGAAGTAGAAAATGAATATAAATAAAGAAGTAAAGAGATGGAAGTGACAATGTTTTTTTTTAATTGGTTATAATTGGAGATATTTGCAGATGCACATGAGAAGCATTATTAACCTCTTATAATGAGTGCTTTGGGATCTGCTGTCTGTGGTTGGAAAAGTTGCCCTAAGGATGTGAGGTTGTTGGGGAGGTCAGTTTCAAGTATAGGTTCATGGTGTCAAAGGCAGAATCTGACAAGACAGCACAGAAGTGGGAAAGAAACAAATGAACTGCTGGTGACTTTGACACAAACATCACCTAAATAGAATAGCCTATATGATACAGAGATTCTACTAAAGGGTTATCCAGCATGGTAGAAAGAGACTTTACAATGTAAAAGCAATAATATGATAGAATTCCCAGTCATTTTCATAGAAATACCATTGGGTCTTCTCTCTAATATCAACCATCTATGAAAACCAGCAAGTTTTAACTTGGTAAAAAGCAAAATTCACACACACTTTTATATACATGTGCATGCATGCATGCATGTGCACAAGCACATACTCAGCACAGAAATTGAGGCACACACATGAGCATGTATATATATATATATATATATATATATATATATATACATATATATATATATATATATATATATATATATATATGTATATATATATATATATACATGTATATATATATGCAGCCACATAAAAAAACATGCATTGACATGTCCCCCATATAAGCACCTGCAACATATTTGAAATATGTGAACAAGAACATATATATTTATGCACAAGCATATATGGCTGTATACATGCACACATGTTCACACACAGAAACATACACATGTATATACACATGCATATACACACATACACACCAAACTAAACCAAATAAAAAAACAACGGCTAGTGAGGGAGTATTAGAACTCTCATACATTGTTACTAAGTACTTAAAATAACAGGGTATGACTTTAATGTCACACAGAAATTTTACATTTAGGGATACATAAAAATAAATGGTAACACATGATTGTCCATCACTGTTGTAATAATACTTTTCATATTAGTTAAAGAAAGAAACTCAGATATCTATCAACTGATGAGTATGAAAAGAAAACCATTGCCTACAAAATACAATAGTATTCAATCATGAAACAGTGTAATGATACATGTCTCAACAAAAATAAAACCTTACATTAGATGAACAAAGCAATACATATAAGGCCACAAATAGTTTGATCTCATTTTTATGAATTGTTCATAACAAGGGAATGCAGTGAGACAGAGAGGAGAGCAGGCTAGAGAATCTGGAGCACAAGGAAGAGGCAAGCCATAGCGGCTGATTGTGTAGAAGTTTCTCTAGAGCAATAATTCTCAATATTTCTAACCCTGCAACTCCTTATATAGTTTATAGTTCCTCAAGTTGTGGTTACTCCAACCATAAAATCATTTTTGTTTTTTCTTCATAATGTGATTTTGCTACTCATACAGGTTATAATGTAAATATCCCTTTTCATGACCATGTGCTCATAATCCACCTACCTCAAGGAAATTTCTCCCTTCTTCCTCTTATTCCTTCTCATGATCCCAGCCTCTGACTCCAATCCCAGGAATTTCTGCATGCCCCCATCTCTTCTGCCCAGCCCAGGTTGTAAGCATCTTTATAAAACAATCAGAAATAATTTGGGGAACAACATTTCCACCACAAAAGCTGGAATATGTGAGAATCTGTTCTTCTTGGAGCAACTAGATCATGGGGTACAAATTTTAGCATTTGGATACAAGCAGCACAAGACCAAGCCCCTACAAAGCTTTCATCTTCAGTTCTCAGTGTCTGCATATTTGGATACTGTCAGTTGAGGTTAATTTTTTTAAAAATAAAATTGTGATTAATAACAGAATTATCCACCCATTAATAGGGAGAGACATGCAAAATTGCAATACTTGTGAACATTTTAACTTTCTAATAATTCAACATTTGACTTAACAGCACACTTCTACCTCATTTTACTTTTCCTCTTGCTTCATTCACATTTTTACTCTAATTTTCTGGGATTTTATATATCCTTTCTAGTCTTTTTGGTGGTTATTGCTTCATCAAGTACTGCTGTTTCACTACAATCTCTGCTAATTTCAAAAGCTTGCACTTAACTAAGACTTACTGATGCCCCTATTCTTTTCTTTCTTTCTATTCTGTTTTGTGGGTAAATATGAGCACTTACTCTGTACAACACTTTGTAGTTAACAAAAATGTCAGCAAGTACTCTATATATTATTTAAGACTCTTGGAATGCTCTCTATTCTTATTAGTACTGAAGAGCCAAGGTAAGGTTTATAATGTTAGAAAGGCCAAATGCAAGCCATCATGCACAGAAATAGAAGCATACATGCTGTCCCAAGCTTTGTAAGATTTGCACAGTTGTACCAATTACAGGAAGAACTAGTAATTATAAAACATTTTGCTTTGTTAAAGTCTTAACCTCAGAGAAAAGTATTCAAGTAGAAAGTTTTTTTTAAGCAAGAAAAAAACAAAAGAAAAAAAGAGAAAAGAAAAATTGCACTGAGATCTCAGGTAAAACCTTTGTGCAAAATCTGGAAATATCAAAATATCAGAAGATATACAGCAACCAATAAAAGAAATGCTAACACACACACACACACACACACAGAGAGAGAGAGAGAGAGAGAGAGAGAGAGAGAGAGAGAGAGAGAGAGAGAGAGAGACAGAGAGAGAGAAACCCCATCTGAGATAACAGGATTCATCCCAAGATGAAAGTAACTGCAAATCAATAACATTTCATGACATTCAACAAGGCAGTACAGTTTTACAAAAGGATGACTGTACACAAACCTTGCAAAACCAGGCACAAGGATCTAAATGTCAAAAGCCAGATAAAAAATGCCAGAAAACAGATAGGAGCTCGAATGTTGTGAGCTGATAATTCCATTCACGGTCTTGAAAACAGGTTGTAAGTGCCAGGGCTGAAGACTTATATGCAGTACAGTCTGCAGGGCTCAGTCAAAGTTGAAATATGTCCAAGAGTTGGAGAAGGACAGAGACAGAAAGAAAAACAGACAGAAGGAGTAAATGGAAGGGGGAGAGAGGAGATAAGAACAGAAAAATCAAATGGCACCACACCAACTTTCTGCAAAGATGATTAGGTAAAAATACTTCATCAAAAGCAAGAATGGATTTAAAGAAAAGATCAATAGAAGACTATAGGATTTTTAAACAAGACTTGGCATGAACTTGTCTAAACAACTCCACTTTCAGCCACTCACATCCTGCTGAGAGTACTTAAAGAGCACATGGCAAAAACTGCCTTCAGCAGATGAGATGGCCTGTGGCCTAGCAGAGTCAATCACTACTTCTTAGGCCCCCCATAATCAAGGTAATTTCAGGCTTTACAGCAGCCATTATGATATAACACAGGCCTGTTGAGATACTTCTGATCTGTTGACAATACACACAGTTGTTTGAGAGCAAGGACACACACTTATGGTCAATTGGGGCACACCTTGGTGTGGGAGAAAAATATTCCATTATCCACACAAGACTCCAAAATTCTACAACCAAATCAAGCATATGACAAGCACAGACAGTCTCATCTAAAGAAAAACTGATAATTAATAGTCCATGATCAGAACACCAAAAGCCAAAGAAATGTGACCGAAGGAACAGGTAAAATTGTAAAATTACTAGGATAGTGATTCTGTTTACTTTAACCAGTCAGCTTCTTTGCTTCTGAATGTGATTCAGGGTAAAGAGCACAGCAACTTTTTTCAGTTAAAGAAAAAAAAAAAAAAAAACAAACAACTCATGAGTTGTATAAAAAGCCTTTATCTGGGTTTTAAAGCAAAATAGGACTATGGTCATACAACTTACTTTATTCAAAGACCCCTAAACATCATAATGAAAAAGATAAAGCATAATACTTCCTTGATTAAAGTCATTGTGTATTTTCCCATTTCAAAAAAACAAAAAACAACCAAAAAACAAAAGCAACAACAACAACTAAAACCTTAATCTGGTTTTCAAACTAACTGAGCATTCTTAGATTTCTGTGAGGTGCCCAACTGGCTTCCAGGACTCACTTTATTTCTATTTATCCCAACTTCTGAACAAATTAGGAAAATAGTCCCCTGAAACACAGCTGCTACTACTCAGTTTCTCTTTTGCACCTTAGCTTTGCTTTAACCATCTTCATCTTGTTTAATTAACCCTCTGGAGGGAAAACCTAGAAAAAACCTAATCATGTGGGTGTTTCGGAGCAAAGGCATGAGTGGAAAGGACAGCAGGCAGGGTGCCCTGCATGGCTGTTCTCTGAGAAAGGGAATAACAAGAGTTAAAGGGGAATACGTTTAAAGAATGGACGAAGTAGGAACAAAACTTCTTCTGGAGTAAAATGAGAGAGTGAGTTAGGATAGAAGAGAGAGAGGAGATAATCACAGAAATAAAGAGCAAGGGACAAAGCCTGGAGAAATTTCTCAACATATATTTTGGGCTTACTGATCTTTTAGAAAGGATGTAGCAGAACTGTGCTCACAGCTTCTGCTATGGATTGAATGTTTATGTCTCTTTTATATTCTTATGTTAAAGTCAAACTTCTTATGGAGATAAAATAAGAAATTGGAGTACTTCTACCATTTTCACATGCTTTTACTGATGTGTTGTTTGTTTGCATGAGTATATAAATCAGGATGGTTCAAACCATATGTGCCATACACATGTATAGAGGGGAGAAGATTACTACTTTGCAGAAGTTTGCTATTTTCTTCCATGATATGGTGGTATCTTAGTCTTACTCATCAAGGTTGGCAGCAAGTTTCTTTTCCTGCTGAGCCATCTCTCTGCAGCAAAACATGGTACTTTGGAAAGGTGATTAGATAACAAAGATAAAAACCATCCTTTGGTATTCATAACATAAACCCAAATCCTGTGCCCATTCTACCACAGAAGGATATAGTGTAAAAAAACTATTTGTAATGAAGCAGAAGGTTTCTACCAGTTACTGAATCTCATGGTGCCATAGATTGGATAATCCTTAGCCTCTGGAAATGTATGAAATTAACACTATTCTTTGTAAACCATCCAGTGTAGGATAGTCTAATCAGAAAGACTATGGAATGTTTTTTATTAATCAAATGCTATCCCCTTTTCCAGTTGCCCCCTCTCCCATACCCCCTGCGAGGATGTTCCCCCACCCACTCACCCACTGCAACCTCACCATCCTATACTGGAGAAATGATCCTTCCCAGGACCAAGGTCTTCTCCTCCTATTGATGACAGACAATGCCATCCTCTACAACATATGTGGCTGGAGACATGGGCCCCTCAGTGTGTACTCTTTGGTTTCTGGTTTAGTTCCTGAGAGCTCTTGGCAGGCTGATCGGTTGACACTGATGTTCTTCCCATGGGGTTGCAAACCCCTTCAGCTCCTCAGTCCTTTCTCTAACTCCTCCATTAGGGTCACCATGCTCAGTCCGATTGTTAACTGCAAGTATTCTCATCTGTATCAGTAAGGCTCTGGCAGAGCCTCTCAGGAGACATTCATATCAGGCTCCTGTAAGCAAGAAATTTTTGGTATTAGCAATACAGACTGGCTTTGGTGGCTAAATATGAAATAGATCCCCAGGTGGGGCAGTCTCTGGATGGTCTTTTCTTCATTCTCTTCTTCAGTCTTTGTTCCTTTATTTTCTCCCATGAGTATTTTTCTCCCCCCTTTTAAGAAGGACTGAAGCATCCACACTTTAGTATTTCTTTTTCTTGAGCTTCATATGTTTGTAAATTGTGTCTTGTATTTTCTGATCTTTTATGCTAATATCCACTTATCAGTGAGTGTATAGTATGTGTGTGCTTTTGTGAATGGGTTACCTCACTCAGGATGATATTTTCTAGTTCTGTCCATTATATAATCTGCATTTTTATATTCCTTTTATCTATATTTATATCCATTCCTTGACCATTTATAGTCTGCCTTATGATCATAGCTTTTTGCTTATAAAACTAGTAGTAAGTTATTTTTATTTTTTCTCTTCAATGTGTTTGGATGTCTAATATAAACAATGTAGAAGAAATATATATTTATTAGAACCATGGCTTCAGAGAGTTCAGGTTATGCTTTACTGCCTTCATAGACTTGGACAGAATATCAAAAAAGAAGTAGATAATAAAAAAAAAACTTCTTTACTAAGAGAATTCAGGGGCAGAGAAAAACAGACACAGGACACAAACAAGGATTGATAAACTCACCAATGGCACAAATTCCGTGATTTATTTCCTCTAACTACTTTCCACCTACATTTCACTGTCAGGCAGTAATGCCATTATTTTATTGGTCTATCAAGTAACTAATCCATTCATGAGACTAGAATACTCCTGGAAATGAATTATTTCCATTTCCTCAATGGTCCTAAAAATGGCCCTCACAGATAAAGTATGTGTGAATATTTGCCTAGACATTTCTTTACCATGTTTGACTGACAAAGAACATTAACCATCAGAACAGTTTTTAACCCAATAAATTTCATATGCATAATCAATTCTGTGCCTTCATTTTAATAGCATGCTTTTTTCATCTTCTATCTTCCTTTTGTTTTGTAAACACTTCAATGGAATCTTACCTAATTTTCATCTTTGACTCTGCCATAGCAAGACTAATTTTCTATTTATTTGTGTGTACACAAATATGTGTATGTATGAGAGAGAGAAAGAGAGAGAGTTATACAGACACAGAGACAGAGAGACAGAGAAATAAGAGAGACAGGGAGATAGAAAGGCTGAGAGAGAGACAGACACAGACACAAACAGATGTTTCACTCACCTTCTTCTTTCCCAATAATTTAATTTTCAAATGAAGAGAGTCATGTTGAATCAATAAGTACTAAGCAACTTAATCCAAGAAAAAAAATGAAATCTCACTCATTTAGTCATTCTAAAAAGCCAATAGGAATGGAATTTCCGTTTCAGTGCCATTTTGAGTCTCAATGGCCTGTGAATGAAATGTGTCATGTTTTCAGCAATAGAGCCTTCCCATCTAGCTTGTAAGAGTTACTAAGAGCATTAGCCATAGCCTATAATGTTTGGACCTCTATGGAATTATGTTTGACCAACAACTCAGAAAGAAGTAACCCATTTCCGGAATTGTGCTTTTTATTTGATTGCTTGTGGTGCCTGGAAGAGGCATGCCCTCCATTATAATGTTGATTATTTACACTATTTTTATATGTGTGCAAATTTTAAGTAGCCTCTATAATTTTAGTTTTTCACATATTGTTTATCAGTGGTCTTTATTATTCTTCATGCTGGACCATTCTTTTTCCTTTACCATGCTCTCATTTTTTTACCTCATTTAAACCTTCTTGCTCTTTTATTCCTCTTGGCAAAAGATCAAGATCTTCAATCATCCTATATAAATATGTAAGAAACTTCCAGTTCCTTTTCGTATTTTTAAAGACTACTTTTAAAAATTCAATCACTATACTAATGTGATTTTTCAAAACTATTTAAAATGTAGATAAAATATTTTCAGCTCTATAAGGGCCAACATCCAAAGCCAAATGCTGATTATTTCATATTTAGTTGATATTTTCTTGATAATGCTTTATTTTTTATACCTGAAACTTCATGAGAGATATAATGGTTTGTTTCTTTAACAGACAAACTGAAGCACATATCATTTCCTTCGTATAATTAGACTGTTTTTAGACCGATCAGTTCCTGAATTGTTCTTTTTCTTCTGATTTTCTTGTTAGATCCTGCTTCATGAGGCAGTCATCCCATCATGTGATCTGTTAACATTGGCAAGTTCTACTTACTTCTGGCCTGAGTCCTAAGTCGGTGTCTAAGATTCTGACTCAGCAGTATCTCAGTGTTGAGAATCATTATTAAAAATAGATAAGGTGACAGTGCCAAAAACATTCTCAGCGAATAGACATGCTTGTGATTCAGCAAGCACTGTGGTTGAATAATATTGCTATGAGCTAAAATATACTAATGATACTAATATAATAGGAGTATTAATTTCTAAGTTTAGCTTTATTAAAGTATGCATGATTCAAAGTGTCTTTATTAATGGATTTTATTGAGTTAACCCAATTATAATGTGTTATAATTGTTAAATATTCATAATGTAGTATTTATTGGTTAAAACAATTTTATCATAGAATTCTCTTTTTTATAATGCTTCTAATGTGTTTCTCATAACTCAACTTTAATAAATACTAACCTAGTTTGCTCACAGTATTTTTCAGAATGCAAAAAAGAAGTCAGAGCTTCGATGATTTATTCCTCCAGTATTTTGTAAAATATGAATGTTCTACATATGTATTGTACTACAGAGCATCATGAAACAATGCATTCAAGTGAACCAAAATTCTGGATTCAAGAAAATTATAATTTCCTATTTAATTTTTATTATTTAAAATAATTATAAACCTAAAAACATATGATCAAAGTCTTCTCCTCTCCCAAGTCATTCCATATACATTCCCATCCCTACCAACCCAATTTTAAGTTTTTTTATAATAAAACAGAAACTGAATACAATATCAAAACCGAGAAATTAAAATAAAATGGCATCCAAAATAAAGCAAGCCACAAAAGAATGCCAAACTGTAACCACACAAAAGCACACAAAACAAAAGCCTGTGGAGATCATTATACATTTGTCAACTACACCTGATCATGAGATGGTCCTGGCATAATTGATAGGCTGAGTCCATTTCTATTGGAGAAAATAGTCCCTCTGCCATCAGGTATGCAAGTTCACTTGCTTGTTTATTTAAAGAGAAGAATTATATTATTTATTTGAATTTAATTCTGAGAGTATATAAGGAAAAAAAATTTAACAAAGAATTATTAGTTAAACAAAACAGTGAAACCGAGAAACCGTAAGACAATGTTCTTGATTATATTAAATTTTAAAATTATTTATTTTCACCATTCTGGCCCAGAGAGAGAGCCTGGTCATTATCACAAGGATTCAGGGCCTGCCCGTAGAGTAGATGGCTGAGCACCCAAAAAAGCCTCAGAATCACTCACCCACCTGAGTCCACTTGTAAGCCCACCACTCCCCCGCCCCAGACTATACTGGAATGGACCTCTGGGAACTCTCAGGACTCAAGTAGCTTGGTAGTCTCTGGGAATATATCTGTTCCAGCCCAGAAAGAAAGCCAGGTCACCACCATCAGAAATCACTGCCTGCCTGCAATGATCCAAAATCCCAGGAGCAATCTCCTTCATGAGCCCACGGGCTCTCAGATCTACAGGAGAGTCAAGCTCCAGTCAGAGACAAAATCACTTGATATCACAGATAGCAAGATGGCAAGAGACAAGCTATAGAAACTAAGCCATGGAACCAAAGACAACCTGGCAACATCAGAACCGAGTTTTCCCACCACAGCAAGTAGTGGGTTTCCCAAAAAAAAAAAAAAAAAAAAAAAAAAAAAAAAAAAAAAAAAAACAGAAAAAGAAAATATGGACATAAATTCATATTTCATGATGATGATGGAGGTCCTTGAAAAGAACATAAATAACTCATTTAAACAATGAGAGGAGAACACTCAAAAACAAGTAAAGAGCCCTTAAATAGGAAACACAAAAATCAATTAAAGAGCTACAAGAAAACACAACCAAACAGGAGAAAGAAATGAAAGTGAAAATAGAAACAACAAAAAGTCACAAAAGAAGACAAACCTGGAGATAGAAAACCTAAGAAAGAAATCAGAAGTCATAGATGCAAGCATTACCAACAGAATACAAGAGATGGAAGAGAACATGTCAGGGGCAGAAGATAACATAGAAAACATTGACACAACAGAGAAAATACAAAAACCAAAAAGCTACTAACCCAAAACATCCTGGATATCCAATGCACAATGAAAGCAAACCTAAGGATAATAGGTACAGAAATGAGCAAACTCCACACTAAAAGTCCCAGTAAATATCTTTTTTTTAATTGAACAACTTTATTTTAAAAAACAAAGATAAATATACAGATTTTAAACATTTTTGCATAAAAGTATAATAATACATTTTTGTCAGTACTTGGTTTTTTTAAAGGTTTGATAGTGTGCATTAAGATCTTACTAGTTACAATGAGCATAAAGTACATGTAAAACAAGATGTAGCCTGAAATTAGTCAAAGTTTTCTTGGTGTGAAAAGATTGAACACAATGGTTTTTCATTTTCTTTCTTTTTTTTCTTGAACTTCATATAGTCTGTGAGTTGTTTCTGGGGTGTTCAGAGCTTTCTGGGGTTAGTATCCTATTATCAGTGACTGCATATTATGTCTGTTCTTTTGTGACTGGGTTATCTCACTCAGGATGATATTCTCTAGATGCATCCATTTTGTTAAGAATTTCATAAAGTCATTGTTTTTGATAGATGAGTAGTATTCCATTGTGTAAATGTAGCACAATTTTTGTATCCATTCATCTACTGAAGGACATCTGGGTTGTTTCCAGCTTCTGGCTATTATAAACTTCTGGCTGTTATGAACACTGTGGTGCATGTGTCTTAGCTGTATGTTGGAGCTTCTCTGGGGTATATTTCCAGAAGTGGAATAACTGGATCTTTGGGTAGTACTATGTCCAATTTTCTGAGGAATCGCCAGACTGATTTCCAGAGTGGTTGTACCAGTTTACAGCCCACCAACAATGAAGAAGTGTTCCTCTTTCTCACATCCTCACAAGCATCTGCAGTCATCTGAATTTTAAATATCTTTTAAAAAATAAAAGAAATCTTCTCTGGCCTTAAGAACAAGATTACCATAACCAAAATAGAAGACTACAGAACTCCAAATATTGAACCAGAAAAGAAACTCCTCCTGACACAAAATAGTGAAAACACAGAATGTTCAAAACAAAGAAAGAATATTAAAATCAGTAAGGAAAAGAATAAGTAACATAAAAGGGGAAACCAATAAGAATTACACCAGCCTTCTCAACAGAGTCTATGAAAGCCAGAAGAAACCGGACAGACATCATACAGACCCTAAGAAAATACAAATACCAGCCCAAGTTACTATATCCAGCAAAACTCTCAATTACCATAGCTGGAGAAACCAAGATATTCCAGGACAAAACCAAAGTTATAAAGTATCTGTCCACAAATCCAGGCCTACAGAAGAAAATAGATGGAAAACTCCAACAAAAGGATGGAAACTACACACTCGGAAAAGCAAGAAAATAATACTCTTGCAACAAAACCAAAAGAAGAAAAGCACATAAATAAAATGCCTCTAACATTAAAAATAACAGAAACAACAATCACTATTCCTAAATATGTTTTAACATCAGTAGACTCAATTTCCCAATAAAAAGTCATAGACTATCACATGGGATATATAAACAGGATCCAGTATTTTACTGCATACAAGAAACTCATCTCAGAGACAAAGACAACCACTACTTCAGAGTAAAAGGCTGGGAAAAAAAAAAAAAACAAAACTTCCAAGTCAATGTTCCCATGAAAAAAGCTGGAGAAGCCTTTCTAGTATGAAACAGAATAGATTTTCGCCAAAAGTTATCAAGAAAGATTAGGAAAGACACATTTTATGCATCACAGGAAAAAAAAATCTAGCAAGAAGAATTCTCAATTTTGAACATCTATGCTACAAATACAAGGGCACCTACATTCATAAAATAAAACTTACTGAAGCTTAAAGCATATATTGGACCATACCAAATAACAGTGGGAGACTTGAACATACTACTCTCATCATTGGACAGATCATGGAAGCAGAAACTGAACAGAGACATAAAGAAATTAACAGAGGTTATGAAATAATTAGATTTAACAGACATCTACAGAACATTTTACCCTAAAACAAACAAAAAAAGTACATTCTTCTCAGCACCTCAAAGTACCTTCTCCAAAATCCACCATATAGTTGTTCACAGAACAGGCCACAACAGATATAAGAAGATCAAAATACTCCCATGAGTCCTATCAAAACAGCATGGACTTAGGTTGGTTTTTAATAACAGCAAAGCAAGTAAAAGCCCATATATACATGGAAGCTGAACAATTCTATACTCAGTGATAACTTGGGCAAGAATGAAATACAGAAAAAAATGAAAATGTGTTAGAAATCAATGAAAATGAAGGCACAACATACCCTAACTTATGGGATGCAATGAAAGCAGTACTAAGAACAAAATTCATAGCTCTGAGTGGCTCCAAAGAAAAACTGGAGAGAGCATACACTAGCAGCTTAACAGCAAAGCTGAAAGTTATAGAACAAAAGAAGCAGATAAACCCAAGAGGAGTAGACAGCAGATAATAATCAAATTCAGAGCCAAAATAAAGTAGAAAAAAAAAGAACTATACAAAGAATCAACAAAACTAGAAGCTGGTTATGTGAGAAAATCAACAAAATCGATAAACCTCTAGCCAACCTAACAAGAGAGCACAGAGAGAGTACCTAAATTAACAAAATCAGAAATTAAAGGAGAGATATAACAACAGAAACAGAAAATTCAAAAAAATCATGATATCTTCAACAACAATGAAAAATCTAGAAGAAATGGACAAATTTCTCAGTAAATACCAGGTAGCAAAGTTAAATCATGATCAGATAAACAAATATAAACATTCCCATAACATATCAAAACATATCTAAAGAAAAAGAAGCAGGCTTCAAAAACCTCCTAAGAAAAAACGCCCAGAATCAGATGGGTTTAGTGCAGAATTCTATCAAACTTTCATAGAAGACCTAATACCAATACATTCCAAACAATTATTCAAAATAGAAACAGAAGGTTTACTAACCAAATTGTTCTTCAAAGCCACAATTATGCTCAAACCTAATACACACAAAGACCTAACAAGAGAACTTCAGCCAAATTTCCCTCATGAACATTAACACAAATATACTCAATAATATTTCAGAAAAACCTATTACAAGAACACATGAAAACTATCCTTCAATATGTCCAAATAGGCTTCAGCCCAAGGCTACAGGGATGGTTCAATATGTGAAAATCCATCAATATAATTCATTATATAAACAAACTCAAAGAAAAAAATTATCATTTCACTACATGCAGATAAAGCATTTGACAAAATTCAAAACCTCTTCATGTTCAATGTCTTTGAGAGATCAGGTATCCAAGGACCATAGCTTAACATAGTAAAAGCAATATGCAGCAAACTGGTAGCCAACATCAAACTAAATGGAGAAAAACTTGAAGCAATCCCACTAAAATTAGGGACTAGAAAAGGGTGCCCACTTGCCCCCTACCTATTTAATATATTACTGGAAGTCCTGGCCAGAAAACAAATCGACAGTGAAAGGAAGTCAAAGGGATAAACTTTCGAAAAAAGGAAGTCTAAAGCTCACTGTTTGCAAATGATAGGGAAATATACTTAAGCGAACCCAAAAATTCTACCAGAGAACTCCTAAAGCTGAAAAACAACTTCAGCAAGTTGGCTGGATATAAAATTAACTCAAACAAATCCTTGACCTTCCTCTACTCAAAGGATAAACATGTCGAAAAAGAAATTAGGGCAAAGACACTCTTCACAATATTCACAAGCAAAATATAATAGCTTTCTGTGAGCCGAACTAAGCAAGTGAAAGATCTGCATGACAAAAACTCCAATCTCTGTAAAAGAAAAATGAAGAAGATACCAGAAGATGAAAAGATTTCCCATTCTTATTGATTGTAAGGATCAACATTATAAAAATAGTCCTCTTACCAAAAGCAATCTACAGTTACAATGCAATCCCCATCCAAATTCCAACTGATCTCTTCATAGAGTTAGAAAGAGCAATTTACAAATTTATTTGGAGTAACAAAAAACCTAGGATTCAAAAATTATTCTCAACAATGCAAGAGCTTCCAGGGGAATCACAATCTCTGACATCAAGCTATATTATGGATCAAACTTGATAAAATCTGTATGGTATTGGTATAGAGATAGGTAAATAAACCAATGGAACAGAATTGAAGAACCAGAAATAAACCCACACATCTATGGTCACTTGATCTTTGACAAAAGAGCTAAAAACATTCAATGGAAAAAGAAGAGCCTCTTCAACAAATGGTTACAGAATGGTTGTCAGAAATAAACATGGTGGCTGACTACAACAAAAAAAAATGTTTTCTGGACACCACAGGATCTACAATAGACATGTACATGTTTAAGCTAGAAAAAAATATGAGCTTTAGACATGAAGTTTCAACCATAGATAAGGATCTGTTGGCAATTGGATGCTTTTGGAAGTGGAAGAATGACTTTCCTTTAAACATAACTTCCTTGAGAAAACAACTATAATGTACTAGAAGGTCAAATATAGGGGCAGTACAAGTTGGATTTAATGAGTTTAGTAAATAATGAAAACAGATATTTTGATACGTAGGGAAAAGGGAATGAAGCTAGGAGGCATTAGAAAGGGGGTCAATAGGATCAAATAAAATTCTCAGAGAACTAATTTTTAAATGAGGGGAATTCGTGACAGACTTTTTATCATGGAGAAGTACACCTTACAGTTTTGTAGGATTAATATTCAAATGGTATAAGGAAAGTCACATTTTTCTCCTATAGACAACAATGGAGTGAAAGCATGTTGGAATGATTCCATCTCTAAGATCATGGAAAAGAAAAAGATTGAGTTTTTCTTTTTATAGTTCTCTAATGAATACTTCCAGAAGTGACAAGAAAATTACCTTCCAAATATTTGACCCAGTGGCCTTTCATAGGGACACACGATGTTGAGAACCACATATTCAATCACAGCCCTTTAGGGGTTGGTCCCAAAGGACATTCAAACCACAGCCAATATTAATAGTTACTAAAACCAAACCTTCATTATTCTTCTATACTTCACACTTAGCCCACTAATAGATCTTATAACTGGAACATTCAAAATCTGTCATTTTTTCTGTCTCTACTGTTACCCTCTTTGTCTGCACTATCATCTTTTCTCACTAGTATTATTCCAATAGCATTTGAAAAGGTCTTTCTATTTCTATCATATTCCCTAAAGTCTACTCACAATACCTTGGCAGATCAGAACTGCTACAAAGGAGTAGAAATAATATCACTCCTAATTATTTTCTTATTAAAATTAAAAACCAAAGGGTGGAGAGATGGCTAAATGGATAAAGAACTTCCCTTACAACTTTAAGGACATAAGTTTGAATCTGCAGATCCCATGCAAAGTTAGACGCTGTATTACACATTGGTATACTCTGTTACTATGCTGAGATGAAGGGGGAAGGGAGCAGAATCCTCACAAGATCGTGAGTCAGTTATGCTGTTATATATAGTGGAGAACAGCATAAACCGTGTGCAATGGTTATTCCTGTGTCAACTTGACTGTGTCTGGAATGAACTACAAGACAGGAATGGAGAGCATACCTGTGATCCTCATCTTAAGGCTAGAGTAGTCATAGACTTTTGATCTTGACACATGCTTTGCATCTGGATCTTGTGGCATAGTGGCCATGGAATTTTAGGCCTGGGCAAGGTAATAGACATCTGTAATTACAAGAAACAGAGACAAGGAGACCTCTGAGTTTAAGGCCAACCTAGGATAGAACAAGTTCCAAGTATATAAAAGCGTAGGTCCAAACATGATGGTACACACTTATAATCTGGGCCATCCTCTCTGCTGGAGGCTTACAAATGTACAACTGAAGAAAAGATCATTTAGAGACTGCCTCATCTGAGGATCCACCCCATATGCAGCCACCAGACCCAAACACTATTGCTGATGCTAAGAAGTGCTTACTGGCAGGAACCAGATATGGATGCCCCGCCCCCCAGAGACTTTGCCAGATGCATACAAATACAGTTGAGAATGCTTGCAGCTAGGCATTGAACTGAACACAGGACCCAAATGAAGGAGCAAGAGAAAGGACTGAAGTAGCTGAAAGGGTTTGCAAGCCCATGAGAAGAACCACATTATCAACCAAACAAACCTTGCAGAGCTCCCAGGGACTAAAACACCAGCCAATGAGTAAACATGGAGAGACCCATGGCTCCAGGTGCATATGTAGCAGAGGATGGCATTGTCTAGCATCAATGGGAAAATAAGTCTTTAGTCCAGTGAAGGCATGTTTTCCCAGTTTAGGTGCTGAAGTGGATAAGGTAGTTGAGAGAGGAAGCACCTTCATGGAAGCAAGAGGAAGGGGAGTGGTATAGAAGTGGGGAAAGAAGATAAATACAAGAATATCTAATAAATAATATGCAATTTTAAAAGAATTAAAAAAGAAAAAAAGAGGTTATTCTTCTTTGCCTGTTTTCACTTACTTTCCAGCACATCTATTGAAGCCTACTTCTTCAAGAATCCAGCTTATTCAGAAGACAAGCTGAGACACTCAGCTCTGTGGGAATGAGCAACTACAAGATTCTTGGACCTCCCATACACAGTTGACCATTACTGGGTTAGTTGGCCTGCAGTTTGTAAGTTATTCTAATAAATTCCCTTTATAGAGCCATTCCATAAGTTCCTTGACTAAATCTAGCAAATCCTGCAAAAAGACATCCTGACTCAACTAAGGTGAAAGCTGAAGCTTAATGTGTTACATGCCACGCCACATACCCATACCTGTGTATATATGCACACACACACATACCCGCACTAGTAGCGGGGGACAAAGACTGACATACGGAGACAGAGGTTTAAAATATTAAAGGGAAGTCTTTATTACAGTCTATAACTAGTGGTGTGATCTGTATCACTTGCTCCTTGACAGCTCTTCTTTTCTGGACCACTCATCTAATGTGTTCCTTCTAGCTTCAATTCCTGAGTTTCTTGTCTGTTAAGCAGGTCCCACTCAAGTCTCACATGCTGTCTCTCTGTCTCAATCAATATTTGTCTCCAAGACATTATCTCGACAACTTCCTCAATTTCCCTTAACTTTTGTTTTTTAAATAAAAAGCCTGATGTGGTCTTAAATATACCATGTACCTAAAAAAGAGTTTCAGTTCTTGATCATCTTGATTCCATCTCCCAAAAGCTAGGATGATAGTCAAAAATTAACCCTCTATATTTTATCTTGTGTGACTTCAAAAACATGAGTTTCCTGCATTATAAACAAATGTTTTGCCAATTGAGCCATGTCCTTGACTCCTCCCTCATGTTTTCAATTCACTTCAATTCTCTTTTTAAACACCATAATGTCAGTGAAGTCTTCCATATGGTTCAAATAAAATTGTCCAAAAATATGTTAAATTTGATTGTCACAGTATAGTAGTTGGTCATACCATTCAAAAATTATTAATTCAGTCATTTTGAAACCACATTTCCACTGTAGAAAGAGAGTTACAAAGGAAGTCTGTATTTCCCATTTCACCTCTTGTACATATCTGTTTACTTCCCAGTTTTTTTCCCACATTATGGTATAACATTAAGCCCTTGCCATGTGTAATCACTTGTTCTTAGGTTTTCAATCAATAGCATGGAGAAATGATGTATTTGAAAGTCATCAGGTTCTGAGAACTCCACATATGTGAATAGGATTACTACCTTTCAAAGGGTTTACGGAAGTGAGTTTGTCCTTTCCCTATCTTCTATGAGGACCATTGTGGATGCTAAGCAGTTCTCCTGGTGCTCTTCAGAATGCTGAGGAACAAAATTACCATTATCCTCATATTACCTAGTGGAAGGTATTTTGTTATAACCATAAAAATTAATTAAGATATACATAGACTGAGGCTAATTACTTAGATCTAAGGTGTGACTGCATCACCTTGCCAGTGGTAGCTAAGAGTAAACAAATAGAAGAATTTTTTATTGGAAAATAATTGTTTACTTTTACAACATGACATACTGTTCTTGAAAACTTTGTATTTCTTGTGTACTGTGCTGAAAAGAAAACAATATAATTTGACCAAATAAAAACTTAATTTAATTGAATGTAGTTGTAGAATCCATAATTTGTGTGCTAACCTTTGTTAAATAAGCATAGGAACCAGTTGCACTGATACATTTGAAAAGACAATAAATCAGAGGAATTGATTTTTCTGGATTTTCATTGACCCTACTAAATTAACTGAGAGCAGGATTAAACATTCAGCTAACTGGAACAAAATATTTAAATGTACATTAATAATGTATACATATATGTAAACACACACTTATATGTAAATATATGTGTGTATGTATATATGTGTGTATATATATATATATATATATATATATATATATATATATGCTAATAAAACAACTAAAAATGACCAAAGAGCTATGATGTTTTTGTTTTTGTCCATGTGGGTTTTGGATCCTTGTATTCTCACAGTTCTATACAGAGGCAAAAGCATTATTATAATATGAATGGACAAAACCTTATGTAAGATTAACCTTACTAGATTTCACAAAGCCCTCTGTATCCTACACAAGATTTTTTTTCACATATCTGTTTCACATAGAAGATGTTGCTTGGGAAGGTCTGAAAACCAGTTCTCTTGTTCTGAGTGTTAGGAATTTTGTGAGTGTAATCATTTTATATTATGAAATACAAATGGTCTGGACCTTGATATCTTTCCTCTGACTTTCATCTGTTTTTCTCCAGTACAGCGTTTTTCTCATTGTACTGTGATGTAGTGGGTTCTTGTCATCCTAGCATAGACTAATATTCATTCTTATGTATTTCTATTTTCAGGTACTTAGCTGAGGTAAAATAGAAGATTACAGGAAAATCCTCAAAAGGAGTCATTCCACAATTTCATTCCCATCTACAAACACACCCAACAAGTACATTAGGACTGTCACAGTCTGTAAATACACTTTCTCTACTGTGAATCAAAAAATACAAGTGTTGCTGAGTAAGGAAAATGAATAAATTCCATGAAGTACAGACCCAGCACCAGGAGTAAAAAGACCTCTCTTCCCTTGTGGGAAGCATCTCCTGTTGACTGCAAGCTTCTCACTTTCTGCCATTCCAAATGATCTGGTGTCTGCCAGAAAATAAAAGCTGCTACAACCCTAGTTAATCCTTCAGTGTCTGAAAACGACCATAGGCATCTCATTCTTTTTTTTTTTTTTTTTAGGCATCTCATTCTTATTCATGTCATAGTTAGTCCAGTTCCAGAATGTGGGGTTAGGAAGAATTAGTGAGATGGCATTTTGGTAAAGATTGAAGAGGTGTTTCCATGATTTTTCAAATATTCCATGTGAAATAAAATATATGCATTCATACAGGCATGCATATATCGTATATCTTGTAAGTGATTTGAGATACCTAATAAAATAATAAAGTCATTTGTACTGGCTGGTTTTGTGTCAACTTGAGAAAATCTGGAGTTATCACAGAGAAAGGAGTTACCATTGAGGAAATGCCTTTATGAGATCCAGCTGTAAGACATTTTCTCAACTAGTGATCAAGGAGGAAGGGCCCAGACCATTATGGGTAGTGCCATCCCTGGGCTGGTAGACCTGGGTTCTATAAGAAAGCAAGCTGAGCAAGACAAGGGAAGCAAGCCAGTAAGTAACATCCCTCCATGGCCTCTGCATCAGCTCCTGCTTCCTGACATGCTTGAGTTCCAGTTCTGACTTCCTTTCGTGATGAGCAGCAATATGCAAGTGTAAGCTGAATAAACCCTTTCCTCCCCAACTTGCTTCTTGGTCATGATGTTTTGTGCATAAATAGAAACTCTGACTAAGACATTCATCCTTTTATTTCAAAACTAAGTTCATCTTTACCAATAGCTCAGACACTTCTTTCTGGAACTTGCTACAAACACCCAGAAGAGGATTGTGGATACCTTTGAGTCTCTTAGCTCTCTTAACTCAAGAACATAATATATATGGCTTCTGTCAAATTCTTTTCTTCATTAATAATTATTATTTTGTTGTTTCTTTCTCAGCATCTTAAGTCTCTATGCCAATTCCAAAGTTTCCATTCATGGGTTCTTGGTATCTATTAAATACTTATAAATCCTGATTTTCCTCTCTCAAATTTAACATTCTTTGATTCCTTTGTTTGTTTTTCATTTGTTTCTTTTGTTTTGTTTTCTCTTCCCTTACATGTATACAAGGCAGTGGGGCATGATCTGTGTTTATATTAGACTAATTACTGGTGCCTAAAGCTGCCAGGATCTAACTCCAAAGATTAGTGTTGTACTGGCATTGGTAAGCCTGCTGCCAAAGTTCAGAAATACTGAGATCCAGTAGGTACCTCAACTGAATCTTTTTTTAAAATTTGCTTTATATAATCCCCCTCACACACCCACAGAATCCTACTCTCCTCCCTACCTCCTTTTCTCCTCTGTGAGGTTGGGGACACCACGATCTATCTTCTCCAATACAGCACATCAAGTCTCTGTAGGACTAGGCACGTCATCTACCTCTGAGTCCAGACAAGGCAGCCCACATCTGTTATATATGTGCAGAAGGGCCTAGGTCAAGCCTGCGAATGTGCTTTTCTTGATGGTACAGTGTCTGAGGTCTCTAAGGGTCCAGGTTAGTTGGCTCTGTTGATTTTTCTGTGTAATTCATACCTCATTGGGAATGCAATCCTTCCCCTAACTCTTTCATAAGAGTCCCCAATCTCTATTTACTGATTGGCTCTGGGTTTCTGAATCTCTCTGAATCAGTTCTTATTAGAAGATAGCCATTCTAGAGTCATGGCTGCAAGCATAACAGAATATCATTAATAGTATTAGAAATTGGTACTTGCCCATTGAATGGGTCTCAGTTTCTTCTCCATCCCCCAACACTGCATTTATTGTAGACAGGATAACATTTTCGTAACTTTATTTTAAAAAAACAAAGATAAATGTACAGATATTAAGCATTTTTGCATAAAAGTATACAATACATTTTCATAAGGTTGTAATTAAGTAGTTATAGGTACATATACATACACATATGTATATGTGTAACAAAAATATAGGAAAAGAGGTTATTAACTTGAGATAGGAGAGAAACTGGGAGGGGCTGTATGAAGGAAAGGGGATATGATACAGTTCTATTTTAAGTAAAATATATTCTTTTTTTCTTTTTTTCTTGACCTTCACACAGTCTGTAGGTCTTTTCTAATGTGTTCAGAGCTTTCTGGGGTTAGTATATCATTATCAGTGACTACATATTATGTCTATTCGTTTGTGACTGGGTTATCTCACTCAGGATGATATTCTCTAGATGCATCCATTTTCTTGAGAATTTCCTTAGGCCATTTTTTCTGATAGCTGAGTAGTATTCCACTATGAAAATGTACCACAATTTTTGTATCCATTCATCTACTGAAGGACATCTGGGTTCTTTCCTGCTTCTGGCTATTATAAATAGAGCTGCTACGAACATTGTGGTGCATGTATCTTTGTAGTATAATGGAGTATCTCTGGGGTATATGCCCAGAAGTAGAATAGCTGGATCTTCAGGTAGTACTATGTCCAATTTTCTGAGGAATCGCCAGACTGATTTCCAGAGTGGTTGTATCAGTTTACAACCCCACCAACAGTGGAGAAGTGTTCCTCTTTCTGCACATCCTCACCAGCATCTATTGTCATCTGAGTTATGGATCTTGGCCAATCTGACTGGTGTGAGGTGGAATCTCAGGATTGTTTTGATTTGCATTTCCCTGATGGATAAGGATGTCGAGCACTTCCTCAGATGTTTCTCGGCCATTCGGTGTTCCTCGATTGAGAACTTTTTAAGTCTGGACCCCGTGTTTTAATAGGGGTGTTTGAGTCTCCGGTATCTTCCTTTTTGAGTTCTTTGTATACCTTGGATATTAGGCCTCTATCTGATGTGGGGTTGATAAAGATCTTTTTCCACTCCGTTGGCTGCCGTTTTGTGTTCATGATATTGCCTTTAGTCTTACAGAAACTTTGCAATCTCATGAAGTCCCATTTGTCAATCCTTGAGCTTAGAACTGGAGCTATTGGTGTTCCGTTTAGGAAATTTTCTCCTGTGTTCTAAGGTTTTCCCTACTTTTTCTTCTAATAGTTTCAGTGTACCTGGTTTAATGTGGAGATCTTTGATCCACTTGCACTTGAGCTTTGTACAAGGAGATAAGAAAGGGTCTATTTTCATTCTTTTGCATGCTGTGTGCGAATTGGACCAGCACCATTTGTTGAATAGGCTGTTCTTTTTCCATTGAATGTTTGCAGCTCCTTTGTCAAAAATCAGGTGACCATATACATGAGGGCTCATTTCTGGATCTTCTAATCTATTCCATTGATCCACGTGTCATTTCTATACCAGTTCCATGCAGTTTTCAGCACAATTGCCTTGTAATAAAGCTTGAGGTCAGGGATAGTGATTCCCGCAGATGATTTCTTATTGTTGAGGATGGATTTTGCTATTCTAGGTCTTTTGTTATTCCATATAAAATTGCACATTATTCCTTCTACCTCAGTGAAGAACTGGGTTGGAATTTTGATGGGGATTGCATTGAATCTGTAGATTGCTTTTGGTAAGATGGCCATTTTAAAAATGTTTATCCTTCCAATCGATGAGCATGGGAGATCTATCCATTTTCTGAGATCTTCCTCAATTTCCTTCTTTAGAGGTTTGAAGTTCTTGTCATACAGGTCCTTCACTTGCTTAGTTAGAGTCACACCAAGGTATTTCATACTTTTTATGACTATTGTGAAGGGTACCTTTTCCCTAATTTCTTTCCTCATATATTTGTCCTTTTAGTATAGGAAGACTACTGATTTGTTTGAGTTAATTTTATATCCAGCCACTTTGCTGAACTTGTTTATCATCGGTAGGAGTTCTATGGTGGAATTTGTGGAATTGCTTATGTGCACTATCATGTCATCTGCAAATAGTGATGTTTTTACTTATTTCTTTCCAATTGGTATCCCTTTGATTTTCTTTTGCTGTCTAATTGCTCTGGCCAGGACTTCCAGTACTATGTTGAATAGATAGGGGGAGAGTGGGCAGCCTTGTCAAGTCCCTGATTTTAGTGGAATTGTTTCAAGTTTCCCACCGTTAAGTTTGATGTTGGCTGTTGGTTTGCTGTATATTGCTTGTATTATGTTTAGGTATGGGCCTTGGATTCCTGTTCTTTTCAAGACTTTTAACATGAAGGGGTGTTGAATTTTGTCAAATGCTTTCTCAGCATCTAGTGAGATGACCATGTGGATTTTTTCTTTGAGTTTGTTTATATGGTGGATTACATTGATGGATTTCCATATGTTAAACCACCCCTGCATGCCTGTGAGTTGTTTCTGGGGGAGTGCAAGCCTCTGGGGTTAGCATCCCACTATCAGTGACTGCATATTATGTCTGTTCTTTTGTGACTGGGTTATCTCACTCAGGATGATATTCTCTAGATGCAGCCATTTTCTTAAGAATTTGGTTAAGTCATTGTTTCTGGTGGCTGAGTAGTATTCCATTGTGTATATGTACCACAATTTTTGTATACATATGGGTAGGTTGGTGTCCATATTGAACAGCTGGGTTTCCTGTCCGTAAATTGAGGTGGCCTTTTCAGCTTCCATATCCTAAATAATGTGAGTCACAGCTAACTTTACCCTGTTTGTTTTTGGGGAGCCTCCCTTATCCTAGGTCTCTACCATGTGCTAAATATGCCTTCAACCTCCACGACACCTGCATATTCAGATTTACATTCATTTTCAAGACCTTCAGGCCATTGTTCCTGTCCCTTCCACATCTGATCCAGACATCACCCCTTCTCTATCCCTTCTTCCACCCAGTTCTTTCTCTTCATCTGTCTCCTATGACTATTTTCTCTCCCTATATAAGTGAGACCAAACATTCTTTCTTTGTGCCTTCCTTTTTGTTTAGCTTCCTTGGGTGTGTGGAGTAAAGCATGGGTATTCTGTATTTTATGTCTAATGAACACTTATAATTATACATATCATATAATTATATATAATATAGTATTATATTTATATTATATTATATAATATAAAATATATAATATACCATACATATCTTTTGGTTCTGGGTTATCTTATTCCAGATGATATTGTCAAGTTTCACCCATTTGCCTGCAAAATTCATATCTTGGTTTTTAATAGCTGAATAGTATTTCATGGTGTAGATATACCAGATTTTCTTGCTTCATTCTTAAGTTGAAGTACATCTCTGGTGTTTCCAATTTCTGTTGATTATGAATATAGCTGCTATGAACATTGTTGAGCAAGTGTCTTTCTGGGATGGCGGAACATCTTCAGTGTAGGTGCCCAGGAGTGGTATAGCTGAGTCTTGAGGTAGAACTATTATAAGTTTTTAGAAACCAACAAATTGACTTCCAAAGTGGTTGTCAAGTTTGCACCCCCACCGGCAGTGGAGAAGTTAGTGTTCCACTTGTTCCACATCCTCACTTGATTATTGCCACACCAAGATATTTTATATTATTCATGGGTATTGCACAGGGCCTTGTTTCCCTCATTCCTATTTCAGCCCATTTATCATTTGTGTAATGAAGGGTTACTGATTTCCTTGAGCTAATTTTATATCCAGCCACTTTGCTGAAGTTGTGTATCAGCTCTATGAGTTTTCTGGTAGAATTTGGGGAGTTTCACTTATTCATACCATTATATCTTCTGCAAATACACATTGTATCCTTTTAAACTCCTTTTGTTGTCTTATTGCTCTGCCTAGAACTTCAAGTACTATATTGAATAAATAGGAAGAGAATGGAAAACCTTGCCTTGTACCTGACTTTAGTGGAATTACTTTAAGTTTCTTCCCATTTCATTTGACATTGGCTGTTGGCTTGGTGTATATTGCCTTGATTATGTTTGGGTATTTCATAGTATCTCTGATCTCTCTAACAATTTTACATGAAGGGGTGCTGATTTTTGTCAAAAGCAATTTCAGCATGTAATAAGATGATCATGGGATTTTTTTTCTTTCAGTTTGTTTATGTGATAATTTGCGTTGATTTTCATATACTGAACCATCCATCCATGCATCCCTGGGATGAAGTCTCTTCGGTCATAGTGAATAATGTTTTTAATGTGTCCTTGCATTTCATTTGTATTTTATTGAGCATTTTCACATCAATATTTCTAGGAGTAATTGGTCTGAAGCCCACTTTCTTTGATGTGTCTTTCTGTGGTTTTGGTACCAGGGTGACTGTGGCTTCATTGAATGAGTTTGTCAGTGTTCCTTCTGCTTCTATATTGTGGAATCGTTTGAGAAGTACTGGTAGCAGCTCTTCTTTGAAAGTCTTGTAGAATTATGTACTAAAACCATATAGAACTTGTTTTGGTTTGGTTTGTTTTCTTGGGGGTTTTGCTTGTTTGTTTTGTTGGTAAACTTTTGATGACTGCTTTCATATTTTTAGGGGGTGCGGAAATATTAAATAGTTTACCTGATATTTATTTGACTTTGGTAAGTTGTATCTGTATAAAATTTTTTCCATTTTGTTAAATATTTTCCAGTTTTTATAGGATACAGGCTTTTGAAGTAGGACCTAGAGATTCTTTATATTTCCTCAGTGTATGTTGTTACGCCTTTCTTTTCTTTACTAATTTTGTTTATTTGGATACTGTCTTTTGGTTAGTGTGACTAAGGGTTTGTCTGTCTTTTCTCAAGTAACCAGCCCTTGGTTTCATTGATTCTTTGTATTGGTTTCTTTGTTGTATGTTAATGATTGATTTCAGCGCTAATTTTGATTATTTCCTGCATTCTACTTCTCTTTTCTATGCTTGATAATTAATTTCTTGAGCATTTGTTTGTAATTTTAAGTAGCTGGCATGAGAATTTGTTAATTTCTTTAATTGAACAACTTTATTTTAAAAAAAACAAAGATAAATGTACAGATTTTAAGCATTTTTGCATAAAAGTATATGAATACATTTTTGTCAATACTTGGTTTTATTTAAAGGTTTGATAGTGTGCATTAAGTTCTTACTAGTTACAATGAGTATAAAGTACATGTAAAACAAGATGTAGCCTGAAATTAGTCAAAGTTTTATTTATGGTGGAACTTAGTGCTAATAATTTGCTTTTTAGCACCCCCTTTGCTATATCCCATAAAATTGAGTAGGTTATGAGTAGCATGTAGGTTTGCAGCAGCTCTGGGTTTTGGTCATGATACCAGCCCCCACCCAGCTTTCCTTGAATCCACTGATAAAAGATACAAACAAACACACTGTCGATTTTCAATTACTTTCTTTGGCACAATTACTGGCATTATTAAATCCCAACAGCTAGCATTATAAGGGAAGTCTCTAAGCTCTCTATACCACCCACCTGCCCTAAACACACCTGACCACCAACCCACAGAGGGGCCTGTATGGCCATTCAGTTTCAAGATCTCCTATGGCTGGGCAACTTTTCTCCATCAGTAGCGTGGAACTCTCTGTCTCTCCTTTCCTTGTGTCTGTCTCTTGCCCCCAGGAACCTGAAAGTCCTTCATATGCAGCTTTCTTCTTGCGTCAGATTGTTTGGTAAACTTTTTTGCCAGGCTTTACATTGAAGTCGTGTCTATCTTTTATTATCATGCTGTGTTTCTTGTATACCAGAAAATGGTGGATTTTGGTTTTGCATCCATTCTTTTAACCTGTGTCTTTTCATTGAGCCTAATAAGGTTGAGAGATAGTAATGGCCAGTGATTGTTTCTTTCTGTGTTTCTATGGTGGTGGTAGTGGTTGTGGTGGTGTGCGAATTTGTATGGGCTTCCCTTGGTTTTGCTGGTATAAAATTATTTATTTCCTATGGTTTCTTGGATATACTTATCATGCTTCTGTTATTTTTTATAAGACTGAATTAGTAAATAGATATTGTTTGAACTTAGATTTGGACTCAGAAAGCAGGGCAGATGGGTGGTGGAAGGGAAGCTAATCTGTATGGTTCAAGGTCCACACATCTGATAAATGTGGACAGAGATTGGGAGGGGGAGAGTGAACGTAACTGGAATCTTAAGATAAAGCTTAGCTGAGCATTTCATACACAAATCAGCAAAGCACTATTAATTCAACTGTCTACTTGACACCATGCTTTCAGGTATCTAATTTGTCAGACTACACTTAGTCAACATTTTTCTTGCAAACTATGCTGGTATAATTTATACAGTTTTTCTTAATGAGATTTCTTAGCAATATACAAACAACCGATTTCATATTCGACAATGACTAAAATATTTAATTTTCCCAAATATCAATTTTGTCATCATTAGCTTTTCTTTAGGTGGTTTCAGGGCTAAATTAAATGATTTTTATAAGTATTCAGGCACATAATTCTCAATAAATGTTTGTTGTATATTTGAAATTATTAATTCTGTTTTCTTTTTTTCATTGTATTGCTTAAGTCAGAGATTTTTTGTATGGTCTGGAAGAACCCAAAATTTGCAATTCGCTTCCTCTGTCTCTCAAGTACTAGAAAATATGTGTGTGAAACCTACCTGGTTTTATTTTTTAAGTAAAGGTTTACACCCAATAACATTTATTACTTACAAAAACATATATTTTTATTATTGATTAATAGTAATGTAATGGTAATATTTGGAGATATAGAATTGATTATTGACCTGAAGTAAAATGATCAATCTTAGGAAGGAAAAGGCTACTCATGTAGCTCATCTTGCATTTCTTACCAGCTTCAGTTTTAAAAAAATGGAGGAGTGCTGAATAAATTGTTCAGCAATAACAAGTCAAGTGTTTGATATGTAAGCATAGGAGCCTGCCACATAACCAGCACTCAATAACAGACGCAAAACTGTAGTGCACGCTTGCAATCTACAACTAGGAAGGTAGAGTCAGGAGGGTTCTTAGAGCTCGCTGGTCAGCCGACCTAACTTAATCAGGTTCAATGACAACCCTGCTGGAAAAAATTAGAGGCAGTGATATCCTCCTGCATCCTCTAACTTTATGTGTGCATACACATATTCAAGGTACAAGCACACATACACACATACTCTCTCTCTCTCTCTCTCTCTCTCTCTCTCTCTCACACACACACACACACACACACACACACATACACACACACACACACTCAAGAGTAGGTACACATAGGGTTCAGCCAGGGGAAAGAGCTATCCTAAGCAGAAAATGAAACAACTTAAAATTGATAGTAGTGACAGGAAATTAGTATACCCATTAAGGTTAAGAAGGAAAAAAGAGACTTTGGGTTTCCTGTAAACCCAAATCGAAAGGAAAGACAGACCCATATTTGAAGTCATGTGCAAAGGAGTGTAGGTATTTACATGTGAGGCAACCATTTTCATTTCAAAGTGCATTGCTCTTTGACTGTTTCTAGCCTTTTGAGCCAGGGAGGGGTCTCTAGTTGTTCAAAAGTAATAATACTCTGAACACAAAAATGTATTTTCAAGGTCTTCCTAAAAGTTGCCTGCCCAGAACACTCATACAGGGCTGGGCTCCCTTGGTCTGCCATTATTCATGGGCAGGCCTCGGAGCCACTTGTACCATCTGCCTCCAGCTGTGTTGGCATAACAGAGACTCAAATGTGCAGCAACAATCTCCAACCCCAAATTTATTGTAAAAGCCACCATTTCTATTTCATTTGGCTAGTAAACAATCTCTTACTATTAGGAAGCTTAATTATAAATAACAGTCTAGCCTCTTTTAATTGAAATCTACATTTATTTAGATCCTTTTCATGAGGCTAGAATTAAAAACAAAAAGAGAGTTGAATAGAAATGGACCACACTATTCAAACAGAAAAAAAAAAAGGCAAATGCTGCTTAACATTAAAATGACCCTGAAAAGTAAAAAATACTTAATACTTATTATTTCTTCCTGTTAGTCTAAAACTACATTGCTAGTGTTACTTCTCCTGTTGTTACTGACCTATAAAGAAGTAATTAAAAATATTGTTAATATATTAAGGTGTATTTGCAGAAATGTATATAATTCATTGTGAATAGGGATGGTTTTACTAAATGTATATATTCATCATAATTAATCATTTTACTAAAATTATTAATTAATATGTATGAATAATTAAATGAAATGCTCTACAATCATAATTTTGGATAATTTAGTTAACATAAACAATGGGAAATATATGATAGTGTAGGGGTTATTCTGATGCTCTCCTGTTTCCTACATGGTTCTTGATCTGTCAGTAATGAAGCCTTGGGACAAAATAGGTGCTGGGCAAAACAGGTTCTACTTCTGAGTCCTTGAATGAAAAGAGAGGCAAGGAAGGAGAGGAGAGTTGTCATGGTTTGTAAAGAGAACAGCCAAGCAGCCATGTGAGGTCTCAGGAGAAGCAGAGGCTTGTGGATGCTACTACAGAGATGTTTAGCAAGGTCTAGATGTAAATGGGTGCTGAAGTTTGGGGCAGGCCAGAGGTACAGAGCTATGAGTATTGATGAAGGCATGCTACCATCAAGAGTGTAAAAATGCCCAGCAATTGTGCCAAGACAAGTTGAAAGCAAGTAAGTGTGTGTGTGTGGGTGTGTGTGTGTGTGTGTGTGTGTGTGTGTGTGTGTGTGTGTCTTTTATCCAACAATTTAAGGGAAGCTGGGTAGGGGCTGGTAGCACTGCCTATTTTGTGAGCTAATGGAGGGTAAACAAAAGCTACATGAAATATGATATTAATCAGAATATATTTTTATGAATTATGTAAAATTTTATAAAATAATTTAGCCTCATAGCTTTCTGTATCATTCTAATTAATAGTTACTTATAATATATTTCATACATAATTATTGGGCTAGTAAATTAATCTCAAAAGCTCCTAGCATGCTTCAGTCTGTACCTTGGAAAACAATCTTATAGAAGACAAAATAAGTTTAACTATATTTTCTGCCTTATGGAGTTTATGATCAAATAATAGGACTAAGACAAAATAAGATCACAAGGATAAGAAGGTTGATGATTAGCAACTTGGGAATTTAAAATTAGAAATATTACAAGACAAGAAAAATATAGTTATTATTGCTGAAACAAGTATAAAATTTGATGGCAAAAGATAAGATGTTCAGTGAAGAAGAAAGTTTACAAGAAGTTGGTATTTATGACAGAACTTGAATGAAGGTTGTTCTTTTAGGAACAATTCTGCAGAAAGATAAAAATGATATTCCAGATGGAGTTCACAGCATGATCCAAGGCCACAGATGATCAAGAAAGGGAGGGGTGGGCATAGCAAACAGTGAGTCATTTATTTTGGCTGGAGAAATATATACAGACCAAAGTAACAGAAAAGAATTTTAGCACAACAAAATAGAGCAGTGATGAATACTATTTTTAGACTCAGGGTTCAGTGAAGAAGAATATAAACCTACCTACCTTTCAATCCATACATCTACCCACAAATGCATCAATGTGACAATGGTTTGTTGAACATTAATAGTCAAAGCTGTTTACAACCAAAATGCAAGTAAAATAAGCAGGAAATTAACTTTATCCTTTTACCATTGAGGAATTTAGGTATGTCACACCAAGAAAATGACCATAGGAAAGCAAAATGTGTTGTCTTGCCTCATGCTTTGTTTGAATTAATGATATGGAGAACACTGAAAACAAAGTATGACAAGATAAAAGAAGAGAGGGTTGTAGGGGATATTTTTGGCAGGCCCATACATAGTTGTACCTCTGAGAAATTATACTATGCAATAGGCCAAGTATAAGAGGAGACAGTGGAAGCCCGTGCAGGGACATGACATAAGGGTGAGATAGAAAAAGCCTGAATGAGAGATGTGAGAGAGGCACACCACAGAGGGTGAAGAGAGTACTAGAGTGGCTGGAGCCCTTGTAAACACAGCTCCTGGCACACCTAGCATACCTGGCAGCTGCAGAGGGATGACATAAGCTTATTTAGGTCCCTGAAGACAGGCCAGTAGAATAGTCTGATTACTAACAGTGAGGATGTTATTTTGTATAGAAACTTACACTAAAAGGGGAATCTTCATTTGTTGGGGTGTCTGCATTCTGTAGGGAAACAAATTATACAATATATTCACATTGGAAAAGATAGTAAGGTAAAGTTGCTTTGTCCTATTTGAAGTGCTGGTCCTGGCCTGCTTTTTCTGACCTTTACCACCTTCTTCTTTCTAGGATTAAATATGTGATGACATTTAAGCCGGACTTCAAATTCCACTCTGAGTTTTAGTAAACTCTGCCATATGCATATGCATGAGGTATATATGATAGTAAATTAGCATTTCTGTTTCTTGAAAGGCTTTTTTGTTATGAGTCTATCTCAAATAAAACAACAAACAGTAAATATTATTTTCCTTTTTAATATAACTTTTTACATTCTGGCAAAATATCGAAAATTGATGTATCTGTCAATCATTAGGCAAAGAAGAACTCCTGTCATACAATCCAATCATCATGTGATTACATAAATTAATTACTGACTCTCGTAGAAGCTCAGACGAACAGATGTATAGCACATGGGTTCTCAACCTGTGGGCCACGATCTTTCTTTGAGAGTCATATATCAGATATTATGTATATCAGATATTTAAGTTATGCCTTTTAACAGTAACAAAATTATAGTTGCAAATTACAACAAATTAATTTATGGCTGCCTGACACTACAACTTGAAGTACTATCTGAATTAAAGGTTTGTAATTTGAGAAAGGTTGATGACCAATGAGAAATGATGTTGATCTAGAGAAATGCATCATAAATATGAAACTTAGAGAACTCTAGACAGGAATAAAAAGTCTATTAGGAAATAGACTAGCTGAGATTCTATATTACATTGTGACAAAAACCTGTCTATATGTCATCTATGTCTGGAAACTTTATAGGAAGCTGAATTTTAAAAGTATAAAACAATAAATGTAATACACACGAGGTTTTGTAACAGTTTAATATTCAGAATATGGAATTTTTTATTAAATATTCTCTGCATTTACATTTCAGGTGTTATTCCCTTCCCCAATCACATCCATCCTCCCCCTCCAATTGCCTCCATGATAGTGCTCCCTCTCCCAACATCTATTTTAACCAGATTAATATTAAGAATTAAGAGAAAAATAAAAACAGAATAGAAAAAAATGGTAAACATTTAATTCATTGAGAAAACTGTATCTAAAATTGGCTTTAAGGAAGTCATGATTTCTGAAGTGATTGTAGTCATTACAATAAGGCAAGAAAGTTAGCAAAAAATCAGTATGAAATATGCCTTTATGCATCTCAGGTCTTGTCCAGATCCACCATATGTCAAGATCAAGTGTATGAAAGAGTAAACTCATTTGAAATCTGTCCCTTAAAAAATTTACCACTTTCTTGCTCCCTTGCTTACATAAAGCCAACTAGAATTTTCTTCTCCACGATTCTATTTATTCTGTTTAGTTCTTTTTGCACTTCATTGCCTAAGCAGCATTCTTTCAAGCAGGTGGGCCTACTAGCATTTAAGGCTAGTGAGAGAACCTGGTTTCATCTATTCGATGTTTGTACTGCATGAAGAATTGAAGTTCTTAACCAAGATTTCAGACAAAACCCTGAAAGATGAGGTAGAGTGTGACAGTGCCAGAAAATCCTTAGCCCTGGGAAAGGCATAAAAGAGAAATCAGGATGATAGAAATACAAGGAACATCTGCCTGCTTAAGTGGCAGGCAATGACTGGAACCCTCTCAAGAAAGCATCTGTGTGGGATGCAAATGCCATGGCTCTGTAGGTGCCAAGACCACAAGGACATCACTACCCAGGATCATTGGTACATACAAGGATACTGTCTGCTCCAGATAGTGGATATGGAATTATATTGTTTTATATTGCTCTTTTATGAGATCTGACTCTTACAGTATAAGTGCTTTGCCTAGTTTTGTGTTGCTTTCATCCATTACTTCCTATACTGCTATATCAAGGATTTAGAATAAGAGAGGGCACTCTGTGCCACTTAGCCTTGGGTAAAAATTGAATTGTCTTTGTTTGTTTATTTAAATAACAATGATTTTAGAATTTTGAAAACAAATTAAAACTTTTGAGATTTTAGAGATTAGAGGTGAAATAATATATTTTTCATATCATAATTAATTTATTATTATTGAATTAATTTATTTTTTAAACTTTATTTTATTTTATTTTTAAACTTTATTTTAAAAAACAAAAATAAAAATTTTTTTAACATTTTTGCATGAATGTATATACAAATACAAATGTGTCAGTGCTTGGCTTTTTTTTTTCTTTGGTTTTTACAATGAGCAAAAAGTACATGTAAAACAGGGTGTAACCCGGAATTTATCAATGGGTTCTTGGTGTATAAGGATTCAGCATGGCTTTTTGTTGTTGTTTTCTTTTTTTCTTTTTTTCTTTTTTTCTTGAACTTCACACAGTCTGTGAGTTGTTTCTGGGGCAGTCCGAGCCTCTGGGGTTCCATCCCACTATCAGCGACTGCATATTATGTCTGTTCTTTTGTAACTGGGTTACCTCACTCAGGATGATATTCTCTAGATGCAGCCATTTTCTAAAGAATTTGGTTAAGTCATTGTTTTAAATGGCTGAGTAGTATTTCATTGTGTAAATACACCACAATTTTTGTATCCATTCATCTACTGAAGGACATCTGGGGGTTTTCCACTTATTGCTATTATAAATAGAGCTGCTATGAACATTGTGGTGCATGTATCTTTGTTGTATATTGGAGAGTCTCTGGGATATATGCCAAGAAGTGGAATAGCTGGATCTTCAGGTAGTACTATGTCCAATTTTCTGAGGAATCACCAGACTGATTTCCAGAGTGGTTGTATCAGTTTACAACCACACCAAGAGTGGAGAAGTGCTCCTCTTTCTCCACAACCTGGCCAGCATTGCTGTCATCTGAGTTTTGGATCTTGGCCAATCTGACTGGTGTGAGGTGGAATTTTGAGGTTGCTTTGATTTGCATTTCCCTGATGGCTAAGGATGTCAAGCACTTCCTTAGATGTTTCTGAGCCATTCGATATTCCTCAATTGAGAACGGTTTGTATAACTCTGTACCCCATTTTTAAATAGGGTTGTTTGATTCTCTGGTGTCTAGCTTTTTGAGTTCTTTTTATACCTTGGATATTAGGCCTCTATCTGATGTGGAGTTGATAAATATCTTTTCCCACTCTGTTGGCTGCCATTTTGTATTCTTGACAATATCCTTAGCCTTACAGAAACTTTGCAATCTCATTAAGTCCCATTTGTTAATCTTTGACCTTAGAGCTTGAGCAGTCGGTGTTTTGTTCAGAAAATTGTCTCTTGTGCCTATGTGTTCTAAGATTTTCCCTATTTTCTCTTCTAATAGTTTCAGTGTATCTGGTTTAATGTGGAGATCTTTGATCCACTTACAGTTGAGCTTTGTACAAGGAGATAATAAAGGGTCTAATTTTCATTCTTTTGCATGCTGTGTGCCAGTTCGACCAACACCATTTCTTGAATAACCTGTCCTTTTTCCACTGAATGTTTGCAGCTCCTTTGTCAAAAATCAGGTGACCATATACATGAGGGCTCAGTTCTGGATCTTCTATCCTATTCCATTGATCCACGTGCCTATTTCTGTACCAGTACCATGGAGTTTTCAGCACTTGTAATATAGCTGGAGGTCAGGGATAGTGATTCCCACAGATGTTTTTTTGTTGTTGAGGATGGATTTCACTATTCGAGGTCTTTTGTTATTCCATATGAAATTGCACATTGATCTTTCCAACTCAATGAAGAACTGGGTTGCAATTTTGCTGGGGATTGCATTGAATCTGTAGATTGCTTTTGGTAGGTTGGCCATTTTTAAAATGTTGATCCTTCCAATCCATGAGCATGGGAGATCTTTCAATTTTCTGAGATCTTCCTCGATTCCCTTTTTAGAGGTTTGAAGTTCTTGTCATACAGGACATTCACTTGCTTAGTTAGAGTCACACCTAGGTATTTCATACTTTTTGTGACTATTGTGAAGGGTATCTTTTCCCTAATTTCTTTCTCCACATGTTTGTCCTTTGAATGTAGGAAGGCTACTGATTTGTTTGAGTTAATTTTATATTGCTTAACTTGTTTATCAGCTGTAGGAATTCTATGGTGGAAGTTGTGGGGTCACTTAAGTATGCTATCATGTCGTCGGCAAAGAGTGATGTTTTTACCTCTTCCTTTCCAATTTCTATCCCCTTGATCTCCTTTTGCCTTTTAGTATTCTTTCTTTGCTTTGGGCACTTGGTGTTTTGACTATTATGTGTCGGGAGAAATTTCTTTTGTGGTCCAACTTATTTAGAGTTCTGAAGGCTACTTTTGTGCTCATGGTCATCTCATGCTTAAGGGTAGTGAAGTTTTCTTCTACAATTTTGTTGAAGATATTTACTGTGCTACTTAGTTGATATTCTTCTCCCTCTTCTATTCCTATTATCCTTAGGTTTGGTCTTCTCATTGTGTTCTGGATCTCCTGGACATTTTGGGTTAGGAGCTTTTTGGTTTTGTATCTTCTCTGGCTGTTTTGTCTATGTTTACAATGTTGTCTTCGGCCCCCGAGATTCACTCTTCCATATCTTGTAGTCTATTGGAAATGCTTGCTTCTGTGACTCCTGATTTCTTTTTTAGGTGTTCTACCTCTAGAGTTATCTCTTTTTGTGTTTTCTTTGTGTCAATTTTCATTTTAAATTCCTTTTTCCGTTCCTTCATCTCTTTGGTTCTGTTTTCCTCTAGTTCTTTGAGTTTTTTGAGGGTTTTTCTTGTTTTCTCTTTAAAAGCTTCTGATTATTTTTGCTTCTCCTCCCGTTCTTGTTTAAGGATCTTTATCAGAGTCTTGAGGTATGATTTTAGGTCTGTGTCTTCTTTTTCTGGAGTGTTTGGCATTCCGCTGTTTGCTGTGATGGGAGATCTGGGTACTGGTGTTGTCTTCATTTCTTTGGGATATGCTCTTTAGCTTTCCTCTTGCCATCTTGTTGTCAGTGATATGTTCTTGCCTTTCCATTTTACCTGATCTGTGTCCCTGGATCTCCACTGGTCCAGGTGGTGGATGGTCCAAGCCCTGTTCTGTGCCCCAAAGCCGCTGTGTGGGAACAGAGGTCCCAGTGCTGGGTTCCTGGTCCCCGGGTCAGGCAAGGCAGGGGTGTGCTTTCCATGCGCACTTGGCAGAGATCTCTCTGCCTCCTGGCTGCTCGGATCTCCTTCTCACCAGGCCTTAACCTTTGGGAACTGCTGGTCCAGGTAGCAGATGGGCTGAGTCCTGTTCTGCGCCCCAAAAGGCTGGGTGGGAACAGAGGTCCCAATGCTGGGTTCCTGGTCCCTGGATCATGCAGGGCAGGGGTGCGCTTTCCATGCGCACTTGGCAGAGATCTCTCTGCCCCCTGGCTGCTCGGATCTCCTTCTCACCAGGCCTTAACCTTTGGGAACTGCTCTCATTTCATAATTTAATACTTTTTAATTTTTGAGAAATTCATATATGATATTTTATTTATACTGTGTCTAGTTCTCTCATTCTCCTTTCCAACTATTCCTGCATTTCCCTCTCCTTCTTAAGTTCAACACCTTTATTTGTTAACTATTATTGTGTTCAGATTAAATATACATTTCATTATGAGATACAGATGGATTTTTAGGGATCACCTTAACTAGTGAGTATAAATTGTCCTCCATATAGTTGAACACTTACTTTCTTTTCTAGTTCCTTTGATAAAAATACTATAGCAAAATATATTAAGGAAGAAATGGCTTGGTTTTGGTTTGTTTTATTTGGTTTTGTTTTCTTGTAGTTCCAGGTTATATTCTGTCGTGACAGGAAAGACAATGCATAAGAAATCTAAGCAGCTGGTCACAGTAGGGCCACAGAGTAATGAATGAAAGTACACATGCTGCTCCGATCATTTCCTTTTCCCTCTCTAGTTGAAGATCCCCTATCTCAGAAATGGTACAGTCAAGATGGTAGGTCTTTCCATCTCAATTGGCACAATTAAAGTAATACCCCACAGAGACTCTGCCAGACAGAGTCTTACGGTTACAGTTGAGGATGCTTGCAGCTAACCATCAGACTGAACATGGGGACCCCAATGAAGTACCTGGAGAAAAAACTGAAGGAACTGAAAGGGTTTGCAACCCCATGGGAATAACAAAACCATCAACCAACTAAACCATCCACAACTCCCGTGAACTAAATCACCAACCATTGTGCACACTTGGAGAGACCCATGGCTCTAGCTGCATATGTAGAAGAGTATACCATTGTCTGTCATCAATGGGAGAAGGGGACTTTGGTCCAGTGAAGGCTCATTTTCCCAGTATAGGGGAATGCCAAAGCACTGAGGCTGAGATGGTGATTGGGACAGGGAGCAGAAGTACCTTCATGGAAACAAGTAAAGGGGGAGGGGAGTGAAGGAGGAGGAGAAAAACATTTGAAATATTAATACACACACACACACACACAAAGTTTTACAGAAGTAGGAAGGATACTTAGCAAGTTGTCTCTTCGAGTATTTAAAACTGTTATGACACTGATCAGAAATAAAATCAATTATGAGATGGAAAGATTAACTAGCTCTACAGTGAAATAAAACTCTCTACAGTTGATGTGTTTTAAGTCATCTGGCCAAACACCTTTTGTTCTTTGACTGAGAAATTTAAATGAGATATAACCACATTCCCAGCCAGCAAAAGGAACGCTGAACTACACTGCATCATTTTTGCCATTCCTGAGTTCCATCTCTGATGGGCTGTCTTAGTCTTGCTGTTATTTTCTGTATGTTGCTCTGCTCAGTCACAGCAGGTTTTATCAACCTAACACCCAAAGTATAAAGTTGTTGAACCGATAGTTTTAGTTCACTTCACCATTAGAAGAAGTTCCATCCAGAAAACCATTTCTCAGTTTTAAAAAACTGTAGTGCTTACAGTAATTCATATTTCTACAGCACTAGGGGGAAGAACCTTGTTTTGTACATACATTATTTGTATTAGGAGTGATCATTCACTGCTTTTCTCTCTTTTCCAATGTTGTACAATTTTTCTCTATCATTTAAAGCAAATATCTTTATCCCTTTTTATTTGGGATAGCTGTATTTGGTCATAAAAAAGGGCCACTTGGTATCTGAACAACCTCACATATTTGCCTAATAATCCCTTTTAAGTAATCTAGCCCTTTGTTAATGGCTTTTTTTTAAGCCAGCCATACACTTAGAATCAAAATTAGCATCTAAATGAGGATGTTTTAAAACGCAGGCCTAGGGGTTGCCAGTTTCACCTTTTTTATAGTTTGCCATGTTAAATTATGTAAAATAGAAATGGTATTTTAGTATTTAATGAGCTAATGCAGAACCTATTGAGACTGTCTCCCATCCCCCAATTTTTCCTCACAGAGCTCACAAACTGCCTTTTAAGGTATGAGAAATGACCATGAACTTTAAAGCATGTGTCAGAATGCAGAGGACCCTTTCTTTCTCCATGACTATGCCATTTCAGAACCAGAATATTACTAGCTGATAATGGTTAGAAATATGAACTTATAAAATATTTTTGTCTGATGTTATATGTATGAAATAATTAATTTTCCATTTAACTTAGTAGAATGTTTATCATACTTTATATATTATTACTTTACCAGCTCAATTAACAAAGAATGTCTTATGCTAAGAAAAATAAATAAAATATCTACTTTAAAATAAGTAAACTATGGAAAACACTTAGTATTTAAAAACCCATAATAAAGAATAAATATATAACAATAAATCAGGATCATGATGAGAGATCAGTGTGTGTTAGTTAGACTTCATAAACATTTACATTGAATTACAGATAGTATTAGTGGATTGATATAAGAAAAAGAGAAAACCATTGTTTTAAGTAATTTGGAAAAAGGACAACAAATCATAGACACTGTGGTACACAGAACTGAAGGTGACTATCAGGCATTATATGATCCCATCTACAGAAAATGCTCAGTGTCTTCTTTTAATAATTCTTATTTAATATGTTTTGTAATTTAATATTTCAATGATTAAACCATTGTTTTAATTTACAGGATACACAACTATGTCTAGATAAAAGTGTATTTTTACATAAATTTAATGAGTTCTCTGTAACAAAGATTTAATTTACATTGCATATGACATTGTAATTTTTATCTTTGCATGTAAGGTTATTCTTCTTCAAATATAAATTTTTTGTAGAGTGTCATTCTTGATTTTAATATGGAAAAATATTGACCTGATGTCTGGACCAAATGAAATTTTTCTGTTTCACATTCAGGCTGCTACAAGTAGAGTGTCAATATTAGCATATTTTTCTTCTTTCTCAATTTTAGGTTTAAAGACTTCTTGTATCATTTTTCTATTCTATTTTATACGAGATTATTTCTTTTTTATTATTGTTGTTTGAAGTTTTGTTTTTCATCTTCATGCATCCCTTAGCCTCATTTTATAACTAAGTTTATTTTTGGTTTAGTGTGTGTGTGTGAGAGTGTATGCCTGTGTGTGTGTGTGTGTGTGTGTTTCTCATGTGTCCTGTATCACATGCAGTAGACATTTTGTGCTGTGAAACTGCTAATGTGTTTTGAGTTTATTGTTTTCAGGATTTTTTTCCTTTGATTATTTGTTTGTTTGGTTGTTTTATGTTTTCTTTTGTTTACATTTTTATTTATTATTTTAACAGAACCACAGTGTCCAGTTTTCTATTTCATAAATCATGTTTGTAAATATGTTTCTGATATATTTAACCTTCAACTGGACCACTTATTCCTTTTGACCACCAAATTATTACTTTTTGGTAGGTGTAACATAAACTTTAATTCTTCATTTTTTGTCTGAATGATAAGTTCTAAAATGGCAAGAGCTGAATTACATTCTTAATATACATATGCTGGTTAACAGAATTCAAAACATAATGGCATATAAGTAGAAACCATTAAATAAATCACAAGGTGAGCATATACAAATAAATGTGAAATTTTCCTCCTTTTATGATAGAACTTTGCTTTCCCGATAAAATAAATCCAAATAACACAAAAATAACTAAGTGATTAATTGGCTGGGAATGAATCAAGTTGAATTCTTTAAAAATAGTCACTGTGCCTATGGTGATGAAATACAATGAATATGTGATGATTAAGGTCTCTATGCTTCCTGATAAATTAATTCTTTTGTCAAAACTGGCATAATGAATAGACTGAGAGACAGACAGACAGACAGACAAATAATTAATTTCTTGGAAAATATCTAGTTACAACCTATAAAGATAGAATCAGACGTGATTTCTCCAGCAATTTTTATATTTGTGAATGAAAACTATAAGAGTATGCAGCTAGAAAGAATGCTATAATAATTTTTGAGACCTTAGTATTTATACTATTATTATTCATCTTAGCTGCTACATACAGCCCCTCATGGTCATTTTTAGTATCACTGCTAATAATCTTAAAGTACTCTAAGAAACTGGACAATGTTCTTTTAAATATTTTCTTTATAATTGTGTGTGTGTATGTATCATACATGCATGCATATACATGATCTTATAAGTACACATGCCCATGGATGTCAGAGTCATTGGATTCCCCTGATACTGGAGTTACAGATGTTTGTGAACAACTTGACATGGGTGCTAGAAACCAGACTTGGGTCCTCTTCAAAACAGTATACACTCTTAATCCCTGAGCCATCACTCCAGTTCATGAAGAATACTTTAAAAAATAACATTATATTAGTAACTTTTGATCACTGTGATTAAATACCTAGCTAAGAAATAAAAATAAAAACACTTAATTTGGTGTGCTTTTTCAATTTATATTTTTAAAAATTTTACATTTAAAGTGTTACCCTCTTGCCCTATCCCCCCTCTTTCACGCCATCCCCCTCTCTCTGCTTCTATGAGGATGCTCCATCTCTCACCTACACACACCCAACACACCATCATGGATTCCCCTACACTAGGGAAACAAGACTTCACAAGACCAAAGACTTCTCCTTCTATTGATGCCATTCAATGCCATCCTCAACTATACAAGGCTGAAGTCAATGGTTCCTCTATGTCTACTCTTTGGTTGGTGGTTTAGCCTCTGGGAGCTCTGGGGAGGGGTTCTGGTTGGTTGATATGGTTGTTCTTCCTATGAAGTCGCAAGCCCCTTCAGCTCCTTCAGTCCTTCTTCTAACTCCTCCATTGGGGTCACCATGCTCAGTCTGATGGTTAGCTGCAAGCATCCTCATCTGTATCAGTAAGGCTCTGGCAGAGCCTCCCAGGAGGCATCCATATGAAGCTCCTGTCAGCAAGTACTGCTTGGCATCAGAATTAGTGACTGTATTTGGTAGCTGCATATGTGATGGATCCCCTGGTTGGTCAGTCTCTGAATGACATTTCCTAAAGTCTATGCTCCACTCCTTATCTCTGCATTTTCTTCTGTGAGTAATTTGTTCTCCGTTTTAAGAGGGACTAAAACATCCACATTTTAGTCTTTCTTCCTCTAGACATTCATATGATCTGTGAATTGTATCTTGTGTATTCTAAGCTTTGGGGATAATATCTACTTATCAGTAAGTACATACCACGTGTGTTCTTTTGTGACTGGGTTACCTCACTCAGGATGACAGTTTCTAGTTCTATCCATTTGCCTAGGAATTTCATAAAGTTGTTATTTGTAATAGCTAAATAGTACTCCATTGTGTAGATGTACCATATTTTCTGTTTCCATTCCTCTGAATGTAAAAAGATGTAGAAGGACATCTGGGTTATTTCTAGATTCTGGCTATTATTCATAAGGCTGCCATGAACAAAGTAAAGCATGTGTTCTTATTATATGTTGGAGTATCTTTTGGGTATATGCTCAGGAGTTCTATAGCTGAGTCCTCAGTTGGCACTATCTCCAATTTTCTAAGAAACTGCCAGCGTGATTTCCAGAGTGGTTGTACCAAATTTCAGCCCCACCAAAATGGGGGAGTGTTTCTCTTTCTTCACATTCGCACAAGCATCTGCTGTCACCTGAGTTTTTGAACTTAGCCATTCTTATTGGTGTGAGGTGGAATCTCAATGTTGTTTTGATTGGCATTTCCCTGTTGACTAAGGATTTTGAACATTTCTTTAGGTGCTTTTCAGCCATTAGATACTCTTTTATTGAGAATTCTTTGTTTAGTTCTGTACCCATTTTTAATAGGGTTATTTGGTTATCTGGAGTCTAAATCTTTAGTTCTTTGTATATATTAGATATTATCATTTATTGGATGTAAAATAAGAAAAAGATCTTTTCCCAATCTGTTTGCTGACATTTTGTCCTATTGACAGTATCCTTTGCCTTACAGAAGCTTTGCTATTTTATGAGGTTTCATTTGTCAGTTCTTGATCTTGGAGCAAAAGCCATTGGTGTTCTGTTCAGAAAAATTTCTCCCATGTCTGTATGTTTATAACTCTTCCCCACTTTCTATTCTATTAACTTCAGACTATCTAGTTTTGTTTGGATGTCACTGATCCACTTGGACTTGAGCTTTCTACAAGGAGATAAGAATGAATTAATTTGTATTCTTCTATGTGCTGTCCTCCAGTTGAACGTCACCATATGTTGAAAATACTGCCTTTTTACCACTGTATTGTTTTAGCACCTTCGTCAAAGATCAACTGACCATAGGTGTGAGTGTTCATTTCTAGGTCTTCCAGTGTTCCATTAATCTACCTGCCTGTTTTCATGCCAATAGCATGCAGTTATTATCATAATTGTTCTGTAATACATCTTGAAGTGATGCATGGTGATTTACCCAGAAGTTTTTTTTTAGACTTACTTTAGCTCAGTATTTTGGAAACTTCTGTTCATGCTCTTTGACTCTACTGATTCTGAGTCCCTGATACTAAGAAACATTACAGCAGTGGAAATATATGACAAAGAATGATCACTCATTGTGGACAGGGAACAGAAAAGATTCAAAGTATAGCTTTCATATTAGCAATCATTCCAGTGACCTGATTCATTCTGGTAACCATTCTATCAGTTTGCATACAGCACCACCAGCTAAGAACTAGCATTTAACTTGGAGTCCCATATAATTCATAGACCACATGAAGCTCAAGAAGAAAGAAGACCAAAGTGTGAATGCTTCAGTTCTTCTTAGAAGGGGTAAAAAAAAATGGAAAATAGAGGGCGAGAGGGACTTGGGAGGAAGTGAAAGGGGGGACAAAGGTTAGCAGGTTCAGGTATGAGAGGAGTCAGGGTATGAACTACAGAGGATTAGGAGTTTGAACAGAGGTGTGTAGCAATGGGGGATGCAAAAAAAAAAAAAAAAAAAAAAACAAAACTTGGAGTCCCACAGATACCACATCATATCAAAGCATAGAAGAAACTGGGAGAATAATGCAATAACACAGAATTTAGTCCCCAAAGGTTAATTATAAGACACAGTATTTCAGGTACTACAGAGACTAGTCAAAATAGTTACATTATTACCCCCTTAGCATTATGCCAATGGCCTAAATACATCTCATTGAATCTCACAACAAACACTGCAAGCTCCAATTTTACAAATAAAGGAAGCTAAGGATAAGAAAGTTGAATAATTGACTTAGGATCATACAGTTAATTATTTAGACCATCTAAATATGCATACTACAGCTTTACTGAGTTATCTCTATGATCACTAAAAGCAAGATTCAGAAAAACTGAAGTCCAGACATTAATCAGACTCCAGGAGTTATCAAATCATAAATATTTCTGTAATTTTGATTTTGTGTTTGTCACACAAAAGTAGAAACTACTTCAGAAAAGAGGGCATGACTCCACACACTCTACACCTAATCGTGCACAAGAAAGTGGGAGTTAAGAAGAGCACTAGGCCTCTGTTATAGCCCTGTGATGAAAACATAAACAGTCAGTCACTTAGATGCACTAGAGTTACACAAGCCACAGGAGCAGCTACCATCTAAACAAACAGAAGGAAACCGTGGAAAAAGGCATTGAATGAATAAAACTGGAATATTAGATTTCCAGAAAAGATAGGGATAAAGTCTAAGGTAGAGAAACACAAAGACCAGAATACATAATTATTCGCTTCCCATTCAGGAAAGAGGAAATGTTTTACATGTACTATCAAAAGTTCATTCAGTCAACTGTTGAAATATTAAAATCTAAGCTCTTGTGACTTCTACCTGTTTTAAAAGAAAGTGGTAATCTATTCTTCAGTTCTATATTGATCTTTACAACCTCATTTAAGAGAAGAAAGCAGTGTTTCCTATTAATTGAAGCCAAAATGTCTCATGAGTACCCCTAGATATCTCAAATATTTTTTTACAAAAAAAGTATTTAATCTAAATAGAAATGTATCCCATTTCCTGTTTCCTTTCCTTTTTTCAGCCCCTCCCATGAATGCTCTGCCCAGCCCTTCCCATTCTCCCTTTTCACTCTTAACTTTACTACCTGTTTTGTTTTGAAATCCGGTGGGCCATACAGATAATTTTTAAAAATACTTTTAAAATAGTAATGAACTGTAAAAACTTAATAGTTTTATAATTAAAGGACTGAGCATGCAACTTATCTAAAGAGACAAATGTGTTTTATATTCAAGTAATTTTATTCTACTAATGGCATCACACAGAATAAATATGAAATGTGTTAGAGAACCATTTTAAGGTTCTGAATTTCCTGTGTGAATATATTATTAAAAATAAATTAGATGTTATAATATTCTATTTAAATATCTCAATTTCTCCAGTGTTCCCATGACCGGATAGAAATCCCTTTACTTAAGCAACTCTGGACAAATCCATTAAAAGATGCTAGAGGGAACTTGTCAGTTCAATTCTGAGGATGGAAGAGTTCACTGTAAGCCCTTTCATCTTTATTTAGGCTCCTCTGCAATATATTTTCTTTCTGAGAAGGAATTTATCTCTCTCCGAAAACACGTTGAGAAAAATAGCAGTACCAAACTATATAGTAATGCAGTAATCTATGTAATTAAATTATTTCATGGATCAATTGGAATGTGCAAATGGTGAAAAACTGTGAAATGTAATAATGTGTCTGACATTATAATTTCAGATGGCTTATTTATTCTTCAAGGGCTTTATGCATTAATGCTCATTTGATTTCTTTGAACAAAGAAATGTTTGCTGGTCTGCTTTGGTTCTTCATTCCTTAGACAAATTATGCAAGAAGCATATTCTGTGTAAGGCACTGTATTAAGAGGTGCTGGGAAGGAAAACAAAACTACTGTCAGTTTCAGCTTCTATGGAGTCTATACTCTAAGACAGTCAGGAGACTATGTGGTGTAAAAAAGAGAGCACAAGAAATGCCAGGTTTAATGCCATTGCTGTCTGTTGCCGTCTGGGTCTCCACTTTTTAATGTATAAATCAGGATAAAAATATTGTTCTATAATGATTGTCATCTAAGTAAGGAGATAATACTCATTAAGTGCCAGCAAAATTCAATATCTGGGTAATCAATGGTATTCCTTTCTCCTTCTAAAGGAGAAAATGTAATGAGTGTAAGACTTGTAGAATATATAAGCCAACTTCATAAAGTGTAACACAGGATATTTGTTATATATTTTTCATATTATGATTATCAACTGGGGAGAGAGAAATTAAGAACTTCTGAAAATCTTTTATAGCTCTTAAATCCAGCTGACCCTCTGCTCCCACCACAGACACGTTGTGAGACATCCAGAATCACAGAAAGGATTGAGAGGCTGACGCTGCCAGAAACATAGGAAACCAATAAAATATGCTTAACAAAAGTCCCAGTCTTTTCCATTTGTTCATTAGTCATAACATTGAAATATAGAGAATCTTGAAGCTTGTATTTTTTCACAACTTTTAAGTCTTGCATCTCAACCAAACTAACACTAATCCTAACTAACACTGTGACTGCCCTGTATTAGGCACCTTGAAAATGTTTCCCCCTTGAATAAAATAAACTGTTAAATTAACTAACTTGTATCAGTTATACATTATTGACAATACTTTTTTGTTTGTTTAACTTGTAAAACAGTTGGCTGCTGCTGCAGGCATCTGTTCAGAGCAGCAGTTGTCAGAAGATAAGCATGCCTCCGAAAACACCGACAAAGAAACACCACTGAAAGGAATCAGACAGGACAAAGGAGCTAAGTCACAGAGAGCTGGGGAGCAGCTCTGGGCTCTGCAGCACTGGACGACTGGTGGGTTTGTCCAGTGCCCAAGATTCAGAAAGGCTAGGAGTCGTAGGCGCTGTGGCAAATTCAAGACATTTGGTTCCAAGGCTTCTTTTAGAATGCCCAGATTTCGTTCATCACACAAGGAGAGCTAAAGTAAAAACAAAACAAAACAGATGTGATGCAATTGGAACGTTGCATTCAAAGGATGAACTTGCAATTTGCAACAGGATGAGAAGGCAAGATGGAGCACTGCCCATCCTCCCCGACCGTGGTAATTGAAGTCTTAAATGGAGATAGAGCCTGTAACAGAAGAAACGTTTCAAGAATTGTTAGAGAAGAAGCAGCAGCCCAGGTAAGCATGGTGAGAAGAGAAAACTGCACTATGGAATCAAAGTTTGAAAAGTGAAATAACAGTTCCATTTACGGATGTACAAATGACAAAAGGAGAGGCTCTTAAGAAAGTAGAATACACAATTAACAAAGAGACACCCAGGTCTGAACTTAGGTTGTAGTTGCAGCATTTGACTTATTAGGAAAAACATCAAAAACTATTATCAGTTTTCTCTCCTTCCTTCCGGTTGCTTTCCAGGAAGTTCCTGGTGTGAGGGGTTTCTGTCACAGCCATCCATTGCTTTGGCTCACTATCCCAATAGATGGAGATCTCACCAGAATGCATACAGGGAGAGTGTCAAGGGGATTATAACCCTCATCATTTAGGGCTGAAGGTAAGATGAACAAGTCCATTCCATTACAAGGAAGGTATTTTTGTGTGAGCAGCTAAGAATAATTATTGGGTTTGTCTAAATATCTACTTATCATCTTATATGTTTATTACAGAAAATTATATACTACACATCACTTCTGTTTTTAATACACTTATTTATTACCTAAAACTAAGATTCCCTCAGGAACAAAACTTCGAGTGGTACTAGATAAGTGTTCTTACCTATGTAACTATGGAAACCTTCTGTTTATTTTCTTCACACTTGTCCTTTTTCTACCCACATGGATTATGGTGAAAAATATATGATTCATAATAATAACATTTCTGTTTCCAATAGGGATGTGGCCACTAGGGGCAGAAAGGTATTTGTATAATGTCATGAAAACAGAACTTTTAACTACTAAAGTTTTGATTTTCACTATGTCCTCTATAAGAAAAAATTGTCTTATAAAGAGCAGTATGGCAATAATATATATTTTCCTATTTAAGTAAATATGATAATCTAAAAATTAAAGTATGTTTTAAAGCACAAATGTATCTATGAATGCCTAAATTTAGTTTCCCCAGAAATTTTATTTCAGAAGTAAGCTGAAAAAAATGTCATTTGAGAAATTTTAAGGAAAATTTTTCAGGATTTTAAGGATAAAGAAGTATGTGATCCAAATAAACTAATTTAATGAACAGATGTCTGGAAAATGAAGTGACAGTGTTAACTCATGAGTCTGTGCTTACCAGACTTGTAGAGAAACATGAAGCCATGCACCTAGAGTGAATCACATGGACAAGGCTGTGGGTAAAACAGTGACCTCAGGGCCTTTGGTGGTAGAAAGATGTGGTTTGAATTGAAAGCAGAGGAAGAGGTGTCTAGACAAGGGGAGGTAGAATGTGTCCTTTCATACACACACTTCCCAACACTCCTGACTAGATGCTGTACGAGTAACAATGCAAACTTGCTACAGTTTAAAGCCTTTTCCACTTGAAAGAACAGTTTGTTCTTTGGAAAGTCTCCTCCCCCTACCCTCTGTCTCCTGCTGCCTTGACCATTCTTTGTGTGGTGAATTCCCATTTGCTCTTAAAGACTCAGCTCAGTGCATCTTTAAGTTCATGGTGAAAGCTTTTCTGATTATCTTCCATTGCTAGGACTGGCCATTCCCCAGTTCTGCTCTCCTATATCACAACTGTTTTCCTCTGATCCAGCAGAAGAGTGACAGTGCCTAGGAAAATCCTGGATCTTAGTCACTCTGATGTCATGGCCCTTCTGATATCTGGAATGTAGTAGGCACTTAGTGAAGAATCCTCCTAAAAGATGTTAGTAGAGCTCTTTCTCTCTTGCTCCCTTGGTCTCTCTCTTGCTCTCCCCCCTTTCCTCTCCTCTTCCCACCCACTCCTTCCCTCAAATGCTCATAGCTAACCTTTACTTCTCTACTTCTCTGCACTCCTCTTCTCTCTCTGCATCTACTACCCCCTTAACTCCCCTCCCCATGCCCTGAATAAACTCTATTCTGTACTAAAAGATTTTAGTAGAAAATGTACAAGTTTGAAATACTATACTTTACTTATCTTAAAAAAAATAGAACTCTAATGGAAGGTAATAATGATGTTGTTTATATGACAGTTGGGAAATTGCCAAGAAGGCTTTCTAATATCATGTCAAATTTTCATGTTTAGTAAGACTGGCTTGGTACTTTGAGAACCAAAGTCTTTATCAGACCACACAGTGGTCACTTTTTAGGGATTATCATGCTTAAAAGTATAATTATCTGTTTAGGATAAATTACTTTTACTTATCTCATTATTTCACCCTCATTTTTATCATAAAACTGTCTTACTATTTCAAGTGGTTTTTAAATTACCCATGCTGATATAAAAACAATAAGTAATTAAAAGGGCAAAAGAAAATGATTTATAAATTCATAGAAGTGCAAACAAACACTAGTAATTTTTGAAGCATGCATTTCGATAGTGAAATGTATATGTCAATTTTTTATATAACCGATAAATGATTAAAACTGGCTATCTCATATAATTTCTGGTGATTAAAGCGTTATCTCATAAAGTGTGGGTCATGAGCTTTATGAACTGAACTACCAGGTAGGTTTTGTTAAGCACTGATTTAATTCTCTGCTTTTTCTTTATCTGGTCCCATGATATGCTTAGTACGTTTTCCGCAATGGCTTTATCAACAGTAAGCAGGTTTCAGCATTTGCAAAAGTCCTTTTAATGTTTCAGCAGACTTGCTTCCCCACAAAGGCCAATGCAAAATCCACTTGTAAGGAAAAGCACAACCTTCCAGTCTCTAACTCATTTAGAGGCCCTTGAGTGTTCAATGACGTGAAAAGTGACATATATCTGTGAATTAAGGAACCTTAATTATACCAAGAGTGTACTTCATTATAAAATACATAATTCAGAAGATGATTCCATATGTTGAAAATTCAATTTAACTTTGAGGTTTAAAATTACCTTCTACTTTTAATCATATCTAAAGTAATTTAAAATCCGGGGAAAAAATAACTTTTGACTTAATACCTGTCACAGTCAAACATGGTAAACAGGTCTGCTGCAATGCCTTTTGCTAAATGATTTCTTTTTTTTTTTTAGAACAACTATGAAAAATAAAGTTCCAGTTTATTGTTGGACATTGTTTCACACATACATCAAACAGGCCGAAAAATAAACAGCAACTTCAAAGACAAAAAAAAAAAAAGTAGGAAAAACTTTTTATCTTTGGCTTTTATAACCATCTCATACAAACCAATTTCTTATAGTACAGTTATGTACATACACACAAAAAATATTACTTGAATGCTTGGAATAAGATTGCTTTGTCATTGTTGTTGTTTTTGGGATTTTTTTACACATTTTTTTCTCCCTTGAGATTATAATGAACATGGTCGCACCAAAAAGAAAGTCTGAAGTAGGACAAAGAACGCTCTGAGGGCTGGTTCAGTCACCCATTATCATTAAAAATGACTGACCCCTAGCAATATGTACAAAAATATAAAAGTAAATAAAAAATAAAAACAAAATTTCCTTTTGAAGTATTTTTAAGAAAACAAAAGCAGGGCCTGGGAAGTTCTGGCTCTTTTTTCCTCTTACATTGCCCATTCATGTTGTGGTTTTGGTGGGGTGGTGGAGAGCATATGTGGGTGCACTGTGGGTGGCACTGCCCGCTGGGGGTGGGCGGGAACTGCTTCTCTGGAAGGTGACCACATTTAAATTCTGAGACAGGAGGTGGAGGGTGAGTAGGTCAAGGTGTGAAAGGTTAGCTTTTCCTCGTGCTGTCTAGTCATCCCCATCAGTCTTCTGCTTCTTGGTGTCAACATCGTTACCCTCAACATCCTTAGTTACCTGCTTGCCTGTAGAAGCCTCAGCCTCCTCATCTTCATTTCCAACCTCTTCCTCACTGTCATCTTCTTCCTCCTCTTCCTCTCCACCTTCCTTCTCTTCTTCATCTACCTCATTGTCAGACTCCTGCTCCCCATTTTCCTCATTTTGAGTATTCCCATTGGCGGGTGCATATCTTCCATTCTCTGCCTCTTCCACAACCCCCTTCTTCTCCTCAGGTCCTTAATAGGGATCTCAGAGCTGGTGTCCACTGCTGTGTTTGACATGGTGGGCCATGCCAGTGGTCCGAAGCAGCAAGTAAGGAATTAGTCCAGTTCAAGGACTCTGGCAAGAAAGCTGCTGTGGGGGGGGGATTGGGGGGTGGCCCTCTGTATGTGCAGATGTGCATGTGTGCACAAGTACATAATAATGCTAGAGCATAGACATCATTTCTTGTTTTCAGAGGCAGCATATCTCACTACACTGGAACTAAACACTGGGGCCCAGAGGTCTTTCTAGTTCCACTTTTTAGCTGTGGGGTTATAAATGTGTGTCACTAAGTAAAGATTTTTGTTTGTTGATTTGTTTGTTTCTTGGACATATATTTTATGAATTATGGTGATCAATCTCGGGATTTCATGCTTGTAAGAAAAGTGTTTTACCAATAGTTATCCCTCAGTCTGTAGCAGCAGAATCTCTGGAATAACCTGAGCTTTCTCATTAGCAGATCTGGATTTGGTATTAGCAGTCTTCAGCAGCACTGCCCCATAGCCCCACCTTTCTCTGACTATACATCTCAACCTCTAAAATAAGTTTGATAAACAGTACACACTCTTCCATTGAATGTCTACCTGTGATACAGACCATTTAACTATATTATTGTCACATACTTTTTACTATTAGCCTCTTTAATTCCTGTCAACTTGTACCATTAAGAAATTCTGCCAAGACTTTAATGAGATCAGTCAAGAGTAATGGTTCTTCCAGAGGACACAGATTTGATTCCCAGTGTCTATAAGGCAGTTATAACTACAGTTAACTACAGACACAAGGTATTTTTTGTGCTTTCTTGACATCTACAGGAAGTCCAAACACACTGTATGCATAAAATAAAATACATTCACAAAAAATAAAAAGGAAAATAATTCTTCCCAAAGCAACTGGGCACAAGTAAAAATACCACTACACACGCACACACACACACACACAAGTTTTAGGTGTATATTTTTCATGTTACTAAAAAAAGAAAAAGAAAAATATGAGCATAGCTGTAAATGTCTTTTTCTTTCCTTTCTATATGCCAAGAGAAGAGCCCATCAATTCTTACTGAAGTAAATTACCAAAGTTATTACTCAAACTTATTACACAGTTTTGTATTTTCACTGTTTCAGAGTCCTGGAACCATAATAAATTACACGGAAAATATATTTTTTTTTGGATTTTTCTAATTGTTTCAGTTTTTCTTTTACTAGTTCTAGAATTTATAGACCCAAATTTTTTAACTAATGTTTGAGAAGAAAATTAGAAAAAGAAGGGGATACTGTGTCATCATCTCCTTTCAAAGGATACCTCCAAATGATCTAAAACATTAATTTGTTTCTTTGTTTGAGAAAGGATTTCTCTGTGTACCCTTAGCTGTCCTGGAAATTCCTGTAGAACAGGCTTACTTTGAACGCAGATCCAAATGCCTCTGATCCCTTACAAACCAAGTGCTCAGATTAAAGGCAAGTGCCCTCACCATTCAGCTGATCAAAAACTTTTTTTTCCTTAGGTTCCCTAAAACTCAATGGCCCCACATTAGAGAGTAAGACTATAACATGTAGACCATTGAAGATTCATGTGATCCAAATCATGGAAATCTCTGTTTTCTGGAAGGTTTCAGAGGGGTTGTATTTAAAAATTAGAGGATTCCAAATACTGCTTGCATTCAACATTACACACACACACACACACACACACACACACACACACACACATTTTATTCAGGATAATGCTTTCTGAAACATTTCCTTATATTTATATACAAGAAGATAGAAAATCATCCCTAATCATACCATTAATGATTATCCTTCTTCATAAAGGACAATCCAAAATTTTCAGCCATCCAACTGTGTTCTCAAAATAATAATAGGATAGTCGGGAATCAATCAAATTTTAGTTTCATAATTTAATTCTTGGTATATTTATCCATGATTATATATTTCTTTTAATTACACACACACACACACACACACACACACACACACACACACACACACATATATATATATATAAAATTTCTTTTAAGTACACTCATCATATCTAGAATTGAACCTTTTCTAGGAAAATATAATAGAACAGTATTATGGTTTTTCTCGGTGCTCAATTTGATTACATCTAGAAATACCTAAATTCCAAAAGTGGAATGGGATGCAAATGAGGAACGTATACTTAATTTGAAGTAGGGAGATCGATTTTTAATCCAGATCTTAAGTCAGGAAGACACACTCCTTTCATCTAGGACTTGAGGGAGGATGACACACTGGTAATCTAGGCCATATCTTCTGCAAGAAGCCTATACAAGGACAGAAAAGACAAAAGCTCTTTCTCTTTGTCTATTTGCTGTTGCTTTGCTAGCAATTCCATTCCTTCACTAACACTGGAGGATACTTCAGGATTCTGTCTACTGCTGAAAACCAGCTAATACTATCAGCCTTGTGGACTGAGCAACTCCTGGATTATTTAACTCTCTAACCACCATAGGCACCATCACACACTGCACAACAAATACATGTAGCCAAATCATTCACCTAATAAATAAAATAGTTTTAAAGTAAATTTATGGGGAATTGTTCAATGTACCATTCATTGATTCTTTAATATATAGTTAATACATATTGTTTCAGCGTGATCAGTATTGTATGTCAATGAAGAATTGTCTTATGAATAATCCATGTATCTAAAGTGAATCATTAGTCACCAATGTGGCCATATCTAATAAAATGGTTCCTTATTCAACCACTTACAAAGTGTGCATTGAAGTGTGCATTGATAGAGATTTCTTTCAATTTTTATCATTAGGAAAATAAGCTCACCAAGATCATGTTTGGTAGAGTCCAAATCACTACCAAGTCTAAGCTCCTGTGCTACTGGTAGCAGCTATGACCCTCCCTTGAACTTCCACCCCAAATGCCATTGGAAATATGTTTGCTGATTAATTTGTCAGTATTGTCCTCAAACAAAAAGAGCGCCTTTTTATTGGCAGGTGCATACAAAGCTTAGAAATACTATACAAAAAGGACTCAATAAAAAAGAGAGATGGCCTTGCTGAGAAGGTAGTTCTTTCTGATTTTCTGTAATAGACTTCATTTTGCCATGAAATTAAATTTATAGTATATCTGCTAGACGCTGGGACTCCAGCAAAGCTTCACTATTCCCTGCTCTGGCATTAAAGCAGGCATTTTCATGGGGAGACCATTTCAAGCCAAATAACTGGTTATGTGAACCGTTTACAGAAAGCCTTTATTTAAAAAGAAAATGGATAGGCACTACCATTTCCAGAAAACCGTTAGTATACAGGCACACATTCAGATTTTGTTTTCCCTGGAGAATATTCCTAAAAAGACAGATGTAACATTCAACAATGGAAAGCTCGTTGGCTACTACGACACCTCTTTATTTTTTTTTGACACATAATCTGGCATTTATCAGGTAGTGAGCTGCAAATAAAACAGCAAAATTCTATTCCAATAGTGTATAGTATCATCATAATAAAAATCCTGCCTATGGGTTCTGCTCTGAAGTACAGATTGCAGCAGGTGGTGTAGAGGGTTAGGCAGAGTCCTGGAAGGAATCTATATCAAGAACCACAACATAAGGCCAGAGAAAACTTCCTAGCCCACGGTATAGACAGTACAGAGTAACTTATAATGTTTGAAGACTTATGTTAACTTCAGTCTCCATTTACATAATCAATTCACAGTTTAACATAAATAGAACACTGAAAATTCAGAGAGTTAAATTGAGAAACAAACTTTTGGAATCAGGGTGATTGATTTATCAGAGGAAAGTCTAAGTTTCGTTTAAAGTTTATACATGATCACAATAAAAAGTAGATTCATGCTTTGAAATACAAAGAGGATGGATTTATCAGAAATGAGTAGTAAAGTTGTTCAAAAGCCAAGTTATTTTGGAGTAAATAAAATGGGTTTATAGCAAAAAAATACTTTCTGCACAAGCTTAAGACTTGGTTTCATATCTCCAGAACATATGTAAAAAAGCAAGTTCAGTTCACATGTTCACCTGCAATTCCAACCATGCTGAGGAGCAGAGGCAGCAGGGTTATTGAGAAATTTCTAACCATCAGCACAGGATAATCAATTTCTTCCTGTCCTCCTCTGGTCTACACACACACACAATCACCCCACACATAAACAAATATAAACAATTTATTATTAGCATTCCTACTCAAAATCAAGTGCTTCAATTTCTCATTGATAAAAGACAAATCCAAGATGCATGTGCTACTTACTCATTAAGCCTGTACCAAAACCCAAGTCTTTGGGGCCCACATTCAAGCTCTATTACCCTTAAGGCAAGGTGTACAGTTTTTGAATAGACCAGTAATTATTATATGTAAGTTTTCCTAGAGATTAAACTTTTAACTATTCTGGATTTCTTATTTTTTTTTGTTAAGAAAATTGCCTTGTAATATGAAGCCCAGATGTTGAGTTTCTTATTTCCAACAATTTGATAATTTGTTACAATGGAAAACCCTTCTCCAACATAGACATCCCAACAGCAATGAAGCAATGCATATCACCCCTTCAAGCAAAACATATTTAAGAGGAAATAAACAAAAACATCCACAACAAACCGCTTTTTTAATGATTAATCAAAGCGGGTTCCTACAACAAGAAGAAAGTGAAAGGTTTTGCAATGCATAGCCTATAGCATGGTGGTTAAATGTGAGTGGTAGAGACCTGTCCAGCTTGCCTGGAAGGCAGACATAACGAATGCACCTGTTCATCTGAGAAGCAGCTTTGAGCCAAATTTTTACAGCGACACATTGGGTGTAGGAGTAGGATGGTTCTTGCGTGTGATACTGGTTTATTGACACATTTTGAATGTGAGAAAATCAGGCCTCGAGAGGGAACATATCTTTCTAGAATTCATAGTTCACTATCTACCAATTTTTTTTTTATATATAGCAAGTTCAAGCATAAGTATCCCCTTATAAATGAAAAATGCAGAAAACTGATTTTAGCAGACATTTAACATGGGACAGAGTATTCAACTATGAAGGGCCAACACCAGCTTCTGCTCCATGAGTTCTAAGTTGTCACAGTTCAACCTCGCTTTCTCCATTCCTTAAAGTGGGGACAATATTTTAATTTCATGTCAAGAATAAAATTACAGGCTATACCCTCAGATCTCTTTAAATCATAACTTTCTCTGTGAGCATGCCCTTTCCCCCACAGGACTCCTTTTGTGGGCTTCTTTTCAAATTCATACCTAATGCTATTTATGGCAAGGATGGTGAAGAGCACCAGGCAGGGACCATGGCTCTGGGAACACTGACTAAGCATAGCTGTATGATCATTTAAGGATGAGAGATGTTCTTTGAGAACTTGTAGACTTTTATGACACACAGCATCACTCATTCATTCACAGAAAAAAAAAAGCACACTGTATACACATAAACACCAGACTTCAAATGACATCAAAGTTTTGTCAAAAACAAACAACTTTGTAGCATTATATCATGGAAAATTCTTTTGAAAAAGAAAAGCAAGCCACCTTAATAATAGATGTCCTTCTATGCTGTTCTTGATTTTTAATTTATGAGAAATGATACTCCAAATGTTAAATATCTTATGTGTAGCAGATATGAAATTGACCTTCGTATGGGTTCTGAAGAATATGAACTGAATCTATCCTAAAAGCTATTGCTTAAACATGGGATATGTTCTACTAACCTGGCTGCCTAGTCTGGACTCAATGGGCAAGGAAGCATCTAGTCTTATAGACTTGAAGTCTCAGGGTAGGGGGGATACATAGAGGGTCCTCCACCCAACCAGAGGCAAAGAGGAGGGAATTAATTATTTACAACAATTATTTATTATTATTATTATTATTATTATTATTATTATTATTATTATTATTATACATTCCAAATATCCTAGTTAGGAATAAAATTTAGTCAGAGATGTTGTAAAAAAATGAAATTTTAATTAAAAAAAAAAAGAAGAAATTAGGGGGCAGGCAGTGACTGGGATATAAAGTGATTAAATAAGAAAAGAAAATTTAGTTTAAAAAAAGAAGAAATTATGCTCCAAATAGATAGCTATAAATAATGATGAATCCAAGTTCCAAATTATATAGTTCCCTCACCTTGCAACATGAAAGAACATATAAAACATACTACAGAATAACTGAATGAATTCAATAACATAACCTTTTGTAAACTTCTGAAATAGAAATCATAAATTAAAGAGCAAAAACAACAACTAAAAATGAAGTGAATATCTGTAAATTTCTTTACTGTTTGTGTGTATGTAGACATATGTATGTGTGTGTGAAGACATACATTCATGCATACACACACACACACACACACACACACACACACACACACACATTTTCTAAACCATAGCCTGTTCAGTCCATATAATGTCGCAGACGCATACATTTTCAGGGCTGCCCATTTGTCATCTCCCCCACTCCCAACTTTTCTCAGTTGCCTTATATAAGGTTGTGGCCTCGTCAGCTTTTCCCTCTCCACTTGGGCGTGTTCATTGGTATCATTCCTGTTCAACGAATGTGTGGGCAGCCATATTCTTAACATAAAGTGAAAATTTCTGGGTTTGAAAGGAAGGTTGAAGCATTTAAGAACACTTGTTAAAGTGGGTTTTAAAAAATCTAACCCTATGTTAACTCGTATGGGTTATCAGATGAAAACATTCAATGACTAACCTCTTAAATCAGCATAATCTCTAATGACCATTTATAACCATTTGGCATTTTATTCACAGATAACCATAGATTTTACTCCTTGTTAATGAAATTTCTATTTGCAATAGACAGAGTCCGCTACAGAGAACCCCAGCTAATAAAAATGCAGAGTTATTGATCCCAGTTCATATATCTATATTTCTATATCAAAGACATATATGTAAAAATTTGTCTAACTGGTGAAAAAAAATGGTAAGTAGTGAACTACGAATTCTAGAAAGAGACGCTGCCTCTACAGGTCTGATTTTCTACCCTTGTTTAAAAAATATAAAGATAAAATACCATCCACCCCATGTGCATCCACCGTGCCAAAAACACTATTGCTGATACTCGGGGGTGATTGCTGGCAGGAACCAGATAGGGGTGTCTCCTCATGGTTTCTGCCAGAATCATGCAGCCGAACAAGCTTGCAGCTAACCATCAGGCTGAGAACAAAGAACGGGTAAGGGGAGGGAGGGCAGGGGGTGAGGGAAGGCTGGCAAGGGCGCTGGGTAGGGGTGAGGGTAGGAGAATGAAGGAACTGAAGGGGGTTGTGGCCTTATGGATAGAACAATATTGTCGATCAACCAAATCCTCCACAGCTCCCATGGACTAGATCACCAACCATCGAGCACGCATTGAGAAGCCCATGGCTCCAGTTGCAAATGTAGCAGAGAACCACAGTGTCTGACATTGATGTGAGAAGGGACCTTTGGTCCAGTGATGGCTCGTTTTCACAATGTAGGGGAATGCCAAGACACTGAGATGGAGAGGGTGATTGGGAGCTAGTGCACCCTCCTCCTGAAGACAAGTAGGGGGAGGGGGGAGGAGAACAGTGTAGACGAAGGAGATAACATTTCAAATATAAATACAGAGAGTATCTAATAAAATAAATAAATAAATAAATAAATAAATAAATAAATAAATAAATAAATAAGTGAACGCCTCTGCATGCAAAACTCAAAGAATGCTGCAGAAGAGGGTGCATAAAGATTGTAAGGGTCATAGGTCAGGGAGATTGCTGTGGTACTTTGTATTCTAATACTATCAAAAACATTTTGTGTTTTTGAACCATTTGCCTGGGCTTGCCCATTAGCTTGGGGCTCTTATGTAGGTGAGGCTGGATGGCTAGTGACTCTCAGTAATCTGTCTGTCTCTCCAGCACTGGAAATGGAAGCATACCATCATAGCCAGGTTCTTTAAATATGAGTTCTGACAATCAAACTTGTCTCTTTAGTACCCATGGTTGAGTAAGAGATCTCACCATTTCTGGATACACTTAAAATCAAAAATTACTAAGCTGAGGTATTACATTAATTACTATTAATGTAAATAAAAATTGACAATTTTTGTATCAAATAAGCCAATACAACTAATGACTTATTTTTAGGGACAACTAAATCTTAGGACTGTTTGAAAACAGTTGTCCATAAAAGCACATATTCTTATATTTGCATGGACAGTTGAAACTGATTAAACCTGTGCTGTGTATAAATCTACCTTGCAGCTTAATACTAATAACTATTATGTTTAGTTTTAACATGTACTTTAGAACAGTCACCTTACATCAGAAGTTGAATTGTAAGATGTCATCAACTTTTACTTGAAAAGTCTTCATCTGATGATGAAGGGCCTGTAAGCAAATCAATGAGCAACTCCAAACCTCCACTCACATAAAGGTATCAGAGCAAGTACCTCACTCTTCATTTCCTCACCTATATTAATTATTTGTTTACAGACGTGGATTTTGCTGTTTCCTTTTGTGTCCCCATCTCTGAAACATGTTACCAAATACGTGATTAAAAATTCAGAGAATTTCGTGAGAAAGAAGTTAGTTAAAAGATTAGTTCCAAGGATGGATATTCTCAGTCAGGATAGGAGAGAACATTATAAAATATTTGTCACAAAAATAGAAACCAAGCCGATGCTATATAAGAAACTGGCTAGAAAACCAAGATGGAAAAAATAAGAAATTTTGGTGTAGGTATAGGGAGTGTGGTAACACTTCACAGTAATGTGTACATCCCTGAGTTTCCATCGCTTTATAAAATACCATTTGTTGACTGTACGTAGTGTTTTCATGTAATTACACTAGTGTATTCTAAGTATTCATATACCATTCTTTATATATTCTCAAGTTGAAATTTTGTATAAACTTGTTGTAATATAATTTGTAAATGGGAGTAAGAGCTTGTAAGATGGCTTAGTTGCTAAAAGCCTTGCTTTGAAATTATATGCACCTGGCCTGGTCTCCAGAACTCAAGTCAAGCATGGTAGTACACACTTATAATTCAAGTTCTCAAGAAAAGGAGATAGATGGGTCTGAAAGACTATTTGATAGTCAGCCAGCAAACTCCAGGCCCAGTGAGAGTACTTGTCTCAAAATAAGGTGAATAGCCTTCTCAATTACTAACTCCTGAAGGTGTCTACCGATCTTCACACACATACACACACATGCACACACACACACACACACACACACATACACACACACACACACACACACACACAAACTTTCAGCAAATGCATCACTAGAAACAAAATCATTTTTTTCTTGGTTGAAATCTATTTTAAGACTTTAGAAGATGAACTACAAGGAAATAACAGCCAATAGTAAATGCAAATTCCCAGAATGCACAGACAGTTTTATAAAAGTAGAGAGTGGAGTATACTTAAATGTTGTCCTTTAAAATTCATTTAGAATATCCATGGACAGAAGATAAATAACATTATTGAGCCAAAAACAGATTCTCACAGAGCACTGAGCATTACTACATGAATCTGGTCTCAACTATCACAGCTTGAGGTCAGAAGTCATCAAGATACATTCTCTATACTCACCCACAAGGAAGATGCCACACATCTTCAAACTTATAAAGCTCCATGAATAGTAAATGAACAATTTCTTTCCAACATGAACCTTGGTGGTGGTATAGTCCACCAACATGATCATGGCTCAAAGCTGTGGCACTGGTCATTGACATCCACAGGGCTTACAATGGTCACAGGGATCTACATGGACCTCAGCTGCACAAACCATGTGTTAGTGTGAACAAAACTTCCAAATAATCAATAAAATTATTATGTTTGGAAAAATAGAAATATATCGAGAAAGTAAAAAACAATCTATCTACATACAAGCCATATTGTGGTAACAGCAGATAAATTCTCAGCAAGTAGAAAGTTAAAGTAAATGGTCTCCAATGAAATTAAATGTAAACTTGGATTGATATTACTCACAAGTATCCAAATAGAAAAATTACGTTTTCTCTAACAAAACTAAGCTAATTTCTAGGACTGCAGTAATATAAATTTTCAAAAATGTTTTATTAAAGGTAGGAATAGCAAAAAGAAGTCATGAAAAATAATTATAATTATATGTACTTGAGATTTTGAAACTATCAGATACTCAAATGACAAAAATTAGAAAAGTTTACTTTAATATTGGAAAGTCAGTAAATAGCAAATTTAACACAGGCAGGGAGGAAATGATGAATTAGAGAACAGAAAATAGTATATAGATATTATCCAGAGAAATGATGGGATAAAAATTATAAAGGGAGGTTATAAGCCTGGGTGGGTACAAGGTTTGAAATACATGTCTCATAATACCTAAAAAGAGATGGGTAAAGAAATGAGAAAGAAGAGATATTTGACAGGATAATGGCAAAGCATTTTTCAAAGCTGGAAAAATTCTGACCTCTAGATTCAGGAAGCTCAAGAAACCCCAAATAGCACATATGAAAACAACCTCATGTGCAAAGAAAGAAACTGTCACAGCAAAAATAATTTCTTTTACAACAGACAGAGAAAAAAAAAGATAAATGACCTCCAAAGGAAGAATTGGTCTCAAAAGTTGGCTCCTTCACAATAAGAAAGAAAGCCAGTATTCTGATGATGTATGAATGATTTTCTCTTTTTACTTTTTTCAATTTTTATTGGTTATTTTATTTATTCACATTTCAAATGTTATCCCTCTTCACATTTCCCTCACCAAATCCCCTATCCTCTTCCCTCTCCTCTCTGCCTAGTGAAGATGCTCTCCCACCCACACCCACCCACTACTGTCTTAGCACCCTAACCTTCCCCTACCTGGGGAGCCTCTACAAGACCAAAGGGCTCTACTCCCATTGATGCCCAATAAGGCCATCCTCTGCTACATATCCAGCTGGAGCCATGTGTACCCCATGTGTACTCTTTGGTTGGTGGTTTAGTGCCCCTTCAACTCCTTTAGTCCTCTAACTCCTTCATTGGCACCCAGTTCTAAGTTCAAAGGTTGACTGAGAGCATTAGACTGTATTTCTCAGGATCTGGCAGAGCCTCTCAGGATACAGCTATATCAGGCTCCTGTCAGCATGCACTTCTTGGCATCCACAATATTGTCTGTGTTTGGTGACTGTATATGTGGTGGATCCTCAGTTTGGGGGAAGTCTTTGGATGGTCTTTCCTTCAGTCTCGGCTTCACACTCTGTGAGTATTTTGTTACTGCTTCTAAGATGGACTGAAACATCCATTCTTTGGTCTTCCATCTTCTTGAGCTTCTGTGGTCTGTGGACTGTATCTTGGGTGTTCCAAGCTTTTGTGCTAATATCCACTTATCAGTGACTGCACACCATGTGTCCTTTTTTGTGATTAGAAATAGTTTTCTTAAAGCCCCTCTGTTAGTACACATATCTCTAGTCCTAGGTGGTCAACTTTGCTGAAAAGAGTTTCTGCAGACATAATTAAGGAACAGGCAGTTGTCTTTAAATAAGAAAAGTATCCAGGTATTCCTTCTTACTCAGTACACCCTCCACATCTGAGTCTAAGTGTCATAGACACAGGAAACCAGACTTTAAAGGCATAAGACTCTCCATGTTGGGTAGTTGAAAAAATGAAGGGTGACCGCTTTTAAGCACTAGAGCAAACCTGCCTCCAGCCTGCAAAGAGACAAATCAAATCTCCAGGAATGTATTTTATCAACAAGAATAAGCTAATGCAGGGAAGTTCTACCAGATAAGATTCATACTGGACAGCACCTTCACACACCTGATCAAAGAACCTAGTTTTGTCAAACCATACTCCGGATCTGTGAGCACATATGTGTGTTTTACAAGCTGTTATTCTTTGTAATTCCCAATATAACAACAGATAAGTAATACAGAAAAGTGTACCAAAGGGACTACAGACTATAATTCTGTAATCAGCAGAATATAGTTTAAAATTATGGAAAAGGAATATAGACATTTTTAAATACAAAAATATACCTATGCAATTTTCAACAACAACAACAAAAAAACTCTACCAATAGATATCATAGAAAGCTAGAGAATTTGAGTAGACAAAAGGTGCTGTGAAATAAAAGATAGAGGACAAATAAATAAAGTAATAGATGAATATATATAAAATAAAATTATCTATACAAAATGTTCAAATGATAATGATAAAATATGGGGTCTTAGTTCTTAAATGAGATCAAAAATAGAAACAAGAAACTAACCTTATAACGTGTTTCAAAACTACTACATAAGAAAGCCCTAGAAACAGTCTCTAAAATATATTTAATCATTTAACTTAAATGAAGAGTAGAAGAATTTCTGATGGAAAAATGGAAATAAATGTAAAAGAAATAAAAAAGCTAAAATTAACCCCCATAAAGTTTACCAAATAGTCAATCATGCTTGGCATATTTAAAATACCACGCTGTCTTTTAAAAAGCACATTGGTAAATCAGCTACTTCTGAAAAGAAAGCAGTGAAGCTATATGGGCAACAATGAGCAGAGCTGAAAGCAGAAACTGTTATCAGATGATACTGTGTCCCCAAAATGAGGTCAAGATGCATTTCTTAATTTCCACGAAATGTATTTAAAGTGTGTATTTTCCATACTGAAGTATCTTTAAAAAAAAAAACAAATAAAAATTCGCTCAGTTTCCATGAGAAGTTAATAGGCAACTATTGCAAAATATAATGTTCTAACAGTATTAATCGGAAAAAAAGACAGGGAGATAATCACAGGGAAGAAAAAGAAGACACAAGTGACTACACATACTGTGCCAAAGAGACAATAATGATAGATGAAAGGAAAATAAGTGTCTCGGGCACACAGGAATTGAGAGAAAATACAGGACAAAAAAGCACATGGTGAGACACAAATGAAAAGACAAAAGAGCAAGACATTCAAACTTGTAACAGAGGTCAGTTCTCCACTCACTTTAGAACTAAAAACTGTTCTATCTACAATACTAAACATTTACTAGTAGATAATAAATGTTTATGTAGAGTTTGTTGTTAGTTTGTGGCATATATAGCAAGATTTTACCCCTCAAAAAAATCAGCAAATAAATAAGTCAGTTTTATACTTAAAATTTTTATTCTGATTTTTAAATTCAGAAAAATGCAATGAGATGACTCACTGTGATAGACAAATGCCTTAATGTCACTGTTATCCACGGACATATTAGGAAAACAAACTAGGCAGTTCCAAACTCCAATGTATTAGAGTATCAAAAGCAGATAAAAGAAAAAAAGGGAAAAGGCAGAATACTGAATTTTTTTGATAAATAGTGCCCTAGTTCATATACATATAGATTTCATATTTCACATGATTCTCAGATTAATTTTTGACTCAGGCTTGGAGTTCTCAAAAACAGAAGATCTGAAAGAATTCCTTTGAGAAATAGGAAGACAAAGTCACTAAAGCAAAATTTCACATTCAAAGATCTATCAAAGAAAATGCTCATGAGATGATTATATAAAAATAAAACAAAGACAAAACAATAAACCAGTAAAACATAGAAAAGAAACAAAAAAACAATAAGCCTTTCACATGCCAAAGAAAGATTCTAAAAAAACAAATATGAAACTTAGGACACACCTGTATAAGAATTTTAATCCAGCAACATGGCTGCTCTGGCAAGGGATCACATCCAAAGACCTAGGCCTATGTGATCCAGCTGGAATGCAAATACCGTACTCACCTTTAATCCCTCTGACTGGAATATAGACATGCCCTTAGTACGCACCATTAAGGTAAAATTAGTTTGTAGAAGAAGCAGCCATGTTTGAAAGTGATGTCTAATTGAGGATCAGACACAGTGATGAATTACAGAGAGATCTGACAAAATGAGTCAGAGATATGACCACTCTCATTCAAACAGCACAGGAAAGAGAAGCCATTTAAGAGTAGTGCAGGGAGAGAATGAATATGTTGTGTTGAATATGTGAATATGAATATGTGGGGGTCAGTTGTGTTCAGGCAGTGAATGCAGTGGTGTTCCATTAAGTTTAGTTCATACAGTTTAGTTCAGGTCAGCAGAGGCAGTTGAAGCCAGAGAATAAGAAGGAGTCAGAAGATTAGGATAAATTGCAGGAGTGAGCTTAAGGTCAGGAAGAACAATTCAGTGAGAAGCTGAAAGAAGCCAGACTTAATCAGTCAGCTTGGAGAGAATTTTGAGGCAGAGCAGTTAAATTGAACTGGTGAGCCAGAATACAGAAAGAACTGGAAAGGGTAAGCCTATTGCAGTAAGACTCCAGGAAAATTACATTTAGTAAATAAAAATTATTTTTCACCTGACTTTCAGCATATGTCACAATTCATTTGATGTTGTGTGCATTTCCTCATTGTCTCTCAGAAACAGACCTCAAGCAACAGTACATACTTGTAAAAACTAGATGAAGAAATGAAAAGCACATTGGAAAATATAAAAATACAAACAAGCAAAAGGAAACATGACATAGCAACATCACAATTCAAAGATTTATAGAAGAGCCACAAAGAAGGAAAGACAGAATCTCACTTCTGAGTATAAACCTACAAAAGAATGAATGATGTTGAGGAGTCACCTGCCCTCCCACATTTACTCGTCATCATCCACAATGGAAGAATGTAAAAACAACCAGCATCAGGTAATTAATATGTAAATGAAGCACATTATCTATTTCTGTGCAACAATATGCAGCCATAATTTAAAAAAAAAATATTTGTACTTTTTAATGCAAGAATGAATCTGGAGGTTATTTTACAGGGACAGTAAGCTAAACAACAAAAGACAAGTATCTCGTGATCTTGTATTCTCACTCACGGGGAATCTAAAAGGCTTCAAGTATTGAGTGCTAGGTAAATTGCCTTAGCCATTTCAAAGTGTATAATCTTCCATTAAGCTTTTACTTTGTTTTGTTAGTCAGTGATAGCAATAAAACCTAGGCACTAGAAATAACAGGTATAGCTTTATCTCTGGAATACACACCTAGTCTTTGGCCTTAAAGTTAGTCATTTTACAGTGTAGCTCAAGCAGCTCCGGAACTCTAAATATTCCTGACTCCATCTCCATGGTGCTGAGAGCACAGGATTTTTATGACACAATACAATAGACTCCACCCTTCCTAAAAGAGCTATAGGCAGATAATGGCTTTTGGAGAAGGGGGAATCATGCCCACCAGTGGTGTAGCCCCAACTATTACCATACAAAAAACTCTAATTAAATTGATAGGTCAGAAAAAGAATACATGAAAGTAGGAGAGAGAACTGTTAGAGAAAAAAAACAGGCTCAGAGGAGGCAGAAGGTAGATAAGATAGTAAAATGGAGGTAAAATGATTAAAATTCATTATATGCATGTAGGAAACTGATAAAGGGCAAATTTAAAACTTTTAATTCAATTTGGCTCACAAAAGGTGACCACTATTGTTATTGAATAGTGTTTAATCTTTTATACAATAAAACAATTTTCTCTGTGCAGAATTTTGTGCCAAAGAGCTTTTGTTGTAAAAGGTGCAAAGGTTAATATATATTTATGCTGGGTAGGTTTAGTCAACTGACACTTGGTAGGGATCTGTGAAGAGAAACTCTAGGTTGTGAAAATGGTTCTGTGAGATTACACAGTCATATTGTGGAACATTTTCTTAATTAGTAATTGATGTGGAAAGGTCCAACCCATTGTGGAAGGTACCAACTTTAAGTGGGCAGTCCTAAGGTATATAAGAAAGATGGCTGAAGAGCCGCTAGGCAGCATTTCTACACAGTCTCTACTTCAGCTTCTGAATCCATGTTCCTGTCTTCAGTTCCTTTGATGGTGGACTGTGATGGGAAACTGTAACACATAACACATTCCTCTCCAACCTGTTTGGTCATGGTGTTTTAGAAAACTTAACTATGACAGTATTTATCATTATTTTTGAGACAGGGTCTCACTATGTAGGTCCAGCTGTCTGGGACCTCACAGATGTACATACAGATATATATACTAGTCTCAAACTTACAGACTCACCTTGTCCTGCCTCCCAAATACTTGGATTAAAAGGATGTTCCCCTACCCTGCAAAAATAAGATGACATTTAAATGTGGATGTATTTACTCATCCAAGTGTTGCTGATTATATTGTAGAAACATACTGCAAAATTTGGTTCTCCAATTTCAAAAATATAAAATTATCAGTCAAAAGAGATGATACAAAAATCTAGGGTAACAAAGTCTACAGCAAAGATACTGTGGTGTCAAAATAATGCTTTGGGTCGTGTTTCTATGTCCCTCTTGTTCTCAGATAACTACTAGACATTTCAGGACCCACTCTACCCTGTCTTGGCTCTGGGAAAAAAGACAGAGACCTGTTGCTTTTATTAAGAAGCTGCAAGCCAAAGCTGGGTGGTTCTTAGCAAGTCTGACCCTCTAAGGCTGCCTATTTCCTCAAACAATTGCCCTGTTGCTAGTCAATCTTATCTTGCCCTGGCTTGCTCTGGTCCATGTGTGTCCTCATGGAGACTCCTTTGGCAATCTGATCATGGTGACTCCTCAAGGTCTTTCTACATTTTCCACTCCTATGGTCCTCTCTAATCTCCCTCTGGGACCCCTGACTTGATTCCAAAGGCGTGCCTCTTCTCTCTGACCAGCTCATTGGATGGTCAGTTCTTACATTAACCAATCAGAGATGATGGAAAACATTTTTTACAAATCGTTGAGAGCAGAGATCGTGCAGATTGAAACTATATGTCTCAGACTAGAAATCAGCATCTGATTACACAGGATGTATAAGCATCAACCAACAGTGTTGATTTTGTCCAAATAAATGGAAAATAATATACGTTTCATAAGGACTTTATTTTTAAGAATCTACTCACAATCCAGAACCCAGAAATGTCCCACTTCCTGCTTATGTCTCTTCACCTGGCATAGAAGTCTCACAATATAGGGAAGTGATGAGTCCTGACACCGTGCACTGTGCATATGCTTATTGGTGATTAAATGTTGAATGAATGAAGTAGGTGATCACTGAACTGAGGAATGAATGAACACCTTATTCAATAGGATCATTTGTGGCCTCTATTGAAGATCCTTTTACTTATATTAAGCCATGATTACTTTACTCAGAGTATTCATATTTTCCCGCCCTTTGTTTTGGAGTGTCTTTCTCTAATTTTTTATTTAAAGCTCCTCAGCATTTAAAAGTTCATTAAAAAAGATAACTATCCATTCAGATGGCATAATCATGGACACACATCTTGTTTTTTATAGATAAAACAAATTAATTTATAATACTTCAATAATATCTAAAATAAATCTCCCCCTTTATTATCTTGCTTGATCATTTGTCAATGATTCCACTTCCCATGAAAATCCACATGAAGTTCCCAGTTAGAGGAACATATTAGTGTATCTGGACACTGAACACATAATATCTAGCTTGCTTTGTTTTTTAATTACTCTTAGTTCAGTTGAGCCATCCTCTGAAGTATATGGTATTTGTTAAGAGCGAAAAGTAAGAAGAAAATAATATGAAATCTTCATTAGTAATAAACAGATGAGGGCTGCGAGAAAGTGCTGAACATGAGGACCTGAGTTCAGAACCTCAGCACCTACATAAAAGCCAACAGACCGGCATGCCTATATCCTGAGCACTGGGGTGTGACACAAATTGACCAGGCTTCTGGACAGTTATTCAAGCAAAATCAGTGCACTTCAGGCACAGTGGTATACCTGTCCTAAAAACAGAAAGCAGGGACTGAAAGAAGACATTTAAAGTTGGCCTCTGTCCTCCATGTATGCACTTACAGGCAAGCATACCTATTGGAAATCACTTCCCTCACATAAATCTCTCTCTCTCTCTCTCTCTCTCTCTCTCTCTCTCTCTCTCTCTCTCTATATATATATATATATATATATATATATATATATATAAATAGATAGATCGATAGATAGATATAGATATAGATATAGATATAGATATAGATATAGATATAGATATAGATATAGATATAGATATAGATATAGATATAGATAGATAGAGATAGAGATAGAGATAGAGATAGATATAGATATAGATATAGATATAGATATAGATATAGATATAGAGATATAGATATAGATAGATAGATAGATATACGTATGTATATATGTGTCGCTTGCTCATAGACAGCGAGATAGTGAGTATATAGTATCACTAACTAAAACAGAAGTTAAAACCAAGGACTACACAGGAAAATAAAAACAAGTTACATAATCAGTGTTTCATTACTAAAAGACATTTGTAAGTGAACACTTTAGATTCATGTAAAGAAGTATATAGCAGTATACCATTCTGGCAGACCCAAAATGTGGGTATGTAATTAACCTTCAAACTGTCAGAAGCAGCGCTCAGTCATCATCACCATGCCTCCAGTGGTGTAAACCCCAGGGGAAAGCAGAATTCTTGTTGCTGTCATTCTCATTTGTGGCCCCAAATCACATAGAGAAAAAGAGTTGCTTTTTTTTTTTCCAGCTTCTTTTTCAATGCAAAATGCTGCCTGCCTATGAAATGTATTTTCACAGAATAGTAAACTAGCTGAAATGCCTTCTGAATGATAATGTTTCGGAGTCTGGGTTTAGGGTCCTATTATTGCATATTGAAATGCAGTTCTGATGTTCTACTGATCAGTTGAGACATTTTCTAAATTCTCTTGGCTGGCTGGTATATCATCAAATAATTATTACAGGATTCAAGGCATACTAAATAATTACCTGCCTCATATAGGAATGTTGTGTTTCAAGTGTCATCTCTCACCACATGTTTTTCTGTTCGAAAAGATTTTTTTCCCAACTCATATCCTCAAATTACATTAATAAGTTTGTTCTCTACCCTTGAGACTGATGATGCTGCATATGAGAAATTCCTATACTCTCTGGAACTAAACCAATCGTTGTCTGGACGAGAAGTTACAAGATATCCCTGACTTTTTTACATACATAAACAAGAGGTATCTGCCTCTACGAATTACATGGATTCTTATCACTTTCTTCATCGTAATTAGCTTTGTGATCCAGTAGCCATCTTTCCATGCATCTACATGGGAGTGTGTAGCTTTTGGTATTGTCCTGTGACATTGTCTTTCCTGCTAATATGGCCATAATGATTAGACTGGAATAACTCAGCATGAAGGAGCCTCACTCTCTGACATGGATGTTTCTGGTCCACAAAATCAACAATGTAGCATGTCAAAAAGACTTTCTGTCTAAATGCTGTTTCTGTTACTTTTCAAGCACAGCATCTGAGAGGTTTGTTTGTGTGCTTTTCACTCAAATATTTAAGTCTTTCATTGGTCCTTTTATTAAGTTACATTCCCATTTTAAGACACTTCTGATAGGATGACCCCACCAAAAGGCGCAGAATACAGAGTAAAGTGAAAAGACAGCAAAAATACAGTATGAAAATATTTCAAGATTTTAAGATAACAAGCAACATTTTAAATTTTTTATTTCCCCTTTGGAAGATAACAAGAGCCACATATTCGATTCAAAAAATGATTTGAGGGTAAGAAAAGGCTTGTTTTATCTTGCCTGAGTAATAGATTTTTTTTCCCTTTGCTGAATTCTCTGCGTGAATAAGAGAGTGGCAGCCATTTTTTCCCAGCTCAACATCAAAACGCCTTTCATCTGCTGTCTAAACGCAAACAAAGCAAACCTTCAGCCAGGCCTTTCTTTCCAGATAAATTAAAACTCTCATGTCCTGGGGCTTGAATCAAGCCTACAGGCCTTCCCTAGATAAATCCGCTCTCAACCCGAAATCTTCTCAGCACACGTGCTCCTTGTAAGATAATTTTGCAGTAACTAATCAATAATGCAACAGTAAATTGCATTTAAATAAACATTAGCAGCCCCTCTTAATGAGTAAAACCTCATCTGCAATTTGTCAAAGTCGGAAATAGTGGACTCTTTTGATATTCATTAGAATATTGGAAATTGGAGCTTTGACAGGTTTTATGTACATTGCAATTACCGTAGTGTGTGCATGTGTATTTTTAAAGCGATGCTTTTATACATTCCGGGAAAATAGAGCAGAACATACAGCAAGTTTCTAGACTGAAATTCATGTCTGCTACCATCCTGGTTAAAAATATATGGAGATAATCCTGTTTTCAATTGCAAATTATGAGGCAACCAAGTTGAGCATACCTCGTACCTCATTTAAAAATTCTGACTTCAAACAAAAAATATAAAGTAAAAAAAAAAAAAGATGGTTATTGTGAAGTGATGAGAATCCCCTGTGTTTTGACACTGCGTACATCTTTATTTCCCTCTTTCACCAAAGAGACTTCTTATTTTTGGGGAATCCAGACTTAAGAGCAGAAAGTAAAGAGGTGTACTGATGTTCAGAACTACTACCCTAGATCGTAAAAATAATTTCTAAAATTATGTATTTTAACATTAATTAGGAATACTCTATCTGGTTTATTAAGTATAGCTCCCTGATAAGGATTTCTGATATTCTAAAGAATGTTCTCTTTAGGAAACAGAATCTGCATCACTATTGATCAAAAAAGCTGTAACAAAAGACTGAAAAAAATTTAAGACATATATATATATATGAAAGCCATGCTGCATTAGAAACTAAGATTACAACCATTTCTTGTAATGGATGTGAGTCTATGATTTAAACAGAATCTATCTGATATCATATTTTGTACCTTAAATGTGGCATTTTCTAGACACATAGATTAGAGCATAAACTTGTAAGCAAAATTAACCCTATTGTGAAAGTACCTACATAAATATGTCCTGTGTTTATAAATTCCTGTTAGTACAGACATACAAATAAATAATATATGATGACTTCTTAGAAGAAGGTAGCTATTTGGTGGGAAGGTAATTGGAAATATTTTTTAATTTATTTATTTACATCTCAAAGGCTGCCCTTTCTCCAGGTCACCATGTCACAGAGTTCCTCCCCTCAGGCCCCCCCCACTTCCCTTTTTCTCCAGGTAGGAGGGCTAGCTCTAAAGCTGTTGCCTGACTGTGGAATCCATTCCCCAACAGAGCTGCCTTGTCTGGCCTCAGTGGGAGAGGATGTGCCTAAACTCTGCAGATATTTGATGCAACAGGCTGTGGGGATAGCTACGGGTCCCCACCCTAATTTGTATACTCTTTGTGTAATGTCATCTGTATGATCAAATGAATGGGCACATTTTATAGGAAAGAAATATACATGTCAAAGCCCAGCCACTCAGACAAGCTCCACCTGAGCTTAAGACCAGAAAGCACACAATTATTTCCTCTGCTATATGTCAATTTGCCTATGAAATTTCTGTTCAAATGTGCCATCAAAATAGTCTGACAAAAAATATGAAAAGAATGCAAAAACTAATAATTCAATGTGACTATTTTGAACACTAGACAAAATTCCTTTGAAATACTTACATTCTCACACAATCAATAACTAGAAAGGCAGGTTGAAATGATATATTAAAAAATATAATGTAAACATGAATAAGTGATGAGTGATCTAACTTTCTAATCTTTCTAATTTCTAGAATCACAATGGCAGGTCACTCTAATATATACTATGGTGGTGTTACATGTGGCAGTCATAAAAAAACATGCCCGTTGAAACCACCAGACACCTGAGCAGAGTCTGGTGACACTTCTCATACATAAAACTGTATGAGGATTTAAGACAAAGAAAACCATACAGAGACTACCATACCAGCCAATTCCAAATTCAGATATTATGCCAGTTAGTGGCAACCATCACAGATTGTATGGAAAGGGAGTGGATGGTATAACATATCAAATAATGTAAAGCCCCATCCCAAACTATATTCACATTTTAAAAGTTTACAATGCTGCCATAAGAAACAAATCAGTGGTGAAGGATGCATGACCTTTGATGACTGAAAATGGAAGATATCTCAGAGATGTGCATTTCTTCTATAAAGTAAATATTTAAGATTATCTGGTAAATTATAAGTATTAAGTATACCAGAGGAAAATTGCAAGACATAGGAAGCATTCAAGTAAGTCTTTATGCTTTTGACCCAGGCTACCGTTTCTTAAATATATAATGCCAAAACACATGTAATAAAAAACAAGTAGGTACATTTTAGTTCTTTAAGTTAAAGAATAGAAACAGCTGGGCCAGTGAGATAATGGGTGTGGGTTCCTACAGTCTCCGTGCCTGACTGGGAGCTGGACTTTGATCCTGAAAGGGGAGAAGTGACTTCTCGAAGTTCTCCTTTGGCTTCTAGCCTTGCATGGTGGTAGCCAAGCATCTGCACCCACAAATTTATAACATGCACACACAAATAGTAAAATTTAAATAAATAAATCACTGTAAAATGAGCACCATAAAAAAATAAGTGTAACTTAAATCATGAATCTGATAAATGACTCAAAGCAGACTGGCATTGAGTACTGCTAATGTATACAAAGCCAAAGGTTTAATCCCCTGCACTATGCAATGACTTACAAGTCAAATAGTTAAAAGACAAGTGCCTAATTAAAATATGAGCAAATTGTTTTTACTGGCTATATCTGCAGAAGCAATACACAAAAGCACATAAAAATATCCTCAGTAATACTTATCAAAGAAACATTCCCACAGATCCCAGCACAGCACCTTTTCAAACAACGATAAAGAAACTGGATAATAATAAATAGTGACAAGGAATAGACTAATGGGTTCCTCACACTACATGAAAATAAATATAAAAGTATGTAGTTACTGTGGACTGTTACCAATTCAAGTTAAACACATAACTAAATATTTCTCCTTCCACATACACATCCAATGAAAATATTTTCACATAAAAATTGCATATAAATGCTTCATAGCAGTAGGATAAACTCAATGTCAATCAACTAATAAATAGTTTGACAAAATATAGGATATCTGTGTTATGGAATATTAGAGCAAAGAAATAGAGTCTGCTACAACATCAGCTACATTATTAAAGCTAACTGTACCCCAAAAGAAAAAAACAAATAGTTTTATTTTTCTATGTGACCAAATCAGGTAAAGCAAATTTTGAAGATGAAAAACGTAGTCTAAATGACATGGCAACATGCTCTGTAATTCCAAAGCTTAGAAAGGTGACAGAAGAAGTTGGCAACAGATCTCTGTAATAGAAGTGCTTAACAGGGTGACAGGAAAGACTGCAATTCCAATCCATTCTAAACTACAGAACAATAATATCCTGTCTTAAGATGAAACAAACACTAAGGTAGAGGTTGTTTAGGACAGGATTTGATCAGAACAGGAATGACTACTAATAGGTACAGGTTTTCTTTCAGAAGTAATAGACATATTCTAAAAATTGATCACTGTGATGATCAAACAAGGCTGTGCATTTTTGACAGTGTAGGTTGAATAGCTGTATAGGTAGCTACAAATATATAAATAATTGATTGAATTTAAGGAGAAATTGATTAGACACTCAGTTCTCCATACAGCAGCTGTGGTACACTGTGAATGGTGGCTTTTGCTGAGGATCAACTACTCATAAATATTCAGAAAGTACGAACATGGATTCTAAGAGTAAAGGGATATGTGACCAAACGGGAATGAATCCTTCCTCATCTACAGAGCTTAAAAGCTACCAAGTTTGTCAAGTTTCTCGTCCTTTGTCTGATGTTTTCTCATTTACTAGATCATAAGAGTGCTATTCTCATATGAGTTCTCATGAATTCTAGTTGGATGCTGGGGGAATTTGAAATATGTAAGACATCATTATCTGAATTTCAAAGGAGTTAACACCTCAAAACTCAGCCTTCATTTTTACATTGTAAACTACAAACAACAGTAGCAATTACTGGATTCCAACACCTAACTGCAGCTCTGAAAACTTCACTGTAGAGAATATGCAAAGCTATAGTTTACATGTGTATATCAATATGTAATATTGATTTATAAATATGGAAAAGATCAAAGGCCCTCAGTGCATGACTAGTGTAATTAAATCACAGTAAGAAAGTCAATTTAAATCTAGTTGATTATTTTGTAATTATATTTTCATTTTTGAGATATATTACTTACTTTATGACTATGCATGTTTTGCGTACATGTATGTATATATGTATACCACAAGCATACATAGTACCAATGGAGGTCAAAAAAGGGCATCAGGTCCTCTATAACTAGAGTTATAGATGGTTCGAACCCAGAATGTTGGTGCTGGGTAGTGAACCTGGGTCCTTTGCAAGAACAAGAAATACTGTTGAACACTAAGCCATCACTTTAATGCTAATTCTGTAGCTGTGTTTAAAATACTAATAAAACCATTAAAGCTGCAATGGTATCTTTGAAGCTACCTGCCTAGATCAGTTAATTTTTAAAACTTATACAACCTGATTTTTTTTTTGTTGAATAAAAACAAAGAGCAAACAAAGAAAACAAAAATTTTGTCTCTGTGCCTGAGCAATATAATTTTAAAATTTTCTGTTTTTAAACATTTTTATTGGATATCTTATTTATTTACATTTCAAATGTTGTTTCCTTTCCTGGGATTCTACTCCAAAACCACCTTACCTATCTCCTTCCCCCTGCTTCTATGAATGTGCTCCCTCCCACACATATACCCCCCCACATACCTCTCCACCATGACATTTCGCTACACTAGAGAGACCGTTCCCAGAACTAAGCGCCTCTCTGCCTATTGATGCCCAACACGGTCATTCTCAGCTACATGTGAGGCTAAAGCGATATGTTTCTCCATGTTTACTCTTTGGTTTGTGGTTTAGTCCCTTAGAGCTCTGAGGGGTCTGGCTTATTGATATTGTTGTTCTTCCTATGGGGTTTCAAACCCCTTCATCTTCTTCAGTCTTTTTTCTAATACCTTCATTGGGGTTCCCATGCTCAGTCCAATGGCTGGCTTCAAGCATCTGTCCCTGTATTTTACCCCAAAGGTAATAGAAGCAGTCATTAAAAGTGTCACAAAAACAAAAACACCCAGGACAAGATGGATTTAGTGCATAATTCTATCAGTCCTTTAAAGAACTAATACCAATACTCTGCAAACTATTCAACAAAATGGAAACTGGAAGAACACTACCCAATTCATTCTCTGAAGCCACAATTTTTCATATACCTAAACCACATAAAGACCCAACAAAGGAAAAGAACTTTAGATCAATTTCCCTTATAAATATTGATGCAAAAATACTCAATACAAGTTTTGCAAACCGAATCCAAGAACATACCAAACAATCATCTATTATGATCAAGTAGGCTTCATCCAAGGGATTCATTCAGTATATGGAAATCCATCAGTGTTATCCACTATATAAACAAAGAAAAAAAACATGATCGTTTTATTAAATGCTGAAAAAGCATTTGACAAAATTCAACACCCATTCATGGTAAAAGTCTTGGGAAAAAATTAGAATTCAAGGTCCATGCCTAAACATAGTAAAAGCAATATACAGCAAACCAGTAGCCAATATTAAACTAAATGGTGGGAAACTTGAAGCAATCTCACCAAAATCAGGGACTAGACAAAGCTATATAATCTCTTTCTACCTATTTAATATAGCAGCTGAAGTCCTAGCTAGAGCAACTTGGTAACAAAAGGAGGTCAAAGGGATACAAATTGAAAAAAAATGAGTCAAAATATCACTATTTGCAGATGATACAATAGTATAATTAAGTGACCCCAAAAAATTCTTCCGAGGAACTCCTAAACCTTTTTTAAAAACTTTGACAAAGTGGCTGGATATAAAATTTACTCAAATCACTAGCCTTCCTCTACCCAAAGGATAAACAGGCTGAGAAAGAAATTAGGTAAATGACACCCTTCACAATAGTCACATATAATGTAAAATACCTTGGTGTGACTCTGATAAAAAAAAGTGAAAGATCTGTATGACAAGAATTTCAAGTCTCTGAAGAAAATAATTGAAGATCTCAGAAGATGGAAAGATCCCTCTCATGGTCATGGATTGGGAGGACTAATATACTAAAAAATGGCCATATTACCAAAAGCAATCTACAGATTGAATGCAATCTTCATCAAAATTTCAACTCAATTCTTCATAGAGTTAGAAAGAGCAATTTTAAAAATCATTTGTAATAACAAAAAGCCCAGGATAGCAAAAACTATTCTCAAGAATAAACAAACTTCTGAGGGAATCACCATTCATGACTTCAAGCTGTATTACAGAGAATTTGTGATAAAAATTACAGTAATTTTTGGTATTCACAGATTATTATGCTTAATCTACACTCAAAAAGAAATCTGTTTCCATGTTACATTCTGTCCTACATATATTTATGCTTATGGTAACTAGTGGGATTTTAATGCATGCTATCAAACCTCTAAAAGAATTAAGTACTGACAAAAATATTTATATAATGTTATGCCAAAATGCCTTTAAGAATTTGTATATGTATCCTTCTTTTTTTTAAAATAAAGTTGTAAGAAAAAAAACTGCATGGTATTCGTACAGATGCAGGCAGGTAGATGGATAAAACAGAATTGAAGACTCAGAAATGAACCCACGCACTTATAGGCACTTGATCTTAGACAGAGGACCTAAAATTATCCAAGGGGGAAAAGGCAACATTTTTAACCAATGGAGCTGATTCAATTGGCGGTCAGCATGTGGAAGAACACAAATTAATCCATTCTTATTTCCTTGTATAAAGCTCAAGTCCAAGTGAATAAAGGACCTCCATGTAAAACCAGATACAGTGACCCTAATAAAAAAGACAGTAGGGAAGAGCCTCAAACACATTGACACAGAGGAAACTTTCCTGAACAGAACACCCATAGCTTATGCTTAAAAATCAACAATCAACAAATGGGACCTCATAAAAATGAGAAGGTTCTGTAAAGCAAAGTGCACAGTCAATAGGACAAAAGGGCAACCAACTGATTGGGAAAAGATATTTACTAATCCTACATCTGATAGAGGGCTACTATCCAATATATACAAATAACAAAATGAGTTAGATTCCAGATCAACAAATAACCCTATTCAAAATGGAATACAGAGCTAAACAAAGATTTCTCTGTTGAGATAAATATTACAAAGTGGTAACATTTTATCTCATGCTAGGGCCAGCACCCAAGGGGCTACATGAACCTAGAGAGCATCTCTAACTTAGCAGCTCCATGACACCTCTAATAAATCAGGTTTGATTCAGTCCACTTGGCCCTGCATGTTGTTTTTATGTACTTTCCTCTCCCGCCCAGTATGGGTATGAACATGATTCCATAGTCATTCTTTTTTTTTAATGACTTTATTTTACAAAACAAAGATAAATGTACAGATTATAAACATTTTTGCTTGAAATTATACATTTTTGTCAGTACTGTTTTTTCAGATATTAAAATAATTTTTACATAAAACTATGTGAATATATTTTTTTAGTCAGTACTTGATTTTTTTAAGGGCTTGACAGTATGCATTGAAAACCTAATAGTTACAATGAGCGTAAAGTACATGCAAAACAAAACGCAACATGGAAATAGTCAAAGTCTTCTTGTTTTGTGACTATATTTTTTTTTTGTTTTCTTTATTTCTTGGACTTCATACAGTCTGTGAGTTGTTTCTGGGGGAGTGCAAGCCTCTGGGGTTAGCATCCCAATATCAGTGACTGCATATTATGTCTGTTCTTTTGTGACTGGGTTATCTCACTCAGGATGATCTTCTCTAGATGCAGCCATTTTCTTAAGAATTTGGTTAAGTCATTGTTTCTGGTGGCTGAGTAGTATTCCATTGTGTAAATGTACCACAATTTTTGTATCCACTCATCTTCTGAAGGACATCTGGGTTCTTTCCAGCTTCTGGCTATTATAAATAGAGCTGCTATGAACATTGTGGTGCATATATCTTTGTGCTAGAAGTCCTGGCTGGAGCAATTAGACAGCAAAAGGAGATCAAGGGGATACAAATTGGAAAGGAAGAGATAAAAACATCACTCTTTGCCGATGACATGATAGTGTAATTGAGTGACCCCAAAAATTCCACCAGAGAACTCCTACAGCTGATAAACAAGTTCAGCAAAGTGGCTGGATACAAAATTAACTCGAACAAATCAGTAGCCTTCCTACACTCAAAGGACAAACATGTGGAGAAAGAAATTAGGGAAAAGGTACCCTTCACAATCGTCACAAAAACTATGAAATACCTTGGTGTGACTCTAACTAAGCAAGTGAAGGACCTGTATGACAAGAACTTCAAACCTCTAAAGAAAGAAATTGAGGAGGATCTCAGAAAATGGAAAGATCTCCCATGCTCATGGATTGGAAAGATCAACATCTTAAAAATGGCCATCCTACCAAAAGCAATCTACAGATTCAATGCAATCCCCATCAAAATTCCAACCCAGTTCTTCAACGATTTAAAAAGATCAATATGCAATTTCATATGGAATAACAAAAGACCTAGAATAGCAAAATCCATCCTCAACAACAAAAAAACATCTGGGGGAAGCACTATCCCTGACCTCAAGCTTTATTACAAAGCAATTGTGTTGAAAACTGCATAATACTGGTACAGAAATAGGCATGTGGATCAATGGAATAGATAGAAGATCCAGAAATGAGCCCTCATGTATATGTTCACCTGATTTTTGACAAAGGAGCAGTAAACATTCAATGGAAAAAGGACAGCCTATTCAACAAATGGTGCTGGTCCAACTGGCACTCAGCATGCAAAAGAATGAAAATAGACCCGTTCTTATCTCCTTGTACAAAGCTCAAGTGTAAGTGGATCAAAGATCTCCACATTAAACCAGATACACTGAAATTATTAGATGAGAAAGTAGGGAAAACCTTAGAACACATAGGCACAGGAGAAAATTTCCTGAACAAAACACCAATGGCTCAAGCTCTCAGGTCAAAGATTAACAAATGGGACTTAATGAGATTGCAAAGTTTCTGTAAGGCTAAGACATTGTCAAGAAAACAAAACGGCAACCAACAGAATGGGAAAAGATCTTTACCAACACCACATCAGAGAGAGGCCTAATATCCAAGGTACACAAGGAACTCAAAAAGCGAGACACCAGAGAATCAAATAACCCTATTAAAAATGGGGTACAGAGCTGAACAAAACGTTCTCAGTTGAGGAACACCGAATGGCCAAGAAACATCTGAGGAAGTGCTCCACATCCTTAGCCATCAGGGAAATGCAAATCAAAACAACCCTGAGATTCCACCTCACACCAGTCAGATTGGCCAAGATCCAAAAATCAGATGACAGCAGATGCTGGCGAGGCTGCGGAGAAAGAGGAACACTTCTCCACTGTTGGTGGGGTTGCAAACTAATACAACCACTCTGGAAATCAGTCTGGCGATACCTCAGAAAATTGGATATAGTACTACCTGAAGACCCAGCTATTCCACTTCTGGGCATATACCCCAGAGACACTTTAATACATAATCATTCATTTATCTAACAGGTGTATATGTTAAATTCTATACCTGTTTGATAAGTGAATGATTGTGGAGTTGTGACTTTACCACACCCTTGAAATGAAATATGTGGGTACCAGGCTTGGAAAATAACCACTTAGGGGATTGTGCTCAGCCTACACACTAGAGCTGCACTAGAGATTGCCCAGTTGGTAGAGTTCTTGTCACAAATCTATAAGGACCTGAGTTGTTACCCAGCACCCAAACAAAAACGTAAGGTGTGTAGAATATATTTAGATTGCATCACTGCAGTAACAAAGACAAAAGTGACTGAGACTTACTAGCCTGTTATCTGGACACAATCGCTTATTGCCCAGTCGTAGATAAAAAAAAAAAAAAAAAAAAAAAAAAAAAAAAAAAAAAAAAAAAAAAAAAAAAAAACAAGGTAAACAGCTAATGAAGCAAAGCTTCCGTGGTTGGCTATCTAGTCTAAGTCTATAATGGAGCCAAAACACAGTCAAGCCAAACTTGACCACTGGTAGCCCCTAAAATCTTTAGAAGAAACCTAATAGAAGACCCCTGTGATACATTCAGTATGGAAAAAGGAAACAGACCAATGAGGCAACACCATGAAAGGTGAGGTTTCCAGCTGTTTTCTGGAAAACTTCTCTACAAATTTATGCAAGAACATTAAAGAAATACACAGTAGCAGAAGAGAGTTTTAATACCCTCATATTATTTAACATTTAAAAACATCTTAAAAATCAGACTCTTTGTTGCAGACTGTTCTGATTGGTATCTATACTGTGATAATTGTATTGATTATTTTTCAGTTACAATTCCAAGACAAAAATATAAAAATTTCAAGCAGAAATAGTATAAATTTATCATTATTCAACGGATAAAACACTGTTTGTCAAAGAATTTATATCATATCTAGAGATAAAAATTTTGAAGTTTAAGATTTGTAATTAAATATACAGCATGAAATAATGATTAATTATATTCAATCCTGATGGAATGGATACCTTTTAATACTTGTTTCTGCAGAAATAAAATAAAAAATAGATAATCAGAGGCTATTAGCCAGTAAGATCTTTCAATGCTCTATCTATATATTGAGTTCCTATATGTGAAAAGAGGTATTATCTAGATTTGCTTGTTTGTTGTATTGTTTTTATGGACAGATTCTCCAATTGCTTTGTCAAGAAATTGCTATTTATTCTCATTTTACTTGTATAATAGTGACAACTTATTGAAATTCAGATAATATCTGAAGTTTATAAGGTCTCTCAACTTTATTTTATCTCTGTACCTTTCATTCAACTCACCTAAATGTCCATAAAATACTACACGTGTTAATGCTTAACCCAAATTTTGGTATCTGAAATTCCATTCTTATTAGCAAGGAGCATGTAGTGATACACAGAGTTCTTGGAAGAAGTCAAACAGTATCCTTGGGAATTCTCATTAGGTTCTTCTGGGAACAACTGGAGAGACACAGCCAGGAAGTGGAGCAGGACAACTGGCAGGCTCTCTTCCTTTGTGGATTTATTTTTCCTTTCAGGATACTGTCCCCCACCCACACATCACACTTTTTTTGAAATCCTCTCCAATCCTCTTTTATAAATATGGCTTGTTTGTTGGGACAGAACCTCCCTGCACCATCATGAGCTCCAGCCAGAGCCTGGAGACTATTTCTGCCTCTCTTAAAAATTTAAAGGCTCAGGTTTATGCACCCAGATTGCCATAAATTATCTTGATAGTTATGATGGCTTTTCTATGGGATCTATATGCAGTGGCCAAACTCTCTTCCATTTCACTTGCCTTTAAATTTTCCAAGGTTATATAGGGAACTTGGGGGAGGAAGAGTGAATAAAATCATTTTGTTATAATAAATAAGTACTTTTGAGGAGACATTCAAAATTAATTTAGTCATTAATTCAAAATGAAAATAGATATACTTCATGGAAACAAGTTTCTTCTGCATTGTTAACTGTTTAAATTAAATGTTAACTGTGTAAAGACAAAGATTTGTGGGTTGCTTTGAGTTTATGTAAGTAGGTGTGTCGTCTTATTGTTTTTCTAGTAAATGATTTACTTGGTAGCTGAATATTGTTTAAGATAATAGTAACATTATCTCTCTCTTTGTTGCTATTAAGAGTTAATAGTACTGGTACTATTAATTAATTAAGAGTTAACACTATTAAGAGTTAAGAGTGGTGGTACTCACTCTGAGTGTGTGCTGTTCTTTATTAATGTAAGGTATCTCTGCAGGCAGATCATTCCTTTATCAGGGTTGTGGTACCTAAAATTGATTTAAAAAAAACAAAAACAAAAACATCTAGCAGTTGGATTGCCTGTGCTTCCTTAAGCAGCACTAAATAAGATTTTACCTTTATTTATGTTATCCCTGTCAGTAAAATAGTTACACTGAAAGGGAATATTCAATAACAAAAAAATTGACCTTTGACCAAATTGTTTCACCTCACTGGACCTGTTTTCTCACACTGGGGATAAGGAAGCTGGATAAATGAACTGTAATGACCATTTCGCATCCTAAGCATCATAAGAGTTCATGTTCATTTGCCTGGGCTTGATGTGGCTATCAATTGTGTTTCCATATTTAAAATCTCATTCAAATTGTTCTCACAGTAGCTGGATGATAATACAATAAATATTAAAGACATTTATAACTTGGTAGAGTTGTAGCAAGTTTGTAACTTCAAGGAAGCTTCAGCATATTTCCTGGAGAAAGGAGTCTGCGGGATTAGCTGGTTTCGCCTGTCTGGTAGGAGATAGATTTCTGCTTATCTCAGTGGAGTCTCACACCTATGTGAGCTATAGATTTGAAGATCTGCTTTATGTTGTCTTACATAAGACCCTTCACATCCTATTAGAATGGATGTCTTTGGAATGAAGCTTTTAGAAAAACTATCATTCATAATTTATTTATTACTTGTTCAAAAAAGAAAAAAGGAACAAAAACCAATGAAAGAAAAGACAAAATGTTACATGGAAAAAAAGAATAATAAATTACTTTAAATAAGAAACTTTTTTATTGTTGACATTTTTTCTCCTTGAACCAAAAGCTTGAGTTCATCTAAGGTGTCCCAAGGTTACCAGGGTACAACATTTCCTCTAAGCCAATTAGAACACCCAACCCGATTAGCTTAAAGAGGATGGATGATAACAACCTCATTACCTAGTTCTGCAAATACATTTGCAGAATGAGTTTATTAATTTTATTAAGTAAACTAAGAATTAATATGCTTCAAAATTATTTTAAAAATATGAATGAGAAATGTTACTTGGTTTTTCTAAGACAATATGCTCTTCATTTAAAGGAATAGGTGAAAAATGTTTTAATAAAGCTTTATAATGTTTCTAAATTATTTGTAAATTTAAATTATGTAAACTTTTAAATTAAAATCCCAAGTATATAAGTTTGAAGACATTGACAAATCACAATATTTGGTATAGTAAACAGCTTTAATATAGGTTATTAAGATGGTTAAAATCCTAGAATGCTTACAAGTGTTCTTTTACAAATAAAATGTAATTAAATCATATCTCCCAAGCTTGTGTATGCTGCAAAAAGGGTCCTACTAAAATAGTTAAAGGTATCCTGAATTTGTTTATAATAGTTTCCTTCTTTTATCTTTCTTTACTCTTCTTTCATGTTCTGTCTTGATTTTATTTCTCTTTGCTTTCTTTTCCTTTTTTCTTCTTGAGCTTCCTTTCTTCAACAGTTGCATAGTGTGTGAGGCAATTCTAACTGGTCATTTAGAATTCTATTACTACTAGTGATACAGAGAACCAGAGAACACAGCAGAGAAGAGACAATGAGAACCTTAAAATACACAAATTATACTTCATAAAGCAATGAACCTGTACCTTCTGCACAGATCCACACAGATCATTATCACAAATCCATAAAGAGTGTACCGTGTATATTGAATAATATGTTTGTACCAGTAAGCAGGAACAAGATGGTGAAATTTCATGTCACATGAAAGGGGAAAAAAACAACAACAAAATAACCTTCATGAATGCCCCGTCCTCTCAGGGTTCATGATGTCAGCAGAAGACCTCAAGTAATTTATAGCATTTTATTTACTTTCGAGCCATTTGATATGTATTAATGCATGCAGCAGCAGCTGTCCTCTTTGCAAGAGAAGTGTGCTCACATGAGCTCTCACCCAAACTGAGAACATAAGCTGACTGTAATAGCAAAAGGGGCAGCTTCTGTTGCATGAATTAATACATGGAATGTTATCCTCTCGTTTGTGATTTATATCCTCTTGTATTTTAAAATATATAAATACTTAAGGTTTTAAAGGGCATGAAATTTCTACAGAAAACGTTCAAGTTGGCAGATATCAAACAGTAAGTTATGACACTTTTATTATATATTAGGGATCTGTTTACTTTAATATCAAAATAAAAATGTAATTATTTATTATATTCAGAGTGGGACATCTGGTCTCTTTGCAATCATCAAAGAAGAAAAAGAAAGAGGGGTCTTATTTCAAACTCTGATATAAGGCTGAGAATGGATTTGATCAATAACCGGTGTAACAGAAAAAAAAAAAGAAAGAAAGAAATCATCATATTTTATTTACTTTGTTAACCTACACATGTAAAACTATTTTGCAAATCTGTATTAAAGCTGATTTTCTATTATCTAAAAATAGTTAAATTTAATCTCTATCTTTGAAAAATTCTAAGAACCTATACCATTTTAGAATTTATACAAACCACAGTTATACAATTTTTTGCTTAGGAAATTGCTTTTATTTTAAACTAATACAATATCTCACCTGTATCTATAAATATAAATGAACATTCAAACACTCATTCCTTCTTGTAAGTAAAGTGACTGAGCTTATGAAATCCACAGTTTCTAAATTTAAATATTTCAGACTGTGTATATTTTTTATTTTACTTGGGCTCCTTTATTGCTGTTTATTGTCAGTTCATTGTTGTTTTAATAAGCAGTGTTTTAGAGACCTGAATCAGGGATGCTTTTTAGACACATGGAAACTTGGTTCCATTTCCTTGACTCCTTTCAACTCTGTTTTATAATTTCCTGTTCTTCTCTGAGCTAAGGTTACATTTCCATTTTGTAAATATTACACTGTGTAAATCTTACGCTTCTAATTTTATGCATTACTTTATCATTGTAAAATATCTGCAAATTAGTTTTCTGTTTATCTAGGCAGCCTACATATTTAATATCTTTTTTAATGTTATGCTAGCTTTGTTAACAATATGGCTCATTATTTAATTCAGAAAGAATTTAAAAGGTGTGAGGTTTGTAACAGCAAGCACTATAGTGATTTGCATTAACCTAATTAGTTAATTTACATGTTGACCTTTAAAACTGGTAGAGTTTTGTAAACTCAACTTATGGTTGTAAGCATTTGATATAAAAGGCTTGGCCATGAAACCAGGATAAACTGATGAAGATATATTGATGAAAAACTGAAGGAAAACAAATTTTAAAATATATACTACAATCTCATAGACTATATAAAACCACAAGCATATATTTTGAAAGCAATTTTCAGTAGAGCCAGTTAACAGTCTAGACCTTTCAAATGACTCATAACTTTTAAAAATCATTTATGTTAACGAAATAATAGAAGATAAGTAGTTTAGCATCTGAGTTATGGTAACTCTATTTCTTAGTTTACATCTAAGGCTCCTGAATTCTATTTCAGATCATAGAAAATCTTCTGTATTCACAACCTTGAAGAAATTTTAAACATGAAACATTTTTAAAGATAATACAACATTGTAATAACTGAGAAACAAAAATTTATGGTGAATGTCACTGAAAACAATATAGATGGAAACGTTCTCCTATGTGAAGTATCAGAAGGTTTCAGTCAGTAACTCCTTAAAATAAACATGCTTCCCCATTCTCAATCTTCCCTTCCAAACAAGTAATACCCCTTTGAGCCTTTTTTGCATATACTTTACTAGTACATTTGACCCAATAAATTGTACCTATCCCTACAACTGTTCACTTCTAAATTCTATAACTTCTTAGGGTTGTTAGGAGATCTCATGTGTACCTATGTAACAATGGGTACTTTGCTCATATCATGGTGCACAGGAACTGAGCATTAGAATTTTTTTTTATATTGCCCCTAGCACACTACACTGGCTCCTTCACTTAAAAACCTTAGATATGATAATGCAAAAGTTGATGACTATTCTTCTGTGAATATATAATACTCTGTTCCTCTTTGTTATTTCTGGTCACTACACAGTATTCAGTGAAGACCATAACTCAGTAGATATACCCAACTTTTCCTTGGCAGTGCAAGAACCTGAGTGAATAAACGCATCTGTGAGGCAGGATTCTTGGACCTTCAAAATTTCAATGACTTTTTGTCTTATTTCAGCTCAGCGTGCCTTTCCCATAAATTTTTCGTGGATTTTACGTTTTTATTTGAGATTGTATCCTCAGCTCTACAACTGAAAAGTCTTCAACATGTTTGGCTCTTCAAGTTTTTATGGGGCACCCATTCTCCTTCATGTAGGATCAATTAGGGACTTGGTGTAATTCCTCTTCTTAGTTATAACACTTTCAGAAGTAATAAAATACAAATAGAATTTCAGCAGCTCTTATATTTTTGGTTGTGAGCCTAGCCTTTAAAGGCTGAGCCATCTGTTTGCAGATGACATGATAGTGTACCTAAGATACCCCAAAAATTCCACCAGAGAACTTCTACAGGTGATAAACAAGTTCAGCCAAGTGACTGAATATAAAATTAACTCAAACAAATCAGTAACCTTCCTCTACTCAAAGGACAAACATGCAGAGAAAGAAATTAGGGAAAAGATACCATTCACAATAGTCACAAACAATACGAAATACCTTGGTGTGACTCTAACTAAGCAATGAAGGACCTGTATGACAAGAATTTCAAATCTCAAAGTAGGAAATTAAGGAAGATCTCCGAAATGAAAAGATCTCCCATGCTCATGGATTGGAAAGATCGACATTGTAAAATTGGCCATTTTACCAAAAGCAGTCTACAGATTCAATGCAATCCACATCAAAGACCCGGCCCAATTCTTCATAGAGTTGGAAAGGGCAAGGTGCAATTTCATCTGGAATAACAAAAGACCTAGAATAGAAAAATCCATCCTCAACAACAAAAAAACATCTGCTGGAATCTCTATCCCGGACCTCAAGCTATATTACAAGGCAATTGTGCTAAAAACTGCATGGTACTGGTACAGAGACAGGCACGTGGATGAATGGAATAGAATAGAAGATCCAGAAATGAGCCCTCACATATGGTCCCTTGATTTTTGACAAAGGAGCTGTAAACATTCAATGGAAAAAGGACAGCCTCTCCAACAAATGGTATTGGTTCAACTGACACTCAGCATGCAGAAGAATGAAAATATACCCTTTCTTCTTCTTTTTTTAACTTTATTTTAAAAAAACAAAGATGAAAGAAAAAAATTTAGACATTTTTGAATAAATGTATACAACTACAATTGTATCAGTGCTTGGCTTTTTTTTTTTTTTCTTTTTTTTAAGGTTTGATACTCTGCATTAAGGTCTTACTAGTTACAATGAAAAAAAGTACATGTAAAACAGGATGTAACCCGGAATTAGTCAACATTTTCTTGGTGTGTAAGAAATGAACATGACATTTTTTTTCTTTTGTTTTCTTTTTTTCTTGAACTTCACACAGTCTGTGAGTTGTTTCAGGGGCAGTCCGAGCCTCTGGGGTTAGCATCCCACTATCAGTGACTGCATATTATGTCTGTTCTTTTGTGACTGGGTTATCTCACTCAGGATGATATACTCGAGTGCAACCATTTTCTTAAGAATTTGGTTAAGTCATTGTTTTTGACGGCTGAGTAGTATTCCATTCTGCAAATGTACCACAATTTTTGTATCCATTCATCTACTGAACGACATCTGGGTTCTTTCCAGCTTCTGGCTATTATAAATAGAGCTGCTATGAACATTGTGGTGCATGTATCTTTGTTGTATATTGGAGTGTCTCTGGAGTATATGCCCAGAAGTGGAATAGCTAGATCTTCAGGTAGTACTTTGTCCAATTTTCTGAGGAATTGCCAGACTGATTTCCAGAGTGATTGTATCAGTTTACAACCCCACCAACAGTGGGGAAGTGTTCCTCTTTCTCCGCAACCTGGCCAGCATCTGCTGTCATCTGAGTTTTGGATCTTGGCCAATCTGACTGGTGTGAGGTGGAATCTCAGGGTTGTTTTGATTTGCATTTCCCTGATGGCTAAGGATGTGGAGCACTTCCTTAGATGTTTCTCAGCCATTCGATATTCCTCAATTGAGAACATTTTGTTTAGCTCTATAACCCATTTTTTAATAGGGTTGTTTGATTCTCTGGTGTCTATCTTTTTGAGTTCTTTGTATACCTTGGATATTAGGCCTCTATCTGATGTGGGGTTGGTAAAATAGACCCTTTCTTATCTCCTTGTACAAAGCTCAAGTGCAAGTGGATCAAAGATCTCCACATTAAACCAGGTACACTGAAACTATTAGAAGATAAAGTAGGGAAAATCTTAGAACACATAGGCACAGGAGAAAATTTTCTGAGCAGAACACCAATGGCTCCTACTCTAAGGTTAAATATCAACAAAAGGGACTTAATGAGATTGCAAAGTATCTGTAAGGCACAGGACACTGTCAAGAAAACAAAACAGCAGCCAACAAAATGGGAAAAGATCTTTATCAACTCCACATCAGATAGAGGCCTAATATCCAAGGTATACAAAGAACTCAAAAAGCTAGACTCCAGAGAATCAAACAACCCTATTAAAAATGGGGTACAGAGTTAAACAAAACGTTCTCAATTGAGGAATATCGAATGGCTGAGAAACATCTAAGGAAGTGCTCAACATCCTTAGCCATCAGGGAAATGCAAATCAAAACAACCCTGAGATTCCACCTCACACCAACCAGAATGGCTAAGATCAAAAATTCAGATGACAGCAGATGCTGGCGAGGAGTGGGAGAAAGAGGAACACTTCTCCACTGTTGTTGGTGTTGTAAACTGGTACAAACACTCTGGAAATCACTCTGGCGATACCTCAGAAAATTGGACATAGTACTACCTGAAGACCAAGTTATTCAACTTCTGGGCATATACCCTAGAGAAGCTCCAACATACATCAAAGACAGATGCACCACAATGTTCATAGCAGCCCTATTAATAATAGCCAGAATCTGGAAAGAACCCAGATGTCCTTCAGTAGAAAAATAGATAAAAATAAGTGTGGTATATTTACACAATAGAGTACTATTCAGCTATCAGAAACAATGACTTTATGAAATCTTAAGAAAAATAATGCATCTAGAGAATATCAACCTGAGTGAGATAACCCAGTCACAAAAGAACAGATATAATATGCAGTCACTGATAATAGGATACTATCCCCAAAAAGCTCTGAACACCCCAGAAACAACTCACAGACTATATGTTCAAGTAAAACAAAGCCAAAAAAAGAAAGAAAATGAAAAACCATTATGCTTAATCTTTAAATACCAAGAAGACTTTGACTATTTCCAGGTTATATCTTGTTTTACAAGTATTTTATGCTCATTGTATCTAGTAAGATTTTAATGCATACTATTAAACCTTAAAAAAATCAGGTACTGACAATAATGTATTCATATACTTTTATGAAAAAATGCTTAAAATATGTACATTTATCTTTGTTTTTTAAAATAAAGCTGTTCAATTTTTTTAAAAAAAAAAACTTTCTTTTAAAAAAAAAAAGAATTTCAGCAGCTATAGTTTTAAAATAAAATGGAAAAAAAGTTCCTCTTTCAGAGAAATGTATAAATCTCAATAACCTACTTATAAGTTTTCCTTCATATATTATACATATGTTTTTAGTTGTCCTAAACTGCTAAAACTTCAACCTACTGAAGTTATTTCAGCCTGCAATTGATCTTATATGGTGTTTACTTTTATCTCTAGATGTTTTACATAATTATTAAAATATCGTAATCATGTTATTTGTAGAAACAGTAAACAAAATGACTTTTACCAAAACCTACTTTCTAAAGGCATTAGCACAACGTTTTTCTAAATCTACTGTTTTTAAGTTTTATCCTATTAATAACTGTATCTGTTTAAGTACTCCCAACCGAACTTCTATTCAGTTAAACCTACCTCATCATCTATCAGTTATACCTGTCTTAATTTTAAATCACAATTGAGGCCAACATAGAGATTGAATTTGCAACATTAAAACATGAGAAGCTAGCTAGAAATATCCCATCAAGCTACAGAAAATTTGATAGGGTATGTGGGGAGCCAACAGTGTGATATGACTTAATTCAAAGCATTCATTTAGTTCAATTTAACAAACATTCAGTCCTTCTTTTTATTTTTTTTCATTTTTACTGGATATTCTCTGTATTAACATTTCAAATGTTATCCTCTTATCCTCCACTCCCATTCCCTCTCCCTTGCTTCCATGAAGGTGGTCTCTCTCCCAACCACTGTTTCCCATCTCATTGCCTTGGTGTTCCCCTACACTCAGTCCTTCTTATTTGTTAGACTCACAAAGGTAGACCTGAGCTGATGTCATCCATTCACATTTAGAAAAGTTTTGGGAAATGACCTGGTCCATTTTTTTCCATACTGTATTATAAGACAGTGCCCAAGGAACTGAAACATACGTCAGGGATGTTGCACTGTTGAGCATGGACATGTTACCTCCTGTTGTCTTAGTTTCACAGAGTAGGTAACAGATTAGGTCCTGATTCTAAATCAAGTATATCAACAAAAATAGTCTGAAATCTCAAGCTGAGCTCATTTCCCCAAACTTTGCAGGTAAGGAAGCTGTGACTGACAAGTTTCTCATTGTATGTTGATAAATTGTCAGATGCCATTTAAGCTTATTGAGAAGCTAGCTCTGGAAGCAAGCTTGCCACATTCCCCATCATTTTTGACTCAAATTGTTTTTCTCTAAGTATTTTCTATGACTCCTTGTCCAGGGATAGGCTGCCCCCAACCGCAGCTGAGTGACAGGGAGGAAAAAGAATAGCACAACTGCCAGGAAGAATACATTCTGTTCTTGAGGACAACTAGAAGCCAAATGATTCTCAATAAGGTAACTCATCTCATGATATAACAAATGCCTACAGTGGAAACCAGAAGCGGGAATTTCACCCATGAAAATTTTACTATGGTGTGAAAGCTCAATGTAAACTCCATCTAATGTCCCAGATTTCCCAGTTTCTACCAGATGTTTATAGCCTTAGTTCAATGGTTATTTTCGTTAGAGTAGTCTCAGTCAAGCTACTCGGTTCAATTCTGCTAGGAGTTGTAAACTGCCAATTTGATGATGATTGGTCATGTGTCTACTGCTGTTTCTATTCATCTGCTACTTGTGATTTATCCTTTTACTTTTGTTTGCTATACACTTAAAAACATTCACTCACTCAAAACCAAAACAGGGTGAACTTAGATCATTCTCTGGACAGTACACAACAGTATTATGTAGCAAAATTAAATGTCTCACTTCAGAACAACATACTGGGTAACAAAGAAGGTTAAGCCATAAAGTCAAGATCAGGGCCTAGTAAATATTATAAAGTTTAAAGTTTATAATTATGACAAGAAGTTCATTTATTCTTCCCTCCCTCCTTCACTCTGTCTTCATTATCATGTTCCTTCTTTCCTATTATCAGGTCTCACCTTGTAGCCCAAGAAAAACTCTATTATGAGGTTTTGCTGCCTCAGCATCTTGAATGCTGTAACTGTAACTCCTATAGTGTTTTATGGAGATGTCATCATCAGTCTGTAGGGTACATTATGGGAAAATGAACAGACTAATTAGATATATTTATTACTAGGCTCACTCTAAGACATGTAAGAGAAACTATAAGAAACAAAGGCTATTGAATCTAAAGTTTTAGTTTAGTGACAAAGCAATGGCACTGCCTCCAGAAGAGAATGACAGTACGGGTACAGTGGGTAGAAGGCCCTTGAGTGAGAAACAAGAAAGTAAAGCTTGTAAACCAGGATATGGGCAAAGAATAGATAAAAAAATACTTTTAAAGAAAAGTCATATTTACACTTTAATAATTAGCAAATGTTCCATGAATACTAGATAGGTACATATTAACACCAAATATATAAGCAAGTACGAGTACTCTTAATCATCATATGATCTAGAAAGTTATTTTTTTAGAAATTTGATTCAAATACTATATCTTGTCCTTTTGGCTGTGTTTGTGCTAATAGAATAATGAATATAAATACAATAATAGGAAACCCAAGCAATTTGTCTTTCTATATCACTGTACATTTGGGGCATTTTGCATGTAGGGCCACTTTTGTGGTCCTCTATCAGGAAAATATGCATGCCTTGTTCTTTTGCAAGAGAAATGGAATTACCCAATATCCTTAATATAATAACACCAACTTTGTGTTGTTTTGGTCTTCTACAATGTTTGGATATGTGTCAGATGTAAGATATACTTGGTTTCTACAGAGAAAAGCAGTACTGCTTTAGGTAGAGATACTGACCCTAAGGCATTAATCTCATTAGCCTGAGTTAGTTAATTTTTATACCCCAAGTCAACAAATCTAACATCAATAGTCAAAAGTTACTCTATTCATCTTAAACACTTCAAAGAGAAAGAAAACCTGTAATAAATATATACATTTCAAGTCCACCAAAAAATCAATATACTATTCATAGATAACAAGCCTCAGGTTTAAAAATACCGGGAAGCAAAAACTCAGAAGATAAAACAATACCATTTATTAGCTACCTCTTTTTATTTACCGGGTCTACTGTCAGCCCCGCCTCCCATTCTAACTGACATGGACCTTTTAAATAGATGTTGCTATTGCCACAATTTAAATAA